>NC_092128.1:161462255-162763922 GCF_043159975.1 Macaca nemestrina | reverse complement strand
TTTTGTTTGTTTATTTTTTGTTTTTGTGCCTGCATTAGTTTGCTAAGGATAATAGCTTCCAGCGTCACCCATGTCCCTGCAAAGGTCATGATCTGGTTTTTTATGGCTATATAGTATTCCGAGTTGTGTATGTACCACATTTTCTTTATCCAGTCTATCATTGACTGGCATTTAGGTTGATTCCATGTCTTGTAATTGTGAGCTAAATGATGAGAACACATAGAGACATGGACGGGAACAACACACACTTGGGGCCTATCAGAGGGTGGATGGTGGGAGAAGGGAGAGCATCAGGAGAAATAGCGAATGAGTACCAGGATTAATACCTGGGTGATGAAATACTCTGTACAACACACCCTCATGACATAAGTTTACCTATGTAACAAACCTGCCCATGTATGCCTGAACTTAAAATAAAAGCTTAAAAAAATTTTTTAAATGTATTTTTTGCATTAAATACATTAAATATGTGTACACTTAATTGAACCACAGATGGTGCACTTAAACCCACTCATAACCACCGGGGTGTTCTTAAGCTCCTAATGTAGTTATAGACAAAGGATTGAGGTGTTTTAAGAAAACTGTTATTGCCTAATAAAGGAAGAAGTAATTTAATGGCTAAAACATTGCCAAGAGGGAGAACAATGCAAAGATGGTAGCATTTCTTTAAATAAAAAAAAATTTTAAACTCACACATGCAAAATGTCTGGTATCCTTGAATTCAGCTTACTTATTGCAGATAAAAACATTATTAGTATTATCAATAGTATTAAAAGTTAATATACAATTTGCCAAAATTTAAAAAACTGAGAAGTTTGTTTTTACACTTTTTTAGTTCAAACTGAAACACTTATACTATACATAATTCCAGTAAATACTAGTCAGCACCTTTAAGTGAGTGTATTAGACTTTTTGCACACTACTGATAAAGCCATACCCAAGACTGGGTAATTTACAAAAGAAAGGGGTTTAACTGGACTTACAGTTCCACATGACTGTGGAAGCCTCACAATCATTGCAGAAGGTTAGAAGGAGCAAGTCACCTGTTACATGGATGCCAGCAAGCAAAAAGAGAGCTTGCACAGCAAACTGCTGGTTTTAAAGCTGTCAGATCAGAATGGCACAGGAAAGGCCCCACCCCCATGATTAAATCACCTCCCATGGGGTTCCTCCCACAATGCATGGGAATTGTGGGAGTTGTAATTCAAGATGGGATTTGGGTGGCGACACAGCCAAACCTTATTATTCTGCCCTTTACCCTTCCCAAATCTCATATCCTCACATTTCAAAACCAATCATACCTTCCCAACAGTCCCCCAAAGTTTTAACTCATTTCAGCATTAACTCAAAAGTCCACAGTCCAAAGTCTCATCTGAAACAAGACAAGTCCCTTCTGCCTATTAGCCTGTAAAATCGAAAGCAAGTTAGTTACTTCCTAGATACGATAGGGGTAGAGGCATTGGGTAAATACAGCCATTCCAAGTGGGAGGAACTGACCAAAATGAAGGGTTCACAGGACCTAGCAAGTCTGAAATCCAGCAGAGCAGTCAAATCTTAAAGCTCCCAAATGATCTTCTTTGGCTCCATGTCTCACATCCAGATCACGCTGATGCAAGAGGTGGGTTCCCATGGCTTTGGGCAGCTCCGCCCTGTAGCTCTGCAGGGTACAGCTTCCCTCCCAGCTGCTTTCAGAGGCTGGCATTGAGTGTCTGCGGCTTTCCCAGGTGCACTGTGCAAGCTATCAGGGGATCCACTGTTCTGGGGTCTGGAGGATAATGGGACTTATTCTCACAGCTCCACTAGGCTGTGCCCCAGTAGGGACTCTGTGTGGGGGCTCTGACCCCACATTTCTCTTTCACACTTCCCTAGCAGAAGTTCTCCATGAGGTCCCTATCCCTGCAGCAGACTACTTCCTGGGTATCCAAGCATTTCCATGTGTCTTCTGAAATCTAGGCGGAGGTTCCCAAACCTCTATTCTTGACTTCTGTATACCTGTAGACTCAACACCATGTGGAAGCTGCCAAGGCTTGTGCCTTCCATCCTCTGAACCAGCAGCCCAAACTGTACCTTGGCCCCTTCTAGTCACAGCTGGAGTGGCTGGGATGCCAGGCATCAAGTCCCTAGACTACACACAGCACAGGAGGCCTGTCCCACTAAACCATCTTCTCTTAGGCCTCTGGGCCTGTAATGGGAGGGGCTGCCGTGAAGACCTCTGACATGCCCTGGAGACATTTCCTCCATTGTCTTGGAGATTAACATTCGGCTTTTCGTAACTTTTGCAAATTTCTGCAGCCAGCCTGAATTTTTCCTCAGAAAATGGGTTTTTTGTTTCTATCACATTGTCAGGCTGCAAATTTTCTGAACGTTTATTCTCTGCTTAACTTGTAAAACTAAGTGCTTTTAACAGCACCCAAGTTAACTCTTGAATGCTTTGCTGCTTTGGAATTTTTTTCACCAGATACCCTAAATCATCTCTCTCAAGTTGAAAGTTCCACAAATCTCTAGGGCAGGGGCAAAACTCTGCCAGTCTCTTTGCTAAAACATAACAAGGGTCACGTTTGCTCCAGTTCTCAACAAATTCCTCATCTCCATCTGAGACAGCCTCAGTCTGGACCTTATTGTCCATATCGCTATCAGGCTTTTCGTCAAAGCCATTCAACAAGTCTCTAGGAAGTTCCAAACTTTCTCACATGTTCCTGTCTTCTTCTGAGCCCTCCAAACTGTTCCAACCTCTGTCTGTTACCCAGTTCTAAAGTCGCTTCACATTTTTGGGTATCTTAAACAGATTATATTAGTCTATTTTCTCACAGCTATAAAGACATAGCCGAGACTGGGCAATTTACAAAAGAAAGAGTTTTAATTGGACTTATAGTTCCATGTGGCTGGAAAAGCCTCACAATCATGGCAGAAGTTAAGGAGGAGCAAGTCACGTCTTACATGAATGGCAGCAGGCAAAGAGAGAGCTTGTGCATGAAGAGTCCCGTTTTTAAAGCTATCAGATCTTATGAGACTTACTATCATGAGAACAGCATGGGAAAGACCCACCCCTATGATTCAGTCACCTCCCACTGAATTCCCCTCACGACACATGGGAATTGTGGGAATTACAATTCAAGATGAGATTTGGGTGGGGGCACCGCCAAACCATATTAGTGGGTTATACAATTTCTGTAATTAAATTGTCTTAAATATTTTAAAATGCATTTGCTAATTTACCATGTTTTATTTCTATGCACAAATCAACAAAGCCCCCTCACATATTACTCTAAAAAACACATAAATAAGGTTATTATGCTTTCTGAATATGCTAATATTACTTAAAAACTTATAGTTCTCTTCTCTTTAAAACTCTTAGGTTTTAAATTTAAAACCTAAAGTTTGACTCTATTATTCAACAGAATTTTGTACTTCATTTATAATGGTAACTTATATGATATTCCCTTCTACTTGAATCTCTTACAAACATCAAATGACTAAAATGAAATGCATATACCTAATTCATGAAATAACTGAATTATTTAAAATATTATTACAATTATCAATATTTACGTTTAATTTTAAATTATTCAATGTTAAAACTACTAACTTATACAGAAAATTATTTTACAATTCCCAGTAATTTTTTCTAACCCTCTCGATAGAATTAAAATAACTCTCTTGGGGACTTGTAATTATCAAGATAATTTGATCAAGATATAAAATTTGAAGTTGCAGAATTCCTAAGGAATTTGCTTTGTTTTCTTCCTTTGTATTTATCCATGAATTTTGGGATTAACTTTTAGATTTTATGAAATAAATTGTTAGAATTTTTACTGGAGTTTCATTAGTGACTATATTACTTTGAGGACAATTAACATTTTAAAAAAATCGAGTCTTCCAACTTATAATTATGGTATTTTGCTTTATTTATATAAAGTAATACATACATTAGATAAAATCTCTCTATATAGATATATATTATATAAAAATATCTAGGTATACATATTTAATAAAAAATTTTATCTCTAATGTTTTCTATTCTTTGTGGAAGATTTATACATATCATTTGTTAAATTAATCTTTGTTACATATTTTTGTGGTTTTCTATATTAAATTTTTATTTTATTTTCCAGTTTTTAACTATATAGAAATAAAATAATTTTTTTTTATGTTGGTCTTGTGTTCTGTAACCTTGTTAACCTGGTCTGTAAATTTCTTCATTCATTTGAAATTTCATGAAGCTTTTTGTAAGGTCCAAGTTATGGTCTAAGTTGCTAAATGTTTTCTACAGGTTTGGGATATGTGTTTAATAAATGTTGATTACTAAAGTTAGCAGATAGTTCTTGTTAAATATTTTATAGACTTAAGGATTATTTAGTATTCTTATTCTATCAGTCAATGGGAAAATGGTATTAAATCTTTAACTTTGATTGCAGTTTTGACTTTCTTCACTACCATGTGATTTGGTTTCAGATATTTTGAAACACTGTTAGGTGAATTCATATTAGGAGTTTTGTGTCTTTCTTAATTTTTCATTTCACCATTATGAAATTCCTTTTAAAATCTTAACTAGTGACCAGGTGCGGGGACTCACACCTGTAATCCCAGCACTTTGGGAGGCTGAGGTGGGCAGATCATGAGGTCAGGAGATTGAAACTATCCTGGCTAACACAGTGAAACGCCATCTGTACTAAAAATACAAAAAAATTAGCTGGGCATGGTGGCGGGCGTGTGTAGTCTCAGCTACTCAGGAGGCTGAGACAGGAGAATGGCATGAACCCGGGAGGCAGAGTTGCAGTGAGCCAAGATTGCGCCACTACACTCCAGTCTGGGCGACAGAGCAAGACCCCATCTCAAACAAAAACAAAAACAAAAACAAAAAAATCTTAACTAGTGGTCTCTATCTTGATATCTCTATTGTCTGACATTAATACAGTCACTGAAAATTGTTTCATTTTTAATGATTTTAGGATATATCTTTTTCCACTTTTATGCTTTCTGTCTCCATATTTAAATTGTATCTCTAGTAGACAGCATATAGGCAGTGTTTATTCTATACTTTAATTTTAAAACAATTATCAAGGTATTTGAGTTTACATTCACCTCTTGCTCTTTCTTTGCTATCTGCCCCATCTCTTTTCTTTCCTCTCTTTCTTTTAACTTTTAACAACTCTCTTGGGATATTTAGATATATAGAATGATAGACAATAGATAGATAGATAGATAGATAGACAGACAGATGGATAGATAGATAGATAGATAGATAGATAGATAGATAGACAGACACAGATACATAGACAGACATATACATATAGACAGATAATTCTATTTGTTTCAAGGATGTTTACCTATACCTCTATGAATTGCTTTTAACGGTTGCTACAACGATACATATGTTCTTCAAAAAACTCGATCTATGGAAAAAGAATAGAGTATATGTCGCCTGTAATTCCAGCACTTGGGGAGGCTGAGGCAGGCAGATCATGAGGTCAGGAGTTCAAGACCAGCCTGGCCAGTATGGTGAAACCCCGTCTCTACTAAAAATACAAAAATTAGCTGGATGTGGTGGCACGCGTCTTGAGTCCCAGCTACACGGAGGCTGAGGCAGGAGAATGACTTGACCCTGGGAGGCAGAGGCTGCAGTGAGCTGAGATTGTGTCACTGCACTCCAGCTTGGGTGACACAGGGAGACTCCATCTCAAAAAAAACACAAAAAAAGATTAGAGTATATATCATTGAACCCATTCAAAAAGGCATGAAAAAATTGTAAAAATTAGAGAAAAGAGAGAGAAATTAAACTCCCCTATTTGCAAATGACATAATTATGTATATGGAAAATAACTAGCAAGCTAAGTAACAACTATTAAAACTAGCGATCAACATTTTCTACTTTTGTATGTGTTGTTTTTGTACTGGTCCTGGTGATTGATTGACAGATTGTATACATTTGTCTTCCTTTAGAGGGTAATTACTTTTGATCTTTCAGAGAGCTAAATTCTTGCTGGATCTTTTTTTTCTATGAGGCTTAATCTTACTTATTTTTAGAGCAGGTCTATTTCCTAACTTCATTCCTAATGTGTTAACATTTACTTATTGTTTTTTTCTCCTAAAGCATGGTCTTTCTAGAGGCTCAGCTGAATTTCTTAAATCCCCTGTGAAGTTTCTCCATTCTGGATAATCGAGAATTTCAGCATTTTTCTAAAGTGCATATCCATTCATTTCTAAATCTCATAGGAGCTGCTCTCTGCTATGTGTTGTGAGCTCTCAGACTGAATGTAAACAAGGACCAACAGGAGACCGGTACAGAATTCTATCTCTAAAACTCACTCAGCTCCATCTTCTCCAGCCTGCTATGCAAATTCTAGCAAATTAAGCTGCTTCCAACTGCACATTATGCCTGCGGAACTCAGTGAGACCACCGTACTATGCCTGGGCTCCACCTTACCCTTGTAGGCACCCAGGTGAGACTGCATCTCACATCATCAAGTTTTGTTCTCTCGAAGAGCACAGGTCTATGTTATGTGTCTGAAACTGGTTGCTTCATGTTTTGCTCAGTTTTATTTTATTTTTATTCTTTTTTTTTTTTTTTTTTTTTTTGAGACGGAGTCTCGCTCTGTCGCCCAGGCTGGAGTGCAGTGGCCGGATCTCAGCTCACTGCAAGCTCCGCCTCCCGGGTTCCCGCCATTCTCCTGCCTCAGCCTCCCGAGTAGCTGCGACTACAGGCACCGCCACCTCGCCCGGCTAGTTTTTTTGTATTTTTTAGTAGAGACGTGGTTTCACCGTGTTAGCCAGGATGGTCTCGATCTCCTGACCTCGTGATCCGCCCATCTCGGCCTCCCAAAGTGCTGGGATTACAGGCTTGAGCCACCGCGCTCGGCCTATTTTTATTCTTAATAGAAAGAAAGCAAATCTGTCACCAAATACTTTTTTGTGGCTAAAGCTAAATTCCGTACACACTCCAAATGCACTTTTAAAATACTACCCCCAACACCTAGTTCATGAAGTAGGGGTATGTATTCATTGTCCTCAACAAGTTTTCTCCAAAACCTACAAAACATATGTTTACTTTGCATTACACATTATATGTATGTGTGAACCATCACATATAGTACCTTTTCTATGAATATTTGTTAAATATATTGATATAATATGAACACTCAAAAAATCCCTGGGGATATATGTATTTTAAATTAGTATACTTATAAAACTTCTAGTAAAGAAACTATTTATCTCTATCTTTACTAAACAGTAAGTACGGCACAAAGCAACAAGGAGTATTTAACCAAGTTTAAAATACTCAAAAGTAACTCCATCCGACAATATCAAAGTAATCCAATTAGAGTTCAATAATTTTAAAAATAGAAGCTGAGAAAATCAGCAAACCTATGTGTGAATTATGATAAAGGAAAATACATATTGGACATTTATCCTATGACATCATTTCATAAGTCTTTTTAATGGAATATACGGAATCCATTTTTGTGGAAAAGTCAAATTGCCGGGCCACTTTTCTGGAAAAGCAGCCATGTGTATAATAGAGAAATGTGTAATGCTGAGGACAGACAAAAGATGGAAAAGAAAACATTGATAATATCAAAATTATTTGTATGAGTCAAGATTCTTCACAGAAATAGAACCAATAGAATATATATACACACACATATATATGATGAGATTGATTATATAGAATTTGCCCATGCAGTTATGAAGCTGAGAAGTCTCATGATGTGCAGCCCATATACTGAAGACCCAGGAAAGCCTGTGGTGCAGTTAGAAGACCTGGGACCCACAGAGCTGATTGCATAGATTCTAGTTCTGATGGCAGTGACGACCTACCTTGAGTGGCTGCTGCCCTGACACTGGCAGCAGTGGAGGAGGTGCAGCCAGTGCTGCATGCTCCATGGAGCTGGTGGGGGCTGGAAATAGGCAAAAGCCCTGCCCCCTTCTGAATTGGGACAGTGGGAACTTCTTGTTCCCCAGGTAGAGCTGCAGCCACGCAGCTACAGCTGTTGACCTGGGCCTCCCTATGCTCTTGGGAGCTGGAAGCAGGCAGGAGCCTGGTCATCCCAGGTGCAGCTGCAGCTGCCCAAGCCACAGCTGCAGACCCAGGCATCTCCGCACTCTCAGGGGGCTCAGAAGTGTATGTTCCTGCTGCCTGGCCTCTCCCCACTCCCACTGCCTGCTCCTATCTGAGCAAAGTTGAGGCGGAGACTGGGTGCTGTCACAACCTGGGCCAGTGTGCACATGCTCGGGGCAGCACTGACTCTGGACTTTCTGTGCCAACGAGCATGGGAGGGAGGCCAGGGGGATGCTGAGGGCAGCTTGGCACTGGCCTGCAGGCACCCCTCAGCATGAACAGCCTGGGCACCATGAACAGTGTCAGGAGGCAGACAGACTCCAGGGCGGAGAGGGGCAGTTTCCCTGTGAAACCCCACCTTCAAGCTAGGGAAGGCCTGAAGCCTGGGGGCCAGGCTGCCAGCCCTGTAGACCGGAGTAGGAACTTATGGTGCCTTTTCTGGGCCCACCCATGGCTGCCCATAGACAAATAAGCACACATTTCCCCCCTCTGAAGCCCTTAGAAACCCCCAGACTCAGTCAGACGCACTGAGGCAACAGGACAACCAGCTACTGAGAGGAGCTACCCACCCCAGGGTCTCCTCTCTGTTGGGAGCTGAGCACTTGTAATGACCTGCCCATGGAGAGGAGATACCCACTCCGTTCTCCTCTCTTCTAAGAGCTGAACACTCGATGGGACACGCTGCCTACAGACAGGAGCTACCCACTGTGGGTCTCCTCTGAGGTATTCTGTCACTCAATAAAGCTCCTCTTTGCCTTGCTTACCCTCCACTTGTCTGCATACCTCATTCTTCCTGGACACAGGACAAGAACTTGGGACCTGCTAAATGGCGAAACTACAGAGGTATAACACAAAAGGGCTGCAGCACACCCCTTGCTTGCCACTTTGCACACAATAAGAATAGAAGACAGAAGGGGAGGCTGGGCGCCTTGGCTCATGCCTGTAATTCCAGCACTTTGGGAGGCTGAGGCTGGCGGAACACCTGAGGTCAGGAGTTCGAGACCAGCTTGGCCAACATGGTGAAACCCCATCTCTACTAAAAATACAAAAATTAGCTGGGCGTGGTGGCGTACGCCTGTAATCACAGCTATCTGGGAGGCTGAGGCAAGAGAATCATTTGAACCAGGGAGGCAGAGGTTGCAGTAAGCCAAGATTGCACCCTTGCATTCCAACCTAGGAGACAAGAGTGAAACTGCTTCTAAAAATAATAATAATAAAAAAAGACAGAAGGAGAGAAGGAGGGAACATTTTGCAACTGGGTCCCGTTGGGGAGCCCCGACTTAGAAGCTCCCCAAACCAGGCTGTGACACCCTCTTTGGAGCTCTGTGGTTCCTGGCATCTCCACGCTTCTGGACACCACTGTGTGCCCTTGGTGCCAACTGTGGAAGCTGCTTGTGGTACGCCTGGTCCAGCTGCAGCCTCGCAGTGAGCCAGCACCCATGCTGGAGCCTGGAGCTGCCTGCCCCACCACAGCTGGAGTGCCTGGTTGTGCACAGTGGCCAGATCCCAAGTTTGCTCACCCTTGGCAGGCATGTTATCCAAGCCGGTAGTGCCAGCCAAGCGCAGCCTGCCAGGCTGAGTGGGTGGAATGAGCTCAGCGGGCCAAGCAAAAATTAGGCAAAGGCACCACTGGCTACAGAGGTTTCCAGCTGGTGAAGCAACACCCCAAGCATCCTGTGACAGTTCCAGTCTGAAGGTCTGAGAACCAGGAGTTCCAAGGACATGGAAAGATCAATTTTCCAGCTCATACTGTCATGCAGAGAGAGAGAATACAGCCTTTCTCCATCTTCTTCTTCTATTTCAGACTATCAATAGTTTCAATGATGTCTACCTACATTGAGTTCACCAATTTAAATGTTAGTTTCTTCTGCAAACCCCCTCATAGACCACCCAGAAATAATGTTTAACAAAACATCTGAGCATCCCCTGGCCCAGTGAAGTTGATACATAAAATTAACTATCACAGTATTTCTTTCCTTATATTTTGCTTCAAGGGGTATTTTGTTTTTCAAATCTTGTTAATTACCTCCTTTAATAATTATTGATGTGGATTGTGTACTATATGTTAGCCAGTATCTAAGATGCTGGGGTTATTGAAACTAAGATAATAACTCCGATGTAAGAGTAGTGGCTTATTTATATATTAATTTAAGAATGAATACCTAAATGATTAAATTGTTGTTTAAACTTTTTTCAGATATCTATGTCCGGTGTGGATGCTGAATATTCATAATCCACCCATAATATTGTTGCTTGGTGGCAGATAATCCCTTTAATTATCCCAGAATTAAAGGGATAATGCTCTTGGGATGAAAAGAGTCAGTGATTTATCTAGGACTGACTTCATGTTGTTCAAACAGTTTAGAGCAATTCTGTAGCCACAGACTAACAGGAATCTGATTTCAAGGAAGATGGTGTATCCTGGGAGCAGATTCTAAAATTATTTCAGGGCTCCAATTGAGATGGATTTCTGAGAATATTTCCAGTTCCACTGGGAAACTGAAATATTCACTAATAGGTTCAAAGATGATATTCTTTTTTTGTACTGGATCCACGGAGTTATATCAAGATGAAATCAAAGTTTTAGTGCATGAAAGTTATCACTGGACATCCACCTGCCAGATGTTATAGTTGGTTTTTAGCAGAACTCTCTGCTAATAGAGACAACATTTCAAATATACGGCCAAAATTTAATCAAAAGAGACAATTTCTTTGTATTTTACATATAACATTTATAGTGAAGAAGTAAGAAAAGGATGTGACCTCTGTATTAGAGTATGTATGGGCCAAGTTGTTTTAGAAGAAATTTATGGTTAAAGTGCCAGGCTGGAAAATATCTATTATGTGTCATTATTTTACACATATATTTAGATTTATACTTTTAAAATTGTTTTTATATATAAATAATTCATACAATATTTAAATATGCCTCTCAAGTTTGGATGTTAAGTATTTAAGTTTAGCACAAAAAATAATTACAGTGATTTATTCATATTGTTTTAAAGTTTTAGACAAAATATATCAAAATATGCTATTTTTTCAAGGTCAAAATGGTTTTGCATATAAACCATTTTTTGGTCCTAAAAACCAAATTACCATATAAATGACTGCCTGTGATATGTTTTATCATATAGATGATATGATTATTATTCCATGAAAACAAAGTCTATGTAGATACAACATTTGGTACCAAAAAATTGTTATTTTTTAAAGATATGATTGCAGTCATATTTCATTTGAAAATATAAATTTGTCATAAGATTTGTGACTTTGGGGAGATTTTATACTATTTTCCAAAGACATTATAATTTGAAATCAATTTAAAACATATTATTGCCCTATTTTGACTTCTTCCAAAATGCTCTCTCAGTTCAGGGAGCATATGGTTCTTTTTTATTTTTTTCGCTACCAACCTGCTGACTAAACAATGAAACATCCAAAAACATTTAAAAATGCATACACCAAATGCTATAAAACAACCATGGTCTGAGTGAAAAGCCAGGCTTGTAGACAAATACAGAGCAGGCTAACCCTCCCAAGTGTTTGGAATGCTGCATATGGAGAATGATGCAAACAATCAAAAGCTGGACAATTTAAATAAAGGATGTGTTAACATGGTACAATGTGAAAGAGAACTTTCTCCTCTTTCCATTTCAGTTTTGATTTCATAGGATGCTTTTATCTTCTTGCGTCTTTCTATCATGTCTTAATATGTTCCTCAATAAACCATAATGATGCATTTCGGAATGAGTGGGTTTGATGTCCACACTGTGAAAGATAGCCCTCAAAAAACAAAAGGGCAGGAGTCATCAGCTCCCACACAAGGTTAAAAAAAAGTGAACTTAATTTTAGCAGTGTTAATGAGAAAAAAAACTACCATGAATTTCTGCATCAATAATGCCTTTGTTATGACATCTGTTTTCCCTAAGGCACAGGAGCGAGTGGTCTATACTTGTCTAGGAACCAGTTTCATAAATGCTGTTGTTGTAATCCATCAAAGGATGAATAGCAGTATTGGTTACCAGTTTCACTACCTTTTGGAGTTTTGGATAACATATATCCATACTGTGGTAGTTATACTTTTTAATGACCTAATTTTAAGTGAAATTGCCATTCTAACTTTGTATGTAAAATCAAGTTCATACATACTAAAGTTTATGTATAAAAAAATTAAAAAACATAATGAAATGGAAGCAAGTTAGAAAAGCAAAATGATGTGGTTTGTTCTATGACAATTTATTCCTTTTTAATTAAAACATTAACTGGGAAGATATTAATGATATGACAAAATACTATAAGATAAACTCTATCTTGCATGCTTTTATTTATTCATTCATTTACGTCTTTTTATTCATTTCATACCAAAAAGGTTCACTTATACTTGTACTTGTAATTTGTACTCATAACTTTCCAAAGGACTTACAAGGATATGGTCTTTACCTTCTGATGTAAAGCTTATGATGATTCATTACTCCTGAAATTAATTTTTTCCATAGTCATTTATCATCATCAAATTTCTATCATGTGGCAGGTTACTCATGTCATGCCAATTGCTGCATCCTCCTTAGATTGACTTCTCAAGGACAAGAAAGGCATTTTCTCAAGGTCACAGGTATTTCAAACAGTGTCACTCCACCGAGTTGATATTTCTACACAAATACATGGTTGGATGTTCCTTCCTTCCTTCCTCCCTCCCTCCCTTCCTCCCTCCTTCCTTCCATCTGAAAATTTTTATAGAGACGGGTGACAAAAAATAGAAGTCTTATACCTAAAACTGGTTTTTATCTAGTGTAGAATTCTATGTCCCACTTAAAGTGTGTCTCTAAATGACAAGTTTACCTCCATGAGGAAGGATTATCATGGAAACCTTCCAGACTTTGATGCCCTGGCAACCATTCTTTTTACTTCAGTGATGCAGGATGGAGAGTGTTAGCCCCAAAGCAGATACCTAGCAGCAATTTGCTTTTGCTCCCTTATGCCCTGTGACACATGTCTTCCCTAGCCACACTTAAAAGCAAATTACTTTCTGTTTCATGAGCCACTGTGTAACAGAACTTAGTAAAAGAAAAAAAAAAAAAAAAAAAAAAGATGATGACTGTGAATCCACACTGTGAACTGAATGTGAAACATGAGTGTCACTTAAGCCAGAAGAGACAGGAACTATCGATGTTATAACTCATTATAATTACTGAATATAACTCAGCTAATAATTAAAGGAAAAATTAACTAGGAAATACCATCCATCTAAAATGATAAAGCAGCACTATTGCCAGAGACATTTAAAGTAACCTGTGAGACTTTTCTATTTTTCTTTGTTGAAAGAGATCTTGTCTATTTAGTTGACTAGAATATATATTAAAAGCAAAGTATTTTTTGTATATATAGTGTATTGCATTTGTGAGGTAGGTAGTTTCAGTAATTTCCTAAGGAGGATACTCCTATAATAAGTGAAAACAAACAGAAATACTGTCATCTATATACATTCTGTAATTTATAGTTTGCAAAACTCTGTTGGTATGAACTGAATTTTGTCCCTCCAAATTTTGTGTGTTCCATCCCTAAACTGTAATATGACAATATTTTGAGATAAACCTATAAGGAGATAATAAAAGTTACATAGGGTTATAGAGTAAGATCTTAATCTTATAAAACAAGTTTCCTTAGAAGAAGAGGAAGACATACCAAAGATCTCTCTCTCTCATCACACATGCACAGAAAAACAGGCATGTGGGCACAGAGCAGGAAGGCAGCCATCTATAAGCCAGAAGGAGAGGCCTCATCAGACCCCAACTCAGCTGGCACCTTGATTGACATTCGACTTCCAGCCTCCAAAACTGCAAAGAAAGAATTTCTGTTGTTTAAGTCATTCAGTCTGTGGTATTTTGCTATGGCAGCCCAAACTGATCAATAATACATCTGATGTATTTATTTTTAGTTGACATATTAAAAATAAAGCAAAGGGGTTAGCAATGATCATAGTCATAGTACTGGAGCTTAAGAAATTAAGCATCAGAAAGTTTGAGTGTTTCAACTCACGTAGGTAGTAAGAGATTTATGATTCAAGATCCATTGCCTTTTCTGTAGGAAAGCTTTATGTTTAACAAACTGGTCAAGTAAAATGCTAGGAGTGGAAAATAGCCATAGCAAGGTGGCTTAGCAGCATGGTTATGTGTAAATGGAAAGAGATAGCTGAGACTAAGATTTTCTTGAAATTATAGAAAAAACAAAATAAAAATATCAAAATGTAAAGTTGTAATATAGTTAGTCTGTCAATATTTTAAAAATTTGGGGGGAGGACAATGAACATCTTGTGTGAAAAATTACCGCTTTAATTATATATGTGTGTGTATGTGTCTGTGTATATACAGATTGAAACCTTATTTAGTTCAATGTGTCTAAACATTGTAAAAGAAAAATCACTGCTATGTCTCTTTGAAGCAATTTACTAAAAGTAATGCACCCATTTCGACCTGGAAAAGTCCAACATATAAATTTTCTTATCCTCACACTTTCTGAAAGACATTTCCATATTTATTCATAAATATGAAATATGCTTACATTAGTTCCAGTGTCATCTGAGTTCCCTTTTTGGGATACTTCATTTTACATTTCTTCACACTTGCCTACGTACTCGGGGAATACAGTGCTTTTAAAAGTTATGTTGGTAACATTTATATCTAATTAGCCTCTGTGTGCCAGAGTTACTCCTTACAAATTATATGGATATGTATCCTTATAGGGAATAAAATTTCTCATAACTACACCCCCATGAGTCCTATATTTGAAGAAATGGCTCAGTATAAGTAGAAGAGCAGTTAGGATAGAAAGTGTTTGAAGAGCCGACTTCTGTTACCATGGTAACTATAGCCTCACCAAGCTCGATCCAGGGTTTATATGAAAGCAATATAATTCTGACATCGATTTTTTTCGCATTTGACTTTCTTTAAAAATAAAGAGAATCTCTACAGAATAAATTAATGAGAAGATATAAAATATTTTTTCTCCTTGTATTAATCTATTCTGGCAGAGCCAAAATATTAGAAGTTATCTTAAAAGTCACATCAATGAAACAAGTAATATTTGTGTTAATAGCCACCTCCTCTTTTAAATTGTATGGACCTCTTAGTGCTTACATTCTGAAAGTACCAAATTTAAGGTAAGAGTTTAATATCAATAATACTAAGGGAAAATATTAATTATGACATAATAAATGTATTTTTCTTACGCACAATCCCATATGTCTTAAAATGAGACATAAAACAACACTGAAATTATAGAAATTTATT
Source organism: Macaca nemestrina (assembly GCF_043159975.1). Taxonomy (NCBI): domain Eukaryota; kingdom Metazoa; phylum Chordata; class Mammalia; order Primates; family Cercopithecidae; genus Macaca; species Macaca nemestrina. Next base: position 162,748,580 of record NC_092128.1, on the reverse strand, counting down.
TTTAAAGCACTTTCTTTACTATTATGTTTCAAATTATCTGGTGCTGAGTAAATTCCATTTTGGATTTGGAAGCATGTATTGGACAATTTTCAACAAAGCAACAATACAAAATAATGATTTCAAATACAGTGTTTTAGGAAATGTCTGGAAATAAGAACCTCATTTGTGAAAGATGTGAGACAATGCGAAGCAGGAGAAGAACATATAGAAATATTTTGAGCAATTCTTTTGGAACGTTTAGTGTTAAGGTGCATTGGTAATACGAAGTATAATAATTTGAAATAGAAATTGTCAGCGTCAATTGCTTTTCAATAAGGAAAAGAATAACAGAACAAGTAGGAAATGCTTCATTTTTGCATATAATTTTTACTAGCTTTTAAAATGTATTTTTCTTGTCTGAATTATAATTATTAATTCTCATATATTTTTTGATCAGAACTGTGAAAGACGCATCCACTCATTTCACACTCAGAAAATTTGAGAATAGCATGCAGGTTCATGCAGTTAATCTGTGATAAATACTTTGGCATATGTTACAAAATCTAAAAGAATAATTTATATCAGGCACAACATCTGCTTATAAAGAGAAGACTTGCTAATCAGATTTCATGTACTCTTTCTGTGCTCATTTTTCCGGATGGCAATAGGATAAACACCAGGCTACTGCACTTGTGTGCCATCTGCATCACAAAATCACACCTTGGCGAAAATTCAAGCACACAACTTTGATTTTTATTCCCAGAAAATTTCTGGCACAAAACCATAAAGGGCAGGTAGATTGAGCGTATGGGTGCATTTAAAGGGAATGGTTTTTCTTTAGTATTGTTAGAGTTCTAGGTGTGAATGCAGAGTAAACATGTCTTACTGAGCTGATTTAGTCCCTCTACCCCGACTGTACACCTATAACAATCAATACATATTTTTGCATAAGACATATACAAATTTGAAATCGTTTCTGTCTTTCCTACCAGTTGCAAGCTCCCTGAGGACAGTAAATCTTTAAATATTTAAGGCCTGTCACAGACTTTAGCATAGAGTAGGTGCTAAATAATTATTTGTGGCTGGAACGCATAGGACTGAATCATAGAACAGCGGTCTTCCCTGGAAGGAAGCCGTATCTATTTATATTTTCATTTCATGTATTTACTCGGCAGGCACATACTAGGCAGTGAATGTATTTGTGCTTGCTGATGGACAAATGAGTCATCCTGACAGCGATTTTCATGGTAGAAAGAAAGAAATCCACAACATCATAGATTTTCTCCTAACTGCTATATCCTACAGTTTTTTAAAAACAAAACATCAAAAATGTTAAACTGTCCCTTATGGGAAAATGGTGTGAAGGAAAGGCAAGTAGAATTTAGATCTCCAAGACTCTTCATATCTCAAAATATTCATTGATTTCAAAAGAAAGAAATAAAACATACATACATAGATTGAAAGAAATATTTGATAAGCCAACATTGTCATTTTATAACAAAATTGGAACAGAAATGTACAATAAATAAAGGGCTCATCAGGCACAAATTACTGCATTGCTTCATATTGCCTAAGGCCATGTAGAAGAAGGTATAAAATTGCATTGCTCTATGGAACCATCTAATTGCCACAGGTTTACGTCTTATTATCCCTCTGAAGCCTCTTGACATGTACCTGGGCTTAATTTTTATATAAAGATTTTTAATATCATTAGAATTATGAATTATAAAGATGATTTTTTTCACAATGAGTTTTTCTTTGAAGTATGTACTTAAATAGCATTTGAAAAATTAATTGGGAAAACTGTTAGTCACCAAAAACTATAGAAGTCTGAGAAACTGCCACAGCCAAGAACAGCCAAAGGAAACTTGACATCTCAATGTGATATGATATCCTAGATGGGATTCTGGAGCAAAAAAGGGACAGTCAGTAAAAACAAAGGAAATATAAATAAATTACGAGCTTCATAATAATGTATCAATATTGGTTTATTAATTATAATAAATATGCCATATTAATATAAAATATGAATATTAGGGGAAACTGGATGTGGGGTAATGAGAACTTTCTTTACCATCTCTTCAATTTTTCTGAAAGTACAACTGTTTTTAAGAGTGAATTATATTAAAAGTAAAGAAACATGTGCCTTTCAGGGAGCACACTTCCTTTTTCCCCTTGAGTTACAATGTAACTGCCTGGCATTGGTAAGTGCTTGGCTCATTCTACTGGAAGGTTCCAAAATTCTCTACATGGCTTTTCTGTTGTATATGTAAGTGTTTCTCATTTCTCTGAATTTTATATGGAAACTCTCTCTAGATATACGGTCCCTAGTCTGCAAAACTACTGCACCATGCTCCAATTTCAAGTTATTAAATCCTTCCACAGATGGACACTTTTGTAAATAATAATAAATGGATCAATAAGGTTAAAAAATCACTAATGAAATGAATTAAAAATTCCTAAATGTACATGTGTCTTTCTGGTAGAATGATTTATAACTCTTTGGATACATACCCAGTAATGGGATTGCAGCACTGTTCACAATAGCAAAGACTTGGAGCCAACTCAAAAGCCCATTAATGATAGACTGGATGAAGAAAATGTGGCACATATACACCATGGAATACTACACAGCCATAAAAAGGGATAAGTTCACGTCCTTTGCAGGGACATGGATGAAGCTGGAAACCATCATTCTCAGCAAACTAACACAGGAACAGAAAACCAAACACCACAAGTTCTCACTCGTAAGTGGAGTTGAACAATGAGAACACATGGACACAGGGAGGGGAGCCTCACACATGGGGGCCTGTTGGAGGTGGGGGACTAGGGGAGGGGTAGTATTAAGAGAAATACCTAATGTAGATGATGGCTTGACGGGTGCAGTAAACCACCATGGCACGTGTATACCCATGTAACAAACCTGCACATTCTGCACATATATCCCAGAACTTAAAATATAATTTTAAAAATTCTTAATTAAACACCTAATGTGCATAAACTTTACAATAATTTTAAAAACTTTAAATCATGACCTTCCCTATATAATATCTGCATTTTCAAAAGTAATCTAAATGAATGATTAAAAAAAACAATTCCTATACCCAAAGGATTATAAGTCATGCTGCTATAAAGACACATGCACATGTATGTTTATTGCGGCACTATTCACAATAGCAAAGACTTGGAATCAACCCAAATGTCTATCAATAACAGACTGAATTAAGAAAATGTGGCACATATACACCATGGAATACTATGCAGCCATGAAAAAGGATGAATTTGTGTCCTTTGTAGGGACATGGATGCAGCTGGAAACCATCATTCTCTGCAAACTATCGCAAGAACAGAAAACCAAACACTGCATGTTCTCACTCATAGGTGGGAATTGAACAATGAGATCACTTGGACACAGGAAGGGGAACATCACACACTGGGGCCTATTGTGGGGGGGGAGGGGGGAGGGATAGCGTTAGGATATATACCTAATGTAAATGACAAGTTAATGGGTGCAGCACACCAACATGGCACATATATACATATGTAACAAACCTGCACATTGTGCACATGTACCCTAGAACATAAAGTATAATAATAATAAAACAATTCCTAATAACAAAAAGAGTACATACCCTGCCACTAAATACACACATGCACACACATAAAATAAATCAATGTTTATAATCTTTTAAATTATGAGAAAGGACTCCCTCTTTATTAAACTTGTATAATACTAGATAATTTCTCCACAGTGAGAAAGAGTTTCAATAAAAAGTGTAAAAAATATGATAATCTGTGATTCTAAGGTAATACTGGACTAGTACTGGTCAGAAACAAGTTATAAGCCAAATATTATATCCATATAAAGATGTTTAATATCAGAATTATGAATTATAAAAATAATTTTTTTCACAGTGAGTTTTTCTTTGAAATACATACTTATACAGCATTTGAAAAATTGATTGGGAAAACCGTTAGAATATGCTTTCAGGAGAATGAATTTTAAAACTAACAGCAACATTTAAATAAGTTGCTTGGGAATTAAGGAGAAAGCAACCAGTTATTGTGATTTTGTGTTCAATTTATCCACAGTTTGTTTCTTCCTCTTCCAAAGGAGTAAACCGATGCAACAACAGGCAAGGGAAATCAGGGTAGCTGCAAGAGAGAAATTGTCATCATCTATGCAATTCATTCTGGGCAAGGTAATCAGTATGAATATTGGTGAATGGTGGATAAGTGACTACAAAATGTTGATATAATCAATATGTTAACAATTGCAATGGGATTAAATGATTATTGGTGAAAGCATATTAGAGAGAGTGGACTACACTGAGGTATCATTGAACAGAAAATTACTGAAAATTTGTACTTGCTTTAAAACTGACTGTCCAGGTTTCTGACTTAGGAGAATAATAATAATAATAAACATTTCCATTAATCAGTATGGTAAATATAGTAGAATGAGCCAATCTAGGGGACACTTTTCTTAGCTAATGATGAGCTTAACGTATTTGTGCTACAGAGTTTCCCTGTAGGTACTTAATTCTGAAAATATACAAGTCACTAAGTTGAGTTTTGAATAAAGTCACATTTTGTTGGTTATTAATTTGCTCTTGGAATGGTTATTTTAAGCAGAGCTGAGAAGCCTCAGGTGATTGTGTTTTCAATAACTGTGAATGTCAATGTTTAATGATACGGTAGAAGCAGTGGCCTGGAACTGGCAGAAGGAGCAGGATTAAGCAATATCACTAAAGAAGGATACAAGCATATCATGTGACAAAGGAAGACAAAACCAGAGGAAACCTGATATATGACCACGGTTTTTGCCTTATTATTAGAGAACCTGGTGAACAAATTGTTACCAGTTTCAGTAGCATGAATGGGCACCAGCTATGTGATTCCTCTAGGTTCTACTCTCAGCATTGTTGTGCAGAGATCAAAAGGAAAACATGAAAGCATCAACTCAGAATACAGGCGGCTGATATGGAGCCTTGAGGGAGGATATTCTAAAGGTTCCTGAGTTGGGTATTCTCAACAAAATGGCAATGGCTATGCTGAATCTTAAAGGGAGAAGACATACCTACCTGACAAAGAGAACCAGAACAGAATTCCAGATGGAAGTAATATGTAATTTGTGGATTGCTGTCAGTAAAAGCGGGATGTGCTCTGTATGGCATTTGTACAGTGGATACTTTATGTGCTTTTCAAAACCTATAATACTTATATCATATATCGTATGGATACAGAATTCCAGATGGAAGTAATATGTAATTTGTAGATTGTTGTCAGTAAAAGCAGGATGTGCTCTGCATGGCATATGTACAGTGGATACTTTATGTGCTTTTCAAAACCTGTAATACTATATATCATATATCGCAAGCTTTAATATATGCAAATTTTAAAAACCAGTATGTTAGAGGATTTCTGGATAGAATGTAGGCTGTAATAAATGAATCTGTGTTATAAATGCCTGATATAATCTCACTGAGGGGTTGGGCAAAAAAGAGTCCGACTTAAGTAACTTTGAATAACATTATTTTGACTGGAAAATGCAGGAATATCATTGTATATATTGTATATACTGTACTCTACTTTGTAAATTTGTTTCTCAGAAGGGTATGGGTTAAGAATATTGGAAAAACTTTACCTCTGTACTAGGATTCAAAAAATAAGGAAGTAGGCCAGGTGCAGTGACTCACGCCTGTAATCCCAACACTTTGGGAGGCCGAGGGGGGCGGATCACGAGGTCAGGAGTTCGAGACCATCCTGGCTAACATAGTGAAACCCAGTCTTTACTAAAAATACAAAAAAGTAGCTGGGCATGGTGGTGGGCGCCTGTAGTCCCAGCTACTCTGGAGGCTGAGGCAGGAGAATCGCTTGAACACGGGAGGTAGAGGTTACAGTGAGCAGAGATCACGCCACTGCACTCCAGCCTGGGTGACAGAGCAAGACTCCGTCTCAAAAAAAAAAAAAGAAAAAGAAAAAGAAAGAAAGTAAATGCTAGGTAATGGAAGCTAGATTTCTCACTATCAGAAAAAGAAGTTATACATAAGGGAAGCTAGAATGAAACTTGGGATATTGGACTGGAGTTGGAGACACTGGTATGAACTTCTGTTTAATAGATAGGTAGATGGATAGATTAAGTAAATAGATGATAGGTAATTACATATATGTGCATATTCATGGATTAGGCTATAAACATATTTTCTAGTTCTGTTTGCTTCTAGAAGCAGTAACACTTCAACAGATTTTTACGTGTTTTTTTTTTTGTTTTTTTTTTTGTTTTTTTTTTGAGACAGGGTCTCACTGTCACCCAGACTGGAGTGCAGCGGTGTGATCTCGGCTCACTGCAAGCTCCGCCTCCCGGGTTCAAGCGATTCTCCTGCCTCAGCCTCCAGAGTAGCTAATTAAAATTAAAGAATTTTATATAATATCTATATAATAGGCGCCCGCTACCACGCCTGGCTAATTTTTTGTATCTTTTTTAGTAGAGACGGGGTTTCACCGTGTTAGCCAGGATGGTCTTGATCTCCTGACCTTGTGATCCTCCCGCCTCTGCCTCCCGAAGTGCTGGGATTACAGACATGAGCCACTGCACCTGGCCTAGATTTTCACTTCTAAATGTTACTCTCTGATAAAGGAATGACACCTCCTTGGTGAAAAACTGACTGATTTGAATGCTGGGTCAGGAAATCTGCAAGATGACCCTGGAACCTCTTGAAGTGTAATAAAATAAAGAAGTGTTAGAAAGCCTAAAATGAGGCCACATTTCAATGGGACACAGGAGCCAAGCTGGAGGAGCCCTGAACAATTCAAGCAACAAAATAATGATGTACTATTAGGTTATAAACCAAAAGATAAAGTGAAAAAAACATCTTAAACAAAAAAATCTGAATACAAATTACTTAAAAATAAATAAGGGAGAAGAGACAAATCTTCCTTACGGAATCCCACATCATATGTAGATACTGTTCCCTTCAGGGGGCAGATTTTAATCTCCTCCTATTAGGGAAGATCAGTATTCTGTATATTACATGCATTCTGTATTCTGTATATTATAAAAATATACGGCTGTATGGAAGGAAACAAACGATGATTTAAAACAAAACATCTCTGAAACTAAATAATGTTGGCAATAATATATTAAATTTAATTTTATGTTCTTCCACCCTGAGTGTGAAATATTCTTAGTGGCTTATGTTCAGAGGATGGAAAGAGAAAAGATAGAAACTTTATGGAGGAGACATCTGAAGATAATATCTCAACTAAGTGGTTAAGTTTAACGTCACCAGTACTAAGTCATGTTGACATTATGCATCCAATCCCATCACAGAATGCATGTCATCATGTGATCAGATAAGAAGGGCATTTAACAGTACCCTTTCTCCAAGGAGGCTGTAATGAGTCAATCCTTTCTCCAGGGAGACATCATTCCTTTAATTGAAGAATAATTTAGAAATGAAGATTTATTGAGGTGTTACTGTTTCTAGGTGCAAACAAAACTAGAAAATATCTGTTTGCGGTCTAATCTGTTCATATGCACCTATCTATAATTGCCTACGTATCTATCTATCTGTCCATCCATACACTACCCTATCTATTAAAATTCCATCCCAAGAACCATCTCATCATGCGATGATTTAAGAAGGACACTCAACCAAGATGAGATATAAGGAAGTCATCAGGCACTCCCAAACTGAGGGACAGTCATAAAAATGTGTGACTAGTTCCTTTCAAAGATATTAAGGTCTTGAAAGTCAAGGAACTATTTCACATACTTTCAAGGTCCAGGGAGAGTAAGGAGACATTATATTAAATGTAATGTGGTACCCTTGATGGGATACTAAAAAAGAAAAAGCATACAGGTGTAAAAACAAAGTCAAATAAAATCTGGAGCTCAGAAAAAAGTAGGTTGCCAATGTTAATCTCTTAGATTTTAAACATCTCCTATAGTTATGTAAGCACCTAATATTAGGAGAAAGAAGGTCAAGGGTGTATGGAAACTGTTATCTCTACAATCTGACTATGAACATAAAACTATTCCTAAATAAAAACTTTTCTTAAAACATAGAACAGTAATCCTTGCATGTTTTTAAAACTTTCTTTTCATGCATTCTGTACTCTGTATATTATGAAATATATGGGTGTATGGAAGGAAGCAAAAGATGATTTAAAAGAAACTATCTTTGTAATAACCTAAATGATGTTGGCATTAATGTATTAAATTTAGTTTTATGTTCTTGAAGATTTTGTGTTGTCACGGGTATTGTAGTGCTTTAGTCCTTGTGTTTTGTAAGTACACACTTAGCTGTATGTGGATAAGCCTTTCTGTTGCTCTACATAGTCAGATGCTAATGTTTCACTTGTGTTCATTTCAATCCTGACCAAGAACTCTGTATCATCTAGATATTTTGAGTACCATTATGTTTTTGGATGATCCACAATGCTTTTCTCATGCATATCATGATTAGCATTTTCTCTTTTGGGAAGTGTGAAAATAATCTACCTCACTCTTCACTGAAATCATCACTATCATAAAGGATGTACTTGTGTGCATTTATTGACCTCAGATAAATGAGATATTAACGTTGGGACATAATCACACAACACATAGAGTCTTTAGCTACTCAAAAGTTGGAAAAAAAAGTCCTGTACAATGCTCCAGTGAAATAAAAGATGGTCTAAGAAGAAAAATGAGTGTCTGCAGACACAGAACACAAAAAAGTTCAGATTAATAGTAGTCCCACGAGATATAGAGAAAATACAGTGACAGTACTGCCAGTCTCGTTTCTTTACCTGTTCAATCAGAATTCATTTTGCTTCGATAGTTCATAAAGATCTAGTCATCAACTAGCAGAAAAATGCAACTTTTTGGAAAAGTATGCTTTTTATGCATTCTACAGATGTTAGTTTGAAAGTTACTTTAATTCACTTTAATACTCATAATCAGACAAATCAACATTCACATGTTCTCTGAAGTCCATGGAGTCGCAGATGGAATTTATATGATGATTTAAAACTTCACTTTATTTAGTTTTATCAAGCATGGCTGCTCTACCTTTCTAAGAAGAAATCCCCATTGCCATCTATCTTTTCTGATGATAAAGTGTTTCTAGATGGATGCTTTTTGTGCTTTCCATCATAGCAGCATACTTGGAAAACAGCTCTCATCAATAAGCATGAGTTATGTTGCTTGATTGGCTACATATAGATAGCAAAGCTAAGGATTCTACAGGTTCCTAATGAATAATGACTTCTCCAGATTTTTCCTTAGCAATTATTATCTGCATACATATCTTTTCTTTAAAGCAGAACAGAACATACATAAACATTTTTTCTTTGATTCTTCTCTGAGATTTAAAGAGATGTGATCTTAAGACAGATTTTGAAAATTTAGAAAAAAATTTTCTGATGAAATAATCAGTAAAAAGATCATTTTAGTGGATTATTACTTATTTTGATTACAGTTCTGAGTTTCAGCAAGCATTAAATAATTAGTATTTAAAATAATTACTTCCATTTAGATGGGGAAAAAAGCACAGCAATTAATGACTCTTCCTATGGATTTCTAAATAGCCAGGCAGGATATTCCTGCTATTCAAGCCAAGATGAACCTTTGAATCAGATATTTTAGTTAATTTCAGCACAGTTTTTATACTTCCTAAAACGTCACTTGACATTTTTCTTAAACAACTTAATGTATTAAAATGTATGTTTTACATTTTGAAAGCTTCAGGTGGCACTTTGGTGTAAGAACATTCTAATGAAATATTTTATTGTGAAAGTAATTTAATGACCCAATAAATTTCCTTATAGCTATAAACCTGTATTAGTTCCTTTTTACCCTGGTATAAAGATATTACCTGAGACTGGGTAGTTCATAAGAAAGCGGGTTTAATTGACTCAACAGTTCCACATGGCTGGAGAGGCCTCAGGACACTTACAAACATGGTAGAAGGGGAAGAGGAAGCACATACCTTCTTCGCAAGGAAGCAAAAGAGAAAAAGTATGCAGGGAAAACTGCCACTTTTGAAACCATAAGATTTCCTGAGAACAGATCATGAGAACAGCCTGGGGGAGGCTGCCTCAATGATCCAATCACCCCCCACCAGGTCTCTTCCTCTACACATGGGGATTACAATTAAAGATGGGGTTTGGGTAGGGACACAAAGCCAAACTATATCAATACGCTAAAAACAATTGTGTGTGCCCACTAGGAGACATACACACTTAAAAGAAAATGAATCTTATAAATATATTCTAAGTGGAAAAAAATCTAACCCTAGAACTTTCCATAGAGTATAAAACTATACTTACAGTCATGAAATATAAGCAAAATAAAAAATATTTTTAAAAGATATTTACTTGGGTAATAAAATTATTAAAGAGAAGAACAAGATAAACAAATTATCTGTACAAATGGTTTTCTGTGAGTGAGGATGTAGGAAAGATGACAGCATGAGACATGGAAGAAACAGAGGAATTGTTTCAATGATATTAATAATAGTTTGTTATTTCTTTTGTGCTCCACGGGTATTCAATTCTATCTTATGCTTTATGACTTAAGTGTATGTTGAACTTATCTTCTTGTATATTTCAAATATTTTGTCAAAAGTGCATTTTTAAAAAGGCTTTGTTCATTGGATTTTCTATTCGAACTACTTCTGAATGATGAAACAAAAGGGCTCATGCCCTCCAAAACATGTACATGTGCTTCATATTATCTGAGTCTTTAGGAAAATTTCCATCTTTTTTTCTGCTTAGGAGAGGGAAAATGCTCTGTGTGCATCTTTCCTGATGCTAACAACATTACTGATTTTGTTGATGATAATGCTCTATCTAAGCACTCAGACCAGGTTCTAATTCATTCTAATACCCCTTCAGAAAAGAAGAGTTGGTAATGGAAATGCTAATGGTTTAGACCTGAAAAATCCTTAGAACTAGCTACCTCTCTCTTTGTCTCATGGGACCCCTCCAGCCTAGAGTCATTTAATTTCTAGGGAATTGCTATGTATTGATTTTCTATTCCCTTTCATGACTCCCTTATTTTCCCTTCAGCAGTTTTCCTACTGAATCTGATCTGAGATCATTTGGAGCTTACTTAAGCTGACAAAATGAATACTTATAAGGGGAAATTTCATTTCTAAATGAACTCTTAGTTAATTTACATAAAAGATAATTGCTGTTTAAAAGTAGACTAGCCAATAGTAACATGATATATGTTAATAGAAAAGGATAATGGATGGCCTTAAACTTGATTTTGCACTTTTATATTTTCATCTTTGCTTGCTTCACATTTTCAGTGGGATGTAGATATTCATATATGAAAAATTTAATTCTCATGTCATTGATTACAGTATAGCTGAAATTAACTATACTTATCTCTTTAACAGCTATGTGTGGCAAAGCCTGAATTAATTTTGCACACTTCAGATATCAGATATAGATAAAGTGAGCTGACAATACCAATTTTCTCTTGGAGGATTTTTAAAGCTTTACTTCTCTATTTTGGTTTTAAAAATATAAAAGGCATCTCCAGTTACCTAGCATCTATCTTAATTACAAAGAAGCCATTTTTCATTTAACCTTGAATTGCAAAATATTTAATGAGAATCAAAAAGTACCTGTAAAGATTGGAGGTCTCAAATATGTAAAATGAATCTTCATAAAGATTCTTATGATTTTTACTCTGAGTTATTAAAAAACAACATATATCCTTTAATGTCTTTAAATATCCTAGGGCTCCAAATCATTATACTTCTGTCATTTTTAAGTAACAAAGAATAATCTACTTTATTACCATGAATATCTTTATTACTAGATTTCATGCAGTAATAGAAAGAACAATTCTTTGTTTGGTTTTGTTTTGTTTTTGTTTTTCTATAACCAACTCATTAAAATTCCTGTGCAATTCATTTCAAGTGGAGTTTTCAAGAACATTGAGAATCTAAACTTTCTGAAGCCTATGATGTCGCTATAATGATTTGAGGAAAATATATAAAACTGAGGTTTGGAGCCAGAGGTTGATTTTGAATGTTAGGGGCTGTAAATGCACACACTGAGGATACAGTCATCTTTTCAAAAGACAAGCAAAACATAGACACCTGTCTGTACATATACATATACGTATTGTTTCAAAAGACAAGTCTCACTATATTGCCTATGCTGGGTTGCAGTGGTACTATCACAGCTCACTGCAACCTTGAACTCCTGGGCTCAGGTGACCTGCCCGACTTGGCCTTCCAAAGTAGTGTGCAAACCACTGTGCCTGGTCCTGTAGAATTTTCTTCCTCCCTCCCTCCCTCCCTCCCTTCTTTCCTTCTTTCCTCTCTCTCTCTCTTTCTTTTTTTTTCTTTTTTTGGACAAAGTCTCACTCGGTCGCCCAGACTGGACTGCAATGTTGTGATTTCAGCTCACTGCAACCTCCACCAAGTGATTCTCGTGCCTCAGCCTCCCGAGTAGCTAGGACTACAGGTGCCCAGCACCATGCTGAGCTAATTTCTGTATTTTCAATAGAGACGGGGTTTCACCTTGTTGGTCAGGCTAGTCTCAAACTCCTCACCTCAGGTGATCCACCCGCCTCAGCCTCCCAAAGTGCTGGGATTATAGGCGTGAGCCACTGTGCCTGGCCTACAATTCTTTTTTATTATTATTACATATTTTTAAAATTAGCTTGGCAAGGTGGCGGGAGCCTATGGTCTCTACTACTCAGAAGGCTGAGGCAAGAGGATCACTTGAGCCCAGGAGTTCTAGGCTGCAGTGACCTCTCATTGCACCACTGCACTCCATCCTTGGTAACAGCAAGACCCCGTCTCTAAATAATGATAATGATGATGATAATAATAATAACAATAATAATAATAACTGCTGTAATTCTACATATCATGTTCCTACAAATCAAGTAGAACTATGGAATAGTAACATCAGCTATATCACTCCTATTTTATCATAAAATTTAAAACTTTTCCACATAATCCCAGCAGATTTATAGTCACATATCTTTACCAATAGCTCTGTCATAGACCTATTGATGCTGCAATGGTTGCTCCCAAATGAATATTTATTAAGGTACATAATCACCTCAAATATAATTCATGGCCTATTTTCAGTTAAAGGTTTTCGTGTGAGATTAAGTTTGCGTTGTCAATTAGCAATGATCGTCAGGGGACTCAAGGGAGTATTTAAGGAGGTGAAAATCCAATCTAGAAATTTCAGTGAGAAATATTAATCAGGTATCAGGGTGCCTGCTTGTTTCTGTTTTGATATAAATGATGACTTGCTTTAAAAACGCCCATGGAAATGAAAGCTTAAATAAAGAAGAAGTGATGTTGTGGAAGTGAAATTAACAGTGGTTCACAATTGAAATAATGTGGGAGAATATGAAGAGTGAATATTAAAATCAAAACTTTGAGATTTATTGTCTTGGCATCTTATTTATTCAGTATTAAGCCATTCTGGACAATAGTATAGCAGTTCCTCAAAAAATTAAAAATAGAACTGCTATGTGATCTAGTAATCTCAACACTGAGTATATAACTAAAGGAAATGAAATCAATATGTTAGAGAAATCTTCACTCTCATGTTCAATGCAGCATTATGTACAATAGCCAAGATACATAAATGACCTAAGTGCCTATCAGCAGATGAGTGGATTAAAATAATGTAATTTATATACCCTCTGAAACACTATTTGGCCTTAAAAGACGAAGGAAATCCTGTCATTTGTGGCAACACGGATGAACCTGGAGGACATTATGTTAAGTGAAATAAACCAGCACAGAAAGGGAAATAGTGAATAATCCCACTTATACACGACATCTAAAAAGGCTGAACTTATAGAAGTATAGAGTAGACACCAGGATTGGCAGCTCATGCCTGTAATCCCAGCAACTTGGCAGGCTGAGGCAGGGAGATGGCTTGCGGTCAGGAATTTGAGAGCAGCCTGGTCAATATACCAAAACCTCATCTCTACAAAAAATTTCTCTAAAAAAAGAAATTAGCTGGGTATAATGGTACACGCCTGTGGCCCTCACTGCTCAGGAAGCTGAGGTAAGGAGGATTGCTTGAGTTCAGGAGTTTAAGGGTGCAGTGAGCCAGGATTATGCCACTCCACTCCAACCTGGGCAACAGAGCAAGAGCCCATCTCTTAAAAAAAAAAAAAAAAAAAAAAAAAAAAAAGAAAAGTAGAAGGGCCTGAGGCCCATGAGAGCTTAGGGAGATCCAATCAAAGGATATAAAATTTCATTTAGATGGGAGACATAAGTACTGGTGATCTGTTTCTCAACATGGTGACTATGGTTAATAACAATATATTTTTATTTTGAAATTTGCTGAGAGTAAATTTTAAGGTTCTCATGATGAAAATAAAAGGACAAGTATGTGAAGTAAGCCATAAGGTGATTAGCTGGATTGCGCCATTACACAATGCATATATATATTTCAAAACATTGCTTTTGGAGGAGTGTTTTTATAAAATTTCATTTAGATAAGAGGAATGAGTGCTGGTGATCTGTTTCTCAACATAGTGACTATAGTTAATAACAATGTATTTTATTTTGAAATTTGCTGAGAGTAAATTTTAAGGGTTTCCTTAAAGTTTTGTCTTTATAAATGGTGAAAAAAAAAGGATAAGTATGTGAGGTAATGCATATGGTGATTAGCCGGATTGAGTCATTACACAATGTAAATGCATTTCAAAACATTTGTCAACTAAAAAATAAAATATATATATAATGAGAAAGTTAAAAAGGAAGAGCTTTAAGGGAAATGGTGACAGTGAAAGATGAAAAACATAGCTTATGAGAGTATCTCAGTTTATAACAGTCATCTTGAATTGTAGAACTGGATCTTGGGACTAAAAACACAGGCTTGGCCATCTGTTAGCAGACCACAAATCACAGAAGAAAGTGTGGCAATTGATTAGTTCACCAATGAAAAGAGTATTAAAAAAATATAAATACTTCGGAAAAATAATACTTGACATTTTTGTTTGTAGGCTCAAGGAAAGAAGAGAAGAAGAAAAAGAGAAGAAACAGAAATGGAATCTAGATAATTTTTGCAATGATAAATATGTATCACACACTTGCTAGCATCATGGTAGGGGTTATACATGCCACAAAATAAAACACAGTTTCTGTCCTTGAGCTAGTTACACTTAGAAGATAAAGCTGTTAAATGGACAATGAAAATATACAGAGAGGCAGTCCATAAGTGCAAACATGGTGCCATGTGTGCCCCTAGAAGGGATCTTCACCCAGAAATAGAGTCATAGAGATGAAACTATTGTTGATTTATCGAAGAGATGATATCTTCATTAAAACAAAAAAAGACATAATCAAGTCTTCGAAAGTTTCAAGAGTAAAGCTAAGACGATTGTGTCAGTTGACACAGATGCCAATAAAATGAGCAGCTAACAACACACATATATGAACCTAGGAGCTCAATGATGTCCGTCAAGAAAGCATTTACAATTTGGCACTGGAGGAGGGAGGGTCGAATGCAGGAAATGTTAAATACTACGTGGATAGCAGGGACACTGAGACATCAAGTACAGGGGATTCTTTTGAGAAGCTTGGAAGAGGGGGAAAACAAAAAGCTATAAATAATCATGAGCATTGAAGATAAGGAAGTTTATAGTTTTAGGTGCAAGTAAACATTGCTTTGGATATTTAGTATATTTCTAAAATATATACGATGGCCTGCATTACCAGTTTCTATCCTATGGTTTGAATGTGTCCCCAGAAAGTTGAGGGGTTGGAAATTTAATCCCCATTGCAACAAAGTTGGGAAGTGAGGCCGTATAAGAAGTGGCTGGGTCGCGAAGGCGGAGACATCATGGATGGATATGACGTCATTGTGGTGAGGGTGGGTTGGTTATTAGGAGAGTGGTTATTAAAAAGCCTGTCAGACCCCAGCGCCGCCTGGCTCTGTCTCATGTGCTCACCCCTATGTGATGCCTTCCACCATCTCTGGATACCGGTGCCATGCTCTTCATCTTCCTAGTTCCAGAATTGTGAGTAATAATTTTTTTTCGTTATAAATTGGCCCGGATGTATAATAATATTCTGTTGTAACAACAGAAAACTGACTGAGTCACTTACCTTCCCTTTGAAATGTAAACTCTGACATATCCAAAGCAAGATCCACTTTTAACTTTCTAAAATGTGGAAATCTACTCTATTTAACAAAACGGCCTACTTTGCAGAAACTCTGTTTATATTTATATTCAGAAATATAAATATTTATATTCAGAATACAAATATATAAATATATGATTTTATATATTGTATATATTCATGATACATATTATTTATATATTCTTATAAGAATATAAATATATAAATATATAATAAAATATATATTTATATATAATACATTAATAAATATTATTAAATATAATATAAATATATTTTTATATATTTATTCTGAATATAAATATAAATATATATTTATAATATATAAGTAAATATAAATTTTCTAAATAAATTTATATTCAGAAATATAAATATTTCTGAATGTGTCTCAGTAGACAGTGTGATATCACATGAATTCACAAGTTAAATAACGTGTGATTCAATACAGGACTAAGTGGTGACTTCACAGTGTTCAAATAATATATAGGACAAATATACATATAGTAAAGCATATAGGACCCCAAGCCTAAGCTTAGCTAGAGTAGACACTACATGTAAACCATAACACATTTACTGTAAGCATATAGAAAAGTTAAATAGTTTAAAATGTTTTTGTTTGTTTTCAAAATTCTCGTGGTATAACAAGTCAGGTTGTTTTTAAAAATCCTGGAATAAGTGGGTGTGTGTGTGTGTGTGTGAGTGCAGGGAGGTAGGTCATGATATATCAGTTGCTGCCACAGGCAACAAGGCTACATGGACATGCTTTTATGTAGCTCTGTTTTTTACTAACAAGAGTTTGAATATAAGGCTTGTAATACAATTTATTTTTTTTAATTTTTTTATTTTTTTAATTTATTTATTATTATTATACTTTAAGTTGTAGGGTACATGTGCATAACGTGCAGGTTTGTTACATATGTATACTTGTGCCATGTTGGTGTGCTGCACCTGTAATACAATTTAATAGGGTTGAGTTGCGTAAAACTATTATGTCTTGAATGGCAAAGAAGTACAGGAGTTATAAAATAAGTTATAAACTAATTTAAAAGTATTTCTTACTTATTGTGTTACTTCTAGGAAAATGCTGCCCGCAGTATATACAGTTTTTATCTGACTCCCCACTGTAGACCCCATTAACTTAATCAAATCACTGTACCTTGTGCTTGCCAACATCATTATCGTGAGGTATTATGTAGTTATCTTTTAAATTCATTAGACAGAAACCTGCAATTTAAAGCACATTAATTTCTTCACTTTTCAGAAACCTTTTGCCAGAGGTAGAAATGTATAAGGGTTAATTCATTATTCAAAAAGAAATGCGTTGATTTGGAATTTTGTTTTGGAGTAATCGCTGAAGCAGTTTTACCTAAAAACTTAAAGAAGCTTGTTTTACAAAGTTCCTCACTTATTTCCGTATCTAATTATATTTTATTTTTAACAAATTTTATTATTTTATTTAAAGTAGTATTTCTCAATGGGGGCATCTTGGCACTTTTAGATGGTCAATTCTTGGGGTGTGTGTTGGGAGGTATCTTGTGCAATGTATGCTGTTTATCAGCACTCAGCCTCTACCCACTAAATTCCACATGATCAGAAATTTAAAAATGTACAGATATTTCCACAATTCCCCAGCAGGGGACTGAGAGTCAGCCACAGTTGGGAATCACAGACGTAAAGGCTCCTGTCTTCTCAAATTTTATAAGTTCCAGTCACACATATGGCCTGGATAGCAACCAAAAGAAGCATCAGAGAAGGTATGATATTTACCTTTGTTATAACCCAGAATACTACATGTAGATGTTTTTAAAATGCATATATATTTGTGAATTTTAATTAGCAAAATACATCAGAAGTTGACTTCTTTTTGCTAACAAGGAAGTGACAAACTTACTAACTTGTAAGTAATGGACAGTTTCAAATGAACTCCATTTAACGAAATAGCATCGATTACACAGAAAATGCTGTTTAAATGATTGCGAACTATGAATTCAGGCTATATACACCATTACGTGTTAGATATAATCAGGAGAAAAGCATTGTGTCTAGAAGTGGATATTTCTACACTGACAAATCTAATATATTAGGCCTTTTGTGCCAGGTAATAAACTCTTTCTTCCACACATTGAAAATTTGATGAAGAAATGTAAATCATTGAACCTAGTCATACATTGGTATCAATGCATTCAGTAACAATGTAAGAAGATTACTTTTCCCATCTTAGAGAATTTATTAATATCAAGAGATTTATAAAACAATAATGTATATAGAAGCACTATTCAAAAGATTGTTGATAAAGATACTTTCCTACACATAAGAACTCTTTGATTTAAATCATTGTAATGTTTGTAGTATTCTTTATTTCTTTCTAAAAATTTGTATAGTCATTTGGAAATGGAATAAATGGCATGAGATAAAAATGTAAACTATGGCAAAATAAAAAGGTAAATTATTTGCTTTAGAGATCACTAAAAAATCAATGTCAATTTAAGTCCAGGTTTCTAAGTTGTTTGAATGCTTCTAGAAATAGTGAATAAAGTATCATTTTAAATTATGTGTGAATTCAAATGTATTTTATTTAATTAAATAACTAATGTAACTTCATAATAATGAGAGTAAATCGATACATTTGATAAATCTACACTGTTTTAGATTTTTCTGATTTGTCTTTCAATATAACCTAGGATTCTCTTTAACTAAAGTATTAATATGTATTTTTAAATATCTACTTTGGGGACAATTCATTGAATACTATTGTATTGTTATTGGATTAAAATTAAAATGTCATTTGTTTAAAAAGAAAATGCAACTATATAATCTGATTAATGCTATTGTATGGATTAAAGCCATTAGCAAGAGTGAAACTGTTCCTTAAATGTCTCTCAGTAAATCTATTTTCTTATGTTAAAGGAGAAGATATCACGTGGAAGCCATTAGCAATACTCAACATTGAAACAAAAAGTTTTCTATTGCAGAATGAACTCTGGATGTTAAATTACTATTTAAAAAAGACCTGTGGATGTGTGTGTGCATGTGATAGAGAGATGTGGGTAGGGAGTAGGGAGAGAGAATATGAGGGAGAGGGAAAGATTGAGACTGAGAGAAAGAGAGAGAAAAAAAACAGTTGGGGTTTATGGTTGAAACACGTCGTCCAGATCAGGGCTTCATTATCTCAGTTTTGCTGACCCTTCTGGAGTCTTGGAAGTCATGAAATTCTAGAGAAAAGAGAGTGTCTAAGTGGTCATGAGTACTTTTCTAAGAAAAGGAAATATCTTTCCCCTACTCGTCTCCCCAAAATATAAAGATTCAGTGGCCTAGAAATGTAAAT
The DNA here is from genome assembly GCF_043159975.1 of Macaca nemestrina. Taxonomy (NCBI): domain Eukaryota; kingdom Metazoa; phylum Chordata; class Mammalia; order Primates; family Cercopithecidae; genus Macaca; species Macaca nemestrina. The sequence continues at coordinate 162,729,143 of NC_092128.1, read as the reverse complement.
ATGGTTTATAATTAACTGTTTTTGGTAGAATGAATTCTGATGAGGATAGTGTTTAGTGAAATAGAGGGAAAAATTCTACCTAATTGTTGTTGTCCACATGTACTTAACTAATATGCCAATTAATTGACTAATTGGTACAGCTTTGAAATTAATGTAATTTTAAAGTTATTTCTATTTTAAAAATTATTCCTCATAACTCATCATTATTTCAACTGCTCTGCAACACCCCGAAGATGAAACATATTCATTTTCAGCAACACTTAAGAAGCAATAATGGCTCATACTTATCGGTAGCTCATTGTGTGCTCAATACTGAGCTGAGTGCTTTTCACGAGATCTCATTTTTCCTTTCATCTTTCCAACAATACAGTGAAGAGAAACTATTAGGATATGCATTTTATTATTAGATGAGAAAACTTATGCTCAAAGGGATTAATCGATTTTCTAAAGTTCAAGGGATAACTGTAGGAAAGGTAGTATTCTTCAAATGTGGGGTTCTTGCCATTTTCACACTGCTGCAACTGATTTCTCCACCACTACAATATGTCCAAGTGGCACTGAATTACTAAGTAAGATAAAATTAATCAATGGGGACCACTAGAAAATATTCAAAATTACATTAGCCATTGGATCAACAACGTTTTCTGGACAGTCATGGCTACGCCAATAATTTCTTTCTTCCAGAATTTTCAGCCAAAAGGGTTGAAGTTCTTTAAAACATGTGTAGCAAGTTTTTCTACAAACCTACATCAGATAATTTTCCAAGTTATTGTATAAGATCTCATGTTCGTCACAATCTGAAATACTAATCAATTTAACAATTGGCACAATTGCCTTTACCATGTCATGGTAGTCAAAAAGTATTGGAAAGGCACAGTAAAATAACTGGTATTTTTTCAACGTGTCCACCCAGGGGAAGACATGGTTTTGTTGCAGGACGGGTGAGACCCAAAATTGAGGCTTAGCCTGGGAGAGTTCTTGGTTTTGCCGAGTAAAGAATTCAAGGGCTAGCTGGTGGTGTTAGACAGCAATATTTTATGGAAAGGTACTGCTCCTTGTAGAGCAGGGATAACTTACAGGCAGTGGGTCCTGGGCAAATGTATTTATACTCATGTAAACCTAGTTTAATTGCATGCAAATTAAAGGATGACTCGATGCAAACTGAGGGGCATGTAACTTAAAACTTTCTAGGAAAAATGCGGTAACTTCTGGGTTGTTGCCATGGAAAGGGTTGGTAACTTCCAGGTCATTGTCATGGTATTTATAAACTGTTGTGGTGCTGGTGGAAGTGTCTTATCCTAATGAGCAATGAAAGCACCTAGGGATTGCTTTTGTGGCTGTCTGCTGGTTCCTGCTGTGTTTTTCACTTTATCTTGTCTGGATCAGATCCAGTTTTGGTCAGCAGGATAACCAGAAAACAAGTCTTGCCAGTCTCCTACCTCATTATCAAAGCATGTCCCCATCGAGTACGCACTTTTCACACTAAAATGGCTTAAATAATGCACCTTTTGTTCAGAGAACTGGCAGAATGTAGAGATAAATGGCAGGATCATAAAAATCTCAGACAATGAAGATATACCAGAATTGTTACACATAAAAACATTTCCGGAGAAGCAACTTCTTTTTTAGAGAACTGCCTAGACAAAACTTATTATTATCTATGCCTGTCATAATCATACTTTATCTTAATGAATTCAAATTCATTTAATCTAAGTAAAATGTTTGCCAAGTAGGTGCTTTTGCTCCTATTATTTAAACATGGAAACTGAGGTTAAAAAATATAAAAACACTTGCTTGAAATTTGTTTTTCTGATGCTATCTTCTGTTTTTATCATTTTTTTCCAGTTCATCCTAATTCTAGAAGAGGCATAAGATGTCATATTTTAATATATTCTATTGTTTAATAAGGTAAACTAAATCATATAATTTCACTGTTTAATGTATCGTAGAGAACATAGCAACAGGATAAATAATGAGAGAATGAAATCACTGGAATACTAAGACCTCCAAAATCCATAAGCCAACTTTTAAAGCCATACAAAATATGTCAAAATTGCCATGTAGAAGAGAATATTGACTTATTTTACATTACTTCAAGAAGAAAAACTTAGAAAAGTAAATAAACTCAATGGAGAAACATAATTTAGAAGAATTTTCTATCAGCCAAACTAAAACGACTTTTCTTATAAGATACTTAGATTGCTAGACTGCTGGTACTCAAATGGGCAGTGTCATGGGAGATAAGATGTGCAGCAACTTTACTGTCCAATTTTTCTTCTGCTAGGTGATGTGTTCACTTATAGGCAACTCAGACATTAACTCTAGAAAGGTCAATACTAGCTAGCTGGTGGTTACATATACATGGGCATTAGGAGGCAAGTTATTCCTGATACCAAGTAATCTAGTTAGAGTTAACATCTCTATGGAAATCACAGCAAAGATTGATGAAATAGTCTTGTCTTTGGCATGCAATATGTTTGTTCCCTGGTTCTTTAGCTAGTTTAATGTGTTCAAATTTCCAAATTAGGTGTTGCTTTGTGAATATTTCTGTCACTCCCTCTACTCTAATAATTATTGATCTAGGCTGAGTCAATCACTTCTTCAGTCAAGCAATTTCTCCACTGTAATTATTTACTTCTGTGTATACCATGTCTAAAACACAATTTGCTACATTGACATGAAAATAAAAAGATGTTTTATTGGTCTTTATTCCAAGCTGTCTATTACAGAAGTTTGAAAGTACTGGGTGTCAAGAAAGTATTTATTTTATTGATAAAGAAATTAATGGTTGCATGAATAAGTTGATGTTATTATTAAATATATCAACTACATGTAAATATAACAGAATATATTAATCCAAATCTTCATGAAGATAACCTAATGAAACACTAATATATTGTAGAATAAATGGAAAAATTAACAACCTTTGAAGAAAAATTAGAAAAAGTTGGACAAGGGGGCAGAAAATCTGGTCTTGCATCCCAATTTTATCACTTAAGAACTCTGAGTCCCAGTTTCTTTCAGCTTTAAAATGAACTTGCATTATACCTGCATGATATCTACAAATACCCTTTAAATTATCCTCGGACATTACCTTCAAGCACTGAAATGAACTCACTGAAATTTTAACTAACAGATTATCTGGAAATATCATGCTATGTTAAGCAGTCTATAGGGTAGTGAATATTTTTAATGTGTTAACATTAGGGAACAAAATAAATTTACTGGGGTGAGATGATCACTTGAGGCCAGAAGTTTGAGACTAGCTTGGGCAACATGGTGAGACTTGGTTTCTACAAAAAAGTGTTTTTAAAAATCGGTTTCGTGTGGTGACATGTGCCTATAGTCCTGGCTACTCAGGAGGCTGAGGAGGAAGAATCACTGGAGGCTACTGGAGGCTGGGAGCATTAGTTTACAGGAAGGTATGATGGAACCACTACAGTCCAGCCTGGGCAACAAAGCAAAATCCCATCTCAAAAAACAAACAAACAAAAAAGCTTGCTAAAATAAATTTGTTTAAAATATCATGGAGAAAGGAGTTTCAGTTCTTTTTTTCACCTATATGTTGTAAACATTAATTCAACATATGGTTAGAATGTGTATCCCTAATAGCCAAATAAGCACAGGTTTAAAGATCTCCCAAGACCTTATTGACCAAATGGATCATAACAAGTTCAAACAAGCTGTTACAGCCTACTGGGCTAAAAACCTCTCTTGTTATTGATTTATAAAGCTTTAAGCACTACTGAAAAACAAAATATAGTAGTATTTCAAAAATTCTTTATAATGGTTTACATATCACCTCTAGAATAGTAAGTAACATAGATTTTTTAATAGTATATACATGCATGAAAAGTTTTTTTTTACACTGCTGTAATATAACAGTTCAAAGAAAAGGAGCTACAGTTGATTTCTATAGCTCCATGAAAAAGTTGAGAACAGTATAATGAGGATTAGAGTTTTATGTCAATTGCAACAGCCTAATTTTATTGTATTTCAGAATATATTTCCTCTCAATAGCCTAATCTTATTATATTTCAGAATATATTTCCTTCAGTTCAAATATTTAACTTTATAGCTAACAAAAGCACAGCTGAAGGAAAAATACCTTTCATGTAGAAGGAAAGGATTTTCATTAATAAAATTCTAAGTTTAAAAATAGGTTCAAAGAAGGAGCTCTTAACTCACCATATTATTTTAATTTTAGGAACATAGTTGTAAAGTATCTTTAATTGTTCCAAACAAACTTCATAATATATTGTTTTTTTCTATCTTTATTGAATTAAATATAATTTTTGAATACATGAACATTAACATGGTTATAATAGTGAAATTCATAATAAAAAAGGTGAACAGAGAATATGGTTGCTCCCTCTCAGATGCCTTTTATTTCATTTCTACTCATCCATACCTCTATCACTTTCATAGGTTTGTGGTTACTTGTCTTCTTTTTTAAAAAAAATTACCAAAAGTATAAAAATAGACATACTGTTTGGGGATATTTTTTGGAAAATTTCACTTAATAATATATCCTCAAAGTCTCTCCTTATCAGTTTATTCAACCATAGTTTACTTAACTAATTGCATATGTGAGTAAGTAGAGTTTTTAATCTTTTCATTTTGCAATAATAAATAATGGCACAATTAATAAACATATATATGTAATATTGAAGGTATATTATCTGGGTAAGTCTCTAGAAGTAAAATTTTGAGAAAGCCTTTAAAAATAAAGTTATAATTAACTTAAATTGGATTTTTTCTTGCCTATGTATCAGAAAAAGTTAATTGGTTTAAATTCATGTATGTATACAATACGGTGTATAAAAATCTGTAAATTTGTGCAGTCGCTTTGGAAAGCTGATTGGCATTTTTACTAAAATAAACTATTCTTGTAACTATGATCTAGGAATTATACTCCTAAATAATGCCTACTATATAGTCCACATAACATATTCTAGAATGATCTTTCACATTGAAACAGATTAAAAACTAGAGAAAAACAAATTGCCATTGAATAATTACAACTATCTAATTGTGATATCTCTGGAAAGTAAGCACTATATAGCAATAAAGACAAAACTATTGTTGCTACATACAACAGCATCTAAAAGTATCAAAATAAATTATTGATTGAAAAAGCCAAACACAAAATAATGAACGATGTCACTTACATAAACACTAAAAATAACATTATGCAAAAGTTGCAGTCATATAATGTAGTCAGTATTTTGGAAAGAAAGAATGGAAAGGTGATTGGGAAGGGGCAGTTGGGACTACTAGTGTGTTGTTAGTATTCTATGACATTATGCGTGTCACGTTTACACAGAGAAAGGAGACCACTCTTCATATTGTCTAATACTTAATTTCTTGTTTGCTGAAAAGGTAGAAGTTGAAAGAATAAGCAGAAGTGAAATTCATAGTCAGACAAACCGGCACCACATTTTGGGTCTGGTAGTTAAAATTCAAACCCTGATCTCACTGCTTGTATTATCTATAGATTCCAGCCATTGTATGAGGAAGCATTGCGAAACTCCCTGTTCCGTTCTGTTTCGTTCTGATTACTAGTGCTTGCAGTCCCCAGTCACGCACGCCTCGCTTGCTGAATCTATTATGACCACCCTCCTCATGAAGCCCCTTTAGAGCTGTGAGCCCTTAAAAGGGACAGAAATTACTTATTTGGAGAGCTTCGTTTCTAGGAAGTGAGTCTGCTGATGCTCCCAGCTGAATAAAGCTCTTTCCTTCCTCAATCCGGTGTTTGAGGGATTTTGTCTATGACTCCTCCTACTACATTTCTTGGTTCCCTGACCAGGAAGCGAGGTGCTTGGCAAAGGGTCAAGTTAGGTGGCTTTGGCCTGCCCTGTGGAGCATCCCTGTGGGGGACGTCAGATCACCCTGAGTGATGCAGACCCAAAGAGTGCTCCCAGGTAGGCAATTGCCCAGGTGGGACACCTCACCAGAGCAGCGTGTGGCAGGCTCCCGTGGAGGATCCACGCAGCAGCTGAACGCCAGGAAGGAATTGGCATGAGGGGTCCAGATGTCTGAAACTTGGTAAGACTAGTCTTTGGAATTTGCTCACACCATTTGAGTGGAAGCATGGCCTGGTTACCCACGATATGCCCATGTCGGTACTTTGGTTTTGGTCTTAAATTGCTTGGTATTTGGTTCTGGTTTTGGTTTTGATTTGGCTCAGATTTCTCGATACTCAGGTTTTGGTTTTAATTATTAGATGTGTGTGTGCCCTTTTACTCGTTCTTTGCTGTGTGAGGTATGTGTGTGGTGAGAGTGCGAGAAAAACATGGGTCAGGCGCAAAGTAAGCCCACCTCATCAGGAACTATGCTAAAGAATTTCAAAAAGGAATTTAAAGGGGATTATGGAGTTACTATGACACCAGGGAAATTTAAAACTTTGTGTGAAATAGACTGGCCAGACATAGAGATGAGTTAGCGGTCCGAAGGAAGCCTGGACAGGTCCCTTGTGTCTAAGGTATGGCACAAAGTAACTTGTAAGCCAGGGCTCCCAGATCAGTTCCTGTATATAGATGCGTGGTTACAGCTAGTTTTAGATCCCTCTAGTTTTAGATCCCTCTAAGAGGGCAGGCAGCAGCCGTACTAGTGGCAAAGGGATAGTCAGCTAAGGAAGGTTCTCACTCTACCCACTGAGGGAGGTCAGCACTTAAAGTCCTATCCTATCTGACCTGATGCCTGATGACTCCTGGCAGGAGATGGCACTGATGGTTCCCCCTTACTGAGAAGAAAGGCTCCCCACTCCTGAGACTACAGCATCTACACCCTCACAAGACATCCCCACCCCTAGACCACCCAGAGTAGATAAAAGAGGAAGTGAAGCTGCAGGAGGAACTCCTCCCTTGGCAGCTCACTTACGACCTAAGACTGGAATCCAAATGCCCCTGAGGGAGCAGCAATATACTGGGGTAGATGAGGACGGGCACATGGTGGAAAGACATGCCTTTGTGTATCAACCTTTCACCTCCGCCGGCCTCTTAAATTGGAAAAATAATACACCCTCTTATACTGAGAAACCCCAGGCCTTAATTGATCTGCTCCACACCATCATACAGACTCACAATCCCACCTGGGCTGATTGTCACCAGCTGCTCATGTACCCTTTTAATACCGAAGAGAGGTGAAGGGTACTCCAGGCAGCAACCAAGTGGCTGGAAGAACATGTCCCAGCTGATTTCCAAAGCCCTCTAGAATATGTAAGAATTCAGCTGCCAGGAACAGACCCCCAGTGGGACCTGAATGATTGGCCAGATATGGAAAAGTTAAAGTGGTACAGAGAGGCATTATTAGGAAGTCTAAAGGGGCTCAAAAGGCTACAGTCGTGAATCAAGTTTCTGAAGTTATCCAGGGAAAAGAGGAAAGTCTGGCACAATTCTATGAGAGATTGTGTGAGACTTACCATATGTGCACCCCCTTTGATCCAGACAGTCCTGAAAATCAGCACATGATTAACATGGCCCTAGTCAGCCAAAGTGCAGAAGATATTAGGAGAACATTGCAGAAGCAGGCTGGATTTGTGGTTATGAATACATCACAGTTACTGGAAATAGCCAATCAAGTGTTTGTGAACAAAGATGCAACCAGCTGCAGAGAAAACCGTAAAGAAGGTGAAAGTCAGGCCCGGTAAAACACTGACTTACTAGCTGTGGCCATTAGAGGAATCCTGCCAAAAGGGCAAGGAAAGGAGGGGTTCCGGGAAAAACACCTAGCCCAACCGCCCACGGTTACAACATAACCAGTGCACCAATTGTAAGGAAATAGGACATTGGAAAGGTAAGTGCACCCAGTTAAAGGAAAAGCAAGGGGGTTTGGAGGAAAAAGCCTCAGATAAGGATGAAGGAACCTTGTTCAGTTTGGTCAAAGGGTTGCTGGACTGAGAGGACTGGGCTCAAGTGCCCCTAAGGAGCCCATGGTCAGCAAGGACATTAAGTTTCTGGTTGACACAGGTGCTGAACACTCAGTGGTAACCACCCCGGTTGCCCCCTTATCCAAGAAAAGCATTGACATAATTGGAGCAACAGGAGTCTCCACCAAGCGGGCTTCCTGTCTGCTGTGAACCTGCTCAGTGGTTGGACATAAAATAATTCACAGTTTCTGTATATGTCTGACTGCCCCCTGCCTTTGTTGGGAAGAGACTTGCTTAGCAAACTAAGAGCCAAAGCGGAGCTCTTTATAGCTATAGTTGCTGGGAACAGGAGTTACCATGGCCCTTACTGTCCCCTGAGAAGAAGAATGGAGACTTTTTCTAACTGAATCAGGCAAGGAAATAGGGCTAGCTTTAGTTCAACGGTGGCCAAAAGTCTGAGCAGAAGACAATCCTCCCAGGCTGGCAATCAACCAAGCCCCTGCATTCATAAACATTAAGCCAGAGGCCCAGCCAGTCAGGCAGAACAGTATCCAGTCCCTAGAGAAGCCCTGGAAAGTATCCAGGTCCAACTCGAGCGCCGAAAGACTTTTGGAATTATAGTGCCTTGTCAGCCTCCATCCTGCCTGTGCCTAAGCCAGGGACTAAGGATTACCAGCCAGTACAGGACTTGTGCTTGGTCAACCAAGCCACAGTGACTCTGCACCCAACAGTTCCTAACCTTTACACATTTTTAGGCTTACTGCCAGCTGAGGACAGCTGGTTTACCTGCCTGGACTTAAAACATGCCTTTTAGCATCTAACTAGCTCCGGAGAGCCAGAAGTTGTTTGCCTTTCAATGGGAAGATCCGGGGTCAGGGGTCACAACTCAGTACACTTGGACCTAGCTTCCCCAGGAATTCAAGAACTCCCCCACTATCTTCAGGGAGGCATTGGCTCGAGACCTCCAAAAGTTTCCTGCTAAAGGCCTTGACTGCGTCTTGCTCCAGTACATGGATGACCTCCTGCTGGGACACCCCACGGCAGTTGGGTGCACCAAAGGAACGGACACCCTGCTTCGGCACCTGGAGGACTGTGGGTATGAAGGTGTCCAAGAAGAAAGCCCAGATCTGCAGATGGCGGGTACACTACCTGGGATTCACTATTCGACAGGGGGAACACAGCCCAGGGCCGGAAAGGAAGCAGGTCATCTGTAGCCTACCGTAGCCTAAAAGTAGAAGGCAGGTAAGAGAATTCCTAGGAGCTGTGGGGTTCTGCAGATTATGGATCCCCAACTTTGCACTACTGGCCAAGCCTCTGTACCAAGTTACAAAGTGGGGCGACCCAGAGACTTTTGAGTGGGGGACACAGCAGCAGCAAGCCTTCCACAAGTTAAAGAAAAATCTCATGTTGGCCCCAGCATTGGCGTCACCAGATCTAACAAAGCCCTTCACACTCTATGTATCAGAAAGAGAAAAAATGGCAGTTGGAGTTTTAACGCAGACCGTGGGGCCCTGGCTGAGGCCAGTGGCCTATCTCTCAAAACAACTAGATGGGTTTTCCAAGGGCTGGCCCCCATGTCTACGGGCCTTAGCAGCAACTGCTCTGTTGGCACGAGAGGCAGATAAACTAACTTTAGGACAGAACCTGAACATAAAGGCCCCCTATGCTGTAGTAACCTTAATGAATACCAAGGGACATCACAGGCTAACAAATGCCAGACTGACTAAATACCAAAGCTTGCTCTGTGAGAATCCCCACATAACCACTGAAGTTTGTAACACCCTGAGTCTGGCTACCTTGCTCCCAGCACCAGAACGCCCTGTCAAGCATAACTGTATAGAAGTGTTAGGCTCGGTTTATTCTAGCAGATCTGATCTCTGAGACCAGCCGTGGACATTGGTGGGCTGGGAGTTATATGTGGATGGGAGCAGCTACGTCAATCCACAAGGGGAAGGGCAAGCAGGGTATGCCATGTTAACCCTGGACACGGTCATTGAAGCCAGGCCTCTGCCCCAAAGTGCCTCAGCCCAAAAAGATGAGCTCATTGCTCTAATCTGAGCTTTAGAACTCAGTGAAACTAAGACTGTGAACATTTACACTGACTCACGATATACCTTCCTAACCCTCCAAGTGCATGGAACACTATAAAGAAAAGTGCTTATTGAACTCTGGGGGAAAGGACATAAAGTACCAACAAGAAATTTTACAATTATTAGAGGCAGTTTGGAAACCCCAGAGGGTGGCAGTCATGCACTGTAGAGGACACCAGTGATCCTCCAACACGGTAGCTTTAGGAAATTCCTGAGCTGACACAGAGGCTAAGAAAGCGGCATCCACTCCTTACCAGACGTCAATCGCAGCCCCCTTACTCCCTCAAGTACCTGACCTAGTTCCTACCTATTCTAGGGAAGTAAAAGACTTTTTCCATGCAGAAGGGGGACAAACAATAAAAGAAGGATGGATCAGGTTCCTGGACGGGAGGGTGGCTGTGCCACAGTTGCTGGGAGCCGGAGTTGTGCTGGCCATACATGACACCACTCACTTAGGTTAAGAGTCACTTGAAAAATTGTTAGGCTGGTACTTCTACATCCCACGCTCGCCAGTCCTTGCCAGAACGGTAACACAATGGTGCTTGCCGACAACACAATGCGAGGCCAGGCCCCACTGATCCACCCGGCATACAAGCCTATGGAGCCACCCTCTTTGAAGATCTTCAAGTGGACTTCACAGAAATGCCCAAATGCAGAGGCAACAAGTATTTACTGGTTCTTGTATGTACTTACTCTGGGTGGGTAGATGCTTATCCAACATGAACTGAGAAGGCTCATGAAGTACCTGTGTCCTCCTTGGAGAGCTCATTCCTAGGTTTGGACTGCCCTTATGGATTGGCTTGGACAACGGGCCAGCGTTGGTGGCTGACTCGGTGCAGAAAACAGCAAAGGTATTAGGGATCACATGGAAATTGCATGCCATCTACTGACCACAGAGTTCCGGAAAGGTGGAGTGAATTAATCGGACTATCAAAAATAGTTTAGGGAAAGTACGTCAGGAAACAGGATTGAAGTGGATACAGGCCCTCCCCTTGGTGCTGTTCAAAATTAGATGCACCCCTTTAAAGAGAACAGGATATTCTCCTAATGAAATATTATATCATAGGCCTCCTCCTATACCCTGGGAACTTCCAGGCATACCTCGAGAGTTAGGTGAAATTGAGTTACAGCGACAGCTGCAGGCCTTAGGAAAGGCTGCACAGGCAATTTCTGTTTGGATAAATGAAAGATGCCCTGTTAGCTTATTCTCCCCAGTTCGCCCTTTCTCTCCAGGTGATCGTGTGTGGATCAAGGACTAGAATGCAGCTCCTTTATGGCCATGGTGGAAAGAACCCCAGACCATTGTCCTGACTACTCCTACCACTGTGAAAGTAGAGGGAATCCCAGCTTGGATTCGCCACAGCCATGTAAAACCTGCAGCTGCTGAAACCTGGGAGGCAAAACCGAGCCCAGACAACCCCTGCAAAGTAACTCTGCGGAGGACGACAAGCCCTGCTCCAGTCGTGCCCGGAAACTGACTGGTCTACTCATGACTGAAGCATAAGGAAACTCACTGTGGGACTCGTTTTTCTAGAGATTTGGATGTGTATAATAAAAATCTCGACTGATTTTCCCCAAATGGAAGATTGCTCCCAGTTCCTCCATCAGGTTACAGAGGTAGGGCAACAAACTAAGATTATCTTTCTGTTCTATAGTTATTATGAATGCTTGGGAACTTTAAAAGGAACGTATTTGTATAACAACACTCAGTACAAAGTGTGTAGCCCAGGAAATGACCAGCCAGACATGTACTATAAACCCTCTGAGCCTCCCATGATCACAGTTTTTGAAATAAGGTTAAGGACTGGTCCCTTCCTAAGAGATACAAGTAAAGTACTAACTAGGGTAGAAGAAAGGGGAGTTCCCAAAAAGATTACTTAAAAGTCTGATGCTTGTGCAGTCATTAGCAACAGGCTAGGAATGGGATGTGGATCCCTCGATTGGGAAAACAGCTATACACCAGAAAATAAGTATATATGTCATGAACTAGGAAATTGTGGAGGTTACTTCTACTGGTCTTGCATCATTTGTTCTACTTGCAAAAAAGATGACAAAGACCCCGTCAACTTCCAGAAAGCAAAAAGTAACTCTTCTTGCACTAGTGGAAACTGCAGCCCATTAGAACTAATAAGTGCTAACCCACTAGAACCCCACAGGAAAACAGGGGAATACGCAACCCTAAGAATTGATGGGACCAGTCTTGATCCTGGAGTCTGTATCTTGATATGAGGAAAGGTCCGAAAATGCTCTCATCAACCAGTATTTCAAACTTTCTATGATGAACTAAATATGCCAGTACCAGAAATTCCAGGAAAAACTAGAAACTTGTTTTTGCAATTAGCCGAGCATGTAGCTCAGTCTCCTAATGTCACTTCATGTTATGTTTGTGGAGGAACTATAATGGGAGATCAGTGGCCATGGGAAACCTGAGAATTAGTGCCTATAGACCCAGTTCCCAATGAATTCCTGGCCCAAAAAATCATCCTGATAACTTATGGGTCCAAAAACCTCAATAATTGGACAGTATTGCATAGCTAGAGAAGGAAAAGAATTTACCCACCCTGTAGGATGGCTCAGTTGTCTTGGACAGAAATTGTATAATAGTGCTACCAAAACAGCCTTTTGGTGGAGTTCAAACTACATCGAAAAGAATCTATTTAGTACATTTCCAAAGTTGCTGACCTTGTGGACCCACCTGGAGTCCCATCAGGATTAGACGGCTCCCACTGGATTATACTGGAAATGTGGTCATAGAACCTATGCTAAGCTGCCTGACCAATGGGCAGGTAGTTGTGTTACTGGCACTATTAAACCATCTTTCTTTCACTGCCCATAAAAACAGGCAAACTTCCAGGCTTCCCTGTCTATGCTTCCCACAAAAGGAGAAGCATAGCCATAGGTAATTGAAAAGATGATGAATGACCCCCCTGAAAGAATTATACAGTACTCTGGGTCTGCTACGTGGGCACAGGACAGCTCATGGGGGATGCTGGACCCCCATTTACATGCTCAACAGAATCATACCACTGCAAGCTGTCTTAGAAATCATCACTAATAAAACTGACCAAGCCTTGACTTTACTGGCCCGACAAGAAACTCAGATGAGTAATGCTATGTATCAAAATAGATTGGCTCTCAACCACTTGCTGGCAGCTGAAGGAAGGGTCTGTGGAAAATTTACCCTTAATAATTGCTGTCTACACATAGATGATCAAGGGCAAGTAGTCAAAGACATAGTCAGAGACACGACAAAGCTGACACATGTGCCCATGCAAGTGTGGCATGGATTCGATCCTGGGGCTATGTTTGGAAAATGGTTCCCAGTGATAGGAGCATTTAAAACTCTTATAATAGGAATTATAGTAGTGATAAGAACCTGCCTGTTACTCCCTTGCTTGCTACCTGTATTCCTTCAAATGATAAAAATCTTTATTGCTACCTTAGTTCACCAAAATGCTTCAGCACAAGTGTACTATATGAATCATTATCGATCTGTCTTGCAGGAAGACATAGGTAGTGAGGATGAAAGTGAGGTTCTCAAATGGGGGAATGAGAGAGGAGACCACTCCTCATATTGTCTTATACCTAATTTCTTGTATGCTGAAAAGGTGGAAGTTGAAAAAATAAGCAGAGTTGAAATTCATAGTCAGACAAACTGGTGCCACATTTCAGGCCTGGTAGTTAAAATTCAACCCCTGACCTCACTGCTTGTGTTATCTATAGATTCCAGACATTGTATGATGAAGCATTGTGAAACTCCCTGTTTTGTTCTGTTTCATTCTGATTATTAGTGCATGCAGCCCCCAGTCACGCACCCCTTGCTTGCTGAATCGATCATGACCACCCCCCTCACACAGCCCCTTTAGAGTTGTGAGCCCTTAAAAGGGACAGAAATTACTTATTTGGAGAGCTCTGCTTCTAGGATGTGAGTCTGCCAATGCTCCCAGCTGAATAAAGCTCTTTCCTTCCTCAATCTGGTATCTGAGGGATTTTTTTCTACGACTCTTCCTGCTACAACACAAATGTAATTACTGTGTAATTATTCACTGGCATATATATTCATGATCTGTATACATTTTGATATTGTGTTAAATTACAATAAATAAATATATTTTAAAAAGAATGGAATTTCTAGATTCAGTTCCAAAGGTAAAGAGCTTACAAGTCATCCCTCCCAAATAAATTATGTTTCCTGAACCTTTCAGCCAATTGCAGTTGCAAGGCAAATAATCACCCTGAAATCTGGCTTTCCAGATTTACAGCATTCAGCAGACACTGCTAAGATCTGATTACCTGGAGGAGAAGCTGCTAGGAACATAAAGTGACACAACACTTGAATTTTGAAGATTTTCTAGAGGTTAAACTATGGGTTAGCTTAAAAGTGAGACTCTTCTGGTGGCCACAGTCTTAGGAGGACCCTACACTTTTTTTTTTTTTTTTTTTTTTGAGATGGAGTTTTGTTCTTGTTGCCTGGGCTGGAGCACAATGGTACAATCTCAGCTCACTACAACCTCCACCTTCTGGGTTCAATCGATTCTCCTCCCTCAGTCTCCTGAGTAGCTGGAACTAAAGACACCCACAACCACACCCAGCTAATTTTTGTATTTTTAATAGAGACAAGGTTTCACCACGTTGCTCAGGCTCTTGTCAAACTCCTGACCTCAGGTGATCAACCCGCCTTGGCCTCCCAAAGTGCTGAGATTACAGGCATAAGACACCGTGCCCAGCCAGGAGGCCCCCTACTCTTTCATGAGCTTTACCTCCAAGAACTCCATAAGGTCTTCAAAATGAAGATACCAGAATGATTCCCTTTTGTCTGGAAGAATAGTCATAGAAAGAGTCCTTCAGAAACTTCTACATTACAAAGGCCTACTTTTCAGTGGAAAAGACTTTCCTAGATTCTTACCACAATGAAGGAAGAACATTCCTTCAACTGCAGCCTACTTTTACTCTCCAGTTCCTGTTGAATGGGGAAAACAGCTATACCACAAAAGAGTTGTGAAGTTCTCACCCCAGACACACAGGCCCAATACAAGATTGAAATTTAATTATAAGATTCCCTTCCCACACATCTATCAGAGCAGCAGGGGTAGAATGGATCCTCATAATTTGCAGATTTTGCATTTGTTCATTTTCCCTCTTGCTAAAATGTATTTGTAGCCTCTAACTCAGCACTCTCGGAGCTTTTATGATCACATACAGACATGCAGAGTGGTGAAAAGTTTGAATCACCTGACATGTACGTCCCAGCTGAGATGGAACAAAGTAAGAGCAGAAACAAGAAGCTCTCATACTTTAACCAAGTGTCTTTTTTGTGGTCTAATTAGTGCTATGTTTAAAAAATTGTTCGTGCTTTTTTGTTGTTATTGGTGATGGTGATTTCATTATTTAAAATGGCCCACAAGGGAAAAGATAAAGTGGTGTCTACAGTTTCTAAGTAAATATAAAAAGGCTGTGATGTGCCTTACAGAAAAAAGAAAATATGTGTTAGATTTGTTTCATTCAGGCATGAGTTATAGTACTGTTGGTTGTGAGTTCAAAGTTATGAATCACAATATGGTTCAATGATAAAAAGAAAGGAAATTCACCAATCTCTACATGAGGTTTCTCTAAAAAGTGCTAAAGTAACATCTGCAGTGTGTGATAAAGCTATTGAAAATATGCAAAAGTGGCTAAGTGTGTGGATTCATAAGATAACAATAATAAAAAGAACATAATGGACAGCATTGTTTTGAGGTCAAAAGCCAAAGAAATGAACAATCGTCCTACACAGGATGAGAGAAATGCTAAACCAGTCTTAGCGAGTACTGGATGACTCACACATTTCAAAAAATAATATAGCACAAAAAATGTTAAACTTATAGGTGAGGCAGTTTCTGTAGAATACGAGGCTGCAAAGGATATTTTTTTTAATCTCCTAAGTGTTACATGGGAAAAGGGTTATGTGAAAAACAGGTTTTCAACCTTGAGGAGAGTGGATTTTTTTAAAGGATGATAGCAAATGGACCTATATAACACAAAAAGCATTTCAGCGGGTGAAAATATGATGAGAGGCTCAAGGGAATTTAACTCTTGTGTTTCCTTTAGCAGCAACAGCACAGTATTTGTTAGAACATAAACTATGGTGAATAATGAGACTTCCATCTGTATATTAATAGCAGATATGGCTGAAAGTGCTGCAGGAAACAGGCTGTTTATAAGGGAGGAGTGCTCATGAAAGTTAAAGGAAAAATAAAAACAATGATGCTGCACCATTGAGTGTCTCTGACACTTGTTATGTAGTAAATAGTAAGTACATAATGCTCTCTAGATTAACACAAATTCTTTTGCTGACTTATCTACCTCAGTTTATATAACCTAATACATCATATTTGGCTTTCAACAAAAAATGCCACAAGGTGAGAAAAAAACACACTAAGAAGAGATTAGGCAATTATCAGAACCAGACTCGGAGGTGAAACAGATGTTGGTGTATCAGACAAGAATTAAAAACACCTCTGTTTTACGACTTCAGGGTTCTAACAGACGAAGTAGACACAATGAAAAAACATATGAATAACATATGAGAGAGAAGGAATAAAATAAATAATAAAAATTAGAAGAAAATTAATGAAAGTCAAAACAGAAAGATAACATAAAATATAAATGAAATCATAGGCTGGTTCTTGGCTGGCCAAGAAAATCAAAATAAAAAGATGGAAGACACGAATTACAAACATCAGAAATCAAAGATCACCTATCATTGCTTATTCCCATTGAAAAGATGATGAAGGGATACTAAGGAACAACTCTGCCAAAATAGTAGCACTCAGTTGAAACGGTTAAATTCCTTGAAAAACACCAACAACAAAACTACAGAATCTCTCACAAGGAGAAACAGATAATTTTTTTTTTTTTTTTTTTTTTTGAGACAGAGTCTTGCTCTGTCCCCCAGGCTGGAGTGCAGTGGCCGGATCTCAGCTCACTGCAAGCTCCGCCTCCCAGGTTTACGCCATTCTCCTTCTCCTGCCTCAGCTTCCCGTGTAGCTGGGACTACAGGCGCCGCCACCTCGCCCGGCTAGTTTTTTGTATTTTTTTTTTTTAGTAGAGACGGGGTTTCACCGTGTTAGCCAGGATGGTCTCGATCTCCTGACCTCCTGATCCGCCCGTCTCGGCCTCCCAAAGTGCTGGGATTACAGGCTTGAGCCACCGTGCCCGGCCCGAGAAACAGATAATCTTACTAGTGCTATATCTATTAAAGAAGTCACATCAATAGTTAAAAACCTTTTTAAAAAAGTATGAAACCCAGCACTTTCATTGGTAAATTTTACCAAACATTTGGGAAAAAAGTGAATAAAGCATGACCAAGTGGGATACACCCAGCCATTCAAGCTGGTTCATCACTTGCAAATCAGTCAATGCAATCCACCACATCTAAGTGTTAATAAAGAAAAAATATATATAATATATTATAAATATATATATTAGCTCAAGTGATGTAGAAAAAATATATATTATATATGTAATCTCTATATGATCATCAAATGATTTAGAAGAAGTATTTGGCAAGATGTAACATTTATTATTAACAACAACAACAAAAAACACTCTTGGGACACTAGAAACAGAGAAACTTCCTCATCTTGATAAAGAGCACCTCCCAAAACCCTAGAGTTTATATTATATTTAATGGGGAGAAACTTAGAAACTGGTTTCCCTCCCGCTAAGATCAAGAGCAAGGCAAGAATGTCTCACAGACCACTTCTATTAAACATTGTATTACAAATATTTCCCAGCACAATAAGACAAGAAAATGAGATGAAAGACACACAAGTTGTGAATGAAGAACTAAAATTGCATCTATTCACAAATGACATGACTATCTCTGTAGAGTATCACAAAGAATCAACAGAAAAATCCTGGAACTAGGAGGCAACAGCAGCAAGACTACATGACACAAGGATGATATGCAAAAGTCAATTACTTCTTTATTAATAAAAAATGATTGGAATTTGAAAAAAGGTATCATTAATTAAATCAACCAAAAATGAAATTTTAAGTAAAACACTAACAAATACGTACAGAATTTATACATAAAAAATTAGAAGACATTGATGCATTCAATCAAGGAAGTTCTAAATAAGTGGAGAGAAATTCCATCTTCATTGTTTGAAAGACTCAATATTGTTAATATGACCAATCTTACTAATGTAATTTATAGATTCAACACATATACCACTCTAAATGAAGGCAAGATATATTTTGCAGATCTTGACAAAGTTATTCTTAAATTTATATTAAATAGCCAAAAAATACTGAAGAAAAAGAATAAATGTGGGGGAAATATAATATCCATTTTCAATACTTGCTATAAAGCTACAGTAACTAAAATAGTACCATATTACAAAAGAACAGGCACACAGAATAATGAAACAGAATAGAGAGCCCCAAAATTGATCCATGCAAATGTAACAATGAAACTTTGACAAAGGAGCAAATGCAATTCAATGGCAAAAGGGCAGTCCTTTTTAATAACTGGTGCTAAAACAATTCAAAGTTCAAATACGAAAAAAATTGAATGTAAACACAAACTGTACCTTTTCCAAAAGTTAACTCAAAGTGAATAATAGATTTCATTGTTAAATAGAAAACTCTAAAAATTCTAGAATGAAACATTTTAGAAAAACTATGTGAACTTGATTTGGGTGATAATTTTCTAAATAAAGCACAAAAAAATGCCCATGAAAGAAAACAATTTT
Source organism: Macaca nemestrina (assembly GCF_043159975.1). Lineage (NCBI taxonomy): Eukaryota > Metazoa > Chordata > Mammalia > Primates > Cercopithecidae > Macaca > Macaca nemestrina. Next base: position 162,710,445 of record NC_092128.1, on the reverse strand, counting down.
ATCAGTTGACCTTTATTAAATTAATAACTTCTGCTCTGTGAAAGACAGAAAACAGTAACAAAAAAAGCAAAAAAAAAAAAAAAAAAACAATTAATAGACTGGGAGAAAATATTTGCAACCTACATATCCATTAAAGGTCTTGTATTTAAAAAATCAAATTAAATTTTAGAGAAATTTTGAAAATTTAACAATAACCCAACCAAAAACCCAATTAAAAACAGGCAAGAATTCTGAAAACCCACCTTCCCAAAGATAATATAAATATGAAAAATAGGTATAAGAAAAGAAGCTCAACAAAACTTACCATTAGAAATATGCAAATCAAAATAAAAATGAGATATCACTATAAAATATTCTAATAGCAATTTTTTAAAAGACTATACTAATTACTTATAATATGTGGAACAACAGAACCTGAACTCTTATTCATTGCTGGTGGGAAGGCAGAATTGTACAGACACTTCCGTGGCCAGTTTGGCCATTTGTTATGAAGCCTAGCATAGCTCCACCATGCAACTCAGAAAGTATTCTCCTAGGTATTATACAACTTGTTTGAAAATAGTTTCCACACAAAAACCTAAATGCAAATGTTGACAGCTCTGTTATTCATAATAGCCAAATTCTAGAAGCAACTAAGATGCTTATGAATATGTGCATTGATGAACAAACTGTGGTATTTCCATATAATGTAGTTCTATTTACTAATAAGGAAGGAACTAGCTATCAAGGCACAAAAAGACACAGAGGAACCTGAAATGCATATTGCTAAGTGAAACAAGCAAGTCTAAAATTCTACCTACTGTATGATTACGATGATAAGACATTTTGCAAAAGGTGACACTATAAAGATGTAAACAGACAGTGGTTTCCAGAGGATCAGATTGGGCAAGAAGGTTGAATAGGTGAATAGAAGTTTTCATAGTGGTAAAACTATTCTGTATGATTTTGTGTGGTGGGACATAATACTAGCATTTGTCGAAACACATAGATGTTTAGAACAAAACAGCAAGCCTTAATATATCCAAGAAAAGGTAAAGGATTCCAGGATGCAAAGTAGACTGTGACCAAAGCATTTAACTATATTAGAGTTGTATTGTGGAACTTCAGTGATGAGGTGGATGAAAATGGTGCTTTCTTATGGAACTTTGGAAATGACTAAAGGCAAAGTGACTAAATAAGACTGAAGGCAAAAGTACTGCCTGTAAATATTGTACCCTAGTGGATAAAGGTATTTCTCACTGTTGTATAAAACTAATAATACTGAGACCACCATACATATATGTGTATATGTAAATATAATGAGATCAAAAATTTAACTTAATGGGTAGTAGGTAGTGAAAACTGGTATCTCACTATAGGAGTTTACAGATAAGCAAAATGAGAAAGCTGGAATGATTTATATGATAATGAATTAGAGCAATCAGTATGGGCTCAGTTTATTTTAATATAGATACAGATGATGCAATCAGTATGGGCTCAGTTTATTTTAATATAGATACAGATGATGCATACAGACACTTTTTAAGATAGCTACATGAATACAGGTTAGTATTTACTTGTATATTTCTTTACCCTGTCAGCTAACAGACAATAAAAGCAAATGGACCCCATTAAAAATGAATATAACTAGCACCATGACCTTGGTTTCTAATACCATTCTCCAATAAAAGAAGCTAGAGTCCTTTGGAAAAACAGCTAGTTCTAGAATTGGGGCACAAAATATACAATATAAGCCCAGAGATTCTTTCTGTTCCACAAAGTAAGAAAGTGCTAAAAACAACCAAACGATAACAATGGCCAAAGCTGGGACAGTTTGAGGAACAAAACAAAGTACTATTGGATAATAGCTCAAAGTATATTCATGAATCCATACTAATATAAACAAATGATTGAATAAAAAAAATGAGGAGAAATAGAAAATAATTCTGCTGAGTTTCAAATAATTTATGTAGAATCTTTACCCTGAATCTGGTGGAACATAACTTCCCAACACTCACTTGTTGAGGGGTCTGTATAACAATGACTTTCTTTCAAGGAGTGTAGTATCAAAAGGGAATCTGGAAAGAGTAAGTTAACAGTGGATAATCCAGATAAACACTTCAGCAGGGTAATCAAGTTAAAAATTAACAGTAATGACACTTTGGGAGGCCGAGGTGGGCAGATCACGTGGCCAGGAGACCATCCTGGCTAACACGGTGAAACCCCGTCTCTACTAAAAATATCTGCCTAAAATTCCATAACACTAGTCTAATCATGACAAAAATATGAGACAGGTCACAAGCGAGGGACATTCTAAATCTGCCTGACCCCTACCTCTTAAATGTCAAAGTCATCAAAATCAAAGAAAGTCTGTGCAACTGTCACAGCCTATGAAAACATGATGAATAAATGTAATACGTTCTCCTGATTGGGATCCTGGAACAGACAGTGGACATTAAGTGGAAATTAAAGGAATCTGAATATAATATGGAGTTTAGACAATAATTTATCAACATTATTTCATTAGTTGTGACACACATATTATACTAAAATATTAGCAATAAGGGACCCTGGATGTAGTGTACATGGGAACTCTCTGTACCATGTTCTTTTATGTAAATCAAAATTTATTTTATATTAAAATATTTTTTAAAAATTTTAAAATGGAATATAAGTGTTATTCAACAAATATTATTTAGAAACAGCTATGTGCCAGGCATTGTTATAGATCCTATGTGTATAGTGTATAAAATACACATTTAAAAATAAAATTATTGCTGTTACAGAGCATATATGCCAAAGAAATTGGTTTAAAAAGTGAATTGTACTACTGAATGATGTCATTCCAAATTTGAAATAAAATATATGTTTTCTTAGATTATTAAGGCTATAACTTTTAAATTTTTATTATTCTGATTAATTGTAAACAATTTCCAAAATGAATTCTAATTCTCAGTTTTCACTGCAAACACAAGTTACCATAATATACTATATTTCAGATATCTTAAGGTCATAATTACTAAATAAAATTGAAGTGTTAAGATTCCACACAGATATTTCAAATTGTGCACCACATAGTTTTGCCACACATAAGACCACGTATATTGATTTTGCTCTTGTTCTTGTTTTTGTATGTATTTTTCATATCTTATAAGTATTTATTGAACTAGAAATATTCCTTCAAATAGATAATTTTGATTGTGAAACAAATCTCTCCTCCAAAATCTCAGTGGTTTATAACAGCAAGGATATACTCTCATTAATCTGTGTGTTTCTCCCCACTTTCTGGAATGAGTGCTCTGGTCAGCAAGTTTTTTTTCTTTTTCTTTCTTGGTTTTTTTTTTTTTTTTTTTTTTTTTTTTCCTCACACTGATGGCAGAGGTACAAGACTGTAAATGAAAATCCAAAAAGCAATAAAGTACGTTATAGCTTAACAAATTATCACTTCTGCCTTCTTGAACATGCCTAAGCAAGTGAGACGGTTTAGCCAAGATGAATGGTTGAGAAATCTTTGTCATTGTTTTAGCAAATTTGTAGATATAAAGTTCAACGAGAATTTGGGGATAACTACATGTATCCCACCTACTATGAGTCAAGCACACTGAAATGTAGTACAGTGTAAATTAAACCTGGCAGGATCCTTGCCCTCATGGAAACCTGTAAGTCAGTGAAGTCAAATTTCTGGTAGAATAGAAAGTTCTTTGTGTGAATCAGGAAAAAAAATCCTTTGAGTGTGCAAATTAGGGAAAGGGAAAAACTTATCCTTCCTCTGGTTAAGTAACTATATCCAAGGGTATAGTTTGATGAATGGAGTGGAAAATAAATTTTAATCTTCATAGTACAAGATAGGCAAGCCCCAAAATTGGGGCTTAGTCTGGGAGGGACCTTGGATTTGTCAGCAAAAGGATTCAAGGGCCACCTGCTGATGTTAAAGTGCGACTTATACTGAAGTGGCAGTGTACAGTAGCAGCAGAGATACTGCTCCTTGCAGAGCAGAGCTACCCCATAGGCAGTGTGCCAAGATTAGCAGCTCAGAGGCAGTGTGTATTAGTTGATTTTCACACTGCTGATAAAGACATACCCAAGACTGGGCAATTTACAAAAGAAAGAGGTTTAATTGAACTTACAGTTCCACATGACTGGGGAAGCCTCACAATCATGGCAGAAAGCAAGGAGGAGCAATTTCTGTCTTACATGGATAGCAGCAGGCCAAGAGAGAATGAGAGCAAAGTGAAACAAGTTTCCTCTTAACAAACCATCAGATTTCATGAGACTTCTTCACTACCACAAGAACAGTATGGGGGAAACTGCCTACATAATTCAATTATCTCCCATTAGGTCCCTCCCACAATACATGGGAATTATGGAAATACAATTCAAGATGAGATTTGGGTGGGGACACAGAGCCAAACCATATCATTCTGTCCCCTGGCCCCTCCCAAATCTCATAACATCACATTTCAAAACCAGTCATGCCTTCCCAACAGTCCCCCAAAGTCTTAACTCATTTCAGCATTAACTCAAAAGTCCACAGTCCAAAGTCTTAGCCAAGACAAAGCAAGTCTCTTCCACCCATGAGTCTATAAAATCAAAAGCAAGTCAGTTGCTTCCTAGATACCATGGGGGTACAGGCATTGGGTAAATACAGCCATTCCAAATGGGATAAATTTGCCAAAACAAAGGCCCCATGCAAGTCCAAAATCCAGCAGGGAAGTCAAACGTTACAGCTCCATAATGATTTCCTTTGACTCCATGTCTCACATCCAAGTCACACTGATGCAAGAGGTGAGTTCCCATGGTCTTAGGCAGCTCTACCTCTGTGGCTTTGCAGGAAACAGCCTCTCCCTGGGAGCTTTCACAGGCTGTTGTTGAGGGTATGCAGCTATTCCAGGTGCACAGTGTAAGCTGTCAGTGGATCTCTCATTCTGGAGGACAGTGGCACTCGTCTCACAGCTCCACTAGGCAGTGCCCCAGTAAGGACTCTGTGTGGGGGCTCTGATCCCATATTTCCATTTCCCTTCCACACAGCAGTAGCAGGGGTTGCCCCTGCAACAAACTTCTGCCTGGACATCCAGGTGTTTCCATGAATCTTCTGAAATCTAGGCAGAGGTTCTCAAACCTCAATTCTTGACTTCTGTGCACTGGAAGGCTCAACACCAGAAAGAAGCTGCCAAAACTTGGGGTTTACACCCTCTGAAGCCATAGCCCAAGCTCCACATAGGCACCTTTCAGCCATGGCTGGAGTGGCTGGAACACAGGGCACCAAGTCCCTAGGGGGCTCATAATTCGGGGACCCTGGTCCCATCCCAAGAAACCACTATTTCCTCCTAAGCCTCCTGTGATAGGAGGGGCTGCCATGAAGACCTCTGTACATGATCTGGAGACATTTTCCCCATTATCTTGGGAATTAACATTTGGCTCCTCATTCCTTTTGCAAATTTCTGCAGCCAGCTTGAATTTCCCCTGAGAAAATGAGATTTTCTTTTCTATTGCATTGTCAGGCTGCACATTTTTCACACATTTATGCTCTGTTTCTCTTTTAAAACTGAATGCTTTTAACAGCACCCAAGTCACTTCTTGAATGCTTCAGTGCTTAGAATTTCTTCTACTGGCTGAGCACAGTGGCTTACACCTGGAATCCCAGCACTTTGGGAGGCCAAGGCAGGGAGATCACGAGGTCAGGAGATCGAGATCATCCTGGCTAACATGGTGAAACACTGACTCTACTAAAAATAGAAAAAAAAGACATCTCCCCATTTCTTCCCCAACTCTCATACCTGTGATAACCATTGTCTCATTCTTTATATCTGTGTATTTGAGCTGTCTCTCTTGATTAAAAAAGGTTCTTCATAAAAAAAAAAAAAAAAAAAAAGAAAAAAAATTAGCTAGACATGGTGACACGTGCCTGTAGTCCCAGCTATTTGAGAGGCTGAGGCAGGAGAATCACTTGAACCTAGTAGGCAGAGGTTGCAGTGAGCCAAGATTGCACCACTGCACTCCAGCCTGGGAGACACAGTGAGACTCTGTCTCCAAAAAAAAAAAAAAGAAAAAAAAAAAAAAGAAAAAGAAATTTCTTCCATCAGATACCCCAAATCATCTTTCTCAAGTTCAAATTTCCATAAATCTCTAGGACAGGGGCAAAATGCCATCAGTCTTTTTGCTAAAACATAACAAGAGTCACCTTTGCTCTAGTTTCCAACAAGTTCTTGATCTCCATCTGAGAGCACCTCAACCTGGACCTTATTGTCCATATTGCTATCAGCATTGTGGGTAAAGCCATTCAACAAGTCTCTAAGAAGTTCTGAACTTTCCCACATTTCCTTGTCTTCTTGTGAGCTCTCCAGACTGTTTCAACCTCTTCCTGTTACCCAGTTCCAAAGTCGCTTCCACATTTTTGGGTATCTTTACAGCAGTGCCCCACTCCTGGTACCAATTTACTATATCAGTCCATTTTCACACTGCTGATAAAGACATACATGAGACTGGGTAATTTACAAAATAAAGAGGTTTAATTGGACTGACAGCTCCATATGGCTGCAAAGCCTCACAACCATGGCAGAAGGCAAAGAGGAGCAAGTCCCATACTACACGGATGGTAGCAGGCAAGGAAAGAATGAGAACCAAGTGAAACGAGTTTCCCCTTATCAAACAATCAGATCTCATGAGACTGATTCACCACCATGAGAACAGTATGGGATTAACCATCTGCATGAGTGAATTATCTTCCACCAGATCCCTCCCAGAACATATGAGAATTATTGGAGTACAATTCAGGATGAGATTTTGGTGGGGACACAAAGCCAAACCATATCACAGTGCTTCAGTTATATGTATACCTACTTTTAATTATGCGTAAATTAAGCAGTAGTTTAGGCAGAAATTTCTAGGAAAAGGGTGGTAACTTCCAGGTGCTCAGTTCATTGCCATGGAAAAGGGTGGTAACTTTGGGTGTTGCCATGGCAATGGTAAGTTGACATGGCATACTAGTGGACATGTCTTATGAAAAGCTGCTTCCGCTGGGCCCTATTTCAGTCAGTCCTCAATACAGTCCAATGTTCCAGCTGCCCCATTTGGTAGGGGCAGCCAGTAATGGCAGCCTATCCTGCCTCACTCTGGAGGAGGCAGATTAGATAGTCCTGCCTCCTACCTCACCCTCAACTATTCTTTGTGGTGACTTTGTGTGCAAGGAACTAACCACAGCAGCCAAGTTATCACACAAAATTATCATAAAATACACAAATACATTCATTAAATTTATATTTGCATTGAGGTATGTGATGGTCTGAATAATGTCCTTCTCCGAATAAGAGATTCAGGTCTTAATCTCTAGAACCTGCGAATGTTACCTTATATAACAAAAGAGGACTTTACAATTGTGATTAAATTAATAATATTGATTGGTAGAGACTGTCCTGGATCATCTAGGTGAGTCCTACCTGCAGTCACAGGTGACCTTGTAATAGGCAGGCAGAGGGAGATTTGACACACACAGAGGGGGCAAGGCAAAGTGACTCTGCAGGCATAGATTGGAGTGAGGCAGCCACAAGCCAAAAAATGAGGACAGCCACCATAATCTGAAAGAAGCAAGGAATGAATTATTTTCTGGAGCCTCAGGAGTAGCCCTGCTCTCAACTTGCTTTCATCCCAATGATACCGAATTCATACTTTTTGCTTTCTGAAAGTGAGGGAATGCATTGACTTTGTTTTAAGCCACTACGTTTTTAATAATTTGTTAAAGCACCCATAGGAAATGAGTATAATCTATAATATAAATATGGTAAAATTTAAAATTTTCATATGTTCGATACTATGAATTTTGAAAAAATGCATCATTTAACCATCAAAACAACCAAGATACAGAATAGTTCTATTATCCTCTCCAGTTCTTTTATGCCCATTTATAGATAACCTCTCCTTCAGCTCCTGGCAACTACTGATTATGCTCCTTTGTCTCTGTATTGTGCTGCTGCAGAATGTCATAAAAACAGAATCATATAGTATTGTAGCTTTTGAGGTTGGCATCTTTCATTTACAAAAATGTATTTGATATTTATCCTATTTTTTGTGGGGGTGGGGGGAATGGAGGCTCCCTCTGTCATCCAGGCTGGAGTGCAGTGGTGGATCTTGGCTCTCTGCAACCTCTGCCTCCCGGGTTCAAGCAATTCTCCTGCCTCAGCCTCCCAAGTAGCTGAGATCACAGGCTTGCACCACCACGCCTAGCTAATTTTGTATTTTCAGTAGAAATGGAGTTGCACCAATTGGCCAGACTGGTCTTCAATTCTTGACCTCAAGTGATCCATCTGTCTCTGCTTCCTAAAGTGCTGGGATTACAGGCATGAGCCACTGTGCCTGGCCCCATATATATTTTTTCTATATGTACATAATTAGCTCTTTTTAATAGCAGATTAGCATTCCCTTACATGAAAATTTGGCATATCAGAATCTGTGTCCATTCAACAGGTTAAGGACATTTGATTTATTTCCAGTTTTTGTCAATTATACAAAATAGTCACTATAAACATTCACATATGCTTATTTTATGTGAATATAATTTTTACTTTGGGATAATGAATACTGTGAATGAATGCCGTGTCATTTTGCAGAGCAGGTTTACACTTTTCTAAGAAACTGTCAGCCAGACATGGTGGCTCACACCTGTAGACCCAGCACTTTGGGAGGCTGAGGAGGGCAGATCACAAGGTCAGGGGTTTGAGACCCGCCTGGCCAATATGGTGAAACCCCATCTCTACCGAAAATACAAAAAATTAGTCAGGCGTGGTGGCAAGTGCCTGTAATCCAAGCTACTATTTTACTTCCTCGTCCTGCACCACTGAGATAGGAGAATTCTGGTTGTCCCCCATCCTCTCCAGTACTTGGTATTACTTTGTCTTATTTTTTAACATTCTAATAAATATGTGATAGTCTCTCATTTATTAGATACATTTGCATTATCTAATAACCAAACATTATCCTAATTCTTTCTGGGTTGTTTGTGGTAGTCTGTTTATTATTATATTTTGAGACTTCTTTATGTGTCCTGGAAACAAGTTCTTTACCAGATATGTGTTGCAAATGTTCTTTCAGTTGCAAATTTTGTCATTCTCCGAATAGCATCTTTCAAAAAGGTGGAAAATTTTACTTTTGATAAATTCCAATTTACTGATTTTTTTTTCTAGTTTGAATTATGCTTTAAGTGTCATATACCTATATATCTTGATAAACAATATTTGACCTAGTTTCCAGCTGATTGTCAATTCTGGGAATATAATTACTTTAGTCCCACAACTTTTTACTTTTCTGAATTCTCAGTTTTTAAATTATGTTGTCCATATGGCTCATTTAATGAAAGACAAATTCTTAAAGAAGAGGGCTTTCACTCCTGACCATAATGGAGTAACAAGGATCATATTTGCCTTCTTACCTTAAAACCACTTGAAGGCTAGACAATATCTATGGAAACATAAAGCACAAATGAGAATCAAGCATCGGACCACAAAATAATGCAAGAAAGTTAGCACTGAGGAAAGGAGATCTATGTGGTGAAACCTGCATGGACCCATCTTTTCTTTTTTTTTTTTTTTTTTTGTGCCAAACCAATTTTTTTTTTTAATTCTGCTCTCTTAATTAATTTTATTATTATTATTATTATTATTATTATATGTTAAGTTCTAGGGTACATGCACATAACGTGCAGGTTTGTTACATATGTATACTTGTGCCATGTTGGTGTGCTGCACCCATCAACTCGTCATCACCCATCAACTCATCATTTACATTAGGTATAACTCCCAATGCATTCCCTCCCTCCTCCTCCCTCCCCATGATAGGCCCCAGTGTATGATGTTCCCCTTCCCGAGTCCAAGTGATCTCATTGTTCAGTTCCCACCTATGAGTGAGAATATGCGGTGTTTGGTTTTCTGTTCCTGTGATAGTTTGCTGAGAATGATGGTTTCCAGCTGCATCCATGTCCCTACAAAGGACACAAACGCATCCTTTTTTATGGCTGCATAGTGTTCCATTACTATGTATTATACATAGTATTCCATTACTATGCAGCCATAAAAAAGGGCCCATCTTATTGCTTGGAGAGAGTTCGAAGCCTGCATGACAGAGCAGGAGAATCCAAATTCAGCAGAGGACTTTCATTGAAAGGAAGAGAGTTTGAAATTCATGGAAGCCCCTGTGGCTAAAATTTTCAGAGAACACTAAAGAGGGAAAAGTATACAGGAAGAATCTCAGAGATGAGCAGTGAGTTCCCTAAAGTTTTATCTAACTACTGATCTAAGCATGTATGTGAGGAAAATCCTTAAGGCCAGAAAACATCAGAAAAGGAGTAGGCTGACTGGTCAGTAGAGCTCACACAGAAAGGATGTTATATTCCCCCACTCAGGATATAAGAGCGGATATTTCATAGAAAATTTAATAGAGCTGGCCGGGCATGGTGGCTCATGTTTGCAATCCTAGCATTTTGGGAGGCTGAGGCGGGCAGATCATCTGGGTTCAGGAGTTCGAGACCAGCCTGACCAACATGAAAAACCCCATATCTACTAAAAACACAAAAATTAGCTGGGTGTGGTGGCATGCACCTGTAATCGCAGCTACTCGGGAGGCTGAGGCAGGAGAATCCCTTGAACCCAGGAGGCAGAAGTTGCAGTGAGCTCAGACCTGCCACTGCACTCCAGCCTGGGCAACAGAGCAAGACAAGAAAGAGAGAGAAGAAAGAAAGAAAGGAAGGAAGGAAGGGAAGGAAGGGAAGGAAGGGAAGGAAGGGAAAGAAAGGAAAGAAGGAAAGAAAGAAAGGAAGAGAGAGAGAAAGAAAAGAGGAAGGAAGGAAGGAAGAAGAAAGAAAGAAAGAAAGAAAGAAAGAAAGAAAGAAAGAAAGAAAGAAAGAAAGAAAGAAAGAAAGAAAGAAAGAAAGAAAGAGAAAGAAAGAAAGAGAGGAAGGAAGGAAGGAAGGAAGGAAGGAAGGAAGGAAGGAAGGAAGGAAGGAGAGGGAGGGAAGGAAAGAAGGATGGAAGGAAGGGAGGGAGGGAGGGAGGGAGGGAGGAAGAAAGAAAGAAAGAAAAAGCAAGCAAGGCGGGAGGAAAGGAGGGAAAGAAGGAAGGAAGGAAGGGAGGAAGGGAGGGAGGAAAAGAGGGAGGAAGGAAGCAGGGAGGGAGGGAGGGAAGGAAAGAAGGATGGAAAGAAGGAAGGAAGGGAGGGAGGAAGGAAGGAAGGGAGGAAGGAAGGAAGAAAGAAAAAGCAAGCAAGCAGGGAGGGAGGAAGGGAGGGAAGGAAGGAAGGAAGGAAGGAAGGAAAGAAGGAAGGAAGGAAGGAAGGAAGGAAGGAAGGAAGGGAGGGAGGGAGAGAGGAAGGAAGCAAGCTGGGAGGGAGGGAGGGAAGGAAAGAAGGAAGGAAGGAAGAGAGGGAGGGAGGGATTCAGTAGAGCCAAATCTGAAGGCTGCCCTGGACTCATGAGCCAAAGGGCTTCTGAATAACAAGTATATCACTGAACCAATTCCAATAAGATAAAACAAATATAATAAAAGTTAATGTGTAAAATTACAACATTCAAAACTTCTTACATTTGATCAAAAATAACCAAGAATGCTAACTGCACACATAAAAGGTCATTTATGTTAGAATTAGTAATCAAGGAATTAAAAATAGTTACTATAAATAAACTCCATATTTTCAAGAAGGTAGAGAAAATCATGAACATTAAGAGGAGAGAAAGAGATATTATAAACAATGAAAACTGAAATAACAATTTCTAGAGATGAAAAATATGATACCTAAAGTGAAAAATATGCTGAATTGAAATAAAATCTAAGTAGACACTATAAAAGAATATATGAATTAACTTAAAGACATAGCAATATAAAATAGTGAAAAATAAAATGCAGAAAAAAGACCAAAAGAAATGAAAAGAGCATCAATGACCAGGTGGACAATATCAAGTGGTCCAATATATAAGGGAAAAGTAGAAAGCAAGAGGAGAAAGAAAATGTATTTGGAGAATAATAGCTAATTCTTTTCAAATTTTGAAGGAAAATAGAAGGCATCGTAGTTTAAAAAACTAACAAACCTCTTAATAAATACAAAATTAACATAAAGGAAAAACACTTAAGAATAACATAAACGTATTCCTGAAAAGAATAATTAAAAACAAACTCTTAACTCTGACTACATATCCAAAATCTTAATGATTCCAAAACATAAATAATATGAATAGAATACAAGAAACTTCACAATTAGGTTTCTGAGAAACAGTGATTTTAAAAGCATTAAAAACAGCCACAGAAAAATGGACACATTACATACGGAAGTTACAAAAAATAACAATAGCTGACTTCTTATAAGAGTATACATGCCACAAAATAATGAAGCGAGTCTTTAAATCATGGAAAACAAACATCAAAACTAAAATTCTGCCTCAGAAAAAATACTTTTCACCAATGAAGGCAAAAATTAAGTATTTTAAATTATTTAGATAACGAGCACATAATAGTTGTTTATATTATGGAGTACATGTGATGTTTTGATACAGGCTTATCATGTGTAGTGATCAAATCATAGTCATCGGTGGATCCATCATCTAAAGCATTTGTCTTTTATTTGTGTTCGGAACATTACAATTATACTTTTAGTTACTTTGAAATACACAATAAAGTATTGTTGACTATAGTAACTACAGTCACCCTATTGTGCTATCAAATACTAGATCTTATTCAATCTATCGAACTGGATTTTGTACCCATTAACCATCCTCACTTTATTAATCCTCCCTCTTCTCTACCCTTCTCAGGTTCTGGCAATCATTGTTCCACTTTGTCTGCATGAGTTCAAGGTTTTCTGGGTTTTTTTTTTGTTTGTTTGTTTTTTTAAGCTTCCATATATGAGTGAGAACATGTGATATTGATATTTGTCTTTCTGTGCCTGGCTTAATATCCTCCAGTTCCATCCATGTTGCTGCAAATGACAGGATTTTATGCTTTTATATACATATATATATATGAATTTTTCTTTATTAATCTAATGATGAATATTTAGGTTGATTCCATATCTCAGCTATCACGCATAGTGCTGCAGTTAATGTGGGTGTTGACATCTCTTCGATATACTGATTTCTTTTCTTTGGATATATACCCAGCAGTGGGATTGCTGGATCATATGGTAGTTACTATTTTAGTTTTTGAGGAACTTCCATACTTTTAGCCATAGGTGGCTGTGCTATTTTATAGTCCCATCAACAATGTATGAAGATTCCCCCTTTTCCACATCCTCACTGGCATTCATTATTGCCTATCTTTTGCATAAAAGCCATTTTAACTGGGGTGAGATATCTTACTGTACTTTTGATTTTCATATCTCTGATGACTGCTACTTTAATGCATGTTTTATATACTTGTTGGCCATTTGTATTTCTTTTTCTTTTTTTTTTTTTTAGAACTGTCTATCCAATATTTTGCCCATTTCTTAATTGAATCATTTGGATTCTCTCCTATGGAGATGTAGCAAGAATAATTCACCAACAGCAGACCTGCAATATCAGACCTGTTAAAGGAAGTTTCTTATGTAGAAAATCAGTTTTAGAAAGTAATATTTTGTGAACTTGTGGAGAGTTCATGATTCCAAATTACAACACAAAAATAGTCTGCTAATGAAATTATTAATTAAATATCCCCAAACCACTAATGTTATCCCCAGAAACAAATTACTCAAAATGTAGTGCTCTGAAATAACTGCCTTCTAAAAAAAATGTTTCTGGATTCTGTGGATAAGATATTTGGATGGTTTTACATCAGAAGCTGATTTTCTTTGCTCCACAGTGCCAGGGACCTCATCTTGGAAGACTCGAAGGCTAGGCTAATGCAACGACTGAAGGTTGGCATCAACTGGAGGGTCCTTCACTGATAGGTCTGACAATGGAGCTGCAATGGCCCGAAGACAAAGATTGTCAATTCAACTTGGAAAGTCTATGTATTCTGGTTCCTCACAGCGTGATGGTGAATACCCAGAATAGCTACATGATGCTTCAGCGTGTCCAGATTGTCTATTCCAAAGTCAAAGGGAAATCTGCTTTTTATTTCATTACTTACCATCAGACATGCCTTGGCATCACTTCTGCCATACTCGATTACAGTCACAGCAGTGAAACGTCTGCCCAGATTCGATGGGACAAAGCATATACCCTACCTCTAACTAGGAGGAGTGTCAAAGACTCTACTGCCATTTTTTTAAGCATCCTACTTAGGCTCTCTGATTCTTAATCAGCTTCTATACCTTTTTGTGTGTTCTGTAGCAATGAAGTGTGCAGTTTTCTGCTTTCCTCTGGATTTCTCTTCCAGTATATTCTTATCCTTTTCCTCAACCAGCTTCCTTTTGTTATTCTTTTTTAACACAACTCAAATGACTGTCAATGGTCATTGCATGTCATTTCATCTCAAAATAGGATATACTATACCCTACAAGAGAAATCTCCCCTTTATTACTTTTTGAGAGAGTGTATGATCAAGGACAACTTTATCTAAAACCACTAAATGCGTGAGTCAATGACCAGCACTACATTGAACAAGACCAGGAAAGGGTGATAGGACGTAGAATGGAGTAATTTTATTGCTTCTCTTATCGAAGGAGATCTTTGTGTTTCTGTGAGTCTTTCTGGAATGCTTTAACTATATACTATATAAATATTTTACCAGTTCCATCAGACTTTTGGTTTATGACAGCAAATCAAAAAATAAATGTCTTGCTTTAAAAATTTTTATGAGCACAAGTCAAAGGCCATTTAACTAAAATAATATTGAAAACAATAAAACATAAAGCAGAACAATCTATTTAGTATCTTTTTTTGGATTGACAAAGATGTTCCACATTTGAATAATCTATAGACAAAGAAGTGTATTTGAGGTAATGCTAGCACAACTATTTTTTTGGCTTTTGAAAGAAAATGAAGGATCTCATATTGTATTTTATATTAAAATAAAACCAGTCTCCTTAACAAAGGGAATAATTATCTTAAAGAGGACTTTAAGTGATTTTTTTCCCAAACTTCAAGTCGAGAATAAATTAGAACTATTCTCTATTCCTATTGAAATGATATCATAAAAACCTTACTCTCCAAAAATTTAATTAAACTAAATTGGACATTTGCCATATAATAGATACCACAATAATCAGTTCATTTTCACTTTTCATATTAGAAGTCTCAAAAAACGCAGGAGATGGCTATTATAATCTGTATTTTCCAGATCATATTACTGAGCCTTAAGGGTTTAAATAACTTAACTGGTAAGGTATATCAATAAGGATAGAATAAGAAATTAAATCTGTCATAGTCCAAAACGGGGGGAAAAAAAAACAAAACAAAAAAACATCTGGCTGGGCACAGTGTCTCATGCCTGTAATCTCAGCACTTTGAGAGGCCAAGGTGGGTGGATCACCTGAGGTCAGGAGTTCGAAACCAGCCTGATGAACATGGAGAAACCCCGTCTCTACTAAAAATACAAAATTAGCCAGGTGTGGTGGCGCATGCCTGTAATCCCAGCTACATGGGGGGCTGAGGCAGGAGAACCACTTGAAGCTGGGAGGCAGAGGTTGCGGTGAGCCGAGGTCACAACATTGCACTCCAGCCTGAGCAACAAGAGCGAAACTCCGTCAAAAAAAAAAAAAAAAAAAAGACACCTAAGAGTAGATATTTTAGATATTTGACCAAACTGGTAGATAAGAGAGACTCAAATTTTATTATAATTTTATTTGGATAACTAAGGAAATGTGACTTTTCTTATATACAGTCATTAGAAGATCAAGTATACTGTATAAAAGTAAAGATACTAAAGTTTAAAAAGTGTAATTAATTTGCTGAGTACATATATCTTGTTAGCTGCTAGGCCACAACTGGACCCAAATCTCTTTTCTCCCATGCTGCAAAACTCTTAACTATTTTCTTCATCATAATATTCTATTCATGTGGAATTTCAATCACGCTCCTTACACAATCACTATAAAACTTATCTACGGCCCATCTAAATCTCCCCTACTCCACAGGTCTTTTCTATAATTCTACATATAAAAGCGACTTTCAAAAACACTTATTCATAATACCATCTGATAGTGTATTGACAGTAATTTGCTCTGCATTATTCTAATTAATTAACAGTGACATATCTTTTATGAGCTTGATAATTTTAGTAAGATACAGGATAATATCATCAGCTTTTTCTTTTTCTTTTTCTTTTTTTTTTTTTTTATCAGTGTGCCTTGTCTATGGAAGCTTGTTAATGCAAACTAACAATTTGGGGATAGGAAGTAATCTTAAATCATCAGTTAACACTGGTAAAAATTGTCTCAAAATATGCATTAGTTCCTAGAAATAAAACACTACCCCAAGACCAAAATAGATTTGCTCAAGAATAATAAGCTTTATTACAAATGTTATTAAAGATTTTTTACAAATGAAAGTGTGCTTCTATGTGCCATTTAGCTCTGTCTTTAAAATGGATTCAATGTATTTATTTCATGTATTGTAACAATAGTATTAATTACATTAAATTAGGAATAATATCTTTTGGATTTATTTCTAAATGTCTGCTTTTTGTTGTCATTGTAATTAAATTTTAAAAACACAGATTGTTTATTTAATGGATATTTTCTTCCAAGAATTGTTTTGCTTAAGGATTGCACTGGGAACAAGATGTGAGCAACTTTCATCTAGTGCAAACATTATCTGACAACCACTACTAAAACTCTTCTCGGGTCAGTTTTGTGTTTCAGACAGATAAACCTAGGAGTAGGTGAATAAATCATTTAAGTATCTAGCTTATCTGCTGCACTAAGATCTTACTAAATAATTTGTTTAAATTGGTACACATATGACGTCAGGCACTACCAAAACAAAACACCTGATTTAAATCTATTAGAATAATAAAACATATTCTATCCTTTCATCATCATTCTCAATTGGAAAAAAAATGGTGTAGGGTTTTATTTGCATTTATGGAAAACAATGTCTGCTTGGGAAAAATTAAGGAACACAGACAACCACTTTAAATGTGCAAGGTTAATGCAATGTATTATTTTCTTAAAATACATTTTTTGGATTAAGCAAGTCTATTTGCCAAAGTTCAATGTTGTTTTGTTACACACACACACAGACACACACCACACGCACACACACACAAATTTTGACAATATTTCCATTAGCAGGTGTTTTTGTATCAACAATGCCACCTTTGAAATGTACAGGACTCAAATATTATTTGATGTTTAGTATTGTTTTATTCCAGATTATAGCACCACACCCCTGCTAATCCCTGAAAGATTTGGCAGTCACAGCGATGGTTGGAGGATAGCTTTAAGCTGTTTAAATCATCCCAGATTCTGTGTTCTTTCTTTCTGCCCAATTTGACTGATGTCTTGCTCCTTGATTCTATTTGCATATGGAGCTCAGTCACTTTCCTCAGATTCTTTAAAACTAAATAGAGGGTTAATAAGCACATACTTCATCTTGCACCATACAGTAAATTGACAAGGTTTTGTTCTGTAGAAGCTTTACTGAAGTTACGGATAATGAAAATTTTAATTACAACACAACAGAAAATATAACATAAAATTGGGTGTTTTGATGCTCTACAATCATTTTCAATCCACTATTTTTATCCTCCCACAACATTATCACTTTTTCTTTCTGCAAAAACAAATTAACTCCACTCCCACTGGGATTTCCTCTAAAAAATGTCTTTTAAAAAATAAACTAAATAGGGCCGGGTGCAGTGCCTCACGCCTGTAATCCCAGCACTTTGAGAGGCGGAGGCAGGCGGATCACGAGATCAGGAGATCAAGACCATCCTGGCTAACACGGTGAAACCCCGTCTCTACTAAAAATACAAAAAAAATTACCCGGTCACGGTGGCGGCACCTGTAGTCCCAGCTACTCGGGAGGCTGAGGCAGGAGAATGGCGGGAACCCGGGAGGTGGAGCTTGCAGTGAGCCGAGATCGCACCACTGCACTCCAGCCTGGGCGACAGAGCAAGACTCCGCCTCAGAAAAATAAATAAATATACTAACAAACTAACTAAATAGAAATGAACGGAAAGTGTGATGGTTAATATTGAGCGTCCACTTGATTGGATTGAAGGATGCAAAGTTTTGTTCCTGGGTGTGTCTCTGAGGATGTTGCCAAAGGAGATTAACATTTAGGCCGACCCACCCTTAATCTGGAGGGCACAATCTAATCAGCTGCCAGTGAATATAAAGAAGGCAAAAAAAAAAAACATGAAAAGGTGAGACTGGCCTAGCCTCCGAGGCTACATCTTTCTCCCATGCTGGATGCTTCCTGACCTCCAACATCGGACTCCAATCTCTTCAATTTCAAGACTCAGACTGGCTCACTTTGCTCCTCAAGCTTGCAGACAGACTATTGTGGGAACTTGGGATTGTGTAAAAGTTAATACTTAATAAACTCCTTTATATCTATCTATCTATCTATCTATCTATCTATCTATCTATCTATCATCTGTCTATCTATCTATCCATCCTATTAGATCTGCCTCTCTAGGGAACCCTGACTAATACAGAAAGCTAAACAAAGCAGTTCAGCTCTTATGAAAATACTTTGTACCTGCCGTGTCCTTCCATAAATTGCCTACATCCAATTTTGTCCACACTTTGATAGGCTATCGGGTGTTTCCCTTAATAAGTAATGTTCCTCCACTAATAGATGCCAGCTTTTAAAATACTTTATTTATTTTTTTTAATTTATTTATTATTATTATACTTTAAGTTGTAGGGTACATGTGCATAACGTGCAGGTTTGTTACATATGTATACTTGTGCCATGTTGGTGTGCTGCACCCATCAACTCATCATTTACATCAGGTTTTACTCCCAATGGTTTTATCCATTGTTTGTATGGAAGAGTACATTATATCTGTGACTACATTGATGGTAAATTAAGTATATTATTTCAATAAAATTTATAAAGAAAGCATTAATCACAGGATCCATTTCTTTAAAATATAACTAAATTTAATCCCACTATTAGTGATTAAACATAATGCCTACTTTAACTGATTTGTCTGGGTTTGTTGAATCTTCAAATATTTCAACTAAATTTTTTCATGTATATAGAAATATATCTATATGTTCCTAGATGGAAGACAACAGGATTTTATTCACCAAATAGTATTTTAAGGAAGAAAGAAATGGCTTAAATCCCTGTTCCTGGTATGGAAAAATGAGGAAGTGTATATTTTAACATTGAAATCAAAGGAGTACTCTGAGTTGAATGAGAAACAAAGTATAATATATATTCTTTCTTGCATTTTAGCACAGCATCCTTTTTACACAACGTATTTGACTACCTGTGATTTATGCAGCACAATAGCTTTCTTATGACACTTATGTTAATCTTTTTCCCCCTTTCCATTACCTGAACATATCAGTATGTTTTCTTGTTGAAATAATTTGGAGTAGTAATTTGCAAATTTCTTCTGACAGCCCTTAAGGTACAATAAATTTCTCAAATCAGTAGGAGCTCTTGAAATGTGTTTTCAATATCCCTGCTGCAAATGAAACTAGCGAGCTACAAATGTGCAAGTGCACAGAAAATCAGAAAGAATGAATTTTTCACTTAGACAGAATTGGATGTTTCCTTAATTATTTGTAACCTAGGGCCATAAAAAAGTTTCTCATTTTAGAATTTGGTTTTACAACCAGGATTTTTTGTTTATATGAATGTACTAATGAATTTGAACCCATAAAAAAACAGAAGGACAAACACAACCGCCATATTATACCATTTCTTTTAATAAATTATAAGATTGTATGCATATAATATTAAATCAATATGTAAAACAATGTTACTGAATACCCATGGGATAGAATAACAAAAATATTTAGTCTAATATAAATTTTCACAGATATTAAAGATTTTCTTCTGTGACTGATAATGACGATGGCAAGAGCAGGTGGCAGAGAGTCTAACTTATGTAGAGTTTCTCCATGAGAAAATATGTTATATCCTCTATATCTTTAAAATTCTACCATTATGATATATTTTATTTTTGATCTTTTAAAAAGCATTATAATATTTCACAGTCATGACAAGTGCGCTTTTGCCTCCAGGGCAGTAGGCTGTAATTAAACTGAACCTCTGAAGACAGAGCACTGGAGTGCAAATCCTTGCTTTTTACTAATTAACTTGGGCAAGTGACTTGGTTTATTTAAAATGCAAAAAACTATTTCTAAGATTGGCAGCACATACAAGAAAATCCAATATAATAATGTCTTAAATATGTAATTGGCTACTTTTCTCTCACGAAGATTAATTCTAATGGCCAACGATTCTGAATTTCTAGGAAGACTTGATTGAGTCAACAAAAATTTAGTCTCCTTCTGTATGTCTATCTCTACTGCCATCTTCAGGTTTCCATCCTCAATGGTATATGATGGGAACTGGAGCTCTAATAATGATGGTTACATCTTTATTTCAGGGTGCATAAAGGTAGAAAAGGGAAGGACACAGACTCTAACCTAGCTTAGCCATTTGTTTCCTTTAAGAAACTTCTGGCTGGGCACAGTGGCTCACACCTGTAATCCCAGCACTTTGGGAGGCTGAGGCGGGCAGATCACGAGGTCAGGAGATGGAGATCATCCTGGCTAACACGGTGAAACCCCACCTCTACTAAAAATACAAAAACAAAATTAGCCGGGCGTGGTGGCAGGCACCTGTGGTCCCAGCTACTCAGGAGACTGAGGCAGGAGAATGGAGTGAACCCGGGAGGCGGAGCTTGGAGTGAGCTGAGATCGCACCAGTGCACTCCAACCTGGGCAACAGAGCGAGACTCTGTCTTAAATAAATAAATAAATAAATAAATAGAAAAGAAACTTCTAGGTAATTTCCAACTTTCATTTATATCTCATTGGCTCAAACTTATTCACTTGACTATAGTTAGCTTCTGCTCCACTTATTATCACTGACTAATCACCTCAAACTTGGTGGAATCAAAGAACTACCATTTTGTTATGGTTGCAGGAATTTAGAAAGGACATAGAAGTAATGGCTTGTCTCTACTCCAAAATGATTAATGCCTCAGCTAGACAGACTGAAAAGCTAGGAGTAACTTGATGGCTGTAGGCTGAAATAGTCTGAAGTCATCCTCACCGATGTGTCTTAGGAGTAAACATCCAACATAAAGCACAGAAGCTGAGTCCTTTTCTAACCTAGACTTGAACATCACATGGTATAATTTGAATGCAGTCTCTTCCTGCACACACATACATAAACCTTTGCAGATTAAAGAGGAGTAGTGGCATATTTCCAGAAAATCATATTTTGTAGGAGATACTGTTTGTCATCTTAGGAAAATTCAAATCTCCTGTCTTTACAACTGAGTCTCAGAAAATCTAATCCTTTGTCTGGGTGCATTTTACCCCTGTAAAAATTGTGGTTTGGGTGCCTCTATAAAGATGAGAGGTTATTCAGCAGAGGTCTTTGAATGACCTCTGTTTGTCTATCTATAAAATAAGCAATATGATAGTAGCTACCTCTAAAAGTTATTATCAGCTGTAAGTGAAATAGTAGCAGTTATCACTTTGGGGACATTGTAAAGAAATATGATGAAATATGATAAAGCACCCACAGCCTGGTACTTTACTCCACATGGATTCCCCATTGCTCAGGATACTTCCAATGTATTATCATAACCTGTTGATTCCCAGCATTTTCATATCATGGCTCACACAAAAAACATAATAATCTGTGACAAAAATTGAAGTGTCAAAGGTTGCTCATAGCCTGAGCTGCCAGAACAAAGAGCTCTGAGTCACATAGGCCCAACTCAGTTCACCTGCCTGCTGAGGAAATCAATAACTCTGCAAAACTTTAACACACTGTCCACCGTTATCAACCTTTGCTGGGCCAAGAACCTTTAACTTGTAAACTCCTTCATATAATTTTTCCTCCTCCCTGGAAGTTCATGAGCTATTCCATCAGATTAAAGATTTAAATTTTAACCAGAAATTTATGTAATCCTGAAAGCATTTCAAGGTTTTCTATCACTAAACTCTAGTTAAGTTTGAATCTATGTTCCATTTCCAAGGAACATCATTTTGCTTCCCTAAGATTTATTACTTCTGGGTTGAGTAGGATTAGGTCTTTATAGTTCTGTAGAAATCCCTTAAAGTGAGTATCACATTTTCTTTACTAAATTTGTTTTTTCTGTCAAAGAATTTGCTGCACCTCTTATGTGTCCAGCTCTTTCCATTAATTGCCACAGAGAATCCCACATTTAAGGAGATTCTACATTAAACATTCTATTCTAAGCAACTCGTGCAGGTATTTTCCTCTAACATAAGTTTCCTTGCTAAGAGGAATTCTGGCTCCAGTTATTCTGTTACCTGTACTACTTTACAGAGAAATTTTTTGAATGAGAACAAGTTGTGTCAGGTGGAAAATCACCACTTTGCAATGGTAATCTTCAGGAAACTATGAGGCAAGAGCTCCTGGAGTTGAAAGTCACACACACCTCCTTAAGATTTGAATTACATTGTCTACTGAATCAATTTAAAACATAATAGAATCAATAGCAAAATGGGATAGGTTAACACAGTTAGAATAGGGCACATGTTGGGTGGAATGACCACAAATGTACACTGTGTTACACAATATTAATACGTCCTGTCTCTTACTCTTTTTCTGCCACAACATCCTTCTCTGCTGATAATGTGGTTATGAGAATCAAAGGTAAGATTTGAGCAAGGGGATTCAGCAGAAAGAGGATGCCTGGAGCCAAGTATACTAGCTCTGTTGGAAGGATGAGCAGCCAGTATGCCTGTTCAGTAAATATAGCTTGCCTGTGATTTGCAGAGCAGCCATGCTTATTAACTACATTTCTGCAGTAGAGCACACAGGAGTTCCACGTTGGATCATAATAAATGTCACCAACAGGTGATTTATTTAGGGATAATTTCACTGTCAAACTGAAGGGGGTATGATTTGTGCTTCTTAAGATTTTAGATTTACTGGTTCCTTCCATCCCTTTCTATCCATAATGGAACTCTTGCTTTTGTCTTTATCTACACCATTTATTCTATTTATCTTTTACTTTATATTATAGGTTGCTAACTTATATTTTCTTCTTAACAATTTTATGAATTTTTCTTTTGTCTCATAAGCTATTTTCTTGCTTACTCTGTATCCTTAATACATCCTATGATTTTCACCCATTCTACTATTTTTTCATCATCTTTAGCAGAATTGAATATTCTTAAATAATACAACACATTGCACTTTGATAATACAACTGTTTGAAACTCTGGCTATGTTTAATGAGGTAGAACATAGACACCACAAGGATTCTGAACTCTAGATTGCTCACATTCCATTCTGAAACTCATCAGCACTCATCCTGTTTCAGTTGCCATTGAAACCCTGTGTAATTACTTTTCAGTGACTGGTGTTAGGGATAATTTGTGTTCTGCAACGACACTTCTCTGGTTTCTGGTCAAATAGCTCCTTTAAAAAAATTTTCCTTGCCCTATTGTAAGTTTTCAAGAGGATTCAGACATCCCCCAAGGTAGTCTATAATTTCAGATCACCGGTAGCTCTTGGAAGAAGACTAACTTCCAAGAAGATATAAAAGAAAATATAAACATCTTCTTTTTTGCCAGAGACAATTCATTCATTCTAATACATTTATTGATTATTACTGTGACCCATGTGCTCTTGCAGGTGTTTAGCATAGGACGATGAACAAAGAGGCCCCTGTACTTCAATAAGTAGAGACAGACTTGATGCATGCCTGTCAGATCTCCATTTGTGAGGAGTGTAATTAATTGCCAATTACAGATCTTATGCTCTAAAATTAATCGTTTTTGCCAAGGGCATGCTTTCTGTTGTTTTTCAGTGCCAATGACTGAATGAGGCAAGGGTGTTAAGGTGATCACGTTCAGGAGGGTGATATGGTGCTTCTTTGATGGGACATTTTGACGCAAGAACTTTACAATAGCCTTGTCAAGTCTCTTGGTCTATACAGCAGGCTAAGTTGCTTCATTCTTTCCTTTGTTCTTTTTATCCCTTGCCCAGGGCCAACTGGCATCAAGGTCTGATAACTTTTCAGACTCCCCCAGTTCCCCTCTGTTATCCCTCCAAGGCATTGTCCCTGGTAGGTCTCTTGCATGACTAATTTCATCTTGTCTGCATCTCAGAGAAGCCAGATGAACTTATAGAACAATGGAAATAAACAACAAAATATATAAGACATTACTTTTTGAAAAGTTCTATGGCGAAAAATGTGAAACAGGAAAATAGAGATAAGAAATAAAAGGTAAGTGGAATTGCTATTTTATGGTATTTGGGCAGTGGAGGTTACAGACCTCAGGAGGTGAAGCAGCGAATATGCAGTTATCTCAGGAGGGCTGTATTCCTGACCCTACACCAAGCCTGTCCAACCTGTGGCTCACAGGCTGCATGTAGTCCAGGATGGCTTTGAATGTGGCCCAACACAAATTCTTGAACTTTCTTAAAACAGTATGAGGTGTTTTTTTTTTTGGCAATTTTTTTTTCACAATTTTTTTTTTTTTTTTTTTTTTTAGCTCATCAGCTATCATTAGGAATGTTAATGTATTTTATGTGCAGCCTAAAACAATTCTACTTCAATGTGGCCCATGGAAGCCAAAAGATTGCACACTCCTTACCTAGACTTTGCATCTTAATCTTTGGGTATTGCTGTGATACACCAAATTAGGGGCAACATCTAGAGGAATAATGACAATGTATTTTTTTCTTATTCATGGATACATTTATCCTATTCATATTACCCCATGGTGTAGAAGGGCCATTGAGTAATATGGATCAAAGCTAAATAAAAGCACCAAATTAACATAGCCTTAGAGATGATCAAAGAAGAGACATCTAATAGAAGGTAATGAAATTATGTAAGACAATATTGTAAGTTGTCTTCTAGATACTGTGATTAGAGTTAGGAAACTTTTTGAGACTGTAGTAACTTAGGATAAATGAAGTTGCTGGAAATGCTTGAGTTTGCATACAATAGACGGGCTAGTCTGTTCACAATGGGGGAGTTGCTTACTTAGCTATACAAATAAAAGATTTCTCCTTTAAGCCAGAGGCAGAATATCAAGATATTGAAATCTGGATCTACTATGTAGATAAGTTATTTAATTGATTTTGTTCTTATTTTTCTCATTTATATAAAAATTGAATTTATTTTAAGTGATTAGACAATATATGTAAAGAATTTAGAACTGTACCTGGCTTATTATAAGAGCTAAACAACTATTAAACCAAGTGAATTTTAAACAACCATGGAAAAAAGATATCTCAGCAATTCTAAAAGCATTGAAAATTATTGTTCATTAAAGAGCTATAGTTAGGAGTATGCAACAGATTCTTTAGTTGAATTTAATAACACAGATTGATTCAATTATTGATGAAGTTCTATTTTCACTTACGAGAAACTCTGAGAAGTATTTTATGGCATACTTGTTTCCTTTGACTTAGTTTTTTGAGATGTCATTGCAATCATATTGACTTAAGTATTGTGTGGATGGCATTATGTTTGCAATAAAATACAATAAGATAGTTTTTATTAACTACACAAGTCATAGTGATAAAAGAGCATGAGTATCCAGTATTTTAATTTCTCATTAGTCATTCATAGAAAAATTACTTTTGTGAAGTCCTCAAATAAAATAGCTCCTAAAAATAGTTATAATCAAGAAAGGAGACTTGTAAAGTGGAAAAATTATAAGTTACTTGAGTTACCTTTTCAGTACAAGTTTATCTTGAATATATATTTATAGCTTGGGAAGCAAAGGTAATTTGAATTGAATAAATATTACCACTACTAATTTGAAGGATTAAAGAAATAAATTAAAATTTATCATTATTTATCCTTTGCAACATCCTTGCTATAGTATCAAAGAAATTTTAATAAAAAAAGAGCCGTTACACTGTGGCACAATTTAGCCTCTATTTACGGCCATGGACAGATAGTCTATTCTTTTACTAATACCACATTGTCTTAAATATTGTAGTTTTATAGTAAGTCTTAAATTCTAGTAGAATTTTGCTCTCCTTCAGTAATAAGTTGGCTATTCTGGGTCTTTTGCCATTCAGACTTTTTTCTTTTTTCTTTTTCTTTCTTTCTTTTTTCTATTTTTTTTTTTTTAGCTGGAGTATAGTTTTTATTTTTGAAGGAGATGAAGTCTCACACACTCTTGCCTTGGATAGTCTCAAACTTCTGTACTAAAGCAATCCTCTCACCTTGGCCTCTCAAAGTGCTGGGATTACAAGCATGAGCCACTGCACCTGACCCAGATCATTTTTAAATTAATGTTTACTCAAAAAGTGCCAATTTCCAAGGGAGGCAGGACAACCTGAGAGTCATTTAGTTCACTATTAATGAACACAACATGTCTACACTTAATAACTCGAAAACAACCCGCCAAAAGAAAAAAAAAAAAAACTCTTTAAGTTCTGCTATGGAGAGTCCATTCTCCAAAAACACAAACTGTCTGTGCCCATAAGTAAAGGCTAAATTGTGCCATATTGTGATGACTCTTTTTTTATTAGGCAACTATATAAATAGAACAGAATAGTGAATCTATAAACTGACCCACATAAACACAGTCAACTCATCTTTGATAAAGAAGAAAAGACAATACAGTGAAGAAAAAATAGTCTTTTCAACAAGTGGTGCTGGCACAACTAGGCATCCACATGAAAAAAAAAATAATAATCTGGAAACGCTTCACAAAAATGAGCTCAAAATGGAATATAGATCTAAATGTAAAACAAAAAATGTAAAACTTCTGGAATATAACATAAGAGAAAATCTAGATGAGCTGGGGCATGGGAATGACTTTTTAGATATAATATCAAAGGCACAATCTGTGAAATAAATCACCAACAATCTGAACTTAATTAAAATCAAAACTGCTCTGTAAAATGAAATGTTAAGAAAATGAAAAGACCAGCCACAGACTGGAA
Source organism: Macaca nemestrina (assembly GCF_043159975.1). Lineage (NCBI taxonomy): Eukaryota > Metazoa > Chordata > Mammalia > Primates > Cercopithecidae > Macaca > Macaca nemestrina. The sequence goes on along the minus strand of NC_092128.1, from coordinate 162,683,471 downwards.
AAAAATATTTGCAAAAGACTCATCTGATAAATGACTGTTTTCCAAAAATCTACAAACAACTTTTAAAACTTAACAAGAACAGGAATAAAGATGTTAATAAATGGACAAAAGACCCAAATAGATGGCTCATCAAAGAAGGAATATGATGGAAAATAAGTATATGAAAAGATATTCAACATCATATGTCATTAGAGTATGGCAAAGTAAAACAACAATCAGACATCATTATACGCCTATTAGAATGACCAGAATCCAGAACACAATACTAAATGCTGATGAGGATGCAGAGCAATAGGAACTCTCGTTCATTGCTGGTGGAAATGCAAAATGCTACAGCAAGTTTGGAGAATAATTTGTATAATTTGGCAGTTTACAAAATTAGACATAATCTTACCATACAATCTAGCAATAGCTCTCCTTACTATTTACTCAAATGAGTTAAAAACGTATGCTCACACATAAACCTGCATAGGGACATTTATGAACAGTTTTTCATAATTGTTGAAACTTGGACGCAACTAGGATTCCTTTGGTAGCTGAACAAACTGCTACAAATAAACTGGCACACCCAGACAATGGATTATTTTTCAGCACTAAAAAGAAATGAGCTAACAAGCCATGCAGAGATATGGAGGAATCTTTAATGCAAATTACTAAGTGAAATAAGGCAATCAGAAAAGATTACGTGCTGTATGATTCAAATGATATGACAATCTTGAAATGAAAAAACTGTGGAGACAGTAAGAAACTCAGTGGTTGCAGGGGAAAAGAGGAGCTGTGATAGGCAGAGCAGAGAGGATTTTAGGACAGTGAAACTATTCTGTATGGTTCTACAATGGTGCATACTCATCATTATACATTTGATGGAAAAAAACAGAATATGTAACACCAAGAGTAAACACTAGTGTAAATGATGGACTACGTATGATAATGATGTGTTAATGTACATTGATCAATAGTAACAAATTCACTCCTGTTGTGCTGAATGTAGATGATGAAGAAGTTTGTGAATGTGAAGGGGCAAGTCTTACATAGGAATTCTCTGTATTTTCCACCCAGTTTTGCTGTGAACCTCAAAGTGTTCTAAAAGAATAAATTCTATTTTTTAAAAAAGATCCAATCTCTCATCTCAAATTTGTAAGTCCCAAAGGAAACTGTTGTTTTTATATGAGTAGGAAAATGATGCACTCTCATAATTATATAATGATTTTCTTATAAAAACTGTCATATCAAATATCAACTAAAGCAATAATCTATGTCTTTGAACTTTCAATAAAATGGATCAACCAGCAGCAAGATGGATGAGAAACAAAGACAAAATATTTAAATACATTTGTATTAGAAATATTAAAATGAGACACTTCTGCACATATCCTACACAAATCATTTTCATAAAGGCACATCTTGTGGTGGATATACCCTAATGAGCAACACCTTTACAAAGTCTCCTCCCCTGATGTGAAGCAGAAGCAGTCACTTCCAGCTGGTAGAATAGGGCAAAGACAAGAGAATGTTGCAAATATAACCAAAATCCCAAATCAGTGGATTTTGAGTTAATTAAGAGGAGATTATATTGGATGGGTCTAATTCAAACAGGTTAAAGTTCTTAAAAGAGGGATTGCAGCCCTCGTAAGGTGAAAGAGCCTCTGTCCTACTTGCACTGAAAAACCAAGCTGCCATAAGTTATTCACCAATAAGAAAATGAATTTTGCCACCAACCCAAGAAACTTGAAAGCTTAATTTCCCCCAGTTAGATCTCTTATGAGAATATGTCTCCGCACATACCTTGACCACAGCCTTTGGATATCCTGAGCAGAGGAACCAGGTAAACCATATACAGACTCCTGGTTGATGGAAGCTGTAAGATAAGAAAATGTGTGATGTTTTAACCTAATAAGTTTCTGGTAATTTGTTATTCAGCTGAAGCAAAGTAATACAATTACTAAGAGTGTAACAGTGATTTATGAGTAATGAAAAATTACAACAAAAAATAGCGTTTCAAAAACCAAATCCATAGTCTAAATTTTTCCCCTGACAATGTACATGTTCCACGTATTTTAAAATCTAATTTTAGGGAAATATATGGGATATAGATAGTCCTATTTGTTATACAGAAAGCTATTTATTATTTACAAAATAAAAATTTAAAGCTTACAAAATAATTAACTAGTACAATTTACCCTAGGAACGCAAAATAGGTTGATATTTTTAAGTTATCATTTGAATTCTCCACATTAATTGATTACAGGAAAAAAACTCTTGGTAGATTCAGAAAAAGCATCTGAGAAAAACGTATCAAATGTGACAGATTATAGCAACTTGATAAACTTCTCAAAAATCCAAGCAAAATCATCCGTAAAGAAGGGAAATGCAGTCATTTTCCTAGTATATGCAAAGTGCTAGCTTGCCCACTGATGTCACTAATAATCTACAGGGTACTGGAAGTCTTACCTGAAGAAATATGACAAAACAATAGAGTAACAAAAAGTAGAAAATGAAAACAAGCTGGTAAATTTTTAATATAAATCTCATAATGATGCAGAAACTAAAAGAAAATCAATCTTTAAACTAAGATGTATTTAGCAGAGTAATTGTATCAAAATATAAAAGTAGTAGCATTTCAACGAATCAACAATAACAAATAATTAGTATGTTTTAAAATATGAAAGGAAACATTTAATATGACGGACATATTCATATATGAAGCTACAAAAAGTTTTCAAAACTTAATGAAGAAATTTGCTAAATGCTTTTGAATATTAGATTTTGACTCTTAAAATTTAAAAACCTCTGTGATGTCAAAAGCCAATAACCTTTTGACCATTTATTAATCAAATTATTAGATTTTTTTATATTGAGTAATTTGAGCTTCCTTTGTATTCTGGGTATTAATCCCTTGCCAGAGGAATAGTCTGCAAATATTTTCTCCCATTCCGTGTGTTGTCTGTTAACTTTGTTGATTATTTCCTTTGATGTGTAACTTTTTAACTTGATGTGATCTCATTTGTCCACCTTTCTGTTTCCTGTGCTTGTGGAATATTACTTGAAAAATATTTGCCCACTCTAATACCTTGAAGAGTTTCCCTAAAGTTTTCTTATAGTAATTTTATAGTTTGAGGTTTTAGATTTAAGTCTTATTCCATTTTGATTTGGTTTTTGTATATGGCAAGAGATAGGGGTCTAGTTTCATCAATACACATTTCCCAGAAGAAGACATGCAAATGGCAAACAGGTGTATGAAAAGGTGCTCAACACCACTGATCATCAGAGAAATGCAAATCAAAACTATGATGAGGCTGGGTGTGTTGGCTCACACTTGTAATCCCAGCACTTTGGGAGACTGAAGCAGGTGGATTGCTTGAGCCCAGCAGTTCAAGACCAGTCTGAGCAACATGGTGAAACCCTGTCTCTACCAAAAAACAGTAATTAATGGGGCATGATGGTATGCACCTGTAGTCCCAGATACTTGTGGGGCTGAAATGGGAGAATCATCCGAACCCAGGAAATCAAGGCTGCAAGGGAGCCATGATTGTTCCACTACACTCCAGCCTGCCCTGCAGAGTGAAACCCTGTCTCAAAACAAAAAAAGAAACAAAAATCAAAACTACAATGAGATACCATCTTATCCCACTTAAAATGGCTTTTACTCAAAAGACAGGCAATTACAAATGCTGGTGAGGATGTGGAGAAAAAGAAACCCGCATACACTGTTGACGAAAATGTAAGTTAGTACAACCACTATGAAGAACAATGTGGTGATTCCTCAAAAAAATAAAAATATAACCACTATATGATCTAGAATCCCACTGCTAAGTATATGCCCCAAAGGAAGAAAATCAGCATATCAAAGAGATATCTTCATTTCCATGTTTACTGCAGCACTATTCACAACAGCTAAGATTTGGAGGCAAACTAACTGTCCATCACCAGATGAACAGATAAAGAAAATGTGATCATACACACAATGGAGTACTATTTAGCCATAATAATGAAAAGATGAGATCCTGTCATTTGCAACAACACAAATGGAACTGCAGATTATTATGTTAAGTGGAATAAGCCAGTCACAGAAAGACAAACTTCACATGCTCTTACTTATTTGTGGGAGCTAAAAGTTAAAACAATTGAACTCATGGAGTCAGAGAGTAGAATGATGGTGACCAGAGGCTGGGGAAGAGTAGTGAAGGGTAGAGGAGAGCGGGAGGAGAGTGGGAACGGTAAATGGGTACAAAAATATAGTTAAATAGAATGAATGAGATCCAGATTTGATAGCATAACAAGGTAACTACAGTCAACAATAATTTATTGTGGATCCTAAAGTAACTAAGAGAGTATAATTAGAGTTTTTTGTAACACAAAGAAAAAATAAATGCTCTAGGCAATGGATACCCCATTTACCCTGAGGTGAATATTACCTATTTTATACCTGTATCAAAATAGGTCATGTACCCCAACAATATATACACCTACTATGTACCCACGACAATTAAAAATGAACCAGAATAATAATGTTAAAAACATTTTAAAAACTGGAAACGGATATTTACATATAAGACAACAAATGACGGCTGGGAGCGGTGGCTCATGCCTGTAATTTGGGAGGCCAAATTACAGCACTTTGGGAGGCCGAGGCGGGCAGATCACCTGAAGTCGGGAGTTCGAGATCACCCTGACCAACACGGAGAAACCCTGTCTCTACTAAAAATACAAAATTAGCCCGGCGTGCTGGTGCACGCCTGTAATCCCAGCTACTAGGGAATAAAGAAAGAAAGAAAGAGAGAAAGAGAGAAAGGGAAAAAGAGAGAAAGAGAGAAAGAGAGCGAGAGAGAGAGAAGGGAGAAGGGAGGGAGGCAGGGAGGGGAGGGGAGGGGAGGGAAGGGAAGGGAAGGGAAGGGAAGGGAAGGGAAGGGAAGGGAAGGGAAGGGAAGGGAAGGGAAGGGAAGGGAAGGGAAGGGAAGGGAGAATGGAGTAGGAAATGGATATAAATGGTAAGTCTATATTAAAGTGTGTGTATTATTCTACCTTTATACTTTTCTGGATAATTATGTTACCCCCAATATACTTCCATCTTATAATTTACCTGAATGATAATAATAAAATCCTTGCAATGAATTTAAGCAGCCACATAGTGATGCTCTGAAAAAAAATGTATCTGCAAATGGAAGGTTAAATGACTTTATGAAAACTCAAGTCCCAACATTTTCATTATAGAAATGAAACATAGTTTTTCTTTCAAATAAAAAACTCACATTCAAGTTTGAGGAAATAAGTGTATGTTATTAGAATGTAAAGCATGGGAAGTGATAAGTGAGAATACTATGAAAACATGATGGAAGAAAATATGTTAGATTTGCTCAAGAAGAATAAAGGGGATAAAGCTTAAGCTAAATTTTAAAAGGCAACAATAAGATATTACTCAAGATAGGTGACTCGAATGAGAATACATTTCTAAAAGAAAACCTGCAGGAAAACCTAATTTTGAAGAGCACAAGGATAGACATAGATACTTCAAAAAACTATAATTTATTTTTCCTTAATCATGCTCCTGGCCATGTACTAAGCACTTTACGTGTATTTCTTTCCTACAAAAGTCTTGTAAGTATATATTAGAAGATAAAAGAATTAGACTTAGAGAATTTAAAAGGGTTAAATAAGAAACTCCTTATAGACACAAATATAAGCCTTTCCTGATTCCAAAACTCCTGTTATAAAAACTAATGGCAATAAACATTATGAGTGGCTTCATACAAGGCAATAAACAAAAACTTCCAAAAGGATTACAGATACAATAGAGAATTGAAATGAAAATTATACAATAGAGTGTGAATTAGAGAGTGGCAGGTAGCATTTATAGTGTCACTGAAATAGGATAGAGGAAGTCCGTATGTGTTCAGTTGCAGAATGATTAGGGAGTGAAGAGCCAAGGTTACTAGGTGTACTATTTTAAATGACTGCACTGTGAATGAAAGCAAATGAGAGAACATTTACTAAAAAAATTGTACATGCATTTTTAATCTGAGAAAATTTTATGGATTTTGAAAACTATTTTGTAGTCTATCAACATGGTACTGGAAGTCATAGTGTGATAAGAAAAGACATTTTAAAAAGAGAGTGGCATTAAGATTGGAAGGCAATAAATAAACTGTGTTTCTTCTACATATAGCATATATAGGATTTTTTAAAATTATAGACAAATAATAATAATTAGTAAGGAAATTTAGCAAGGACAAAAATTAAATGTAATTCTCACTATAAGGAAAAACATGGAAAATAGAAGATAAAAATGAAACGTTTTCAATAGCATTAGAAAGATAAAATACATAGTAGTATATCTAACAGAAGAAGAGCAATAACCTTTCAATATGAACTACAAAATGTAAATACCATCAATTAAAGACTCTCTAAACAAATACACTGTTCAAGGTTCAAGGTTTGGAAAAGTCAGTATTGTAAACATGTAATCTCTCCTAATTAATATATTGATTCAATGCAACTCCAACAAAAATCCCAGCAGGTTTCTTGGCAAAACTAGATAAGCTGTTTTTGAATCTTATATGAAAAATAGAGCCAATAATAGTTTGAGAAATCTTGCAGAAGTATTAAAGAAGCTGAAGAACTTTTATTCTCAGATATAATTATCAAATATACATATATATTAAGTATGATAATATACAATTAACTTAGAAATAGACACCTAGACAAGAATATTATAAAGTGCCAGAAAAAGGCTTTGGAGTCTTTTGTGTGACTTATGGAGCCACATAAAAATGTGATATATATTGAAATGGGGAAGAATTTATTTTTGATACTGAGCCAATTAAACATCAAAAATGTAAATCGTGACTCTTACATCATTGTATTCACAAAACTCAATTCTCAGTGCATTGTAGACTCAAATATAAAAGAAAAATACTATTTTCTAGAAGAAAATATATTTCAATCTTTATGATCTAGGAATAAGCAAATATTTTTTAAACAGGACAAAAATATATAAACCATGTAGTAAAATATGAACGTTTAACCTACATTAATCTTAATCACTTTTATTCATCAAGATGCACCATTAAAAGAATGAATAGACAAATCACAGACTAATTTACAGTTTAAATTACTGAAAAATAACTTACATCCAGAATATATACAGTATTCTTACAAATCAGTAAATAACAGTCCATCAGTTTGTTACAACTGTTGCAACAAATAACCACAGACAGAGTGGCTTAAACAACAGAAATGCATTGTCTCAGTTTTGGAGGTTAGAAATCCAAGATCAATGTGTCACAGGGTTGTTCCTTCTAAGGGCTATGAAGAAAAAAAAAACAGTTTCATGTCTTTTTCCTAGCTACTGGTGGTTGGCTGGCAATGTGTGGCATTTGTTGGCTTCAGCTACGGCATCCCAATGTCTTCTTTAATCGTCACATGGTATTCTCCCTATGTGTCTGTGTGTCAGAAATTAAACTTTCCCTTTCAATAAGGGCATCAAGTATATTATATTAGAGCCCACCCTACTTCAGTATGACCTCATTTTACCTGACTACATCTGCAATGACCTTACTCCCAAAGAAAGTCTCATTCTGAGGTTCTGGGGGCTAGGAACTCAACACGCGAATTTTTGAGGAACACAATTCAACCCATAACAGTCAGATAACTGAACAGATCAAAAATGCAAACACCAGAAAACTGGATCAGCTACAACACAGGAAAACATGCTCTACCTCATTAGTTAACAGAGACCTGCAAGATAAAATCACGATTAAATTTTAGTACACAAACACTAGGATGAATAAAATAAAAAAGACAATAGCAGATGTTGTTCAACTGTGAAGATTGCTTATAATAGCCAAAGAAAACCTGAAAACTCAACATTTATAGTAGATCACAAACACAGACACACACTTTGTTTGTATTTTCATGTAATAAAATATTTCATAACAATGATGAAAATTAACTATTGTTTGGATATCTCACTAAGTAAAAAACGCCAGATGCGAAATAATCTATACAGTAAAATTCCATCTTGCAGACTATACACAAATATGCAAAGTACTTAGTGTTGAACATCAGAAGGATTATCAACTTGTTGGAGAATTTTAGTGACTTGGAAGGAAGCTGAGGGTAGCTTCTGGGGGTTAGTGATGCTTTATTTCTTGATCTAGCTGATGGCTATAAGGAGAACTCATTTTATGAAAATCCATCAATTTGTACATTTACAATAACTTCTTTAAAGTTTTTGTATGTATATTCTCCTTCAATTAAAATTACATAAAACATTGGAAAGTTATTATACCATAGTGCTCAATATCACAAGAGTCTCTCTAGATAAATATAGTACATCTATATATTCAGTTTCAGGATAATTCTGTTTGAAATGAATAGATCATGTTTTTAATAAGAACATGAAAAAGTATGTGAAATAAAATATAATGTTTTTAAAAAGCTATTTTAGTGCTTTAAATGCAATAAACTTTGCAATAAAAAATTATACAATTTTACATATGGTCTTACTTGATTTTGCTTGTTTATCTTAGTGTGTCTAGCATAGTATATTTGCAAGTTGTTCAAATCCTTTTAGAAAAAAACACAAACACAACTATAAATCGCTGGAGTCACACTGACATATCCAGAAATACATTTTATTTATTTTCATAACAATCAGTATCATCAGGATAAATATTATCATAATATATAGGAATTTTTAAAATATAGTAATATTACAATAAGAATAATTCTGGAACTAAATGAAATCTCACTTTTAAAATTTTTTCTTATTTACTTATTTAAATAAAGTTTAAATTTGCATAATCATTTGAACGAGGGTTCCAGTATACTGATTACATAGTATATAATTCCTACGTGCATGACATATCATCATTTCTATCATTATTAAAAGTTTTTAGATTTAATCAAAATTTGCTTCTATGTTGGGCAGTAGAAAACATATTCAGGCCTGGTCATGCCTTAAAATATTTATAAATAAGACTTGAAATCATATTTCAGTCAAAACTATCATCACTATGAATAATAGAAAAAAAACCCTTAAAGACAAGAATTATAAATACTAGGAAAAAAATGATCTCTTGCTTCTTCCATAGATCTTGACTAATAATGATTTTAAAAATATTTTCATGATAAGCCTGCTTGTGATTTCATGTTTTCTTAAACAATATTTAAAAAAATAAATATCAGTTATTCAGAGTTGACATTAAAATAAAATCATTATTAATTCAAACTTAAGAATGTCAGCAATATGGCAAAGAAAAATCCTTGACCCCCATTCCTCTAAAAGAACGTTCAACTAGCAACTGTCGAAAGACAGGACATCCTTTCGAAAACCTCGGCATCTGGAAACAAGCCTGAGACACCTGTGCAATACGCAGAACTAAACAAAATCTAAATTTGATGGCTAAGAGGAATGGTCTCACTCCGACTGCACCCCCACCTCCCCTTCTACCAAAGTAGCATAGCACCAGATAAAGATTTTCCTGGGCTCACAGTTTCTATGAGGGGAAAAACGAACTTGAAACAGTTATCCGACTTCACTAGCGTTCTGAAAAACTTCTCAGGAAGTGCACTGTGGTCTCACTTAATGAGGAATACTAGGAGAAATGGCATGCTTGATCACCCAGGAGTAAAACAAAGGAAATGACAAGGATTTTGGTGTTCCCACTGCATCCCGTCAGCTGTAGCACTTGGTCAGAGGCATCAACCAACCTCTTAGCACACTTACAGAGCTAAGCTTGTCACCTTTAAGAGCATGGTAGGAAACACAATCTAGCTCACACAGAGTGAGCCCTTAGACGAGTCTCCCCAGCCAACTCCAGAACCAACCACAAACCTGTCCAGTCAGGGAGACTCATGTCTTCACAGATTTCAGAGATGTGAAGGAGCTACACATGTTTGATCTGGGAAGGTAATCAGAGGTGCCACATGGCCAAAAAGCCTGGCCAATGACCCCACCCAGGCAGAGAGATTCCTGTCTTTGCAGATTTCAGAGAAGCAAAAGGAGCCAGACTGGTTTGACCCAGGAAGGCAAGCAGTGACCCCACACAGTCAAACAGCCCACAGAACAATCCCAACTAGGCAGAGAGACTCCCATTTCTGTACATTTTGAAGAAACTTAGAGGCTAGTCCTACTTGATCTGGGAAGTCAAACAGCCACTCAACTAAGCCAAAAGCCCACCCCACAGCTCCACCCAGACAAGGAGGCAATCTCAAATTGTGCGTTTGTAAGGAGCACAACCTAAGGTCCTGCCTGTTCAGAGTAGTGACTCCACCTATTCTTAGAGTCCAACCTGCAGCCCTGCTCAAGTGCAGATTTCAAATAGCAAAACTGCCCATCCAGGGAATATATATTGTGCCGGGTCTAACCAGAAGCCACTGAAGTATGAGCCAGCATACCACCTAATAGCAGAGTCCAACCAATGGTCTCACTGCTCAGCAGAACCAGATAGTAACTCCATTCAATATCAAAGCAAAGGCAGTGACCCAGCCAACTGGATAACTTATAACAAGCTCGCCTCTCCAGGATCATCACCAGCTGAAGCTTCCAGGACCACAGCCTAGACAATAGCTCTATGTCTGCTAATAAATCTGTGCAGGACCAAAAAGGAACCTGTCTCTTCACATATGCAGGTCACAGCATAAGAATACAAAGATTATGGATAATCAGGGAAGTATAATTTCTCAAAAGGAAATAAATAAACCTCAAATAATGAATCCCAAATAAATAGAGATCTATGCAATGACTGACCAGTAAGACAGAATAATATTCATACAGAAGTTCGGTAAAGTTTAAAAATATACAGATGGAAAATTTAATGAAGTTTGGAAACCAATATTTGAAAACAGTGAGATCAATAAATAAGTAGAAACTAATAAGAACACAGTAGAAATCCTAGAAATGAATAATACAATGACTGCAATAAAAAATTTAACAGAAAATTTTAACAGAATAATTTATCAAGTAGAAAGAAAGAATCAGTAAGCAGAAAGGCAGATTTTAAATTATCCAGTCAGAGGAGAAAAAGACAAAACAATAAAAAAGAATGAAGAACATCTATGGGAATTATAGGACACAAATAAGAGATCAAATGTTTTTATAATAGAATCAACAGAAGAAGAAGACAAAGGGAAAGGTCCAGTAAGCACATTTAAAGGAATAATGACTGAAAACTGCATTAACCTGTGTTAGATACCAACACACATATATAGGATGCATAGAGGTCTCCAAGAAAATTAAATCCTGAGAGAAATACAACAAAACATAAAATAATCAAATTACCAAAAAAAAAAAAAAAAAAAATTCTTAAAGCAGCCAAGTGATAAAAACACATGGCATAAAAAAGAATGCCAATATAACTATTAGTGGATTTATTAGCGGAAACCTTACCATCCAGGAGACAGTGCTGTGATATATTCAAAGCACTAAAGGAAAAAAAAGCAACCAAACTGCCAGCCAAGAATACTTTAGTCAGCAAATCCATCCTTCAGATGTGAAGGAGATGTAAACATTTTTCCAGACAAACAAAAGCTGAGGGAGTTTTATTTGTTTTTTAACTCCAAATCTGTCTTACAAAAAATGGTAAAGGAAAGAAAGAAAGCTTAAAGAAAAGGATGCTAATGAGTCACACACACATACAAATATTTTGAAAGTATAAAACTCACTGATAAAAATAGGTAGAGTCAAATAAAGAATACTCTAATACTGCAATGATTGTGTATGAATCATTTATATCTTTAACATAAAGATTAAAATACAAAATTATTAGAAATAGTAAAAATTAAAATATTTGTTAAGAAATATGCAACATTGGCCGGGCGCGGTGGCTCAAGCCTGTAATCCCAGCACTTTGGGAGGCCGAGACGGGCGGATCACAAGGTCAGGAGATCGAGACCATCCTGGCTAACACGGTGAAACCCCATCTCTACTAAAAAATACAAAAAAAAAACTAGCCGGGCGAAGTGGCGGGCGCCTGTGGTCCCAGCTACTCGGGAGGCTGAGGCAGGAGAATGGCGTAAACCCGGGAGGCGGAGCTTGCAGTGAGCTGAGATCCGGCCACTGCACTCCAGCCTGGGCGACAGAGCCAGACTCAGTCTCAAAAAAAAAAAAAAAAAAAAAAAAAAAAAAGAAATATGCAACATTAAAAATAGGTAAATTGTGACATAAAAATTCAAAATATTGGAGGGAGTGAGGTCAAATTGTAGAGTCCTTTTTTTAAAAACATTAAGATCAGAGTTAATAACATCTCAGACATATAACAAGTTATTTTAAGCTGTTATATCTATGAGATATTACTTGTTAGCTTCATGGTATCCACAAAGCAAAAGCAAAAACCTTTAATAGCTACATTAAAAATAAAAATTAAAAAAAATTCAAAACACACTACTAGAGAGAATTATTTAACCAAATACGAGGACAGGTAAAAAGAAAGAATCTATAAAACAATTAGAAAAATTTTTAAATACATCTGTACCTATCAATAATCACCTTGCATACTAATGGGTTAAATTGTACAAGTAAGAGGAATAAAACCCAGTGTTTTGCATGGGCCTGTAGTCACAAATACTCAGGAAGCTGAAGTGGGAGGATTGCTTGAGGCCAGGGTTGTGTACAAAGCTGTAGTGTGAAGTGATTGTGCCTGTGAATAGCCACCGCCCTCCAGCCTAGGGAACACTGAAAGAATCCATCCCTAAAATGATAAACCAATAAAGATCTTGAAAATGTAAAAATAAAAAGACAGAGTGGATGAATGGATTTTTAAAAGACCCAATGATATGCTGCCTATAAGACACAAATAGACTAAAAGTGAAAGGATAGAAAAAAAATATTTCATACAAATGGAAGCCACAACACAGTGAGAGTGGCTGTACTTATATCAGGTAAAATAGACTTTGGATTTTACAAAAGAAGCAGAAATGAAGTTCATGACATAATGATAAAGGGGTCAAATCAGCAAGAGAGTATAACAATTGTAAATATATATGCACCTACCATTGGAGCACCTAAATATATAAAGAAAATATTAATAGAGCTAAAGAGAGAAATTGACTATCATACCAAAATAGTAGGGAATTTCAACATCTCACTTACAACAATAGACAGATTATCCAGTAAAAATAAATTATAAAAATAACATTAGATTTAAACTACACTCTAGATGAAATGGGCCCAGCAGACATTTGCAGAACAGGTACAAAATATACATCCTTCTCTGCTGCACACAGAACATAGATCAAATATAGATCATATATTAGATCACGAGACAAAATGAAATTTAAGATTAAAATTACATCAAGTATCTCTACTGAGCACAATGGTATGAAACTAAAAATCAATAATGGAGGAAATACAAAACCTTTACAAATATGTAGAAATTAAACAAAATGTTCCCAAACAACTGATGAGTAAAGACATTAAAAGGAAAATTTTTAAAATGTTAAGACAAATGAAAATGGAAATGAAACACACCAAAACCTATAAATACAGTTAAACACATTTCTAAGAGGGAAGTTTCCTGCAATAAAAATTTACACCAGAAGGAAAACATCACGAATAAACTACCTAACATAGCACCTTAAAGAACTAGATAAGAACACACTAAACCCCAAATTATTGGAAGAAAATAAATGATATTCAAGAGGAAATAAATTAAATTGAGACAAAAACTTAATTAAAAAAGTCGATAAAATAACTAGTTGTTTTTTGAAAAGATAAACAATATTCAAAAACTTTTGATGACTCTAAGGAAAAGTGAAAGACAACTGAAATAAATAAAATTAGAGATAAAAAAGAAGACATTAGAATTGATACTATAAAAATACAAAAAAAATAGCAACATATTGGATAGTGGTAGAAGAAACAGATAAATATCTGGACACATGTAACCTATCAATATTGTATCTTGAAACAATAGAAAATCTGAACAAAGCTAGTAATGAGCATTAAGATGTGAATAAGTAATAAAAAGTTTCCTTTCAAGAAAAAATGGCCTCACTGCTGGATTCTACAAAGCATTTAAAGAAAAAGTAATACCACTTTGTATGAAGTTATTTCAACAAATAAAAGGAGAAGAAATACTCTTAAACTCATCTATTAATCCACCATTACCCTGACACCAAAATCAGACAAGGATACAAACATACAAACATACACACACATGCACATGCACATCTACTCACACCAAACCAAACAAAAACAACTGACTACAGGCCAATCAATATCCCAAATGAATATTCATGCAAAAATCCTCAAGAAAATACTAGCAAAACAAATTCAAGAGCCTACTAATATTAAAAAGATCATTCAACATGATCAAGTGAGCCTCATCCTAGGAATGCTAGAATGGTTGAACATAAAATATGAAAATCAATAAACATGATACATCATATCAACAAATGAAGGACAAGAATCATATTTCAATTTCAATAGATGTAGAAAAAGGATTTGACAAAATTCAATATCCCTTTATAATACAACTCTCAACAAGTTAAGTATAGATGAAATGTACCTCAATCTATTAAAGGCCATATATGATGAACTCAGGGGTGATACAATAGTTGAAAGCTTGCTCTCTAAAATCTGGAACAAGATAAGGATGGCCACTCTTGCCACTTGTAGTCAACATGGTATTGGAAGACTTAGCCAGAGTAATCAGGCAAGAGAAAGAAATAAAGGGAATCCAAATTGGGAAAGGAAGAGGTTGAATTGTCTCCGTAGGTGGCATGTTCTTATATATATAGAAAACCCTAAAGATTCCACTAAAAAACTGTTAGAACTAATTCACAAATTCAATATAGATGCAGGATACAAAATCAACATACAAAAATTAGTATTGTTTCTGTACAGTAGTAGTGAACTATATGAAAAAGAACTCAAGAAAATAATTCCATTGACAACAGCTACAAATAAAATAAAATACTTGGGAATAAAATTAGCCACAGAGGTAAAATATGTGTAAAATAAAACCAAAAAATTGATAAAAGAAAATAAAGAAGATACAAAAAAATAGATATTCCATGCTCATAGATTGAAAAAAATGATATTGTTACAATATCCACAGTACCCAAAATGATATACAGATTCAATGTGATCTTTATCAAAATATCAATGACATTCTCTACAGATACAGAGAAAGATACTCCTAAAATTCATATGGAGCCACAAAGGACTCTGAATAGACAAGGTAACCTTGAGCAAAAAGATCAAAGCTGAAGTCATGACATTTTCTGTCTTCAAAATGTATTATCGAGCTAGAGTAACTAAAACAGCATGGTGATGGCATCAAAATAGACACATAGAGCAGAGGAACAGAATAGAGAGCACAGAAAAATTCCATACACTTACAGTGAACTTATTATGGACAATGGTGCTAAAAATGCACAATGGAGAAAGGTACTCTAATCAGTAAATGGTTCAGGGAAAACTGATGTCCACATGCAGTGAAGAATGAAGATAAACCCCTAGGTCCCACCATAAACAAAAATCAACTAAAAATTATTAAAGTATTAAATGTGAGATCCTAAATAATAATATTACTATGAGAAAACACAAAGAAAACACTTTATGACACTGGTCTGCACAATAATTTTTTGAATAAGACCCCAAAAGCACAGGCAACAAAAGAAAACATAGACAAATGAGATTACATCAAACCAAAAAGCTACTGCCACAGCAAAGTAAACAATTAAGAAAATGAAGAGACAACCTATAGAATGGGGAAAAATGGCAAGCTAGTCAGCTGATAAGGTTTTAATATACAGAATATATAAGAAACTCATAAATAATTCAATAGCAATATTTTTAAATTAATCAAAAAATCTGAGTAGACATTGCTTAAAAGAAGACAAGCAAATGGTCAATAGATACATCTAAAAATGCTCAACATAACTAATCATTAGAAAAATGCAAATCAAAACCGCAATGAGATATCACCTCACCCCAATTAGAGTAGCAATTATCAAAATAAATAAATACTCGTGTGGATGTGAAATCAGAGAAATTCATACATCGTTAGTGAGAACGAAAATTAGTACTATTATGGAAAGCAGGATGGAGGCTCCTCAAAAAATCAAAAACAGAAGTACCATATGATCCAGTAATCCCATTACTATTATTATTTATTATTTATAGCCAAAATAAATAAAGTCAGTCATGTTGACTGCAATACTATTAACAAAAACCATGATAGAGAATCAACTTAATTGTTCATCAATAGATAAATTAATAAAGAACTTGTGGTATATATACCCAATGGAATACTATTAATCCATGAAAAAGAATAAAATCCTGTCATTTGCAGGAACATGAGAGAATCTGAAAGGCATTACATTAATTGAAATAATCCAGGCACAGAAAGACAAATACTACATGATTTCACTAATATATGAAATCTAAAATAGTTGAACTCTAATTCTCTTAGAAGTAGAGAGCTAAATTGAGGTAACCAGAGCTATGGGTGTTAGGCATTGGGGAGATGTAGGTCAAAGTATATTAAATTTCAGTTACATAGGAGTAAGCTCTGGTGTTTTATTACACAATGCAGTGACTATGGTTAACTCTATATATTTCAAAATAGCTAGAACAGGGAATATTGAATGTTCTTACCACACAGAAATGATAAATGTATGAGGTGATGGATATGCTAAATAGCCTGATTTAATTGTTACACAATTTATACATGTATCAAAACATTACACTGTACCAAATAAATATGTCCAATTATGTCAATTAAAAATATAATAAAAACAAATGAGAGAAAATTACTGAACAGGCAATCTTTTAAAAGTTTCAATTACATTAGTAAAATACAGTATTACATATACACATGCTTTTGTTTTTGTAGCTTAAATCTTTTAGTCTTTTACTTGTTACCTAAAGTATAATATTAAAATGAATGAAATAAAATATTTCATAATGAAGAAAAAAATTATGTAGCTAGGGTTTCCCAATTTATTATTCTATTCCATATTAGGTTAAAAATATAATTAAAATTATAATATACAAAAAATATTAATGTATTATGTATACAGACATGCAAATATATATTTGTGCTATATATAAAAATATAAGTGTATACATGTGAATGTATATTTGTTTATATACATGTATACATAAATACATATATACATATGTCTTTTCTCAAGATGAAAATGCACCTTCCCAAAATAAATATACAAAATATAATAAGCTAACTTATCTTTGAGGATAATCCAGTAATCCCACTACAGGATATATATCCAAAATAAATAAAGTCAGTCTGCTGGGTGCAGCGGCTCACGCCTGTAATCCCAGCACTTTGGGAGGCCTAGGCAGGCAGATCACCTGAGCTCAGGAGTTTGAAACCAGCCTGGCTAACATGGTGAAACCCCGCCTTTATTAAAAATACAAAATTAGCTGGGCGTGGTGGCGCATGCCTTTAATCACAGCTACTCGAGAGGCTGAGGCAGGAAAATCACTTGAATCCGGGAAGCAGAGATTGCAGTGAGCCAAGATCGCACCATTGCACTCCAGCCTGGGCAATAAGAGCAAAATTCTGTCTCAAAAGTAAGTAAATAAATAAATAAAATAAATAGTCATGTTGACTGAAGCACTATTAACAGAAACCATGATAGAGAATCAACCTAATTATACATCCACGGACAAATGAATAAAGAAAATGTAGTATAAAAATACCACATAATACAAGTCAATTTTGTCAGGCTCTCAATGACTTAAATCCTTTGGGCATGGTGGTTGGGTAAAGGGAAGAAAAACAAAACTGACTTAAAGATAGCTGGTATTCTTACTTCTTCTCACTCCCAGAGCCACTCTTAATGCAGCTTATCCCAAGATTTAACTTTATAAACATTGCTTTCTTCTTTCAGGTACTCCATATTCTTCTTATCTTTTGCTGGAAATCTGATAAAATGGGTTATTTCCTGGGGTAAAGGTAACCTGAAGGGTTTTTTTTACTGAATTATCTGGATCTACATCAGTACTCTCTTAATAGACGTAATTTTCTATTGGCTAAACCTTTTGAGCAAAGGAGTATTAAGAACACCAGTGAGTTCCCTTGGGTCTTATTTACTCCTATTTTGTAGCAGTATCCCAGTTCATGCTTGGTAATTACATTTATTCACTTTGGTCACCCTTTTCAGTTTGTTGGTTCTTTAACACGAGATTCAAAAAATGTCCGTGGGTGAATGAGGAGTCAGCGGTTTATTCTCCTAAGTATCGACATATTCTGAGTATTAAATTTCCTTTCTTTATTGTAATGCTTCTGGCATTATTACCTTTCCTTTTTTAAATTTTATTTCATTTTAAGTTTCAGGGCACATGTGCAGGATGTGCAGGTTTGTTACATAGGTAAATGTGTGCCATGATGTTTTGCTGCACCTATCGACCCATCACCTAGGTATTAAGCCTGGCGGGCATTACTATTTTTCCTGGTGCTCCCCCATCTCCCCCAGCAGGCCCCAGAGTTTATTGTTCTGCTCCCTGTGTCCATGTGTTCAGCTCCCACTTATAAGGTAAAACATGCAGTGTTTGGTTATTTTATTCCTGCATTAGTTTACTGAGAATAATAGCTTCCAGCTTCATCCATGTCCCTGCAAAGGACATGATATCCTTCCTTTTATGGCGGCATAGTATTCCATGGTGTATATATATTACATTTTCTTTATCCAGTTTATCATTGATGGGTATTTGGGTTAATTCCATGTCTTTGCTGTTGTAAATAGTGATGCAATGAACATATATATGTGCATGTATCATTATAATAGAATGCTTTATATTCCTTTGGGTATATACTCAGTAAATGGATTGCTGTGTCAAATGGTATTTCTGGTTCTAGATTCTTGAGGAATCACTACCCTGTCTTCCACAATGGTTAAACTAATTTCCTTTCCCACCAACAGTATCAAAATGTTCCTATTTCTCCTCAATTTTGCCAGCATCTGTTTATTGACTTTGTAATAATTGCCATTCTGACTGGCATGAGATGCTATTTCACTGTGTGGTTTTAATTTGCATTTCTCTGATCATCAGTGATATCGAGCTTTTTTTCATGTTTGTTGTCTGCATGTATGCCTTCTCTTGAGAAGTGTCTGTTCCTGTCTTTGCCCACTTTTTAATGGGATTGTTCGTTTTTTTTCTTGTAAATTTGCTTAAGTTCCTGGTAGATTCAGGATATTAGACCTTTGTCAGATGGATAGATGGCAGAAATGTTCTCCCACTCCGTAGGTTGTCTGTTCACTCTGATGATAGTTTATTTTGATGTGCAGAAGCTCTTTAATGCAATTACATCCCATTTGTCAGTTGTTGCTTTTGTAGCAATTGTTTTTGATGATCTCATCATAAAATCTTTGCCCATGCCTAGCTCCTGAATGGTATGGCTTAGATTTTCTTTTAGGGTTTTTATAGTTTTGAGTTTTACATTTAAGTCTTTAATTCACCTTGAGTTAGTTTTTTGCCACAAAGAGAATAAAATATCTAGGAATACAGCTAACAATGGAGGTCAAGGACCTCTTCAAGGAGAACTACAAACCACTGCTCAAAGGAAATCAGAGACAACAGAAACAGATAGGAAAAACATTCCATGATCATGGAGAGGAAGAATCACTATCATGAAAATGGCCATACTGCTCAAAGTAATTTATAGATTCAACAAGTTACCATTGATTTTCTTCACAGAATTAGAAAAAACTACTTTAAATTTCATATGGAACCAAAAAAGGGCCTGTATAGCCAAGACAATCCTAAGTAAAAGGAACAAAGCTGGAGGCATCATGCTACCCGACTTCAAACTATACTACAAGGCTACAGTAACCAAAACAACATGGTACTGGTACACAGACCAATGGAACAGAATAGAGAACTCAGAAATAAAACCACACATCGACCATCTGATTTTTGACAAACCTGACAAAAACAAGCAATAAGGAAATGATTCCGTATTTAATAAATGATGCTGCAGAACTGACCAGCCATATGCAGAAAATGGAAACTGGATCCCTTCCTTATACCTTATTACCTCTCATCATCTTACAGAATGCCTATGTATCAACTTGTAATCTCATAGGACCACTTTCCTTAATTTATGGTAAAGGAAGTATAACAATGTGATTACATGCACAGGATTTATTGGTTTGAACACATGATTAGAAAGAGCAGGCTCAAGCAGAATGATGGAACAATATGCTAGAGATTTTGTTATAGAAGCCTTGCCTGAGAAATTGGATGTGGTAACAACTACTCCTTAGTGAAAATACCCTGGTCTGAGAATTGGGTAGAAGACAGGGGCATGAGCTCTCTCCCAATTACACCTAAAGATATAGAAGATATTGTAAGATATATGTAAGATATTGTTTCTTCCAAATCTTGAATTCAGATTAGGACATCTGGAAGTTTTGGTACTCAATGGATAAATATTTCTCCCTAGAAAAATACTCACATCTCCAGTGGTTTGCAAGTTGAGGCTGACTTCTTACCCACCTGCCAACAGTTTTGAGATTTATGCCACTGAACCAATAGGCAGAAAAAGAGGTCAGTGTTCTTACTGGCCAAGGTGAATAATTCTAACAACCGAGCATGAATTGTTGGTCCATATACAAAGTGACCATGTGATAAATATCGAGGCTATCCATGGACTCTAAAAATAGACCCCTGCTCACCAAGGATAACCTGTTTACCCTCATTGCTAAGCGCCTAACCTATCAACATACAGCCTTGTATGTGAAGCACCACTTTTCAGAGGTAAGCACCACTTTTGAAGCACCACTTTTCAGAGGTAATGCCAGACACCTGGAAACAAGTTGCTTGTGTTGAACTGAATAACCATGGAGACACAAAGTAATAATTAGGGTGCCTGGGGAATAGGGCACCTAGATACCCATAGGCTACTCATAACAAGCCACTGAAAAATTTCTAGTCTCCCTGAGTCATTGGGTTTCTTCCCCTTCTATAGTCCAGGGATATTCCGAAATTTGTCTCTCACTGACTAAAGGTCCCATCTGAGTTCAGAATTTAATTAACTAACCTAGCTGACAGTTCCCAGTTACTAAAAGTATTCCCTAATTCTGAGTTGGTTCATCCATATCAACACATTTGGCCTGACTAGTTTCCCCCTAGAGCAGTTAAATGAAGCTAAATTATGTGCAGTATTTATACTTGCCAAATGGCTTAATCTGTCATCTCCTTGCCTCTACCCACATTTCATCCTATGCCAATTAGTGGAAAACTTAGTATTAATCATGCCATTTTCAGTGTTCAATTTGCACAGGTAATACACTCAGAAGGAGTCATTTCAAATGCCTTAATAAAGCAACACATTTATAAGGGTATAAGCAGGGATGGTGAGGTACCCTGGGGCTAGTGGTAGAGCAGAACTATTATCCACCATATCCAAGATGCACTACCTAGTACCTACCACAATTGTTTCATGTCAGAAGCATTTTGTTTTTAATTGCTGCATTTATTTGTATAAAATAGAAACAGAGTTTAACCTTATATTTGTAAGATATATTATAGTAAACCATAAACAGAAGTTGTTAGTACAAATTTGTAGCAGCAAATGTTAAGTTCCTTCTGAGTTGCACATAACCCATATATCAGTGATTTCAATAAGTTAGAGTTATTTTTCCCTCATAATAGTCAAGAGCCAGGTGGTCTAATGATGATAAAACTTCTTAGCCCATGAAGTTTTTAGAGATTGATATTCCCTTGTGCTAAACAATTTATCCCTTATGAAATACATGATCCAGAGCTCCAGGTATCCATCCTTATTACAGGCAATATAAGAAAGAAGCACAAAGTGTTTGAACTGTCTTTGACAAAGGATCCTTAGGAGATTCCTTGTAACACTTCTATGACTTTGATTTGCCAGAACTTAGTCACAGGCCAGACTGTATGGAAGACAGCCTAAATACTACAGTTTTTGGACTTTGGTGGTTATGTTTACAGGTAAAGGGTTCTTACAATAGAGGAAGTGAAAACCTTTACTGGGATTCACCTAGTTGTCTCTGTCCCACAACACTGACAATTCTAGCATAGGCAACGTAAGTGGGGATAGGGAAAGATCTGAATAAGAATTTTTAAGTTCTATAGTTGACTCAACAAAGCCATTGAAATGTTGTTTATAAATCAAAATTTAGGGGAAACATTTTAAGTGCAAATGATATATTACAAATTTATTTAACTTGAAATAGGGCAACTAGAATCACTACATTGTTAAAATTGTTGTGAAAAATGAACTAAATGGTTTTTCCATTGACATACATGATATTTCATTGATACTCCTTCTCATTGATCTTGAGGCCATCAATATATTTTTCATAATGAGGTGATTTTCTACTTCACTAAAATTCCACATTGTGTGCAAGTAAAAAGCTAACTTTGTCTATGAAAATTAATATTTAACACAATTTATAAAAATGTAATTATTTGAGAAATTCTAAATGATGTTATATAACATTATTTTGACTATTCAAAATATAATTTATATAGTTTTGATAGTGAAAAAATTAAAATAAATCAGTAACATTATCATGTTTTAAGAAAATAGTATATACTGTACCAAATCCTTAATGCATTTCAAATTATTAAAAGCATATTTTCAACTTTATTTCTAACATGGTTACATATGCCCTTAATTATCCTAACATTAGATAATAAAATTCAGAATTCTAGTGTTTTTTGGTGTTTGTCTGTTTTTATTTATTCTTTTGTTCACTATATTTTTTCAACTGAATTTTATTTCCCAGAGGAAAAAAAAGTAATCATAAAATGTCACATAATAACATTTGAGGCATTTTAAAAATCATAGACCTATGTCTCAAAGGTCAAGTTTATTTCATTTAAGGGAAATAAATAAACACTGCAAAGGGATGTTTTTGAGATATTATGAAGGCACTCAAAATCCACACACTATAAAACCATAACCTTGGTTAATGCTGTAAATATCATTACAGCATAAATATCAAGTAGCCATAATTTTTCAGTGAAAAAGTATAATATTTGATTGTATATAAACACTATTTTACATAAGACAATGAAGAAAACATCGTGTTTACCAAGTTAGAAACAAAGTGTGCTTTTTAAACAAGTTATCACCATAAAATTTGAAAAAATGAACAAATGAAGCAGAAAATTTTCAGGTAATAGAAGGCATTTACTCAAGTACTAAGAAGAATTCATCCATCATATTAAAATAGTACAGTTACATGAAACAAAAAAGGTCCATATAATTTTTGTTGAAATGTGCATGACAACACTGAAATATGTAAATCTCTAAAAATACACTTGTGAAGTTGTTTAGAAAAAATGACCACCAAAGTATAACAAATTTGAATTACAACATATTTTTAATATATTTCATGTCTAGAAAAATTTACAAAACAAAAAATATTAGAAAGAATTTAGAAAGTCATAGATGATTTTGTGCAAGTGTTAAGTATTTGCTTAAGTGTGATTCAGAAAACAATTTAATTAAATATAAAGCTGCTTTATCTTTCAAACACAATAAACTCACACCTATAAATTACACACATATACATACACATATATATTTATATATTTTTTAAATTTAAAGATAGTGCACAATGATTTCTGAATCTTCATATTTGGGGATGATGTTCCCCTTCTAGTGTTATTCTTTTATATAATCTTCTTCAGGAGTACTATTCTCAGTATTTAGATAACATATGCTTATTAACACTCACCTCATTAGTATCGATGGTAATGATATACAGTTGATAAAAAGTGGCAAATCCATAAACGAAAAATCTTTTGATAATTTGGGGTTAGCAGTTTTTCTCGTCATTCACTGATTACTACATTCATTTTGTCATATGCTCTCTTAGTTCTTAATCTATTCCACAGCACATTCATTTATTTCAAAACATTTCTTAAGTGTCTATTCTATGCTTCACTCTCTATGCGTAAGCATTAAATATTTGCTTATGTGCAGCAATTCAGAAAAAAGTCCCCTGAGTATCAAAGAGGGTAGTAATCAATTCCACCTACATCCACAAAAAAGAATTGGACTCAATAGTAATTTTGGAAGCTGTCAGTTTGAGATATGATAACTATTGCAGAAAATGCAGAAAAATAACATATAAATAAATATGAATGATCAATAATGCTGAGTAAATAGACTATAAAAATGGGCACATTTCACCAGCATTTTTATTTTTATGGAAATATTAAGTGTCCTCTATTGGAATATGTTGGATATGAACAGAATATAGAGCCAATTATTTATCTAGAAATTGCAAATACCAAAGAACAAAATGAACAATAAAAGTTATATAAAATGATGTTATATATTAGAATATGAATCTAAAATGTAAAGACAACTTTTTAAAGTCTAATTTTGTTTTCAGAAATGGCTTTTGTTGACTTACATGTAATGAATACAGGAAAATAGAAAAGGCATATGACTGCAAATTACTGAATTTAACTGAAAATTCATTTTTTTCATACTGAACTTGAATGTGATAATAATCTGTTGCTTCATATTTATTAAAATGCACAGAATTTTAAGACACTACATCTTCTCAAATTCCATTTACTCTGCACTTACATTCTATTCCAGCAGCCAATTTTGATAACTTTTTGGGTAATTTATACTATTTCTCTACAAAAACTGAACCTTCATTAAGAAGTAGGTATCTCTGATAAAGTCTCATTTTCATTCCATTGATAGTTTCTTCCTTTCCTTGAGGTTGAAACTACTTTCCTGGTAGACATTTTAAATTCAACTCAATAGCTGCAAAAGTTCTCTATGTTCTGGCACAAAACACCATGTTCCCCTCTGTTGCCTTTTCAATGTTTGTCACTGATACTGCTAAGGATTACAAATTTTTCATTACACCAGCCTTAAGATGATACAATGGCACAACATATTTTAAATACAGTATCAAATTAAAAAAAAACAGACAACTAAATGAAAAACAGTAACTCATATTTGCCCTTTAATGTCTCAACTTCCTTACTTTGGCTTTGAAGAATTAAGGACCCCTAGGCCTTTTCATTTTATGTCAAAAGACATGTTTTAAGTTCCATTTCATGTTCTATTCACTGTATTCAGGGACTTGTTCGGAAAGTATTTTTGGAAAATATTCTTTATGACTGCAATGTATTGAATTGTGTCCTTCAAAACTTCAGATGTTGAAGTACTAACCCTCAGTACCACAGAATGTAACCTTATTTCACTGTAGGATTGTTGCAAATATAATTAGTTAAAATTAGGTCATCCAGGAGTAGGGTATGACCCTAATTCAATATGACTAGCCTCTTTATAAAAGGGTAAATTTGGACACAAACATGTATACAGGGAAAACACTTGGGGAACATCGAGGCAGATATTGGAGTGATGCTCTGTAAGCCAAGGAATGTGAAGGATTTCTAGTGAACCTCCTGATGTCAGGAGATAGACATGAAATAGATTCTCCTTAACAAATCTCAGCAGAAAATAACCCTGCCAACACCTTGATCTCAGGCTTCTAGCTCCCAGAATTACAAGACAATACATTTCGGTTTTCAAGGTCACCTAGTTGGCAATACTTTGTTACGGCAGCCTATAAAGTAGAAAATCTAGAAGAAATGGATAAATTCCTGGACACATACAACCACCCAAGACTGAATTGAATCCCTGATAGACCAATAACAAGTTCTGAAATTGAGGCAGTAATAAATAGCCTACCAATGAAAAAAAAAAAAAAAAAAACGAAAAAAAAACCCACCAGGACCAGATGGAGTCACAGCTGAATTCTATCAGAGGTACAAAGAAGAACTGGTACGGTTTTTACTCAGACTATTCCAAAAAATTAAAAAGCACTGACTCCTTCCTAACTCATTCTACGAGGCCAGCATCATCCTGACACCAAAACGCAGCAGAGATATAACAAAAAAAGAAATCTTCAGGCTAATATCCTTGATGAACATTGACGCAAAAATCTTCCAAAAATACTGGCAAACCAAATCTAGCAACACACCAAAAAGCTTATTCACCACGATAAAGTAGGCTTCATCCCTGGGATACAAGGCTAATTCAACATATGCAAATCAACAAATGCAATTCATAACATAAACAGAACTAAAGACAAAAACCACATAATTATCTCAATAGATGCAGAAAATGTCTTTGATAAAATTAAACATTGCTTCATGTTAAAAACTCTTAATAAACTAGGTGTTGAAGGAACATACCTCAAAATAATGAGTCATATACAACAAATCCACAGCTTTTGCCTATCATACTGAATAGGCAAAAGTTGGAAACATTATCCTTGAAAACCAGCAAAAGACAAAGATGTCCTCTCTCACCACTCCTATTTAACATAGTATTGGAAGTTCTGGTCAGGACAATCAGGCAAGAGAAATAAATAGTGAATTAAAATAGAAAGAAAGGAAATCAATCTATCTTTGTATGATCCTATATCTACAAATCTCCATCAGCTCAGCCCAAAAGTTTCTTAAGCTAATAAGCAAATTCAGCAAGGGCTCAGGATACAAAATCAACGTGCAAAAATTGCTGCATTCCTATAAACCAGGAAAAGGCAAGCTTAGAGCAAAATCAGGAATAGGCTTTCATTCACAATTGCCACAGAATGAATAAAATACCTATGAATTAAGTTAACAAGGGAAATGAAAGTCCTCTTCAAGAACTACAAACTACTGCTCAAAAAAAATCAGAGATGACACAAACAAATGGAAAACATGCTCATGGATAAGAAGAATCAGCATCATGAAAATGGTCAGACTGCCCAAAGGAATTTGTAGATTCAATGCTATTATCATTAAAAAACCATTGACCTTCTTCACAGAATGAGAAACAAACTATCTTAAAATTCATATGGAACTAAAACAGAGCCTGAATAGCCAAGGACATCCTAAGCAAAAGGAATAAAGCTGGAGGCATCATGCTACCTGACTTCAAACTATATTATAAGGCCACAGTGACCAAAACAACATGGTACTGGTACAAGAACAGACACATTGACCAACGGAACAGAATAGAGAACCCAGAAATAAGACCACACACCTACAACTATGTGATGTTTGACAAACCTGACAAAAACCAGAAATTGGGAAAGAATTCTCTATTCCATAAATGGTGCTGGGAGAACCGGCTAGTCATATGCAGAAAATTGAAACTGGACCCCTTCCTTATACCATAGAAAAAAATTAACTCAAGATGAATTAAAGACTTAAATGTAAAACCCAAAACTATAGAAACCCTAGAAGAAAACCTAGCCAATACCATTCAGGTCATAGGCACAGGCAAAGAGTTCCTGACGAAGATGCCGAAAGCAACTGCAATAAAAGCAAAATTTGACAAATGGGATATAATTAAACTAAAGAGCTCTGCATAGCAAAATAAACTACCAACAGAGTAAACAGAAACCTACAGAATGGGAGAAAATTTTTGCAATCTATCCATCTGACAGAAGTCTGATATCCAGCATCGATAAGGAACTTAAATTTACAAGAAAAAAATTTTTTTGAGTGGGCAATGGACATGAACAGACACTTCTCAAAAGAAGACATACATACAGACAACAAACATATGAAAAAAAGCTCAACATCACTGATCATTAGAGAAATGCAAATCAAAACCACAATGAGATACTATCTCACAACAGTCAGAATGGCTATTATTAAAAAGTCAAAAAAAAAAAAAAAAACCAGATTCTGGTGGGGTTGTAGAGAAGAAGGAATGCTTTTATACTGTTGTTGGGAGTGTAAATATGTTCAACCATTGTGGAAGACAATGTGCCACAATCAACTGCTC
Organism: Macaca nemestrina; assembly: GCF_043159975.1. Classification (NCBI taxonomy): domain Eukaryota; kingdom Metazoa; phylum Chordata; class Mammalia; order Primates; family Cercopithecidae; genus Macaca; species Macaca nemestrina. The sequence continues at coordinate 162,655,701 of NC_092128.1, read as the reverse complement.
AAAGACATAGAGGCAGAAATACCATTCAACCCAGCTATCCCATTTCTGGGTATATATACCCAAAGGAATATAAGTCATTCTATTATAAAGACATATGGACATATATGTTTATTGCAGCACTATTCACAATAGCAAAGACATAGAATCAACCTAAATGTCCATCAATGATAGACTGGATAAAGAAAATGTGGTACATGTACACCATGGAATACTATGTGGTCATAATAAGGAACAAGATCATGTCCTTTGAAGGGACATGGATAGAGCTAGAAGACATGGATAGACATGGATAGAACTAGAGCTTTCCTTAGCAAACTAATGCAGGAACAGAAAACCAAATACTGCATGTTCTTACTTATACATGGGAGTGAAATGATGAGAACACATGAACACATGGTGGAGAACAACACATACTGGGGGCTATCAGAGTGGGGAGTAGGAGAAGGGAGAGGATCAGGAAGAATAGCTAATGGATGCTGGGCTTAATAACTGGGTAATGGGATGATCTGTGCAGTAGATCAACATGGTAAACGTTTACCTATTGATATAGTTTGGCTCTGCGTCTCCACCCAAATCATACGTGTCAAGGGAGGCACCTGTAATCCCCACGTGTCAAGGGAGGGAGGTGATTGGATCATGGTGGCAATTTCCCCGTGCTGTTCTCCTGATGGTGAGTGAGTTCTCATGAGAGCTGATGGTTTTATAAGCATTTGGAAGTTCCTCCTTTGCTTGTCTCTGTCCTGACACTTTGTGAAGAAGGTGCTTACTTCCCCTTCACCTTCTGCTATGATTGTAAGTTTTCTGAGACCTCCCTGGCCATGGGAAAGTCTGAGTCAATTAAACCTCTTTCATAAATAAATTACCCAGTCTTGGATATTTCTTGATATCAGTGTGAGAACAAACTAATACACCTATGTAACAAACTCTCTCATCCTGCCCATGTAACCCTGAACTTAAATAAAAGTTGGAAATAAAAATTTTAAATAAATTAAAAATAAAATAAAATCACTTAAATATGATATTTCTATTGAATCATTTATAGTGATAACATTAAAATATTAGAATTTAATCAGCTAACACCATTATTTATGCTTCAGCAGTTTGTGTACAGTTTTGTATATCTATTTATTAAACCTTTGTCACAAATGCTTATTTTCAAATGTCATAGATCATTCTGCATAAATATCTGTTAATTTTTTTATTTTTAATAGAAAAACAGCATGTACAAGTGCATATGTGTGAATATACAACTATATATATACATATATATATATATATTACACAGTTAGAATTAACTGTATATAATTAGAATCACAGTAATTCTCATGGAAAGATTTTTCCCACAAATGGCAATGTTTGTGAGAACAGATTTCTCCAAACTATATTCTCTAAAATTCTAGACATTTCAAGGATCCATACAGGACTACCACACAAATGTAAACCCTGACTATGTTGTTGCTACTGACTGTAATTTTACTTACTTTTCTTTCTTCAAGCAATCTGTTTTCTCTTTTTCTAGAGTAGGAGTTTTTCTGATTATTGACATTTGTCAAGAATCATCTTATAATGTTGTTTTTAAAAATTCTCTTAATTTGAGAGTCCTTTAAAATCTATTTTTTAGAATTCATCTCTAGTTTAGAATTTAGAATATTTTCTAACTTTGATGCTAAAACTGACTTTTAGAAAATTGTTTCTGTTTATATAAAAAATTTTCTTACATTTATTTAACTTTCACATCTTGTGTCTTTAAGTATTATTTAGAATAATTAAACATTATTCTTGCAAGCACTCCTACAATAGTTTTACTACTCTTTCTTGCCTACAAGTCTGTTTCAATGCTACTTTGCCCTGGCTTAAAATGCAAACATGAATTTGAAAGTAAGTGATATTTAAATTTATGTAACTATTAAATGTAAGCTGTTTTGTTGGTAATATTTAATAGATTAATATATCTGTATGTAATTCCAGTAATACCTAATTATTTAGTATTGAATTTTGGCTGCCAAATTTAAGATGATATTCTAAGTCCATAAAATTGACTCCCCTTTTCACTAATTTTCTACATAAGTGACCAAACTAATATAATAAATACAATATTATCATTCCATGACATTGCTAGAAATATGGGATTTATCAGTATATTAATATTCCCACAAACATGATATACAATGGTAGTAATAAAAGCAGAATGAGTGTTGGGGACTACTAGAAGCCACTGGGGAGAACTGGGGATTCCTAAACTTTGGCAGAGCCTCATCGGGGAATTAAATTAAAAAAAAAAAAAAAAAAAAAAAATCTGCCAGAGCTCCAGGTAACGAAGCATAAAAAGAAAGAAAGAAGAAAAGAAAGAAGAGTTCTCTGACAGAGGATCCAGCTTCTCAGGAAGTCACATGGAGCAATCGACACTTTACCAGTGTCAGGATGAATGAATGAGGGTAGTGATAAGGAAGCAGTCCTTCTAAGAAGGCTAGCAATTGGAAGGAAGGGTGCTGTCACACTGATTCAGATATCCTAAGGAGCTATGAATGAAAAAGATATGCCTAGCAAATAATTGAAAGAAGACTAAAAAGTTAATTACAGAGCTTAAATCTGCCTAAAATATTGAACAAAAGTTTTCACTCTGTAAGGACTAGCAAATGTGACCATAGTCAGCAATTTCAAAGAAGGGAAACAAACTTATTTTGAGAACAGACAACTTGTTTTTTGGGGTGCGGAGAGAAAGGGTACTAACAGCTATAACAAACAGAAACAATATACATAATAGCTGAGTACACCAAAAGAATGTTTTTATTTTTGTTTTTAATTATGTAAGAGTGGATGGTGATGCCTATGTTTTCAGAACATCTATCCTCCATTCCCATGTCCATTCAAGGAACTAGACTGTCAGAGACCTTTGTGTATCATACAAATAGTTTCTAAGTTTGTCTTGGGAGTTTTATTCATCCCAGCCAACCAAGGGGAAATAAACTTGGGGAAGTTGAAAAGAGTAATTTTAATGAGTCAGAATTTTCACAGGCACGCATTCCTTCCACTCTTACTCCATTGGTTTAGTCATATTGCCACACTGAAACAACAGAAGCTGGGAAATGCAGTCAATCTGTGAACTCAGAGCAAGCAGAAGATTTTAAGTTCAGCTAGCAGGTTATGGCACATTACTTTTGTGAAATTGCAAGAAAACTTGAAAAAAAATTTAAAACCTCTAACACTTTTGATAAAATGTTATGTATTACAAAAATTTGGAAAAAATATTAATATTAAATATTAAGACCAAAAAATAATTTCCAACTTAAAGAAAGACCATCACAACACAATTAAGGCTGCCAATATTATATAGAACTATTTAGAAAAGAAGAACCTTTGTATTAAAAACGTATCTTCATGAATTATACCAAAAATCAAAGAAAAATGATACAAATTTTGAAAATAAATTCTTACTATCTGCAGGTATATTAAAATGAAAATAGTTATTTACAAGCTACACTTCTCCAGTTAACAACAGTTCTAACTAATACAAGGAAATAAAGCAAAATATATCTAATTTGTGATCTACACACACACACACACACACACACACACACACACACAATCATCCTAAAGAGATGCTAATTTTATTATTGAGGTAAAATGTTTTATTCATTATTTTTATAAAATAAGAAAAAAAATGTACTTAGTTTACTAATACCCGGATAAAAATCTACTTTAGCAGTTATCTGGATGTGTAATTATCACTAAAGAACTATGGGCTTGCTTTGTCATCTATAAATTTGTGATTAATAATAATCAACCTTTAGGATCACTGTGATATTAGAATGAAACAGTCAACATGAAAATATCTAGTTAGTATCTTCCATTAATAAATATTTGTTGAACCTAACACATTTCTCAATAAAAACATCAATTTTTCCATCAATTTGTACAATTTCTACCTACAAAAGAAAAATTAAAATGTAATAGAATTAAACTCTATGGCAATTTGTTAACAAATGTTTAATACAGTTGTTTTACTAGTTTTAGTGTGCATCATTAGCTGATAACTGTCAGCAGGAAGTTTTTGAAATAATTTTAGGAGTTACATTTATAAAAATGTGTTTTTGAGATCTCACATGTTAGGTTTTAATAAGTAACAAATACATTTTTGAAGCTTTGCTTTGAAATAAATTTGACATTTGATTATTACAATAACTATGGTTTCCTTTACCATTTAATCATTTTTTTTCCCTCAGATTATTATAACATAGTTCATTTACATGAAGACTCAGGGATTTTTTTTCTTTATGTAGCTGCAGCTGTGTTAACACCTTAGAATGTTTTCTTCATTAAGTTGGAAAATACATTCCAATCTACTCAGAAATATTCATAGTAACTATGCTTTTGCATGGAATTCAGGAATGTGAAGTAAATTTGATGCTAAAATTTTATAATTGCCAGTTACAAGGTAGCTGGATGCAATGTAAGTATATGATGTGTGACTTGGTGACTAGGTAGAAAAATAATTATTCGAGGTTCTGAATTGATTTCATGATCATTTATTATGCAGAAATAGGAAACTAATAAAAGATTTTGGTACCTAAAACAGAGTGCTACTGAAAGAAATACCTAAAATGCTAGAGTAGCTTTGGAATTGCGTAGTGCATGAAGGCTGGAAGAATTCTCAAGAGTATGGTAGAAATAGTCTGAATTGCCTTGAATAGATTTTTAGTAAAAGTATGGATTACTGAAGATGTTGCTGAGGAGGGCTCAAAAAAAGAAAGGAATACTAGAGTGAAATCCTAAACTACCTTAGAGAAAGCTCAAATTGTCACATGCAGACTATTATCAGAAATTAAGACTTTAAGAATATTGCTGGCCAGGCGCAGTGGCTCAGGCCTGTAATCCCAGCACTTTGGGAGGCCAAGGCGGGCGGATCATGAGGTCAGGAGATCGAGACCATCCTGACCAACATAGTGAAACCCTGTCTCTACTAAAAAATGCAAAAAAAAAAAATTAGCCTGGCATGGTGTGCCTGAGGTCCCAGCTACTTGAGAGGCTAAGGCAGGGGAATTGCTGGAACCCAAGAGGCAAAGATTTCGGTGAGCCAAGATAGCACCACTGCACTCCAGCCTGGCAACAGAGCCACACTCTGTCTCAAAAAAAAAAAAAAAAAAATTCTGCTAGAAAGGGCTCAGAAGTAATGAGGACATCTTACTCCAAACTGCAGGAAGGAGGTTGAGAAACGTGGTTGAGAAAGTTTGGCAAAATTGCATCCTACAAATACCAAGAGAGTAGAACTTGTAAGTGCCAAACCTCAATATAAGAAGTCTTACAACAAAGTGTTGAATATAATGCCTAGCTTCTTGTTGCTTACAGTAAAACGCAAGAAGAGAGAAATATATTAAGGTAATAATTATTAGACAAAAAGCAATCAGGTGGAGATTTTGGACACTTTAGCCTGTTCAGATAGTAACAATACTAAAAGAATGATATCCCAGCTGAAAGTGTGGTATAGAAAAAAGGGAGTATATTTCTATACAATTATTTTCCTGAATTTTTGGAAAGACCAAAATGTCAGTGTGTGTATTCACAATTGATTAAGGGTGTGCTTCAAAGGTTTCTTCATCAAATCAGAGGAAGCTTAAGGGTCACAGAGCCATCTTGACTAGAGCCAAAAATAGAAAAATATTATAGCAGAAATATATCTGGAAATGAATTTTGTCTAAAAGGGTGAAACCCAGTGCAATTGATGCACGGCCCATGAGTTTCTTGAATTTTTCTCATCAGAAATACTGCCATCTGGGATTGAAAGGGACAGAGAGAGTACAGATAGAAAAATCCTGTTGGACCCCCAAAATTATACTGGCCAGCGTAGGCTGATAACCTAGTTAGTTCGAAACAGGTGGTGATTTTCATGACATATGAAGGATGACTCAGAGGGTAGAAACTGGAAAGCAGGGGTTGGAACTAAAAGCCTAGTAGGCAGAATCAAGAGTTCAGAGGAAGTAGCTGAGAACCACAAAGGATTAATCCCAAGCCTTGAAACCCAGTTGAAGAACTCTAGCTTGAATTTGCCCAGTTGATACTGAAACTGTGAAAGTCAAAGATACTATGATGAAGTCAGTGTAGTCAGAGCAAGAAATATTGGGGCCAGGAGAGTACAAAGGAGAGGAATTCATGCTTGCATGTATGAAGATCAAAACTGTTTCAAAGACTTTTAAAAATAACCCCGCAATCAATTCTCTCACACCCTTCATGCATCTCATGCTTTCAACAGCTTGCATGTTTTGCATATTTACACATGTTCCTAGGACAGGATTTATCACTAGACATTGTGTAGGCACAGAGCAACTCTGGAGAGAACATTTTCCCAGTAACAGCATCTCCACCAATGAAGTGCAATGTACTGATGGCATCTTTGACTTTGAACTTCAAGAACCAATAAATTCTATTTCCAAGCAGATTAAATAAACTCCTCTTTTGCTGGAAAAAGAAGAAAAGAAAAGAAAAGAAAAGAAAAGAAAAGAGAAAGAAAAGGAAGGAAGGAAGGAAGGAAGGAAGGAAGGAAGGAAGGAAGGAAGGAAGGAAGGAAGGAAGGAAGGGAGAGAAAGAAAGAAAGAAGGAAAGAAAGGAAAGAGAAAGGAGGAAAGGAGGAAGGAAGGAAGGAAGGAAGGAAGGAAGGAAGGAAGGAAGGAAGGAAGGAAGGAAGGAAGGAAGGAAGGAAGGAAGGAAGGAAAGAAAGAAAGAAAGAAAGAAAGAAAGAAAGAAAGAAAGAAAGAAAGAAAGAAAGAAAGAAAGAAAGAAGGAAAGAAAGAAAGAAAGGAAAGAAAGAAGCAAGCAAGCTAGCTTTCCTTCACCCTCCCTTCTTCAGATGCATTTGTGGCATGCTATATCTGTGCATCCCAGAATACAATCCTTTCTGCTTATTCTCTAATAAAATCATTATTTTAAAATACATTTTTCTCTGATATGTTTTGTTAAATTGACAGCTTCCTGCAATCAGAGAATTATTTTTGCCTTCTACATACTCCCCTTTTTGAACTTGAATGTCTATAAGGCTTATGCTATGCACATATCACCATGTTATATCGAGAATGTTAAGGTAAGATAAATTATTCCTTTAGTGTCCTAAATTCACATATGGAGAAGAACTACATTATGGGAATCTTTACTTACCAGAGTATATTCAAGATGTTCAATGGTACTTGATTTAAAAGATTTGGAAAACGACCTCTAAATGTTTAGAGCTGATGAGATTTTGAACTTCGAACTGATACTGTAATAAAATAAAAAACTTGAGAACATTGAGAAGAACATAAACATATTTTGCAGACAGAAAATAAATACCCATTAAAAGGAGCATGATAGATTAGCACCAACCTATTTAATGTTTAAAAATTTTGTTCAAAACATAATTTTCTATTCTATTGGGATAAAAACATTCACGTTTTGAATTTTTAAAATAATTATCTTTAATATGCCAACATTTAGAGCTAATTATGTTCAGCTCTATTCCTTTTTAAACACCTAAGCATTAGTAATTGGACTTGAAAGTTAGTTTTGATTTTTAGTCCTTCTCAAAATGTATCTCTAACCTAGAATTTTTGTGAATGTCAAATTACTACAATGTGAATGTTTCCTGTATAATTTCTTTGAAGTTAATTTTCAAACACTGGTTTCAAAATTATTAGCTGTTGCCTAGTTTTTAACATGTCTAATTGTTGTGAAGTCACCTCAACATTCGTCTATGAGAATTGCCATGCTTTTTTCAACTGGATTCCATGATATTTCAACCAAATATTAAGAAAAATAAAAAGATAAAGCCCTTCTGTCTTGAATCTAAGTACTGCCTTATTTCTGTCTCCAAGTAAATGGCAGTGAGAATCACTATGAAGTGTAGTGAAAACCCTCACCTTAGGTGTGGCATGATTCCCGTATTGGTTAAGATATAAGGACAGGGTGCTGAAATGGATTCTCAAATATATGTTGACTAAAATTGGATAAGCATCTCCTTATCTCTCACATGACAGTCTGGAAATAAATGAGGGTGCTCGGATAGGTAAGCAGTTTTACTCCATTTTTTCTTCCATCTTCTTGCTTCATCATCCTAAGATGTTATACTATTCATAGCCAAAGCTGTTAAAACTTCATCCCTAAATTCCAGCTGATGGAAATAAATAAGAAAAGAGATGAAATGGCTAGCTAACAAGTCGTCTGGCATTTGTACTAGTGCTTGCATTCACATTCTACTGCCAAGAGATCAGTCACATGGTCAAAGTTACTTGTAAGTCTAGGTGTGAAATGTAATCTTCATAAAACCATGTGCCTCGATAACCTTCCAAAACTATGAAAAATGGACAGAATAGATTTGTGGAGGGCAGAGAGAGGGATCAACTAACATTCTGTAATAGTCTCCATAACAAAGCAAAGCAATTTCAATATTTCAGTATATGTATTTTCCAACCTCTGATAAGAACTATCTGGAGTGGCACAACATACGGAATTTGATAGACTATCCAGGCTCTGAGTTACTAACATCACAAACCGAAGACACACTGACTTCATCTTCATCACAACAGCTTTTATTCTTGATTTTGACATTATCTCTTGGAAAAAAAACATGTGCATACATTTCTACCAAGAGGAAAAACGTGGTTCAGACTTGTGGTAAAACATTCTTCTAACCGTGCCAGGGCTTAATGATACTGAGAGACCTAAACGACATTTCTAATACTGACATCTCATTGTAAAAGGGCATGACCCAAATTAGTGAATAAGTATTGGTTTACATTTTCCATAACTGAAGGATTCATCCTGACAGTTCTTCTCAGAGGAAAGAGAGCATGTGATTCTAGGAGATATGCCAGGGTTTACTATAGCATGCATGACTTCTAGTTTCATTATATTTAAGGTCCAGCCTGCGGAGGCACTTTTTGACTCAGATTAAAGAAAAAAAAAATTTTTTTTTGATGATATAAAGAATTCCAGCCGCTTTCTATAGAGCCAAGAAAGTAATAATAAGGTAACCATCCTTTCTGATTGCTGTGTTTCAGTCTTCAAATTTTCTGAACAGATTACTGATGAACTGGTAGTATCGGGGTAACTATTCTATTCATTTTTCTCTCTTCTTTCAAACATGAAATTAACAAAACAATCATTGAGATAAGATGTGCTTTGAATATTGTTTTTAAAACAATTTAATATAGATGGAGAACATGCCTAACCCACGTAAAGTTTATTTTTACAAGATCACAATGGTAGTATCACATATGATGAACTGAAAGAATTATTCTTGGTATAATGGGTATTTAATGTGAAAATAAATTTAGATAATTAGAAAGATTAAAATAATCTAAATTTCAATTATGATATTCTGCATTTTCATTATTGTTACATCTATTTCACTCACTTTTATTTGAAACTACTGCAAAAAGAGGAGAAATAGACACAACATATGATAATGCAATAGGAAGTATAGACATAGTCCTGGTGAATCATATGTATGTATGTGTATGGTAGTATATGTGTGCATTCTTATATGTTTTCAAAATAAAACACCATTCGAATGTGAAATTATGTCCTTATGCCTTGTTACCCATTACTGACTCTATCCAAGTAGAATACAATCTATCTTTCATTCAGTCTTTACCCTACTCAGCTTTATATAATTTGAGCCCATTCTTCACCATAAGCCACACAGAAATTTTCATGCAAGCTCAATGAAGATTCAAAGTTGCTTCTGGTGTGAAAGTTCTGTTTTGATGTGGGCTCAGTTTTGTGTATGTACTGGAACTTACTGAGCTCACATTGGTATGGTCTTTTTAGCTCATCCTTGCTACACGGCTACCAAACTGTCCTTTACTTATACTACAAATGTATACCTCAAAGGTCTAATTGACAGTGTTTGGAAGAACAATGAAAACACTATGTTCATGAGGCACTGCTGCAGTGGTTGTCGAAGCTGTGTGGTTTTCACATCCTCACCAGGATTCATGGATGCCGATTGCCACAAGTAGGCACTCTGTGAACAACCAACTGCAGATGTCTTTTGAGAAAATTACAGTGTTGAGCTTCTAACCTAAGAATATATTATTAAAAGGACAATTTCTCTTTGGGGAGCAGAATTTTCTTAGAGAAGACTCTTGGGTAGGATTTAAATAAGGTCCCCCAAATGTTTCCTCATGGCTAGGAAATAACATAATGCTTTCAATGAAAATAGAAATTGGTGTGCTGTTGAAGCTGCGTAAAGCAACTGTTATATAGAAAGGTAAATCTTTACCTGTAATTGAAAGGCCAGCAAAAATTAGGTAGAATCATTCAAGCCAGGCACTTTGTAATATATTGCTTAAAAGACAGAATGATCGAATGAGTTAATAACTGCAAAACATTGATATAAGGTTTACTGTGTTCCAGACACTATTTTGTATGTGTTATATATATGCATATTTATTTATATATTGTATATATTATATATTACATATAATTTTTGTATTTATACACGCACATACACTTAAGGCTCACATTTCAAAAGATGCTCTGAAAACATTTTCAAGTCTATAAAAATGCATAAAAAATATAATCATCCATTGTAGAGCTAATGCACATGGGCACAAGTGAAGAATATTCATTGAGGAAATTTTATAGTCAGTTTATTACATTTTTACAAATAAAACCTTATGGAATTACGGCTGAGATTCACATCAGTGTTAAAACATTCACTTATAATCAGTTAATATGAGGCCATGAGCAAATTCAAAAATACTGCTAAGAATTCTAGATAAAATCGATTTTGTAAGTTTGTTAAATTATTCTGATTTTAACATGCAACTAATTTTCCAAATAAGCTATTGCTTCATGACATTTAATATCTAGTCTCAGAGCCACTTTTTGATTCAGATTAACTAAAAATAGAACAATGCTGATACTGTAATGCATTCCAGCCTCTTCCTATCGAGCCTAGAGAGCAAAAATAAAGTAGATTATCTTTTCTGACCACTTTGTGTCAGTCTTCAAATTTTCTGAAGGAATTCTTGATTAAATGGTAGTATTGGAGTAAATCTTCTTTTTCAAAGAAAAAAATATGATATTCAGTTATTAGTATAGTTTTAAATTCAGTAGACATCTTTTGTTAACTCAAATGAAGGCTTTATAAGAATGTATATAGATTATACTATATGTACATGTAAAATTGGATTGTTTGAGTTATACCATAGTGGTTAATAACGGCACCAACAACTCTATTAAAATAAACAGTCATCAAAGAAAACAGGGCATTTTTTTCAAACAAACAAAAAACAATACACACATACATCCCTTAACATATTTAATATCTATGAGGAAACAAAAGAGGTCACGTGTAAACTAATTATTCAATGACATGCCTTAGAATATAAAAACACTAGAATATCATAACCATAGTGAATGTAATGTGAAATGCAAGTAAGAAGACTAGTTTTAAAGAGTCACTAAAATAAAATGTCATATTGATCTTATTAGCTTATTAGATAATCTCTATTGTTTTACAGCAACCTTCACTTGTAATCACTTCTTTCGGAAATGCTAATTATATGGGAGTTTGATAAGTGAGATTGCTTAATAAACTTAGAGAGGCAAGTTTTTTTTTTTTTTTTCCTAAAAGAACCTTTTATATTTACAAAAGGGTACTTACTGGTATTATTTACAAATCCAGTATTTTATGAAAGAAAAGTTAAGTTTTCTGCAAGCCCTACTCAATCCCACCCTCACCCTTCTATAAATACACAGAATAAAATATGTAACGGCTTGGGGACACAAATCTGTTTCTTCTCTAGGCTTACATATGCATATATATATATATATGCATACCTATAGGTGTATATACACATTTATATGTATGCATATACATGTATATGCATACTTACAAATATATTCATATTATATAGTAGCTACACCTAAAGATTTTTACAGCTGAATTATGCCCCATAATGTGGATGGAGTATAACCTATTTAATAATTTGCTATTGATAGAATTTCTTGTTTTTGTCATTTATTTTAAAATATCATTATTCAAGAACTGCATTTCCTTTCAGGATAGCAGTGTACTGCTACAAATACTGGCTTAGTGCAGCTCAGTCCACACCTGAGAACAGCTTGTCCAATAGAATTTTTGTACCAGTTCCCTGGTCCTTGCTGTGGTAGCTTCTCACCCTTGACTCTCAAATCCGTATATTACATTTCTCTTCCCATTTGTTATGAATTGTCTCTCCAATATTACTCTATTCTTATCCAATACTAGTTTCACCTGGTTTCCCCCCTCAAAATAAATTTAATTCCATGCACGTCTTACATCTTTGTTTCTGATTCATGATGAATTCAGGTAAAGGAAAAACAGTCCATGATCTAAAAGTGAGAGAGAAGAGTGGGAAATAAACAAAGTACAGCCATAGTACAACCAAGTACAACCATCTCTATAGTGCTGGTTCTAAATGTAACACATAGGTACATTCACGTACCAAACGTGTCTTGATCCCCAACCAGGTGCCAGGTAGTGTCCTCAGGGGTTGCGATGCACTGGTGAGCAAAAGAAAAGTCGCTGCCTTCTTGGAGTTTCCATTGTATGGTGGAGAGACAGAAAATGATCAGATACTCAACAACCGAATGAGTTATATTTACAGAGGAGTAAAGGAGACAGAGTCACAAGTATGCCAAAAACCACTTAATTTTAAACAATGTTAGGGTGAATCTCAGTGAAAAGCAAATTTAAGCAAAAACTGAAAAACGTTGCACAAGTCACCCAGGTGTTTACAAGGTAAAAGAGCATTCTGGACAAAATCCTTAAGGAAGGAGCATACTCGGATTCTGAAGGAACACCAAGCTGACTAGCATAGCTGGAGGAGTGAGGAAGAGGGAGATGAATGGGAGGGGGTTAGAGAGATAGGAGTTCCTAATCACATAGAACCTGGTAGAATATTGAAATCAGGATTCTCATCTGAGTGAAATGGAAGCCGTTGAAGGGATTAGGACAAAAGAGTCCTTTAAAGAAATCAGTAGCTTGAGAATGCATGGTGACTAAGACTTGGGGAGACCATTTATATGATTATCTCTAATCTAATGCAAGATAATGGTGAATCAAACCGTGTTTGCGGCCATGAAGGTAGTGAGAAGCGGTTGAATTCTGAATATACTTTTCAAAATTCACATAAATTTATTTCAGAACATAACGCAAATGTAAAAACATAGAAACACAATGATAGTTTCTAATATCTAATATCATTTACTTAGAACTTTAATAACAAATCAAATAACTTGATCTCAGGGTGTTAGAGTACACACACACACACACACTTTTTTTTTTCTAACTTTACACATTTTTTAACCAGTCTGTGAGCTAAAAAATAAAGCAATATGTACCCCAAATTTATTATTAGAATATATTCTTATTCTTTGTAGATACAATATAAAGAAAACCCCCATGCCTGTAGACACTAGAAATTTTAAACACATTTAATTTATGCCCTACCAAAATAAATTTTTTTTTTTTTTTTTTTGAGACGGAGTCTCGCTCTGCCGCCCAGGCTGGAGTGCAGTGGCCGGATCTCAGCTCACTGCAAGCTCTGCCTCCCGGGTTCACGCCATTCTCCTGCCTCAGCCTCCCGAGTAGCTGGGACTACAGGCGCCCGCCACCTCGCCCGGCTAGTTTTTTTGTATTTTTTAGTAGAGACGGGGTTTCACCGTGCTAGCCAGGATGGTCTCGATCTCCTGACCTCGTGATCCGCCCGTCTCGGCCTCCCAAAGTGCTGGGATTACAGGCTTGAGCCACCGCGCCCGGCAAAATAAATTTAATGAATTTAAAGACACATATGAATATTTATTTTGCTTGATAATTAAAATATTTTAAAATCCTCATTCTCCCAACTGACAAAACTGTTAAAAAGTAAAAACTGAGTATATGAATGGTTGGGTAGATAGAGAGACAGACAAATAGGAAATGTTAAAACACACACACACACACACACATACACAAACAAGACTCCAACAGATGTAGTACAAGAGGGTAACAGCAGAATTCTATCACAACTGACTCATTAGCATTAGAAGAATTAGAAGAATGTAGTCCAGAACTAAATAGCCTCTGGATACATGTTTACAGCTTCTTGGCCGGACAGCTGGTGTCCTGAGATGCTACTTCACTGCTCTTTTCTAGCTGGAAGTTGCATCCCGTCATCCCAGGGCAGTAATTAGTGCTAAGGCTCTGTGTAAGTGACAAATTTGGGGATGTTTTAACAAATTAGCATTTAACCTTTTTTTAAAAAAAAAATCCTAAGCAGCTAAATGATTTTCTTACGATTCTGTAGTAGAAAGTTATAAAGAATTTAATGCAGTACATGCTTTAGTGAAATCAGATCAGAAGTACTGAGTTAATCTGGAATTCAGTTTACAAATGGAAGCTACAGAAATGTTTTTTCTTGCTCTAAAATAAATGCCTTATGTGAGACAGCTCTACACCTTATGGTGATTTTTTTAGATCAACGTGGATGTTAGAAAAAAATATTGGAAAGGAAATGCATATGAAGTTATTGGCCTTAAACTCTATTTAATTTTCTCTAGTGGAAAGAAGATGGGTAACAGATGGTAGGAAAGGCGGCGAGTAGACCCCATGCAGGAAATGAAAATGGAAAATTAAGAAAAGAAAACAAGCTCAGTGAAAAGAAAAATAAAGAGGGATGGGAGAGTTATTTTACTTCAGCCACGTAACATTTTTGTCTCATTCTAGTCTCAAGAGAAATAATTGCTCTTCTTTTGGATTTAATACTATGGCAGAGATGATAAGTAGAAAATACAGAGAAAAGCCATAGTATTGTTCAAGACAGTTCTCCTTATAAACTCCCAGAAGTACGTTTATTTATCAAATGTCACACCTTGCCTTGACAAGGTACAGATAATAACCATAGTTTGTTCTGTTTCAAGGTACAGTGTGCATACTAATTACAATGATGTTATACTTTACAAAGCTAGGTTTATACAAAACAACAAAAAATAAATATGCAAGAATGGAAACGTACTACTATCTATTAAAGTCCTGTTAGGCTGAGTCAAATTAACTTTCAACTTCTCCCTGTACATTTTTTAGCAGCAATAATGTGTTTTCTTCTTTATATATACACAATGCACATTTAAATCCAGGAGATTTTTCATCATTTTTTGATGGATATTTAGTTGCAATTTTTATATTTTTATATTCGAATATTTTCATATTGGCAGTTGTAATTCCAATAAAAAAACATGCCAGTTGCTTCACGGCAATTTCAGAAAACTTTCCCATCCCTTTGTTTCTTCATCTCTCTAGATCCTTAAGAGTATCCAAAACTATTAATTTTGTAATTATAGCTGTGTCTTATTCTTGGTAAGTTCACATATGCATCTCAGGAGGTAATCCCCATATTCTGACCATTTTTTTTTCTTTGCTAGTTTATACCTTGTACATTTCAAACCTTGTACATCATTACATTCTAATACAGAATGTAGATACTCCTCTCTTCCAAAATTCCAATTATATGATAAGGAGTAATTTGTATTGAAGATAAATCTCTAAAACAAAATCTAGGAAGCAAGAGAGATGTAATTTTGATAGGGAGCTTTAAAACAAAAAAGGACTACACTAACAGTTTTATAATAATCTAAGGTTCAAGTTCACCTTTAAATGCATTTAAGTATCTATTAATTTAAATGTGTATTTAGAGCATAACAATTATTTTAACATTTTTACTCAAGTATTATGCAATGCTGCCAGATCTTGAGCTCAAACAAAACAAACCAACTTTAAAAAATGCCTTTTATGTAATAATAAGAACTAAATAATCTGTGTCTATGAAAATATTATAGTGCTTTCAGTCATTTGTTCTCTCTTCACACACACAGACACGGGCACACACATTAACAATACTTATAACTTTAGGTTATAGAAACTTTCTGGTAACTGGCAGTGGCTACTGAGATTCAAGGTACTAAATAGAGTCTTCATATATTGCAGCTATTGAATTTAAGCATTATATAATCAAAATAACTCTTGGTATTTCCTCTCCTAAGTAGGTTACAATCATTTAGTGCACTGGGTTGGTACTTGGGGAGATATAAACATAATCAAACTGCAATAAAATTCTCACAAATTGAATTATTAATGTAGATAAAAAATGTATACACACTCAGAATAAACTAGAACAGAAGTTTAGCTCCAAAGCATAAATATAGTTTTAGGGACATTCAAAAGAAATTACTTATGCGTTCCTGCATCTAAAATGCTGTATTGAAGAAATATGAACTTGAAATTGAAGGATATACAGAATTAAAAATTCTGCAGTAATTCTTAATGACTTGGGTCAAATGATATGTCACAAATGTTTCTTTGGTTTCTTCAGGATAGAAATAATGTCTAACTTTTTGTGCCTCAAATAGCACATATAAGTAAACCTATTATAATGTTTCCTGTAGAATTTTAACTGTTTTAACCGTTTGTTTTACTTTGGTCTCCAATTTCTGTTAGCTTCATAAGAGCAAATATTATGCTGTTTTCATCTTTTCCTTTTCGTGTTTTTATAGCATTGAATTAATTTATTCTTACTTCTGATCAGGTTATTCCATATCCACTGGTTTTCTTTAGGTTCCTATTACACATTAAGTAAAGTTTAAACTTTATATGTGTCCAAATCGGAGTCTAGAATACATTTATTTTTTCTAGAGACAGGGTCTCACTCTGTTGCCCAGGCTGGAGTACAGTGGTGCAATCATAGCTCCCTGAAGCCTCAAATTCCTGGACTCAAGTAATCCTCTGGCCTAGCCTCCCTTGCAGCTAAGACTACTGAATTTTTCCTTCCTTCCTTTCCTTCCTTTCCTTCCTTCCTGGACTCAAGTAATCCTCTGGCCTAGCCTCCCTTGCAGCTAAGACTACTGAATTCCTTCCTTCCTTCCTTCCTTCCTTCCTTCCTTCCTTCCTTCCTTCCTTCCTTCCTTCCTTCCTTCCTTCCTCCCTCCCTCCCTCCCTCCCTCCCTCCCTCCCTCCCTCCCTCCCTTCCTTTCCTTCCCTCCCTCTCTCCCTCTCTCCCTCCTTACTTCCCTCCTTACTTCCTTGCTTTTTTCTTTTTTCCTTTCTCTCTCTCTTTCCCTCTCTTCTCCTCCCCTCCCCTCTCCTCTCTCTCTTTCTTTCTTTTTCTTTCTTTTCTTTTCTTTTATTTCATTTTTTTTAAAGATGGGGTCTCACTATGTTGCCCAAGCTGGCCTCAAGCAATCCTCCCACCTCAGACTCTCAAAACTCTGATTTACACTTTTGAAAAATTATGTTGATTAACTTCTATTCATGTGCTTTAGGGGTGCTGAAAGTTGTGTATATACTAAGTAAATTTTCAATTATCTTTTGAGCATTTATGTGCCAAAGCACTAAAGTTTTTCATGTATTATAAATAAACTATATGGCTAAAATCACAATACACTATAAAAATATGATAAACTTCATGCATTCACTCCATTATTAATACCTAAATTCTGTGATCATTTGCAAAATACACTTTTCTTGATTAAGTAACCATTTAACACTTATTAAGAATTGTTACCAGTGATAAAAATTGGGAAACTTTAGTAAGCAGTTTGCAGCATATTACTGGTCCTCTCTCTTCTAGTCTTGATTTTTATTTTTTATTTTTTTATTTTTTTTTTTTTTTGAGACGGAGTCTCGCTCTGCCGCCCAGGCTGGAGTGCAGTGGCCGGATCTCAGCTCACTGCAAGCTCCGCCTCCCGGGTTCACGCCATTCTCCTGCCTCAGCCTCCCGAGTAGCTGGGACTACAGGCGCCCGCCACCTCGCCCGGCTAGTTTTTTGTATTTTTAGTAGAGACGGGGTTTCACCGGGTTAGCCAGGATGGTCTCGATCCCCCGACCTCGTGATCCGCCCGTCTCGGCCTCCCAAAGTGCTGGGATTACAGGCTTGAGCCACCGCGCCCGGCCGATTTTTATTTTATTTGACAATCTCCAACTTCAGAAAGTTCATGCATTTTTTTCTCTATCTCACATTATGTTGAGCAAGTATTTCATTAAGTATAGTCTGTATCATTTAATTTGCTGTATGAAACATGGAAGTAGATATTCAGTGTTCTGTGGTTTCTAAGAGATCTCAGCATTACGAAATTGTGAATATTTGAATAAAATACTGCAAATTTAACTGCTTTCGACTCTTCAATTTGCTTCCAAAAATGACTAGCTGACTAGCCTTCCATGAATTTTCAAAGCCTAAAACAGTGTCATTTGACAGCATATTTAAAAACAGCACTATCTTTTTCTTTAGTCATAGACGCATAGATGGCATCCACACAGCTATATTCAGTTATAGATGCACACACATATGTGTACATTTAAAACCAAGATACATGTCCAAGGGTCAGATAAATCTGAAAGCTGTATAGACAAGAAAGTGTCTTCTTTTTCAGCCAGTTTGACTGAATTTTTTATCTTTGTAACTAGATGATAGTGATCATAATTAAACCTCTTTGATAGCTCAGGACCATGAGTGTGTGTGCATTTAATATTACTTTTTAGGATACTAATTTTGTACATTGTGTTTGGCCATGTATTGTACATATCTGCATGAGAAAAGCATATATTTTTGGCTAAATTTATACTTGTCTCAAGCGTGCTCTGGAGGCATTACTTTATTTTTACCTCAACAAAATCAATGACATTAATTCATTTGCTGCTTATTTTTGTCTTTCATATTATAGTATATTATCGAAAGGCAAAAATAAAATGTTATTCATAAGATAAGAATTCTAATTATATTCTGAGGACAAGGTGTCTATTAAACTAAGGCCCTAGGAACAAAGTGTGGGGCAAAATTTCTGTAATGCAATTGATGATAATTGTTGAATGACTATCCTTCAAGAATAACATCTCAATCATTTTGACGAGGCTGTCATAAAAAAAAAAAATACAATATTACAAAACAAAGGTGTTTCTTGAAAGAAAAATATCCAGGCAAATTTTAAACTATTCATGAAAAAGAAATTGCAATTGCTCATTCAAGTGAGCATCAAATTCTGTTCAAATCATTTTTTGCTTTTAAGTTTAAACTTTAGTAAACTTTACTATTGCCGGCTTTTTAAGATGAATTACCAACAAAATTACAAGGGTAAAATAATAATCCCAAGCTTTTACTCAGAAAACTTTCTCAAATATTTTATTTTGGCAATCTACAAAAGCAAAATAAAGTATGCTATTTTATTAAATGTGAACAGAAAGTTGTATACATTAACATGATGGCATTTTCACAAATTGCTAACATTTTTTAGCAATCCTCAGCAATATACTAGATGAGCTCAAAATAATACCATCAAGCCAGTGCAGAAAATGTTAAACATTTTTCATGATTGTCACTGCTGTTCCATTAACTATTCTGAGTCAATCTTTTTGTACCCAGTTATTTGCTGTTTTAATAGTTTGATGGCATTTGAAACAAAGCACAAACATGTAATAGCAAAGCATTAAAAATATACAGACTTTTTTCATTTAAAAAGAAGTTACATTTGATCTGTATAATACATTTTTTCTATATTTTATATAAGAATGCTATAACTTAAAAAAGTCTGAATACACATTTGTTTTAATATGTCTTCAGTCATGCTTTTTCCTTTTTATTTTTCTTTACCCATAAGCATCTTTTGAATTTCCTAAGACAATAGGATCAAATAATGATTTATTCATATTTTGTCATAGTTCAAACGAAGAAAAAACATTCTTGGTTCCCCCATTATAATCTTGAAATGAGTTCATATGAATCCCCTTAGGAGTCATAAGAATTAATTCAAATTATTTTTACATTAGCAATATATTATGTAAAATATCCAAAAATTACTGAAATTAATGGTGTGTATTCTCGGTGTTTTCTTTACAATATTGAAATGTCAACAAACCATTATAAAAATTAAAAACATTAAAAGCAAAAGTTTAAGTCCTTTTAATATATTGTTTAAGATTTATTTTAACATTAATGGAATCTTCTATATTATAGAACAAGTTGAGCAACTGTAATATTTTTAAATTGTTTCCATGATTGGCAGAAATACTAGTATATTCTCTTTCTAATTTCTTTTCCCAAATCACATTATTTTTGGACATAACACTTGGTATCACCTTCAGAATTTCAAGTAGATATATCTTGTGATTTCCCTATTATGTGATTGATAGCTAACTTATAAATGATTTAAAGAAAAATTCAATTGCATATGTCTAGTTTTTAAATACATATTAATATATCTTAGAATTGTTACTAAAGATTTCTGTGTTCGTTTAATGATGGAGGGCTTAAAAATATAAACTGGAACCAAAAGAGTTTCCACATCCACATGAAGAAAAATCATAAGAAGTAAGTGCTGTGCTATCTGCTTTTTGTCTCTCCAATGCACTCTCCATTCTTCTCTGCCTTGCCCTGGGACACTGACCTGCACCAAAAGTCTCATTTGCTCCCTGATGTGTTTGGCCATTGGAGAGCAGCAGCAGGAGATCAGAAGTTTGGAGATGAGTGAGAATGGGATATTTATTTCTTCGTTCTCATATGATTGAAAACACGGCCTTCTTTTTGATCCCAAAGAATAAGAAATAGGATTTAATAAATACTTTGAGTGACAAATGACCAACGAAACTTCTCAACTAAATACAGCAACTCAAGAGACAGATAAGATTAAGGGAATGATCCTCCCTTCTCTTTTTCTGGATAGCCTAAAAATAGTCATCAGTGAATTGAGAGAATTGGGTTGAGAAAGCCTGTTAAACTAGCATCAAGAGTAATATCTAAGAAAGAAGTTTGAATTTATTGGCACATGAAATTGAGTGAAAGCAGAAGGAACTCTACTGAAATATTGATAGAATTCCATTGCTAAGAAATCACCAGCTTGTACTAAAAATGCTTTGAGTAAATAAGACATAAAACAAACTTCTGTTTCTTCCTTACATATTCAGGAAGGGAGCTGTAAATGCTAACTGAATCCAACAAGTACATATTCCAAAACGTCTATTTTAGTCATGACCATAAAGAGTAAATGAATAACCTCTCAGAATGCAGAGTCAAGAATCTTGGACAAAGTATTCTCCTATCCCCAAGAGCAGATGAATGAATTAATAAAGGAACCTTACCTCCTCTCTCAGTCAAGAATGTTGCAATGCCTGCCTTGTAATACTTGGAATTTTAAATAATTTTATTGTTATTTTATTTGAGATCCATAATTGTATATTTGGAGCTAGGGAGACACCTCTCACCCTTGCTCACATTCTCCAAGAATAACTTAATCTAGGTATGATAAAAAGATTACATATCAGCTGGAGATCCTATATTTCAAACTGAATTCAATGTTGGAATGGAACTCGGGTTTGATTCCCTCGCAAAAACATGATGATGCTTTAAGGGACAAAGAATGAATGAGTTGCATAACTGGTCAGTAGAGGGATAGACTGAGGCAGAAATATTACTATTAATTATAAAACCATTTAAATTTCTTTCTGGATGTGTGAAAAACTATACTATTCACCACCCTTTCTTTTAGACAAGACCATAAATATGGTTGTGGTCAATGTAATGGGGCGAAAGGTTGTGTTCAACACATCCATACTGTATTATAGTTCTCTAGAGAAAGAGAACCAATGGAATACACATACACAAACGCACACACTCACTGCCATATATATATACACACACACATATACATATATACTATTTTACTATTTAAATATTAACATTGATTATAAGCCAGTTCCTTATAATAAATATCTATATACTTAAGGAGAAATTGATTATAAAGAAGGAAACTGCTCATAAGATTATGGAGGCTGACACATCCCATGATCTTCTGGGTGATTTGACAAGTTAGAGACCTAGGAGAACTGATGGTTCAAAAGCCAGCCCAAAAACCAGCAGACTTGACACACAGGGAAAGCCACCATTTTTGTTCTGTTTAAAAGCGGGAAACTAGCTGATGTCTCAGTTTGAAGAGAGTCAGCCATTTTGTTCTATTCAGGACTTCAACTGAGTGAATGAAGCCTACCCATATTGCAGGGAGTAACTTGCTTTACTCAGCCTACAGATTTAAATGTTTTTCTCATCCAAAAACATGTTTACAGAAACACTATGATAATGTTTCGCAAAATATCTGGGTAGTACATGGCCCAGTCAAGCTAAAATATAAAAGTAACTTTTACATGTAATTAAATATAAAATGCTCTTGAATAGCCTGACATCTCTCTTCCTCCCTTTCTTTCCTTTGATATGGTGAAGCTAGACGATTAAATGGGTTCTGGTATTTGAGTCATTACTTGAAAATTCTTTGCTATGGTCTGCATGTTTACATGTTCCCCAAAAACTAGTATGATGAAATCCTCACCCGCTAGGTGATAGTATTAGGAGGTGGGATCTTCAGCAGGTAAGTAGATCATACGGGCAAGGCCATCATGAATGTGTTTGAGCCTTTATAAAAGAAACTTGAGGGAGTTCATTTAATCCTTTCACCATGTGAGGGGACAGAAAAGGCGCCCTCTATGAGCCAGACTAAAGACCCTCACCAGAAACCTAATCTTCCTTGATCTTAGACTTCCCAGCTTCTAACACTCAGAAGTAAATTTCAGTTTTTTATCAGCTACTTAGTATATGGTATTTTTTGTCAAAGCAGCTCAAACAAACTAAGACAGTCTCCTTACCTATCAAAGACAGAGAATATGAACAGGAATTAAAAGTTTACCTATGGACTAAACCAGAATATTTAACCCCAAAATATAACTGAACTAAAGAAGCAAAGTCAAGGTCTCTCTGACCTTTGTCTCCTCCTAACTAAATTATCTCTCTTTCCCAAAGCACAGAATGAAGATTTATGAAGAAATCAATACTGCTGAGGAGGAACACAATGGTCTTCTTTGAAATGTATTAACCAGAGAAGATTAAAACTCATATCACAGGAAGAAAGACTGAAGTCTTTCAACACACCCAGAAAGACATTTTTCACAAACCATCGTCTGTTCTGTGGGCCCACAGACTTTGTCTCAGGCCACTGTGTGCTCTCCAAGCTGACTGAATTCCCCTAAAAATCTTCTATTACTCCTCTAAAGTACTTCCTTATTTCCCTTTCACCTTTTGTCACTTGATTTTTAGGGACTGTCCAGAGGGCAAAGGGGAAGTTTTCCTTTGGTCTCTCCACCTATTAAGTCACTGAAATATTGTTGTTTGATATTGCAGCATGCATTATGCTTAATTAAAACAACTAAAACTGCAATAGGATATTAGAACATTTCCAATTCAGTATGAGCTTTAACAATCTTCTACAATAATAGGGAGTTATAAAAGTGAACCTTTCACTAAAAACACCAGGATAGAACCCTTGATGTTTTCACTGGATTCAGTCAAGATAAGAACACTGAGCTCTAAATCCTTACTCAGGGTGTACAATTCCAGTAAATTACAGTCATATTGGATTCAAAGCACTTCTGTTTGACCATATCTGAACCACAAATGCTGGGTGAATCAAGCTGGATAAGATTTAGTAGATAAAATACAATAAATGATAAAAGAATGTACACAAATATTAGGAAATACTAATTTTAAAAAAGAAATTAACAGAATGTTTTTAACTCTAAGAAAATACATCAGAAATATAGAAGGAATATTTAAGATTTAAATAGTAAACTATATTTTATAAGAAAAACATCATAATGCTTTAAGCTTTCACTACTGCAATACAAACATCAGAAATCTAGTGACTGATACAGTCAAGATTCACAAAGAAAGGATGCAACAAATGACAATAAAATTCATCAAGCTGCAATAAATTTATAAGTAAAGTTTTTTCAAAGCCACAATTAAAATTTATCCAGTTTTTTTATCCTTCAAGTGAAGAATACTCTGAATGCCAAGACTAATTGAGGAACACTTATATTGATTTTAAATTGTTTTTAAGTGACAAGTTCTCATTGATAATATTCATGATTAAACCAGGCTTCAAATAGAGAAATGAAGATTTTTTGATGAATCTATCACTTTGTGATGGATGTTGTATAAATGTATCCTTAAAAATACAAAAGTATATAAGATATGATACAGTAAATATGAGGTAATAAGTAAAATAGAAAAGGAGGGCAAAGGAAAGGATGACAGAAAAGACAAAAATAATGCACAATTAAAAAACAATTGTATGGATTATTTTATTATTATTTAACTTGGGAGATTTATGCAAAAAACACCAAGGAAATATTTTTGGAGAAGACTTATCAAAGATCATTTGCATTATATTAATTATTCTTAAAAGCCCTTGTGATATATTCTCCCTCAAGTGTGTTGCTAAAAATGTATTTTTGTTTCCAAAAATGTATGCTAATATTAATAAATTTACCACACACAGTAGAGAAGTTCAATATTTACTATCAGTGGTGAATCATCTTAGGTGCCTGCTTTTACTTAGTTATTATCTGTTGTTTTTTCTCTTTCCATTCCATTTTTTTCACAGTATTGTGCTTTAGTTTTTATTTGATTTTTATGAAGAAATAAGAGATAACTTTATCCATTGAAATAAAATGCAAAGTTTACATTAATCTTCATATTTTGTCCCTCTTCTCTCCATCACATTCCATTTTACTCCAAAGTCTTCGTTGGAAGTTGTTAGTACTTTGTGTTAGTGATAATAAAAACTAATCTAGAAGAACCAAAGTCACCTATGTCAAGGGTGTATTTATTGCCCTAATCCAAGATGAAACAAGCTTACCCAAAAACAAGTTCCATGAATGTCTCTAAAAGAAGAGTGGGAGAGCTAGAGCAGAGTAAAGCAGAGTAGTCTAGAAGTACCCAATGGATTAGTCGAAAGAAAGATTGCAAGGTGGCTTTTGTGGGGTTTCTCATTATCATTTCTGTCATTATTGGAATAGGCTCTAAGCATGAACATTAAACAGTCAATAAGGTTTCAAATGAGTTATATCAAGTTGTATTTATTTTCATAATCAAGGTCATGAAAAGGTATAAGAACTTAACATTTTCAGTTCATGTATTTTTATGCACATTCACATAGAACAGAAAAACTACCTCCACTAAACCATTAAAACAAATATCAGTGTGATTTTAGTCATCATTCTTAGAACCATCAAATTATCTTTATTCCAGAACTGTTGAAGATGAATTTCTCCAGAAAGTTCTGACAAACCCTGGCAGTCTATTCTTCTCTGGGGCTGTTTTCCTTTTCAGTCTGATCTAACCTTGAAGCAGGATTCAACTTTTTAAAAAATTTTAAATCCAACTTAATAAAACAAGATTCAGAGAGTTTTGGTTAAGTGTTGGAGGATTTCTACAGAAGGAGGAGAGGGGGTTACAAAGTATTCTTCATAAGACACAACAGCATAAAGCTGTTGTGAAAAGCATAATTGCTTTTTGCATTCATTTTCTGGTCACATCTGAATTGCAGTTGTGGAGAGTAGGGTGGAAGAGATTTGATCTTTGTCCCTCCCCTGTATTACTCTTTGTTACAGTTGAGTTTCCTCTGCTCCCAGATCTCACCTTGGGTCTATAAGCTAGTATCACATTTTGATATAGAATAATTTTTCTCCTTTGAGTTTGTATTGCTTTCACATTTTGTTTCTCAACAAATAAGGCAGAAATTACATCCAAAAGTACATTAAAAATTTGCAGGGCACTGTGACTCACGCCTGTAATCCCAGTATTTTGGGAGGCAGAAGTGGGCAATCACTTGAGGTTGGGAGTCCGAGACCAGTCTGACCAACATGGAGAAATCCCGTCTCTACTAAAAAAAAAAAAAAACAAAACAAAAAAAACAAAAATCAGCCTAGTGTGGTGGCGTACACCTATAATCCCAGCTATTCGGGAGGCTGAAGCAGAAGAATTGCTTGAACCCGGGAGGTGGAGGTGGAGGTGACCACTCCAGTCCGAGCAACAAAAGTGAAACTCCATCTCAAAAAAAAAAAGTTTATGTATTTAGATCCCACACTGTTTTAAAACTATAATTATTATTAAAACATACAAGCAAAAATTTTTGTATATCTAAAACTCTAAGCAATCAGACACAGAGAACTGTGGTGGAGTATTTTCCTAACTTCTGTTTTACTTTCTTATTTTTTTTTTCTTCATGCAGGCTTTGTTTATTTTGATTGGTCTTTAAATCAATGGTTAATCTCATTTTCTAAAAAAAGACAGAGAATGAGGAAGAGTGTTGTATATTTTAATATCCACAACATTTTGGTCCAACCTTGTCAGGATCTGAAAAAATACATGCCTATATGTTAGGGGAAATGTCTAAAGGCAATATTCAGTATGATTACAGGTAGATCCATTGCTGTCTCTTCAATTTCTTATCTCATCCCACGCATGGAGCTGCCACAGTATAAGGGACGTTTTGGTTTGGGAATGTTTATGTCTTTTTTTTTGGAATCATTTTGACTATTTATCAGTATACCTTCATAGATACCAAGGGTTAGCAACAAAGAGGATGGACCTATGGGACACTCATAATCAGGAATGGAATGCTGTGTTGAAAAACCTCAATCAGCCAATACCCCGGATTAAGAACACAGAAACTGTTTACAAAAAACATGGCCAGACCCAGGAGAAAAGTAATCTAATAAATTTGTGATTGTCTGCAGTTTGTGACTCAGTTGTACAATCTGGATTCAACCTTTTATGGAGCTTAATAGTGTTTCCAGCTGGGTTTGGCTCAGAGCTCATTTTTGGTTTTGGCTTTAAAAACGTTGTGGTCTCCTCTCCCAGGAAAATTGAGGGTTTGAATAAATATTAGTAACCTATATATTTGCTCTTACAAACATAAGCATCCAGATTCCTCTTTCCTGGGGTTGCCAAGGAATCTCTTACTAACTAGCTTCAATACATGCTAAGCCGTAGAATCATCATTGCTCAAAGTGTCTAAGCCTTAACAGCACACCCTTAGACATCATGGGCAGAAGTTTCTGCCCACATACATGGATGAACTCAAGACTTCCAACAAAGAAGTTTATTTTGCTGAAAGTAACTTCTGTGCCATATAAACAATGAGGGAGGTCGGAAATGAGTTATGATGGATTAACTCTCCTCAGATCAACTCCAGTAACAAAAGAACGATGAGGTGGAACGACTAAGTAAATTCTGACATTTTCACATAACAAATTAAAACCTATCATTAAAAACAAAATATAATGAATTTTGTTTATATATTGTAATATATAAATAGTATATATATATAGAGAGAGAGAGAGTATGGGCTAACATTTTTAATAGTTTTTTTTTTTTTTAGAGCAGTTTTAGGTTCACAGCAAAATTCAGAGAAAGGAAGAAAGATTTCCGGTATACTCCTGCCCTCACTCATGGACAGCTTCCCCCATTATGAACATCCTCTATCAGAGTGGTACATTTGTTAAAACTGACGAATCTACACTGACGCATTATAACCACCTAAAGTTCACAGATACATTAGGTTCACTCTCGTCATTGTACATTTTATATGGTTTGGGGCAAGTGTGTAACTATGTGTGTCTATCATTATGGTATTTTACAAAATATTTTCCCCGTGCTTCACTTCTTCATTCCATCCCCTCCACCCCTGGCAACCATTGATCTTTTTGACTGTCTTCATAGCTTTGCTTTATCCAGCATGTCATGTAGTTGGAATCACACAGTATATAGCATTTTTAGATTGGCTTTTTCACATAGGAATATGCATTTGAGTCTCTGCCATGCCTTATGACTTGATAGCTTATTTCATTTTAGTGCCAAATAATATTTCATTGTCTGGATGTGCCACAGTTTATTTATTCATTCACTTACAGAAGGACATCTTGGTTATATTCTAGTTTTGGCAATTATGAATAAAGTTGCTATAAATATCCAGCATGTTGATTTTTGTGTAGACATAAGCTTTCAACTTATTTTGTAAATAATAAAGAGTGAGATTGCTGGATCATATCGAAAGAGTATGCTTAGCTTTGTAAGAAACTGCCAAACTATCTTCTAAAGTGCCTGTACCATTGTGCATTTCCAGAAGAAATGAATAAGAATCGATGTTCCACATCCTCATTAGCGTTTTGTCTTCCAGCGTTCCGGATTTTAGTCATTATAAACCACCAAGCTGTCTTCAAAATGGCTGCATTTTGAGTTAAATTTTATGAAAAGTATTAAATCTGTGTCTACATTCATATTTCACATGCTGATGTTCAGTTGTTCCAGCACTATTTGTTTCAAGATTATCATTGCTCTATTGGACTGCATTTGTGCCTTTGCCAAAGATAAGTTGACTAGATTTATATGTTTGTTTTGAGGACTGTCTAAATAGTTCATTGCTCTGACTGTTCTTTCACCAGTACCACAGATCATTAATTTCTGTAGTTCTATAATTAACCTTGAATTTGGGTAGTGTCAATCTTCCCACTTTGTTCTAATTCAACATTGCATTGGCAATTTTGGATTTTTGCCTTTTTATATAAACTTTAGAATGAATTTGCTTGTATCCACAAAATACTTTCTGAGATCTTGTTTAAGATTGCATTGAATCTGTAGATCAAGTTGGGAAGAACTGACATCTTGACAATATTGAGTCTTTCTATCCATGAACATAGACTCTTTATTTATTTAGTTCTTCTTTAATTTCATTCATCAGAGTTTTGCAGTTTTTCTCACATAAATCATGTACGTATGTTGTTAGATTTGTATCTAAGCATTTCATGTTTTGTGGTGGTATTGTAGTAAAAGTTGTTGTGTTTTAAAATCTAAATTTCAATTATGTATTGCAGTTTACAGAAATACAGAGTAAGTGTTTATATCTGGATATGAAAATATAAGATACATATAATTAAACGTATTTCCAACCAATAATTCCTTTTTTGTAGTGTTAAGCTCAAAAAACAAACTGGATAATAAGAATGTGATACATAATAAGGAATTTATATGAAGCTTGCCTCTAAATTTACGGGTTTAGAATTTCTTTGAATGTTAAATTCCAGTTTCTAGACAGTTTGCAGGGGAATTATGGTGAAGGTGGAGCAAAGGAAAAATCTGTATTTTCTTTGTTTAAGACTAAATTTAGAATGCCAGTGCTTTTTTCAACCTAGAAAAACTATTTATTCCAATTTTTTAATTAAATGCCTTTTAAAATTCAAATACTATATTTAGAAATATACAGTGAGATTTTAAAAACATGATCAGTGTATCATAATTTTAAAAAATATATGTTTTACTTACATGTTAGAAAATCAGAACAATAATTGTCAATAATTAAATGTATGAATTCTGATATTACATGAAATTGAACAGTAGTAAACAAAATCTGTTTATTCTTACAGAAAGCATGATTACAAAGGGGTACTTACAGTAGTAAGTCATTGTATTTAGTGTTAAGATAAATTAAATGGAGTCTTAAAATGTTGGAGAATGGCCTATTTAAAATGTTCTTTTCTCTTTTCTCAGGTTTGAACAAACTTTTCTGTCTTCCAGTAAATAAAAATTGTCACAAGAAAAACCTCAACCTTCTAAAAATTTAGAAATTTGATATGTAGAATGCCAGAACTCTCATATGAAAATCTAACTGAAACAAGTGACCTAATCATAAATAACTAACAAGATTCATCAATAGATATTTAAATAGCCACAAAGACTGAGAAAATATAAGTGATTCTAGAAGGAAGAAATTTGACTTCAGATATTTAACAGCATAAACTCTATAAACTAAATAAACCACTAGAATATTTTGAAATTCAGTAATTGTACTGTATTATTAATAATATATTATTTTGCAACAATTTACTTGTAAAATCTGCTAGTACAAATAAGTAATTATATTTTATTAAAAATTTAGAATTTCAGTATAAGAAAAAATTACTTCAATAAAACAAATTTCCTACTACAATCACAGTGAAAATCACAAAAAGTGATATTAACTATAAATGCACATTTAAATAAAATTTTAGAAAGTGTAAACATATACTTTCTGTATATGTGTCACTGAAATGGAAAGTATACTAATACTTTTATCACAAACTACCTTAGATCTCAGATTTATATCTCTAATACAAGTTCTATTAAAAGAAACTGGTTCTCCTTGAAAAAAATGGCTGATTTCATGTCTGGGGTTGAGACAGATTGATTTTTGAACATTCTGTTGTATCAGAAAGAAAGCAACTTCCAAGACTTAATGGAACTGCATCAAAAGGACAAAGAAGCCAATCTAAAGTGGGCTCTCACTGGATAAGCTGAGAGACATGAGCATCAAAAGGGGAGTATTGGCTGAGATCAATGATATACAGTAATTCTAAAAAGTCATGAGTCCATAATGATATAAAGAGGAAAAGTTAACATATAGTCATTGTGAACATAACAGAATGTTTCTGTTGAGTTTTGTTATTCAATCTTCTTGATATTATTTACTCATTTATTTTATCAACTTGGAAAACAATAAATTAAACATACCATTTAGTAGGAATTTTCTCGAAGACATATTAAATATCCAAATTTAATTATATATAATTTTATGTAACTTTGAGCATCAATAAATGTGCAATTCATTTGGTTGCAATGTTTCAAAAACTGCATTTCTTAGTAGATCCTCAAATACAAAGATGTGGAAAATACATTACATATTTTAGAACTTATCAACTTAAATGTTAATTGCAGACTTCTAATCCTCCACAGAAGAGTCAGGTGAAGTGTGTAACTCAAATTGGGAAAATTTGGCTAATTCCTCCTTGAACTAACAAACACTTTGACATCAAATTGCCACAAAAATAGGTGACCTGAGACCCTTCCAATTATTCTAATTTTATAGTCTGCAACTTATAGAATTGTGGTGTACAGGTTATAGGAAAGAAGCATGAGATGGCTCAAGAAGATTTCAACACCTGGAGAATATTTTGCCGACACTGTCAAATATTCACCTCTATTCTAAGTTTCCTTGTTAGCTTAACAGTGGCTTCTGGGTCCATACTGAACTTGATATCCCCTAGGCTCTATCCATTTGGAAGACCGGATCTATGGAAAGGGATTATAGAGAAAGCACTGTTTATTACCTAGTGCCTTGTGGAAATTTCTGAATGATCTTCATGCACATACATGCATCTTATTACAAATTGTTCTACAATCCATCAGACATCCATAGAGAAAACGATAATCACATCAAAATAAGGTGGGTCTGAATTTTCCACAAATCATACATACCACTTATAATCAAAAGTTGGGAGGAAAGCCCCCAAATTTTCATCACTCTATAACTTTTACTTAGAAATTTCAAAATGGTTTAGCTTGTAGCAACTATTCCTGGTTGAGTAAACACCACAGTGAAGTCATAAAAAATAATGAGGGTACCCAAGACACACAGCTGAAGGTCATCTGGCATGAGTTAGAAAACTACTGACCTAACATTGGCAAGAGGATTCATAAAGCTTTATCTTGTTTTTATTTGTAGTTTACTGCTCCTTACCTGGCTCTCATCATGTTCATTTCTTTCAAGTGTCTCTTACAATGATGGTAAGAAATGCTTTTAAAAGGGAATATTTGGAAAGGTATACATTCAGCCTCATAAATATATAGGTATGAAAGTTTAGATTTGTACAGACACAGAAAGAGTGCTATGATGAAAAGCAGCTAGCATAATCCACATAGCTTCACATAATACATTCTAAAATTTAAATAATTAACTAGCAAAAAAATTTAATTTACTGCCTCAATGTCACAGTCTCATTGTTCTTCAAAATGAATAGTGTGCCTTCTCTTCATTTCAAATGTTTATGTGCCATCTCCTTTCATACGTACACCTTATTTTGTTACTAACTCTTCTGGTTTTAAAGTATGTAGTGGATTTGTTTTCTAAACGTATATTATTGCTTTTCTGAAGTTTGTTTTAATATAAGAACAATTCTTGCATTGGTAGGATATCTTGAACTGTATACATGTATAAATAGAGCACTAGACGTGTTCAAAACTCAAGTTTGGAATTGTTGCCATATTTTCTTCCTGCACGCAGACCTTTTAAAAATCAGCAAAATCTATATTTCAACAAACTAAAAAAATAAGATACAGTGTTGTGGTCGAACTGTGTGGGACTTCAGCCTGAAACTTAAGCTTATATTTAGAGACAGCTCAAGGACACTCAAAGAGCCAAGTAACAAAGGTTCCAAGAAAGAACACATTTGTGCTAGTGACTGTATTTGCAACATCCACATTTCGTGGTGGGACAGAAATGCCTAGTCACCAATATAAGGTCAGGCATTAGATTGAGATATATTTTGCCTGGGAGATTTGGTTTCTGATTTATGTCTCAACTCAATATACCCCTTAATGCACATATATAGACATTATCATACTTACCGTGTAAGGCTGTTCATGTAGGAGATGTTTTACCACCAAATATTGGATCATTTTACCTGACTGTGTATCTGTTTCACACTAAAGTTTTTATCAAAAATTTCCATGTACAGCATTTTCATGACTTCAAATTAATTACTCATATTTCAGGATTTAGAATTCACAGATATCTATTTTTAGTCTTTCAAGCCTTTCTATGTACTTTTAAAACTCAATCCCACCTTAAAAATCAGACTCTAAATGCCAAGAACTGCCTACACAAAAAATAAACATTGAACAGAGCTGAAAACATTTTTTCAGTATTCTGTACAAAACAAACCTTGGTATGTACCGTGGGGGGAAAAACATAACATTCTTTAAGAAGTTATCAGGAAAAACACATAGAATGACAGGTTGCATCACTTCAGTAAAGTAGGGTGAGTGTATTTTATACGCTATTGAAATATGTTATCATCTATGTGATTTTCTTACTTATCAGCTAAAAAAGTGTGGCTTATTATGAAACTGCCACAAAAATAGTTAAGCTAAAAAGTACGGGCTTTTAAAACATCAAATTCACATAGAGTTTCTTTGTTATATTTTCTTCAAAACCTTTTCATTGCTAGGTTGACATTTTGCCAACTTTTTTTGTAGAAAGTGAATAAACTAGATCTAACTTTAAGATAAAATGGTTTGTTAAATTTTAATTTTTGAAGATGCAGAGGATGGTATAGTAGACTACAAAGTAATGAATTTTTTCACTTAAAAAAGTTAAAAACCAAATAAATTACTGATGAAGTCCTCTTGTGATTCATAAAACAAATGTTTTAATATTATTAAAATACAATGGCTCCCTTCTATTATCTATAATAACAACCAACCAAAGGAAATATAGGCAAAATATATAAATAGGCATTTCACAGTTTTTAAAAATTGTCTAAAATTTCAAGGATGCTGTGTTTTTCCAAAAGTAATGCAAATTAAAACAATATTGTGATATGCATTTTCATTATTTTTGACAAAAATAAAATTCTGACCTATAAAAAGTCTATAAAATCTAGGTTTGAGTCATAATTCCAAAGGACACAATTCCAAATGTCACGAACTTGAATGCTGAAATATTTTAAGATTAAAATCCCTAAAGTTTAAAGCTCTAAAGTTTAAAATTCCTAAGCTCTAAAATTCCTAGGGTCTGAAATTCTGAAAATCACAATCACAGGATTGTTGCATCATGTTAGGCAGATGATTCCCTTGTTACTGTCTTTATTTGGGAATTAAGTATGTTTCAAGGAGATGCATATAGGTGCCAAATTGACAAGGGGTGGATTTGATTTTAGGTGTCAACTTGACTGGCTGGAGGAATAGCTAAAAACCTGATAAAGCATTATTTTGAGTGTCTGTGAGGATGTTTCCAGAGGAGATTAGCAGGTGAGTCTGAGTTGATTGGGTGGGGAAAATCCAACCAGCGGGGGGCCCCGGGAGAACAAATATAGAAGCTGACCACGTCTCTGTCTAAGAGCTGGGACAGGCTTTCCTTTTTCTGCCTGCAAGTCTGAACTCCAGGCTCACTGGTCTTTGGGCTCCAGGACTTACACCAGTGGCCCCTCAGGTCTCAAGGATTTTATGCGGAGTCACATACCAGCATCCTAGGGTGTCCAACTTGTGGAGTCTTCTTTCATATATCTAGATACATACCCTATTCGTTCTGTCTCTCTGGTACACCCTGATTAATACATACTTGGCGTTGGAGGAAATTAACTATCATTTCTCCTTACTGTATTCCTTACCACACAATAGAAGAGAACTGTGAAATTGTTACCTCACAAAAAGTCCGTGATAAGTAAGTATACCAGGTTACTTAATGAAAAAGTCTAAAAGCTGTTATTATTGGTACTGCGAAAGCAGAAAATTGCTTAATGCAATGGCCAATAACCAGACTTGCAGATGGACATCAAATTACTTACAAACTGTGTAGACCACAACCACTCTTCAATCCAAGTGCAAAGTGCTTTGAAGATCATAAAAGTAAAAACCCAGTGAAAAATACAAGAAACTCCCCTGCCAAATTATTCAATTGTGTACACCTTCTGCCTCTTAACACAGCACCATGCTTGCCTTCCAAAAGCGCTCTTTGTCAGAGAACAAAAAGAATTTAATGAGCTCAGTGACCTTGTGAACTGAAGACACTTGCAGATATTGAGGTTCCTTCAGTGTTACAAAACACATTAAATGGAGAACTATTCTTTCTTTGAGGCAGGGTCTCACTCTGTAAAACAGGCCATAGCGCAGTGGCGTGATCACATCTCACAGCAGCCTTGACCTCTCAGGATCAAGGGATCCTCCCACCTCAGGCTCCCAATTAGCTGAGACTACAGGCGCAAGCCACCATGCATGGCTACTATTTTAATATTTTGTGGAGTTGGGGTTTTGCCATGTTGCCCAGCATGGTCTGAGACTCCTGGGCTCAAGGGATTCTCCCACCTCAGCCTCCCAGTGTTGGGATAAAAGGCATGAGCCACTTTGCATAGCCATGAACAATTTTTTTTTTTTTTAACTTTTAAGTTCAGGGGTACAAGTCCACGTTTGCTACATACGTAAAAGGAAGGGTTTGTTGTACAGCTTATTTCATCATTCAGATAGTAAGCCTAGTACCCATTAGTTATTTTTCCTAATCCTCTCCTTCCTCCCACCCTCCAGCTTCTGAAAGGTCCTGGTGTGTATTGTTCTTCTCCATGTGTCCGTGAGTTCTCATCAAAAGAAAATGTGGTACATATGCACCGTGGAACACTATGTATCCATAAAAAGAACAAGATCATGTCCTTTGCAGGCACATGGATGGAGCTGGAGTATCCTTAGCATACTAACAGAGGAACAGTGAACCATTCTCGATTAGAGATTTGACTGTTGAAAAAGAAAGAGGTGTTTTTTCTTTTTTCTTTTTTTTTCTTGAGACAGAGTCTTGCTCTGTCACCTAGGCTGAAGTGTAGTGGCTTGATCTCGGGTCACTGCAACCTCCGCCATCTGGGTTCAAGTGATTCTCCTGCCTCAACCTCCCCAGCAGCTGGGATTACTAGCGTGCAGCACCACGCCCAGCTAATTTTTGTATTTGTAGTAGAGACAGGGTTTCGCCATGTTGACCAGGCTGGTCTAGAACTCCTGACCACAGGTGATCTGCCCGCCTTGGCCTTCCAAAGTGCTGGGATTACAGGTGGGAGCCACCACGCCTGGTCGAAGATAGAGTTTTTATACTTAACATTAAATCTAACAGAAAAACTGGCAAATGCTTCACTCTGGCTAATGGATGGCACTTTCTAAACTGTCCCCACTGTTTTTTTAATCAACTGTATACAAGTCATGCCCTGTTGGATCCACAAATTCTATAACTTATTTGCTCATTTATGTATTAATGACTGGAACAAATGAAGCACTTTATAAATGATTATTTGAAGATCTGGTGGACTTTATAGAAGAAAATGGATGTCATTTGAATCCCACACCATCATGACAGATTTGGAATTGGGCATGGTCAAGGATATTTAAAGTGGAGTTCAAAGTGTTACCAATAACATTCGTTTTTTTTTCCATTCAGCCCAATGCATTTGGCAGAAAATGCAGATGGGTGTATGAGCCACACAAATACCAAAACAATGAAAACCTTAGCTTAAAATTGTGTCATTTGCCTGCATTGGAATTCCTTCCAGCTGATGACATTCTAGGAACTTTCAAAGCTTCATTTGCCTGAAGAAGCCACCCAACTTACTGACTGGTTTAAAATGTTTATATGCTTGGCAAAATAAAAAGACACTCATGCAATGGCACTGCTATCCAATCACCAGCATTGTTTCTGTCAAACCTGTGCTCTGTATGAGTGCAAAGCAGAATGGATTTCTGTGTGTCCCCAAACAACATAGGCATGGAAAAACTTCACAGAGAATGTATATGTTGGTGTATATAAAATCATAATAGAATTTCAAAAAAAGCAATCCCAACTAGAAAATGAATGTAAATGTATTCTGTAAGGAGAGCACTGTACTAAAAGACTAAAAAAATAAAAGCAGCTATTCATCATGATGCAAAACTTCAAAATAGAATTGGTGATCATGAAAGTTGTTCAGGTCTTAGGGATTTTGTGGAATTGCCCATGATCTATCCCTGTAATACACTTATTTTCGTATGTAGAATTTTCTTTTCAGTTTTTAAGGTTTAAGTTTTTCTCCCACTATTTTAAATGGTTAGCATTTTTGTTTGTTTGTTTGTTCTTTGAGACAGGATTTCATTCTGTCACCCAGACTGCAGTGGCACCACCAAGTTCCCACTGTAGCCTTGACCTCCTGTGTTTAAGCAATCTTCCCACCTCAGCCTCCCAAGTAGCTGGAACTACAGGTACGCACTACCACATCTGGCTAATTTTTCATTAATTTTATTGTTTTAGAGACAAGGTCTTGTTATGTTGCCTAGGTTGGTCTCTAACTCCTGGGCTCAAACCGTCCTCCTGCCTTGGCCGCCCAAAGCATTGGAAATTGCAAGCATGAACCCGTTTTTTATTATTTTTAATTTTTTTTAGCAATTCACAATGCTATGTATTTCATCTTTGCATCATTTCCAATACTGGAGGTATAAATTATGTAGAGGCTTTTAGAGAGTTTTAACTTGTTTTATGCAATTTTCTCAAATTTGACTCTGGAAAAGTGTCTTATCACAATATTGACTTTGTGTGTAAGCACTGTGTGTGTGTGTACATAAAAACGTTGAAACATTCTCAATAAATGAAGATATGTCCTTTTTGTACATGTGCATTTTTGAAAGATAAAACTTCTCAATATCTAGACTCTTCAGATGATGGCGTATATGATTGTGATCCATCATGATTATGGATGATGCCATCAAAAGATCTTTACATTGTTTATCACATTTCAGATCAGTCATCCGAATATAGCTGGATGCACATGATTACCAACCATAGTGATATACATTTACATAATTTGCTTTTCGACCTATTTCTTTATGAATATGATTTGTCTGCTCATAACTTATACCCATGTGACTTTCATTTGCATAACTGAATCTCTATGCTTACAAAAATATAAAGTTATTGTTGCCTATTTTATTGTGTAAAATGGCCTATGAAGAGTTCTGTCGTTTTATGTTTCCCAAATAAATCCCTTTTAAAAATAAAGATATTTTAAATAATTCTTATTAATTTTTCTACCATGATATTTTCAGAATTTTGATCTTTTGGAATTTCAACATTGGGAATTACAGTATTGAGGACTGTGTCTTTTGGGAGTATCATGGGCTCCCATAAAATCCAGAACTGGCCATAAAGGAAAGAATCAATATTTTCATGTATGATTGTTTCAGTTGTAAGGTTATATTGAGGGGAGGCGGGACTCAAACACTGGAACAAATTGAGGACTACCTAAAACAGTGCCAGGTTGTAAGCAGCTTTCTATAAGACACACCCACCAGTGTGCCACATCAGTTTACCATTGCCATGGCAATGCCCAGGAGTTACTGCCCCTTTCCATGGCAACGGTCCCATGACCTGAAGTTTACCACCCTTTCTCTAGTGATTTCTGCATAAACTGCCTCTTATTCTACATGTAATTAAAAGTAGGTATAAGTATGACTGCAAAGTTGCCCTAGACTGCCACGTGCAGCAAACTTGCTATGGGGTAGCCCTAGTCTGCAGGAGCAGTCATGGAGCTGTAACATGGCCAGAGCTGTAACGCCCCTGAAGCTTAACACTGCTGCTTCAAAAAAGCTCTTTTCTTTTACCACTGGCTCACCCTTGAATTATTTACTGGGCAAAGCCAAGAACCTCCATGGGTTAAGCTCCACTTTGGGGTTCACCTGCCCTGCATTAGTATAAACTTTTGGAGATTAATTTGGCAGTGTCAGCCTTGAAATATTTATATTTCCTCTGTTCCAGCAATTACACTTTTTGAAATATGTCTGACAGAATACTTCAGTTTCTCCCATTCATCACATAATTTCAACAAAGCATCCAGATTATGATCATTTGGTTATGAGTGTGTCTAAGCATTTTTATAGTTTTAAGTGTAATTCTATTCAATTATTGATATGGCAACACTGAAAAAAGGTCAACTCCACTTACAGAGTTGTTCCTGGACCTTATTAAATTACTGAAAACTTGTCCTATACACTCCCATGGCAGTAAAAAATTTAAATAAACTCTGTATGGCATTTTAATACGTACTAAGGTTATAATTTCATTTATGTAGATGATCAAATGTCCATATACTAATTATGTGTCTTATATTGTATTTTAAAAGAATGTCAAAGGAAACAGAAAAAAGACACAAAAATAGGCTTTGTAGCACATGAAGAGACCTTCCACTTTCTTGAAGAGCCACAAACTCAAAGATTTTAATGGGACAAAAGTATCTACTCCTAGAAAGTATAACAGTTCTTCAGGTTTCAATATTTTTTTTTTCTATCTAATTTAGGCTTTCTAAAGAGAATCTGGAAAGAAAATGAAAGCTTAAACCATTCATTATGAATAAAAAGAATCATGATTTTGAAATCATAACATGCTATACATTAAGAAGTAGTTCCTTGAAAATTCTCAATATAACAGTCTCTCAGTGTTCATTGTATTTCGCTCCAGAATTTCCATATTTTAATACAGACTGAAAATCTGAATTCTTTCAAAAAGAGTCAAAAATCTCATTTCATTTTTGTGGTCCTTCATTAACAATCCTATGCATAATTTTTCCAAGTTTTCTATAGGTGTGGAGCAATGTGCAGAATGCCTTGATTTTCTTTAATGTTAGGATTGATTTTTCCCTTTAGTGATACAGTAAAAGCTTATTATTATATAAAACTATTTATTAATTCTGTTAATATATTAAGCAGAATATATTTTATTTTGTTTAAAATCTATTAATTTCACTAGGCTGAAACACAGAGTTCCATTCCCTTACTCCCTTTTCACCACCCCCTCCAATAATGAA
Source organism: Macaca nemestrina (assembly GCF_043159975.1). NCBI lineage: Eukaryota > Metazoa > Chordata > Mammalia > Primates > Cercopithecidae > Macaca > Macaca nemestrina. Next base: position 162,616,442 of record NC_092128.1, on the reverse strand, counting down.
GCTTTAACAGCTTCCTCTCAGCTTCCTTTGTGCTGTTTGCCACTACAGCTATTTATGACACTTCAAGCAATGGCAAGAAGGAAACACACTATTTAAGCTCAGGCACCAACTGTTCTCATTCTGAAAATATTAGCAGTGAAAGTCATTCAGCTGGGAGCCCATACTGGTTTCTAACCTTGATCTTATTTATTATGACACCAATATGCTCTTGTCAAAAGAAAAACAACCTATATTTTATATATTTAAAAAGGTCCAGTTCAGATGCTTTTGGATCCATGCTGGGCTCTCTATCACAGATTTTATTTTATTTTTAAATAATCCTTACAGCTTGCAGTCTTGGGATTTATTATTATACAAATAAAATATAAGGGTTTTTTATAGTAGAATCTGAAAACTAATACATCATTTCTATTTTATCATCTCATATTTGTAATTTTCTATGTGATCATGTTATTTAGCAGCTTCAGTATACTTCCTAATCAAGATCACAAAAATTACTTTTGTCATATGCTTAAAATTTCACATGGTTACACTATATTTTCTTTCTCTAAACATTATATATTGCACTTATAGCTTTCAAACTTATTTGAGTATTGCAGTTAAAAAACAAACCTTCCACATGTGTCATGAAACATATCCCCAAAATTCTATATTCTAGGGATTAGCAATCATTCACATTTATTATATAATTAACTGAGAAGCTTATGATTTTGTTTTATTGCACTATGGTCTCAAGCATTCCACAAAGATATTTTCATTTCACAAAGTAATTCAATTCCGGATTATGATGTTTGGTACCTAACTGGTATTTCTTCAGCTATCATTTAATTTCTTCACTCTTAAAACAAATTCCGACCTGTTTTGGGTTATGCAATGTTGTATCGTCTTTGTTCTCTTAACACTGTCACGAAGCACATTACCTTGGAGGTAATGTCTATATTCCACATTCAAATGGAAGATAAATTTAGTTATTAATGTTGTTACTTTGAGGGCCATAGGGAAGGGAAATGTGTTACAACATATGAGTGGCCTCAGTTATTATTTTAAATGCTCTGTATTACAAAAATTGTGTCTATTTTTGTCCATCATGGTTTTAAATCTCCACAGCAATAATCTTGTAATAAAACTTAACCTTTCTCCATCTTTTTCTTATTGCATAGATAGCTATAGTATGGTAATAAAATCCCAAAAAACTAAAGAATACTGAAGAATGTTAGACTAAAATTTTGTAGTTACATTACCTGAATGATAAATATTCTTATAAGAAGTTATTTTAAATATCATACCACAAAAATGTTTATTTAAATTAAAAAATTCTTAAATTACCCAATAAATGAATCAATATATATTTTTTTTTGAGACAGAGTCTCACTCTGTCACCCAGGCTGGAGTGCAGTGGCATGATCTCGGCTCACTGCAACCTGTGCCTCCTTGGTCCAAGCAATTCTCATGCCTCAGCTTCCCGAGTAGCTGGGATTACAGGCATGCACTACAATTTCCAGATAATCTTTTGTATTTTTAGTAGAGATGGGGTTTCACCATTTTGCCCAGGCTGATCTTGAACTCCTGAACTCAGGCAATCCACCCGCCTCAGCCTCCCAAAGTGCTAGAATTAAAGGCGTGAGTCACGGCGCCTGGCTAAATGAATCAGTTTTAATTTTAATATTATTCATTTAGAAAGTATATTACTGATCATAATTTTATTTTATTATTATGAAAAATTAAGGAAATAAAATTTTAAAATCAAACATTTTGAAACAAATCAAGATTGGACAATTCTGTGTTTTGGAATAAGGCGTAAGATTCAACTTCTACATCTGTAAAATGAGATTATATACACTTAAGTGGAATTTTGTGACAGTCAAATATAACTATTTGTAAAGTACACATATCAAGTGGGCAGATGTAGTCTTCTGTCCTCTCTCTCTTGCTAAGTTCATCAGGTCCGTTTAGTTTGGAAAGAATCTTTAGCTTAGGAAGCTTCAGTCGTTACTTCAAATGCTCCATTTTACAAAAATAGTGCATATTTTTGTCTATCAATAGCTCTGTGACTTACTGATTCCTTCAAAAATGTTTATTTTTCATTATGTTCAAAGGATAATGCAGACACAAAGTGAAAATGCAAATCAGGCCATCACAGGTTCTTACGGTGTTCACAACCAATGGGAGAAGAGATTTAACCTGAATGGAAGCAGAATGTGACTTCTCGGAAGAGATGGCATAAAATCTATGTCTTTAAGGGCAAATAGACTTTTCAGTGGAAAATACGATCTAGAAAAAAAAGTATTACAAATAGAATAAATAATATTGGAGAAGCCTAGAGTTTTAAAGAATGTGATAAATCTGGGGAACATGAGAAATGTCCTACGGATATTGCCAAGGTAAGGAGAAATCAATGATAGGAGACAAAGTGATACTGAAATATTGAGGCTATTTGGAGGAGGCCAAGGGAAGGGGCTTGGATTGCAGCCTGGAAGTTAATGCAAGTTTAAATAGGAAAGGACAAATTCATGTATGATTTGTAGGAAAAACTCTGTTGAGTATGCGGACAAACTGAAACACAAAAAGACTTATTCCTTTCATCTCACTCTATGTTGGCTGTTCTGACTTCCTAAAATAACTAATTACAATACTGATCATTTTAAAATGTAACAAATATGCCATAAAATAACAGGTAATTCTTGAATATGTAACTAGTGCTAACCATTGTCCTAAAAACCATACATTTTAAAATGTAATTGTTACAACAAATATTTGAAATGGGAATTACTGCATACTTATATAATTACCATATACTTATTTTGCAGTTGAAATTGAAGCACAAAGTTTAAGTATCTTGTTCTAGGTCTCATAACTACGAACCGGAATTAGGTAATGATTTTAGGTGTTTACATAATTCTTAAGAATGCTACCTCTTTGGAAACCTTACGCATGCTAAGTATATTTTAAAACATCTATGTTCAACAAAAATTCTGAATAACTTTAATTTTAAATATCTGTTAGGTTATACTGGAGGTATTTATTTATCTGAACAGATAATTATTCTGTGAAACTTGCATTGATATTACCGCTTTATATTTATACTTTCAGTTATGGTGTAAAATAACAAAGTTATTTTCCTATATTCTAAGAAACAAGTTTAGATTTAACTGAAAAGTAAATTTAATTTTTTTCTTTTTAAATTCTATGTAATTCAACAATACATAATGTTGGTAGGTTTTGATTATTTTTCCATTGCCATGTTGATCTTCATTTTTATTGGCTTATTATGTTAATTATGTATAAATAAATGATATTAACCTTTTGGAACATATGCTGCTAGTATTTTCCTTGATTTATAATTTTGCTATTTATAATTTTAATTAATACACATAAAGTATTTGTAAATGAAGTCAGAGGGATAAACTTTTGCTATTGACTTTTGTGTCTTTCATTTTGTGTTTTAAAAATACCAATCACGATCCCAAAGCATATGGATATTAAGCTCTATTTATCTCAGTAACAATGATACAGTTAATATTAACTTATTCTTACACCATTTGAACAATTCATCTGTTTTCTAATGATTCACCCCATTACCCATCTAACTCTTCTTAGTTCATAATATAGAGCCTGCTCATCAATACTTTCTCTTCTTCTTTTCCCATTCCTCTAATGTAACGACCAATGTACATCCTTCTATTGAACGGTATAAAGTATGTTTTATCCATGTTGAAATTCTTACAGCATTAAATATTGTTATTAACAAAATCATATTAAAATCCTTTAATTTTTACATATATATTAACTTCATGAATACATTACAAAACATTGGAAGGCAGAAATTTTGATGAGCTATTCTATAATCTCATAGTCAAGCACATAGACTTTGTTCCGGACTCCCTGATTCTGCAAGCTGGCCCTGCAGCAAAGTGGCTGTGCAACTTATTTAACCTCTCCCTGCTCCTGGTTTCTTAGCTGATAACTAGAAAAATAATAAGGCAATATTAAATGAATCAGTACATGTGAATCTTTAAGAAGACTTTTTGGCATACTGTAAACACTATGTAAAAATTAGCTATCACTAGATTTGATATAAATTGCAAGCTTTTAGTAACCTATTTAATTTATTGCAGTACAAAATACAACTTTATTCAGTGACTAAAACCTATGTGGAAGCTTCAAAGTTTTTTCTTCCAAAATTCAGACACAAAGAATTTTGAAAAATACACACAGACTTGCTACTAAGGTCAATAACAAGGCAAGGATGTCCACTTACTGCTTCTTTTCAACATCATACTGGAAGCCCTCACTAATCCGATAAGACAAGACATATAGTTACAGAGATTGGAAAGAAAGAAAACTGTCTTCAGATGTAGACAACATTATTATCTATGTAGAAAATATAAAAGAATAGTCAAAAGACTCCTGAAACTAATAAGTGATTATAGCAAGGTTGCAGGGTACATGATTAATATACAAAAGCCAACTGCTTTCCTATTTACTGGAAATGAACAAGTGCAATTTAAGAATAAAAATAAAATACCATTTACTTTTGTACTTCCCCAAAATAAATACTTATGTATATATAAGTTTAAAGAAATGTACCAGATCTATACGAAGAAAACTACATAACTCTGATAAAATACATTACAGAAAAACTAAATAAGTGGAGAGCTATTCCATGTGAATGGATAGGACAACTCAATATTGTTAAGATGTCAGTTCTTCTCAACTTGATTGAGTGCCATCCCAATAGAAATCGTAGCAGGCTCTTTGTGGGTTTCACAAACTGATTCTTCAGCTTGTATTGAGAGACAAAAGAGGAAAAATAGATGGCAGATTATTAAAGGAGCACAAAGTTGGAAGACTGGCAATACCTAACTTTAAGATTAATTATTAAACTAAAGTAATCATGACAGTGTGGAGCTGGTGAAAGAATGGACAAATATATCAATGGAACATAATATCCCAGAAATGAAACCATACAAATATCATCAACTGATCTCTGACAATGAAGCAAAAGTAATAAAAGTGATGAAAGGGTAATCTTTTCAATAAACAGTGATGGAAAACTAGACCTTCAAACACAAAAATAGTAATCTAGACACAGATCATACACCTTTCACAAAAATTACCTCTAAATGTATCTTTCATACACCCAAATGTAAAACACAAGACAATAAAACTCCTAGAGGATAGCACAGAGAAACTCTATCAGTTGTGGCATGGCAGTGACTTTCTTAGAAACTACTCCAAAAGCATGCTCCATGAAAAAAAAAAATCGATTATTTAGATTTCATTAAAATTAAACATTTATGCTCTGCAATTAAAAATATCAAGGGATGACTCCAGCTTTGTTCTTTTTGCTTAGGATTGTCTTGGCCATACAGGCTCTTTTTTGGTTTCATATGAAATTTAAAGTAGTTTTTTTCTAATTATGTGAAGAAAGTCCATGGTAGCTTGATGGGGATAGCACGGAATCTATAAGTTACTTTGGGCAGTATGGCCATTTTCACGATATTGTTTCTTCCTATCCATAAGCATGGTATGTTCTTCCATTTGTTTGTGTCCTCTCTTATTTCCTTGAGCAGTGGTTTGTAGTTCTCCTTGAAGAAGTCCTTCACATCCCTTGTAAGTTGTATTCCTAGGTATTTTATTCTCTTTGTAGCAATTGTGAATGGGAGTTCACTCATGATTTGGTTCTCTGTTTGTCTATTATTGGTGTATAGGAATGCTTGTGATTTTTGCACATTGACTTTGTATCCTCAGACTTTGCTGAAGTTGCTTATCAGCTTAAGGATATCTGGGGCTGAGGCGATGGGGTGTTCTAAATATACAATCACGTCATCTGCAAACAGAGACAATTTGCCTTCCTCTCTTCCTATTTGAATACGCTTTCTTTCTTTCTCTTGCCTGATTGCCCTGGCCAGAACTTCCAATACTATGTTGAATAGGAGTGGTGAGAGAGGGCATCCTTGTCTTGTGCTGGTTTTCAAAGGGAATGCTTCCAGCTTTTGCCCATTCAGTATGATATTGGCTGTGGATTCGTTATAAATAGCTCTTATTATTTTGAGATATTCTATCAATACCTAGTTTATTGAAAGTTTTTAGCATGAAGGGATGTTGAATTTTGTCGAAAGCCTTTTCTGCACCTATTTAGATAATCACGTGGTTTTTGTCATTGGTTTTGTTTATGTGATGGATTACATTTATTGATTTGCATATGTTGAACCAGCCCTGCATCCCAGGGATGAAGCCAACTTGATCGTGGCTTCAAACTATACCACAAGGCTACAGTAACCACAAAAACATGGTACTGGTACCAAAACAGATATATGGACCAATGGAACAGAACAGAGGCCTCAGAAATAATGCCACACATCTACAACCATCTGATCTTTGACTAACCTGACAAAAACAAGCAATAGGGAAAGGATTCCCTATTTAATAAATGGTGTTGGGAAAACTGTCTAGCCATATGCAGATAACTGGAACTGGACCTCTTCCTTATGCCTTATACAAAAATTAACTCATGATAGATTAAAGACTTACATGTAAGACCTAAAACGATAAAAACCCTAGAAGAAAACCTAGGCAATACCATTCAGGACATAGGCATGGGCAAAGACTTCATGACTAAAACACCAAAAGCAATGGCATCACAAGCCAAAATTGACAAATGGGATCTAATAAAGCTAAAGAGTTTCTGCACAGCAAAAGAAACTACCATCAGAGTGAACAGGCAACCTAAAGAATAGGAGAAAATTTTTGCAATCTATCCATCTGACAAAGGGCTAGTATCCAGAATCTGCAAAGAACTTAAACAAATTTACAAGAAGAAACAAACAACACCATCAAAAAGTGGGCTAAGGATATGAACAGACACTTCTCAAAAGAAGACATTTATGTGGGCAACAAGCAGATGAAAAAAAGCTCATCACTGGTCATTAGAGAAATGCAAATTAAAGGCACAATGACATATCATCTCATGCCAGTTAGAATGGTGATCATTAAAAAGTCAGAAAACAACAGATGCTGGAGAGGATATGAAGAAATAACACTTTTACACTGTCGGTGGGAGTGTAAATTAGTTCAACCATTGTGGAAGACTGTGTGGAAATTCCTCAAGGATCTAGAAACAGAATTACCATTTGACCCACAATCCCATTACTGGGTATATACCCAAAGGATTTTAAATCACTCTATTGTGAAGACACATGTACACGTATGTTTACTGCAGCTCTGTTCACAATAGCAGAGACTTGGAACCAACCCAAATGCGCACTAATGATAGATCGGATGAAGAAAATCTGGGACATATACACCATGGAATACTACATAGCCATAAAAAAGGGTGAGTTCATGTCCTTTGCAGGAACATGGATGAAGCTCAACAAACTAACATGGTAGCAGGAAACCAAACACTGCATGTTCTCACTCACAAGCGGGAGTTGAACAATGAGAACACATGGACACAGGGAGGGGAACATCAAACACCAGGGCCTGTCACAGAGTTGAGGGCTAGGGGAGGGATAGCATTAGAAGAAATACCTAATGAGATGACACGTTGATGGGTGCAGGAGCCACCATGGCACATGTTTACCTATGTAACAAACCTGCACGTTCTGCACAGGTATCCCAGAACTTAAAGTATAATAACAAAAAAAAAATTAAAAAAAAAAAATAGAAAATGTCAAGGGAATGAGAACACAAGCCAAAGACATGGGGATGTTAGCCAGCAGAGAGGCTCTTCCTTGCTGCCTAGTTCTGTGTGTTTTGACGCAGTTGGTCAGTAGTGTTCTGTGGTACAGGGGAAGAGAGTGATGACTCCCTCACATAGTCCGCTTCTGTGCCTTGGAGGAACCTCCTCCGATTACTGACTCCGTGCCTGGGTTTATTTTGCTAGGTTTTCTGGTCCACGGGGTTCACTAAGGCAGAGGCTGGCTGGCAGACAAGACATATCCTTACCCGTTGGGTGCTGGGAGGGAGACACATGCCTGCTCCTCAACCAGCCTGCAAAACTGGGCACCTCACCTCTCAGTGACCTGAGAGTTAGGGCTCCACTCTGCCTGAGTACTGCCCAAGCCAACAAGTCCTGGTTGGCTGGGATCTGCAGGGGTGTTGTGGGTGGGGATCACCTCATTTGCTGTACGGGTGCTTCCCAGGAGAACACAGGGTTGCGCATGCAAATAGAATTGAGGCAGAAACGAGACTGCTGGGCTGGAAGCTCTAGTGAGTGTGGTCCATTTGGCTGCTACAGGCGGGGGTGCGTGGAGCTGTCCACCCTGCCCTCTGCGTATTTCCCAGGGCAATAGGAGGCTGTGCAGCTCAGCAGATTTCAGGGAGAATTAAGGCCCTTGGGCTGGAAGCTCTAGAAGGCGTGGCCTGCTTGGCTAGGAGAGGTGGGGTTGGTCAGAGTCACCCCTTCCTGCTATCCAGGGGTTTCCTGGGACAAGAGGCGACACCTGCCGGTTGAACTCACTCAGGAGCAGGAAAGCGGAGCTGGAAGCTCCTGCGGGCGTTGCCTGATTGCCTCACTATCTGCTCTCTGGCCAGGTATTTCCTGGAACAACAAGTGGTTGCGCCCGCCAGCTAAGTTCAGGCATACGGGGCTGCTGGGCTGGACGCTGGCGCTGAACCCTGTGCATGTGCAGGGTGGAGGGGTGGCGGGTGGCTGGGGGCTGGAGGGAGGGGAGCAATGCGACTGCCCCTGGGCACTGTGACTGCAGTCTCTACTGGGGAGACGGCACTGGTGCCTCTGTTCCTGGGTCCAAGGCTTATGGAGGTCCCCTTGGACTCGAGAGCTGCCTCTACAACATTTCCAGCGGCTCTCTGCCTCAGTTTAGAAGCTGGTGGGAGGGTGCGGGGAGGCCAGCGGGGGAAGGGGGGCGGCGGTGGGGGTCTTCCGTTCGCAGACTCACACAGGATCCCGCGGAGAGCGTGAATCCCCTCACGGGCCCCTTACTCACCCTTTCCTGTGACGGGGAGCTTCTCCCGGCTCCGCGTTTATCCCAGACAGGCTGCTGCCCAGCTGCACGCCTCTCTGCTCTCTCTGTCTGCTTGCTGCCTTGCTGGAGTCCGACATGGTTGCTTAGACATCAGCTTGTGGGGTCAGTGTGCGCCAGGCCTTTGTCTCCTCTCTGTGAGAGCAGCGCCCAGGAGCTGCTTCTAGTCCGCCATCTTGACTCAACCCCTCTTAATCGCTCTTCCTGTGTCTCCGGCTTTTAGAACTAAAGCAGTTATAAGAATACAGACGTATTCCACTCAGTCGGAGTGTTTATAAAGGTGTTTATTTTATTTATTTATTTATTTATTTATTTATGTAATCCCTGCAGGATAATTCTAAGTTGGTTTACTATACTTATCCAATGCATTTGTCTTTTCTTTGGTACCTTTTCTCCATGTAGTTTTGTTTGAGGTAAAAGACAGACCCTCCCGGTTTTGAGGTAAAGCAAACCTTGAAAAGAAATTATTTTAAAACTGCAGACTTCAAGCTGGTATGGAAAAAAAAAATCTTGTTTTTAAATTACACTACTAAAGATTTAGATTTCTTTTTTGTGTGATGGAGTATCTCTCTGTCGCCCAATTGCCAATAAATATATATACCAGGGAAGCATGCAGCACATCAAATGTAGTTAATATAGCATCCATAAACTTTTGCTTAGATGAAAAAAAACATTTAAGAATAACTTGATTATTTGAACAAGTCATAACATCAAATAACTAAATGGAAAAACCTGGGCTGTGTTTAAAAAGAATACATGTTGGGCTGGGCGCGATGGTTCAGACATGTTATCCCAGCACTTTGGGAGGCAGAGGCAGGTGGATTGCATGGGCCCAGGAGTTTGAGACCAGCCTGGGCAAAATGGCAAGACCCTGTCTCTACAAAACTTACAAGAATTAGCCAGCATTATGACACATGCCTCTAGTCCTGGCTACTCAGGTGGCTACTCAGGAGGCTGAGGTGTGAGAACTGCTTGAGCCTGGGAGGTGGAGGTTACAGTGAGCAAAGATGGCACCACTGCACTCTAGCCTGGGTGTCAGAATGAGACCCTGTCTCAAAAAACAGAAAAGAAAAGAGAGGGAAGGGAGGGAGGGAGGGAGGAAAGAAGGAAGGAAGGGCATACACGTATGCTTTGTAAATTATGCTTTTTAAAAACAAACTATTAAAACTTTTGCAACTATCTAGAAATTTTAGGAAAACGTACATATATATACCCTGTATTCAACACTACTCTAAACAGTAGTTTTACATCAGAGAACAATATAGACAGAAATTTCTACATTTACACAGCTTACATTATTGCAGGAGGTAAATAATAATACACGTAATTGTTGACTACACTTTATAATGTGCTAGAAAATGTTAAGTATTACGTCGTTGAAGTACTTGCATCTTTATTTTCCAGTATTTTACTCAAGAGACAGCTGTATATATGTTACTCCAATGGGCAATGCCTTTATTCTTTTTCAGTTGGAAGTTCTTATTCTATTGGACTATTTTTTAATTATATGAGCAACAGAAAATTCATCTGAAAACACAATCTAATTATTGTAGTTATTTTTGAAAGGCAGTATTTGTTTTACAGTCTAAGGAGCATCAGTTTAAATCTTATGAATATAATATAATGAGATGTAAAATCTGGAAATTTTTTTACACTACACAATTTTTCTATATTCAACAAAATATATTATGCCTTTATTAGAACACTATTACTTGCACATATTCAATACAATGTAGTTATTATTTTTGTATTTCCTTTTCCCCAGCGATATTAAGCACCATACTATGTCTCAGCAACATACTTATGTTTGAATGGAGTTCGTGAAAAATAAGAGGAAATAGGGTGGAAATGAACCACTACCTGCTGATCATACTTCATTTATCTGTTTGGTGTTATGAAGATTTAAGATTCTTCAACTTAACCTCATTTCCACTATCTAGAGAGATTAAGACTATTTTGCACAAAGTTGAATAACCACACACTTGATTACTTCACCAGAAATATTAAACAATGACAATCTGGAGGTGTACAAATAATGCCACTCCATAATTATTGAACTGAGATTCGTGTTATAATGCAAATGATAAGATTATATCCTCAGTTAAATTATATAAAACATGGTAACCTCCAAAAAATGTCACCATATCCACTCATATCACTAGTTTGAAAATATGTGTTTTCAATTTGATTACACAGAATATATTTTATTATAAAAATAAGTAATAAATTATCCTACAGAAAGGAATATTTTATTATTGGCAAAGAGTCATCTACACAGTCAAGGAATACTACTTCATTAGTACTTAGTCATCAAATGGTTTTTGTTATTTAAAACTTCCTTGAAAATGCAATGCATTTGCTACAAAGTTTTACTAAGTTATTTATATATATATCACCATCCACTTTTCTGTATGTTCTTTAGGCACTGTGTGCTATATGCAAATGGAACACATTTTTCTCTCTGGATATTTGATTCTTTCTACTGTGGTAGACAGACCCTAAGGTTTTCAATCTCTTGGTGTTAAAAGCCTTTGTGTAATCCCCTTCTTTAGAATGTGAGCTAGACTTGTGACTTGCTTATAAACAATAGAATATGACACACATAAAGCAGTGTCACACCTGTGATTACATTACACTGTGTAAAACTGTTCTGCTAGCTCTCATTGTCCTGTTTGGTCTTTAAGAAGCAAATTGAGATGTTTTGGTGAGGGTCTGCTTATGAAAAAGGTTATGTGGCAGAAAAGATAAATGGCTAAGCACTAAAGGTGGCCTCCATTTGACAACCTTCCTGGATCCAGAGCGCTCAGCCATAGAGCTTCAAGAAAACAAATTCTACTGACAGCCTACATGAGCTTGGAAGTGAGTTATTTTGCCATTTGAGACTCCAGATAAGTGACACCCTTGATAGCAGATTGTAAGACCCATGGTATTTTTCTGTATTATGAATATGTAGTTACCACTGCTTCAACAATTTGCTGTTTTTAGAATCCTGCTGAACACATAAACAAAATTATTCTTATTTGTGGCTAATGAGCAAGAATATCTATAGTACAGTCAAATAGGTGTGTACTTGTTGAGTCAAAAGACATTAATTTGAATAGATATCATCAAAATAGTCTCCCCAAATTAGGATTTAATTTATCCTTTTATCATAGTGTAAAGAATTCATGGTCCAAAGGAGATTTAACCTCCACAACCTCCCTAAGAACTCAAAGCTAGCACTGCCAACAGACAATGGATTTTAGAGACTGCCCTAGATTCATTGCCAGTGTTGTCTCTGAAAATGAGATTTAGATCATGACACATATGACACACCATTCATCTGCATGATTCATTGTCCTTCAAATAGCTCCATTTGGGGTGGGTTTATTTGATTGACAAAATATCATAGGTTTGTTGTTGAATTACAAGTAAAGTTAGTAAAGTGAATATCTACCCTGACTTGTTTCTTTAGTAAATTGTACTGCAATGTTGTATATGCCCAAAATATAAAGTTCACCAAAAAAAAATGAGGCAAATGTCCACCTTATATTAATTTATTCATTTATCTACCAAAGCAATTCTAAACCTGTTCTAGTACGTTAGTTATATATATAGACTTAGGTATGCCCCAGAGTATTACTGAATATACATATGTATGTGTGTATGAATATATGCATATATATGTGTAAATGTGTGCACGTGTCTTATTCCAACTTCTACTGGTATGACAATACCACAGACTGTGTAATTTATAAAAAATAGAAGTTTATTTGGGTCCTGATTTTGAAGCCTGGGAAATCCTAGAATATAACATTGTCATCTGTCAAGGGTCAAGCCATGGTAGAAGGTGGGATGTTGGAAGTGAGTATGTGAGACAAAGAGTGGAAGTTGGGTGAAACTCAGTCTTTTCATTAGGAGGCCACTCCAGTAATACCTAACTCACTTCCACAATACTGGCATTAATACATACATGAGGGCTCCACCCTATGAAAGAAACATTCAAACCATAGCAGTATATATATATATGCACATATATGTGTGTGTGTGTGTGTGTGTGGTTGTGTGTATACATACACACACACATATATTTGAAGTCACAACAATTAAAAAGAATTGTGCCATTTACAGATAAAGAAGTTTAAAAAATAACAAGTCAGGGGGACAATGAACTTACTTTTGGATATGTGCCCAACACGTCCAAGTGAAAATGCCTGCATGAACTTGAATTGTTTCATGAATATAAAATTCATGAGAGAAAAAGGCTTAAGAAATTTATTTTTGATTTATGAACTTGATACTGTAGTTACAATTGATTAAAGTGAAGTAAAAAGAGTATTGTGGATATATATTGACTAAGAAAACTGCAAATATTAAACATGGTAAGGGAAGGGGGAAGGACAGGAAACCTGGAAAAAGAGGTAGAGATTTAAACAAAGTTTAAAAAACAACTAGTGTTAAAAATTATCAGCAAAGTACAATTATATGACAGGAAAATTTCCATTTTTGAAATTTGTAAGCTATCAGATATTGTATTAGTCTGTTTTCACACTGCTATAAAGAACTACCTGAAACTGGGTAATTTATGAAAAAAGAGGTTTAATTGGCTCACCATTCCACAGGCTTAACAGGAAGCATGACTGAGAGGCCTCAGGAAACTTACAATCATGGTGGAAGGCAGAGGGGAAGCAAGCACCTTCTTCACATGGTGGCAGGAGAGACAGAGAGAGAACCATGGGGAAGTTCCACGCAGTTTTAAACCATCAGATCTCGTGAGACTGAACTCACTATCACAAGAACAGCATGGCGAAATCTGCCCACATAGTGCAATCACTTCCCACGAGATCCCTCCCCCGACATTGGGAGTTACAATTCAACATGAGATTTGGATGGGGACACAGAGCCAAACCATATCAGAGATATGTGCAAGAACAGTTTGAAGAGAATTAAAAGGCCAAGAACAATGCATTGAAAAGTTACTGTGCCTGCGGAAGTAAAGGAGGCAAGCATAAAGCAGTCTTTCTAGAAGTGCGCATGAGAGGATTAGCAGGGAATTAGAAAAGGTGCCAGACCAAGGGGAGGATAGCTTATTTGTTTTTCTGTATTTTGAAAAGTGATACTCTTGCATAATTCCTATGCTTAGACCAAAGTGTCCATAGGCAGAGTGAAATTAAAGGCAAAAATAGATTCACATGTGGAGAAAGGACCTGCTAGAAATGAGAAGAGAAATGTTGCAGGTGTATATATAAAGAGGGAAAAGAAACTTCCTGTTTCGGGGGAAACTTCACAGAAAAAAAAATTATATATATTTTTAAAGCCCACACTTTCTGAGTTCAGAATGGAAATAGAAAATGCCACTCTGACAGACAAAAAGGCGTGCCTGCCCAGAGATATAGAGAACATGCCAAACTTCACGTAGGGCTGCAATATGGTTTGGATATTTATCCCCTCCAAACCTCATGTTGAAATGTCATCCCCAGTATTAGAGATGGGACCTAGTGGGAGGTGTGTAGGTCATGGGGATGCGTCACTCATGAGACTTGACGCTATCCTCACAATAATGAGGGAGTTCTTACTCGGAGTTCACGTGCAATCTCATTGTTTAAAAGAGTGTGGCACCTCCCCACTCTCACTCTTGCTCCCCTTCTTGCCATGTGACACAGTGGCTCTCTCTTTACTTTCTGTCATGATTATAAGCTCCCTGACACCCTCACCCAAAGCTGAGCAGACGCCAGCCCTATTCTTGTAGAAGTCTGCAGAATGTGAGCCAATTAAATGATTTTTCTTTATAAATTTCCCAGTCTTAATATTTGTTTATAGTGACACAAATGGAATAACACAGCTATTTTGTATTTTTATTTCTTTGGACATAACTCCTTTGTATTTACCCTTTTTCATTTTTTTCTCCTGAAGAACTTTTATTTACTACATAAAATAGACACAGGCATTATTTTCTCAGAAAAAAATCCTTCTTCTCTTTTTTTGGTAACATATTAAGTAAGATAGATCCCACTCCATATTTGTTCTCCCTTTCACAATGCTGTATATATCTACTGATATATGTATATATTTTTGTATATATAACTATATATTTTGAAAAATATTTTGAAAAAATATTATGGAAGTTCCACAAAAAAGAAAAATAGAATTACCATCTAATCCAGCAACCCCATTTTTGGGTATATTCAAATGAATTGAAATAAGTATGGTGAAGAGATGTTTACACTCCTATATTCACTCCAGTATTACTCACAGTAGGCAATATTTGGGAGAAACGTCAGTATCCATCAGCAGATAAATACATTTAAAAATGTGATACACACAGATACACGTACACGCACACAGAGAGAGAGAGAGAAAGAGAGAGACATAGAGAGAATGGAATACTATTAAGCTTTTAAGGTTTGCAAAAAAATAAGCAAATCTGGAGGATATTAGGCTAAGTAAAATAAGCCAGACACAGAAAAACAATTATCACATGATCTCACTTATATGCAGAATTAAAAATTTGAACTCATAAATTAACAGAGTAGATTTGTGGTTACCAGAGCTTGGGGGATGGGGAGGACATTGATGGGAAAAGGGGAAATTTTGTTCAAAAGACACAAATTTCAGTTACATGAGAGGAATAACTTCCGATGATCTATTGCACAGTGAATTAACTAGAGTTAATAGTTACGTATTATATATTTCAGAGTTGCTGAGAGTAGATTTTAAAGTTTCCTCACTGCAAAGAAATGATAAGTATGTGAGATAATGAATATGCTAAATTTGTTAGTCTGATATGGTTATTCCCTAGTGCATCAAATTATTGAAGCATCACATGCTACATTGTAAATAAGTAAAATCATTTCTCGTTAATTAAAAGTAAAATTTTTTTAAACGTGAAAACTGCTTGAACCTTCAATGCTTTGCAGCCCACATTGTAGAAATAATGTAAGGTATTATTCTTATTACCGATAGGTGTTATCTAACTTGTGTATATATTTTACTCCGGGAGAAAGACATTTACCAGTAGAAAAAACAACACCGGATTTGGGAAGACTTCAACCTCTTCACTCCCCAACCTCCACTCCCTTCAGAGGTAGAATTTTTCTGAAAGGATCAGGAGAATGTATT
The DNA here is from genome assembly GCF_043159975.1 of Macaca nemestrina. Lineage (NCBI taxonomy): Eukaryota > Metazoa > Chordata > Mammalia > Primates > Cercopithecidae > Macaca > Macaca nemestrina. The sequence goes on along the minus strand of NC_092128.1, from coordinate 162,600,357 downwards.
TTCTCTGAAAAATTTTCTCAGAGAAGTATACCAAGAATGTTTGCTCCTTATACTCTACCTAGCCATCATCTACCACAGTCATTCATCTGGACTTCAAGTCTGGCCTGCTGGGGTGTAGGTCATCACCTCTACACTGGGCCACTATCAAGATCCAAAATGTGCTAAAACTTAAAGTCACTGCTATATTTGGTAGCAATCCGAAGTGGACCAAAACATTCCCTAAGTAATGCCAAGGTCAAAAAGATGATGTCGATATGTCAAATTTTGATCTCTGTGAGTGGGTACTACTAAATAGAGAGTTGTTATAAGTAGGATAAGAGAAGAGCTGTTGGTTGTTTCATCAAAGCAAAGAATATTAAGGAAATTAAAGTAAGCTATCAACAAGGACATGTCCTGTTTAATTTGTAATGTTTTCCTCAAATACGTTAAGTGTTATCCTCTCCCTAAAAGAAGAAAGGACCCTGCCTCTTTATAAAATTTATAGGATGGTACAATACAAGGCTAAAAACTGTCCTAGTAGACCTGTTTTTTAAAAAATATTAATGTGTCACTTTAGGCAGAAGGAACATGATCCTGGAGGGAAGCATAAGTACGCAGACAGAAATAAAGAACAATAGGGATGGTAACAATACAAGTAAATCAATATTAACTTAAGAAGAAAAGAACCAGGTAAGCGCCCATAAGTGTTAAATGTATAGAGAAATAAAAATAATTTTTAAAATCACATAAATGGTGAGAGAAGTAAACTGTTTTAAGGTCATAATATTATATGACAAGTTGTAAATTTTCTTATTTATACATGGGTATAATATGTCAAGAATTCATGTTGCTGGGATAATAGAGTAGTTAAAAAATGTATATTGATAGTAACATAGGAAAAATTGGAATTTAAAAAATCTTGGTTAATCCCAAAGGAGGTAATATAGTAAAGAAAATAAAAGAGTTGAGAGAAACAGTAAAGGAAAACAGTATACATAAACTCAAATATAAGAAAGGAAACAATGTATGTCAACAAACAAAATATTTCAATTAAAAGGCAAAAATTATCTTTTCTACTTTTAACTTCAATTTAAAAACACACACATGGTAAGTGAAGGGAAAAGGGCAGGAAACCTGGAAAAAGAGGTAGAGATTTAAACAAAGTTTAAAAAACAACTAATAGTGTTAAATATTATCAGCAAAGTAAAATTATATGACAGGAAAATTTCCGTTTTTGAAATTTGTATGCTATTGGATATTGTATTAGTCTGTTTGTTTTCACACTGCTGGAAAGAACTACCTGAAACTGAGTAATTTATGAAGAAAGAGGTTTAACTGACTCACAGTTCCACAGGCTTAACAAGAAGCATGACTGAGAGGCACCAGGAAACTTACAATCATGGTGGAAGGCAGAGGGGAAGCAAGCACCTTCTTCACATGGTAGCAAGAGAGAGAGAGAATGAAGAGGAAGTTCCACACGGTTTTAAACCATCATATCTCATGAGATTGAACTCACTATCGTGAGAACAGCATGGTGAAATCTGCCCTCATAATGCAATCACTTCCCACCAGGTCCCTCCCCAACACTGGGAGACACATTTCAACACACAATTTGGATGGGGCCACAGAGCCAAACCATATCAGATATATGTGCAAGAACCGTTTGAAGACAATAAAAAGGCCAAGAACAATCCATTCAAAAGTTACTGTATCTGCGGAAGTAAAGGAGGCAAGCATAAAGCAGTCTTTCTAGAAGTGCACATGAGAGGATTAGCAGGGAGGAAGAAAAGGTGCCAGACCAAGGGGAGGATAGCTTATTTGTTTTTTTGTATTTTGAAAAGTGATACTGTATAATAATTCATATGTTTCGAATAAAGTGTCCATAGGCAGAGTGAACTTAAAGGCAAAAATAGATTCACATGTGGAGAAAGGACCCGCTAGAAATGAGAAGAGAAATGTTGCAGGTGTGTATATAAAGGGACAAGAAATTTCTCGTTTCACAGGAAACTTCACAGAAAAAAAAATTATATATATATTTAATGGCCACAGCTTCTGAGCTGAGACAGAGCCTGTAATCCCAGCATTTTGGGAGGCCAAGGCGAGTGGATCACGAGGTCAGGAGATCGAGACCAGCCTGGCCAATATGGTGAAACCTGTCTCAACTAAAAATGCCAAAAACTAGCCAGGCATGGTGGCATGCACCTGTAGTCCCAGCTACTCAGGAGGCTGAGGCAGGAGAATCGCTCGTACCCAGTTGGCGGAGGTTGCAGTGAGCTGAGATGGCACCACTGCACTCCAGCCTAGGCAATAGAGGGAGATTCCATCTCAAACAAAACAAAACAAAACAAAAAAGACAACACTGAGGTCTATTGGAGGGTGGAGGGCAAAAGATGGGAGGAGGGAGAGGATCGGGAAAAATAACCAATGGGTTCTAGGTTTAATACCTGGATGTAACAATCTGTTTTCACACTGATATTTAATATAAAGAAATACCCAAGACTGGATAATTTATAAAAGAAAGATGTTTAATTGACTCACAGTTCCACATGACTGGGGAGGCCTCAGGAAACTTATAATCACAGTGGAAGTTGAAGAGCAAGCAAGGACCTTCTTCACATGGTAGCAGAAGAGAGAAGTGTAAGCAGGGGAAATGACAGATGCTTATAAAACCATCATTTCTCATGAGAACTCACTCATTATCACAAGAACAGCATGGAGAAAACAATCCCCATGATCCAATCACCTCTCTCCCTCAAGATGTGGGGATTACAGGTCCCTCCCTTGACACATGGGAATTACAATTCAAGATGAAATTTGGGTGGGGACACAGAGCCAAACCATATCACTGGGTGATGAAATAATCTGTACAACAAACCCCTATGACTCAAGTTTACTATGTAACAGACCTGCACATGTACCCCTGGAAAGTTAAAAGAAAGTAATAAATACATAAAAAAAAATGTAACCTCTCCATTATTCTCAACAAATATCATCTTTCTAATGATTTGTTGTTTATTCTTTTTGCTATGTAGATTTCCAAAGATATGATAAAAAGATTTATAAAAGATACAGTAACATGATATATTTTTAATGACAAGTGATACTGATATTCAAAGATTTTCACTCACAGTAGACTCAAGATAATAAGAATTCAATTTCTTGGAACTATGCAGATTCCAGTTTCCCACAAGAAAATGCAATTTTTACTATGAGGCTTGCACCATGCATGATGATCTCACTTTGGCCTGTCTCTCAGTCACTGCATGCTTGAGATTCTGGCCATGTTACCTACTCATCACACATAAGTAACTGGCATAAGTAAAATAATCCTGACACAGTACTGAAAATTTACTGTGTGCCTGGAAGAATCAAAGGTCAATATCTTTGTCAGGCCATCCCTGAGCAAAACCAGATTCAACCCTGCTGGGGATTTATTCTGTTAAGCTTTCTCATTATCTTTTTCTAAGCTCTGCCTTGAATCATTGACCAACTCTTTGGTGCTCATGCTTTGTCTGACTTATCAAATACCTTTAACAAAGCCTGTTAACTTTATCCCTAACCATATTTTAAACCTACACTTTTATTTTGTGGAATTAAAGTAATTTAGTTCTTCTAAATATGGACCACTTGCTGATTTCTTGTTCCTGGAATCTTCTCTATATCCTCCATCCTCTGTTTTGCTGCCAGAGTATTCTTGGTTACACAAGTTCTATTCATCATATTTCATCCTAACTTGTCTCACATTATCTTTTTGTCTGGAAAATAAATTTTAAAATTCTTTTTTCCTGAATATGGTTCTCTTCATATCCGCTTTCAGTCTGCTTTCCCATTTTTTCATTTTTACTTCTCACTATACTCCATCTTACCGATGATCTGTATGAATTTGTGTGAAATCGAATACATTTCCTTTGTTAGTTAGAAATCAGGTGATGTTGTAACAAATTACCTTTCCAATATTAGTATTTTAACACACAGTTTATTTCTGACTCATATAACTATAATGGGTATTTATCACACCATTATTTACTAAGCAGAGGCATCATGCAATCAAGATCATTCCATAATGGAGTTCTGCTATTTTCTATGGCTTCAGAGTCTTTCTATTCCAGAAAGACCATGGAGAGGAGTAGGAGGGAAGTTTTACACAAGGGGCTGGAAATGGCCCCAGGATAAAACCCAGTAATATGGACACATCCAACTGCCACAGAGGCTGGAGTATACTTTTGCTGGGTACCAAGGAAGAAAAAGAATGCGGTATCTGTGAACACATTGCTTTTTTTTTTTTTTTTTTTAAAACACAATGCCATGTTCCTATTTTCTTTCCATGAAATACCCTTCTTTAATCTTCTCTTGATATTTAGTATCATTCAACACTCTACTTTTTTTTTAATTCATTTATTTTTTATTATTATTATACTTTAAGTTCTAGGGTACATGTGCATAATGTGCAGGTTTGTTACATATGTATACTTGTGCCATGTTGGTGTGCTGCACCCATCAACTCGTCAGCACCCATCAACTCTTCATTTACATCAGGTATAACTCCCAATGCAATCCCTCCCCCCTCCCCCCTCCCCCCTCCCCATGATAGGTCCTGGTGTGTGATGTTCCCCTTCCCAAGTCCAAGTGATCTCATTGTTCAGTTCCCACCTATGAGTGAGAACATGCGGTGTTTGGTTTTCTGTTCTTGTGATAGTTTGCTAAGAATGATGGTTTCCAGCTGCATCCATGTCCCTACAAAGGACACAAACTCATCCTTTTTTATGGCTGCATAGTATTCCATGGTGTATATGTGCCACTCTATCATTTTCATCAAGCTTATCTTTGAGTGCCTTTTATCTTCCCTAGTAAATAGCGTTATTCCTTAGATAAAGTATTGCCAGGCTTTAATTCCTCAGATCATTTACTCTATTTATTTACATGTAGTAGATATAAAATAAAAATATTTATTGAATTTGTTAATTATTAATTATTCCTCCCTAGAACCAGAATTTTGCAGGCATACCAGAGATATGTTTGTTTCAACTAATTATTTTTATATGCTTGTTAACACCAAAATAACTAGTAAAGGCAACAAATATTTAATACATCTGGAACAGAATAATCTCTTAATTATAATATGTTTTTCTCTCAGAAATGAACTGGCTACTAAACATTTTATAAGGTACTTTAAAAAGATCTCCATTCATTCTTGTTCCAGTTTTTTAATTACTTCCTGCTACTTTTGTTATCTTCAGTTAATTTAATTCTCAACATATTGCAGCAATTATTGCTGCCTACTCAAGCACATTTGTAAAATTACTACATATTATGAATATTCATACTGATATATTAAAGCTGAAGTAAAATTGTCCAGCAAAGGACTTGTACCAGAACAAACATTTGCCATTAGACTACTGTCTAGTATATGAAACAAAGTGGTTCACTCTGATAGACTAATACACACACACAGGAATATTTATATCTGCACAGTGATAACTAAAATATATCATTATACATGTGTCAATATTAATATATCCATTCAGAGAGTTTCAATAAAATATTATTTAGTTAATGCCATAACACTAAATTTAAATACATGGAAAATTGAGAAAATACACAAATCAAAAGCAAACAAATAATAAAACATGCCTTGAAATGTAAACAGGTAGGTGTTTTGTGAACTGTACTGAATAATTTAAACATGATTATTAGGAAAAATATATTTATAAAAGATACATTATAAATATAAGAATTGTGATGACCAGTAAATAAAATTAAATATACGAATACTCACTGTTTGAAAAGTTGACTTTATAACACGATGTATAAGTGATCATTTTAAAGGAATTTGATGAGTCTAAGAAAATTTACTGGAACCATTAATAGCAAATGATTTTAGTCTTCCCATACTAGAAGAAACACCATGTGAAACTTCAGAAAAGTTTGGGAGCAAAATATAGAGAATCATATATGTTAAGCTTCTTTTCTTTGCTTATTTACTTGTTAAACAGTAAGCATTAAAAAGTGGATATCATTGAAAAACATCATCTTAGTCCTAGCACTATAAGAAAATTTCATAGGCTGGGTGGTTTATAAATAACATAAATTTATTTTTCACAATTCTGGAAGCTGGATATTTTAGATGTCAACATGGCTTGATTCTGATGAGGGCCCACTTTTTGGTTCCTATAGGTAGCCATATAATTGTTGTATCCTCACATAGAAGAAAGAGGTCTAGAGAACTCTGGTGTCCTTTTTGTATGGGCAATAATCGTGTTCATGAAGGCTCCATCTTCATTATCAAATAATCTCCTAAAGACCCCATCTCCTAAGACCATCACATTGAAGGTTGTCATTTCAACATTTGAATTTTGTGGGGACACATTTAGTCGAGCACAGTGGTTAAACATAGAAATAAAATCACATCGATCTCATTGTTGATTCTTACGCAGTGTGCAGCCCGGGGAGCTGGACCAAGTGGCCGGTGCGAGGCCGCTGTAGTGGGGTTCAGCCACCTGTGCTGACTGCCAGGGGGCATGCTGAAACCTGGAGGACTTGGAGGTACTAGCTCCTGTAGGGAGCCGTAGGTGCCCAGTGCCTGGGCTGGCAGAGATCATTCCAAGATGACCAAATAGGAACAGCTCCAGTCTACAGCTCCCAGCATGAGTGATGCAGAAGATGGGTGATTTCTGCATTTCCAACTGAGGTACGGGGTTCATCTCACTGGGACTGATTGGACAGTGGGTGTAGCCCATAGGGTGTGAGCCGAAGCAGGGTGGGGCATCACCTCACCCAGGAAGCACAAGCGGTTGGGGAATTCCCTTTCCTAACCAAGGGAAGCTGTGACAGAGGGTACCTGGAAAAATGGGACACTCCCACCCTAATACTGCACTTTTCCAATGGTCTTAGCAAACGGCACACCAGGAGATTATATCCTGTGCCTGGCTTCGCAGGTCCCATGCCCAAGGAGCCTTGATCACTGCTAGCACATTAGTCCAAGATCGAACTGCCACAGGCAGCAGCAAGGCTGGAGGAGAGGTGTCCGCCACTGCTGAGGCTTGACTGGGTAAGCAAAGCGGCCACGAAGCTTGAACTGGGTGGAGTCCACTGCAGCTCAAGGAGGCTTGCCTGCCTCTGTAGACTCCACCTCTGGGGGCAGGGCATAGCTGAACAAAAGGTAGCAGAAACTTCTGCAGACATCCCTGTCTGACAGCTTTGAAGAGAAGAGTGGTTCTCCTAGCATGGCATTTGAGCTCTGAAAACGGACAGACTGCACCCTCAAGTGGGTCCCTGACCCCTGAGTAGCCTAACTGAGAGACACCTCCCAGTAGGGGCTGACTGACACCTCATACAGCCAGGTGCCCCTCTGAGATGCAGCTTCCAGAGGAAAGATTAGGCAGCAACATTTGCTGTTCTGCAGCCTCTGCTGGTGACACCCAGGAAAACAGGGTCTGGAGTGGACCCCCAGCAAACTCCAACAGACCTGCAGCTGAGGGTCCTGACTATTAGAAGGAAAACTAACAAACAGAAAAGAATAGCATTAACGACAGCAAAAAAGACATCCACACCAAAACCCAATCTGTAGGTCACCATCATCAAAAACAAAAGGTAGGTAAAACCACAAAGAAGGGGAGAAACCAGAGCAGAAAAGCTGAAAATCCTAAAAACCACAGCGCCTGTTCTCCTCCTAAGGATCCCAGCTTCTTGCCAGGAACTGAACAAAGCTGGACGGAGAATGACTTTGACAAGCTGACAGAAGGATCTTCAGAAGATCGGTAATAACAAACTTCTCTGAACTAAAGGAGGATGTTCGAACCCATCGCAAGGAAGCTAAAAACCTTGAAAAAAGATTAGACGAATGGCTAACAAGAGTAAACATCATAGAGAAGACCTTAAATGAGCTGATGGAGCTGAAAACCATGGCACGAAAACTACGTGATGCATGCACAAGCTTCAGTAGCCAATTCAATCAAGTGGAAAAAAGTATCAGTGATTGAAGATAAAATGAATGAAATGAAGTGAGAAGAGAAGTTTAAAGAGAAAAAGAGTAAAAATAAAGCCTCCAAGAAATATGGGACTATGTGAAAAGACCAAATCTATGTTTGATTGGTGTACCTGAAAGTGATGGGGAGAATGGAACCAAGTTGGAAAGCACTCTTCAGGATATTATCCAGGATAATTTCTCCAAACTAACAAAGCGGGCCAACTTTCAAATTCAGGAAATACAGAGATACAGAGAATGCCATAAAGATACTCCTCAAGAAGAGCAACCCTAAGACACATAATTGTCAGTTTCACCAAGGTTGAAATGAAGGAAAAAATGTTAAGGGCATCCAGAGAGAAAAGTCAGGTTACCCACAGTGGGAAGCCCATCAGACTAACAGCAGATCTCTCAGCAGAAACTCTACAAGCCAGAAGAGAGTGGGGACCAATATTCAACATTCTTAAAGAAAAGAATTTCAACCCAGAATTTCATATCCAGCCAAACCAAGCTTCATAAGTGAAGGAGAAATAAAATCCTTTACAGACAAGCAAATGCTGAGAGATGTTGTTACCACCAGGCCTGCCTTACAAGAGATCCTGAAGGAAGTACTAAACATGGAAAGGAACAACCAGTACTAGCCACTGGAAAAACATGCCAAATTGTAAAGACCATTGATGCTAGGAAGAAACTGCATCAACTAATGAGCAAAATAACCAGCTAACATCATCATGCCAGGATCAAATTCACACATAACAATATTAACCTTAAATGTAAAAGGACTAAATGCCCCAATTAAAAGACACAGACTGGCAAATTGGATAAAGAGTCAAGACCCATCAGTGTGCTTATTCAGGAGACAATGTGCTTATTGCAGAGACACATATAGGTTCAAAAGAAAGCGATGGAGGAAGATCTACCAAGCAAATGGAAAACAAAAAAAAAGGCAGGGGTTGCAATCCTAGTATCTGATAAAACAGACTTTAGACCGACAAAGATCAAAAGAGACAAGGCCATTACATAATGCTAAAGTGATCAATTCAACAAGAAGAGCTAAGTATCCTAAATATATATACACCCAATACAGGAGCACTCAGATTCATAAAGCAAGTCCTTAGAGACCTACAAAGAGACTTAGACTCTCACACAATAATAATGGGAGACTCTAACATCCCACTGTCAACATTAGACAGATCAGTGAGACAGAAAGTTAACAAGGATATCCAGGACTTGAACACAGCTCTGCACCAAGTGGACCTAATAGACATCTGCAGAACTCTCCACCCCAAATCAACAGAATATACATTCTTCTCAGCACCACATCACACTTATTCCAAAAATGACCACATAGTTAGAGTAAAGCACTCCTCAGCAAATGTAAAAGAACAGAAATCACAACAAACTGTCTCTCAGACCACAGTGCAACCAAATTAGAACTCAGGATTAAGAAACTCACTCAAAACTGCACAACTACATGGAAACTGAACAACCTGCTCCTGAATGACTACTGGGTACATAACGAAATGAAGGCAGAAATAAAGATGTTCTTTGAAACCAATGAGAACAAAGACACAACATACCAGAATCTCTGGGACACATTTAAAGCAGTATGTAGAGTGAAATTTATAGCACTAAATGCCCACAAGAGAAAGCAGGAAAGATCTGAAATCAACACCCGAACATCACAATTAAAAGAACTAGAGAAGCAAGAGGAAACACATTCAAAAGCTAGCAGAAGGCAAGAAATAACAGATCAGAGCAGAACTGAAGGAGATGGAGACACAGAAGACCCTTCAAAAAATCAGGGAATCCAGGAGCTCGTTTTTTGAAAAGATCAACAAAATAGATAGACTGCTAGCAAGACTAATAAGGAAGAAAAGAGAGAAGAATCACATAGACACAATAAAAACGATAAAGGGAATATCACCACCTACCCCACAGAAATACAAACTACCATCAGAGAATACTATAAACACCTCTATGCAAATAAACTAGAATATCTAGGAGAAATGGATACATTCCTGGACACATACACCCTCCCAAGACTAAACCAAGAAGAAGTTGAATCCCTGAATAGACCAATAACAGGCTCTGAAATTGAGGCAATAATTAATAGCCTACCAAGTAAAAAACGTCCAGGACCAGACAGATTCACAGCCGAATTCTACCAGAGGTACAAAGAGGAGGTGGTACCATTCCTTCTGAAATTATTCCAGTCAATAGAAAAAGAGGGAATCCTCCCTAACTCATTTTATGAAGCCAGCATCATTCTGATACCAAAGCCTGGCAGAGACGCAACAACAAAAAAGATAATTTTAGACCAATATCCCTAATGAATATCGATTCAAAAATCCTCAATAATATACTAGCAAACCGAATCCAGCAGCACATCAAAAAGCTTATCCACCACGATCGAGTTGGCTTAATCCCTGGGATGCAAGGCTGGTTCCACATATGCAAATCAATAAATGTGTAATAAATACACAGAACCAAAGACAAAAACCACATGATTATCTCAATAGATGCAGAAAAGGCCTTCGACAAAATTCAACAGCCCTTCATGCTAAAAAGTCTCTATAAACTAGGTATCGATGGGACGTATCTCAAAATAATAGGAGCTATTTATGACAAACCCACAGCCAATATCATACTGAATGGGCAAAAACTGGAAGCATTCCCTTTGAAAACTGGTACAGGACAGGGATGCCCTCTCTCACCACTCCTATTCAACTTAGTGTTGGAAGTTCTGGCCAGGGCAATCAGGCAAGAGAAAGAAATAAAGGGTATTCAATTAGGAAAAGAGAAAGTCAAGTTGTCCCTGTTTGCAGATGACATGATTGTATGTTTAGAAAACCCCATCGTCTCAGCCCAAAATCTCCTTAGGCTGATAAGCAACTTCAGCAAAATCTCAGGATACAAAATCAATGTGCAAAGATCACAAGCATTCTAATACACCAATAACAGACAAACAGAGAGCCAAATCATGAGTGAACTCCCATTCACAATTGCTTCAAAGAGAATGAAATACCTAGGAATCCAACTTACAAGGGATGTAAAGGACTTCTTCAAAGAGACTTGCAAACCACTGCTCAATGAAATAAAAGAGGATACAAACAAATGGAAGAACATTCCATGCTCGTGGATAGGAAGAATCAATATCGTGAAAATAGCCATGGTGCCCAAGTTAATTTATAGATTTAATACCATCCCCATCAAGCTACCAATGACTTTCTTCACAGAATTGGAAAAAAACTACTTTAAAGTTCATATGGAACTAAAAAAGAGCCTGCATTGCCAAGACAATCCTAAGCAAAAAGAACAAAGCTGGAGGCCTCATGCTACCTGACTTCAAACTATACTACAAGGCTACAGTAACCAAAACAGCATGGTACTGGTACCAAAACAGAGATATAGATCAGTGGAACAGAACAGAGCCCTCAGAAATAATACCACACATCTACAACCATCTGATCTTTGACAAACCTGACAAAAATAAGAAATGGGGAAAGGATTCCCTATTCAATAAATGTTGCTGGGAGAACTGGCTAGCCATATGAAGAAAGCTGAAACTGGATCCCTTCCTTACACCTTATACGAAAATTAATTCAAGATGGATTAAAGGCTTAAATATTACACCTAAAACCATAAAAACCCTAGAAGAAAACCTAGGCAATACCATTCAGGACATAGGCAGGGGCAAGGGCTTCATGATTAAAACACCAAAAGCAATGCCAAGAAAAGCCAAAATAGACAAATAGGATCTAACTAAACTAAAGAGCTTCTGCACAGCAAAAGAAACTACCATCAGAGTGAACAGGCAACCTACAGAATGGGAGAAAATTTTTGCAATCTACCCATCTGACAAAGGGCTAATATCCAAAATCTACAAAGAAGTTAAACAAATTTACAAGAAAAAAATCAAACAACCCCATCAAAAAGTGGGCAAAGGATATGAACAGACCCTTCTCTAAAGAAGACATTTATGCAGCCATCATCACTGGCTATCAGAGAAATGCAAATCAAAACCACAATGAGATATCATCTCACACAATTTAGAATGGCGATCATTAAAAAGTCAGGAAACAACAGGTGCTGAAGAGGTTGTGAATAGGAACACTTTTACACTGTTGGTGGGAGTGTAAACTAATTCAACCATGGTGGAATACAGTGTGTTAATTCCTCAAGGATCTATAACTAGAAATACCATTTGACCCAGCGATCCCTTCACTGGGTATATACCCAAAGGATTATAAATCATGCTACTATAAAGACACATGCATATGTGTGTTTATTGCAGCACTATTCACAATAACAAAGACTTGGACCCAACCCAAATGTCCATCAATGATACACTTGATTAAGAAAATGTGGCACATATACAGCATGGAATACTATGCAGTCATAAAAAAAGATGAGTTCATGTCCTTTGTAGGGACATAGATTAAGCTGGAAACCATCATTCTGAGCAAACTATCGCAAGGACAAAAAATCAAACATTGCATGTTCTCACTCATAGGTGGGAATTGAACAATGAGAACACTTGGACACAGGAAGGGGAACATCACCCACCAGGGCCTCTTATGGGGTGGGGGGAGGGGGGAGGGATAGCATTAGGAGAAACACCTAATGTAAATGTCGAGTTAATGGGTGCAGCACACCAACATGGCACATGTATACCTATGTAACAACCCTGCACTTTGTGTACATGTACTGTAGAATTTAAAGTATAATAAACAAAAGAAAGAAAATTTTTAAAAAAAGAAAATCACATCTGTGTTTTAGATGGTGAGGGTACCTTCTGTGGGAAAAAATGGAAATGGGGGAAAAATAAAGAAAAGCCTTGTGAATATGGCAATTTTAATAAATTTTCAAGAAAATAAATAAGATGTCAATATTTCTATTGGCTTCAATAGGAAATTATTAGTCCAAAAATGGCATTATATATTGAAAGGAAAATTGTAAGTTGATGGTAACTCTGAAATTGAATTTGATCAGCAGTAACTTTTATTTTATTTATTTATTTATTTATTTATTTACTTACTTATTTATTTATTGAGACAGAGTCTTGCTCTGTCACCCAGGCTGGAGTGCAGTGACGCGATCTCGGCTCACTGCAACATTTCCAGCCCAGGTTCAAGTGATTCTCCTGCCTCAGCCTCCGGAGTAGCTGGGATTACAGGTGCCTGCCACAGTGCCAGGCTAATTTTTTTGTAGTTTTTAGTAGAAACGGGGTTCCATCATCTTGGCCAGGCTGGTTTTGAATTCCCGACCTCGTGATCCACGGCCTCCGCCTCCCAAAGTGCTGGGATTGGAGGCGTGAGCCACTGTGCCCGGCCAGATCAGCACTAATATTTTTAACTGATTACAAAGCTCTTAACTTGTTGTTAAGAACAAGTTTTTGTAGCGAAAAGAGGAATAATCAGTCTGTTGGTCTTGTTGAAATGACTTTAGACCTTCAAGACGGAACTATCTGGCATGTTGTTAGAATTACGCATTTCTTCTCAACTCAGTAAATAATCTGATACTAGAAGTACAGTGGTAGAAGGGATCAGAATAACATTTAATTAATTTAATTGTTAGAATAGATGGAATTGCTATGGAAAAGAATTAGAGAAAAAAAAAAAACTGAGCGTGGAATTCTTGGAGAAACTTTTAGATTAAATTCAGAGTAAAATAAAAGGGTGTGGTACCCAGAACTGCTATGTAAAATTCATAGCACCACATAGTTCTCTGACTAGAGAAATAAAAGTGGAGGCTGTCCACAGAAGACATCTCAAATGTGAGGAAAAAAACGTAGAAAAATAATGTGTTTCATTTTAAATTTGTCTTTTATTTGTGTGACATAACACAAATACAAACTGGTTTTAAAATGTTCTAAAGTAATATACAATGATACAGACTACAGTAGTTAAGCATATAGCCTGGGAACAAATTCTTGTTTCAGCTATCTTAGACTTGTTTCTGTACTCAAATAGTTAGCTTCTATAAATCTTTATTTTCTGAATTATAAAACAGAAGTAATGATCACATTGATCTTAAGCAGTTGACTTAAATACTTTTTATAATGTACAGAGAAGTATTCTGAATGTTTGTGTCTATGATCATTCAAAAGTGTTCCTTCAGTATTGTACTTCAATGTCCAAGTAGGACTCTACCCTCAGTATTATTATATTACTTTTAAAAAACTTTTATTTTAGGTTCAGGGGTACATGTACAGGTGTGTTATACAGGTAAACTTGTGTCACGAAGTTTTGTTGTACAGATTATTTCGTCACCTAGGTATTCAGCCTAGTACCCATTATTTATTTTTCCTGATTCTCTCCCTCATTCCACCCTCCAACCTTCAGTAGGCCCCAGCATCTGTTGTTCTTCTCTATGTGTCCATGTGTTCTCATCACTTAGCTCTGTCTTATAAGTCAGAAGATGCAGTATTTAGTTTTCTGTTCCTGCATTAGTTTGCTAAGGATAATGACCTCCAGCTCCATCCATGTTCCTGCACAGACATTATATCATTATTTTTCATAGCTGCATAGTATTCCATGTTGTATATATACCACATTTTCTTTATCCAGTCTATCATTTAGGTTTATTCCATATCTTTGTTATTGTGAATAGTGCTGCAAGAAACATACATGTCCATGTGTCTTTATAATAGAAGGATTCGTATTCCTTTGGGTATATATTCAGTAATGGGATTGCTGGGTCTAATGGTATTTCTATCTTTAGGTCTTTGAGGAATCCTCACACTGTCTTCCCAATGGTTGAATGAATTTAAACTTCCAACGATAGTGTGTAAGTGTTCCTTTTTCTCTGCAACTTCACCAGCACCCCTTTATTTTATTTTATTTTTATAATAACCATTCTGATTAGCATGAAATGCTAACTTATTGTGGCTTTGATTTGCATTTTTTGGATAACCAGTGATTTTGAGTTATTTTTCATGTGTTTGTTGGCCGCAAGTATGTCTTCTTTTGAAAAGTGTTCATTCACGTTGTTTGCCCACTTTTCTTACGGGTTTTTGTTTGTTTGTTTGTTTGTTTGTAAATTTGTTTAAGTTCCCTATAGATGATGGATATTAGACATTTATCAGATGCATAGTTTGCAAAAATTTCCTCCCATTCTGTAGCTTGCCTGTTTAGTCTGTTGATAGTTTCTTCTGCTATCCAGAAGCTCTTTAGATTGATTAGATCCTATTTGTCAATGTTTGCTTTTTTTGCAATTATATAAAGTACTTGTAACTGCAGCATCAAGAACTTAAAAGAGCAGGACTTAACTTTAGTACTTCTGGTGCCATGGTTCATGCTTTACCCATCTCACACATTTGCAAGACACACAGACACACACACGCAAACACTCCTACAATATACATGTATATATCTACTTGCACTGATCTGCTTTAAGTGATTTTTGCTTGAGTTTTTCTTACATGCTCTCCCTTCATCCTTCATATCTGAACTGACTAAGCAAAACAAAATTTTCTAAAATATCAGAGCATGCTCCTTATCTATTCATAGCACTTATCACAAACTATGTATTTCTTACATGATTTTTAAATTGTTCAATTATTTAACTCTTCCACTTAAAAATATCATTAAAGAGGAACAAAAAATATTTTGCCACTACCTATACACAAATCTAGCACAGAGTAGACAGTATTTTTTTGTTTCATGAATAAATATAAGCATGCGAGGGGGAGGTTAAATTATCCTTTGGTGGATTTCATTTTGTTCTTACTCATTTGCCTTTTCCTGTATCCACTCCTTTTGTCATGAGACTATGTAGACCCTCCTATGAAAAGAGGAAGGTATATTTTCTCCTTGTCATTTCTTAGTGTGCAGGTTGTGATTTGCTTGAGCCATTAAAATGAGGCAGGTCTGACAGCCAATTCTTATCCTAGTTCTTAGGACACCTTGCAGTTTTTCATTTTCACGTGAAAACTATCTGCCATTACCTTAAATAATTTAAAGACATAATTTTTGAAGGCATAGTAGACTTCAGAATTCTTGCCTAAGTAACTAGAAATGTTGAGTTACCAGAAATTGAGTTGACAAAGACTATCAAAAACGTGGGTTGGAAGGTAGAGAGTTCTGGAGCTCTAATTTGGGAATACTATGATTGATATGCCTATTGTGTATACCAATAGAAATGTGAAGTAGGCAGTAAGATACAGTGGCATGGGACCTATCTGAGAAGGATTCCATCCCTTGCCTTTCCAACTTCTAATAAGAGATTTTCATTTGTTTACTAATTTACAGAACACAGGTCAGCAAATTTTAGCTCATGGGCCACAATAGTGTGTAATTATTATAACTTACAAACTTTTGATCCATATTGCATTGCTAGTGAAAGATGGAGCAGGACTTCAGTTTAGGTCTTTTTTATTTCAATTTTGTGTTTTCTCTGTATCTCCAGAAGTCTGAATAATGTGAACTGTTTATGTTTGTTCCTACTATTGTTACAATTGTTTTTGTTGTTGTTACCAGCCCCCACACTATAGCCCATATGTCTTTGAGAGACATTTAGCCACTGAGAAGTTTCTGTGATGATCAAGGTGGAACTTCTCTAGCTAACTCAAACTGATGGTCTTCACTTGGCTCAATGGCAACTCTGCCCTAGTACTCCCTATTTCACATGGTAATTTCACCATGAGAATTTCACATGGTAATTTTCCATGAGATAGCAACCTATCCCTAAACCTCAGCTTTGGTAAACTTGGGTGATCTGACTCAATTTCAAAATGTTTTTGGCCCATTTTATGAGGCTATACTTTGTTTCCACCACATTTTCTCATTTACAAACAACTTTAATGACCAGTCTCATCTAGAACTAGGACCTAACACTCTTGAAAGTATGGACATTGAGTTTTTTTACGCTCCACATGTCAAGGCCCATCTTGGCCCTAACTTAAAAGCATATTTAAATTTGGAGGTAGCATAACGTAAAAGAGAAAGAGTAGGGGAAACCACCCACCTATCAGGACTGTGGGAAGTTTAAAAGTGGAGGACGTATGGAAATTCCCAGGAATTTTGTTGGTCATTTTAGCTTTTTTCTCTCCTTCGCTTCTTGTGGACTTAGTTTTGTACTGTTTCCTCAATTTGAAGAGTAAAGATGGTGCTCTTGCTACATTGACAAAACTGCACCAGCCCTGCTTGGAAATCTCCAGGCTTAATCCCAATTGGGGAATGAACAGTATGTGGCAATAAAATTTACTATTTTTAAAAGGGAAATAACCAAAATTATGGAGAGAACAGAGTGAAAAGTTCTTCACATTGTGACATCTGAATCACAGTGTGCTTAAAATATTTTAACCAATTATTCTATTATTATATTATAGTAAATAAAGTAATAACTAACTCAGTCCTGCGTATTTCTTCTCCCAGCTAGGGAATTTATTTATCTCTAGTTTCATTGTAAAAGTCCTGCTAAACTTGAAGGTAGAAATGGGTTTGTTAGTGGAAGATGTTTTATTTTAGCTGACACTTTCTTTGTACTCAAAAAAGAAGGCTTTCAGGCATGAAAGTTATACTTTGACCTTCGGCGAAAACTCAGTCAAAGCCCAAATGTAATAAAAAAAGGAAAGCCTAATGAAAGAAGTAATAGCCTCAAGGACAGTTATGAAGTCCCTAGTGACTCCATAGTACCTGTAAACACCAGAGAAGGCTATAGATGACTTTTGTGTCTGTGTTAACTGCCACTTGAAAATTGTCATCAATTCAACAGATAATAATAGCAGGATGATTGTGTTGGTTTCTACCATGAAAAAAAAATTTTTTTAACAAAACCACTCTCTTT
This sequence comes from Macaca nemestrina, assembly GCF_043159975.1. Taxonomy (NCBI): domain Eukaryota; kingdom Metazoa; phylum Chordata; class Mammalia; order Primates; family Cercopithecidae; genus Macaca; species Macaca nemestrina. Next base: position 162,582,623 of record NC_092128.1, on the reverse strand, counting down.
CTTCTACCTTTGATGGTATATTATAGTGGGCACTCTTTTCCCTTACCCTGCCAATCCCAATCTTTGTTGAAGTACTTTGAGCAAATATTAAACTATAAAAATACAATGTAAGGAAGAAAAATGCATTCATAGTTTTAGAAATAATAAAAAAGAATTATTGTTAGGCTATCTTTTACTTCTAAGGCTGTTTCATAAGGATATCAGACAATGTGTTTTGAGATTTCAGAAATTTCCTCCTTAAGAATGAAATACCTGTTTATAGATAGTGCCGCTTTATTTATTCATAACTTACTCTAGTGCTTACACACTTAACTCGGAGGTTTTCTGTGATTAAAAAAAAAAAGTATCTTACTTCCAGAAGAAATAACTTCTATAAAATAGATTATTCATAAAGCTTATCTCTAAATATTTTTTCACCAATTTTTGCAATACTATATGCCTCTGGGTATTTCCTTTTACAAAGCAAACACATATCAACATTTTGATATTGGAAAAAGAGAAAAGCTATGTGTGATTGAAACAATTAGATATTTAGTATGCCCTTAGGAATATATTTATATACTTGTATATATATGCATATGCAAATGAATTGTTAAGTTATTAGAATGAGGCATAATTTAAATATTTGAATCTTACTTTTGATACAGATTAGTTAGAGATCTTTAATCAATGCAAAGGATGTGCATTTATTATTAAAGTAATATATTTATGTTAAAATTACTTGATATAGTCATTCTATAGACTTAGTAGAAGTATACATATGTATATAATTAATATTTATAAATCTCAAAGGCATAGCTGTTATATATCTCACCTCTGCACTCATAAGTTTCCCTCCTAACATACTGTGCTAGCAAAAATTATTCACAAGAAGAGGTTCTTATCTCTACCTTGCATAATTGTCATCTCTAGGAGCCCTGTCTGGAGTACTCCCATTCTGTTCAGCACACAGTCCACTCTAGGGGTGCCCTGAAGGGTCCACAACATGTTCCCACAGTATGAAACCCATCTGTGTATGCAAATCCCAGAGGTTAACACCAAATCCCTATTTGCTCCCATCCCTTGTTCTTCTACACATTGCTCATTTCAGCCTATTTCTGCATAAAAGCTGGAGTTTTATTTAAATTCTGCTATTTAATTTTAGTTTTCTTTTTTTTCAGCAAGTTAAGTTTCATTGTTTTATATTTCATTGTTTTATATTTCATATTTAAACATTAATTGAACCAAAATTTTGATATTCCTTTTTAGAATGCTGTCTTATTTATAGGAGCTTTTATATGAATAAATATAATTGTGTCACATATGTTAATATTTTTCAGAATTTCAGGAGTGTGCATTGTGTCCAGTTCTGTAATAACGTAAATAAATAGATAATATTAAAGTCATTAGTGATTTTAATAATTTATAAGAGATACTGCAGTGAGAGGTTGTTACATAAATATCAAACTAAGATTGCCATTTTAAAGTAGAGGATGCCATTAATTTGCTCTCTTTAGTGAACAAAATTAACCACTTTAAAAGATAAATATAATAGAATTGACTTTAATTTAGATAATAAAGTTAATGTTTAGTATTAACTTTAATAGGTTTAAATATTAATGTATATTTTTAAAAATTTGTATATTTTACAAACATTAAATCCATTATGTTTAAGTCACAATTTAGTCTTAATTTATAAATTTAGAAGAATCACAAGTTGTAGTAAGAACCGTGTAATTATGACTTAGGGTATTGATTTTTTCTAATTTTAGAAGATAATATCTATGAGGTAAAAAGATAAAAACATCTTTTTGTAACATTAAATTGCTATTTCTGTAGCTTTCAAAATATGATACGCATATTACAGAGATATGTATTCTCAGGCTGTACTTTTGAGTATTTTGCCTGAAATCTTTATGTTAAAGCAATTAAATCTTTCCAAATCATCCCACTAAAATTCAGCTATCCACATGTTACAGGAATGGGGGCAGGAGTGATATAAGAAAATCGAAGGCAAGTTAGATTGCAGCCAAGTTGGGAAGATAATTAAATTTGATTCTAAAGGGATTAAACTTCAACTTTTATACATTAAGAAACTAGGGTTCCTTTTTTCCTTTTTTCAGCAGTGAAGTTTCATGATCAAATCTGTCCATTCAATATGTAAATGTGAATGCAATTTGCATAGAAAGTTGCAACACATAGTCTCTGCAATATAGAGAACTGGATGATGCTACTGCAGTGAAGAGATACCCTAAAACTGGCATTAAAATTTCAGAACTCAAGTTGTTTTAAAAAAATAATGCAATGGTGGTTATTTCTTTTATCGTAGAACTTGCTCTTGACTGGCCGGGTGTGGTGGCTCACGCCTGTAATCCCAGCACTTTGGGTGGCCGAGGGGGATGGATCACGAGGTCAGGAGATCGAGACCATCCTGGCTAACACGGTGAAATGCCGTCTCTACTAAAAATACAAAAAAGTTAGCCAGGCGTGGTGGCGGATGCCTGTAGTCCCAGCTACTTGGGAGGCTGAGGCAGGAGAATGGGGGGAACCCGGGAGGCGGAGCTTGCAGGGAGCCGAGATCGCACCACTGCACTCCAGCCTGGGCGACAGAGGGAGACTCCATCTCAAAAAAAAAAAAAAAAAAGAAAATGAACTTGCCCTTGACTGAAAAGAAAAGGAAAACCTTAACATCTTTTTGATGTTGGTAATATGACCTGTCATACAAAATTAAAATACAAATAATAGAAAATTGTGCAAGTAATAGAATAGCTAATATATACTAAAATCTGTGTGACAGCCTACACATTTTACATTGTGGTCTCATTTAATTTTTACAACAAACTTTAAATGATGTATAATATTATCGCCTTTGCTATAGAAGTTACATAAATTAAATTGGAAATTATAAAAGCCAAGCCACTTATCAAAGGTACTCCCAGACATGAATTGCAATGTCCGTATCTGGTCTTACCTGCTCTCAAAGTCTGTGCTCTGTCACTTTCTGCTAAACTGTCACCTTGTAATTTCCTGAGACTTTAAATGGCCCAATGATAACAAAGGCCATAATTTTAGTCCTTGTCACTTCGATTTTGAGTACTTCACAGAATAGTTAAAACTGATTATGCTTGATTCACTAAGTCAACAATCTCCTTACATTTACTTCTGTCTATATATGTTTTTATATTTGCGAAGCTAGACTTTTCTCTCAGATTTTACTGGTCCTGTTGATAGGTCAATGTTTTCCTTTGCCTTATCAACACTTAATGCAGGATCATTTGAACTAAAACAAACTTATTAATACTCCAAATTGGTGTAAAGTCAAACTAAGTAAAACAAATAGCATTTTTACAGCAAATCAAACCTTGTGGTATATTTGTCTCTGGCACATGGAAGACAAAAGGGTATAATATCAGATCAAAGATATACAGCTTGAAATAGCACATATACGATACTTAATTTTGCATAAATAACAAGAAATAAAACTGTAGGTGTCCTCTTGGCTGGCGAGTAATATGCTTATCTAAAAGTGAGTTTAGAATCTTTTGTTCATTCTCTGAACAATTCAGAATCATATTACATCACTGAAAGTGAATTCATTTACAGGATACTACTCTCTCATTAATACTAGGACTAATTATTTCACTAAAATGTCCTACATTTAGTTTTTCTTTTACATAAATATATCCATAAGCTTTTCTTTCCTGTGTCTCAAGGGTTGTCAATTATCCAGAAATATATTTTCTTCTGAGATGGTATCAGGGTCCAGGATAACTTCTCAATATTTCTTCTGGTCTTCACAGTTCCTAGCATTCAGGTAGTGAGCATAATATCTGATTGTTTTTCAACCCTTGCTCCCTTCCCTCTTTCCTTCCCAGTAGTCTCCAGTGTCTATTGTTGCCGCCTTTATGTGCATGAGTACCCAGTGTTCAGCTCCCACATATAAGTGAAAACATGTGGTACATGGTTTTCTGTACCTGTGTTAATTCACTTAGAATATGTCCTGCAGCTGCATCCATGTTGCCGCAAGAAACATGAATTCGTTCTTCTTGATGGCTGCATAGTATTCCATGGTATATAGGTAACACATTTTCTTTATCCAATCCACCATTGGTGGGCACATAGGTTGTTTCCATGTCTTTGCTATTGCGAAGAGTGCTGCAATAAACATAAAAGGGCATGTGTTTTTCTGATAGAATGATTTGTTTTCTTTTGGATATATACCAAATAATGGGATTGCTGGTTCGATGATAGCTCTGCTTTCAGTTCTTTGAGAAATGTCCAAATTTCTTTCCAAAGTTTCTGAACTGATTTACATTCCCACAAACAGTATATGAGCATTCCCTTTTCTCTTCAGCCTCACCAACATCTGTTGTTTTTTGGCTTTTTAGTAATAGCCATTCTGACTGGTGTGAGATAGTATCTCACTGTGGTTTTGATTTGCATTTCTCTGATGATTAGTGATAATAGCATATTTTCATGTTTGTTAGCCACATGTATGTCTTCTTTTGAGAAGTGTGTATTCATGCCTTTTGCCAATTTTTTAGTAGGGTTATTGAATTGTTTAAGTTCCTTATATATTCTGCATATTAGATCTTTGTCACATGCATAGTTTGCAAAAATTTTCTCTCATTATGTAGGTTGCCTGTTTACATTGTTGATAACTTCTTTTGTTGTGCAGAAGCTCTTTAATTAGGGCCCATTCTTCGATTTTTGTTTTTCTTGCAGTTGCTTTTGAGTACTTAGTAATACATTCTTTCTCAAGGCTGATGTCCAGAATTCTGTTTCCTAGGTTTTCTTCTAGGTTTCTTATAATGTAAGGTCTTACTTTGAAATCTTTAAATCATCTTGGTTTTCATACATGGTGAAAGACATGTGTCCAGTTTCATTCTTCTAAACATCACTAGCTAGTTATCCCAGCACCATTTACTGAATAGGGTGTCCTTTCCCCATTGCTTATTTTTGTCAAGTTTATTCAAGATCATATGGCTGTAGGTATGCTTTATTTCTGAGTTCTCTATTCTGTTTCATTGGTGTAAGTGTCTATTTTTGTACCAGTATCATACTGTTTTTGTTACTATAGCCTGATAGTATAGGTTCAAATCAGGTAATGTGATGCCTCTGGCTTTGTTCTTTTGGTTTAGGATTGCTTTGGGTATTAAGGCTATTTTTTGACTCCATATGAAATTTAGAATAGTTTTTTTTCTAATTTTGCAAAAAAATGACATTGGTAGTTTGATAGGAATAGCATTAAATCTGTAGATTGCTTTGGGATATTAAGAGAATCGAAGTGGTAAAATATCCTCAGTATTAGCTCAATTGTGAAGCTTTCAAGATGCCAACTCATTTTTGACTTAACAGTTTATATATTAATACAATTTGAAAATTTTTCTCAAAATGTAATGAACCCTGGCAATAATGCTTCCTTGAGTGACTCTAATATAATAAAAAGCAAATCCACATGTGACAACTTAAACCAAGTAGAAGGAAGAACTGATTGATTCTATCTAAACAAGTGATGATTCAAAATAAAGACCTTGGAAACGAGGACATTTCTAGTATCTTTGTCATTGCTCTTGTGGAATTTACCTAGTGACAATAGGTTAGTAATTTAGATCCTTTTTTATGTTTTATGTAAGGAGATGAAAGAGTTAAAAAACTACAGCCTTTGGGCCAAATCCCACTTTACACATATGATGCTTTTAATTGAGATATGTCACATGACATAAATTTTCTCCTTTTAAAGTGTGCAATTCAGTGATTTTTAGTGTACTAATAAAATCATGCAAATACCAACAATACTTTTTTCAGAATATTTCCTTGATCCCAAAGAGACAACATGTACCCATCAGCAGTAACTCCCTGTTTACCCAAAAACCTGGCAACCTATTTTCTGACTTGGTGGATTTGACTATTTTGATCCCTTCATATAAATAAAATCATGCAATATTTAACCTTTTGTGCTAGTCTCTTTTACTCAGTGTGCTTTTAACTTGCCTCCATATTTTAGCATGAATCAGTTCTTTATTCCTTTTGCTAGATGAAAATATTCCATTGTGTGGAAATGTAGTGTTTTGTTTATTCATTTATCAGTGGATGGACATTTGTTTGTTTATACATTTTAGCTATTATAAATTATGCTGCTATGAATATCCATATATAAGACTGATATAGTTAGGCTCTATGTCCCCACCAAAATCTCATCTTGACTTGTAATCCCCATAATCGTCACGTGTTGATTGTGGAACAGGTGGAGATAATTGAATCATGGGAGTGGTTTCCTCGATGCTGTTCTCTTGAGAGTGAGTTCTCACGAGATCTGTTGGTTTTATAAGCCTGTGAAGAAAGTGGCTTCTTCTCCTCTGCCTTCCACATGATTGTAAGTTTCCTGAGGCCTCCCCGGCAATGCAGAACTGTGAGTCAACTAAACTTCTTTCTTTTATAAATTACCTAGCCTTGGGTATTTCTTTATAGCAGTGTGAGAACAAACTAATACAAAGACTTTTGTGTGAATATATGTTTTCAATTGGCTATATATTTAGGATTGGAAAGGCTGAATCACACTGTAATAATGTATAATTGTGCAGAATTGGGAAAACATATTCCAAAGAGACTAAACTATTTTACATTTCACACCAACGAGGTATGATAGTTCCAAATTCTCCACAACCTTGCCAGGAATTGATATATCTGCTTTTAAAAAATAATAGTCACACTAATGAGGTGAAGTGGTATCACATTGTGATTTTGATTTGTATTTCTTTAATGGTTAATAATTTTGAGCATCTTTTCACTTACTTGTTAAGCATTTGTATATATTTTTTGAACAAATGTCTATTCAAATCTTTTGCATAATTTTATTGGGTTGTCTTTTAATTGACTTGTAAGACTTCTTTGCATATTCAAAATATTAGACCATTATCTTGTATAATATTTACCAATTTTTTTCCAATGTTGTTGGTTGTTTTTGCATTTTCTTGATAGATTCCTCAGAGTACAAAGTTTTAAAATTTGATGGAGTCCACTTTATTTTCTCTTTTGCTGCTTCCACGTTCCATGTCATATCTAAGAAATTGCTGCATAATTCAAGATTACAAAGAGTTATGTCCATACTATTTACTAAGAGTTTTGTTTGTTTGTTTGTTTGCTTTTTCAGGTAGAGTCTTGCTCTGTCACCAGGCTGGAGTGCAGTGGCATGATCTTGGTTCACCACAACCTCCGCCTCCCAGGTTCAAGTGTTTCTCCTGCCTCAGACTCTCAAGTAGCTGGGATTACAGGTGCGCACCACCGTGCCCAGCTAATTTTTTGTATTTTTAGTAGAGACGGGGTTTCACCATGTTGGCCAGGATGGTCTCGATCTGTTGCCCTCATGATTTGACCACCTCCGCCTCCCAAAGTGCTGGGATTACAGGCTTGAGCCACTATACTCAGCCTTACTAAGAGTTTTATAGTTTAAGTTCTTATATTTGGGTTTTGATACATTTTGAGTTATCCTTTTTTGCATGTAATGTAGAGTATGATGTCCAACTTCATTGTTTTACATGTGGATATACAGATGTCCCAGCACTGTCTGTTAAAAAGGTTTTTTCTTGCTATAATCTCTTGATACCTTTGTCAAAAACAATTGCTCATAAAAAGCAGGTTTATTTCTTGATTTTCAGTTCTGTTACAATGACCAACTTGTCTGTCTTTATGCTGCTATCACAAAATTTTGTTTCCTGTATTTTCGTAACAAGTTGTGAAATTAGAAAGTATGGATTCTTTAACTATATTTTTTTCAAAATCGTGTTTGCTATTCTTACTCTTATGCATTTCCATATAAATTTTAGCATCAGCTTTTCAAGTTTTGAAAACAAGCCACTTGGATTCTATAGAGATAGTGTTTAATATGTATATCAGTTGAGAACATGCTACCATCTTATTGTAGCTTTCAGTGTACAATTCTTGCACTTATCTATTTAAATATTCTTATATATTTTGTTTTGATAGCATTATTAATGACAATGTTCTCTTAAGTTCATTTTTGGATTGTTAATTACTAGTATATAGAAATACAATTGATTTCTGTATATTGATCTTTTATCCTGCAAAATTACTGAACTCCTTATCTGCTCTAATAGCATTTTTATTCTGTATTTTTCATGTTTTTTTACAGAGACGATCATGTCTCCCTCAATGGAGATAATTTTGCTACATCCTCTCTTACCTAGATTTATTTATTTATTGCCTAATCAGCCTGGCCAGAACTTCAGGTACAATTTGAATAGTAGTGGCAACAATGAAGATCCTCATCCAGTTCCTGATCTTTGGTGGAAGATTTTTAATATTTTATTATAAAGTATTATAATAATTTTAGGGTTTTAACAAATGCCAATTTTAGCATGAGGATATTCCTCTCTAGTCTTAGTCTTCTGACTGTTTTTTTAATTATAAAAGGTTGTTGGATTTGGTCATTGAAATGGCTATGGATATTTTTATTTTTATTCTAGCAATATACCCTACAACACTGTTTTTTCTTCACTTTCGCTTTATTTTGTTTTGTTTTTGTGTGTTGAACCAACCTTGTTTTTTAAGATAAAGCACACTGATCATGGTATATGATCCTTTTCGTGTGCTGCTGGTTTCAGTTACCTTGGTTTTTTTTTCAGAATCTGTGTGTTTAGTCATAAAGGACACTGGTGTTCTTTTTCAGTAATGCTTTTGTCTATTTTCAGTATAGGGTATCACCAGCCTCATAGATAGAGTAAGTTAGAACGTGTTCTGTCTTATTCGGGTTTTGGTAAAATTAGTAAAGGATTTATTATAATTATTATTTTAACAATTAATAGAATTCAGCATTGCTAAGTTTTTATTTGTGAGTATAGACTTGTTATAGGTTTATTTGGATTTTTCTATTTCTTCTTAAGTCAGTTCTGGTAGTTTGTGCCTTTCTAGCAGTTTGTCTGTTCCATCTAGGTTATCTAATTTGTTGGATGGATGTGCTCATAGTATTCTCTTACAATCCTTTTTTGGTTTTTGTAAGGTAAGTAGTAGTGTCACCTTTTTATTTCTTGACTTTAGTAATTTGAGTCTCCTATTTTTTTCTTATTCAAATCTTTCTAAAAGATTGTCCATTTTTAAAATATTTTTGAAGAATAAATATTGTTTCATTGATTTTTAAGTATTTATTGATTGATTTTATTTTAATTTATTTTATTTTTTTGAGGTGGAGTCTCACTGTGTCACCCGGGGTGGAGTGCAGTGGCACAATCTCGGCTCACTGTAACTTCCACCTCCCGAGTTCAAGCAATTCTTCTTCCTCAGCCTCCCGAGTAGCTTGGATTATAGGTGGGTGCCACCACTCCTGGCTACTCATTCATTTTTAAATTGTATTTCTATTCTCTATTTTACGGACTAAAATAGAGCTAATTGTTAACATGTACCTTCTTCTTTTCTTCTGGATTCAGTTTGTTCTTTTAATAGTTTCTTAAATTGGAGGTCTCATTATTAATTTAAAATAAGTCCTCTTTTTTAATGTGTGTATTTATAGCTATACATTTCCCTTTTAGCAGTAATTTCCATACATCTGATGAGTTTGGCTATTGTGTTTTCATTTTCTTTCATGTCAAAATATTTTGTAAATGCCATTGTAATTTATTTTTGATCAGTTGGTTACTTAGTAGTTTGCTGTTTAATTTTCACATATGTGTGACTTTCCCAAGTTTCCTCTGTTACTGATATTTAATTTTAGTCTTTTCTGGCTGGATAACATACTTTGCATGATTTAAGTCTTTTTAGATTTGCAGAGGCATGATTTATTGCCTATTTATTCCATATACATTAGAGAGGAACGTGTATTCTCCTGTTGTTGGGTGGAGGTCTCTACAGATGTATATTATAACTAGCAGGCTTATGGTGTTGTTTAAGCCCTCTCTTTCTTTCTTGACATTCTGCTATTTGTTCTATTCATTATTGAAAGTGAGAGGAATGTATACTAGAGATGAATGTGTATTCTCCTGTTTTTGGGTGAAGTTCTCTAAAGATGTGTATAATGACTAGTAGACTTATAATGTCCTTGTAAGTCCTCTCTTTCTTGACATTCTGCTATTTGTTCTATTCATTATTGAAAGCAGGATATTAAAGTTTCCAGTTATTGTTGTTGAATTGTCTATTTCTCCACTCAATTTTATTAGTTTCTGTTTTACTTATTTTGATGTTTTGTTCTTAGATGCTTATATGTGTATAATTTTCTTATACTTCCTGAAGGATTGATACTTTTATTATTATAATATATTCCTCTTTATGTTATTATTATAATATATTCCTCTACATGTTATCTCTAGTAACATTTTTTTCTAAAGTCTATTTTGTCTGATATTGTTATAGCCACCTCAGTTCTCTTTCGGTTTTGATTTTCATTGTAAATATTTTCCATATTTTTACTTTCAACCTATTTATGCCTGAATCTAAAGTGCATTTGTTATAGACAGCATATAGTTGGATCACTTCATAAATTTCAATATTACAAACTATGACTTTTAATTGAAATTTTAAAATCATTTATAGTTAATATAATTTTTAATAAGATGGGATTTATATATATGATTTTTCTCTTTTGCTGTATATCTTATGGCATTGTTTGTCCCTCTTTTGTTCCATTACTTTCTTGATGAAGCACTTGATGCTTCGTGATATTCCTCATATCGCTGGGTCTACGTTTAATTTTCTTCATTCAGATGTATTTCTGCTCCCCAGAAGGCTAATTTTAATTTGTCTTCAAGTTTGCTGAATCTTATTTTTGCCAACTCAAATTAGTTATTAAGCAATCCTAGTATAGTTTTGATAAATTTTAATTATTATTCTTTTTAAACCCCAGTATTTAATTTATTGTTGTAAAATACTTTCTCTCTTTGTTGCTATTCTTTATTTGGTGGGTGATTATTCTCATGTTTCTGTTTTTTAGACTTTAGCTCTTTGAACATATTTAATCACTGATTTAAAGTCTTTGTCTAGTAACTCCCACATCTAGGTCTTCTCAGTCAGTTTCTATATGTTTTTCTCCATAACATTTAAATCAGTGTAACTTTAGGACATATAGGTTTATTCTGAGGTGAAAAGTTTAATTTTGCTCAAGTTCAGTTAAAAATGCAAAGTAAATATCAAAAGGACAAACCAAATGGATAGTCTGTACTTCAGGGTGGAGGCCATTTTTGTTATTAAATAACCAATATTTTCCTAACTGACATGTTTTATTTTTCAGAATGAGTTCTGTCCATATTATTATTTTTAGATTTATATATGCTTTACTTTCACAAAGTTTCATTTAAATGGATGATGTTTCTTAATTTGATAGTTCAAATTGTTTATGAACTTACAAACAATTGAGCTTAACATATTTGCAACAGCAATATTTCTACTTGATTTTATCATTTATTATGGATTCACTTAGCACGTATTTTAAGTGTGACGCTAAACAAATGGGAAAAATTTTAAATAAAAAATTCCTACAGTATTCCACAGATTATTACTATCTCATGACATTAATACAGACATAATGCAAGTCAGTTTTAGACATTTAATTTCACAGTTTTTTTCAACTACTTTATTTGCTATAATAGATTTTTTTAAATTAACTGTGACACTTCTTAAACTTCTTGGCCAAGATAACTAAATTATTCAAGATTATTGAGACTCCAAATACATTTTAAGTGGCTATATGCATCAATATTTACCATATTGAAAATTAAAATAATTTTGTAAAATATTTCTGTTAATTTAACAATAATGTACCCATTACATGCTAATATAAATACAATATATGAAAATAAGTATTTTAAAATATAAATAGTAGTAAAAATGTAGAGTCATTTTCCTTTTTTCAAAATCGTGACAATAAAAAACAACTGGATTACCAAATCTACTTTATTTTAATCTTTTGTGATGTAAAAATTCATGTAGCGTCCAGAAATTCTACTTTACTCTTTTGAGAGAATGAGAATGCAAAAGTAAATAATGGCTTAGTATTATTATGCAAATAGTTTTGACCTTGGCAAACGCTAGAAGTCCCTAGACTACTTTTTGAGATATCTGACTTATAGCAATACAAATTCTACCTTTACTATCTTTTCTTACTTTATTCACTCTTATTTTCTTACCTATTTATTTTTTGTTTGTTTTTAACTTGGTTTAGCATTGAAGTCTTACGCAGGCTGGAAGTGATCCCACTGCCTGACAGCAAACTTCTTAACCTTTTCATGAACCTTGCTAGAACTGACGTGAAACTGGAGATTCATCATCTGTGGATGTCAAGCCCAAGGAGACTTTTGGACTACCCAGGGACTTACCTGATACAGATCACTTTTAGGAAAGATGTTGATTTATTGTCTGTGTGTGTGTGTGTGTGTGAGAGAGAGAGAGAGAGAGAGAGAGAGAGAGAGAGAGAGAGTAAGTTTGTGTATATCTGAATTCCAGATTAATTGCATATTTCCAAAAAGTGGAATATGCACATACCATTTATTGTTATAATCTAGTGTTCTAAATTGTATTGAAATGGTACGGAAGACTTAACACTGCTTGCACAGGTGCTCCATAAACAAAAAATGAAATATTTGTAGCAATTATTCCCAATCCATTTCCCTCTCTCATTCTGTCTCTATTACCAATAATCTGTATCTCTCATAAAAGGGATATAAATAAGATAATTTCAACAGCAAGCAACAAATGTACTATGAGAATTACTTTAGAAACTGCACAGCCTTGAGGCCACATGGAAAGAGTCAAGATAGACAAATACAATCAGTTCTGCTAAAATGCTTTTTTTGAAACTGCAAATTTGTTCCTACATGATTGTTATATTACAGAAAACTCTGCATGTGATGGGAGTTCTTTGCTTGCTTATGCAGGATTTAATTTGCAAGAAAGACTAGGTTGACACAGAAAACTACACCCAGCTGAATCAAACTATGTAGGAATATAAAATGTACATAACTCAAACATCACCAGCTTCTTCAGTTTCCCACATGTGTTATCTTACAAGGTTATATTTTAGTATGCTTTCATGATTGTGAATATATATATGTTCCTAAATCTCAAACATACTTAAATGCCCTCATTCAAAACCTCTAAGCAGTAGGAAAGTAGCAAGTAACTGGTAATACTATTTTACAAGGATAAAAATGAAAAACAGAATTTTATCATACTTAAAATATTTTGCTGTGAAATTTTCATAAATCTATATAGGTTTTGTGTGTATGTGTGTGTGTGCGTGCGCACGTGGGCTCACATGCATGTGTGTGTCCTTGTGTGTATGTGTTTCTATAGGCTAGTGCTTTCTAAATTTGTTTCCCTTATAAAAACACCCTCAAATGTTTTGAAAAATACTCAAGAGATGATGTTCTCATTTGAGACTTTTATATTTGGTTTTCATCATATTAGTGACTACTGAATAGAGGAGATGGGCTTTCAGCATTTCCAACATGTTAACAATTGATCCCCTCTTCTCTACTGATCCACAACTGTCCCATAATATTATGGTAAAAATCAATGTTCTATACTTATCATGAGATAAAACCAAAATACGTCATTGATTTTGTTTGAAAAGAAGTGAAAAGTTTGTAGTTTTCCATAGCTTTTACTAATATTTCTAGCTGGTTTCCTAATATATTACACACACACACACACACACACACACATACACAGACATGCACATACACATGTGTAGGAAATCAGTGAGCTGTCAATAAAGAGAGGTTAAACAAGTCAATATTCTTGACTTATTCTTCTTGCTGTTGCATTTTCCCATTGCCCTCTGAGTTTGAACGTATTTCAGAAATATTGGATTGCCTGACACACACAATAATTATGCCATATTGATTTATGTTAATGTTTATCCTATCTCATTCTGAAAATTAAAATGTCTTCCACCCACTCCCAGATAATAAACAGGAATATTGAAGGTAAATTAATGTTGGGAAAACAAGAATTATTAATATGGCTAAACACATCTCTATTCTTTTATCATTACTCCCTCCTTGACAAAAAGAGGCACACACATCAGTACTCACCCCAAAAGATAGCCCAGTATGCATGGATTTAGTAAAATTAAAATGTACTGTAAAATTTAGCTTTTCTCACACTTTATATACTTTATCCTACTTGCTTCTTTCTCCTCACCATGATTCTTTTTTTGTGTCTTCTGCACATTGCTTGGTACACAATAATTAAAATATTTAGTTGTCAAATGAATTATTGGATGCTCATGTTTGCCCATTCCCTGAACACCTAGTGAAAAGACCAGTTACTATTATAATTTTTTTCTTTTTCTTTATTTTATTTTTATAAAGAGCAGGACTCTAAGGCTAGGACGGCATTTGGATTAGGGAAAAAATATAATCTTTGGTTTTGTGTACATAAGTTTTAAAATATGTTGTACAGGGTTTTTTTTTGGATACAGACCTGTGTTACAGGATCCACGTTATTATATTTGTGTTCAGTAACTGTCTCTCCTGTTTGCATCCAGTATATTATTATAATTTTTTAAATATGCCTTTTGATTTTCACATTCTTTTTAGTGTGTAGCTAGCGACACTTTCTAGCAAGGCACATCATCTGATTTTCTGAGCAATGGACACTACATTTAGCAAACATTAGTGCCTCCACTCTTTAGCTTTTCTTCAAAGTAAAGGGTCTTTGTCAAATCCAATTAATTTTTTAACTCCAGACAATAAAAATATATGAAAAATTTCAACGTTAGCCTTATTTCAACTGGTCTTATGCCCTTTTCAAAATAAACATTGAGCTTCCCTGGAAATCATTTCAGTAGTTGTATCATAAGCTAAATAAAAGACTTCAGGTTAAAATTAATAAATGACTAGAGGCATAATAGAGTGAAATGATAAACAGTATCAACTTGAATGTTGAGTGAGTTTGAAAATGAAATTCAGAAAATGTGGAGACTACTACTAATATGAAACTTCCATTTTGGGCTAAATATTACCGATAACCTATTTCTTAGGACACTCTTTAATCATTTTTTTCTATCCATTTAATGTATTTAATCAACCAATTATGCTGAATTTGGGCTTATTTCTTTGTCAAGTTTAGGTTGGGCCCATATAGGAAGCAATGTTTAATTATGGCACAAGATCAAATTAAAATTGCCAGTCAAAAGAATGTGGTATTTCACAAATTTTTTACACGTGTTTCCAACAAGTAAACCTCTAGATGACTGAAAATTATTTGTTATTGGGATTGGAAACTCTTAACACTTTTGCTGCCACCAGAGTGAGTGACACTTGTATCATATAAAAAAAGTCTTAAAGACTAAATATCACTTTGGGGCAAAAGCATAAGTGTTCTGTTGTTAAAAGCAGAAACTATTTTGTCCCTAAACTTTTATTTTTCAGATAAAGCAGAACTTCTAATAATACAATGATGGTCATGCAATCAATATAAGACAAACCATATCAATTTTAGCATATAGGAATAATTAGCATAATTATTTTGAAACCAAATATGAGAACAAATTAGATATTCAGGAAAGGTATGTTGATACCCCAATGCAATTCATTTTTTTCTCTCTATTAAGAAAAGACATACTTAAAGTTTGATTCAGCAAGTCAATACTGGCAAAGCCTGGGCAGTATATTTCATTCTAATTATTTCATCTTTCTAGTAGATACATTTCTTTGTCTCCCTGCCACCTTGGTGGGTCACTTGTCTCATCAGTCATTTAGGCATAACTATGCTTATTAAGCAATCATCAGAGTAAAATCAATACTAAGCAGCATGCCCTCTACATTGTACAAATGACAATGCTATAGAGCAAATCAACACAAAACTTGATTTCCTGGCCTTAACTCAAAAGATTTTTCAGGATAAGGCAAGTTGCTTGAGAGTCGTGTGGTACTAGGTTCCCACTCTCCTTGTCTTTATTCATGGCTCCCGACAGGACTGTTTGTCATCCACTCATATTTATCATGCATTCCCAGGTTGCTGACATTGCAGTAAGTAGTTTGAGATTTACAGGTTTTATTTGCTCCTTGCCCTTAAAAGGCAGTTTAATGGGATGAACAAACACAAGCAAATAGATTATATTGTTAGATTTATATGCTCACAGTAGGAAGTAAATAAACAAGAATGAAACCAAAGAAAACATTTACCAATGAAAGGTGAGAACTGGCTAAGGCTTTTTGGTACATCTGAACTACCTGGGAACAATATATTGGTAGGATTTTGACACGAGATAAAAGGTGCTCATTTCCACTGCCACATATAAACTATTTCTTTAAAACATGGAGTTGCAGAATAGGCTTGAATGCATACTTTTTCAAGGTAGAATAAACCATTCATATTTAAGCTAGCAGTAAAACAAAAACATAAATGATCGAACTCATAAGGCCTTTGAAAATAATTAAAATATAAATAAGATGTAGTAAAATCAAATATTCCAAATTCAAGAACTACATCAAACACTGGTCTTCTCTTCTGTCTCAAATATTCTGTAAAATTGAAGTACAGTTGACCTTTGAACAATGCAAGAGTTAGGGGCACCAACCTCTTAACACAGTCAAAAATGCATGTATAATTTTTGACTCCTCAAAAGCATAACTTCTAATAGCTTACTATTGATGAAAAGCCTTATGATAAACATAAACAGTTGATTAACATTTATCTTGCATATTATATGTATTATATACTGTATCCTTACAAAAAAGTAAACTAAAGAAAACGTTATTAAAATCATAAGAATGAGGAAATATGTTTACTATTCATTGAGTGGAAGTGGATCATAATGAGAGTCTTCATCTTTGTCACCTTCGTGTTTAGAAGGCTGACGAGGAGTAGAAAGAGGAATGGTTGGTCTTGCTATCTTAGGGGAGCGACAGGCATAAGAAAATCCATATATAAGTGGATCTGTACAGTTCCAACTGGTGTCGTTCAAGGACCAAATGTATATGTCATTAACTCAGAAAAAAAAACTTGACGTGGGTAGAAAGTTAGAAGCAAAAAGAGTACTGGCATCCAATTCTTCTTTTGGAATCTTGATGGGATTAAACTCTTCTGATGACATTCCTTCCTGTCTTCTCCATTAATTTGCTGTTCCTTTGTATCTCTGCCTCTTCATTCTCTGTTTTCAAAACACACTCCAATATCATTATTTTAGACTTAAGTGACATAAAACGCATATTACATAAAAATATGCTTCTGAGATATAATCTCTAAGAATAAAATTATGTAGAAATTAATTTTAATTGTATTTAAAATCTGAGGTCTAGAGACAGACAGACTTGATAATACTAGTTAACTCTACCACCAACCTGTTATATGACCCTAGAAAAATTATCCGACTTCTCTGAACCTCTCCTAGCTCATCTGTAAAACGGTAATTTTCAGAATACCCTTATGTTATGCTTGTTTTGATAATTAAGTGTATTGATAATAACGAGAATAGAACAGTGTCTGGCACAAAATAAGCACCTAATAAATGTTAATAATTTGTGATATTATTACTATATGTAAATTTGGTGATTATTACTGTATAAAATATCATCATAGCATATATTATCATTCATATGTTATGACATCAACTACATATAACATATCACCATAGATCAACAGTGATTATTATTGTATAAAATATCATCATAGCATATATTATGTTATCATTCATATGATATCAACTACATATAACATATCACCATAGATCAACAATGATTATTATTGTATAAAATATCATCATAGTGTATATTATCATTCATATGTTATGATATCAACTACATATAACATATCACCATAGATAATATCATGGAAAATATTTTAGACATGATGCCTATTAGAAATCAGGCATTCTCAGGTTTATTTGCATAAGCCAGATAGGTGAAACTCTTTTGCAGTGAAAACCCTCCCTTCAAATTCAGGGGTATTGAGTAGAAGTAACACTATTGCCATTACAGGTTGTAGGGTTAGGGAAGAAAATCCTTGGGTGTCTAAAAATTGGCAATTTATTATACTTTTTAATGCAATACAAGGTACCGTAACTACTCTTGGTACATCTGCATAACTAGTGCTTTCCTTAGTGCTCAGAAAATTTACTCACTAGGTCACTGTAATGAACTCTTCAGCCTTCATACTACTTCCTAGTTTCTGCTTCTTCCTATCCATTCTGGCAAACTGTGTTAGTTTTTCTGTTCATTGCAACAACCCTAAATCTAGACTCATAGAGTGGATAATTCTTTCTACACTATTTTTCCTTACAGCTCCAAAGCATTTCTCAAAAATAACACTGCATTATATTTATTACACAGTGATGCATATTCCTACCTGTCATAGTATGCGTGCATTTAATGTTTTCTCTATCACACAATGCTCCAGTGAATAGCCAGGTACCGTAATCATTGTACATAGAAGCCAAAATTTCCAGTGAGTGTAGTCCTAAGAGTTTTTTAGGTGAAATGTAGCTATTCAAATCTTCAATTTGACTAGTTATTGGTAAATTTATTTCTGAAGTAGTTGTAATATTTACTTTTATACCTTCAGTGTAAATTATATTGCACTTTGAGAATCTCAGGCTAATTTAAATTCTAGTTAAAATATGGCATAAATAGACCACGTGCGGTTGCTCAAGCCTGTAATCCCAGCACTTTGGGAGGCCAAGGTGGGTGGATCACGAGGTCAAGAGATCAAGACTATCCTGGCCAACATGGTAAAACCCCATCTCTACAAAAAATACAGAAAAAATTTTCTGGGTATGGTGGGCGCCTGTAGTCCCAGCTACTTGGGAGGCTGAGGCAGGAGAATCACTTGAACCCGAGAGTCGGAGGTTGCAGTGACCAAGATCATGCCACTGCACTCCAGCCTAGTGACAAAGTGAGACTCCATCTCAAAAAAAAAATAGCATAAATAAATTTGTGAATAAAGAAAGATTTGGTAATATGGATAAGGTGGAGTGAATTAATGTAAGGTTTTTAATGTCAAGACCATAAATTTAGATTTTGCCAGCTAGGCTTCTGACATATATAAATTTTTCAGGGAACATACTATTTTTTAAAGTTGACATAAAATGAAAGTGAAAAAGGCAGATACAAAAGTTTATTTTAAAAATATAGTTACCAAAATCCAGAGAAGAAATTAAAATAACCTTGGCAATAGACGTGTGGAACATAAAGCTGCAAATCGATGTGGTGTTGGTGAGAGTGAACATGATTGATTTTGAGGACTAACCTTTGTTATCATCAACCACTTTGGTAGTTGGTTTTGTGTGGTATCATTTCCAATATCTTATTTTTTGCAGATATGGAAACTGAGGCTCACATATGCAAGAGTACAAAGAAGAAAGGAAGGAAGAAAAACTTCTCCAGAACAGTGTCTATATGATGTCAGATAAATGCTGTTGCCATTGACGGAGATGAAGATTTGGAGAAGAGGTTCAAGTGTGTATACAGTGAATTTAGTTTCCGAGAGGATATGTTTTGTTGGTTATCAGAACATCTATTCAATTTCACATTGAATGAGTTCCCCTAAAGGATTTAGATATGCTTATTCATTCTTGAGCATTCTTATTGGAGCAGAAGTAGAATCATATTTACTTTTAAGGAAGATTATCCGCAGTTCACTGTTTCTTATCAAAATATTAACAACGATCAAACTAGAAAGCTGAGTGAGCAAAAAAAAAACATGAAGCACAGGCACATGAATAAAAAGTTTAAAAATCATATTTAAACATATAGAATTATGTCCTTGAAAAGCCTATTTATTATATTTTGGATTTATTTATATTTTTAATTCATATTCTTGACTTTAATTTAAAAAACTCACTTTCAAGAAACAGATTCTCTGTATATATTATGTGTGTAATTGGTACTACTTTTTCACACTGTTAACTTTTTAAGGCCATTATGTTTTTTTCTAGGATCATAAATAACGCGACACATTCAATTGTATCATTAAATTCACTGAGTGTGAAGAAGTCACTAAAAACTGCAAACTGTGGTCATCTACTAAACCTTATTTTCCTTTTTACACCTGAGATACACACATATATATATACACACACACATATACATATACACATATATAAATGTTAACTATTTATGTGCTAATTTGGCCATCTACCTACCTTTATTACTATTGATTTTTGGCATAGAATTTCGCCTAAACATTTCTATTTTTAAAAAGGCAATGAAAGAGCTTTTAAATTTTTATTCGACTTATATTTTTAATAGATAATTCTGCCATTTCCACATATACCTTCATGTTCTAACAATAATTTGACATGCTCACATTTGCTAATCCTTAGAAGTGTTTTTCACTTAGGTCTTTTATTCAATTTAATTATTTTTCATTATACAAAAATTAACAATATAATTTCATTTTTTAAATTATTTCATTCAGTACATATATTGGGCCTATGCTATATCCTAAGCATCTTCCTGGGCACTGAATATATATGAATCAATAAAACTCTTTACTTAATGGATTAAGTTTTTAATAGAATAGATAAGCCATAAATTATGATACACTGTGATACATTTTGAATTAGTGGTAAACACAAAGTACATCATGGAGGAGAGAACTGAATCAGCAGATGGAACTGATGGAACAAGTAAAAAGGAAGGCATGGAGCAGGATTCAAATCCGCTTCAGCAATAACACAACCTTTGTGCCATCACTTGTTTCTCTAGTGTCCAGCTTGTTGCCTCAGAGCCCATAGCCTTGAACCAGATCTTTATTTAAATGAATTTGGCCTGAAAGATACAACCTCTTTGTCACCTTTAGAGTGAGTAGCATGAGGAATGTAATTGAAGGCATCAATCTGGCATTATAAATAAAGGCTTACTGTGTCAGCCATCACACAGGATATTTAAGTTAGTGGTAGGAAAAAAAGCTGTAAAAATTCTTAAATACCAGATTCTAAAATATATTTTTATTTAATAGCATATAGTTGACAATATTTATATAATTAATATAGAAGAAAGATTAAATATCAGTGGTCAATATTATGTAAGCAATAGACATGGGGCACACTTCTTTGAATGAGAGTGGGGAGAAGTGTATCATCATGAATTATGGTAGACAGCCATACTGAGAGGCTGAAATAATCTTACAGCCAGCCTAAGGGAAGAAAAGAGAAACGGCTCTGGAAATTGAAAGAATTTTATTTTACTTTGAAGTTTACTTATAGGCAACTAAGCATATATAAGAATTTTTGTTTCATAAACTATCATTTATTTTTACTATATAAAATTATGAAATAAGTGTAAATATAGAAAATTAGGACTGAATAGTGGAGGAACTGAAATGGTGAACCAAATGTTAAGAATAAATGTATTTGCTGTCGTTTAGCAAGTGAATGATAAATAATATATAGCAAATGATTGCTCCATTGGTTTATGTAATTTAATATTTTAATTCACACAGATAAAGGGTTATTTTATTGCTGTTTTGTGTGTGTGTGTGTGTGTGCGCGTGCATGTGTATGTGTATTTTATGAGTAAAGAGAAGATAGTGGAGAAGTCAAATTGATGTTTGGGAGAGAGTTTTCCTTACTATTAAAAGAGCACATGGCAGAAAGGAAAATGCATTTAAAACAAATTGGTCTTTATTTTATATTTATCTAGTAGAAATAGATTCATTATAAAACAAGAGCTTTAGATTGAGAGTCATGAATCCTGGGTTTGAATTCAGACTTGATCACTAATTAGTTATCTTATTTACATTCAGTTCTTATAACGAAAATAAGCGGTGTGGATGTGGATTGAATCCACTTGTGTTTTTTTTTTTGGTTTTTTTTTTTTTTTAGTAAATGCTATGGTTTCAGACTCCACAATCTGAGGACTATTTGAATTCTGACAGTGCTTCAGAAGACTGAAAAGGGTTTGAGAAACAAAGAAATAAATCTTTAATAATTGAGTTCAGAGACCATAACAGCTTGCAGGGTATAAATTTTGGGTAGCTGGCCTTCCTGGTGCCCATAAAAGAGTACCTTATAGATGGTTTCTGAGTCCTGCCTACTTATTAAGGTCATTCCCAATAATAAAATGAAGCTGGGAACATAAGTTAACAGAAGCAGTTACTGGCAGTTGAAAGACATTTCTAGGGTTGTATTTAATACAAATCACTCTTCAATTCAATCCAGTAATGCAATTCTTTTTGTCTAAAACCTCTTTATTAGTAAATAGTCAAATAACTTTCCCATTATGACACTAAGGGAAAGTGAATACTAAGCTTTTATTAAAAAGTCTTTTATATTGAAAAAAAAAAAAAGCAACAGAAAAGTCCGGAGAATAATGTTTCAGATAACTGTGAAACTACCGTTCTGTATCTACTCATAAATTTTCTATATTTTCTCTCAAATATTAGCAAAGCAATCTTTACATATAAAACTTATATCCATTTTACTTACACTTCTTAAGCTATTACATTCTTTTTTTGAAAACTTGGAAACAATTTCTATCAGTAATTTTGCATACAGGTATTCATTCCTTATCTTGATATTTAATTATAAAATGATTAGAAATAGACCCATGCACAAGTAGAAACTTAATATATGATATAGTAAATATTACAAAATAGATTTTAGTAGGCTAAAATAATCTCACAGCCAGCATAAAGTAAGAAATGAACTGTACATTAAATCATATTTGGATAATATTACTACTGTTGGGATAGTAGATAACTACTGCATAACATTTATTAATTTAAACTTTATTATAACCATATTTTTGAAAACAAATCTTTAAGAGCATTTAAAATATAATGTAAAAGTAAAAAATTAAACAATACAACTAATTTATCTGTTTGTAGTTGGAAGTAATTTCTTTGACAATTCACGAAAAAATAGAACATTTGCACAAAAAGTGGTAAATGTGATTGCATGAAAATTTGAAACTCAATCTAGTTTTTAAAATTAGTTTCATAAATGTGATTTACATGTATTAAAAACAAATTAAGGGAAATGGAAGTCAGGTAACACACTGAGTCTTTTGAATATTTAGTAACAATTACATAGAATAAATCTTCTACTTTTTCTTTGTCCAGTAGAAAGCACTGTGAAATTCATGAATTTTTAAAAATTTCTCAGAACCTATTTTTGTATAAAGTGTGTCTAATCACATTAATCTCACTGACTTCTGCAAGATTTAAATGAGAAAAGATTTATAAGGTGACTGATGTATTTTAATTCTCTCTCATCCAGATGGGTGCCATGCAAAATACTGTTAAGAGGTGTTATAATTTCTTTACCTAATAGTTTCTTGAACCAAGGACATGTATTTGCTGCTCTTTTTGTCATGTCTACTCTTGAGCAGTCCTAGCTCCCAGTTAAGAAACTGTGATTTTCCAGGCCTAACCATAAGCAGTCACAAAGGCCTTACCTGCCAAGCCTCAGGAGAAAAACCTACCTCCTCAAATGGATGCACAGCCACTACATTGCAGTCTCCAGAGGGAGTTGCAATATAAAACTCAGGCCCCCTGCTAAGCTATGCCCTTGTAAGCATCAACATTCTCAGCCCAGGTGTCTCCATTTCTAGGTCTCTTCATATGAGGCCATTTGTATGGTCCTCTTCAGGTGCCTCTGCTAAGACCTCCTTATGGAGGGTGAAGTGGGGACAGAGGAGATGGGGGGAAACCTTGAACACATACACATATTTCTTTCTTTTTTTTTTTTTTCGAGACAGTCTCGCTCTGTCACCCAGGCTGGAGTGCAGTGGCATGATCTCAGCTCCCTGCAAACTCTGTCTCCTGGGTTCAAGCAATTCTGCCTCAGCACCCCCCCCCCCCCAGTAGCTGGGATTACAGGTGTGCACCACATCATGTGGCTAATTTTTGTATTTTAGTAGATATGGGATTTTACACGTTGGTCAGGCTGGTCTCGAACTCCTGACCTCAGGTGATCCACCTGTCTCGGCTTCCCAAAGTGCTGGGATTACAGGCGGGAGCCACCATGCCCAGCCGAACATGCATTTCTTTACTGACTCAGTACTCAGTGCTTTTCTAATCCTAACCCTTCACCATCATTTCTCCAAGCATAGCATCATAAAACTGCCACAGCCTGTGTTCTGAATTCCCTCTATAGTGAAATAACCCCCCACCCCCATCCATGCTGATTAAAGTGACTCTGACTCTCTATGAAGGGAAATGTAACAGGGGGAGTTGGTGCTTTTCTGGTTCAGATTCATTCTCATACCACTGCAGTAAACAATTAAAGCCTTAATGCTTTCATGGTTATGTTTTGTTGCCATTGCCTTCTTCCTATTGCCTCAGGACTCATAAAGTTATTACATCCTATCTTAATTCATTGTACTGCAATAATAAAATATTTGAGACTAAGTAATTTATAAATAACAGGAACTTATTTTTCAAAGTTGTGGAGACTGGGAAGTCCAAGGTCAAGTCACCAGCAGGTTCAGTGTCTAGTGAGGGCTGCTGCTCTCTCTGTTTCCAGGATAGGACCTTTAAAAATGCATCCTTCAAAGGGGACTGACACTATGTCCTCACATGGTAGAAAGAAAAGAAGTGGCAAATACATCCCCTTGAGACTTCATATAAGGCATTAATCCATTTATGAGGGTGGAGTCCTCATGACGTAATCACCTCCTAAATGCGCCACCTCTTAATACCATTGCATTGGGAATTAAATGTCAACATGAATTTTAGAAGATACACAAACATTCAAACCATAATATAAACCTTCTTATTACTCTTTCTATAACAAAACTTAGAACCACAGTATCAAACTAAAACAGAAATGCACACTAAACTGTGTTAATCTCGTAGTAATAGAAGACCATCTGGAGTGGCTGCTGCAAAGATGCTGGCTTCAGTGGGAGAGGCATGACCAGGACTGCACATTCCACAGAGTCAATGGAAGCTAGGAATATGTGGGAGCAATGCCCACTTCTGAGTTAAAGGAGTTGGGGGTGCCTCCATCCTGGGTGCAGCTCATGCTCCCAATGTATGCTCCAATTTTGGTACAAAGTTGAGGCTGAGCCCAGGCACTGTTGTGACCTAGCTGGGTTTGCATGCTCTTGGGGCAGCACTGACATGCCAGTCCCCTGCCACCTTGGCCCCTTCCAGACTTTGGGCACCAATGAGCAAGGGAGGGAAGCAAAGGGATGACTGAGGGCAGCTGAGTGTGTGCCTGCAGGTGCCCCTAGGCACAAACAGTCTGGACACCATGGGTGTAATGGATGGCAGGTTGATGGCAGCAGGAGGCAGACAGACTCCTGGGCAGAAAGGGGTAGGTCCACTGTGAAGCCTCACATTTAAGCCAGGAACAGCCTGAAGCCTGGGAATCAGACTGCCAGTTCTGCTCACCAGATTGAGAACTCATGATGCTTTTTTTCAGGCCCACCCATTGCTGCCTAGGGACAAATCAGCATACAATTCCTCTCCTCTGAAGCCCATAAGAGCCTCAGATTCAGCCAGACTCAGAGAGACAATGGGATGACCTGCCTGCAGAGAGGAACTACCCGCTTTGGGTCTCCGCTCTGCTGAGAGCTGCACTAGTCAGGGTGACCTGCATACATAAAGGAGCTACATACTTTGGGTCTTCTGAGAACTGTACTGTTGTTCAATAAAGCATTTCTTCACCTGCTCACCCTCTAGTCATCTGCATACCTCATTCTTCCTGGATGTGAGACAAGAACTCAAGACCCAATGATAAGTGGTACTGAAAGAGCTGTAACACAAACAGGGCTGAAACATGTCTCCCTGGCTGTCCACATTGAAGGTGATGGGAACTGAGAGGGAGAGAACTGTGGCCTTTCAGGGAGCCCAGATGTAGGATATCCCAGAGCCAGGTCTTTGACACTCTCTTTGGAGCTCTACAGTTCCTGGTGTCTCCAAGCTATGGGTGCCACCTCATTTCCCAGTGACTGTGGTGGAAGTTGTTTGTGGACTTCTGGTCCAGCTGCTACAGGGATCTGGCACCTGGCTCCTGATCCCTGGAACTGCCCACCGCACTGCAGCCAGTGTGCCTGGCTGTGGCCAGTGACTGGACCCTGCACCCACACACTCATGCATCCCTGACGCTTCATACCTGCCTCATCCTTGGAAGACATGCAATCCAGACCAGAAGAGAAAGCTGAGTACAGCCAGCCAACCCACATGGGTGAAATGAG
The DNA here is from genome assembly GCF_043159975.1 of Macaca nemestrina. Lineage (NCBI taxonomy): Eukaryota > Metazoa > Chordata > Mammalia > Primates > Cercopithecidae > Macaca > Macaca nemestrina. Next base: position 162,556,548 of record NC_092128.1, on the reverse strand, counting down.
CCCAGAGGACCCAAGCAAAACTCAGGCAAATGCACCACTGATTAGAGGTTTCTAATTAGTGAAGTGACACTCTAAGGATCCTGTGACATTTGGGGGGGCTCGTCTGGGATCTGCAGAAGGGTGAATAAATGTGGACTTACTGATGATTTCTGTTTTGTTTTGTTTTTTTCTCACAGTTCCTGAACTCCACAACAGCCAAAATAAAAGAAAAATACTAGGTCTCTGTCAGCTAGTTAAAAGCAACTATCCTGGCTGCTGGACTTAAGACACACAAAAGACTGCCTTGCTGGGGAGGACACTGTCAATCCTCCATCACCCTCATGTGTTAGAAAAGTTAGTTTTGTTCCAATCCAGTTTCCCTTCAAAGAGGTCTGTCATTGCATGAGATTGTAAGGAGGTCTTGGAGCAACTGAGGGTATCTGTCTGAGGCTCCACCTTGGTGTTATCCAAAGGTCCCTGAACTAACTCTAGTTTCTGACCACTCATTAGGGTGTGGGCACTAGGACCTCCAGCCTTCGTTCCAGCCTGCCTGCCTTCCTTCCGTCCATTCCTTCCTTCCTTCCGTCCATTCCTTCCTTCCTTCTTTCCTTCCTTCCTTCCTTCCTTCCTTCCTTCCTTCCTTCCTTCCTTCCTTCCTTCCTTGCTTGCTTGCTTGCTTGCTTGCTTTTTTTTGGCTGCTGCCATGGTTCCTATCCCTTCTTTATATACAATGTTAGAGATGTTGTTGCAAACCACAGAGATAATGTTACTGAGTAGAATGACCTTTCGGGTTGGTCAATCAGAAAAATGTGATGCCTGTCTATTCTTAAAAGCAAGGAGGATGTAGTGATTAGGAATTTTCTTTCCTCTGTTGAAGGAATCCATTTGCATAGGGCAAGAAGTTTTTTCCCTCAGACACCTTCCCCTTCCTTGCACTTGTTACTTTTTCTCTTTCCTCTACCATGTCAAGAGTCATAAGATCCTGTGAATACAGGGAGCTTTTCTATTGATTTTTTTACCTCTTGAGAGGCAACTTGTTAAGTTGGGTTCCCAGTTCCCGGGACTTCCTTTCTCTCCCTTGTTTGAAGAGGACCTGGTAACACAGTTTCACCTGCTTATGATAGGGAAGCAATGGAGGGGCTGTCCCACTGGTTGCTGGCTGCAATTTGGAGAGGACCACCTGACACTTAATTTTATGAGTCTATACATCCTCCTGAGGCAGCCTGTTGTCCCAGGCTCTGGTCTGAAGTCCTGAAGCGAAAACTAGACCTGAGGCAAGCAGAGGCAGATAACAGCAAAAGTCTAGGAGTACAGCACATATGAGCATGACTAATCCCTGGTTATCAAACCCTCCTGCTTTGTGGATGAAAGTCATACTCACATCCATGGCATAGATAAGATCTAGGGAACTCAAAGGTTGCCAACAGTGGGAGGCTTAGGCTCTGTGTAGGTTAATGCAAATATTCCTGCCAGCTATCCCTCCCCACTTCATGGGTGAAGGTTGCACATGCATCCATGGTCAGCACCTGCAAAGGTCACCAAGAATTAAAGAGATAAAGTTGGAAGAAAGAAGGTGATGCCATTTTTTCTCGTAATTTAGTTTTGATCATTTGGTTACTTAGTAGTTTGCTGTTTAATTTTCAGTTTTAATTAAGGCGGATCTTGGCGAGTTGTCAGACAACCCTGATGGGTATATGGAGACTTTCCAGAATTTAACCCAAGCATTTGAACTTTCCTGGAGGGACATTACTTTTGAATCAGACTCTGACTACTGCTGAAAAGCAGGCCACCCTGCAAGTAGCAATTTCAGGGATGAGCTTTGCACCTCATATAGTGTCATCAAAGGAGATGAGTGTTATCCAATTGAAAGAATAGCAGTACCATTGGAAGGCCTTAAATAGGACCCCAGTGATGGGAGAAGGGAAAAGGAAGTACTTTCTGGTGTGTGTAGTGGAGGGCTTATGAAGGACTAGGACTACGTCTCTTAGTTACTCCAAGCTATCCATGATAGACCAGGGATTAGATGAGAATCACACTGGCTTCCTGGAAAGGCTAAGAGGGGTCTTGGTAAAGCACACTTCTCTTTCTCTCGATTCAGTGAAGGGACAACTCATCCTGAAAGATACGTTTATTAATCAGGCACCCCTTGATATCAGGAGGTAGCTGCAAATACAAGCTATAGATCCAGATAGTGCTTTAGAGAACCTCCTGAAAGTGGCCACTTCAGTCTTTTACAATAGGGATTGAGAGAGAGAAAGAAAGCACAAGAGAGAGAAAGAAGGCACAAGAAAAGGAAAGAGGTTTTAATAGCTGCCTTACAGGCTCAAAGACCCCAGAGTCCCCAAATAGGGCAAGCCAGGGAAGTTTAGGAAGAACTGTCTGCACAGCAGGAGGAAGCCACCTCGACCCTGTCCAATTTGCAATGAGGACCTTTATTAGGGTTCTCTAGAGGGACATTTAGTTTATTAAGTAGTATTTTATTTCATTAAGTCGTAGTTTATTAAGGAGTACTGACTCACACAGTCACAAGGTGAAGTGCCACACTAGGCAGTCTGCAAGTTGAGGAGCAAGGAAGCCAGTCCAAGTCCCAAAATCTCAAAAACAAGGAAGCTGACAGTGCAGTTTTCAGTCTTTAGTCAAAGGCCTGAGATCCCCTGGCAAATCAATGGTGTAAGTGCACAAGTCCAAAAGCTGAAGAATTTGAAGTCTGATATTTGAGGGCAGGAAACATCCAGCACAGGAGAAAGATGAAGGCTGAAGACTCAACAAGTCAAGTACTTCTACCTTTTTTCCTGCCTGCTTTATTCTAGCTGTGCTTGCAGCTGACTAGATGGTGTCAACCCAGATTGAGGGTAGGCGTGCCTCTCCCAGTCCACAGACTCAGATGTTAATCTCTGATACGCTTTGGCTCTGTCCCCACCCAAATCTCACCTTGAATTGTAACAATTCCCATGTGTCAAGGGCTGGGCCAGGTGAAGATAATTGAATTAGGAAGGTGGTTTCCCCCATACTGTTCTTGTAGTAGTGAGTGAGTGTCACAAGATCTAATAGTTATATGTATGGGAGCTCTCCTGCACAAGCTCTCTTGTCTGTCACTATGTAAGATGCTCCTTTGCTCTTCCTTCATCTTCTGCCATGATTTTGAGGCCTCCCCAGCCATGTGGAACTCTGAGTCCATTAAATCTCTTTCCTTTATAAATTACCCAGTCTTGGCTATATCTTTATTAGCAGCATGGAAACGGACTAATACAATCTCCTTTGGCTACTGCCTCACAGACACACCCAGAAACAATATTTTGCATCATCCAGTCCAATCAAGTTGACACTTACTATTAACCATCACAGCACCTTTGGAAGGCAGACTGTCTCTGGAGACACAGGTCACTGAGTCCAGGAGAACTGGTGGGTTCCAGGGCTCCTCTCCCACCTCTGATGGTTCAGATTTCAAGGGAGGAAGGTGGACCTCCTCCTGGACACCATAGCAGACTTTCAGTTTTCCTCTCCAATCTGACCCCCCAACTCCTCTCTTAGCAGGACCATGGAGGGCATCTCAAGAAAAATTTTAATCCAGTATTTTCCCCAACCCCTTAGTTATAGTTGGGAAGACCTCTAGCTTACCATTCTCATCTTTGTTCTATTCCTCATCATAAGGTGTCTTTGTCAAGGACTCCTCTATTCTGAGCTCCCAGGGGATTACTTATTCCCCTTAACAGTTATTTCTCTTTTAAAGTTTACCCACCCTCATAGAATATTCAATTTCTTTCACCAGGATGAGACAGCTCTAGCCACAACATTGTTTTAAGAATTAGTCTATTTTACTTTTTATTTCTGTTATCATTGGCACTAGATTTTTTCCTTCACATACTTAACCTTCTGGTCAAATTTGTTTCTTCTCATCTAGAGACCATCAAACTCCAAGTGGTCATACAACTTGAACCTCAGATAGGCCTCTGAGAAAGATCTAACTGTTGTTTTCTCCAAAACAATGCCCCTGTCAGCATGAAGCAGTTAAGAGCGATCTTCACCCCTAATGGCAGTTAGATGTCCCTTTCACAGGAGGAATTTATGGCAGCAGCAGCCCATCTGGAGCAGCTGCTTCAAAGACACTGACTTCAGCAGGGAAGGCGTGGCCGGGGCTGTGCCCGCCAGGGAGCCAGTGGGAGCGGGTAACAGGTGGGAGCCACACCCGTTCCTGAGTTAAAGGGGTGGGAGCCCCGCCCTCCAGGGCACAGCTGCAGCCGTCCAAACTTGGCTGCGGACCCAGGCATTCCCATCAACACTAGGGCCTGGGAGGCTCCTCTGACCCTGCAGGCTTGGAAGTACCTACTCCCACTGCCTGGCCTCCCCCCACTCCTGGCGTCCTCTCTGATTTCAGAGCAAAGTTAAAGTCAAGCCCAGGCGCTGTCACAACTCTTCCACGTGTGCTCGCACTCAGGACAGCCCTGACGCACCAGCTCCTTGCTGCCTCTGCCCCTTTTGGACTTTGGGCACCAAGGAGCATGGGTGGGAAGCTGAGGCGGGGATAAGGGCTGCTTGGCATGAACAGCCTGGGCACTGTAGGCAACGTAGACATAGGTTGATGGCGGCAGGAGACAGCTCCTGGGCAGAAAGGGACGGGTCCCCTGTGAAGCCCCACCTTCAAGACTGGGCCAGCCTGAAGCCTGGGGACTGGGCTGCCACCATAGTGAGAACGTATGATTCTTTTTCCAGCCCACCAATGGCTGCCCATAGACTACAGGACAACCTGCCTGCGGAGAGGAGCTGCTCACTGTGAGTCTCACCTGCACTAAGGGCTGGACACTGTCGGGACGACCTGCCTGTGGAAAGGACCTACCCACTTCGGGTCCCCTGAGAGCTATCCTGTCACTGAATAAAGCACCTCTTTTCCTTTCTCACCCTCTAGTTGTCTGTGTACCTCATTCTTGGATGCAGAACAAGAAGGCGGGACCCGCCAAATGGTGACACAGAAAGAGTTGTAACTCAGAGGGCTGAAACAAAACACGCCCCTCTTCCCACCTCTTGCCATGTTGCAGGCACTGAGAAGAGAGAAGGTGAGAAGAGCTGCATTCCTCCCGGGAACCAGACTTAGGAGCTCCCCAAGCCATGGCTGTGACACCCTTTTTGGGGTTCTGGGGTTCCTGACATGTCCAAGCTTCAGGGTGCAACAGCGTTGCCCAGTGCCTGCAGCGCAAGCTGCTTGTGGTATGTCTGGTCCAGCTGCAGCAAGGAGCCAGCGCAGATGCCAGCACCTGGAGTTGCCTGCCCCACCAGAGCTGGCGTGTCTGGCTGTGCACAGCTGCTGGTCCCTGCGCTCACTCACTCACACACCACTTGCTGCTCTACGCCTGGCTTGCCCTTGGCAGGCATGGGATCTGGATCAAGAGTGAAAGCCGAATGCAGTCCAGCCAGGCCGCGTGGGCTGAATGAGCCCAGTGGGTCTGAGCAAAGCTCTGGCAAAGGCGCCACTGACCACAGAGGTTTTCGGCTAGTGAAGGCACATTCTAAGGATCCTGTGACAAGAGGACCCTATCTAGTAACAATAAGACATCACTCTCCATCAATCAATCAAACAATCAGTTAATCTAATAACCAACCTATCGTCTATCAACTATCATCAATCTCTGTGTCTCCATCTACAAATTTATACTTATACACTTATTTTCCTTTAAATTATAAACTTCTCTGTACTTTCTGAAATTTCTTCAATGATTTTATTTTTTGAGTAACCATCTTAAATCTTATCATTTATAACTCTAAAATATACATATAGACTGTATAAAATTTAAAAGAAAATCTATAAAATTTAGAGTCAGAAAACTTTGGTGTGAATTGCATATTATCTGTCCCTGTCATTTTCAGATTTGGAAATTTTTCATAGCCCTACTAAGTCACAACTTGCTCATCTAAGATATTGAAATAATGATATCAACTATCGTATATAATTGAATAATTAATTTAAAAATTCACAAAATTTATCACCATGGAGGTTCAGGGTGTTATTTCCATGCAATGCCATAAAACTAAACACTTATATCTTATGAAAACAGAGACATATATGTAGAAGCATAAACACTTTTTATGACATTTTATTTCCTAGTGAGTACCTTCACATCAACTCTAGATGATCTAGTTGACTTGGCCTTGGATCTAATTCTGTGTAAGTGTGAACTTCTAGAGAGATGAAAGTGTAAGAGTTTAGAGAAGTAAGTTACTGAATGATTCCAAACCCTGGCCAACTTTCAGAGGCCTACAATCAATGTTTGTTTGAGCCAGTAGTACCAATGAGTAAAACAGGGAGGCCAACGTGGATATGTAATTGCTTGACCAAATAACTACATGTGGTTCTCAAACTGTGTGAAAAAGCATCCTGGGGCATCATAGAAAATTCACTAGGGTGTCCTACAGTATTTAACATTTTTGAGAGAATTACTGCAACATTTGCCAGAAACCGTGCATTTGACGATGATCAAATTGTTTAGACCTAATATGTTTCAGTTATGTTTTTCTTTTTGTCTAAGAGATATGTGAAAAAAATAATGAAATACTAAGGGTGTTGTGCACCAAAAATAGTTGATGTAAAAAGTGTCCCCATAAGAAATCACATATCTATAGTCATACAAAACCATGGAATAGTCTGGGCAAGGTCACTGTTTTATATGTAGCTCTAATTATTTTTCTCTTATTTTCTCATATCTTATTCTGGCTCATTAACTAATGCCACAGTTTCTCAGATTTTCCTTCAAGGTGGGACTACATTGATCACATACAACTCCTCCTGTGATGGTGGTCACACCAGTTGCCCGCAGTATTTCCCATTAAAATGCCATCATCATTAGGTGTGGTGTAATTTTGTTAGATAATTTAACCCCACTTGGTCAGATTCATCCTGTGATGATGACTTTATTTACTCCTGGGCTATTTTAAAAAGTAAAAACCACTCTAACAGTCGGCCTGTTTCTTATTAATTTTTTTCCTCTAGCTTTTCATTTTAAAGTCTAATTCTAGCTCTTTCTCATCAAAACCTGACTGTTCTATTTCTTTTGAATGTATGAACTTTTCAAATTGACACATAATACTTGTACGTATTTATGTGGTACATGCGATATTTTGATACATGCATACAACGTGTAACGATCAAATCAGGGTAATTGGGGATACTCTTAACCTCAAACATTTATTATTTCTTTGTGCCTTTTCCTCCTCCTGTGTCATAGATCCACCACCCTGCCATTCTAACTCTTATCAATATTTTCAAAATGTTCTCTGTTTTACATATTCTTTTCTATAGAGTCTGTCTTAGAAAATAAGTCATTTTGTAATATGTATCTTTCTTATTGTATATACTTTTCCCCAGATATTATGTAGCTCCTGAACTATTGCTGTAAAAGTGATGACTAATATTTCTTCATAATAAATTTCGTAAAGTATAAAACGGCTAAATCATTTCTTTTCAAAGTAGTCATCCTTTTAACCAGGCCAAATTCCTACATTCAAAAAAAAAAAATCCCTTAAATTCTGTGGATACTTTATCTGTTTAATTTTTTTAAAGTGTTAAGTTATTCTCTAGCCATTTCCTACTTTGAGATTTATTCTCTTCTCTAGTAGTTGTAATGGGCAATTACTGGGTAGTTTTCTCTGTGTCATATCCCCATGTTTCTTCTACAAGAAGCTCTATGTACTCATAAATGGGTAATTGAATAAAGGATTCAGCCGTTTGATAGGATCTTGTTCTATATAACTCTCTGATCCAAGAGGGGCCTACATTGACTTTTACCTCAAATTTGGTTTTTAGCGTCACCCTTACAACTCTAAGAACAGATGTGAAAGGTTTTCTCCTGTCCTCAAAGAAGACAGTCACACATCCCTTGCCATCTTACTCATATCCAGTTATTACCTTGACCCAACCACAGCCTACTCTCAGTTCTCTGCACAGCAGGGCTTAATCCAGGCAGTCCAGTATTAGACCTGCATGTTCATAATAATGTTCTTGTGTACTTGGTAAAAATGCATCACCAGAAATTATCAGGCACAAAGTGTATTGTGTGGTTCAGGAATTCAAACCATGTTCTTTGGACATATGTCGAAGGGCCCTCAACTATAAAAAAATGTCCAGTTGTTCCACTGACAAGGCTCTCAGTGTGTTCCATGCTGGATAAAGTCTAAGTTATCACAGTAATCCACCTGTAAAGACCAAACCAGTCACGCCATATGTGGGGAAATCACCTCATGACTTTTTAGAACCAATGTGGTAAAGATAAGAGGTAATTGGTCTCCTGGCTCTGATCCTGTTCTTTCTTGTGTTCTCTGGTTTTACTTTCTGGTCTAGTAATTTCAAGGAGATGTCAAGGCAATGTCAATTCCAATTATGAATGAAATTAACACTATTTACTATTAATATTATGATTCTTACACAACAGATCTTTTAATCCAAAATGTAATAATATCATAAATATAGTAGAATTTTTCAACTTTAATATGCTGCAAGTAATACTGAAATATCATAACTAATGTTATCTTTTGACAGTCATGTAACTTTTTATTAATGCTGACTTCAGAGGAATCCTCACGAAAGTGATCTGAATTTCATTTAAATTTTTATTTATTTATTAACTGAGGTTGTAAACACATTGCAGAATAGCAACCTATTTAAACTGTGCTGTACTTTACTACCAATATTCAGACAAAATTCTGCAGTTATTGAGATTTCACTCTTGCCTCTGTAAGCTGATATTAATAGTATGACAGTTTAAGAAAATAAGATGGGTATATAGCCATGAATAAGATATTACTAATAGCATCAAATACTGACAGTTAACCATTAATAATCCACAGTATGCTGAGGGGAAAGAAGCGCCTATTTGCATTACAAATGACAAGATATGTAGACTCTCAAAGCTTTTATCAATCTGATAGAAATCTTCTAACACCTGGTATTTGTACTAAATATTTTTTACATATTCCAAAATTTGTTAGAAACATTTAGCATAGATAATACTAAGCATTTTAAAATATGTCAAAGGTAATTTTGGAGAGTGTTCTACATTTAATAATATTAACTTTAAAAAATATGTCATGTTAAAAACTTGAATTACTTGGCAGCGTCTTTCAAATTCAACTAAAGAAAATATTGATGGTCTATATTTCTTATTTATACATAAGGTAAAGCTTCCAAAGTAGAACAGACAATGGCTAAGTCTCTACAAGCATTTAGCTAATTTGAGGGAGTTGGGTATAGATAGCAAGGTATGTACAAAAGATTTTTTGAATAAATATAATTACTTACAAAGATATAACACTCTTTTACATACTGAAACTATTAGTTTTACATGAATAGTGGTCTATTCATAATCTTACATTATGAGTTTTGATAACTTGTTTAGATAGTCACATGTTTATATATCCACATATATATATATATATGAAAAATGATAGGTAGGTAGATTGATGATAGATAGATCTTGCTATTTTTGAAATACTGTTTACTGTCTGATTTAATATACCTATGTTAAACAGTAAAATACTGTTTACTGTCTGATTTAATATACCTATGTTAAACAGTAAAATACTGTTTACTGTTTACTGTCCGATTTAATATACCTATGTTTTAATCATTAAATGAATTAAAATTCTGAAAGAAGAATTGAGAGTAAGGATGACTATTGTATTATACAATAGTTTCACAGTGTCTCTAATCTATATAAAGAAGAGAGGAGAGTAACTTTAACAATGCTTATAAACATTGACAAAATATAATAAATTATTTTTCTTGAGATACAACTCACAGAAATTATGAAGTTTGCTCAAGAGAACAGATTCAACTAATAGTATAATATAAACAGTAATATATAAAATAAACAAACCTTCTGTTATCTACAAAACTGCCAAATTGTGTTTTGTTTCTTCTAGTCTGATAAATTTCAAAGTCGTGTTTTGCCTTAAAGGATATGATCAAATAAATTTTCACAGTAAAAATAATAAGTTTGCACCACAGTATCATGAAGACATATAGAAAAGCTTTGTCATTTAAGGCAAATCGTATGTTAATTCTGTTCTACTTTATTCTGAGTTCACAACTCTTGTTGGGACGATTCTGTGTATGTCTGTATTTCCTTTATTTTTCAGCTGAAATTTTAATGAACTCTAATCAGCCAAGGATGGATCAACATAGCAGTTTTTAAATCTCTGGAAATTACATAATTGATGACTGTGCACCCCTTGCTAAATCTTTTCTCTGGTCCCCACCAATTGCTTAAGAGAATGATGGGAGCATGGCAGGAACCCTGAGACTTCTTTGTGGCAGAGGTAGGCAGTGCCTGTTGAAGCCTTAGGGAAGAGTCTGAGAGTCTAACGAAAGTTGTCTCAAATCTAGACCCACAATAAATACTGGGCTTGAAAACTGCATTAAGCATTTTCTTAAAAATAGCAATGAACTGTTCCTTATCTAATAAGATAAAAGGAGCCTGGCATTTCCAATGAGAAAGAAATACGTTTCTCACCTTTGAAGAGAATTTATTTTTCTTTTTTCTAGAATGTTTCTAAGAAAGTGACCTGGGTAACTGGATAGATAATTCTCTAGAGACTATCAATTATCTTAAGAAGAAACATGAAAAAGAGTGGTACTGGAAAAATAAAGAAAATTCACATTCAGTTTCAAGCTTATCTTTCAATAGTAATGAACTCTTCTACAAAGAAAAATAAAATGTATATTCTCGATTTATAAGATTTGCACCGTAGCTATTATCTTTGAACCTCTCATCTATCAATGTGGAGTAAGGATACATTATATTAACTCTCTGATACCACTGGACTATCAGACTTTCAAAACTGCCTAATTTCTGAGAGGTGCAGATTCTCATAAGCAAGATACAGAGACAAATGTGCAAATATATGCCTTTATCATAGAATAAATTGTAAATATATAGTTGTTACATTTCTTTATGACTAAATGGATTTTTCATGTCCCTCCTGAAAATTGTTTTCTCAGTTCTGGAAGCCCTGCTATTAGTCTAACAGAAAACAGAAAATTACTACCAGGCCTAGTTTTCAACAAAATTGTTCACATGATAGAAATGCTTTGTTCTATATCCGACCAACTAAACAACAAAATTACTAATACTTGGTAATGCAAACTGTCAAATGAGTAATGAGAAAGACACAAAATTTTCAGCCACAAGCAGTGGCTTTTTTAAAGCAGTGATTCTCAGTGCTTCTTGTGACATATATTTCGAAGACAAAGTTTAATAAAATTACAGACTTCTATTAAAGATATGCTTTCCTATACTTATGGATGAATTGTCTTGGAATTACAATGTCAGCACACTTCTGAAGCCTACTTACAGACAATATTAACAAATACCACAAAGGCATAGCAGACACATATACCCACATTCACCCTACATTCCATTATTAACACGGAAACCAGGGTTAGTTGTTTTTTCAATTCTTTTAATTGGTCACTTTGAAATGAGACCCAATTACATGTGCTATGCTTATGGGAGTACTACGAAAATGTTAATGATTATAAAATGCTTAAAAAGCTTAAGAAAATTTAATTCTAACATTTTATATAACTAATTAGACTGTTAATTCTCTAGAGTCCACTATGGTCTACTGTTACAGTAATTTAATTCCACTCTGGAAATAAACAATAAGTTCCCAAACGTTATAAAATAATGATTCAACATAATTTAATAAGGAGGTCTACACTTTTGAAATAGGAGTGCTCAATTTCACTGCCTAATCTTCTTTAATTTCACCTAAATAAGTTTTTATACCCTAGAATAAACTTATTCAATCACTTCCAACAACTTTAGTTTTCTCCTAATCTCAATGTATCCTGTTTCTGCTGTGGTTTTCTTAACTAGGAAATTTTAAAAAAAATCATCCAAAGAGAGATTGTATTTTATCTTTTTTACATTAATATAACTTATAGAAAATTAAAGTACCTACATAACAACAACACTATACAATTTGAAAATGTATACAAAAGATTAAGGTATCCTATCAAAGACATTTTGATTGTTGAAACAAGGAGTGGAGATACATGATTACAAAGTGAACATGTACCTGGGAGATCAAAGAATACATTCTAAAGAGACTTTTCAATAAATAGCAGACTAGTTATGATATAATATCTTATCTAAAGAAAAGTAATATTATTGTTAGGGTGGATTAATTCCATTTTCAAATTTCAAACCTGCGTGCTCATGTCTTGACCATTTGAAAATCTTCTCTGTGCCTCAGTGTTCCAGTGGAGAAAAATGAGAATAATGCTATTCACTCACAGAATTGTTGTGAAGCGTAAATTTTAAGTGTATACATACTTGCATTAATTAATAATTGTTAGCTAGTCTTAAACATTCACAAAATAAGTGAATCGTTATGAAATTACTGTAGAACTTTATAAACATGATTATTTTAATATTATATACATTAAAATCATCAGCAATTAATTAACTAAACATTCTCCCAGACATTAAAAGTAAAATTTGAATTTCAACATCCCCCTGACACACAAAGCTACATACTTACCAATATGTGAGAAGTATGTCCTGAAATTATTAAATAATCCAAAATAACACGTGCACACTTTTTTTGTCTAGAGTCTATTTGTGATGAGTAACACTCGGTGCATGAGGTTGACTAAGTAGTATCATGATTTCTACTCATATTACCATTCATTACAGAAATATTTGAAATGCCTACCATGTACTAGACCCTGTTCTAGGCATAATGGATGTAGAAATAGACAAAGTAACATTCCTGCCCTCATGAGCTTCTATTTCAAAGAGGTACCATGTTATGTGTAATAAATGCTATGAAGAAAAATAAATATAGGACATAGAAGAATGACTAGTGTGAAACGCAATGTTTTTATATGGGTTTTTATAAAAACCCATATAACGCATTTTCTCTAAGGTAAAATTTGAGCATAAGCTTGAATTATGGAGGAGTATTTTAGAAGAATGCTGCTGGCAGGTGGAAAGGAATTCAAAAGATCTGAAGCAATGTGTGCTTTGAGAAACACTAAGGCATGTGTGTGTTTAGCAAAGAGTAAATAAGGGGGTTCTACAGGTACAAAAACATCTTATATTTATTAAATATTAACAAATATATTAGTACAAAAGCCCAATAAGCTGAAAGTTATTGAGTAGGTCTGCTTTCATATCAGGTTTGATTTGATTTGGCTACTTTTTAATATTACCATGAAGTTCTTACACAAAGCTTAAAAAATCATAGAGTCAATGCTCTTCCTTACATAAATAAAAATTATAGGTTATGCAATAAAATTATATAAGTTGCTAAAGTAAAAATTAATTTGTTTCTTCAGCTTTTGATTAATTTTGTGTTCCTTTAATATGTTATAGAAAACTCATGTTGCTACAGACAGAATTTATAGAAAAATTTTAGTTTTTATCCTACACCTAACCTTCTAAAGCAATAATTTGTAGCAATTTTAAGTACTTACCCTCAACTCTATAGCCTATATCATCATACTAGAAGGTATATGCAGTGAATCCAATCTGTCCTAGATATTTTTGCCTATGTAACAAAACATTATTTTTTTTTCAAGCAGGCCATCTCAGCAATGTCAGCATGGTTTTAATTATTCTTTAACTTGATGTTACGATTTTAAAGCCATAACAAATATTTTGTGGCTAGAAAGTATACTTTGTTTGAACACTTTTGCAAGAATATATTTTCCACTAGACCATGATTAATAGTGTTATTTGTAATATTATTGCTATCACTGTTTCTGTTAGATTATTGCAAATATGGTTATTTGCAAGATTCTTGCTATCACTGTTTCTGTTAGATTCCATAAGTCGCATATGTGTGTGTGTGTGTGTATATATATATACAGACCTAGCAGAATTAATAATATAATCATTAATGGGTTATTTTTTAGCATTTATTGTTTTAGATAGTGTGCTGTTCTAAATGCTATATATATACACACACACACAGGCACACAAGTCATGTATGTATATACACACACATATATATACATATATACACATACATATATTATTATGAGTCATCTTAATCTTTTGTCCATCTGTTTTCTTAACTATAAAATTAGGATAATATTAGTTTTTATTTGATATATTCATTGTGAAGATCAAATGAACCAATTCATGCAAATTCCTTAGAAGGGTGTCTGGCACATTGTAAGCACTCAAAGGTTAATTATTGTCAATGTAATTGTACCTCTGAGGATGCATGCCAAGAGTAGTTGGCAGCTACCATGACACCACACAGACCTTGACAATGAATCCAGAACAGAGTAGAGTTGGAGAAGGATTTGTCATGGGGAAATTACTTGAATCTCAAATTTTATTTCTTTTGAGTTATGTGTACCATTAAATTTCACCCGCTCCTTTTCAAAGCACTTTGGCTTAGGTTTTCTGTCACTTGCAACTAAAAAAAAATCAGTACTAATAAAAATCACCATCCTTATGATTTAGATTAAGCTGAATAAAGGCAGGGTGAATAACGGTAGGGGCCTCTCTCTATAGGACTGAGTCATTGGAAGTCCAATAGCAAAATAACTACATAATTGCTCTGTCTTATACCTAAGAAGTTACATCATTTAAGTCTTATCTTTGCTACATAGTAAATAACTCCAAAATTTAAGTGGCTTACAATAATATTTATATCTTACTTACATACAGATGGATGACCAAAGAAGAGCTATGTCTCAGTTTAAGCGAAGTTGTTTCAGATTGTTTCTATCTGCCAATTCTTTACATATCTCCAGCTAATTCCTTTAGCTGGAGGCTAAATCCCTGTGAGAAATACGTTCTTTTTGTGGCAAAGGGGAAAGAGAAAAGAGGGTGAATAGAACCATGCAATTCCACTTACATATTCTACTCTGATGTTACATATAACACAACTATGGCATATACCATAATGGCTCAAATTTCATTGGTTAAAGCAAGTCATAAGGCTGAGACATTTTCAATAGGATAGGGAAGTGAAATTAATTTACTGAAGGCACAAACCACTTAGCAGCGGTGCTGTATAGAACCCTTTAGAAAGGGACAGGGAGTGAATGAGTGAATGCCTGCACAATGATGCAATGTACCTGGAATATTAAGGTACTTGTGAGAAACTGAACAGGATTTTGAGATACAATGCTTTTGTCTTTCAGTTTGAATAACTTCTAAGAAACACATCATGTTAGACTTAAGTCACCCTATTTAGAGCAGATTAATTTGATAAGAAGATCTTTCTACCTGTTTCTGCAATTTGAAATGAGTGAGAAAGTGATTTTCTAGACTAAGATGAGTTTAAACTGTAGTAGGAAAACGTAAAACTAGAGATAAATTGGTACCTAAAAGAAAACACTTGTGTGTATGTGCTTTACAGATTCTCTTTTGGTGCACTTCTTATGTTGAAAAGGGTACATTTTTTTTTTCTGTTTTAAGAAGGAAGTTATGAAATGAAGGGCAAAGTAAACTGTAATTTAAATTATATATTGTTTAGAAGTTGAAGCCAGGTAAAGCACATCAAGGTTAGACCTAGCAGAATTAATAATCTAATCGTTAATGGATTATTTTTTAGCATTTATTGTTTTAGATAGTGTGCTGTTCTAAATGCTATGCGTATTAAGTAATTTACTTAGTATTGCAGCCTCATAAAGTGGGCACTGTTAATGTCCTCCTTGTATGCTTAGGAAAAATTAGATATGGCTTGTTAAGTAACTTGCTCTACTGTACCCACCTAGTAAATAGTGCAGCTGGATTTCAAGCCTGGCAGGCTGACTTGCAGTCTAAATTCTTAATCAATAAACATACTACTGCCTTTCAGGATGAGGCAAGTAGTAATGACTTGTTAAGATGTTTTTGAAATAGGCATGTTCTAGATTCAAATATTATATTTTTACTTTGGAAGGAAAGGATTTCTTCACGGACGCTCTAACAGGTCTTTCCACCCTGCTACCCTGTCTCCTAAATTAAATCCCATAATCCCATTCACAGATCACGTGTTAGTGATTCTGTTTTTCTGATTAATATACATGCATATATATAATGAAACTATGACCAAAAGATGCCCTAAAATATTCATTGAAATTGAATTCACATAAAATGTATGAGAATGATGAAAAAAGTGATAATTTGAACATTGACAGTAATCTGTAGTTTTTAAAAATAAGGAGTACAAATTTGTTCCCTCAAAAAAAAGCAAAACTTTTATTTAACTGAGACAATTCCATATAGTTATAATTAGTTATTATTTAGAGAATGCACTTGTAAATATGAATATTTGCTTATGAAGATTTCTTTCAAGTAACTGAATGAAGAAAAACAAAAGTGTACATACACATTCAAATTTTAAGATATAGTACAAACATATTAATAGACTCATCGTTTTTTGTGGGTGTATGTAAATATAATCAAGTATTTTACATTTAAAATAATTATTGATAATGGGAGACTTACTTCTGTCTCTTTGCTATTTTTTGTATATCTTATGGATTTTTATTGTTTTTCATTTCTTGCATTACTATCTTTTGGGTTTGGTTGAATTTTTTTTTGTAGTGAAATGTTTAAATGTCTTTTTATTTTCTCTTGTGTATATTATATAGTACATTTCTTTATGGTTGCATTGAAGGTTACATTTAGCATCCTAAAATTGTAACAGTCTAATTTGAATTTATACCAACTTAACTTCAGTGGCATACAAATACTCTGCCCCTTTACAACTCCATTACCACCCTTCTGTTGTTGATGTCATAAGGTTATATATTCACACATTGTGGGTATGAAAGCATAAATTAATAATTCTTGTATATACATTTGTTTCTTAAATTTTGTAGAAAACCGAATGTGGAGTTAAAAATCAAGTTAAATTTTAATATCTTTTAGACAATTAATTTTTAATCTATTAGTCTCTTAAATCATGTAGGAAGAAAAAAATACAGTTACAAATTATTATTACTAGCTTTCATAATCACTCATGTATTTACCTTTACTGAAATCTTTATTTTTTTTCAAGTTACAATCTGTTGTCTTTTCATTTCACCCTGAGTGTATTCTTGGCAGGTTTACAGGTAATGAACTCCCTCAGATTTTGTTTATCTGGAAATGCCTTAATCTCTCCCTTACTTTTGAAGGACAGGTATAGAATTCTAACTTAACAGGTTTTGTTTTTCTCTTTTAGCACTTTAAATATATTAGCCTGCTGTTTCTGGACTCTGAACTTTCTGGTGAGAAATCTGGTAATTACCTTACTCAGACTGCCTTATATGTGATCAGTTGCTTTTTTTTTTTTTTCTACTTTCAATACTCTTTGGCTTTGGTCTTTGGCTTTCAAATATTTGATTACAATGTCTTGGTGTGGAGCTCATGTTTCCTGGAGTTCATTGAGCTTTTTGGATGTTTGATGTCTTTTGTCAAATTTGGGACATTTTCAAACATTATTTTTTCACATAATCTTCCACCCTTTTTTCTCTCTCTTCTCCTTTTGGAATTCACACGGTGTGTATGTTAATCTGCTTGATGGTGTCTTACAAGGTCTCTGAGACTCTGCTCACTTCAATCTTTTTTCTTTCCATTCCTCAGACTCAGTAATTATCATTCTCCTATATCCTAGTTTACCAATTCTGTATTTGTTCAAATCTATACTTTGATCTTGTAATGCCCAGACCCTCTGTTCCCCAAAGAAGACCACCAGAGTCCAGAGTCAAAGCCAAGCGGCAAGGATCTTTATGACAAGTTCAAACTTGGTCCCTCCATTACACAGCATACAAGAGGGCCCCGAACAATGCGAGTGTTTGCTTTTTATAGCCCGAAAGTTACAGGGGAACAAAGGAATTCTTTTGGTTCCCGCGCTTTCAGTAAAACTTTGAACGGCTGTCTCCTTATCGGAGACTTTCTAGGTGGTGTTTGTACTGGGCCCAGGAAGTTTGAGAGATATGTGGCGATATGTGGTGAGATGGGAGGATGGGATGTGTTTGTACTGGGCTCAGGAAGTTTGAGAGATATGTGGCGATATGTGGTGAGATGGGAGGATGGGGTGTGTTTGTACTGGGCTTGTTTGTTTTGAGCCCGGGGCTGAGGAATGTGCCCGGCTCCTCTCAATCTGTCTAGTAAATATTTCATTTCAGATACTGTACTTTTCAGATTCAGAATTTATTTTCCTTTTCTTTTTAGATTCTCTTTGTTGATATCTTTATTTTGTTTATACATCATTTTCTTGACTTTATCCATATTTTTATTTAGATATTTGAGCATCATTACTTATTAAGATAATTGTTTTAAAACCTTTGTCTAGTAGATCTGCCATCAGGTCTTTTTCAGTAACAGTTTCTGTTTATTTATGTATATTTATTTATTTTTAGTGAGAGGTACTTTCGTGTGTCTTTGTATGCAATGTGATTTATGATTGAAAGTGGACATTGAAATCTAACAATGTGGCAACTCTAGAAATCAGATCCTGCCTGCCTCCCCCCACCGCCCCTCCCCACTCCCCGCCCCCCTCCCTTTTCCTGCATTTACTGTTTTTGTTTGGTTGCTATTTGTTTTTAATTGCCTTTTGTTTTGATGGCTTGTAGGCTGCCTTTGTCCCAGGAGTCAACCTAAGGGTATGTATTTAAGGTCTTCTCAGGTTGTCTCTGATCCTGTGCCTTTCTTTGGGCATGTTTGGTAACTTCCTATTTTTTCTTCATATGCAGTCACTTTTGAATGTCCTAGTCTTTAATGTCTGCCTCCCAAAATTGAAAAAAGAGAAAGATTAAGGGAGAAAAAGAGTGCCAAACCCTTAAATCACTTGGAACTCACTTCAGCCAGAGGGGGAAGTGCAAAAATAATGGTCATCTGCCTCTTTGTGTGAACTTCAGTGATCAGAAGCAACAATCAGTGATTAGAATACAAATACCCAATCCTTGAAGAATGGCATCATTTTTGCCACCCTGACCCTGCAATCTACATGCAAAATGTTTCAGGAACCTGTATACAACTACCAGCCACAGGGCTTGGGTGGGGAATGGGTAGCTGCTACGAAGCCAGGGGTTGAAAATGACCAAAATTAACTTAATTTACCATCCAAGGTTCCTCTGGAAGTTGCAATTTTTCAATAGATTCCGAAGTTCTGGAATAGTCATATATCAATAGCCAGATATCATATCATATCAATTGAATCTGTCAATTCAATTGTTGTCTAGATGGGGAGACAGACTCCTGTTGCTTTCTACTACATCTTTCCAGATTCCTCTCTCAGACATGCACTTTTAATATATGAAAATGCATTTGGTTAGTATTTTTGCTTTTTTTTAAAGATATTTCAGCAGGTCTTTCTTATATTGGTGGTGCTTCCTTGTACCATATTAATGCAAAATGTATGTTATAAATAAACAGGTACTCATGTACTGATTGCATATTGGAGGTGACATAACTATTTCTCCATCACTATTGTGATGATTATTTCCTCATTCTTTCTGCATTTATACTCAAGAATAGTCAGAAAAGTATAATTATATCGATTAATACAATTGGCATGAAGCACTGAAATTATCATTGCCTGGTCTGACAGGTGTCTAGGAATTTTACTATTAAAATGATACATTATTACTATAAAAGGACTTAATGAACTTGATTTCTATTTCAAATTCAGATTTTTAGATCACCATGAAATATTACAGCAATATTTGCTAAATCACTTCTTTGATCTATCATCTTACACAATCTTGGAGGAAACCTGAATCTTACATCTTAGTTGAAAGAGAATGCATCCCCACCTCTTTTTCAAACGAATATCATTAGGTTTCCCCCACTCCATGCTCACTTTAAAGTGTCAATGAAGATAAGAAATCTGTTCAAATGCTAAATTAAACTGAGCATGTTACATCTAGCCAAAAAATAGTTCACACACACACAAAAGTGAACATTAGTTAGATGAAGTTGATTTATAGTTTCAAAAAGATAAAATATGTTTCTCTGAGTCTTATTATTGCTATGGTTTTGTTTTGGTAACAATTATTAACATAGAGTAAGAGTATCACAAACCATTTCGCATATGACCCCTTATATGTGTGATGGTGGTCTTGGTCTTATCTCTAAAATGAGAGAATCTTCCTCTTAGATTCCACTTATTTACTCACTGTCATCTCTTTTGTTTCTAATAATTGGCCTCTCTGATAGCTT
This sequence comes from Macaca nemestrina, assembly GCF_043159975.1. Taxonomy (NCBI): domain Eukaryota; kingdom Metazoa; phylum Chordata; class Mammalia; order Primates; family Cercopithecidae; genus Macaca; species Macaca nemestrina. The sequence continues at coordinate 162,536,422 of NC_092128.1, read as the reverse complement.
CCCCAAACCGCAAAAGGCCCTAAGTATTATATTGCCACCTAAAGTAACTGCAAATAAACTTCATTTTTTTTTTTTGTAAATGCTTCTAGATAAAAGACTTGAATCATCTTGAGGACTCTTTAAGAATTTTCAGTCATTTGGGCAGACACAGTGGCTCACACCTGTAATCCCAGCACTTTGGGAGGCCAAGGCAGTTGGATCACTACATCAGGAGTTCAAGACCAGCCTGTCCAAGATGGTGAAACTGCGTCTCTACTAAAAATAAAAAATTTGCCAGATGCGGTGGCGGCCGCCTGTAGTCCCAGTAACTTGGGAGGCTGAGGCAGGAGAATTGCTTGAACCTGGGAGGTGGAGGTTGCAGTGTGCCGAGATCGCACCACTGCACTCCAGCCTGGGCGACTGAGCAAGATTCCGTCTCAAAAAAAAAAAAAAAAAAAAGGTTTTCAGGCATTAATCCCCTACTCTTGTTCACTTACACACAGTCAGGCTTTACATGAGGATATGTGGGCTACTCAAAGTTATTTTTTAATGCAACTTTTATAAGTACTTTGAGAAAGTGAAAGTAAAACTTGCTTTCTCTAGTGCTTTGGAATTAGGCAACAAATAACTCTTTCCTCCCCAAATCCTGTTAGATACTTATGCTTATAACTGCCAAAATGAATAAATGGAATCTCTATTCCAGTTCCTGAGAAAACCCGAGAATTGCCTCTTGAGTCTCTCACTTCTCTTCTTCCCACTCCTCTCACCCAATGCAATTAATAGTGAATAAACTTTCATCAGGCTGGACCAATAGGGTTGCCTTGAATTACTCAAAATTTCAAATGGCTTAGGCGCTACTCCATGGTGCAGCTGCTCTAGAGAACACTTTCACATCATAGCCTGAATGCTGGAAGTGATGGAACCGTTTAAAGGCAAATCTTATGGTTAAAGAGTTAACTAAAGAAACAAAACTCGGAATTTTGTTTCTTTAAAATAACATGAATGGAGTTGAAAACAATCTTGAAAGCTGAAAATGACTGTTAGAAACATTACTCTGAGCTGAAAATGAAGAATTTAGTTTTTAATAAGTGAGATCTGGTCACTGCTTGAGTTGGGGAAGAGAGTAGAGCGTGTTGGAGGATGTTTACTGAGATTACCCTACATATTTCTGTATCTTAGTGCCAAGTGCATTGTATGAGGCATTTAATGGATTTAGTTATTTACTCAAACTCATCTTATTTCATGTTTATTGAGTCCCAGTCACTGTATTGAAAACAGGATTCAGTTGAAAAAGCTCACGAAGCAACCTGTGTATATAAACAAGCCAACAAACAAAGAAATATTCCTCCTGTACTATATGATAGTGTATGAATGGGTTATGCATATAGAAAGAGATTTAATTCAGCGTGAGGAAGTCATGATAATTTCCCAGTATAGGTAACAATTGAATTAAGTTTTGAAAACCAACAGAAGTCATCCATATGTATTAGTTTCTTAGGGATTTTTGTAATAAATTATCAGAAACTTTGTGACTTAAACAATAGAAATTTATTCTCTGAAAGTCCTCAAGATGGCAACAGAGTCAAACTCCCCCTGAGGGCTCTTGAAAATACTCCTTTCTTCCCTCTTTGTAGTTTCTGTGGCTCTCAAAAGTCCTTGGTGTACCTTAACTTGTAGCTGCTTTACACCAGTCTCTTCTTCCTCCATCGTCAGATGGCCGTTTCCCCAGTGTGTGTTTACTCTCCTCTTCTATTGGGATACCAGTCACTGGATTTAAGAACAGTTCTAATCCAGCATAACCTTGTTTTAACTTGATTACATCTGCAAATAATTTATTTCCAAATAATGTTTATTCTTAGGTACCAAGGGTCAGGACTTCAATGTATCATTTTGCATGGCACAATCCAACCCACTATACCATATGAAAAGCATTCAAGAGAAAGGAGAGCAGGATGTACAAATAAAAGTAGATTATAAATAGTATGACACTCAGATCTATATGGGAACAATATGAATCACATGAATTAATATGAATTAAATGAATTAATATTAATTAAACAGGGTTTAAAACAGATTCAAAATTTAGGAGGTAAACCAAAAACCAAGTTATAAAATAATCTTACATGGGGTTTCCACTATGGGGAAACTATATTAGTGTAAGTGGGGAGAAATAAAATGGTGGATTTATTGCCTTAGATAATAGATTTGAGTAGTATAAGAATAGACATGGAAAATACAATGCATACAATGTATGCATTAGTTAAGAAACTAGAGGTATGTGTGAGGAGTCAGTATTTTACATCCACGATATTCAGCAGTTGGCATTGACAGAGCTTGTGGATCAATTGAACATGATGTTGAATGAGAAGGGTCAAGCACGGCTCTTGGGTCATCTGGATTGATTATGATATACCACTGATGATAACGAAGGAGAAGAAAAAGGAAAAAGAGAGAAGGAAGAAAAAAAGATAAAAAAGGAAAGGAAGGAGGAGTGGAAGAAGGAAGAAGAGGAGGGAGGAAAAGGAGGAGAAAGAAGATAAAGAAAAGAATGAGATGAGGAGAAGAAGGAGGCAGAAGATAAAAGGAAGTAGAGGGAAAGGATTGTGGTGGTGGTGGTGGTATTAGTGATAACACCAGTGAGCCAGTGTGTTATTTTTTAGTGAAATAAGGAAATAACTGATTATAAACTTTTCAGTAATTACAACGAACAAGAAAATTATATAGGTCTTTTTTTCAGACTTAAATATTTTGAATCATGTTTATAAGTATAAAATTACAATATAGAGGGTCACACTACAGCATTCTGCCCAGTGCCTTTATCCTGATTATTACCTCTATCATAATTATATTTTTTGTTTCACTTTTATATTTATTTCTCTTTCTACTTCTTATTTCTCTTTTTATTCTCTCTCTCACTCTTTTCTCACTTCTCTATCTCTATATTCCGTTTATCTACTTGTTTTCTGTTTTTTGAATTTTTGGTACCCTTTTTGAATTTTCGGATCCCTTAATTGCCTCAGCTTTGATGTTGACTTAACTGGTCATTGACAAAATAAAAAGAGCTAATTTCTTATGCTTAATTCCACAATTATCTCCAGAATTCCTCTCCCCAGATGTACACATGCAGTGTAATACCCCTTTCCTTTGAATGCAGAGAGTGCCTGTGAATATAATGGGATATCACTCTCAATTATAATCTGCTGCATGGATGTTACGGACTAAATATTTGTGTCCCTTCCAACATTCATATTTTGAAGCTGTAACTCCCAATGTGATGGTATTTGGAAGTGGAGCTTTGGGAGGATTATTAAGTTTAGGTGAGGTCATGATTACAGGGTCCCCAATGTGCAAATAATGTTCTTATAAGAAGAGGGGGAGACTACAGCTCTCTCACTCTCCACCATGTCAGACTACAGCAAGAAGCCAGAAAAATAGCCTTCACCAAGTTCTTAATTTGCTGGCACCTTAATCTTGGACTCCTCTACCTTTTGAATTGTAAAAAATAAGTATTTGTTTTTTAAGTTACCCTGTCTATGGGATTCTCTTACAGCATCCCAAGCAAACTAATACAATGGCAAAATACACTTTACATAGTAATTAAGGTCTGCAATCAATTTACTTGGGTTAACTAAAAGGGAAATTGTTTGGGTGGGCTTGACCTGATCATGTGTATTTTTTAAAGAAACAGGAAGCAGCAGCAGATGTTCTCTACTGCCCAGAAAGAAAGTCAACAATTGTGTTATGAACGGCTTCTGAAAAGGAAAACCCCAAAAGTGGCTTTTAGTAGCTGAGACCAACCCTAGGCTGACAGCCAGCAAGAAAATACATACTTCCTTCCTACAACCACAAGAAACTCAACTCTGCCAACAAATTGAGCGGGCATGAAAGAAGAACCTAATGCTCACATGAGACTGCAGCCCTGGCCAACATCTTAACTTCAGGATGGTGAAGTTCTGAGCACAGAACCCAACCATATGGCCAGATCTATGACCTACAGAAACTGTGAGATAATAGATAACTGTTATTTTAAGTCACTAGTTTGTGGTAATGTGTTACAAAGTAATACGAAACTAATACTGTCATTTATTCTGTTATCCAAGTCAGAAGACCAGCTCTATTGCTGGAGGTTAGCAGATAGTTTCATCAATCTTAATCACTTGAACTAATTTGATACTTAGAGATATTTGAATATTTATTAATATTCTTACTCATGACAAAGCTCATTTCTATTATATACCGAGTTCCAAAATTATCTATAATCCCAAACACCAACATTTTTCCATATGATTTAATTGTTCTCATATATCAAAATTAGTTTTATTTTAAACTGAAGAAACTATACAACATTAGCAAATTTCTTATTGTAGGTTAAGTATTATGTAACACATTTACATATTTAAATACATATAAAGGCATCTAACTATCATCTGTCCGTATACATATATATATATACATATATGTGCACAAAAGTTTCTCTACTGGATTGATGGCTGATTTCCTGTCCAAAACTACTGAAACCACAGGCAGAGTTACACTCTCTTTCTATTTTATTGTCATAAAAAGAGAGGAATAGCTTTATTAGTACTTTTGACTATTATAGCATTTCTGGAGTGAAACACAAACTCACAATTAATCTTCATTAAATTCCACTGTTTATGCTTTCTGTAAGTGATAATTGATTTGTTTCAAGAACTGATTGCCAAATGCTAGGTGGTTATAAAAAAGCTTATTAATAAAGAGGCACAAAATTTTCTGTTCTCCTTGTATTATTTTACTCCAACAAGAACCTCATAAATCTTTTAATATATTTATGAGCTTTTCTACTTAAAATTAAGTCTTTATTCAAGGTACTCTTCTATTAAACTTTATTCCCAATAACTTTTTAATGACTTCTGAGACTATAAATGATATTTCTTTTCCAGAAAAAATAATTCCTAAAGATTTTTTAAATTTCAGATCACAAATATCATTTAGATAGATGACAGCTTTTGACCATAATTGTATCTAAGGCATATTATAGCTCAATTTAATAAAAATACATTGATAAAAAACTGATAACATGAAGACAAGCACATCTAGAGGGTCAGTATATGCAGAAACTAGCAAGTTTCAATCCTTATTTGTTCAGTGAATTAGTGATTGCTTTTAAAAATTATTTTATATCAAAACTGTAATATTTGTGTGCATAAATTTAAATGAATAGGGGTCAATGATCTCATCTTTTAGAGCATTGTATTATTTTGTGTTTATTCTAATCCTTTTGCTAAATCTACTGTGATGCAATTTCAATTCTCTAACAGTATCTAATGTTTGTAATATTCACCATTAGTTATTAATATTTTAGTCAAAAAATCCAGACTTCAAGACTACGTAATATATGCATGTGCCAGAACTTCATTTGTACCCTCCAACTTTATACAAATAAAAAAAGACAAAAAAGTAGTGATTGTTAATATTTTTATAAATTAAAAAAATAAAAACTCTCATGGAATGAAATGTCTGCATATAGTCTATAATTGTGACACGAAGGGTAAAGTTATTTCTGACAATCATCAAGCCCCACAGAGGTCTAGATGGTCTGTATTATCAATGTATTTCATGAAAAAAGTTTTGAATCATAAGAAGGAAATTAAAGAAGTTAGCAAAATTTCTCCGAATTTAGTGATAAAGTGAAAATCTTGGTGTGCTTTTCCTTGGTTTATGTATTTAATTTTAATATCACGTGGAAGAAGTTGCTGAATACATTTGCTAGTTACTTTTATGTGTAATTTTTTGGCTGACCGATGTTTAAAATTTCTGGAAACTTTGTTACAGAAAGCAACTTAAGACAAAGATTAAAGTATCTAATATGATGCAGACTCTTCTTAATAGAGAGTCAAATTCTCCACTTTACCCTATTATTTGTTCTTTTTTTAAAAAAACCTTGTAGCACTAGCTACTCATTCTATGGAGATAAATGACTCTCAAAGCATCTGACTTAATAATTTGTGAGACTTTTTATTTCTTGGGCTTATCCACTAATATATAGTATAAAATAATTTGTGATACTTAATTTCTGTAATAAATGTCTTCAGCAGAAATAATCATTGCATTTTCTTTTCACTCAGTAACCAAAGGAGTGGCTGCTGTAGGTCAGAAAGAAATGTTATCCACAGTCTGAAGAGAGACCTACAACTTCTCTTAACTCTTTACTTATGACTTGGCATAAACCCTAGTGGGACTGTTAGCAGTTTTATGCACGTATCTGAGCCCTTAAACTTTGCCAGTATTTGACATATGATACCTTGAGGTAATATTCTCTTTCACAGATAACTAATATGCTTAAATATATAAAAATATTTTTAAATTATGCACATGTAATTTATTTACTGTTACTATTACATTCTGTTATTATGAATATTATGAAACTATTAGTCGTTCTACTGCTACTGTTGTAGTACCACTACTACTACTGTTGTTTTTGTTGTGACGTTGATGTCATTATTTTATTTTCCGAAGGAAAGAATGGGATTGCTCAAACTGACTTTTTGGTTTGCTTTTCCCTTGGTTTTGCATTTGTGTTTGTTTCTTTTCTTTTTTTTAATAGTTATTGTTGTTTTACAGGATGCAATGTAAATGTTTCTAGCAATGTGCCTTGTTAATTTTCTTCTTCTCTTTGATAGTGACCTCTGGTTGGGCCATACTATCTGTGAGTCCTTGCTAATATGTTTCAGAAAATACTTCAAAAAAAGAAACTTGTTTTCCTGCCATAAACAAATCATGACATAAAATGGAATGGAGAGAGAATTTGCTCTTCAGGTCTAGCCATCAAGAGGGGCAATGCACGCTCTTTTTACAGTTTCTCTTCGAAAATCCTTCCATGTCTATTATGCATACACACCCCCACATCTCATTTCTCTCTCTCTCTCTCCATGTATACATATGAATTATTTTTCCAAAACCAATAAGTAGTTAACATAATATCATTGAGTTTCATCTTATAAACTAGTTTGACAAACATCTTGACATTTGCTCCCAATTCTAGGGTCTGTCTTGATATATCTGTGAGATAGCGCTTGTCTCCTCAATCTCCTGTGTTTTCTCTAACTTATAAACTCTCCTTGTCATCTCCTGTTACTAAGTTTTTCCAGCACATCATGCTCTTCTCTTGTGTTCCATGTATACTCCAATTATGCTTAGAAAAATTCTGTAAACTAATTTATGAAAAAAAGTGAATAATCAATACAAATTAATATGGTACCTCTTAAGGGGACTATCTCTTTTCAAATGGGAGAAAATCCTCAAGTTCTATGCAGCTCTGATGTTTACACGTCAGAAATGTGGTACTTTAAAATATGTAAATGAGAGCAAGATTCTGGTAGCCATCCTAATGGGTTGTTAGGATATCCTAGGAATCTTATCATGGTTATGTCTCCAAAATCATGATATTGTCTACTGTTAGCCTTATTTTATACCCTTTTGATGAATATACTCAATCTAAATGCTTAAATATTGTCCAATAGTTTCTACCAGTAAAAATTAGCTAGTTTCTATAGTTCCTGTAATGTGCAAGCTATATCCTTCTAGAAGAGGGATTGTACTTCCCTTTTGGTTGTTAATTCTGTCCTTATACACTATGATGGTTAATATGAGTGTCAACTTGATTGGATTGGTGGATGCAAAGTATTGTTCCTGCGTGTGTCTGGGAGGTAGTCGCCAAAGGAGATTAACATTTGAGTCTGTGGACTGGGAGAGGCAGACCCACCTTCAATCTGGGTGGGCACCATCTAATCAGCTGCCAGCATAAAAGCAGGAATGGAAAGAGCAGACTGGTTGAGTCTTCTGACCTCATCTTTCTCCCGTGTTGGATGCTTCCTGCCCTCAAACATCACACTCCAAGTTCTACAGCTTTTGGAGGCTTGGACCTACACCAGCGGTTCGCCAGGGGCTCTCAGGCCTTCAGGCACAGACTGAAGGCTGCACTGGGGGTTTTCCTACTTTTGAGGTTCTGAGACTCAGACTGACTTCCTTGCTCCTCAATTGGCAGACGGCCTACTGTGGGACTTCACTTCGTGATATGTGAGTCGATACTCCTTAATAAACTCCTTTTCATTTATACGTCTATTAGCCCTGTCACTCTAAGGAACCGTGACTAATATGCTTATCCTAGAAGCAATGAGGAAAGGCAGGAAAAGTTCTTTAATGAAAATAAGCTCCATCTTATTAAATGTCTGTTTCAGGTGAAGTCATTTCAAGGTCACCATTCAAGAAGAGGCTTATTTTCTCTAACAAAGGAATGAGGGGCAGCTTCTGCTGAAACAATATATTTAGTGAAATTGAGAATTCAAATCTGTTAGATTTATCCAATCATATTCTTCATCATAGATTTTAGGTTTCTACTCTTCTAAAAACTCACACTGACAAATGGGAGTTTTTGAAATTGCACACTTAATCACATCATGCAGTCTTACAGTCTTAAAATTTGATTCTGTCCTGATATTGCAGTGTCTAAAAATTGAATGGAAGCTACTCACAGTACACCATGAAATGGCATTTGATACCCAGATATTGGAGGTAGTGGCTGTTGAGAATCCCTTAATGGATTTAGATTCCATCCTGTACGTCAGCCAAATTACTATTAACAGTTTTGGTTCTATTCCTTTCCAGTGATTATACCCACCATATCTACCATCAGTAATGGAGCCCTTGATTGCTGTCAGAACCAGTAATTCAGACCCGTACTGTCATCCTGAGTTATGCTTTCTAGGGTCATATCTAACATCAGTGGTCTTAACTTGAATTTCCCCAGAAAGCTGAGCCTGAGGAAAGGTGTATGTACTAGCACTGTATATACTGTATGTATACACTGTATATACCTACTGTATAAGGGAATACAATCCTGGCCTGAGTGAGGGGAAAGGGGAGACAGGGAAGGAAAGAAAAACAGACAACATATTGCTACTATGTTTTTTTTCTTTTTTCTTTTTTTGAGACGGAGTCTCGCTCTGTTGCCCAGGCTGGAGTGCAGTGGCGCGATCTCGGCTCACTGCAAGCTCCGCCTCCCGGGTTCCCGCCATTCTCCTGCCTCAGCCTCCCGAGTAGCTGGGACTACAGGAGCCACCACCTCGCCCGGCTAACTTTTTTGTATTTTTAGTAGAGATGGGGTTTCACCCCATTAGCCAGGATGGTCTCGATCTCCTGACCTCGTGGTTCCCCCGCCTCGGCCTCCCAAAGTGCTGGGATTACAGGCGTGACCCACCACGCCTGGCCGGTACTACGTTTTTAATTGGCCACTGCATGATGTGAAATCACTCTGACTGCTTTCAGAGCTGTCTTGCAAGCTGGTATATAACTGTTGCCTGAGACAATCAACCCAAAGGGGATGGAGAGGTTTCTTTCCTGAGTCTTTTTTCTCTTTATTCAAAGGTTTGCCTCATGATACATTAATTCCTCTGCACTGCTGGCTTGTGAATGCATGGTGCCCGGTGGTTCCCATGTTTAACATCTCAGCCTTGACAGGGAGATCCCAGAAAATAAGGCAAGGGATGTGCAGTATGAGTATGAGAAAAAGTGTGCTGTCAATCTAGACCTGCAGAAAGTTGGACAGAGTCCATGTAAAACTTTGCTGTACAATGTTGACTGGAGTTGGAACCAGTCGCCAAAGGTTCTTTGATCTTAGGTTCTTTGAATCTAAGAGAATTAAGAACTTCATAGGACGTGTCTGATACATTCCTCGAGACCCCTCAAATGGCTCAAGTTACTTAGTAACTGCTTCTGCCTACTTTTCTTATAGCCAAATAATTTGGACTTAAATAGGTATGGATGCATATATATTCATTATGCTTTGTTATAAGACATATGTTATAAGATATATGTATATATGTACATATATATTTACATATATGCATGTATATCTTGAAAGTAGGAATATTTTTGACCTTTACTATAGGTAACTTTGTAGGAATTATTAAGGAATATAAGATTTAATTTTTTAATTAAGTTTCATAATAGAACTCACTACCCTCTGTCACTACCAGTTTGCTTGTTTTGTCCACGACTTCTTTCAGATGCTATTCTGTGTAAGCATAGGCACACTAATTCTGCCATTAGTCTTTGTTTCAGCTCTTTTATTTCATATCATTTTTTTTCTCTTTTGTCTAATAATGAAAAAATAAAAAACCTGATACCCAAAGAAAACAGGTGATTTTTCTATTTCTGTACAGAAAATGCCTAAACCAGGAGTCGATCCCAAGCCTCTTGAATTCTTCCCAAACACAGTGTGAAAATATTACCAAGATCACTGGAAAGGTCATGTTATTGCAAAGGTCATGCTGACAACTAAGAATATCTGTTCAAACACAGATACAATGAGTATATCATATGTAGTCTAAATATCAAATTTCAGATCAGTTCACTGGGTGGCCTTGGATCAACCTAGTTCTTCCCTCTTTCTTGCTTGCAGTTTTCAAGAATGACTGTAAAATATGCTAGAGTACAACATTCTGAAATAAGGAGGAAGTGACTGGAATAGCCTCAGGGTCTGTTCCAGTCCCTCCTAGAAAGAATGTCCTTCATTGCTTTAATTCCATTCATCATACAACCCCAGAATGTAAAACCCAACATGGGGCTGGGTGCGGTGGCTCACGCCAGTAATCCCAGCACTTTGGGAGGCTGAGACGGGTGGATCACTTGAGGTCAGAAGTTCAAGACCAGCCTAGCCAACATAGTGAAACTTCGTCTCTACTAAAAAAAAAAACCAAAAAACAAAAATCAGCCGGGCATGGTGGCAGGCACCTGTAATCCCAGCTACTTGGGAAGTTGAGGCAGGAGAACCACTTTAACCTGGGAGGCGGAAGTTGCAGTGAGCCGAGATTGCACCACTACACTCCAGCATGGGCAACAGAGTGAGACTCTATTTAAAAAAAAAAAAAGAGATCCTAGCGTGGGATACTGTCCAGGGTCCTTCAGCTTTGGTGCAAGTGGAGCACATGCACATGAGACTCCACCTGCCCCAGAAGCTTTCCTGATCCTTGTGGTACTGGCTCATCATGAATCCTAGGCTTCTGATTCTCCTTGCTGTCTCTCAGTAAATACTGAGCCCACATCATGTAAACTGTTGTGCATTTCAGTGTTCTGTCTCACTGGACTCAGGCAAGTAGTAAAATTGCAGCCTAAGATGCAGTGAGTTGAAGTAGTAATGACTGTACTGCACAGTTACCCTGCTTCACACAAATGGATTTCCTTTCTTCAGAATCTAGAATTGAGATATGGACTGTAGAATGGAGAATGCGTGTGTGCACGTATGTATGTGTGTGTGTTTACATTATGTTATTATCTATGTATTATTAAGTTATTCTTTATAACTAGGTATTATTTAATTATTATTGATTGATATTAAATCTTTAAATAATCCACATATTTGCACCTACTTAGTGTTGAGGTACTGACTCAAAAAGAAGGTGACTGCATTCCCAGTAAATATGTAGGGAAGACTGTAAACTCTAGCACCACAGAGTCTGTAGTGAGACCATCAGAAATCTATACATGTTCCCCATAAACTATATTTTTAAATATAATGAGAGAAAGTGAAGCATCACAGAAGACAAGATAAATTGGAATTTCTCCCGAGCAAAGGGTCCTTCTCTCTTTGATCTGTATGTATGGTTTGATAAACTCTGAATAGCTACTGAAGAACAGCAGTCATGTTGGGGCCAGAAATATGTCTGTGAATGAGATCTTAAAATTCCATTTGTGATTTGAATAGACTCGTGTCAATCAATGTTCTTACACATATGCATTCAGAAAAATTAAGGAAGAAAATCTCTCTTGGTGGTGGCTCTAATTCTCTTCCCACCATAAACACTAATAGAAACCTACATATCTGTCTATAGTATTTGATTAGAATAGAAACTAAAAAAAAAGTATTGTTTTGCTAACATATAAGAAATTAAAAATCCATGTACATAGGTCAGTTTATCCTTCTACTTGTTCTCCTAGATATTTATATAATCAGCTTATCTGAACTTTTTCATCTGTTTCTGAAACTGTTATATAAAATGAGATGAGTATAGTATTATACTTTCTAGCTGTCAATATAAATCTTAAGACATAAAAAGTAACAGTAAAAATGTAAATTAAATATAATAAAATATAAATTAAATATTTCCACTGTTAAAGACAGTGCCAACATTTATCATGAATTATATCTACATGATGTAATGAATTAAATCTATATTTATCATGAATTACATCTACATGAATTACATCTATCATGAATTATATCTACATCAAATGTTATATTTTCAGAGAGAAGACTACTGAATATTGTACCAGTTATTTTTAAATTTTAAACATTTCATAATTTAATTGTTGGATTTTCTTTATGACCCAAATAATCTCCCTTACCTTAATAACTTCGCTTATATATTTATTCTTGATTCTTATTTGAACTCCACTATACTTATGATTTGCCCATGACTGTCTCCCTAATACTTATGAATGGCTCCTATAATGCTCTAGGGAGCCATGTTCTTACATTTAAATAACGTTGCTTAGGAAAAAAACACAACTTCATAAAACCGATCCCAATAATTTCCTTCTCTTGCTTTCGCATAGAACCGCAGAGAGAAGTTCTCACAGAGTTGCAAAATTTGACCAGGAATTTTTGTTAGATTTTTTGTTTTTACTGATGACTCACCAAATGAATAAATTTACCAAACCCTGGGTTTATAATTGAAATAAAGGTGACTAGAACAACATATGCAGAAGCCGTATATCTATATCATTTTTCTTTGCTCTGAATTTGACCAGGCAAATACAGTACTCTTGGGAAATCCACTTTATACACCTGCAAAATTGTGTTGAGTAAATTTGTATTCCAAAGAAACTAAGACAGTTTATACATTGGCTAAGCCAAAAGCCCTGCTGGGAGAATTTAGCTGTTTTGCTTGGGCTATACCTGGCCATCTGTTATTGATCTTTACCACACTGAGTCATCCACATGGGCTCTGGCTATTGAGAGAATTACCTCACTAAATACTCAGGGCTATTGATAGAATTACTTCATTAAATACTCAGTTTTCATTCCAGTTTTTAGATACATACTGTATAAGGAATAAAAAACAGGTTTTATTATTGGTTAGTGTTGATATTCTATGTCTATAAAATTATTCAATCATATTAAAAGTCTGTGTTTTGAATTCATGTGCATGTGTGTATGTGTATATAAGTATTATGTGTGTGTGTGTGTATGTGTGTGTGTATGAAGATGTGGATGTGGTGGTTAAATATTTTTAAAATAATATTTATTTATTTGTACAGTTTTTAATAGTTGGAAAACACCATCTAAAAAAAGCAAACAATTAGCAAATTGTTTATGAAAATAGACTTTTGTCACAATCTGCTCTGAACTTTGCTGAAGTTTCAAATAATAAATGCTTCAAAATTAAAAAAATTTGGAGCAAGTATAATTTTTTATTATCAAGGATACTTGAAGATAATCTAAATTTCTCATTTATTTTCTTTGTAATGAAAAAAGTCTTTCTAGATCATCCATAATAATAATGTTTAGGTAGAATATTAGCCTAAAGCTAAGTAACCAACTTGTCTGTGAAAATCAAAAGCAGAAATAGAACAGAAATAAGTTCACAGACTATCAAAAATACATTTGTAAATTGTTAAATTATCTTCATCAACAAAAGTTTGAAGTTAATCATACTGATATTAAACACTTATTTTTAACATTGAATGTGTACCAAAGTAAGAAATTAAATTTTCTATGTTTGTAAAATTCTCAAATTGTCATACAAAATTATATTATTAGTACTATTATAACAAACTCAAGAAAATTATTTTACTGTGTGGACTATAGGCAACATGATGCTGTATATATACATATATATGTATGTATATGGAAATTCTGCCTTATTTTCTTGATCATATGATAAACATCTAGCTCGGTGCTCAGGAAAATATTATTTTTGAATACACTGAATTATCTGAATAAATGAATGGAAAGAACAAAAACAGAAACAGTTTTGATGTTATATTTCAATGATCTGCACAATTGTAAAGGAGTTATCCACCCACACTGGCATTTTCCATGTGTAGAGACTGTCCTCCCACGTTTGCCAAGAGTCAATGATAAAAAGGAATCAATAGAAGCCTGAAGGTGGATGGTGACACTTCACGACAAATTATTCTCATGGTCTCATTATCATATCCAGTCATTGCCATGGTGCCAACTCTTGCTTTTAAACACATTTTTATTTTCTCCTGCAATTCAGATAATAGATTTTATGTGGAATTTTGAAAAATGATTTATTAAATTGGAAAGTAGTTACCAATTTGAGACAACGTACCAATGAAAACCAGATATAGTTGCTTTAACAGCTTTATTTCTCTGAAAATATGCAGGGATTCCAAAGTCATTTTTAAAGTCTTCAAGGGCATTTTCAACATGAAGAAACTTTTTCAGTATTAGGATGTCATATTTTCTGTTAATTAAAGCTCAGAATGTTGAATTTACAAAAGTTGAGAGACTATCTGATCAAAAGGGTTTTTATAGTACAGCTGACACAGTTCAAATATTCCTCTTCTTTTGCAATGTGGCATTTTTTTTTTTTAAGGCTTAAGCTCACTGTGGCTCTTCTGAAAAATAATGTGGAAGAAAGCATAATGCATTTACGAAAAATGTTCACTCTGTATCGGTAAGAATGAAATGATCTGATGTTCTTGATATAACTGCCTATGATAAATTAGCCAGACTTCACAATATGCTTATTCCTTTGAATTACAGTTATTATATGCAGATTTCCAGTACTTTCAAAGATTAAATGCATTGTAGATAGATTAAAAAGTTATAATCGGCATTCTCAAGAGTATTTCGTAAGATTTCAAAAGCTCACAGTTAAACTCAATGTTTTAATTTATAAAATAAGTCATTGTATAGGGCTTAAAATATTTAATATATAGTAAAAACATGTCAAATTGATTGATAAATATGGGAAACCTATGTATAGGAATGCCATGTATTGCACCCATGTAATTAATTTTATTTATTAAAAAAAACTACTTAGATCATTGTGCTAAACCACCAATGTGCTATTTGACCATTATCTTGAAAGAAAATGATTCTCTGTTGGTGCCATTTTAAAAATAAACAGATATGTACACACATTCTTTTACAGGGTGGACTACTGAAAGACAGAAATGAGGAAAAAAATTGTGCATGACTTTGATTTCAATAAACAGGATGAACCAAGTTTATTAAGATGATTTATATAAATTATCAAATCTTATAATAAAACTTTAGTATATATTTAATGGGACTTTTCCAAAGCAACAAATTAGAGAAGTGTATTTTAAATATGAATAATATAGAGACATTTTAAAGGGAAACATTTCTTTAAATTCCTTAAATATATCTGTAGTTTTCCCAGGTGTCCATAGGTTTCAATTTGTATATATTGACTGAAGAGACTAAAGTCTGATTTTATGTAATATTCTTGCAAATGAAAACTCAGCCAAAAATGTGAAGTTTTGCCTTTATATTGATCAAATGACAACAAAAGTGTAAGTACAGTGTAAGTACAGTGCCCTAGGAAGTAAAATACAGAGTCATTTATAAATGGGGACTCATCTGACACCAATATTGTTCTTGTGAATTTTAGAGTGAGATAGACCCCACAGATTCTACATTCTCCTTCTTGCCTTGTAATAAGATATTAGGTGTTCTTTATTCACCATGAGTGAAACATGTTGTATTAGTCTGTTTTCACACTGACTATAAAAAAATACCTGAGACTCAGAAATTCGTAATGAAAATAGGTTTAATTGGATCACAGTTCTTTAGGCTGTACAGGAAGCATAGCAACATCTGTTTGGCTTTTGGGGAGGCCTCAGGAGGTTTCCAATCGTGGTGGAAAGCCAAGTGTGAGCTTGCATATCACATGGCAAAAGCAGGAGCATGGAAGAGCAAGGGAGGAGATGCAGCACACTTTTAAATCATTCAGATCTCATGATAACTCACTCACTATTGCCAGAACAGTACCACATGGGATGGTGCTAAAACATTCATGAGCAACCCGCCCCCATAATCCAATCACCTCCCACCAACGTCGGGGATTGCATTTCAATATGAAATTTGGGCAGAGACACACATCCAAACTATATCACATATTTTACCTATTAAAGACATGTGGGAAAATGTACATGTGTGTGTTGGCTTCTGCCTTTACAATGTGCTGTTTTAAATATTGACAGTGATGTATGGGTAAAAATTGAGCTTCAAGATCAATGAAAACATGGGGCATAGGTAAGAGTGATGACATTTGTCAACTTGTTATTACAGGGAATATGATGGGTCAGAGAAGAGGCAGAGCAATGGAGAAACAAGTGTATGGAGAGGAGTGGAAATCAAATAGTGAGCATCTCATATTATGTGCATGTGATAAATCTATGAAATAGGTAGAATCTTCACTTCAAAGAAACAGTAACTAAAATTCATGAAGATTAAACCATTCATCTAATCTTCAAATGTAATATTAGAAATGAAATAGTATTTTAACTTCTTATTTGACTCCATTGAACTAATCAACTATGCAGATTAATTTAAAAATAAACAAACAACAACAGAACCTACCTTTATATTGGCATTGCTTTCCTACTCTAGATACATTTTCCATTTTTAATAGCAGTAAACAACAGGTTTTAGTTTTATTTCTTTTTTTTTTTTTTTTTTTTTGAGAGGGAGTCTCGCTCTGTCGCCCAGGCTGGAGTGCAGTGGCCGGATCTCAGCTCACTGCAAGCTCCACCTCCCGGGTTCACATCATTCTCCTGCCTCATCCTCCTGAGTAGCTGGGACTGCAGACGCCGCCACCTCGCCCGGCTAGTTTTTTGAATTTTTTAGTAGAGACGGGGTTTCACCATGTTAGCCAGGATGGTCTTGATCTCCTGACCTCGTGATCCGCCCGTCTCGGCCTCCCAAAGTGCTGGGATTACAGGCTTGAGCCACCGCGCCCGGACTTTAGTCTTATTTCTTATGTCACTCTAATTTCCTCCTTCATCCAATTTCCCCCTTCATCCAATGTAAAAATGTAAAAGTATACTAATTATCATCATCTTAAAACATGACATATTTTGAATTGTGGATGTGGGAAAGTAATTAGTTTGACAACCACAGCAATAATAAAGCGATCATCTATAAGAGATACAAATGCTGAAAAGATGTGCACTATATGTTTCTCAAAGATCTATATGCCTAAACCCTCAGGAAATAGAAATACAAATGCAGATATCATTAAATTATTATTACAGATATTTATTCTCCAGTTCTGTCAAAGTTAGATTCTTCTATATGTTCCCATGAAGAAAATGCATAAACACAAACTATCAACAAATACAATTTCATATCCCTACTAAAAAGAATATGCTAACTAAAACCAAAATATAACAATTATTTAACAACATATGTATTTGATAGAAATAACTTAGGAATTGGAGCACTCTTATTGAGGACTTGTTTTGCCGCCACTTCACACCGCAATGTCACAGTCCAGAAGGAATCTGGAGGCTTGCCGCTGGAAACAGGGAAGGTGGAAAGCCTATAAATTACTCGTAATTATCAAAAAGAGAATGCATAAAGTGACTTTCACACTCTGGGGTATAAAACTCATCAATAAGTACCATTAGACGTCCTCTCACAGTTATAATTCACTCACTTGATTTTGCAGCGTTCTCAATACACCCAGTTTCCGTGGCTTACCTGTTTCTCTCTCATTATTCCTATTATTCCTCTTCCATTGACTCCTCAATTGGCACATTTCCACACTCCCCATTATACTTACAAATAATCTCATTAAAAGAGTTCAGCTCACAGAAGAGCACTTGTTTCACCAAGCATGGAACTGACATTAAAATCACGGCCCCATGGGCCATATTCAAGAGTTTCAGTAGAAATATACCCTCACTTCAGATTGCTGCTCTGTGGCTAAGTAGATAGCCACATTACTGAGATCAATTATTGATTGGCCAAGCCAGACAACAACAGCTTAAAACACGATGAGAGCGTGAAAGGAATACGCCCAGTGAGCTGGCCATTGACTGAAATATCAAGTGCCTCTTATATAAAAGTGCTAAAATTTATAATCTAACAGAAATAGTATTTCATATGCTGATTACCTGGGGATATTTATTTAGCATAATATCAAAGAAGTGTACAATCTTTGAGACTGTGGGGACCACAAAGTCCCTGTTAGCCACATAGCCAAGGAATTAAAAGATGAAATATTTCATATTTAAATTTTCATTTCCCATTTGTGATTTTGTTTACTATTTCATTTTGATCCATGTTCTCATCTCACTTTTCAATATCAAGGGAAATTGGATACACTTGTAAAATGATGATTTTTAGTTTGAAATGAAAAACACACCCACAAAAACCCTTGGTTGAACATCAGCTAACTATACATCGAAGAAGCAGACACCCACATCTTTTCATTCAACTACCTCCTTCCCACAGAATTAGTGCTACCTGCCTGCTTAGATAATAGGCTGGCACACTTTTCATAAGCATCTTTCAAGAGTGGTGGGAGATAAGGGAGAAAATCAAAAGTCAGAGGTGGAGAAGGAAAGGTTTCTCCATAGAAGTGGGGAATTGCATAAGAAGGTCAAGAGAGTAATTACTGGTTCAACATTAAATATACCTTCATAGGTATTCTGCCTATGTTAGTGGCAGAAAGGTAACATGAACAGTTCCGGCATACTAATTTTATTTTTGTCCTGCCTACCACATTTCTAAAATTACATAAAAGTACATTTGGTTTAACAGAATGCCTGCTGCCTAATACTAAACCTTTTTCCATCCTGAAAAACAGAATTTACGCTTTCATTATTTTGGAAGACAAGTAACCCTTTTTACAATCTGAAGGTTACTTGAGCTTTAAAATACAATGATATGCCTTTCTAGGAAAAGGTGACATAGTAATAAAATTATTCCACCATTTAACCATGCAAAAACAGCTAACATACTAGACCAGCTTCAGCAATCACTTTCTCAGTAATGAAAGTGGAGAGATCTATTATCCTTCTGTACAAACACATCTGGTTATCTTGAAAAAGTCTGGAAATTACATGAGTACCTTAAGCAACATTTAAGATCACTCCTATGTTTCGTCAAGCAGGCAATGCTAATTTATGGGCATCTTCTTTGAAAATCAGTCAGACAATTAAGAAAAGATCTTGAAAAAAGGTAATTATGGATCTTATTAAAACTTATTTATTCATAAAAAGCGATATAAAAGTAGGCCAACAACTGAACATAAGTGAGTTTTCAAACAAGATTGAGCTCTTTTAGTTCTGTGATCCATGAATGTTTTAATTGACCTTGTTTATAAGGTTTAAATAATGTATAATAAATTAAAGTTATATTTAGATATATCTAAATAACATTAAACCTACAAAACTTTACAGAATACCTTACAATTGTCCAACTCAAAGAATTTAGTTATATTTTGATGAGAAAAAATGATGCTTCTCTTTTCTTTAACGAAAGTTTTGTAATTTTTAATAAAATCGTGTTTTGCTTTTTTACAGGAGTGATGTAACTTCCAGAGTATTTATTAATGAATGAATTTGTGACTTTTACAGCACTACCCATGTAGTTGTGTTTACCATTGCCTGTAATTATTGTTAAGACTTTTCTTAATGTTTGCTTGGGAAAATACAATACTTTTGAGCACATTTCTCTTCCAGATGACAAAGTGAATTTTTTTTTTTCCTCTGAGAGAGCACACCATATGACAGGAAACCTCAGGTGTAATTAGAACAAATAATAGTTTGAATCCTAATAGATATAGGCGTTCATTGTAACCAATGCCTTTCAAAATCCAGATTAAAAACATTCTAGGAAACTGCATTTTCTAGAATATAAAACAGGGAGCTTTTAAAACAAATTTATGTTACTAGAATAATAAAGTTTTTCGATTGCTTCTAAGTTATATCGTTTTCACTAAATCATGTAGTTTCACCTGTACTTTTTTTGTATAGTATAAATATTACAAAGTAAAGTTATATTTTATTGACACTAAGTGAATGATTTCAAAAAGTACTAAATCAGGAGTACACTCAGCCTTGGAATTATTAAGCAATATCCATCACGAGCACAATTAAGGAGCAGGATGTCAGCATAAACCACGGGAGACAGGCAAGTGTGTGCTAATGCAAGGCACCAGCAGCGCCATGGTGGCTTGTGAACGGCCCCACCCAGCTTGGTGGGGTGAGCTATTACGGCCTGCAGCGCAGCCTGTGTGCTGGCCTGCTTTTGTGCTATGCATTTGTCTTTCAAATAGGTAACTTCGGTTCTCCAAAACATGTGTTTCTCTGGCTATCCCAGGAGCAGGGATGGAACTTTTGTTACAGAGGTAATAAACAAGCTCATAACAACTCTAAAGGAGGGTGTTAATGGAAGAATATGTTATTATATAATCATGAGATATATATTTTAAAATATTATGTTTATGTTAAATTATTATTTTTAAAGTTCAAATATAAGCCTATGAATTATTTCCTTATAATTAATTACTTTTTGTAAAAATTCTAAAACACACAAGTTTGTTCAGAGTCTTGGATTATGAAGCTGCTTTATTTTGGGGGCACAGTCAGGGATATTTACTGTTTTGGAGTAATGCCTGTCTCACTTCACCCATGCAATTTCCACTCTTGCTCTATTCCTTTGGAATTTCTCTAATAAACTTCAATAAATTATGTAGTTAAAAATAGGAATTAGAAATAGAGTAGAAATAAAGAAAGAAGTAATTTCAGTTTTAGGCCCTGCATATTTAGCATGGATAAATTTATCAAACAATATTTTTATTTTGAAAAAAGGAAAATAAAATAAAATCAGTATTAGTATGTAATTGATAATTTATTTGTGATAATTTGTTAACTTTTTGGACAAATTGCATTCCACAAAAACTTATCGGGAGAGGCCATTCTATCATTTTTATATTAAATGTTATGTAAGCTGCTTGCTTTATACAATTACATTTTACCTTTGAAGAATGTATTTTCTTCCTAATTTTCTAAGAATATGGGCAATATATATAAATAGGTCATCAAATTTACTCATAACATTAATATATTAATAACCCCATCATATTTATATATTACTATCCTAAACTCTATTGTGTGTAATAGTCTTTGTTTTTAAATATTTGGTTAATTAGTCTATATTTAATTTTATGGTAAATGATAATATTTGATATCAAAGTTTTATCTTTTCATAAAGTAAAATGTAGCACTTAATTTTCTGTGCTCTGTATCAATTTATATTAAATAAGATTTAGCCATGACTTGAAAGTTGGAAAGAATGCAGTTTTAAAATGTAGGTCTTGCATTTTCACATTTATTCTCTGACATATGTTTTCAGTTTTATCCTTAGTTATCGGTAGATTCAGATATTGAGTGAACTTTCGTAGCATACATATGTCCCAGAAAATGTTCCATTGATTTTACTTTTTCAGACATCTCAACAGAAAGTAAAGCATTAACAGCAAACTTAAACTCCAAAATAGAAAAAAAGTAATAGAAACATATGTGTTTATGAAGCATTTAAAAAACAAGAAATATCTGTTGCATTCTCCCTGCTATCACTAATAATTATCCTTATTATGTAATTTAATACAAGGAATTGAAATCTGAACAAGACATTTCAGTTTTAAGCCCTGGACGATCAGTTTGTTTGCCAGTCTTCTTAGAGAACAACAACGAAAAAGACAGCAGTTTGAATCCTCTACTGGATGATCTATGAAATGTAGCACCAGATGTCCTATTGTAATATCTGGAACCATGTATGCTTTTGAGTATTTAGGACTAGATAGCATTGTTATGGCCAGCTATAATTTTAAAGTATTCAACAAGCTAATTGTTAGATCGGTGAATAACAGATTTAAGTTGTGGTTTATTTGCAATTTAACTTAAAACTTATATCTGTTGCATTCTACCTTCAATCATAGAGTGACAAATATATTTTTGTAAAATATGTAAAATATAAACATTATCTTCTCTTTGTTTTTAAGTATGTATGTATATGTCTGTATCTACCAAAAAGTATGTGAATACAGAAAATATTAGAATAGCATATATGTCTATAATAAATACAAACATATGTCAGAATTAAAAACATGCATGTATATCACATATTATATACTCACATCTGATATATATTGAGGGCTGTGATCACATCCCAATTATATTAAAATGTAAGCAATGTAATCTTTGATAAGTTATTTATTAATACTTTCCTCATGTATACATGGTATAATAATGAACTTATCTCACGAGATTTTTGTGAGCATTAAAATGCTTAATATAGGCAATTTTTTACAGAGCAACTAGTCCTGCTGGTCATTACTTTCAATTTTTTTCTGTTATATTTACTATACTCTAATTACTCTGTTAGGTATAATAAGTAATTCAATAAAACCATTAATATACTCTAATTACTAAAATTACCAATATACTATAATTAAAAGTAATACATTTAGCTAAATACACTTATTTACTAATTTTCTTTTGTTTAACATTTACAAAACATTCTTCACTCTGGTACTGAAATGATTAAAATGATATAAATTTATAAATTAGCTATGATTAGTCATGGCTGAAAACACACACCAAAATGATATCCATGTTACTTATTTATTTGAATAGAAGATGATGGCTCCTTTTACATAAGATTTTCAATGATTACTACAATAACCCACACTAGTTCTGACATTTGTAAGTAAAAAGATGATCCATCCTTTCCAACCAAGCACTTTAGCTAAACGGCAGGATCTATTGAGTTTGTTATTTTAAACAATAGTCACAATACGGAAATGTGAATTTAAGATAATCATATTTCTTAAAAATATATTTCTTGATTTTTCAAAGTATAGGTCAAGTTCTAAATCAAATATTCAAAATATAAACATATAGAATAATAATTCCTTTTTTCGATAAGCTCTATACTTATTACTATATATACCATATATTACTATATAATATTATTATAATACTATACAATATAGAACTTTATTACTTAAAGTAATAAATACTTTAATACTTTAAGTACTTTAAGTACACTTAAAGTACATTGATTTTTTTAAACTAAGCACACTTAAAGTACTTAAAGTTTTAATTTATTACTTTAAGTAATAAAGTTCTATACTTTATTATATAGTAATATATGATCTTAAAATTTATTATCTTCATCAAGAACTTCAGTGTAGCTATGATTTAAAATTCTTGAAACAACAAATAAAACTATTTAATGGGATATCTACTGTACAGAAATATAAAGTGCCATTTATTTGAATCATCACATTATTCTAATAATTCAAAATTCTAAAAATACCTTCAAAATATTGTTCTTGCAAGCCAGTAATTCTTCTATGTTCTTATAGACTGGAAATGTAGTAAATAAATATATCTCAAAAATATCATCAGATCATCTGACCATATTTTAATGTATACACCCAAATAGTAAGAAATCTGTGGCCGGGCGTGGTGGCTCACGCCTGTAATCCCAGCACTTTCGGAGGCTGAAGCGGGCGGATCACAAGGTCAGGAGATCGAGACCATCCTGGCTAACACAGTGAAACCCCGTCTCTACTAAAAATACAGAAAGTTAGCCGGGTGTGGTGGCAGACGCCTGCAGTCCCAGCTACTTGGAAGGCTGAGGCGTTCCTTGACCTGAAGTCATGTCTTGAGGAAAAAGTATTGCTAGAAATGCTAGGCTGTTGTAATAGGTTTGCCTTACAAGAAGCATAGACTTTTCCAGACTACCTCCTATGTTTGGGGCTTGAGTAAGTAACTACGTGATACTTTTGTGAAATCAGGAGAGGACTGGGGCATGTCTGGGTCCCAGCTACTCAGAAGGCTGAGGGAGGAGAATTGCTTGAACCTGGGAGGCGAAGGTTGCAGTGAGCCGAGATCCCGCCACTGCACTCCAGCCTGGGTGACAGAGCGAGACTCCGTCTCAAAAAAAAAAAAAAAAAAAGAAAAAAAAAAAAGAAAAAAAAAAAAGAAGGTAAAAGGGATAGGCATTATGTAGAAAATAAAGAATGTTCAAAAGCTTTACCACATGAAGCCCTTAAACTCATATATAATGATATGTAATTTTTTAAAATTTTGTTTTAACTATTACAATAGGAAAGTTCAAAAGTTTAATAATAATGTTAGCACAGTTGAGAGGAGGTTCATACATGCTTACATGTTGAAATTAGTGCAGCTTCGTCAGATGGCAAAAGTTTAAACTAGTTTACATTAGTGCAGTTTTATCAGATGGCAAATCACCAATATCTTTCTAAATTAAAACTGCTTTTGTCAGAATTTTCACTTTTAGAAATTTTAGGTTTGGAGGAAGATTCACACCTTTAATTTACATTTAAACTTTTTGAAATCTTTAGAATACACAGGAATCTCTTTGGTGAATTAAAAAGAAAAAACAGCTTTAAAAATGCATATCCCTTCTAGAAAAATCAAATGCAGGTACAGAAAGGCAACACAAGCATTTGGAAATGAAACAGTGCCTGGTATTAATTTTTTTTATTTTGGATGGTAGAAGAACAGGTTAATGAATGAAAAAACGATGCATAACAGAGATAAAGGCAGGTTTATTATGTATTTTGGATCATGTTATCCCTAAAATGGTGTATCTACTATTTTAATAAATTTTATGTGATGTCAATTTATCCATGTCAATCAAGTGTATTCAGAAGAAAATATTTATGGCTAAGTTATATTGTAGCCAATAGATATGTCATAAATTATTTCATGGCTTTGAGTTGAAAAATAAACTTTGCCAAATATTATTCCAGATAGATTATGCAAGTCTGAAATTCCAGTAGCTACATACAAATGACTCTGCAAGGTAGTATAAATGTCTTTTCTGAAAAGGGTTATTGTGCGTATTTGACAAAAATTAATCGACTCATTCAAGAACCATAAGGATGAAATAATAACGTTTTCTATTGATATGAGCAGGTGATAGATCTCTCTGTCTCTCTCTGTCTCTCTCTCACACACACACACACAAACACACACACACGCAGAGAGAGAGAGAGAGAGAGAGAGAATATTAACACCAGAGTAACTTGAGTCAAGTATGAATTAACATTGAGCATTTTGAAATCATGTAAGAGTAGTGGTGAATTGAAAATATTCCCCAGGGTCAATGAAATGAAATCAGAACACACGTTATTTAATGTAGTCCCATAACATTTGGACACGCTCTAGAGAAGATATAAACACTTCTTCAAATTCTCATTTGTCTGGTAATATTGACTAGTTTCATTGCCATTTTAATAAGACAACTGAAGCTACTTTTTTCAATGACCTTCTCTACAATGTGCATGAAAGATTATTGCATCTGAGCACTGGGAGGGCATTTTAAGTAAATTTAGATCTTGGCTTTGCTAAATATGCAAGTATCCTACGATTTCTGACTGCTGTACATGTATTTTTCTCAAGTATATGTGATTTTGAATGGACTTTCTCTGCAATTTATCTAATGTACTAACATTGACCATAAACTCAATGTATTTTAACAACAGTCTAGTGTCTAATAAAAAAGAAATCAAATATGGGATTGTGTCAGTGTATCATAATATCTAGTGCCTTGCATTTATGCAGTTATTTAGAAATATTTTAATTTATTTCATTCTAAAATATATCATGTTTAATACATGAGTGAGACTTATAGGGAAGGTAAAAATAACACAATCATTGATGAGGTACAAAATCTCAACAATATTAGACAACTAGTCTCATTTCAAACAGCTAAAAACAAGCATCAACTGTCATACCTCTGTGCTCTGACACTTAATATTACTTTTCTTTTAAACAATGAATTTACTTGGTTTACCTGTGCTTGAAACTTTTCATTGTCTTTAGAGTAATAATAATAATTTTTATTGTTATTGTAACCAGAACAACATCTAATAGACTGCTTCCATCATGATGTACAACGGTCTTTATAATCTGCTTTCTGACTGTTCATCTTTATAGTTTATTATTCCTACCCATTTTCCAGTAATGCTCTGTTCTGCAACTGTATTCAGCAACTGATAATAAAATTTCATATCTCTTCAGGCTTATACAGGCTGCTACCTCCCTCAGAATCAACGCTTGTTTCAAACTTTTTAAACTGTGTATGTTAGTCATTTCATAGATGTCATTTATCATGACATCTAATAGAAAATCTGCTTTGAACTCTCATAGCAAATTCTAAATTTGGATCACTACCGTTTTCCCAATAACACATTATGGAATCTACTAATATTTGGAGAGCATTGGAATTCATTAAATCTTGATTTTAATCACCTCTATATTTATTCGATAAGCTAATAAATCTAGAGTTTCATGGCTCCTTCTTTACAGCGAAACTTTTCAGGGAACTGTAGGGAGTTTAGAAATGTGTTCACATGCTATTTTAAAATAATATCCGATAGAGAAGAAATACCTATTAAGCTGAGCCCTGTATTCTGCATGCTGCTTTTCCTCTTGGAGAATTTGCCAACTCATATCTTATAAAGCCATAGAGGAGACAGCTATCAACACGCAGAGTATTCCATAGGAGTAACCAGAGTCGCATGGAAATAGAAAGTGGCACTCCAGGCTCTCTAGGAAGCTAGGACATAAAGACCCAAGAGCTTGAATTAAAAAAAAAAAAAAAAAAAGAAGCAGAGGTGAGAACCAGGTACTTTGCTTTTCTATGTAGACATCTGCTGTTTGTTAAGCTTTGCAGGATGTGAGGTAAAGAAGCCAAATAAAAAGTAAAAGAAGAAAAAGTAAAAGAAGAAAAAGTAAAAGAAAAAAAAATAAAGAGGAATATTTAGCAGACATATGTTGCTAAGGGGACTAATATTGGAGTTCAGAACTCTGAAAAGAGAGTGGTTTTGAATACAAACAAATAAATGAATAAATAAATAAATAAAATTTAAAAATAAAATACAAAATTGAGTATGGATTCCATAAGGAGATATTTAAGGAGTGCAAAATAAACTAGAGATAGCCCAAACGTTGTAAGATTGAAATTCAGAAATGAGTCATTGGAATGTGATGGCCCGCCCCTTTGCTCCTAGGGAGAAGATATAATTGAGAGAATGTTTACATTTGAATTTTCCTCATGCACAATATCTTGCATTCATTAAAAACTTTCGAGATTAATGAGTAATGCCAAACAAAAGATCAAGGTATAAAACAGAAAATGGCCAGGCGCGGTGGCTCATGCCTGTAATCCTAGCACTTTGGGAGGCCGAGGTGGATACATTGCCTGAGCTCAGGAGTACCAGACCAGTCTGGGCAACATGAAACCCCATCTCTACTAAAACACACAAAAAATTAGCCGGGCATGGTGGTGGACACCTGTAGTCCCAGCTACTCTGGAGGCTGAGGCATGAGAATGGCTTGAACCCAGGAGGCAGAAGTTGCAGTGAGCTGAGATCTCCCCAGTGCACTCCAGCCTGTACGACAGAGAAAGACTGTGTCACAAAACAAACAAACAAACAAAAACACGGAAAATAAAGCCAAACCAAAATTTGTCCAAGATATTGGAGTTATAAAAAGCAGAGTTAACACTCATAGTGTTTGCATTATTCAAAATAGTGATAAAATGGAGATTATTACCACAGAACAGAAATAAATAGAAAAAAATCAAATGGAAATTCCAGAGCTAAAAAAAGAAAATAGATCTAAAAATCAAATGATCATCTCAGATGAAAATTTCGTTATACCGAAAGTTACAACAACAGTAACCAGAGAGAAGTACAAAAAGAAAAAAAAGAATGAAAATACAGAAAAAAGCATAAAATCAAGTTACCAGCCTTGGCAAACAGAACATAATTCCACTGGGCTACTCAGCAACACGCAGTAAAATGAAACTTTCTTTGGAGCTGCTCCACTTAACAAAGACTCTCAGTGACGTTGGACCACCCTTCCAAAGAATTTTTAAATTATTTCATGAAGAGAATGTGCATTAACCCCTCTCAGTGGAACGTGGTCAGCCATTGAGTTGATGTGATGAATCCGTTCTAGCAATCCTAGTTCTCTGAATCTTTTTCCTTCTCATTCAATGTTCTGTGAAGACATGCAGTAGAATGGTCAGATAAATTGTATGGAAAGATTTTACTAGCCAGACTTACCGTTTTCAAATTCTTATGGGACACTTTTCTAAAACTCAGGGAACTTATTTAATAACCTCAGTGAAACTCAGTTTTCTCACCTGTATAAAAGATAAAATAATATAACCCACAGGATAGCAGTTTGGGAAGGGCAGAAGAAGCTGATACCTGCAAATTGATAAGAAAAATTACTCACACATTGTACGCTCTGAATACTTCTGGGTTACTTTTATTATCTCTTAATCTACATTCCTAGGCACAATGTTTGGAATCTAAATATTTTAATAATGTAAAGACATATTCAGCACTTATTACACAGAGGCATTTTTCTAACTCTTCGCTATATTAACACATTTATGTCTCACAACCATTCTGCAAAGTGGATAACCCAAGCGTTCCTTTCCATAGCCCATGGCAATGAAAATAATGGAAAACATAAGAAGAGGGAAGGGTCAGAAACGGTGCTCAATGTGTTTTTGTGGGAGTTGAACAATGAGAACACATGGACCCAGGGAGGGGAACATCATACGCCAGGGCTTGTCGGGGGAGGGAGAGCGTTAGGACAAATATCTAATGCAACTGGGGCTTAAAACCTAGATGATGAGTTGATGGTTGCAGCAAACCACCATGGCACATGTGTACCTATGTAACAAACCTGCACGTTCTGTACATGTATCCCTGAGCTTATAGTAAAATAAAATTTTAAAAGTGAATGTAATGGAATTAATCTTTTCTTTACTAGTTAATTTGCCTCTGAATGATCATAAAAGAAGAGTCTATCGTTATTTGGAAAGATAAATGCACTGGTAAGAAGAGTGAATAGGTTCAATATTGTGGACCGACGGATTTAAATTTGTTCATGATACTGAGAAGCCACTTCTTATTACATGCACTTTTGCCAGTTGAACAATAGCATCATTTCTCAATAAGACAGATTGTGATGTATAAATACAATAAAGGAATGTTAGAGGTAATGGACATATGTACAGAGATGATTCTAAAAGTTCACATGGAGAGATAAAAAATGTAAACAACTGGGAAAAAAAAAGAAAGGCAAATCTTGTGCTATCATGTTAACCTCATAATAATAGCATTCTAATGTATCTGCACCATGAGTGACTCCAGTGCTGGGCTGACACTGACTTTTCTCATCTTATGAGAGCCAATTTGGGGTATTTCTTCACTTTTTGGAATAACTCCAGAGACATCAGTTTGGTAGCATACATTTGGTCTTGGAGAAGTATTTCCAATAAATGGAACATGGCAAAATTCAAGAAATTCTACATTATAATGCAAATGATAAAGCATTTACCAGCATACTACTGATTATAACATTTGATGATTTAGAAAATATAGATATATATTTATCTCTGAGTGTATTCAATAATAGTCATATGGAGCAAAACAAACAAATGGCACAAAAGGAAATCTTCACTCTACACTTGTATTGCAGGATACACAACGATTTGTTTTCAAACTGTTATGAAAGTTAGATATTCATAAAAATTTGTCAGGTGGACGCAGTGGCTCATGCCTGTAATCCCAGCACTTTGGGAGGCGGGTGGATCAACTAAAGTCAGAAGTCAAAGAACAACCTGGCCAACATGGTGAAACCCTGTCTCTATGAAAAATACAAAAACAAACACAAATACAAAAATAAAAACAAATAGCCGGGCATGGGGGTGGGCAACTGCAGTCCCAGCTACCCTGGAGGCTGAGACAGGAGAATCACTTGAACCTGGGGGATGAAGGTTGGCAGTGAGCAGAGATTGCACCACTGCACTGCAGCCTAGGTGACAGAGCAAGACTGTTTCAGTTAAAAATAAATAAATAAATAAATAAATAAATAAATAAATAAATAAAATGTTGTGATTGTTAAACACTGCTTCAATTCTAAACCCAATTTATTAACATTAGAAATTTGCTTCTACATAGGCTAGAATGGCTAAATAATTCCTAAATTTTCTTATTAGGAATTTGCTTCAACATAGGCTAGATAGCTTAGAAAGGCCTAAAAGAGACCACATTTTATTTGTATTTCAAAGATTTTGTGTTCCAGTTATATATATATATATATATATATTTTTTTTTTTAATAATCTATCCCATATTTTGTTCAGTTTGGAGAATTCATCTCTCCATGTAAATGAGTCCATTAAAAAAATTGGCAAGTGCTCCTCAATGTTTCAAAATACAATTGAATACAAAGTCCTCTGAAACTTCTCCCAGCTTCAGCTAATTCCACTTCTGTTTGCGACCTCGCCGAGTCTTGTAATATTCAAAATAAGAGCAGAAATCTACCCTAAAAGCACACTAAGCAATAGAATGCTGTCGAAGGTGTGGAAGTTACTCTCAGACAAATTAATTTATGATTCAAATATGCAGCATTTGCTGTTGGTCTAGAGAAATTAAGAAGGTCTGTGTTTCAAGGAATAAGGCCAGTAAAGAGGTAATATTTAATCGCAAATAATAATATGAGACCTGAGAGGGCAGAAACAGGGGAAGATACTTATGTAAGAGACTCATAAGCTTATAAAAGACTCACCCTTTACTTATTTATGATCCTATTCCACCCAAATATTACATGACAATTTCAGCATTAAGATGTGAAACCACCATGTGGCTATATAGAGCAAATGGTTCCCAAGTGACTTGAAAGTATTAATACCTTTTCCAAAAGAATAAGTGCGTGTCGTCAAAGGTGCACTGAACTTTTACTCAGGGAGTTCATTCCTGGAAGATTCTGATTACTCAAAAGAAATATGGGGCCAAGTCATGATGGTTTTGGAGAGCAGCCTAGTCTAAAACTGATCATTAAAAAAAACCGGTAATACTATTTAAGATGAGAGTGAAGGGCTCATCTTAATACCAATATATGCTGGGTAAAACTATTATCCAAAGAAAGATTGCAGTAATATGCAGAGAATCAGTTGATGGTAAACTCAAATAATAAAATAGTAAAACAATGTTAAAGCGCATTGAAAGGAAGTGCTTTGTTCTTGTGTTCAAAGGGTGACTAGACAAATCTTACCAAATTACATAGCATAAAAATAATAGCATAGTATTTAAGATGTATATGTTTATTAATATCTCACAAAATATAGCAAACAATTTAGGAATAACAGTTAAGTTGAATATAAGCTAGAATATGAGCATCACCAGTACTTTACTTTGATACAGTAAAATATAACAAAATAAGCTAAAAAATAGATTCACATCTTTTCCTGAGTAGTATACTTTCAATTTCCCTGGGACTGTGACTGCTTTTCTGTGAAAGGAAGTAACATCTCTTCTATCTCATTCTAAGGAAAAGGGATTATTTGATGCCATAAGAGTTAGAAATCAATCTTGGATAAGATCACTGTACAAATGAATACCTTAATTTTTTTCTAGGTGGAGCTGAGTGAGAGTTTCAGCGTGGATTTTAGACTTTACAAAGCAATATAAGCACAGGTAGATTAGTCTCATCCGGACTTCGGTATTGTGAAATTTCTCCTCATAGGCATATCCTTTTTCTTCCAATAGTTTTTATGCCAGACCAGGGCATGGTCTTTACAAAGGAATTTGTTACTTGATATATAATGTTTTCATTTATCTTCATAAGAAATCTGTATGGTTTACAAGTAATAGTTTGTAAACTTCCCCAAATTTCTGAAATAAACAAAGCTTTCTATTCATATCCAAAGAGCTAAGTTAAATATTACTTGAATATATTGCATATAATGCAGTTAAATATACCTAAAATCAATGGTGAAAAGAAAATCTATCACCTGGATGAAACAATCAGTTGGACTAAAAATAGGCAACTTAAAAAAATCCTTTACTCTTAGGATACTTATCCCAATTCTCTCTTGCCTTGAAGCCTTCTGATCAATTTAACTGAAACCAGTTACTGGAATTTAAAAAAAAATTATTGTTGCTTAACGGGAGCTGGGGGGGATTTATTCTTTCTCTTTGTGGCAATGTATTTTCTCTTTGTTTGAAAATGAAGTCTTTCAACCTGAAAGTATAAAGTGAGTAAAGAGATTTTGAAACTGACCAGCACTGCTTAGGTCTCTCTCAGATAAAAGGATTTATGATATTGTTATTAGCTAGTAAATGAAGGTCTAATCCACTAGAGTGAAATGTCAAAGTTGATGGAAAAAAGGGTCTTGACAAAAGACCATCTCACAGGGTTCCTGATGGATACTTGAACCCATCCTGTGTTCATACACCCTGTGGTTATTACCACTTGGCATGTGCTTTCAATTCCTATGTTGCTCCCTATAATGAGAACTGTAACCACTTAAATTGCACTGAAGAAACTCCTGGAAGTGTATTTCCTTAAGCAAGAAATAAATCAATGACAATAACAATTCCTGGGATAAGTAATATTTGGGATAGCTAATTTAACCTCTTTCGGTTTGCCTGTTTAGCCTCTGCAGAATAGGTAGGGATCCTGGAGAATACCATTGGACTGTCATACACTTAACCACATGATGAACTCAATAATAGTTGTTCCTACAGTGTAGTTTACTTACTGAAGAAAATCAACATACATTTGTCAATAGACATGAAACTGACAGTTTGGAAACTTTTCTTTGGTCTGTACCAATGGGTTGTGAACACAGAAAGCAACATGTTTTCAGCTGGCAAGTGTAACAATACCCTTCTATGTTTTACTTCATTGTTATATAACCTCTCTACTCTATGTTATAATTTTACTACCAAATCCCAAGATAATCTCAATGTCCCAAAGGGCAACACCTTTGTCCACTATATTGACGATGCAATTCTAATAAGAAAGGGTAGGCAAAAAGTAGATACACCCTAGATTTCCAGGAAAAACATATGCTTACAAGAAAATCAAAGATAAATTTGTAAAATGTCTTTGTGCTACTACATAATGATGTTCCCTAGGTTGCACTATTTGCAGACTGGCAAGAGACACCTTCCAAATTGAAAAGCAAGTTGTTTTTAAGAAATAGGTTCAACACTGATAGTAACTTTAGGTTTCTGAATGCAAACTGCATCACACCTACTATGTCATCTGCTACATGGGTTTATCATTTAATCTGTAGCATAAAGATGTCTGTCAGGAGCTCAGTTGAGAAGGGAGAGAGAAAGAAATAAGTTGTCAGGTGTTGGAGTAACTGATTAATGCAAGACAAAAATGAAAGAGTTAAGATTTAAATCAGTGACTGCGATGGTTTGGCAAAAGTCTAAATCCAGAGAACGAGCCTCCTCTCCTTGGAACAGTGTTGCAGTGGAGAGCAAGGAATGAGTGGAGACAGGTGGGCTGTCTCATTGTTGAGGGAGCCCAGAACAAAAGTCTCTGGTAGTTTTATTAACCCTGAAGTGGAAGGAAGGAGAAAGGATGAGAGGGAAAGACTTGCCATGGAAAAATACTGGGTATTAAGTCAGAATGGGGAAAAGAGTCTTTTAAGATTTTTCTTTCCTGGCCAGGCGTGGTGGCTCACGCCTGTAATCCCAGCACTTTGGGAGGCCGAGGCCAGCGGATTGCCTGAGCTCAGCAGTTTGAGACCACCCTGGGCAACATGGTGAAACTCCATTTCTACTAAAATGCAAAAAGAAAAAAAAAACCAGCCGGGCGTGGTGGTGCGCATCTACAGTCCCAGCTACTCTGGAGGGTGAGGCACGAGAATCGCTTGAGCCCCAGAGGTGAAGGTTGCAGTGAGCCAAGATCGCACCACTGCCCAGGCGACAGTGCGAAACTCCGTCTAAAAGAAAAAAAAAAAAAACATTGTTCTTTCCTTTCCCCTTACAAAGGGCTCAGCAGAGGCACCTGAAGAGGACCTCAGCTCAAGGCCTCAGATAGGGAGGAACAGGGTCGTGTAAGAGCATGGCTGGCCAGGGGATCCTGAGTCCCTGAGTACATCTCCCTTCAGAGACAGCAGCGTACTGACTGTGCACAGAACACGGAGTGTGCACGGAGCACTGCCTTTCGTGTGAGGCCTGCCAGGAAATACCTTTGCAGACTGTTAGGAGACCCCTTCCAAATTGAAAAGCAAGTTGCTTTCAAAAAATAGGTACAGCATTAATAGTTTACTGTAGACTCTTGTAGATCTATAGGCAGGACTGAATAATCACCTGTAAGTTTTAAACCAGGATCCAGACTCCTCAATATCTAAAAGATGTTCATTTTAAGACAAAGTAAATTAATGGTACATCCCCATCACCAACCTAATTATCTGTTCTGTTCCCTTAGTTTCAATAACAAAGCATGTTTAGAGCCCCTTTATATTTTCTTAGTTCTTTATACTTGCAAGTTCTCTTATTTCTCATTTCTTGCATGACATGCACTAAGCCATGTTGTATCACTGGAAAATGTCCATCCATCTCTAAGACCAGGCCTCAGTGTTACCTATTCCAGGCAGCAATTCCTGACGTTACTAAAAAAAGTTAAGTAGGTCACTCTCTGTTTTCCCTAAATGCCTTATCATAATGCTTCAAAACTTATAGACTGCCTTACTGTAGTTGCTCAAAAATATTTCTATGTGGTTCAAGCAAGGAAAAACAAAATTACAGTATAGGATGTGAAAGTTGAAAGCAATATAATATCAAGCCATTTCTAGTTTAAAATAAGATAGAATTAAAAGAAATACAATAATATAGTCTATAAAAACAAAACCTAAACAAAGTAATGCTGTATTAGTCAGTAACTAGGTTATACAGCAATAAAATATAAACCTTGGAATCTCCATGGCTTAACCCTATTAAGTTCTATTTCTTGCTGATCATCAGGATGTATCCATGAGTCTCTATTTTCTTCATATATAGTTACAGGATTCTTCAAAGCAGGAGAAAATAAAGCTGTAAGATCACATACTAGGTATTAAATGCCTTTGTCTGGAAGTGATGCATTTTTTCCCAGTGTCCACTGGCCAGAACTGATCACATGATTCTAAGTCTAAGGGGCATGGAAAATGGAGGAAGGGAAGAGAGCATATGGAAATTTCACAGAAGTAAAAGTTTCTGTCACACACTTGTTCATATCAGTCCAAATTTTTTTCTAATACTAATAAACTAAATCACTTGTTTATATTAAATTAAATTTTATAATGTCATTCATTAAATAAAAGAGACATTATAGAATTATAAAAGCAAATATGTTAGAATTATAAAGTAATTGGGAATTTCAGATTTAAAATTAAGAGAGAGAAAGGCGTTGGTAACATAGCATTTAAGATTTTCATTTAGTTCCCACCAGTAGTTTCAATGAAATGCTCTCATTTGTACAAGCTAAAGTGTTGGAACCTTTATAATACAGACTATCATATAACAAAAGCAATATTGGTAGCTCGGATTATCCAAGGTATGAATCAAACTGTATAATTCCAGGGAATAATTAAAGGACACAGTACCATTTGTTTAGGAAAATCCAAAAGTAAAATGGATATGAGTATGTGTCAACTTTGTTACTTACTAGGAGCTTGACCAGACAAGTAACTCAGCTCTCTAAGCTACATTCTTGCCATGTCAACTCTCACATAACTGCAAATTACATCAAACTGTATATGGTGTACAGAGTCTTTCTGAATAATGAATACTTTAATGCTTGTAACTCACCGTAGCACAATATATGATGCTATTTATTTTATTGAGGATAAAAAATATTTAAAATTCCATCTTTAATAGCTTTAAGACAAAGTCAAACGAAAACAGTTAAAGGAATCTACAATAAACACGTGATCAAGTAAGAAATAGTTGTTGCTTCTCACCACCAAAATAATGATAAATATATTGGAATTAAAGTTAAAGAGGTGAGAATGTCACTAGTAAACAAATCCTAAAACTTCAGCAGCAGTAATCCATTCTTAGCTTGTTCAGTCTTTGGAATACTAATATAAGTAAGTTAGTTTTAAAACAATGGTACAGGCTCTTAAAACAAAATATTCAGTGTTAAAATTTGATATATTTATTTTTATAATACCTCAACTGAAAATGTGTCATACTGTATTTGAGTTTGAAACTGTTTAAAATGATTTGATGAAACCATATTCTTTAAGTTAAAATAGGACATAAGAATATCATCTTAGTAGGCTATTATGGGTTCTTTCTTTGAGAGGGTCAGTGGATACTCAGGTGCATGTAACATGTGTATCTCTCTGATCTAAGAACAGCACTTTTATTTTAACCGAACACACAACTTTTATAATAAGCTGCAAATAAAATATTAGAACCTATTAAAGTAACATGGAAATCAGCTCACATTGAAAACACGTTAGAGCTTAAGTTTTTAATATGCAGATATATAAATAAACAAAATGCTTTTTAAGTTTGTCTGTGACACATTCACTGCACATTTATTTTCTCATATGATAAAAAAATCTTCATTTCTATGATGTAAAATTTTGGTCATGCTTATACGAGCATATATTGGCATCAACCAAAATATTAACTTTAGCTTTGATTTAAACTATTTGCCAAATCACTGTTCTTTCCTTAAAACATAGAGCTGTTTGCTTTTAACTTTAAAGTCTTTTCAAATATTCTAATTTATATACAAAGAAAAGGTTAGAATATGCAGTGAACTAGTTCAGCCAGACTCATTTGAGTTTGAAGTCTAATATTAGCCTGAGCTGATGTGGTTACTATGCTGGGTCAGTGAGTTTTCACTTGGGACCAGGATCTTGCAGCTATACTAAAGCTGATTTGTATCTCCTTCCAAACTGTTTCCAATACATTTTTACCGATACGTTTTAGGAAAGGGATATAGCATTTTATGATAACTATTTAAAATTTGCCTTGATAATTAGAAAGGCAATAAAATAAAGATTCATTTATTTGGTTGTTGGGCAAAATTCAAGAATAACTGTCCACATTGATAAGAAACTAAGTTTCATAGTATCAAGAAATATGTTTACAAAAACATCAAAATGTAGAGTTTTGAGGTTGATAGAATCTTAGTCCATCTACTTCCCTATTATGATAATACTGGAATAAAGAGTACACGAGAGTGGCTAAAATTAGAAAGCCTCTGAGGTTTATTTGCTTTGCCTTCAAATGCTGGAGTGCTAAAAGATTGTACTTTTCAGGCAGAAGTTATGTGGTTGTGTCTCTGACAATAGCAATGTTCAGAGGAAAATCCCAAGAGACTTTTGGTTTTGCAGAAGTTTCATTGCCAGTTGGCTGATAATTGGGCAGTCATCTTATACACGGGATGGGACAAAATTTGGGTGTCAAAGACCCTAGACAACTTAATGTTGGTCTGCAGTTTTAGAAATAAACAGTCATCTTCATTCACCACCTGTATGACACCTAATAGAAGATTGTTTGGGGGATCTTGAGTTTGGTTTCAGAATAGATGTCTTTGTGAGAGGGATTTTAGTCTGCTTTTTATCGAACTTCTTATATTCAACTGGTGGTTCCAAGAAGAAATTCTTAAAACAAAAGAAAAATGGTGAAGTTTATTTAACATATGTAATCATCATAAGAATAAAATTATTTAGATTAATAACAGAAACTTCAAATATATGTATATATCTACATATACTTAAAATATTATAATAGATGATTTTGTGAA
Source organism: Macaca nemestrina (assembly GCF_043159975.1). Taxonomy (NCBI): domain Eukaryota; kingdom Metazoa; phylum Chordata; class Mammalia; order Primates; family Cercopithecidae; genus Macaca; species Macaca nemestrina. Next base: position 162,498,776 of record NC_092128.1, on the reverse strand, counting down.
AAAATAATTTTTCGTTGCCAAACTATTTTTGTTTGTTTGTTTGTTTTTTGAGATGGAGTCTCCCTCTGTCGCCCAGGCTGGAGTGCAGTGGCGCCATCTCGGCTCACTGCAAGCTCCACCTCCAGGGTTCCCGCCATTCTCCTGCCTCAGCCTCCCGAGTAGCTGGGACCACAGGCGCCGCCACCACGCCAGGTTAATTTTTTGTATTTTTTAGTAGAGACGGGGTTTCACTGTGTTAGCCAGGAAGGTCTCGATCTCCTGACCCCGTAATCCGCCCATCTCGGCTCCCAAAGTCCTGGGATTACAGGCTTGAGCCACTGCGCCCGGCCGCCAAACTAGTTTTACATAAAAATACAACTATATAATCTTTCAGTTTTACTTGGAAGGAGAAATTATTTATCATTGAACACTTGAGAATTTTTAGTTTACCAAACATTGTCATCCGCCAAAATCAATTCAATTTTACATTTTAGCATTAAGCTGGGTTAAATTTCAGCTGATAAAATTTGTATTCACACAGTTAAAATCTCATTATCTTTTGAAATGATAAACTATAGTTATTGGGAGTAAAAATATAACTTACAAATTAAAATACCAAAATATATAGTTTATTATCTTAAAAGCAGTATTCTGAACCTTAAAAAATATTCTTACTGCCTATATTAATAAGATCAAGCGTTAATGTCATAACTAAAGTAAAACAGAAATATCTAGTATACTATGCATTTATGGAGTATTCTATCATAATTTAATGAATCCAACTTCTATAAAGTTTTTCATGTACAGTTAAAAGTACAGTAGCCTCGACCCAGCATGGTGGCTCACGCCTGTAATCCCAGCACTTGGGAGTCCGAGACAGGCAGATCACGAGGTCAGGAGATCGAGACCATCCTGGCCAACACGGTGAAACCCTGTCTCTACTAAAAATAAAAGTAAAAAAAAAAAAAACAAAAAAACAAAAACTTAGCCGGGCGTGGTGGTGGCGCCTGTAGTCCCAGCTACACGGGAGGCTGAGGCAGGAGAATGGCGGGAACCCGGGAGGCGGAGCTTGCAGTGAGCCGAGATGGCGCCACTGCACTCCAGCCTGGGCGACAGAGCCAGACGCCATCTCAAAAAAAAAACACCTCAATACATTATACTCTAGGTAGCTATACATTTGTTAATTTTGTTAATAAATTAATATTGAAAAACTGTATTTCTAGGTCACACAAATGAATTCACAGAGAACACACTAATACTCATGTGTTCAAAACTTGGAAATGTTACACCAAAATTGTCACACTAAAGAATGGAAGAAAAAAATAAATTTTATAAAACACAGCTTTTTTATTAAAAAGTGATTGAGAAAGAAACCTCAAGCTCTAGTTATTTCACTAAGCAAGCAGTGTAAAATTTTTTACTGCTTGATTACATTTTGAATCTTTCTCATCTTGTATTTTAAACATGTTAATACATGACTTTTATTCAAAATCATAAAAAATGCCTTTGGAATAGCAGCACGATCTAGTGAAAGTAGATAAAAGAGTAAAACAATTTTGTTTTCTAGACCTCAAGTCTAGTTCCTAATAGCCATATTTACTCAACAAGATATATATTTACTCAAAAAGCTATTCCAAGTGTAATTTCTAGCTTGTGAACTAGGATTAACCTGACTGAACTATACATCCTAATCAACAAGAAGATTCTTTGTATGCCATAAATGAATAATATCTACTGTTTACACATGAATACCTGTAAGTGCCCCACCCCTTTCAGATGCATTTAAGAGAGAAGAGTGAAACAAACATCCATCTTTTCCAAAAAGGGACCAGAGTAGGTTTCTAAAAATTAAATATAGGGGTGTTTTAGAAATAAAAACAGAAAGTCACGTATCAAATCAAACAAGAAATTCCAACAACAGGAAATGTTCAAACCTATGCTATCCATCTAAGGAAGCAAAGTAAGGTATATTAATAAAAGTTCAAGGTGAAATTATATGGTAGACAGGCTCAGAAAAGAAGAAACTCCAAGAAAGAGAATCGTTCAAATGGGAAGTAGCTTCCAGCAATTCTAGAAATATATTACAGATGTCAAAGGTAATGGCCACCAGGTTGAGATGTTTAAGAACCACAGAAGTATATTTTAAAAACTTTAGTGGTGAATAGTGTCTATTTGTATGTATTTCAGTGTCTACAATATAAAAACAAATATTGACTGTCTTCATAAAAATAAACTTCCAATTTAAAAAATCCTCAAATATGATAAAAGATAAGTTAACAGATATATATTTAAAGTACACACAGTAAATAAGCTTCAAACATGAGATTTTAAAATTAAAATCGTATTTATTATAATTCAATACTTAAGACATTGTCACATATTTCTTAACACTAAAAATGACATGTGTTTTTGTATTAAAGCAGCTGCTTCTTAATAAAATAATAAATTAAGAATTACCATAAATAATCCTTTGGGTATATACCCAGTAATGGGATCGCTGGGTCAAATGGTATTTCTAGTTCTAGATCCTTGAGGAATTGCCACAGTGTCTTCCACAATGGTATAATTAATTTACACTCCCATCAACAGTGTAAAAGCATTCCTATTTTTCCACATGCTCTCCAGCATCTATTGTTTCCTGACTTTTTAATGGTTGCCATTGTAACTGGTATGAGATGGTATCTCATTGTGGTTTTGATTTGCATTTCTCTGATGACCCCCTGGTCATCAGGACATGGATGAAGCTTGGAAACCATCGTTCTAAGCAAACTATCACAAGGATAGAAAACCAAACACTGCATGTTCTCACTCATTGGTGGGAATTGAGCAATGAGATCACTTGTAACAGGGAGGGGAACATCACACACCGGGGCCTGTCGGGGGTCGGGGGCTGGGGGAGATAGCATTAGGATAAATAACTAATGTAAATGATGAGCTGATGGGTGCAGCAAACCAACATGGCACATGTATACCTATGTAACAAACCTGTACCTTGTGCGCAGGTACCCTAGAACTTAAAGTATAATAATAATAAAAAAGATTTACCGTAAATAAAAGCTTTTGGAACCAGACAGAATCTATTTCTTAAGAATGTATTTTATCTACAACCAAAGCTTTTTAGCTAAAATATAAGGTATAAATTAAACTTCAAAGTATAACAAAAAACACAAAATGAAATATGAACTAGGTCTTTCCATAAGAAGAATAAATCAAAGTTGATATCATTTATCTACAGTTTTCCAAAATGGCATGAGTTCTCAATTTATTATAATACATGAATTACATTTGAAATAACTTTTCCAAAGTTATATTTTAAATGTAATTTCACAGAAAATAACTAAATGCCTAAGACTACTTAAACAACTGCAAAATTAATTGTAGTTATTCATTTACTTTAAGAGTAAGATTAAATTTATCCTGCAATATTCATGGATTGTTAAAAAAGCATGCTTGACAAATTAAATTGTGTTTTCATTTTTGCTTTTGCTCATGCTTTGGTGATTCTGGATATTCACAAAAGACTTCATATTTATAAACAGCTTATGACCTCCCTAGACAACTGAATTAAAGAAGTAGGGAAACGTAAAGGTATTACAATTCATTAGAGCAAACATTTGCCGAGGTTGAAAAGTAAACACTAGACTTTAAATAGATGGTGTATTTTAGATATATTTAAATACTTAACAACTGAGCCTGCATTCCCACTGCATTTAGCAGGCAAGCACTCAAACCATGTTTGTAATGCGATATCCTCCAACTTAATGTCCTTTATACTTACCAATACTAGAGTTCAAATAAATTGAAAATGAAATTTTATGTCCAGGTACCTATGTGTCACATTTTTACTATATAAGACCTTAGCATACAAAAGGGTGAGAAGATATACTTTATTACTAAGAAATCTTTTTAATAGAGCACATGTGCCTCACAGCAGATGGTGCAAGAGAGATACTGACATTTCTGCATTTCTGTATCCAATTTTATCTGATCAGTTTATATAATTTTCTCCTTAGAAAAACAAAATAATAACATTTTCTCTCTTTTTTTCACTGTTGTTAATTCCTTACTTTAAATCTCCACTGCCTTATCCTCAGAATGTACTCCTTTTTCACTGGTTCTCATGCAGATTATTATTTTTCAGGCACTGCCCGTTGGAGTAATGGGTGAAGGGTGAAGGAAAATAGCCCTTCTTGGTCAGTCTTCTATACCACAGTAAGGAAATAAAGTTTTGAAAAATCGAGATGAAAAGCCTTTCAGAATACCTTTGTGCTTTATTACATTAAAACAAGTCAATTTCTTTCTTTGACTTTATTAAAATTCCTGTTAAAGACTGAATGTATGTGTTCCCCTAAAATGTGTATGTCAAAACCTAATCCTCCATGTGATGGTATTTGGAAATGAAACTTTGGGGACGTGATTAATTCATACAGGTGGATTCCTCATGAATTGGGTTAGTGCTCTTTATGAAAGTGGTCAAAGAGTCATCCCTCATTCTTTGCCATGTGAGGACACAGTGAAAACACGGCCGTCTATGAAACAGAAAGAGTGCTCTGACCAGATGCTGAGTCTGACAGTGCCTTATTTTTGGATTTCCTAGCCTCCAGGACTATGAAAAATACATTTATCTCATTTATAAGTCACCCAGTTTATCCTGTGTTTGCTATAGCAGCCCAAAACTACAAAGACAACCTCTCCCACAAACACAGATACACACTTTAAAATATGTATATATAACATATAATTTTAAAAATATATATGTGTGTGTATATATATATATGTGTGTGTGTATGTGTGTGTATATATTATTTTCAATAATTTCTGGAAAAGTACCAAGCTAATTGCTGCATGTTGTAGCCAAGAGTGGTGGTAGGGGATGCAGTAGATAAATTATTGTCAAATAATTTCCTTATTGAAATTTTAGGTCTTTAAAAAAAAATGGTATCACTTAAAACTAACTGCACTCCTGCAAAAAGAGTAGATTTAGAGTTTACTACAGTGTTCACTCAACAAGGAGCATAAAACCACAATGCAAATTTTTTCCCAAACCATGTGTAGTTTATATTAAGTCAATACAACTGTCAGTTATATTTCTCAGTATCTACAATTAGGTTGCCTGAAATTGAAAGCTAAGAGCTCCCTGTGCCCTGAGTTATCCATCTCCCATATGTGAAGTCATTCTTTTGACCATATATTTTGATACTTGAGTCATCAGGGTTGAATGATGTAGACTAAAAATTATTGCTTGGAGAAAAACACCCACTTCCCTGGTGAAATTTTATATGCCAAACCAGCTCTAAGATTTGGAAATTTCATCATCTCTTTGAAGAAATATCTTGTGTCTCAGTTTCCTTTTGCTCATGTTTCTTCTCCCAGTAGTTCCCCACTACCAAAGTGAACTGGCCACTTCTTTTATTTTGTTGTAACATTCAATATTCTGGTTTGAGGTGATATGTTTCATTCTAGTTCTCTAGTATTTTAAAATGTTGGCTGGATGTACTACCTTGTCACTCCGCTACCTTTCTATAGCGATATTTAAACTGAAAGCTATTCTAATAGATCCATTATGTAATGTTAGAGTCCTTTGCCATTGACTAGTAGAATTTCTCCCAGTTCCGGCCGGGCGCGGTGGCTCAAGCCTGTAATCCCAGCACTTTGGGAGGCCGAGACGGGCGGATCACGAGATCAGGAGATGGAGACCATTCTGGCTAACACGGTGAAACCCCGTCTCTACTAAAAAATACAAAAAAAAAAAAAACTAGCCGGGCGAGGTGGCGGCGCCTGTAGTCCCAGCTACTCGGGAGGCTGAGGCAGGAGAATGGCGTAAACCCGGGAGGCGGAGCTTGCAGTGAGCTGAGATCGGCCACTGCACTCCAGCCTGGGCGACAGAGAGAGACTCCATCTTAAAAAAAAAAAGAAAAGAATTTCTCCCAGTTCCTTATCAAGACTTGAATACCAATCTAATTGCCATCCACTATTTTGAGTATCAGAGTGTTCATTTTTCCACACATGTGAGAGGCAACAGCAGCTAAGCAATATTCCAGAAGGACATTTTCTGTCAGTTTTATTAGGCTCCTGGTTTGGCAAGTTGTACAAGAAGTATGGCAGTGACATCTGTTTGGCTTCTGGTGGGGGCCTCCAGTGCTTCTTCTCATGGCAGAAGGTGAAAGGGAGCCAGAGTACAGAAATCACATGGGGAAAGAAAAAAACAAGAGAGAGAGGGGAGAGAAGTTCCAGAATTTTTTTAATAACCAGCTCTCACATGAACACATAGAAAGAGAATTCACTCACCACCTGACTTATGGAGAACTTATTCTATTCATGAAGTATCCAACTCCATGATCCAAAGACCTACCATTAGGCTCTGCCTCCAACAGTGGGGACAAAATTCAACATAACATTTCAATGGGACAAACATCTGGACTATAGCAACTAGTTTGGGGCTATATCATTCTAAAGACAAAAGTAAGTGTGTGCTATGTTTAGAAGTTTCCTGGGCTGGTTTGCTACACATATCTTTTAATGAATTCATAAAGATTACTCTGGTTTAAACGTTGCATTGAAGAAACCATGTTTCAAATTTAGAGTTCATATAGATTACAGCTTTCCCAGGATACTTCTGGGATTTTTTTTTTAATTGTTCCATCATAATCATTAATTGTAATAGTTCCTAGAGTTTAGTTTGAGTGCTAGATTACCTGATCACTAAATTGCTCTAGGATTTATTCACTCTCTCAAATGTCCCAAGTTTCACACATCACCATAAGCACAACTAACTGCTTCCACTGCACAATTATATGGCTACAATTCTCTGTACAAGACCCCTCCATTAATGAACTCTCACTTGTATTCAGACAAAACTATATTCAGATAAAGCTGTAAGGTCTGTGGGGAACTGATTTCTTCTCACTGGAAGGACCACATATTTCTTTGCATGAATCTCTGAAGCAATACACCTTTTTTCTGATTTTTTTTTTGTGTGTGTGAGGTCTGAGCTAATTTGCCATATCCAAGTGGAGATGTTTACTAAATCCTTTCTTTGAAAGGAGTTCCTAGGAAATAACCTCTAGTTGTCAGCCATGCCCTTCCTTGAGAAATGTACCTGATATGATTTGGCTGTGTCCCCACTCAAATCTCATCTTTAATTCCCACATGATGTGGAAGAGACCATGATGTGGAAGTAACTGGATCATGGGGGCAGATCTTTCCTGTGCTTTTCTCATGATAGTGAGTAAGACTCACAAGATCTGATGGTTACTATAATGGGAAGTTTTCCTGCACAAGCTCTTTTTGCTTGCGGCCATCCATTTAAGGCATGACTTGCTCCTCCTTGGCTTCCACCATGATTGTGAGGCTTCCCCAGCCATGTGGAACTGTAAGTCCAATTAAACCTCTTTTTTTTTTTTTTGGACGATTGCCCAGTCTCGGGTGTATCTTTATCAGCAACGTGAAAATGGACTAATACAGTAAATTGGTACCAGTAGAGTGGGGCATTGCTAAAAAGATACCCAAAAATGTGGAAGTGACTTTGGAATTAGGTAACAGGCAGAGGTTGGAACAATTTGGAGGACTCAGAAGAAGACAGGAAAATGTAGGACAGTTTGGAATGTCCTAGAGACTTGTTGAATGACTTTGAAAAAAATGGCTAATAGTGATATGGACAATAAGGTCCAGGCTGAGGTGGCCTCAGATGGAGAATAGGGACTTGTTGGGAACTAGAGCAGAGGTGACTCCCATTATGTTTTAGCAGAGACTGGAAGCATTTTTCCCCTGCCCTAGAGATTTGTGGAACTTTGAACTTGAAAGAGATGATTTAGGGTATCTGGCGGAAGAAATTTCTAAGCAGTAAAGCACTCAAGAAGTGACTTGGGTGTTGTTAAAGGCATTCAGTTTTAAAAGGGAAACAGAGCATAAAAGTTTGGAAAATTTGCAGCCTGACAATGTGATAGAAAAGAAAATCCCATTTTCTGAGGTGAAATTCAAGCCAGCTGCAGAAATTTGCATAAGTAACTAGAAGCCCAGTCTTAATCCTCAAGACAATGGGGAAAATGTCTCCAGAGCATGTCAGAGGTCTTCACAGCAGCCCCTCCCATCACAGACCCAGAAATGTAGGAGAAAAAAATGGTTCTGTGAGCCAAGGTCAGGGTCCCCATGCTATGCTCAGCTTAGGGTCTTGGTGCCCTGCATCCCAGCCACTCCAGCCGTGACTAAAAGGGGCCAAGGTACAGCTCGGGCCATGGTTTCAGAGGGTGCAAGCCCCAAGCCTTGGCAGCTTCCACGTGGTGTTGAGCCTGTGGGTACACAATAGTCAAGAATTGAGGTTTGGGAACCTAGATCTGTGGAGATGCCTTGATGTCCAGGCAAAAGTTTGCTGCAGGGGCAGGGTTCTCATGGAGAACCTCTGACAGGGCAGTGAGGAAGGGAAATGTGGGGTTGGAGCCACCACACAGAGTCCCTACTGGAGCACTGCCTAGTGGAGCTGTGAGAAGTGGGTCACTGTCCTCCAGATCCCAGAATCGTAGATCCACCTACAGCTTGCACTGTGTGCCTGGAGAAGCCACAGACACTCAACACCAACCCATGCAAGCAGCTGGGAGGGAGGCTCTATCCTCCAGAACCACAATGGTGGAACTGCCTAAAATCATGGGTACCCTCCTCTTGCATCAGCTTGACCTGGATGTGAGACATGGAGTCAAAGGAGATCATTTTGGAGCTTTAAGATTTGACTGTCCTGCTGGATTTTGGACTTGTGTGGGACATGTAACCCCTTTGTTTTGGCCAATGACTCCCATTTGGAATGGCTATGTTTATCCAATGCCTGTACCCCCATTGTCTCTAGGAAGTAACTAACTTACTTTTGATTTTACAGGCTCACAGGCAGAAGAGGCTTGTCTTGTCTCAGATGGGACTTTGGACTGTATGGACTTTTGAGTTAATGCTGAAATGAGTTAAGACTTTGGGTGACTGTTGGGAAGGCATGATTGGTTTTGAAATGTGAGGACATGAGGTATGGAAGGGACCAGGGCTGGAGAGATATAGTTTGGCTGTGTCCCCATCCAAATCTCATCTTTAATTCCCATTTGTTGTGGGAGTGACCCAGTGGAAGGTAATTGAATCACAGGGGCAAGTCTTTCCCATGCTGTTCTCGTGATAGTGAGCAAGTCTCTTGAGATCTGATGGGTTATTATACAGGGGAGTTTTCCTGAACAACCTCTCTTTGCTTGCTACCATCTATGTAAGACGTGACTTGCTCCTCCTTGCCTTCTACCATGATTGTGAGACTTCCCTAGTCACGTGGAACTGTAACTCCAGTTAAAGTTCTTTGTTTTGTAAATTGCCCAGTCTCAGGTATGTCTTTATCAGGAGCATGAAAAGGGAGGAATACAGTACCCTTTTGACATCCGAGAGCACTCACCACCCCCTTGTGCATATTGTGTTCCTGGTTTACTGGTGCATTCTGTGTCAGAAATAAAATATGACTCTACTACTCCTCTATGACTAATATTTAATATAGATCTTTAATCTGTTAAAGGAATGTCAACAACTCTCCTACAGCACTCAAAGCTATAATGAGAAGAATGTTGCTCTTTGCATTTTAAACATTTTACTCTCTTCAACTCTTAAAAAAAAATACTCAGTTTTGAATCTATTCACATTACCATTGTATTCTACAACTATTAGAGAAATGAGAAAAGATCCCTTTCCCCCTCTCAAGGCAGGCAATTGGGGTGTGGCTTGTTTTTTCGGTACCCCGCTGCTCAAACCTCTAGGGGGAGCATACAAACGGGCAGGCTCTGGGGCTCTTACCCCATGTCAGCGTCTAGGGGTGAATGTTTATAGCTCCTGAAGCCCCAGTGAGTGTGTGTTATAGGGTGCAGTTTTAGTTTTGCCAACCATAACTGGCTCGTGTTAATCAGCTCAATTAGACCCCCTGCCTTATTGCAAGAACAGAGGACTTTCTGTATCCCAGGGTTCCTTGCCTTGGTGTACTAAAAGAATAGGATCACACATGGCCTTGCAGAATGAGTGCAAGGTTTTATTAAGTGGAAGTAGCTCTCAGTAGATGGGGGAGCCAGAAGGGAGACAGAGTGGGAACATGGTATTCCCCTGGTATCAAGCCACTTAGCAGCCGGACTGTCCTCTGACCGCCCAGGCCAAATATTTTGTCATTCCTCTGGTCAATGGCCTGTTGGCCTGCCAGCATCTGTCAGTGTGCTCTTAAGGCTGATGCATTCCTCTTGATGTCCAGCCTCTTGTGTCTTCTTCAATAGTGTGTTCCTCTCAATGTCCAGCTGCTATGTGTGTGCGCGCTAGGGTCTTGAGGTTTTCATAGACACAGGATAGGGGTGTGGTGGGCCAGGGTGGTCTTGGGAAATGCAACATTTGGGCCCAAAGACAAGAGTACCTGTAGTCACCTAGGTCTGTGGGTATAGGCCTGGGGTGGAGCCCTCACCAGGGACCCTCCCTTCTCCTCCCAGCATTTCCCTGCCCTGATTCTGTATCACTAGCAGTTGCCTTTTCACAAGTGAAGCGTAGTTTAGCAAGTAACGGCAGTTGTAGAATTACACCTCTCATTCAATAAAATTTAAACACACTGTGTCTTTTTTTGGTAGATTAGAAATACTGGAAAAGTTGATAGCCTCATAGTCAAACTTGGATGCATCTCTTCACTAAAAAGTTTATTATGTTTTACTCAACCTCACCAAATAAATTTTTTATCTTTTCAAACATTTTTAATGGTTCCATAAGGGATTAGGAATAATGATCATAATAGAGCAACCAAGTTATTATCTCAAGTTATTAATAGTGCTATACAGGCATCGTGTGTGAAGAAAAGTATTACCAAGACTTATTGTTTAAAACCAAAATCCACTCTTAAAAAGAGGTAAAAGTTATGAAAATAAATGAATTAAGCAAATTAAGTTGTTTATATGTAAGAAAGTAAAATAGGTAACATTTATTTTAGCAGTGAAAATATATAGAAAAAAATGTGGTAGTTAAGAATAGTTAAAACTGAAAAGTCTTAAAATGAATGTGTAAAGTTCTCTTGAAGATTAGGGCAGTGTAAAGAGAACATTCTAGATATATGAGCTTGGATTCTAATAGGTATCAAATTCTGAAAATGTTGTGTTAATGTTTTCCACTTGGACGAAGAATGGGTTAATCCTTTTATTTTATTATTTTACGGATATTTTTGGTAAAACAAAAGTCTTTACTTCATGGAAAAATCGAGAAGTTAATTCCAAGGAAATTGATTATATGCTGGAAATCTCTCTGATGTAATCCATACACACTTTAAGAAAATTATAAATTGATAAATCATGAGATCCACCTGTAATATCAAATGAAAAATTTAGAATAAGTTTCATAACGTTGGAAAGAACAGTTGTTCAACCTCTCAAATTGATTCAAAAATGAATTCAACACCTAACTATGCTTTACTGCAGCTTTCACCTATCTTGATTTGAGAGAAGTTAGTCACATAAATTTTAATATGCTTGATTTATCTTAGAATAATACAATAGCATTAAAAAAAAGTATGCTAACTTAAATAAAAATTCAAGAAAAAATAATTCCCTATTTAATAAATGGTGTTGGGAAAACTGGCTAGCCATATGCAGAAAGCTGAAGCTGGATCCTTTCCTTACACCTTATACAGAAATTAACTCAAAATGGACTAAAGACTTAAACGTAGAACCTAAATAAAAACCCAGAAGATAACCAAGGCAATACCATTCAGGACATAGGCACAGGCAAAGACTTCATGACTAAAACACCAAAAGCAATGATGACAAAAGTCAAAATTGACAAATGGGAGCTAATTAAACTAAAAAGCTTCTGCACAGCAAATCATCAGAGTGAACAGGCAACCTACAGGATGGGAGAAAATTTTTGGGATCTATCCATCTGACAAAGGGCTAATATCCAGAATCTACAAAGAATTTAAACAAATTTACAAGAGAAAAACAACCCCATCAAAAAGTGGGTGAAGGATATGAACAGACACTTTTAAAAAGAAGACATTTATGCAGCCAACAAACACATGGAAAAAAAGCTCATCATCACTGGTCATTAGAGAAATGCAAATCAAAACCGCAATGAGACACCATCTCATGCCAGCTGGAATGGCCATTATTAAAAAGCCAGGAAACAACAGATGCTGGATAGGATGTGGAGAAATAGGAACACTTAAGACTTGGGACCAACCCTAATGCCCATCAATGATAGAATGAATAAAGAAAATGTGGCACATATACACCATGGAATATTATGCAGTCATAAAAACTGATGGGTTCATATCCTTTGCAGGGTCATGGATGACATGGGAAACCATCATTCTCAGAAAACTAACACAAGAACAGAAAACCAAACACTTCATGTTCTCACTCATAAGTGAGTGAGAACACATGGACACAGGGAGGGGAACATCACACATTGGTACCTAATGGGGAGCTATGGGAGGGATAACATTAGGAGAAATACCTAATGTAGTGATGGATTGATGGGTGCAGCAAACCACCATGGGCATGTGTATACCTTTGTAACAAACCTGTACATTCTGCACATGTACCCCAGAACTTAAAGTATAATAAAAAAATGAAGTTTCAAATTAAAGGAAGATTCAACAACTTCAGGAGAATAGATATGATTCAAAACTTCTCATTTGAAATAAAATGACTAAATTCATTTTAGGATGTTATTGCATCTGTTGAGCTGGGCAGGATAAGACATTGACATTGTTAAATTTGCTTAGCAGAGAGAGTTATTGTGACTTCAACCACGGCATATAACTCTATCTGTCAAAACTTTGTTAAACTTTCTGCAATGAAAGCAGAAACATAAGAACATGTCTGAATACAAATTAGCTGTGTTCTATTTTTCCCTAACCTGATCATTTCTGTTAACTTTTAGTAAATTGTAAGGAAAACAAAAAACCCAGGAAGACCAGCGTCTTAGTCCATTTTCTGCTGCTGTAACAGACTATCACAGAGTAGGTAATTTATGAACAATAAAAACGTAATTGGCTCCTGGTTCTAGAGGTCGAGAAGTCCAAAAGTGTGGCACTGCCCATTAAGGGCCATTGTGCTTTGTCATCCCATGTTGGACAGCAGAAGAGAAGGAAAGCATGAGAGAGAAGGGGAGAAAGAATGCCAAATTCACTTTTACGACAACACATTCTTAAAATAGCAACATTAATATACTTATAAGGGTGGAACATTCAAAGACTAATCACCCCTTAATGACTTTGTGTTTTAATCCTATCACAATATCAATTAAAATTCAATATGAGTTTGGGAGGATGTTTTAAACCACAGCAAAATGCAAATATAATATTCTCTTTTATCTAATTTCTATGAGTTAATAATCATGTAATAAAAGAAATATAAGTGATACAATAGGTTTTTACATTATATGCACTAATTGTTGCCTATTAAAAATGGAAAACTTTGCATGGTGAAATTTGGTTAATTCTAGTTTCAGTACACTAAAATAAATACAACGACCAAGTACTTTTCACTTGTTTTCAATATGTGAATATGCATAACACAAAAATGAATAAATGTTATTTGAAATGTGTGTAAAATTTAAAATATATGTCTTTCCACTTAATTGCAAATCCAAATATATAGACCTAGTAGAGTTTTATCATAATTCAAGTCAATGTAAACTTATTAAGAACCCATTGTGTACCAGAATCTAGCTATATGTGTTCAACAAGCATTGATCTTTATTTCTCAGAATTATATGGAGAAATATATGACTTCAAACGTAGGTAGAGAGACCCAGAAAATGAATAATTGACATTGTAAAGACTACATATCAGTTATGTGACAGTGCTACTCATCCAATCTAAGATCTCCAACATGGCAACTGGAAATGTGACACCATCATTCTACAAGTACCTACCACCAAGGCTTTCAGGTACTTGCCTCATTTACAACTGAAATACTTTCTATTTCTATCATAATTCCTATGTAAGTCAAGTTTTCACACTATTAACATATGAAATCCGTTAAAAATATCCATTGAATTACTAACGTCATTCTGTAATCTTAACATCCCAGTAATATGAAAAATAAATATCTTTGATTTAGATAATTTTGTGTTCCTCATTGAATATTAAGTGTCTAGCAAAAGCTTAAGGGTTCACTTTCTCTGTACTATCCATAATGATAAAGCATGTTTTTAAGTACCTCTAGCTTTTGGATCTAACAAAAGATTTTAAGTATCCAATGTATTATGATTACTCTTGTATTTATATTTATAATTGCTATTGTCATGGTAAAAAACAAACACATTTATCTAACTCTCTAAATATCCCTTTTGTCCTTCTCTGCTCTATTTTATACATGTTCCTATTATTTCATTCATCACATAATACTAAAATCCAGTTAAAGAGGTGTCTGTCTCCTCCATTAACCTCTGAGATCCTCGAGGACAGAATCGGTGCCTGTTTCATGTTTGGATCCCCATACTTCACATCGAAATAGAGCTGTGCTCAACAGATTAATGAACTATTAAGTTCATAAGACTATGAGAATTTAATGTGGCTAATATGTTGAAGTTAAATGAAGTCTGACTGTTGCCGGTTGTAGAACTCTAATGGGACTTTCTGATGGATTTGTTATCCTTGCCAATCATCTGTCACTCAAGTGAGTGACATTTTACTGTCCTAAAGTTGGGAATGAAAATCATACCAGTGTTATTTGATGCTCCTGTTGTTTTCATAGATGATGCTGTTAAAACAAAACAAAACAAAACAAAATAAAACTAGCTACATCAGTTTAGAGTCAGGCATTCTTACCTTTAACATTTGAAACCATTGCTAATTTTTATTATCTGTATATTTTCATAGATATTTTCATTAGAAACTTGATTCTGAAGAACTAACCTACCTTACCCAACATATTCACTTTGATACATCATAACCTAATTACTTACAAAGATTTGAGTTAAAATTAGATTTCTCTACTGACTAGTAGGGAAACATTTAAGTCTCAGTGGAGACTTATACATCAGAGTGGGTCTAACTTTTCAGTAGTCATCAGATATAATGATTCTGCTTATAATTTGCCTCCAGTCAGTAAAAGGGAAAGTGTAAATATATATAAGGGAATTAAACCAACTCCTTTATTTTTCTAAATATTGATCTATGAAAAGGATTTCAGAATTATCAACTGTTGATCTAAATTAAAAAAGAAATTGATTTTAATTGCTAGAATAACTACATTATATGTAAAAATATTTTATGAAATTAAAATTGCTATTAAGATATTTTATAGATTTTTTAGGGCAGTGTTTCTCATGTACAGATTTGTCTACTACATAATAATAACTCTACCCATAGGCAAGTGAATACATTGGATAAAATTATATGAAACTACTATCTATCATATTCAATGATTTGTTATTGAATTACTACTTATCTGAATTTAAAAATTGAATTACAATAGCATTGAAATAAACAACCAAAACACATACACACACACTCACATACACACACACAGAGCAAACAGGAACAAAGATAGCATTAGTTATGTTGTCACTGAATACACAATTTTCCTCATTTTGAAAAATAAAAGTTGCCTTGTTCTAATTAAAATTCTTAGGGATTAGGTCATAGAGCTGCTTCATAAAGAAAGAATACATATTATAAATTAGCATTTTATCATTAAGATGAAAATCCCTTGAGAGATATGACTGGGAGCATTATGTGGATAGAAACTGAACTTGTGCTATATTTACACTCAGGAAGAACATATCTTTATTCTTCTAAATAGATCTTTGTTAAAAAATAATTGCCTATAATGACTTAGAATTAAACAGTTACATAACAACCTCTCTCATGGTTTAGAATATTTAAATTTATTGCAAATATATTATTTATTCTCTTGATAGACCTTATAATTATATTCATGGATGTTTATTTTCTGCCCTATGGTCTAGGAAGAGAGTTAAGAGTTAGGAAAAAAATACACCTTTATCGCCTTCTGGGAACTTCAAATTATCCTGAAAATCTTCACTATGATGATTTTCTTTAGGGTAAAGAATGTTTCCCAAGATTACTTCCATTACTTAGCTAATGCAAATTGAAATCCTAGGTTTGTTTAGAATATATTATTTTGATTTTTAAGAATAAAAATGAAATAAATGAGCATTTTAAACATTACCATGGTCAAACACTGATAATACCTGAAATCTGATCTATTTTCTTGTATTTGGAAATATTTTCACTTGCAACTTTGTAATTTGTATTATCATAGGGTATATACACACTGTCATAGAACAAGTATACAGAAACAATGCTAAAAATGTCAAATTTAAAACATGAGAGCATTAGAACACATTCTTCAAATAAATCAAGGAGTTCCATCAGTAGATATACGGAAATTGTGCTCTTTAAATGTTACTTAATATTTTTTTGGTGATTAGGTTTTCTAAAAATGCTATTCAAGTAATAATAAAAACAGTGTAAATTCTAGTTCATCTACATAAGTTTAGCTGCAATATCATTCTAATCAACTCACACATGGAAATTAAATTAAATCCATTTTGATTTATGCCTGAGGTGTCTCAATCTGAACATTTCATCAAACTAATCAAACTAATTCACATCTAATGTTATGAAGATAATTGATGCAATGCAAAGCAATAAAAAACAAATTTCAGTAAGTCATGCAGCTAATTTCTCTAACTATATACTTTAAATCAATGGAAGTATAATGTGCATGTATGTGTGTATGTGTGTGTGTGTGTGTGTCTGTGTGTGTGTGCGCTTAACTATATTTACATTAATCATCAACACTTCTATGGTACCTTAAGGAAAAAAACACCCAGGACTCCTCATTTTAATTCAACATTTTTCAGTTATAATTTAAAAAAAAAAACAACACATAGTCAATGAAATTAGACACTCAAGTCGGGCAAACAAACTTTCCTTTTTTGTTTCTCATTTGTTTGTCTTATCAGCAAAGATGAATAAACCTGGGTAGTAGTCACGTAAGTTTTCTCTGCTTTTTATTTTGTAAATAGAGATAATACTTTTCTTCAACTTCTAAATGTATAATTACTTCATATTAAATATGTTCTTATAAATTTAAAATTAAAAATAAAATGCTTAAAAATACTGCTTAAATAGCCAAAAAATACTATAGGACTTATTACAAAAATAGTTTCCTTGGCATACATGGTTATTCTTGATTTGTCAGACTAAAGAAATTTTAACTTTTAAATTTTTCCTATGTCATTTACTTATTTTTATCTGTCTAATGTGCTCAAAATGTTAACTTCTCCTTATTTTAAATTGTTTAATGCTATCTAGTGATAGAATTTATAGGAGAAGAAAATTTAGGTATCCTATGATATCACCTCACAATACCACTGCAAATACTCTCTCTTTTATTTTTCCAATACCTTTACAGTAGAAACTCTGTGTGAAACAACTTTCAGTATTTTTATTATTATTGTACAAATATTGTAAATAATAAAGTCACTTACGACTCCATTTCCTGAATTGCATAATGTTCTCTTTTACTCAATTAATAATTTACTTGTTCTTTAAAAAATGCTTTCTTTTATATGACACTGATTAATTTGAAAATTTCTGTAGAGTTAGAAAATTAGAACACTTCTCTGCTAAGAGAAAAGAGAAAAAACACACATTAAATAATTCACCAATTCCATGTTTCTTCTTAGTGACAACTGTCCTGTATCTCTTTGAGTTGGTTAAATTTTCTGCCCACAGATCTCACAGATTGCTTTCTTCGTTTTTTTTTACCTTTTTTTTGTTGAAGACTGTTTTGCTACAGCTTTTCAAAAATGATTCTCAGGAACTAAAATTGCTGGGCCCTTGAATGTATAACAATGCCTTTATTCATTATAATGGTTATCTGATTATTGTTAGATTATAAAGTTTTAGATGGAAAGTCATTTTACTTTGGAATTCCAAACTTGTGATAGTTATCACTCATTATGTTAAGAGGTTTACATACTTGCTTTTAATTGTAATTTACAACTAAATCCATATTCCAGTGAATAGGTGGCTGTAGTAGCATAAGCAGAAAGAGAAACATTTTAGCTTTATAATCTTATCAGCTCACTAATGAGACTTCATTTTTTGCTAAAACTTTCAAAATAGGAAGTAATAGACCCTCCACAAAGATAAGAAAATATAGGAAAATTATCAAAGATATTAGTGAAATAAAATAAAAATATAGTGGAAAAGAGTTAACATTGCATATCTAAAAAATATTTTTACTCAAAATAATGTATTTTATTCCTCTCAAAACAAAATCCATCATGCTTCAAATAGACCTCAAGGTTAGTATAACCTGGCTTTTACTTTTCTTTCTAGCCACATCTTACCAGGACGCTGAGTTTATTTTTCTGTAGACGCCCACAGACTTTTCTTAACTTTTGACTCCATGATCTCCTTTGGTACTTTTGAACCTTAGTTACGCTTTATTACACTGGGAGATACTTTTTTTTTTTTTTTTTTTGAGATGAAGTCTCTGTCTGTCGCCCAGGCTGGAGTGCAGCAGCGAGATCTAAGTTCACTGAAACCTCTGCCTCCTGGATTCAAGCGATTCTCCTGCCACAGCCTCCTGAGTAGCTGGAATTACAGGTGCCTGCCACCATGCCCAGCTAATTTTTGTATTTTTATTAGAGATAGGGTTTCTCCATGTTGGGTAGGGTGGTCTCGAACTCCTGACCTTGGGTGATCCACCCGTCTCGGCCTCCCAAAGTGCTGGAATTATAGGCATGAGCCACTGTGCCCGGCCTGGATATTTTCTTATGGAGACTCATATGTCTAGTTTGAGCCTTTTGATTTGTAAGCATTTCTATATAGCTACATTTAAATTAATGGAAAAGTATTTGATCTCCTCCTTTTCCGAAAGGGATTCTCTGTTTTGTCGCATACTGTATGCCCATTTTCCTCTACAGTGCTGATACATTATAGAAATTAAAAGCTTATTTTTTATCTCTGTGACTTTTGAAACATAGACACACACACACAGACACACACACGTATATATACACATGCATGGGCACAGAGAGTTCCTATCTCAATTGAAGCTGTTGAATTTCTATTCCGTCTAAGACTTGTTAGATGGGTTATTTGTTTGCCTTTAGTGGTTTTTTTCTTAAATCACTAGATGGTAAATCTAAGAGTTCAGATTAAGTGCCATCAGTATTTACTACAATCCCTCACACATAACACAAGCTCTTTAAATGTTAGTGATAAAAATGAAGAAATTCAGGGCCACATTATAGAGGCAAGGGAAGTGTAATTTGGAATATGCTTTTATGAGACTGTCATTATGGTGGCATTTTTAGTGTTGGTGCTGTTGGTGGTTGTGTTGGAGGTGGTGCTAGTAGTTTTCATACTGTTAGTTATTTTTGATGATGGTGGCGGATGTATTGGAGGTAAGTGCAGAGGTGGTTATCCGGGGAGAGTGGTGTTGGAGGTGGAGACAGTACATCTTTCAACTTTGTGTGTTCCTTTCAGTCCTCAGTCATTATTTTGCTGACTTTGCTTTCTGGTTTTCTGATCTTTCTCATGTCATTTATATTGTTTGTCTTTTTCTATTAATGTGTTTCTTTGTATATTCTTTTGCCCGTCTGATTTATTTCTTCTTTTCATTCTTTTATATTACTTTGACCTGTTCTTTGAATTCAAATTTAATCATGAGGCTCCTATATATATATATATATATATATATATATATATATATATATGTACTTTTTTGGTTTTAATGAGAAATAATGCATTGTATGAAATTGTTATTGCTGCTTTAAAATATATCTCTTGTCTATCAGTGAAAGCACAGCAGGATTTAATGCCATTTGCTAATTTATTTTTATCTATTTAAATGTTTCCTAGGATTCATTAGAAAATTCCCTTTGAATTTTATTGTCAATCCAGACAAGAAAGCACACTGAGGCTCTCAAAGCCTATTTTTCTGCTTCCTGGGTCTGTTCCTGCTTCCAAAATTAATCATAAGAAAGCCAGATGTGCAGTTACAGAACAGAAAGCATACAAAATTCAAGATGGCTGAACAAAATGCAAGATGACTTTCATAATTTTCTGACCATTGGATGAAGAAACATATAAAACTGTACATTACCTGTACACATTCATTATGATGTATATGATAAGTTATATTTTTGTAAATATTATTTTGTTATTCAAATAAAACTAATCTGATTTTCTTATCTAACTTGAAAATTATCAAGCCAAATAAGTAAAAGGGATAGATAAAAATGTTAGAGTTATTTTTGCTGAAACAGATTTATCTTGGAATTCAAAGCGAGGGAAGAAAAAAGACATTTTAAAACTCTGACCATTTTGCATCATTTAAATTTTATCTTATAAAGGGAAGAAAATGAAATTAAAGAATGAACATATGATAGAATTATATTTTAAAAATCGTCACTCTCTGCACCAAAATGCCAGACAATTCATAAAGGTCACTTGTTTTCTAACTACGGTTTTGTGAATTCAATGAAATTCTATCAGATTAAACAAAAAAGATACGGCTGGAGAGAGAGAAATAAGTCAAACAGAAGACAGTTGAAGTTTGCAAATATCTTGAGACTAGTTCTTTTAGCTAGGGAATAGAAATCTCAAATGTAGATTTCATTATTTGTTTTCTAAAAAAAAAGTGTCTTTCTAACAAACTACATTTCAGACTTTAAGCAATTGATTATATATTTTGTTTACAGGATGATCTAACTTGATTTCAGTGATTTCAACTTAATGTAAAATAATTAAATATATGATATGTGTTTATATGATTAAATTGATCTCTCAAATTGGAACAAAAATAGCAAAACTTTGAAGCTGTCTTTGTTGGAGTCAGAAAGTTTGATGCGTATACTGAAAATCTTTAACATAGATTCAGTAGATATTTTAACAGGTCATAAGAATATTTAGTTTGGTGGAGAACGCTTAATTTGTTGAACATGCTTTAGTCAGATTACACAATACATGTTTTCAAACAATGAGAAAATCTCCTTGACTAAATAGTACAGGTGTTTGACTATTTCTTTTTCCTACAAAATCTACTTGGAGACCAAGATTCCTTCCATCCTGTGGCTGTATATCTCATTATGACCTTGACACATAATGTATCATGCCAAAGAGTAAAATTCTATTTCATTCACCTTTGTGATGTATTTATTTCCGCAAGTATGCACTTGTTTGTAACATATAATTATCATATATCTCATAACTTTATACAAATAGCAGGATGCAAATTTTATTTCTCTTATCTTCCTTAAAAGTTCTCTACATAAGAAATAGTATATTACATCAGGTCTCTTTCTTATTATTAATAAAGAAATAAAAATAACCATGAGAAAAGATGACAACTTTAAACATAAAACAGAATAACTAGTGTTAACTTACAAATTAGATTAAATTTTGTATAAACTTAATAGCATATTATGATGAAGACTACATCCTAGTTCAAGTTATTAAAATAAGTGTTCAGTTATAATATTTGGCTAAAGGAATTATTATTTTAACAATTTATGCTTGCACTGACATAAGGAAAATTAAAATAAAATGTCTTATTATTATCTTTGTATCACTCTAGAAAAAATGTAACATTCAGGTAAGAATAAAGTTGACTTTATCTTTTGAATGTAAGACACATTTTAATAAATATGATTGTGGTAAAAAATTATAAGGCTTTTAGCAAATTTATGTGTTAAAACTAAGTAATTGTTTTGGTATCAGTATTAATAAATTATCACTTACCTAGTAACTTCTAAACACAATGTATGTGACCTTAAATAAAATACTGAATTTGTGTATGTCTAAGCCAGTTCCTTATCTATAAATGTGAATATTTTTAGTACCAATGTAAAAGAATTATTGAGACTGCTTTATTAATTAATTAATTTATTTATTTATTTATTCATTTATTTATTTGAGACAGAGTTTTGCCCTTGTTGCCTAGACTGGAGGGCAATAGCAAGATCTCGACTCACTGCGACCTTCCCATTCCCAGGTTCAAGCGATTCTCCTGCTTCAGACTCCCGAGTAGCTGGGATTATAGGAGCCTGCCCCAATGTCTGGCTATTTTTTTTGTATTTTTAGTAGAGACAGGGTTTCACCATCTAACAACACAATTGCACTTTTGATTTATCGCTCTTTATTTTTTGTCGTACTAATTTTTTTCATCGTTTATGCTTACATGTTTTTCTATGTAGTAATCATTAATTTTATAAAAGTAAACAACAGTTCTACTACTTGCCTTAAAACAATGTGTTTTAATGTTCAAGAACAGCAGTTCTATTCTCTCCTCTACCCCATCCCAAAGTCCTCCACCTGGAATCTACAGGCCTCTAACTTCTAATTGGATTGTTTGCTCATCGGATCTGTAACACCGAAATCCAAATGTGGTTTCTTTATACAATCATTTCGGGATCCCCAATTACACATATTCTGCATAGATCCACTGTCACGTGCAGCCCTTGGTTTAATCTCATTTGTATTATATTCTTCTTTGCTGGAGCACATCTTTCATTATGCTTGTCAAAAAAGCCAGAGATTTATAAGCTACCAATTAAAAATACAAACATACATGTAAGAGCACATATAAAACGGAATCATAAAACATTATAAAGATGGGGAAAAAGAATGCACACAATATGTTAATGACCCTCATTGTGAAATTCAACAGAAATGCTCCATATATACTATTTTAAAATTTTAGGGGGTACAAGTCCAATTTTTAAAGGTATAATATATTTCATATTATCTAGGTATAATCTAATGATTATCACTTTAAAAAACTTCAAATATCTTACAAAATAGTCAAACTTTGTTAGATTATGTATAATAATAATTTTATATATTTTTTTAAATAAAAAGCTTTATTTTATTTTATGTCATCGAAATTCAGTTGATAATATTTTTCCTTACTCTTTGCTCAGGAAGTGATAAATGTTTTATTAAAGGATTCTTTGAGGTTTGTATTCTTCATCTCTAAATTAATGAAAATAATGACATTTTTAGAATTCTATATTTTTTAAAGTAAATATACAGATATAAATGGCTAGAATTTATTGAGTGCACCCAAGGCTGAAGCATGTTACTATAACGTTGTCCTGTGTTAATAATGCAATCCGTCTGGGCGCAGTGGCTCACGCCTATAATCTCAGCACTTTGGGAGGCCGAGGCTGGTGGACCACCTGAGGTCAGGAGTTCCAGACCGGACTGGCTAACATGGTGAAACCCCAGCTCTACTAAAAATACAAAAAATTAGCCAGGCCGGGTGGCGGCGCCTGTAGTCCCAGCTACTCGGGAGGCCGGGGCAGGAGAATGGCGGGAACCCGGGAGGCGGAGCTTGCAGTGAGCAGAGATCGCGCCACTGCACTCCAGCCTGGGCGACAGAGTGAGACTCAAAAAAAAAAAAAAAAAAAAAAAAAAAAAAAAAGATTTAAATGTAAGATATCAAACTATAAGAATCTTAGAAAAAAACTTGGAAAATACCCTTCTTGACATTGACCTTGGCAAAGAATTTTTGGCTAAGTTCCCAAAAGTATTGCAACAAAAACAAAAATTGACAAGGGAGACCTGGTTAAACTTCAGAGTTTCTGCACAGCAAAAGAAACTATCAATACAGACAACTCACAGAATGGGAGATGATATTCACAAACCATGCATCTCACAAAGGTTTAATATGCAGAATCAGTAGGGAACTTAAACAAATCAACAAGCAAAAAATAAAATAAAATAAAATAAAATAAAAAATGGACAAAGGACATGAACAGCCACTTCTCAAAAAAAAAAAAAAAAAAAAAAAAGCAGAGAAGCGGCCAACAACATGAAAAAATGCTCATCACTATTCATTAGAGTAATTCAGGTTAAAACCACAATGAGTTATCTCACACCAGTCAGAATGGCTATTATTATAAAGTCAAAAAACAACAGACACTAGTGAGAGTGCTAAAAAAGGGGAATGCTTGTACAGTGTTGGTAGGAATGTAAGTTAGTTCAACCACTATGGAAAACAGCTTGGAGATTTCTCAAAGAACTTAAAAGGGAGCTGCCATTTGACCCAGCAATCTCATTACTGCATATATAAACAAATGAAAATAGATAATTAAACCCAAAAGACACATGCATTTGCATGTTCATCGCCATGCTGTTTACAACAGCAAAGACATGAAGTCAACCTAGGTGCCCATCAGTGGTGGACTGAGTAAAGAAAACGTGGTACATCTACAACACGGAATACTATGCAGCCATAAAAAAGAATAAAATTATGTCCTTCACAGCAACATGGATGGAGCTGGAGCCCATAATCCTAGGTGAATTCATGAAGGAACAGAAAACCAAATACTACACATTCTCACAAGTGGGATCTAAACATTGAGCACACATGGCCATAAACATGGGAACAAAAGATACTGTGGCTACTAGAGGAGGAAGTGAAGGAGAGGGGTGTGGATTGAAAAGCTACCTGTTGAGTACTATGCTCACAACGTGGGATTAATATACTCATGCAACAAGCCTGCACATGTATCCCCTGTATTTAAAATAAAAGTTGAATTAAAAACTAAAATTTTATTTATAAAAATGTACAATTTAAAATACAAAAAGATATTTTTAAAAGAAAATTTCAGTTAGATAAGAGAAATAAGTTAAAGAGACATATTGTGCAACATGTGTCGCTGTAGTTAATGTATTGTACATACTCTAGAAAATTGCTAAGAGGGCAGATTTTAAATGTTCTCACTACAAAAATTACAATTATGTGAGGTAATGCATATGTTAATTAGCTCTATTTAGCCATTCCACAGTGTATGCATATTTCCAAACATGTTATACATGATAAATATATTCAATTTATATTTGTCAATCAAAAAACTTAAAAGTAACCCAAAAAAAGTTACGTTTTAAGCAAGCAACTCTTTTTCTGAACATACGCCATTATGTTCCACATCAGAGTTGCATTATGTAATGTGTCTCCTATCAAACACATGCACAGAAGTTTTGTTCATGTATCCCGCTTCAAAATAATATTTTCTTATTTGTTTTGGAGATATTTTCTTCACTAGCAGTTATAGTTATTGTATACATTGATTGAAATAACATCATATGTCTAGCAAAAGAGTGGTCAGATTTACATTTTATTTCATAAAGATTTGAAAATATCTAAACATAAACATGCTTGTATGAATGCATATACATCAACTATTTATTCAATTTTCAGACAGTTCAAAGTGCACCTGTGTATTTTCAGACTGTAGTTTGGAGCTACAATCTCAAATCTAAGAATCTGAGAGAAAAATTTGCACTCATCAGAAAATTGTATATTTCTACTCTCTTAGAATATATTACTTTTGAATTATAGTTAACATTTTCCTCACTTGCTTCTCAGCATTTTAGAGTTTCTCTTTTGGTATACCCAAATCCTATGAAGGCATTGAAGATAAAATTTTCTTTAAAATATAGATAGTTATAATCTATTTTAATCCCAGCTAGTAAATGTCCTAATTAGTAATACTTAAGACAAATCACTATACTTTTCTAGTAATATGGAAATGACTCATAAATAAGCAATACTAGTTTCATTATCATTGCAAAAAGAGAGACAATAAACATCAGTAACAACATCTATGCTCTTTTTTCACAGAAACAAAATCCTTTAAGGAGGCAATCGGTTAGGAAATGTTATGTAAACCATGCCACCATCTGCATGACTATATTAAAGACAAACTGAACAAATTCAAATGTATGTGTGTCAAATACAAAACTTGGCTGAAGGTAGATGCATAAAAAGTCAGCATTTTCAAAACAAAACAATATACAAAGTATGGTTTTGATCCTTATATTTTAGTGATGAGATTGATTAATATGATAATATATAAATGATGGTTTACATTAGCCTCAAGCTATTTGGTTGATATATCTAGAAGGAATATAATAGAAAATAGAGTATATAATGCCTGAAAATTATTACTAGATTTCTAGTCCATGTAAGTTTTAAACAGTTTCTCCATTATTTTCCCCTTTTTGGGATGCAGTTTCTTACTAATGCATGCATAATTAAATAACATTCTAGGCCGCTGAACTTTACAACACAACAGAGATATGCAATTATATTTGGGTAATTCACTTTGAGAAATTGCTGGCATGTGTTATAATTCTATCATTTAAACCTTCATCCTTTAATTTCTTCTGTTGATAATTTCAATTATTGTATATTGCCAATAAGTCACTGATGACTATGCCAGTGAGATTTTGTTATAGATGTTAGTCAGAGAAGCAAATTAGCTTAAATAATGTATTGTGCAAAGGCAGCAAATTTCTGTAACACCAAGCATAGGCATTTACTATTAACCTTAAATGTAGATTATTTGGGTGTATTATTTGAGAAGATAATTTGTGTCAGGTGTCTTGTTCAACTTAGTGCAATCAAATTTGTGCATTATTCAAAGATATGTTCAAGCCTTCTCTCTGTGTCTCTCCCTCTTTTTCTTCCTCACTCACATTAGTTTTACTTTGTTTTGTTTTGCAGTTTAATATATTTATAAGTTATAAATATATTGCTGTAACCAAATGCTTTGTAGAGTTTTCTGTAACACCTGATTAATTTATAAAGCAATTACAGTGACTTTTTCACAATTTCCCATTGTTCTATCTGTATTTCCCCTAGTGACCACTCATATCCAGTTCCAAACTGATTATCTTTATATTTTCTCTGAGATTTGCCCAATGTGATGTGCCAGATTTCAATTCTTAGAGAACTCTACACATAGCCTTAAGAAATTCTTATCAACTATGCTCTATGCCTTTTAAAAATACAAAAACCACTCTGTCCTGTATCATCTGGTTTTGGATAGTATAATGCAGGTATGCGCTTTGTCTCTTAAGTATGTTATTCGTGACCCTTATTAGAGTTTTATGTATTTGAGATTGAAATCTCCAAACCAATTTACTGTTTTATATTTCATTTGAACCATATGGTAGGTACCTCACATAAAGCTAATCATTTTGTCACGTCAATTTAGCAATCCCATTCAATTGATATTTATTTACTCATTGATGATTGTCTACTTATTTTGTGTCAGACACTGCATTTGGGGGATAGGTATGTTTGTCTGTAATGTCATGAAGTTCTACTAAGGCTCTTAGCAGCAAGTAGCAATTGATTACTGTGGTGGCATATGAAAGAGCGTTTTTAAAATTTTATGTATAATAAAGTCTATGCTTAACAAAAAATGACTGCTATGTGGATTGCATTTTTAATTTTTTTACTTCTATTGTGTTTGTTATCCTAGTCTGTTCAGGAAGCTATAAAAAAGATTATAAACAGCAGAAATTTATTTCTCACAGTTTTGGAGGCCGGGAAGTTCAAGATCAAGGGACTGGCAAATTTAGTTTCTGGTTAGGGTCCCCTCCCTGTTTCATAAATGACTATCTCCTCAATGTCCCCACATGGTGGAAGGGGCAAGGGGCAAGTCCAGGCTCTCCTGGACTGTTTTTATAAGGTTACTAATCCCATTCATGAGGGCCTCACCCTCATGACCTAATCACCTAACAAAGGCCCTAAGGTCCATCTCCTTAGGGTTAGGATTTCAGCACATGAATTTGGGTGTTGGACATAAATATTTTGTCTATAGCAGCCATCAATTAAAATTGATGCTATTAATGTATATAAAAATTATAAACAGGATTATTAAAAACTAGTCAGAAATGTTGACTTGTGGGAATATATAATAATTCACACACACACACACCCAATTTAATCTGTGAAATGATGGAATCTTGAGTAGCACTCAATTGGCAGACTTCCCTCATTCAAAAGCCAGGTGAACTATAAAAATACCTTGCAGACTCACGACAAGCAAGTAAAAAACATACAGAAGAGAAAGGCAAAGTTCAGAATGTCAAAAAGAAGTAACAATAAAGAAATCCAATTTTGATGAAAATTAGCAGAGACAACAGAAATATACCAAGATTGCATTTGATAAGAAAATTTTCTTAAAATCTGTGAAAATAGAAACAGACACGGCTAGAGGTAGCGATATTAAATTGATAGCGAGGGACTATAAACAGCAAAATGAAAAATCGTGTTATATAGACATGTATTTTATATCAAATTGCAGGTGACGTGATGGTTAATCTTAGGTGACAACTTGACTAGGCCACAGTACCCAAATCTTTGGTCAAACAATGTGAATATTTCTGTAAAGGCAGTTTTCAGATGAGGCCAACAGTTAAATCAGTAGACTTCTAATAAAGCAAGCTGCCTTCCATAATGTGAGTGGGCATCAACCGTTCAGTTGAAGACCTCAAGAGGAAACAGATTGAGAGCCCCAGAGAAAGAAGAAACTTTGTCTCCAGATTGTCTTCCTACTTGAGCTGCAGCACTAACTCTTCCTGGCATCTCCAGCCTACTGGCCTGCCCTGCCAATTTTGGACTTTACCAGTCTCCACAGTTCTGTGAGCCACTTTCTTAAAAGAAATATCTTGTAGAATTTGGATGTGCATCTGGTAGAATTTCCATGTTCTCACTTGTAAGTGGGAGCTAAGTAATGAGAACACAAGGACACATAGAGGGGAGCAACACACACTGGGACCTACCAGAGGTGGAGAGTGGGAGGAAAGAGAGGAACAGGAAAAATAACTAATGGATACTAAGCATAACACCTGGCTGGAAAAATAATCTGTACAGCAAACCCCCATGACAGGGATTTATCTACATAACAAACCTGCACATGTACCCCTGAACTTAAAATAAATGTTAACAAAACGTTAACAAAAACCTTCCTGCTTCTCTCTCTTCCTTCCTCACACATATATGGGTGTGCATGTGTGTGTGCATGTGTGCATGTATGTGTGTGTCTATACATACATGCAAACACACATATAATGAAAAAAAATTTCATGTCTATATGCAATGGACTGAATGTTTGTGCTCACCCAAAATGTGTATGTTGAAATCCTGACCCCAACATGATGATATTTAGAGCTGCGGCATTTGTAACATGATTAGGTCGTGAAGGCACAGAGCTAACGAATGGATTTAGTGCCCTTTTACAACAGACCACAGACAGCTTTTTTCCACTATGTGAGGATGTAATGAGAAGTTAGCAGTCTGCATCCTGGAAGATGAGCTCTCACCAGAGCTCTCACCAGAACTTGAGCATGCTGGTACCCTGATGTCAGACTTCCAGCCTCCAGAACTCTAAGAAATAAATTTCTGTTGTTTATAAGCCAACCAGTATATGGCATTTTATCCCAAACTGACTAAGACAATATATCTACACACACACACACACACACACACACACACACACACACACACACCACACAGGTCTGTGGATCTCTGGCTAACAGTGACAAAATCAAATAATGATGCAAAGTAAAAGTTCCATACAAAAACTATGTAGTTAGAAATAGGGACTGAGATGACCGCTAATGAAGCATTATGGAACTGTACTGTCATTTTGCACTTTATTGCTCCTTATTATGTAGCTGCAAAATGAAATTAACTATATTTTTAGTGACTGATTTAGTAATTTCTAGGGTGTGCTACACATTGGAATATTAGTCTGGTTGCTCTCTATTTCCCTCCCCTTTTATGTGGAAATTTTTCTGATAGAATATAAACATATACCACATATACTTATATATATGTGGTATATATATACATACATATGTCTATAAACTTATGAATGTGCATACACACACATACACCCACATGCACACACACACAGATCAAAAGGATCACCACTAGAGAGTATTTGTTCATGGAACCTGTTTCTAATATAACAAAAATAGAGAGGACTGGGTATGGGGAAGTAAAGCAAGAGGAATGAGGAGCAATTGCATAAAGAGAAGAGAAGGCCAGTGTGGAGAATCATATTGCAGGAGACCTAGATGGAATTTGGAATCACATTCCCCATCTATCCAAAAGTCCTATTCTCTATACAATTTGCCCATTTAACAGACCTGGATTCTTGTAAACCACCCTGTAGGAGTAGGAGCCTTAACGTCACTAGTACAAATGGTAACATGAAGAGAGAAATTGCCACACTGATTTGGATCCATATGAACCACTGGAGAATTTCTTAGTGAGTGGTTGTGATGCTAAAACTGTAGATACTAGTATATAAAAACCTTTTAGTATCATTAAAGAGTTAAGAAATGCACCTCTGACTGTCTTATAGAATGGATCCTGGCCCTAAGGGATCGTAAGTCTCAAACCTAGTCATGATACTTCTGTTTATAATGAGCTGACCAAGCAGTGCCATGTTTAAAATGCTGCTTAGAGAGATGTGCTTAGCAGGTCTTCACCATTATGTTATTTTCACAGTGGTTATATACTCAACAGTTTAGGACTCAGGAAGTTAATGGGTGGAGGGCATTCCTTGCATAAAATTCTGTGTTCAACATTAACATGATCAAATTTATTCACTGGACTTACACATATGTAATGTAGAATAATTCCATGACACCAAAGGAGAGCATGGAAGATTCAACATACATCTACTCCTGTGTCATCACACACTTTGTGCTATTCTTTTTTTTTTTTTTTTTTTTTTTTTTTTTGAGATGGAGTCTTGCTTAGTCGCCCAGGCTGGAGTGCAGTGGCGTGATCTCGGCTCACTGCAAGCTCCGCCTCCCGGGTTCCCGCCATTGTCCTGCCTCAGCCTCCCGAGTAGCTGGGACTACAGGCGCCGCCACCACACCCGGCTGATTTTTTGTATTTTTAGTAGAGACGGGGTTTCACCGTGTTAGTCAGGATGGTCTCGATCTTCTGACCTCGTGATCCGCCCGTCTCGGAAGGATACTAATTTTACACTCAACACAGATTTTCTGAGCTCGGCCTTACATGACCACCTAATGGATTTCCTTGTCAACGGAGGGGTGGCCAACACTTTTCGGGATAAGTTGATGGAGCTCAGCACAGCCCTGGAGCAGCAGGAGTACATGACTTCTCTTGAAAACCTCAGAAGTTCTGTCAAGAGCCCCTAGAACAGACAGACACTGAAAGCCGTAGTTTTATGGCAGGATTTGGCTGGTGAACAAATCCTACCCTGAAGCCAGGCACATGTGCTTTAAAATGATTGTCATCCTAATACCACCGGAAATAATAGCAAATTTACATTATTTCGTTTGTGCTCCCATTTATTATCATTTGTTCTTTTCCTATACAAATCTATTATTTCTAGATTTTTATATAACATGTTAGACAATAAAATGGGTTTGTCTCCTCAAAAACAAAAAGAAAAATAAGTATGTCTGAAATTTTGTGGCAAAATTACAAACAATTAATTCAACTCAAATGCTTTCTGTATTAAGTGTGGTAGGTATCTCTTAAATATATTCACATGTAGAACTATGCCAGTAGGTATACATTTATATATATGTATGTGTTATAAAATCACTATTAGAATGGAAAAAAATTAAGGTAATAATATAATAAGCCTATAAAATAATTATGCTTACAATCTTTAATGTAGTAAAAAATATCCTGGAAAATTTAGGATATTTGTGTGTATTTTGTGTGTGTGTGTGTGTGTGTGTGTGTGTGTGTGTTTGTAAACTGAATCTGATTTGCAGAGAAAGTTGAACTAGTCTTAATGTATTTTTTCTTTCTAGTAAGAGTGAGCAAGGTGAAAGGGTTGATAATGTACTCAATCACTGAGTCGTTGAAGGCATTCATTTCTTCCTCTTCTTTCTATCCTTTCCCTTTGTTTTTATTGTGTGTTGAGTTAATAAAACTTTACTATAATCAATGATAAAGAATAGAGAAAAAAATATAACTTGCCCACTTTTTTTTGCCAAAAACCATGTTCACAGAATTGACATCTAAGTTTTTAGTTGAAATTAAGCTTTCTTAATATTTATTATTGCAATATCCTCACTTGTGTTTTTTTTCAATTAATAGATGTCACACTACACAATTGAATATACTATGTAATAATAATAAAAATTACAATAGCAACTATAATCTTCATTCTACATGGTTAGGAAGACACAGGCATTATATGTTTATTTTCAACGTCAGCCATTAAATATCCAGAAACTGGAAATGTTATTAAACATTATCAATTACAGTTCTGGAGACTGGGATAAACATGGTTATTAAACCAAATAGAGGTTTTGACTTAGATATTCACAAGCATGTATCATTAATTAATATAAAAGAAAGCCAGGATTATCTGAAGTGTAAACTCTTCCACATCCTCTGTTTAATCTATTTGTTGCCTTCAAAAGAACTTGAGAAATATGTGATCAATTTACTTTTATCCTTCATAAATACTTTAATGCAGGGTTGACTGTTAAGCAGGAAGATATGCATTCAACCCCATCATGAATCTGACGCAGTAAATACTCTGAGAACCTCTTTCTCGATGAAGCAAATTAATTTCTCCAAGACAGCAGGTAATTTAGTTAATATCTTTTCTGCCTTTGCACACAACACTCTTCTCTCTGGAAACATTTGCATTTACCTTGCAGAAGGAAATTGCTCATCTCCAGAAACTTTTACTCAACAGATTCATCATGCATTCATACACCAGATCCATCTTAGTTTTGGATTTACACGTCCTCGAAAACAAATATTTATGCCATATATTTCCAAACTTTCTGAATATTTCATATACTTTTGGCTCAAAACACCTTAGCAATTATCAGAATGAATTCATTATTGTACTATAAATATGCAGATATTCACTTTATTTTCAAATTGAATGAACTGTACATTATACTTAGCTGTCAAATTTCCATTTTAGGAAACTCAATAAGGAAACCAGAAGATGCCATTAATGTACTTTAAAGAGTAAAAACAAAAATTAGTATAAAATGCTCTCCTGACATTGATTCCACTGAGAAGACTTTAAAAGAAAATGAGCAGTAGAATATGTTCTAACAAGAGACATAAATTGTTATTTGTTTTACTTAACACAGCCCTGCAATCCACCAGTTTATGAAGAAGTACAGTTATATTCTCAATACCAGAGTTTGATGTCATTGATTAACTAATATACCTGTTAACATGTAAATCAGCAGTAACTTAAGCAACACTATAATAAAAAGAGTACTATGAGCACATTAGGTAAGCAGTACAATTTAAGTTACTAAGGCTCTCTAAATATTGTGATTTGGAGAAAAATATAAATGATAGTATTTTCTGCATTACGCAACAGGAAAAAAAAAGAATCACATAACAAACTACTTGTGAACATAATATATTGGAAAGTATGTTGTGAGAAATTTTCACCAAAAATATTTTATTTTTAAACTCATTGATTGATACACATACATTGCACATCAACATTATAGGGAAATAGAAGAGATAAGTAAGTGGAAGGAACTTGTTGAAAAATAAAGCTTGAGAACTGCTTACAAATCATAGTGAGTTTCAGATTGTGACATTTCATTGTTAATGGCACTAAAACATTAAGAATTCTGTTGTAACAATATTCTTCTGTCTTCCAATTAAATGACATCATATATAAAAGCTTTAAGCAAAGTAGTTCCAGGAAATCAAGTATTTCTCTCTGACCAGACAAGTTTAAAGATTTCTAACTTCTAACTTCATCTCTAAGAGGATTTTACTCTCCAGCTTTGCATTTGACTATCTGCAATTTGCAAATGGTATATAACCTATATTTTCACTAATGTATTGAAGGAAAGAGGACAGATACACTTCTGTTCCTAGCTATAATGCTATAATTATTTCCATGTTATCCTAAAATATAAACCTCTGAGTAACTGTCAGCTTTCCTCTACTTTTTACATATTAATCAAATGACACTTCTTTTTTGCTTTGTTTCAAAATACAGACTAGGGTACAGGTAGTGTGTGTGGTAGAGTGAGGGGGAAAGCAAATAAGAATGTGGAAAAGAAATGTCAGATGCAGGAGAGTAGAAAAAGAGGTGTGAGATTGAATTTTCTCAGGCAGGTTTTAAGGACTCAATTCATCCAGGAAATCTGAGAATCACATGCCTCCCAGAATTGTCTGCTTAAAGAAGATGATCTGGGACATTTGTCCCTAGGCTCCCATTCTCCTTTGGTTCTTGTAGGGAGGAAGGTAAGCTATGAACTCAGTTATACCTCCTAACTGCACTTCACAAAGAGCAAAAAAATGGACATCATACACTCAAATTTTTATGCTGAAAACAGATTTGCCTAAAGATGAGATGCTGAAAAATTAAAGGATCTGCCACACATAGTCCCGCTTTTCATAGTAGTCTGTAAATAAGAACAGACAACACCATCGTCTCTTGCTGCCCCACATCCCTTTATTAAATATGCCTCACACATTATTTAAGACATATCATGAATCAGGGTTTCGGATGAAAGAGGTCTTACGATCTAACCTTAGCATACTCTCATTTTATTTTTACTTTGTGCATAGGAGGAAGAGAGACAGAGAAAGTGACTAAGATGAAAAGAAAGTGTACTTTCTAGAAAATGGTTTTAAATATGAATTAAAATCTTTTGTAAAATTTTTATTTATTTATTATTATTTTTTTCTTTTTGAGCCAGAGTCTCACTGCGTCACCCAGGCTGGAGTGCAATGGCTCGATCTTGGCTTACTGCAACCTCTGCTTTCCAGGTTCAAGCAATTCTCCTGCCTCCATCTCCTGAGTAGCTGGGACTAAAGGTGCGTGCCGCCATGCCCAGCTAATTTTTGTATTTTTGGTAGAGACAGGGTTTCACCATGTTGGCCAGGATGCTCTTGATTTCTTGACCTCATGATCCGCCCACCTTGGACTTCCAAAGTGCTAGGATTACAGGCATTAGTGAATTAAAACTTTAAGTGATAAAGTCGGCTTTAGGAGGGGAATTTCTGGCATTTCTAAGAGAAAGGAAAGCACATTTTTGTTGTTGTTGTTGTTGTTTTAGAGATTCAAGACAAATATTTCTTCTGCCCATTAATTAATTATCTCTTTGACC
The DNA here is from genome assembly GCF_043159975.1 of Macaca nemestrina. NCBI lineage: Eukaryota > Metazoa > Chordata > Mammalia > Primates > Cercopithecidae > Macaca > Macaca nemestrina. The sequence continues at coordinate 162,463,861 of NC_092128.1, read as the reverse complement.
TATTCAAATACTTCAAGACTATTCATAAGAAAGGGCATTTTTAACAATTCATATCACTGTAAGTCTAATCAAAAATTTTGCAAATAATTATGACAGATTCATATTTAACTTCTATTTTTTCAGTATTGTTATATCAAATATTTATACATAATGCTAAGGAAACCACCTGAAAGGCATGGGTTATTTATATGTAAGGATTCACTGTTTAATATGCCTAGTAAATTAAATATAAAGACTGAAGTTGATTTAGACTGAAAGGAATCTTGGTAATTTTTCAAATCATTTTCAAAATTACTAAGTACTACTGTAGCATAATGTTATGAAAACATAAATGCTTTCAGTGGGTAAAGTTGAAGTATATTTTAATGTCATTATGAATAAAGCTTATGTGAACATTCTAACACATATTGTAGATATTTATTTAGTTTTGTTGAGAATTTACCTATGAGTGAAATGCTTAGGTCATGAAATGAGCACAGGATCAATTTTAGTAGATGGTAACTCCTTTAGTTTGAATGTTTGTTTTCTCCAGAACTCATGTTGACATGTAATTGCCGTTGTAACAGTATATTAGCGGGTGGGACCTTTAAGAGGCGATAAGGCCATGAGAGATCCACCCTCATAAATGGATTAACGTCAGGATAAAAAGTGCTTTCAGGAGTGAGCTGACAAAAGTTTTGTATGGATGTAACTTTTCAACTCATTTGAGTGACTATTTAAGAATGTAACTGCTGGATCATTTCATAAGAGCGTTTCATTTTGTAGAAACTGCCAACCTGTCTTCCAAAGTAGCTGCACCATTTTCTTTCTTTTTTTTTTTTTAAATTTATTTATTATTATTATACTTTAAGTTGTAGGGTACATGTGCATAATGTGCAGGTTTGTTACATATGTATACTTGTGCCATGTTGGTGTGCTGCACCCATCAACTCGTCATTTACATCAGGTATAACTCCCAATGCAATCCCTCCCCCCTACCCCCTCCCCATGATAGGCCCCGGTGTGTGATGTTCCCCTTCCCGAGTCCAAGTGATCTCATTGTTCAGTTCCCACCTATGAGTGAGAACATGCAGTGTTTGGTTTTCTGTTCTTGTGATAGTTTGCTAAGAATGATGGTTTCCAGCTGCATCCATGTCCCTACAAAGGACACAAACTCATCCTTTTTTATGGCTGCATAGTATTCCATGGTGTATATGTGCCACATTTTCTTAATCCAATCTGTCACTGATGGACATTTGGGTTGATTCCAAGTCTTTGCTATTGTGAATAGTGCTGCAATAAACATACGTGTGCATGTGTCTTTATAGCAGCATAATTTATAATCCTTTGGGTATATACCCAGTAATGGGATGGCTGGGTCATATGGTACATCTAGTTCTAGATCCTTGAGGAATCGCCACACTGTTTTCCATAATGGTTGAACTAGTTTACAATCCCACCAACAGTGTAAAAGTGCTCCTATTTCTCCACATCCTCTCCAGCCCCTGTTGTTTCCTGACTTTTTAATGATCGCCATTCTAACTGGTGTGAGATGGTATCTCATTGTGGTTTTGATTTGCATTTCTCTGATGGCCAGTGATGATGAGCATTTTTTCATGTGTCTGTTGGCTGTATGAATATCTTCTTTTGAGAAATGTCTGTTCATATCCTTTGCCCACTTTTTGATGGGGTTGCTTGTTTTTTTCTTGTAAATTTGTTTGAGTTCTTTGTAGGTTCTGGATATTAGCCCTTTGTCAGATGAGTAGATTGCAAAAATTTTCTCCCATTCTGTAGGTTGCCTGTTCACTCTGATGGTAGTTTCTTTTGCTGTGCAGAAGCTCTTTAGTTTAATGAGATCCCATTTGTCAATTTTGGCTTTTGTTGCCGTTGCTTTTGGTGTTTTAGACATGAAGTCTTTGCCCATGCCTATGTCCTGAATGGTACTACCTAGGTTTTCCTCTAGGATTTTTATGGTATTAGGTCTAACATTTAAGTCTCTAATCCATCGTGAATTAATTTTCATATAAGGAGTAAGGAAAGGATCCAGTTTCAGCTTTCTACTTATGGCTAGCCAATTTTCCCAGCACCATTTATTAAATAGGGAATCCTTTCCCCATTTCTTGTTTCTCTCAGGTTTGTCAAAGATCAGATGGTTGTAGATGTGTGGTATTATTTCTGAGGACTCTGTTCTGTTCCATTGGTCTATATCTCTGTTTTGGTACCAGTACCATGCTGTTTTGGTTACTGTAGCCTTGTAGTATAGTTTGAAGTCAGGTAGCGTGATGCCTCCAGCTTTGTTCTTTTGACTTAGGATTGTCTTGGAGATGCTGGCTCTTTTTTGGTTCCATATGAACTTTAAAGCAGTTTTTTCCAATTCTGTGAAGAAACTCATTGGTAGCTTGATGGGGATGGCATTGAATCTATAAATTACCTTGGGCAGTATGGCCATTTTCACAATATTGATTCTTCCTATCCATGAGCATGGTATGTTCTTCCATTTGTTTGTGTCCTCTTTTATTTCACTGAGCAGTGGTTTGTAGTTCTCCTTGAAGAGGTCCTTTACATCCCTTGTAAGTTGGATTCCTAGGTATTTTATTCTCTTTGAAGCAATTGTGAATGGAAGTTCATTCCTGATTTGGCTCTCTGTTTGTCTGTTACTGGTGTATAAGAATGCTTGTGATTTTTGCACATTAATTTTGTATCCTGAGACTTTGCTGAAGTTGCTTATCAGCTTAAGGAGATTTTGGGCTGAGATGATGGGGTTTTCTAAATATACAATCATGTCATCTGCAAACAGGGACAGTTTGACTTCTTCTTTTCCTAACTGAATACCCTTGATTTCTTTTTCTTGCCTAATTGCCCTAGCCAGAACTTCCAACACTGTGTTGAATAGGAGTGGTGAGAGAGGGCATCCCTGTCTTGTGCCAGTTTTCAAAGGGAATTTTTCCAGTTTTTGCCCATTCAGTATGATATTGGCTGTGGGTTTGTCATAAATAGCTCTTATTATTTTGAGGTACGTTCCATCAATACCGAATTTATTGAGCGTTTTTAGCATGAAGGGCTGTTGAATTTTGTCAAAAGCCTTTTCTGCATCAATTGAGATAATCATGTGCTTCTTGTCTTTGGTTCTGTTTATATGCTGGATTATGTTTATTGATTTGCAAATGTTGAACCAGCCTTGCATCCCAGGGATGAAGCCCACTTGATCATGGTGGATAAGTTTTTGATGTGTTGCTGAATCCAGTTTGCCAGTATTTTATTGAGGATTTTTGCATCGATGTTCATCAGGGATATTGGTCTAAAATTCTCTTTTTTTGTTGTGTCTCTGCCAGGCTTTGGTATCAGGATGATGTTGGCCTCATAAAATGAGTTAGGGAGGATTCCCTCTTTTTCTATTGATTGGAATAGTTTCAGAAGGAATGGTACCAACTCCTCCTTGTACCTCTGGTAGAATTCAGCTGTGAATCCATCTGGTCCTGGACTTTTTTTGGTTGGTAGGCTATTAATTATTGCCTCAATTTCAGAGCCTGCTATTGGTCTATTCAGGGATTCAACTTCTTCCTGGTTTAGTCTTGGAAGAGTGTAAGTGTCCAGGAAATTATCCATTTCTTCTAGATTTTCCAGTTTATTTGCGTAGAGGTGTTTATAGTATTCTCTGATGGTAGTTTGTATTTCTGTGGGGTCGGTGGTGATATCCCCTTTATCATTTTTAATTGCGTCGATTTGATTCTTCTCTCTTTTCTTCTTTATTAGTCTTGCTAGTGGTCTGTCAATTTTGTTGATCTTTTCAAAAAACCAACTCCTGGATTCATTGATTTTTTGGAGAGTTTTTTGTGTCCCTATCTCCTTCAGTTGTGCTCTGATCTTAGTTATTTCTTGCCTTCTGCTAGCTTTCGAATGTGTTTGCTCTTGCTTCTCTAGTTCTTTTAATTGCGATGTTAGAGTGTCAATTTTAGATCTTTCCTGCTTTCTCTTGTGGGCATTTAGTGCTATAAATTTCCCTCTACACACTGCTTTAAATGTGTCCCAGAGATTCTGGTATGTTGTATCTTTGTTCTCATTGGTTTCAAAGAACATCTTTATTTCTGCCTTCATTTCGTTATGTACCCAGTAGTCATTCAGGAGCAGGTTGTTCAGTTTCCATGTAGTTGAGCGGTTTTGATTGAGTTTCTTAGTCCTGAGTTCTAGTTTGATTGCACTGTGGTCTGAGAGACAGTTTGTTATAATTTCTGTTCTTGTACATTTGCTGAGGAGTGCTTTACTTACAATTACATGGTCAATTTTGGAGTAAGTACGATGTGGTGCTGAGAAGAATGTAGATTCTGTTGATTTGGGGTGGAGAGTTCTATAGATGTCTATTAGGTCTGCTTGCTGCAGAGATGAGTTCAATTCCTGGATATCCTTGTTAACTTTCTGTCTCGTTGATCTGTCTAATGTTGACAGTGGAGTGTTGAAGTCTCCCATTATTATTGTATGGGAGTCTAAGTCTCTTTGTAAGTCTCTAAGGACTTGCTTGATGAATCTGGGTGCTCCTGTATTGGGTGCATATATATTTAGGATAGTTAGCTCTTCCTGTTGAATTGATCCCTTTACCATTATGTAATGGCCTTCTTTGTCTCTTTTGATCTTTGATGGTTTAAAGTCTGTTTTATCAGAGACTAGTATTGCAACCCCCGCTTTTTTTTGTTCTCCATTTGCTTGGTAAATCTTCCTCCATCCCTTTATTTTGAGCCTATGTATGTCTCTGCATGTGAGATGGGTCTCCTGAATACAGCAGACTGATGGGTCTTGACTCTTTATCCAGTTTGCCAGTCTGTGTCTTTTAATTGGAGCATTTAGTCCATTTACATTTAAGGTTAAGATTGTTATGTGTGAACTTGATCCTGCCATTATGTTATTAACTGGTTATTTTGCTCGTTAGTTGATGCAGTTTCTTCCTAGCCTCGATGGTCTTTACATTTTGGCATGTTTTTGCAATGGCTGGTACCGGTTGTTCCTTTCCATGTTTAGTGCTTCCTTCAGGGTCTCTTGTAAGGCAGGCCTAGTGGTGACAAAATCTCTAAGCATTTGCTTATCTGTAAAGGATTTTATTTCTCCTTCACTTATGAAACTTAGTTTGGCTGGATATGAAATTCTGGGTTTAAAATTCTTTTCTTTAAGAATGTTGAATATTGGCCCCCACTCTCTTCTGGCTTGGAGAGTTTCTGCCGAGAGATCTGCTGTTAGTCTGATGGGCTTCCCTTTGTGGGTAACCCGACCTTTCTCTCTGGCTGCCCTTAAGATTTTTTCCTTCATTTCAACTTTGGTGAATCTGGCAATTATGTGTCTTGGAGTTGCTCTTCTCGAGGAGTATCTTTGTGGAGTTCTCTGTATTTCCTGGATTTGAATGTTGGCCTGCCCTACTAGGTTGGGGAAGTTCTCCTGGATGATATCCTGAAGAGTGTTTTCCAACTTGGTTCCATTTTCCCCCTCACTTTCAGGCACCCCAATCAGACGTAGATTTGGTCTTTTTACATAATCCCATACTTCTTGCAGGCTTTGTTCATTTGTTTTTCTTCTTTTTTCTTTTGGTTTTTCTTCTCGCTTCATTTCATTCATTTGATCCTCAATCGCAGATACTCTTTCTTCCAGTTGATCGAGTCGGTTACTGAAGCTTGTGCATTTGTCACGTATTTCTCGTGTCATGGTTTTCATCTCTTTCATTTCGTTTATGACCTTCTCTGCATTAATTACTCTAGCCATCAATTCTTCCACTTTTTTTTCAAGATTTTTAGTTTCTTTGCGCTGGGTATGTAATTCCTCCTTTAGCTCTGAGAAATTTGATGGACTGAAGCCTTCTTCTCTCATCTCATCAAAGTCATTCTCCATCCAGCTTTGATCCGTTGCTGGCGATGAGCTGCGCTCCTTTGCCGGGGGAGATGCGCTCTTATTTTTTGAATTTCCAGCTTTTCTGCCCTGCTTTTTCCCCATCTTTGTGGTTTTATCTGCCTCTGGTCTTTGATGATGGTGATGTACTGATGGGGTTTTGGTGTAGGTGTCCTTCCTGCTTGATAGTTTTCCTTCTAACAGTCAGGACCCTCAGCTGTAGGTCTGTTGGAGATTGCTTGAGTCCACTCCAGACCCTGTTTGCCTGGTTATTAGCAGCAGAGGCTGCAGAAGATAGAATATTTCTGAACAGCGAGTGTACCTGTCTGATTCTTGCTTTGGAAGCTTCCTCTCAGGGGTGTATTCCACCCTGTGAGGTGTGGGGTGTCAGACTGCCCCTAGTGGGGGATGTCTCCCAGTTAGGCTACTCAGGGGTCAGGGACCCACTTGAGCAGGGAGTCTGTCCCTTCTCAGATCTCAACCTCCGTGTTGGGAGATCCACTGCTCTCTTCAAAGCTGTCAGACAGAGTCGTTTGCGTCTGCAGAGGTTTCGGCTGCGTTTGTTATTGCCCTGTCCCCAGAGGTGGAGTCTACCGAGACAGGCAGGTTTCCTTGAGCTGCTGTGAGCTCCACCCAGTTCGAGCTTCCCAGCAGCTTTGTTTACCTACTTAAGCCTCAGCAATGGCGGGCGCCCCTCCCCCAGCCTCGCTGCTGCCTTGCCGGTAGATCACAGACTGCTGTGCTAGCAATGAGGGAGGCTCCGTGGGTGTGGGACCCTCCTGGCCAGGTGTGGGATATGATCTCCTGGTGTGCCTGTTTGCTTAAAGCGCAGTATTGGGGTGGGAGTTACCCGATTTTCCAGGTGTTGTGTGTCTCAGTTCCCCTGGCTAGGAAAAGGGATTCCCTTCCCCCTTGCGCTTCCCAGGTGAGGCAATGCCTCGCCCTGCTTCAGCTCTCGCTGGTCGGGCTGCAGCAGCTGAGATGGCCGAATAGGAACAGCTCCAGTCTCCAACTCCCAGCGGGAGCGACACAGAAGACCGGTGATTTCTGCATTTTCAACTGAGGTACTGGGTTCATCTCACTGGGGAGTGCCGGACGATCGGAGCTGCACCATTTTCAATCCCAGCAGCAATGAGTGAGTCTTCCTGTTGGTCCACATCCTCAAAAGCTTTGGGTGTTTTCAATGTTTTCGATTTGGCATGAGATATTTTTGATGGTATTTTAAAGTGTACATAATTGCATTTTCTAGTAGTTGCTGTTACTGTAATAAAGGACAATTTGATTTTTGTCTTTGGCCTTTTGCCTAGCAACCTTACTAAATTCACTACTTAATTCTGTTAATTTACCTGTCGAATTAACTTCATAGGCAATTGTCATAGTCAGAATGTTTCTACCCCTCACCCCCAAATTCATACATTGAAATCTAATCCTCAATGCAATGGTATTAAGAGGTGAGGCTTTCGGGAGATAATCAGGTCATGAAGGCTCCACCCTCATGCATGAAATTAGTGCCCTTATAAAAGAGGCCAAGGGAGCTTGACTATCATTCTGTCATGTAGGGACACAGCTACAAGTTGCCATTAAGGAAGCACAGAGGAAGTCCCCAAAAGTCAGCAAACTGGCCGGCATTTTGATCTTGGACTTCCCAGTCTCCAGAATTGTAATTGATAAATTTCTGTTGTTTACAAAGTACCCAGTCTAATGTATTAATGTATTTTGCTATAGCAGTCTGATTGGATAAAGACAACAATGACACTTGTGCCTAAGTTTCATTTTTTCATTTGTTTGTAAAAATCATTTTCTTGCCTGATTTTTAGAACTACCATGACTATGCTACATAGAAACAGTGATACAGTATATGTTTATCATGTTCAATCTCAGAAAACAAGCTTTCAATATAGTACTAGTCAATATAAAGTTTTTTTGTTGTTTGTTTTTTTCTGAGACTGGGTTTTGCTCTTGTTGCCCTGGCTGGAGGGCAATGATGCGGTCTTGGCTCACCGCAACCTCCGCCTCCTGGGTTCAAGTGATTCTCCTACTTCAGCCTCCCAAATAGCTGGGATTACAGGCATGCACCACCACTTCCAGGTATTTTTGTTGTTGTTGTTGTTTTGTATTTTTAGTGGAGACGGGGTTTCTTCATGTTGGTCCAGTTCATCTTGAACTCCTGACCTCAGGTGATCCACCTGCCTCAGCCTCCCAAAGTGCTGGGATTACAGGCATGAGCCACCGTGCCCAGCCCAATATAAAGTTTTTGATATGCTATTTGCAGAAATTCTTCATCAAATTGAAGAATTAGGATTTTTTTAGTGTGCTAAGAGAATTGCAATATACAGATGTTGAATTTTATCAAATTTTTTACATTATTTCACACCTAATAAAAATCATTAGATGATTTTTGTGTTCTATATTGCTGGTATGTATAGTAGTTCTGTTAAAAAGTGCTAAATTCAACCTAGCCATAAAATAAACCTTTCCATTATATATTATTTTCTTACATATTACTGAATTCCAGTTGTTAATTTTGCTTAAAATATTTGGTTTTATATTCATGACAGAATGAATTCATATTCATTTATATTCATGAAGATAATATTCATAAAAGAGATAAATTTACTTTTTACTGTCTTTGTAAGGTTTTAGTATTAGTAATATGCTAGCCTTATACAATTTCTTGAAAATGTTCCCTTTTCTCTGTGAAACATTTTCTATAAAATTGACAGTTCTTCCTTAAGATATTACAGCAATTCACAAGTGAACTTTTTAAGACAATATTATAAATTATTGAATCAATTTATTTTCTGAATATAGGACTATTTACATTTCTATATCTTCCTGAATTCATTTGGAAAGTTCTGCTTTTCAAAAAGTTGATCTATTTCATATAACTTAAAAATTATTGACATAAAATTGCTTTCCTCTGATAACTGTTTCAGGTTCTAACTGATAAAAAAATTTATTTTCTTCGTTTTTACTAAGTATAACTCATAGCTTTTATTATAAATTTTTAACAACATTCCTAGAGATATGAGCATTTTATTTATCTTTTAAAAAACAAGTTTTAGCCTTGTTTGATTTCTCTTTTATATGATTTATTGCTAAATCATTGGTTTTTCTGCTCATACCTTTACTATTTCCTTTTTTGCTATTTTTGTGTGTGTAGGCATGAGGGGTTTATTATTCCTTAAGGTATTGATTGTCAGTCTCTATTTCTAATAAGTGAATTTTTATTAGAAACTTTTCCATAAGAACTGCTGTTTCACATCTACAAGTTTCTATCATACATTCATTATAATTCATGACCAAAATAAATTCAAATTTAGATTTTGATTTGTTCTTTATATCATAGGTTATAACATTCATATATAAGTATATTCTTAATTGTCTAAATATGTGTGAATTTAATTTTCTTATTATTTATGATTTCTAGTTTAATTATACTGTGCAGAGAAAACACATACTCAATAACTTTGTTATTTAAACTTTTATTAAGATTTGACTTGTGGGCTATCGGTTTTAAATTTTGGTCAGATATTTTCTATTTTGTTGAATATTTCACGTGAAATTAAAAATAAAATATTCTAGTGTTGCTCTTACGTTTTATATATGAAAATAAGATTCGGTTTTTCAAATATATTTTCAGCTCTCTTATTCCCCTACTGATTTTATAGTGTAATTTTTCTATCATTTATTAGGAGAAGGGTTTTTAAAATCTGCAATGTAATTATGGATTTGTTACTTTTATTATAGTTGTCATTTTTTGTGTATAGAGTATATAAAAATGTAATATTATTTTTTCTTCTTGAAAGTTAGCACTTATCATGATAAACTATTATTCTTATCTCTAGTAACAAATCTTTTCTAGTATTTTATTTTATGTTATATTCATTAGCTGTGTTATTCTTTTAGCTTGTGCTAACATGGTAAATCTTTTTATCATCATTATATTTTGAATGCTATGTATGCTTACAGGTAAAATGCATATCTTGTAAGCATTATGTAATTGTTACTGCCATTGTTTTTCTCAGTGAGAGGATTGGTGTCATAGTGTAATATCCCCCGTTCATCACATTTAGAACCAGAAGTGTGTCAGAGTCTATTTCTATAGTCACCTTATATGTTCCACTTTCAGTTTCTATCACAATCTGTGGCACATATAATTCTTCAATAAATATTAGTTTAATGAAACATTGTAGAAATGACTTTAATAATTGTGATCCTTCAAAACCACATGTAAATGACAAACATGCAAAATTCTAAATTTATGATTGTTTCTAAGGACTATCTGAAATATACAGTGAATTCATTTAAATAAATAATTTTGAAACCCTTTGGGCTGTTACAGACAATCTGATCATAGGGTAGACAAAGTTAATAATTATAATATGCAGAAATAAATGCACTTACAGATACAGCAAAGAATCCCCTGTGACTCCTGAAGAGGAGCATTTTTCATCATACTGTATCAGAGAGTTTGAGAAAGCTTCCTTGAGGTCAAACCTTGCTTAAGACCTGAAGGCAAATTAAAAATTCAAGTAAAGAATGAGGAAAAGGTCATTGCAGACAAGAGGAATGTCACCTGCGAAGGCCCAGAGGTGTGAAAGTAAATCTAACACATGACAAAGGTGCATGCAAAGGTAACTAAGTGCTTGGAGCATAATGGATCCCATTAAATATTAGTCAAATAAAGAATTGATAGAAGTATAAACCATTGGCATTTATTAATTCCATAGTAATCAACCCTTCATATGAATAGCCTCAAGAATGGCTCTGATAAATTATGAAAACTACCAGGATATTGGGAAAGATAAGAGTCATGGAGGAACACAATATGAGAATGAGAAAGACTATTTCGCTTTCTTCAAAATATTTACTCCTACTTTTTGGGGCTGTATACTGCAATTAGATCAATCATTATTCTGTTAAATACACGAAGTATTTTCTTACATAAAGTAGACTTTTTAGAAAAAGTCTAACATTTATTTGAGAGTATGTACAGCATGATCTTTATATTTATTAGTAGTAAACATGGTTTTAATTACAAATTTCATTTACCTTTCTGAAATGGAAATATTTGTGTGTTTTTTATACGTGAAATGCAGATAAAAAGGTTTTTCCCTGCAGAGAATGTTTTTCACTTAAGAATAATATACAGTCATATGTCACTTAACAAGGGGGATATATTCTGAGAAATGCATCATTAAATGCTTTTGTAGCTTTGCAATATCATACAATATACTTTCACAAACCTAAATGACATAGCCTACAACACACCTAGACTATGTGATACAGCCTATTTCTCCTAGGCTACAAACCTGTATAGCATCTTACTGTACTGAAAACTGTAGGCTAATGTAACACCGTGGTATTTGTGTATCTAAAAATATCTAAACATGGCCAGGCGCGGTGACTCACGTCTGTAATCCCACCACTTTGGGAGGCCGAGGCAGGCAGATCACCTGAGGTCGGGAGTTCGAGACCAGCCTGGCCAACATGGTGAAACCCTGTCTCTACTAAAAATATAAGAAATTAGTCAGGCGTGGTGGTGCACACCTGCAACCCCAGCTACTCAGGAGGCTGAGGCCAGAGAATCACTTGAACCCGGGAGGCAGAGGTTGCAGTGAGCTGAGATTGTGCCATTGCACTCCAGCTTGGGCAGCAAGAGCGAAATTCGGCCTCAAAAAAAAAAAAAAAAAAAAGTCTAAACACAAAAATGATATAGTAAAAATGTGGTATAAATGGGAAATAATAATAATGTATCTGTTTAGGACACTTACCATGAATAAAGCTTGCAAGACTGGAGCTTGCAGGACTTGTTCTGTGTGAGTCAATGAGTGAGTCTGAGTGAATGTAAAGGCCTAGAACATTAGTGTATACTACAGTAGACTTTATCAATATTGCACACTTGGGCTACACTGAAATTATTTTATAACATTTCTTTCTTCAATAATAAATTAACATTAATTTACTGTACCTTTTTTTTACTTTATGTGCATTTCATTTTTTAACCTTTTAATTCATAATAACATTTAGCTTACTACGCAAATGCATTGTACAGCAGTGCAAAAGTATTTTCTTTCTTTATGTCCTTACTCTATAAGTTTTTACTATGTTTAATTTTTACTTTTTAAAGCTATTTTGTTAAAAATTACGACATACACACACACACATTAGCTTAGGTCTATCGAAGGGAAGGCTCATCAATATCACTGCCTTCCATCTCCAAATCTTGTCCCACTAGAAGTCTGCAGGGGTAATAATAGGCCTGCTGCTGTCATCTCCTGTAACAATGCCTTCTTCTGAAATGCCATCTAAATAACTTGCCTGAGGCTATTTTACAGTTAATTTTTTTTATAAGTAGGAAGAGTACACTGGAAAAGAGAGATACAATGTCTAGTATAGTAAACACATAAAGCAGTAACACAGCTTATTATTCAGTATTATGTACTGTACATAATTGTATCTTATACAACTAGTAGTGCAACATGTTTATTTACACCAGCATCACCACAGACACCTGAATAATGCATCCCACTATGATGTTACAATCGCTACAAAGTCACTAAGCCATAGAAATGATTTTGCTCCTTTACAGTCCTATGAGATCATCATCCTATAGGTGGTCCATTGTTGACCAAAATGTCCTTAGGAAGTACATAACTGTATATAGTGGAAATTCATTTTTATGTTTTTGGTGTATAGATATCCAACTGTTCTTGAAAGATTTATTAGAAACACTACATTTTTTTTCACTATATTGCCTATGCATGTTTGTGAAAAATAAGTTAAATAAGTTATCTAAAACTTGCAAAACTGAGCACTAGATTTTTGTTGTAGTTAACATTATTGTATCAATGCCAATTTTGTATATCTAAAGATAGTTAAACATAGGAAAAACACAGTATAAACACAGTATTATAAGCTTATGGGACCACCATCATACATGCAGTCCACCATTGACTGAAACATCCTTAGGTGGCATCTGATTAGGCCATTTCTCCATTCACAATGCCTGCCAAAGAGTAGGCACTTATTAAATTGTACTTAAATAGATGCAAATGTACCTCAAGGGAATGGTCAAACTCATCACTTTGTCAAGAATGTTTAGGTTACATAGTCTGCGTCAAGAAGTTATTATTCATTTAAGTCTATTGAATGTAAGACTGAAAAATTAAAATTCCTCAGACCTTATCAACGGCTTCGGACATCTGAATATAAAGTTTGCTTAACATCTTATTATATTTTAGTTGGTACAATACAGAGAATAAATTGTTGTAAATAAATGTGATGTTTTAAAGAAGGAAATGCCTGTTCAGTTTTCAAAAGCAGCGTGTAGGGACCAAGAATGAGAAACAGAACCTAGTCCGCTTAAGCTTGTGATTCAAAACGAGCTTTAAAGAATTAGAATTGCCTTGTAAGTACAGCACAGGGTGCCTAAGGAATAATAAAAAAGAAGTAAGTTTAATTGCCAATATGATACAAATGGGTATCATGTTACTTCTTTAAAGTGTTGCCCTATTTTAACACCCTTTTCTAATTAAAAGGCACGTTTTAAGAGCTTAATTGTTGATAGTGCTTCACCCTTTTATTTTAAATTATTGATATACACAGGACTGAAAATACATTGCTCAGGGCACATGATGCCCCAAATGAATTCAATGCCTAATTTTCTAGGATAAGGACCACTGTACAGATCTGTAAAAATCAAAAAAGTGGAACGCTGCAGACTTTTAACTGTCACCAGTTGTTCAAACTCAGACTATGCTTCATAGGCAAAGAAGTACTAAGTCACACAAATCAGACGCTTTCTTAAATGGCCCTCTGGTATTTTGCCCTATTTTGTACTAGAGTATTTTGTTCCTACTATACTTAATTTCTTGTCTGATATTTTGAATTCTTAAATTAAAATTACACAAAATGAATATATGTCATACAAGGAAGAGATAATAGTCATGGAGATTTTATTGTGCAATTAGTAGCTATACAATGAAAGAATTGGAATGATGATTAGTTAATTTTGTTGATCTAAGTCTTTAACATCCAGTGGTATAGTATTTTGTACTACAAATTACCTTGATATTGCCAAATCTATGATCAGAGGTATACCTAAGAGAAAATTATTGTTCCTTTGAAGATGGGAGTCTATTACATTATTGCTTTTGTCTTTCTAATATATATTCATTTTGTTTTTTAAACAGCTTAGATTTTAACTTTTTAAACTCCAGATAAAGCAGGATTTCGATATTTTCATATATTTCTGCGTTAAGAAATAATTATAATGTAAATATATTATTAAAATGATGTTATGTTAAATGATACTTTCATTTTTAGAAGCATTTGAAGTATCATTTTCTTCTTCCTATGGTTGGATTTTAAAGAACTAAATCAAAAAAATTAATCATCATACCATTCCTTCAGTTTCATAGCTACTAACTGCCTAATAAAATCTCTATGGCTATTATCTGCTTGTTTTAGGACATAAAAACATTTTGTGTAATTTTAATTTCTTTAGGGGTTTGAAATATCAGAGAAAAAATAAAAAAATTGAAAGGAACTTAATTTTTGCATAAGATAATCAGCTAAAATTTAAAAATAATATTTGTGTTTTATACTTCATTTTTTACTAAAAGCCCATCGATATTTTAAAACTCTTGAAGTCAGTATTCATCAAAGTGTGCAGAGTATCCGCAGACAGAGAAGCAGTCTAATCATGTAGACCTCACACACTGTACTTTTCTTGCATTGCTGGCTTTATTTAGTGCAATGATAAAATAAAGGATTTGGGCTTCCAGAGTAAGGTTTAATCAATAACAATAAAAACGTTTTTAAATGGACTGTTAGTAAATTACAGATTGTCAAGTTAAAGAAATATATGAGACATTTTGCATTTTCAATTGAACAATATATCTCTGTCCTGCAAATAATATTTAAAAAGTTCTTATAAAACCATCAAGTAGTTGAAGAGACAGTGAAATATTTTCAGAGCATTTCTAATGAGAGTAGAAACTGAGAACAAAGAAAATCATTTGAAGTGTCACTTTGAGGAACTCACTTTAGAGTTTTGCTTTTATTTTTCTTTTGCTTGTAAAAGAAAGATATTGAAAAAAATCTATGCTCATTCTATTCAATGTGTGAGTAGCACAAATCACCAACTTAATTTTAGATCATGAATTGGTTAAGATTTTATATCTATAGAAGGGTTCCATAGGTAGTGGTTTCAGAAGAAACAATAGCTATACATCTCAATTAATTATGTGTAACCCTTATTAATTGTGATAGCTAATATGAATTAAAATTTATTTATGGCACAGGCATTGTGCTAGGTATGTTCTTGAATTTCTCCTTTGGGCTTCAAGAAACCCATTGAGTAAGAATTAAGCTATTCTTATGATAATGACAATGAAACTGAACTGTGGAGAGCCTAAGTAACTATGTCAACGCAAGTAGTTGAAAACATCCGAGCTCGAATCTGAACCTATGTCTGCTTCCAGAATCAAGGTAGGTCTTATTTGTATACCATACACCTTCTGTCATCTTAGAAAAGTTTTTCAGATATTTTAAAGCAGGGATTCCCTACTTTTGAGAAGAAAATAACGATTATGCTAGAAGTTAGTGAGTTCGTGTTGTAATAGCATCCAATGCAGAAATAAAAAGTTCCGATATTGTTTATGAGTTGACAAAATTAAAATGTAATAATTTTGCCACCTTTGAAAAAGAGGATAAAACTGTTATTTGCCGAGAATCTATAGTGGTCTGTAACTATACTAGGCTTTTTACCTATGTCATTTTTATAATTGAAATTATACTTTATATCCCATTTTGTAGCAACTAAAATTGGGGTCACATAGGTAAAGCAATTTCTCATTTTTATAATTTTTTATTTCCACGTACTTTAAAGCTTATAGCAAATTTGCAAAAATAGTATTAAGATTTTCCATATACCCTCCAACCATAATTCTCTATTTTAAAATATTATTATATTTGCTCTCTCTCTCATGTATATGTGCATATGTGTTTATGTTTACATATGCATGTGTAGTCTGATACACATATTTTTACACATATATAAAATGTTCACGCCCTATTTCTCAGCAAACTTTTGCCATCTATTTTGGCATCAGTTGCTGAATCTTATTTGAAATAATTATTAATATGATGATTGCTAAATGACAGTTTGAAGAATCTCCATCATTCTATCATTCCTGTATATTTATTAGGTATAATTTCACCCTAAATGAATATTTTTCCTTTTATCCTCTTAATATAATTATGTATTTACTTACATATGTATAAATACATGGTTTCTCATTTTATTTATTGGTTTTTAATTTGTTGAAACTTTATTATTATTAATTTTGATAGTCAAAATGCCCCAGATTTATCCAATAAAAACCCCTTCAAACTGAATTCAGTGTGTATTTTTTAATGCCCTATTTATTTTTAATGCAACTTGCTTTATAACAAAAGAAGATGTTCTAATTTCATCTTGTACTTTACTTGTCCAGTCCTAAAATCAGCTACCTCTCCACAAAGACTTTGATCATATGTTCACAATGATACTTAAACATCCAGTTAAATAACACAGGGTCTACTCTCCTTCCATTTACATATCTGTAATTTATTTCTTCGTCAATGGGAAATCTGGCTCCATTTATCCTCAATATAATAATTTGTTTGCTTAAAGCTAAAATTAGGGTAGTTTTAGAATTACTAGCAATATCATAGCCAAAAAACCCAAACCTAGTATCTATAGCTCAGTATTTGTCTAGGGTTATTTTTCTTTGTAAACTGATGCTATATCAATACAATACTCCATTTTTAATTTGCACTGGTTAGTGATTTCCCCTTTTTTACTGTGGTCATATTAGTCGTTTGAAACACAGAGTTTCCTTAGTTGCTGTTTGTACTTCTTAAATTGTTTTTTTCTAGCTCCTTTATTTTATTTTGCAATGCGGGTACAAAAAGTAAAAACTACAGAAAAGGTAGATGTATAGAAGTCTCAAACTATCACCACCGACATTCCCAATCTGTTGCCATTCACTCTCTGTAAATAATCAATTAGAATTTTGTCTGGCTTGTCTCTACTGGATTGATCTTTGTAAAACTAAGCAGATACATGAATACTTAGTTATCATCTTCTTTTTCTTATAGAAAAAATACAATATTTTGAAGCCTTCTTCTTAAATGTAATTAATACAGCCTATAAATTAGTCAATAGCAGTTAATAGAAATTTTTCACATTTCTTTTGCAGCTGCTATTACCACCATCTGAGTATTTATCAAAGTGTATTTAAGCAATGCTCCATATTTAGGCAACTAATTTGTTTTCAATATTCTGTAATTATACCTGGTGCTATAAGAAGTATTTTTTATATTTACAGAAGCTTATCTTCAGTGAAATTTCTAAGTAAAAATATAAACACATTTATAGTTTTGTTCAATATAGCCAAACTTTCTTTTATAATGTATGAATCTGTGAGACTGTTTTATAATAGCCTCACCAATGGAATAAGTTACCAAGATTTTAATTTTTGATAATCCGATAGATAAGAAATGGTATCTCAGCATAGTTTTGAGACACATGCATCTATTTTAAGTGAATGTAAATATATCATGTTTTAAAGGTCATTATATAATTTTGAGACATCCCTATTCATGTTTTGTTTATTTTCCTGTGTGGTTTTGGTCTTGATTTCTTCAATTTTAAGAATGTTTCATATTCTTAAAAGATACATGAATCCTTTATCTTGGATATTACAAGTTTCTTCCAAGTATTCATCATTTGTTTTTGTCATTTGTCAGTTGTTTATGTTACTTTGGAACACAAAGTTTTTTTTTTAATCTTTTAAGGTCAGAGATATCTACATTTTCTTGAATGCAGAATTTGAATCATATATAGAAATTTTTTCCAAACCATAAGTAAGAGAGGAATTTACCTTTGTTTCCGTCTAGTATTTGAATAGTTCATTTCCTTTTGATCTATTGAATGATCAATCAATCTATCTTATGATTAGATTTCTTTTTCTTTCAATAAATGAGTTAGATGCATTAACATGTATAGATAAGCTGATATGTTGGACCTTAAATTCTACATTAGTTTATATTATACTTACTATGCTTATTATACATGACTTAATTTTTCTTTTTCTATGTGATGTGCTTTCTTCTGTAATTTTAAAGTTAAATCAACATTTAAGAAAGTTTGTATTTTCATTTCAGTTGTAACCTCTGTTCTTATGCCTTTTTAAATTGCCCTTAAGTTCCTATTTTCTCATTTAGCCTTTTAATACCTGATTATCCAGATTTAATTGCACTATTTGCCATTTATTTTCTTTATATCGGATAATGAGATTAATCTGCTTTTTTGCTTTTCTTATCTTCCTTTTTTCTTATATAGATTCTTCTCTGTCAAAGCATAATATTTGTATATTTTCTTCTATCCATGTATCCACTTTTTAAACAAATTTTGGGACTATTTTTAACTACATAAATGCCAACTATTAATCCTTTTGCCAATGTTTCTTAAATTATGTCTTCTTTAGGTGAAGGTCATCTTTGTTATAAATTCCACAGGAGAGAATTGTGGAATCTCAGAGAACCAGTGAATGCTCTGAGTTCTGCATTTTAAAATGTCTTCTTGTTGTTGTTGTCTGTGGTCTTTTATATGCTTCTATAATCTTGATACTAGAAAGATAACTTGGCTGGGTATACAATCTTTGTCTCCCATTATATTTACCAGCCTGCTGTTCTCCCGAAATCCAAAATAAATTAGGTGTGTTTATGTTTATCTTTGCATATATTGCTGTTTTAGTCAATGGGAGTTGTGTTTTTAATCCTGTGATATTCAGCTTTAATTTGTTTTTATTTCTTTACTTCTATTCTTTTCTCTTTTCTTGTCTCTTTCTCTCTTCCACCCACCTGCATGACTCATATATCTTTTACTATCACTTACTCTCCAGTACTCTGTTTCATTATTCTTCCATAGATCACAGCAGTAAGAAAGAAACATCCACACAATGAACCATAGTGAATGAATACTAATATCATATAGCATCGTATATGTCTCTAGGCTCCAAATATCTTTACGCAGATAATATCGGTGTTTTAATCATCTTAGTATCCCATATGACTTTGTACAATATCTACTCTTAGTTGATACGTAGTACTCTGTGTAGTATTCATTTAAAAGAAACAATGTTTCTATTTTTTACTAGCTTAAAAGATATTATATTTTAGTATATAAAACTATTAAATTTATCTGTGTCAAGAGCAAAACATTACCCCTTACCTAGCTTCATCACTGTGAGGTGGGCATCTGTTCAGCAATACTCATTAACTGCTAGGAAGATGACTCGTGTTAACTGTAGTAAAGCCATTTTACAATCAACTTATTAAGTAGCCAAAAACACAGAGACATAGATACCAAAAATGATGTGTTTAGTACATACAAATAGCTATACTTGGGGCATCACTATCAAGTAACAAGATTGATTTAATACTTTACAGTCATAGCATATTAAAAATACATTAACAGAGGGATAATGGTCCCACATACAAAAAATGTCTATATGGAAAAGGCCGTGGTTTATTGCAAAACATAATATATAGCAAATTCCAAGGAAAGGCAAACACGTTTTAAAAACAAATTTTTAAATGTAATGGTTTAAGCGAAAGTATCCGTTACTTTCTGGAGAATTCAGAACTTTTAGGGGTAGAAGAATGCCTTTTCTTTTTTCTCTTTGTTCTTTCCTTTTTGTGACGTTTCCCTTTATTGATTTACTCTTTTTTTCTTTTTTCTTTTATTTCTTCTGATACTTTTGTTTCTTTTGAAGTGTTCTTTTCAGTGGAACTGGATAAGACCTTTTTCTTTTTTTCCAATTTGATTTTTTCTTTGCTTTTTTCTTTTTTCTTTTCCTCTTGTTCGTTTATTCTTTTTTTCCTGTAATGCCTGCAATGTATTCAGTTCTTCATTCTCTTCATCGCTGTCTTCACTACTTGTACTGATGACATCCAAAACTATGTCCCTTTTAGGGTCTACTCAGAGAAAATTGTGGCATTCAAAAGTCAAGTAACAAGAGTAGCCACATTTTTTACAGCCTGCTCTGACATTGTCCTTGTTGCAACCTGGGACTACCATGACGGTGGTAAGAGGGCTCACTGGATCAATTTTTCTGCTTTTAACATGTAGTGTTGGGAATAGTGAATAATTATTGTTAATTTCAAGGTGAAAATGAAATTCTAAACTTGAATTTTATGTTATAAAAAAGAGCAACTACAGTAAGTAAATCATGCAAATCATATGTTAATTTTATGAATGTGTACTTCACAGTATGTAACTATTCTCAGCTGTCTCTCTAAGAGAAATTGCCCAGATCCTAATAACTTATAAAAGGTTCAGAACTAAGCACTTCCCATCTCTGGGATATTTAGCAAAAAGTTTGGAGCAGGTTAACAAGTACAACCTCAGGAAACCTGCAAAATGAAGCAGATTTCCAGTGAATAAAAATGAACACCAAATCTGTTTCAATAACCTAATTCCTGGTAGTTTCCGATTTCAATTATTGTCCAAACTGATATTAAAAAATAATTATTTATTGTCCATACAATAATTTGAGTCATTCTCTGTTCTGTGAAGCCAGAAGAAAAGGAGATCAAGAAAGAGGATCCAGGAACATGGCTGCAAACATTAGCAGACTTAATGAGCTGGTTAAGGCATCGCAGATGAGCAGCAGACTAAGGATCGCACAGTAGCAAATCAGTTTGTGTTGCCGATGTACTTAATAAAGTTTTTCCTGGTAATTAGTTAGGATCTAGATGGTGAAAGTGAACACATACAGGGCATTTTTGCTGGTGATTTAAAGTATTTGTATGGAGGGAAAATGAGAGTTTTAAATTTCACTAATTTATAGCAGGAATCAGACCAGTTGGGGTCTGTATGCTCTATCCACAATAGATTAGGAAATACGATTTGAATTAAACCAGTTTATATATATAAACTTTTAAAACATGACTTAAGATGTAGTATGCACACAATAAATGATAACTCTCACTGTTGTTGTTAATAGTGATGCCACTACTACAATAGAAAATATTTCCTGGTGTAGCCAAAATTCTGAGACTCCTGAAAATGTAGTCCAAATAGTGTTCCCATATGTAGCTTAAGGGCAGCACCTTATGAATTTTCTACTGCTTTCGGCTTCTCTGGTTACAAATAAGAGGAGTTTGGACATCAAAGAATAAATATTTGGAGGAATCAAATAAGCTACACATTTCTGACACTTTCTACCCATCTCCTCTAAAGTGCTTTTCATTTTCATTCTGTCTTGATGTTACATGACCCTAGACATATGTCCACTGGTGTTATTATGACCCCAAAAAGCATATACTACAGCAAAACATAAAAACAAGAAATCATCATCCAGAAAATTGGCTAGAAGAAGAAGAAACATAAAATAAAATGCACATATATTTTCTGAGTGATTGATTTAGAAGGACAAAGTAAAATTTTAGTTAGAGATGAATCTAACAGCCTGGCAGGTCCTCACAGGAGATGCTCTGCTTAATTCAATGATGTTGGCAATTGATTAAAGTACATGTCATTTGTTGATTTAATGGACATGAAGTCTGACAATGGATCCATGTCTGACAATCACTGAAAGGAGAAAAATTCTCTTGGAAACTCACTGGTGTGAATGATTCAAAAGGAAAAGCGAAGCTTGAATAGTCACTCTATATGTGCTTTCAGGAATGTCTTTCTCCTTTCTTGAGTTACTTTCTGAAAAAATTATTCCCTTTCTCTAACATTGTTCAAACACTGACACTTCAGAAACTTTTTCCTGACCGCCGTGACTACAATACCTTTCACATTTACCTAAATCACACCCCATGACAAGTTATTGAAATATAATAGCCAGCAGTGCAATTATGGCAGTTAATTAACTTTAATGATGCTCAATTGCTTCACCAGAAAATAACTAGGGGGAAAAGGAAGATGTTACATACGCTTCACCAGCCTGTTCTTAGGATTTAAAGAGAGCATTATTGAAATAGTAAGGGGTCATGAAATGTATAGTAGGAGTTTACCAAATGTTATTTCTTTATAGCTAGAGCATATTTGTTTTCACATATAAACAGAGAATCCAAAGCCCAAGTAGCTGCAATGAAGTACTTTTATTGTATCTACTCTTACAATCTCAGCTTCATTCACTAATATTGAAAATATTTATGTTTGATTTATTCATGTGCCAGAAAATTCATTTGATAGTGGGAATGTAATGATGAGTGAAAACAAACCCAATCCCTTTTCTCACAAGGTTTATAGATGTTGACCAAGAATTAAGGTGATAAAAAATAAATAAATAGCAGTTAACTATGTAAAATGAGCAAAAGGAGAGGAATATTCTAGGTGGAAACACACACACACAAATTGCAAAGGCAATATGACATGAGAAAAAATTATTCATTCAAGGACCAAATGATGATGATGATGATGATTGACAGAGCAGGAGCATCACCATCTTGAACAACACTGCCTTTTTAAAGTTCCCATTGATCAAAAACCACTTAACTCCAAACGATATCAGCTTGCTAGCTAAGGTCAGCGTGCCCATAAACCACAAATAACATCTACAACCAGAAACATCCCAACCCTAAAATAAACCCCTCCCTGACCAGAGATATGCCAGCCCTGAAATAACCTCCCCTCCAGCAGGAGAGATGTCAGTCCCAAGATAACCTCCCCTTTGAGCAGACACATTTCAACTCCTCAATAAAGTTTTCCTCCACACAGAAACATTCCAAGTCTGCGATTAACTCTCTTGCCCTAAAACCTTTAAATGCCTTCAGTCTGTAACAGAGAGCACTCCTGACCAAAAATCAGCCAGAAGCCCCTCTCAAGGTTGTTCTCCAAAATAAACCTGTCTTTGGCTGTTGAGTCACTTTTCATATTTCTCCCTTCTTTCTTTAACTCTTACAATGATGATGGTGATAGGCAAGAGATTATGGCTGGAGAAGAAAACAAGGAGGTAGACATATAATATTATAAGATAAAGCTGCAGTGGAAGACAGATGTCAGAACATGCACAGTTTTGCATTATGTAATCTTTAAAAAAATATTTATCTTAATAGAATTGGGGAAAAAAAGAAAATAAGAGATCTCAGACACAAAAACAATATTTTTTAGGGAAGAGGAAGGTATATCAATGTGTTATTCTGCTGTAAGAAAGTGCCACAAACTAGGTATCCAAGAGCATCAAGAGTTTATTTTCTTACACTCCTAGGAGGTCGAAAATCTTAAATCATTGTGTTGCCAGGACTGTGCTTCCTCTGAACCTCCTGTTCCAAGTCTCCTTCCTAACTCCTGGTATTTCCTTGGCTTGTGACAGCATAATCTCTATCTTTATATGATGCTCTCACTCCATGAGTGTATGCCTGTAGCCACATTTTTTTCCCTTTTATAAGGACAGTCATCATTCTAAGGAGGGCACACCCTAATGCTTTCATCTTAACTAATTATATCTGCCATGACCTTATTTCCAAATAAAGTCACAATTTGGGATAGTGAAGGTTAGGACTTCAATGTATTAATTGGTGTGGGAGGGGTTGTAAGTCAACCCATAACAGATGGCATATCATTAATGGTGCATAACTTAAGTCAAATGCTCTATCCCTGAGCTATACCCCCCTTAATGGTACATAACTGATACTTGACATCAAATAAGAATTGTACTTCTTGTTTATTAATAATCTCTAATTGTTATTTTACTATTTACTTTTAAACTTGATCTTATATTTACAGCTTGTGAAAGGAAAATATCTTGGGCCCTCAAAATCACTAAGGAAAACTCAAGGCAGGAAATGCTTCCTGTGAACCTGCTTCCCATTCTATTCGAAGTCACTCCTCTGCTCACTGAGATAGATGCATATCTGATTTGCTTCCTTTGCAAAGGCTAATCAGAAACCCCAAAGAATGTAACCACTTGTATCTCACCTATCTGTTGCCTGGAAGCTCCCTCTCTGCTTCTAGTCTTCCTGGTTTTGCTTTAAGTTGTCCCACCTTTCCAGACCAAACCAATGTACGTCTTACATATTTTGATTGGTGTCTCAAGTCTCCCTCAATGTATAAAACCAAGTTGTGCCCTGATCACTTTGTGCACATGTTGTCAGGATTTCCTGAGTCTGTGTCACGGACGTGTCCTCAATGTTGGCAAAATAAACTTTCTAAATTAACTGAGACCTGTCTCAAACTTCTGGGATTCACAAGCTTATATAGTCTACCATCCTTACAATCTTTTAACAGATGTAATTTTTTTTACTATAAAAATGAAATAACCATACAGATATGCTTATATTAAACCATGCAAAATTAATATTAAGGTAATTGAATATTCATTTACCGTAAATTAGGTTACCTTCAATTGAATGGCTAGGTGAAGATTGTATTACCTGTATGTGTTTTCTTTATAAAAAGTAAGCATTTAAATTAAGATGGCGTTCTAGACTCACGTGTGATTCACTTATCCTTATTGAGAAACTAACACTGTGTAGAAGTGAAAAAAAAAAAAGATTAAAGAAAAATAAAATACAGAATTCAGGAGAAGGTGAGACAAAAAACAAAGAGGAGATGTAAAATTCTGGAAGAGAGTTGAAGAAGAGGAGTGAGAGGACACAGAAATGAAAATGGAAGCAGAAACTTATGACAGCAACAAGGGAGAACCTTCGTACATCTGGTTAAAAAAATCCATAAGCAAAGAGGGCATGTAGACACAATTCAGGAAGGCAAAAATAAATCAACATCACAATTTCAATTAAGATTATTAAAGAATATGAAGAAGTTACTTTCAAATAAAAAAGATGACATTCTGAGCAGCTAAAATTAAAAAAAAAAAGACTCTTAGATATATGACTGATAAAAATAGAAATTCTATAGAGCAATCAGTATATAAACATCCTGAAATGTTTCTGGATGCAGAAGGGGGACGAAAGCAACAGACAATATGATGGAAAAGAAACATACGAAAGCACTCCAAAGGATCAGATATATAAATACAATTCCCAAAGAGAGAAGAAATTTAGAGAGGAGGGATTACAATAGATATATATGCATTTTATATATATATGTATATAGACATATATATACACACACACATATATACACACACACACACACTATACCAACATTCTAAGAGCTGGGATGTATTCTAAATCTTCAGATACAAAGTGATCATTAAGTGGCTAGCATAATTTTATAAAGAAAGATAAAAAGAAGGCTGGGCACTGTGGCTCACGCCTGTAATCCCAGAACTTTGGGAGGCAGAGGCTGGTTTGAGACCAGCCTGGCCAACATGGTGAAACCCCATTTCTACTAAAAATACAAAAATTATCTGGGCATGGTGGTGCGTGCCTGTAATCCCAGCTACTCGGGAGGCTGAGGCAGGAGAATCGCTTGTACTGGAGAGGTAGAGGTTGCAGTGAGCTGAGATTGCACCACTGCACTCCAGCCTGGGTGACATAGCAAGACTCCATTTCAAAGAAAAAAAAAGAGAGAGATGAGATAACCTTGCACAATTATTTTGATTCTAAAATGCCAAGGATGAAGTAAAAATAAATGTAAATATTGTACATTATTTCGGTATCTTCTAAAAAGCCTCCAAGATTTCACGTCATAGAAAATGCTAAAGCCCTTAAGTAACAGGAAATACAAATGTCAAATTCCTATCACCAGCAGAACTATACCAGAGGTGTGAAATGTGTTTTTGTAACACTAGGTAAACATGTCCTTATGACTTTTCAGAGGTGCCAACTGGAAAGCTGGGTAACCAAAGTGTTTGTTACAGTTTGAAGATAGATGTTATGTGCCAATAAAAGTGATGTTGCCACACTGATTATATTCTTCAGCCTGTCATTCTTTCAGTATATGTCAGTTCTAGCGTATGAGTGGTGACATCAGCAGAAATAGTTGATTTTTTTTCATTTCCTCCATATACTATATATTCTGCAACTTGATATAACAGATAAAGAGCCAAGAAAGCTGAAAAAAAAAAAATGACTGACAAAGAAAAAGGACTTTGGCATTCTTTAATTTAGGGAGAAATTTGAATAGCACCAAGCTTCAGTTACTGTTTAGTATATGAAATCAGGGTATAGGATTGACTGAAGTAAAAGTTCAGATCTGTATTTAAGATAGTTATTTTGAAAGTATCAAAGTTGACATTGTTGTTACAAAAAGTAAATTGTAATGCAATACATGAAACCAAATATGTAGACTTTTTTTTTTTTTTTTTTTGAGACGGAGTCTGGCTCTGTCGCCCAGGCTAGAGTGCAGTGGCCGGATCTCAGCTCACTGCAAGCCCCGCCTCCTGGGTTTACGCCATTCTCCTGCCTCAGCCTCCCGAGTAGCTGGGAGTACAGGCGCCCGCCACCTCGCCCGGCTAATTTTTTTTGTATTTTAGTAGAGATGGGGTTTCACCGTGTTAGCCAGGATGGTCTCGATCTCCTGACCTCATGATCCGCCAGTCTCGGCCTCCCAAAGTGCTGGGATTACAGGCTTGAGCCACCGCTCCCGGCCCAAATACGTAGACTTTTAAAAATAGAACTGCACTGTGAAAACGTGCATGTCTTGCTTTAAGATAATAATATGTTGTAACCAAGTTTATCTAACCTAGTCCAGAAAAATAAAAATTCCTGGCACTGTTTTATAAGGAAAAATACTGATGTTCTGACTTCCCTATACGCCACACTGAAATTACACTTAATAGAAATGTAACAATAAGCTGAAGAATATATAAGATGTAGAATACTGTTTATTTAATTCATTGAAAGGTTTCATTTACATAACTAGCTGTTGACTTTATATGCACTTTTGTCCAACATATGAAGTTGGTGATAAATTATATTTTAAAAGAACTAAATGTATTTCCAAAAATTATATAAAAAATTAATTGCTGAATGAGGAGAAATAAGTAAAGTCAATTGTTTTAAAGTGTCTTCAAATTATTTCTTCATGGTCTTGAAGTGAATTGTGTTTTTAAAAATGCTCAAAATAAAATTACTTTTCTATGTGTTTAGTATATATTAGAATTACTGGATTCAATTCAAACATAGTCATCATCCTTTGCAATGTTAAATAGTGAGGAAAGTAACTTTTTTTCAGTGATAACACTGGCATAAGTTAGAAAAATATAAAAGTCTGAAAAAAGTATTAAAAGTTAAAAGTTTTACTATCTTATATTTCAAAGGAGTGATCATGCATTACAAATAAAACCTAGGAATTCACTTAACCAGAAGTCACAATACATCGACAAATTGGATCAAAAGAACGAAAATACATATGAATATATATTTAATAGTGAAAACAACCATTTGAAATATTAAATAAATGTATTATAAAAACAAAGAATAATAAAAACATTTGTTATTAGGCTAAGTATCAGTAGATATAAAGTCTAATTTATTACACATAAACTGTCAGTGACTTTGCAGAAAGACTCTGCATGTTTAGGTCATAACATATACAAACACTAGCTTAAATAGACTGTTTTAGGAGGATACATCTTCATTTATATAGGAGATACCACCATGTATTATCAAAGACTTGAGTATCTGTTCTTAGATTAGCTTTCCAGAAATATGAATATTCTTTAACCCCAAAAAGTCAGAATACAAAGATAATTAGATACAATTGGGTATTGAATTCAGATAAAATATTAATAAAAGAGCATTAGGTACAATGTTTAGAACTAATGTTTATTGAGCAAACATTAACTTATTTAATCTTCACAAAAAATCAATGCAGTGCCATATATTACAGTTTCTTAAACACACATTGTTTAGTAGAATATTAATACATTAATAGAGTTTGACTTCCACAGTTATACAAATAGATCATACTGTTTACAGGAAAATTAACATATATTTGACACATTGACATCTAAGACAACTCAGATATTAAATAAAAAGATCAATAAAGACCAGCCTGGCCAAGATGATGAAACCCCATCTTCACCAAAAATGGAAAAATTAGCTAGGTGCAGTGGTGGGTGCTTTTAATCCCAGCTACTCGGGAGGCTGAGGCAGGAGAATCACTTGAACACGGGAGGCGGAGGTTGCAGTGAGCTGAGATCGTGCCAATATACTACTCTAGCCTGGGCCACAGAGCAAGACTCTGTACCAAAAAAAAAAAAAAAAAAATTGAATGTCCATTTACTCCAACTACTGAAATGACAATGCAGAACTGTTAAAGTAAAAATTATGTGAGAGTAAGACGTCTAACAGTGGGGGAGAGAATAACCTTCAACATTGAATAAATGAGTTTAACAATGTTCAGGAATATGGATTATTGATAAATATTGTTTAAATATAAGCCGTATAGTTTTACCTGCAGATTAGATAACACTAAAAGATAATATGATATTAGTTTCCCAGTGAAATGCCAAAGAGATATCGTGCAGAGATTGGGCAGATAGGATAGTTATACAGGATTTAACTGTAAAGATGTAACACCAAGGGAGAGATTTAACTCCAGGGAAATTTTTAAAAATAAGATCATTCTCTAAAGAAATTGTATGAAGTTCACGGGAGAGCAAACATTTTTACAGTGCCTGCTGGTCATCCAGGGAAAACTTTCATCCATGAAATACCATGTGTATGGGCGTGGGTAGGTGGCATCAGTTCTCCAGTGACCACTAGAAAAAAGAAGTCGTTCAGTTAAATTGCAGCACCATTCGAGTAAATGGCCCAATTAGTTTGTTGTTGTTGTTGTTTTAAAAAGACCCATAAGGAAACAGACATATATGGGCTAATGGAGGATAAACATATCTCAATGATTTAAAATAAACAATCCAATATTCTGTTTTTAAATTGGAACGGATAATAAGGCAGACAACTAACAGCATACAAAGTGAAGCTTGCTAGCCAGATAAGCAGCCATTAAAACAAAGAAAAGAAAAAGAAAGAAAGAAAGAAAGAAAGAAAGAAAGAAAGAAAGAAAGAAAGAAAGAAAGAAAGAAAGAAAGAAAGAAGGGAGGGAGGGAGGGAAGAAGGAAGAAAGGAGGGAAAGAAAGAAAAAGAAAGAAAGAGAGAAAGAGGAAAGAAAGAGGAAAGAAAGAAAGAAAGAAAGAAAGAAAAAGAAAGAAAGAAAGAAAGAAAGAAAGAAAGAAAGAAAGAAAGAAAGAAAGAAAGAAAGAAAGAAAGAAAGAAAGAAAGAAAGAAAGATTGAAAGAAACCTTATTACAGACTTGGGTATAACTCCCAATGCAATCCCTCCCCCCTCCCCCCTCCCCATGATAGGCCCCGGTGTGTGATGTTCCCCTTCCCGAGTCCAAGTGATCTCATTGTTCAGTTCCCACCTTGGGAAAAATATATTTTAAATAACAGATGGAAACACTTTAATAGCTTTACTTTACAGAAATACAGTAATATAAGAAATAGACTAATATAGAAAAAGATGGCTATAAACAGGATACTTTCGAAAAACAAACAGATAACGGTAACAAGTTAATGGAAACAAAAATTATCATTGAAAAGAAAACCAAAGATTCAAAAGGTTTCAAAACTATGTTAAATGAAGTTTTTTCTAAAATTAAAAGAGGCTGAGCACAGCGGCTCATGCCTGTAATGGCAGAATTTTGAGAGACAGAGGCAAGATTGCTTGAGCTCAGAAATTTGAGACCAGCCTGGGCAACAGAGTGAGACCTTGTTGCTAAAAAAATCAAAAATGTGCCTGGGTTTCGTGATGCATGCATGTGGTCACAGCTACTTGGGAGGTTGCGGTGGAAGGATCGTTTGAGCCCAGGGAGTGAGGCTGTAGTGAGTCGTGATCTTTCCTCTGCACTCCCGACTGAGCGATAGAGCACAACTCTGTCTCAAAATAAATAAATAAAAAGAATAATAAAATAAAATCAAGTAAAATTAGAAGCAAGGATAAAAAACAAGAAAAATGGGAGGGAAATTCTAAGATATGAAAATCAATTAGAAGGTGAAGTGAAAATAACAATATAAGAAGAGATCATCAAGCAAATAAAATATCCAAGCATATTTTACAAATAACTTTACAAGGAAAGGCTCCAGTGAGTATTACATCAAATAATTTGACTGACACTCATTATGTGATTCTGGAGTCTCAAATGATAAGCACAAAGAAAATCCAAATGATACACAGAACTTGTAATGAAATAGGTATCAGGTGCCAACAGTCTTGTATCACAAGTCCAGATGCTAGAAAACAATGGAACTATCCTACAATTTTTTGAAGGTAAAATGGACCATTGAAATACATTTAGTTTATATTGAAATCCATAAAATTAAATATATAATTCAAAAAATAAAGAGAAAATGATGACATAAAAAGTAGGAAACAGTGACTCCAGTGTAGAAAACAGTGCAAGAGAAATCTGAGTGAGGGTTCCACAGTAGTTCTACAGAGCAAATTAACCAGATTACAGCTGGAAGACAGAGGACACTAGGAGAGATGTCTATAGGGAGGAAATAGGGATTCTGCTACGTGTACACTATGTTACCAACTCTGGATAAGTGTGAAAGTAAGGCAAAGCCATATTTTTTTTTGTAAACAAGGAAAATAAACTCAATTAGAATTTCAGGCAAGGCACAGTGGCTTACTCCTGTAATCCCAGCGCTTTGGGAGGCCGAGGCAAGCAGATCACTTGAGGTCAAGAGTTTGAGACCAGCCTGCCAGCATGATGAAACCTAGTCTCTTTTAAAAATACAAAAACTAGGTCCGTGTGGCGATGTGACACTGTAAACCCAGCTACTTGGGAGTTTTAGGCAGGAGAATCACTTGAACCCAGGAGGCGAATGTTGCAGTGAGCCAAGATCATGCCACTGCACTCCAGCCTGGGCAACAGAGCAAGACGCCATCTCAAAACAAAACGAAACAAAACAACAAAAAGAAATGTCATAGCCACGATACCAACACACACGCACATAAGCGCGCGTGCGCACGCACACACACACACACACACACACACACACACAAATGGCTCAGAAGAAAATATTAATGCATAGTCAAGTCATTTTTATTTATTTGTTTATTTTTAGCATTTCATTTACCGAAAACCCTACAAAAATGGGGTAGGGTTTTCGGTAAATGAAATGCTTTAAAAAAGAAATAAAAGTTCAAGATAACATTTAGGTTGCGAACATTCTCCCAGAGTTCCCAAATTCATGCTATTTAACAAAAAGGTCAATAATCTGATCCTACAATAAATAATATTGACATAATTACTGTATACAGTGTAATGGATTGACTTCAGATTTATAACAAATTTAGAGACAAAGAAGGATATAATAGATAAGGAATCATATTAACAGACTCGAAAGTGTTAAAGATAAACCAAACAGCTATGACACTGAAAAGGAAAAAAAAAAAAAAACAGCGGAAACATAAGAGAACTAATGACATCATACAAATAACACGAGATGAAAACCACCGTTCACAGAACAAAATAAAGAAGTGTACTTGAAATATTAATACCATAAAAATAAGAGAGGATTGGAGAGAGGATATGGTGAGAATATAAAACAGGTCATTAATTTCTTTTAAGATTTGGGCAAGGGCAAACTAGATCACTAAATGAGATTTTTTCTTTCTGGATAGTAGTATTCAATACACAAAAATTTTATATTAAATATATTTCTAATTTTCTTAAACACCTGAAATAAAATGGCTTATATTCTAAAGCAAGGAAATCTAATAATTAGAAAACCTTAATTTAAATAATAGAAATTCAAAAAATTGCTGATCTATACAAACAAAATAAAACTCATTTTTTAGGAGAATGTCTTAAGCAATAAAATATTTTGACTTAACACTGTTATTTTGGCCAGACGGTAGAATACAGACAACAAAAATAAGAACAATCAATTGAAGGATGATTTTAATTATTCTTTATTTTTAGGACATTTTTGCAAATATTTGCAAACACATGTCAATGCAGTTTTATAACAGCAAACATGGCCCTGTCATGCTTTTTCTCTCTTTATAAATTTTGGATATCGTTCTCATTGACTGTTTTCACTTATTGCACCAAAACATTCTCAACTTTTCACTTAATAATTTCCTTCATCTTACCACTACTATTTCCTTCATCTTACCACTACCATCTAATTTTAAGTTCTAATTTGACATATGAGAATACTCAACAAAGAAAGTACTCTCAATTTTAACTTTAAATAGGGAATGCAGATCTAAGTGTGAAGATTCCACTGAGGTGAATGTGTGTCTGAGAAAAACAAACGGTAAGGATCATTCCTTTTATGAACTTCCAAATGGATGATTATTAAAATTAACACAAAAGAAAGTGGAAGAGGAGCTATGGTAAAACAACAGTATTCAGCCCAAGA
The DNA here is from genome assembly GCF_043159975.1 of Macaca nemestrina. Lineage (NCBI taxonomy): Eukaryota > Metazoa > Chordata > Mammalia > Primates > Cercopithecidae > Macaca > Macaca nemestrina. The sequence continues at coordinate 162,431,659 of NC_092128.1, read as the reverse complement.
GTGTCTGACACAGGTGCAGGTTATTTTTCATAAGCAGCGGCACCAGCACATTCCAGCTCTTGCTTTAATTAGCAGTATTTGTGTCTAGTTAATGCCTATCTTATCTTCCAAATACCACTCCCCCGGCAGCACAGCCACTCATTTTTGCATGCTTCTCCCTATGAAGAACTAGAATAATTTCTGTTGCAGCAACTATAAATTGTCAGAATACAAATCACTACATACTATTGAAAAATGAAAATTATATTTTACCGTCTAATGAGAGCTTCTAAAATCCTCTGTAACTTTTGCAAGTTTTCTGATCATTTCTTTTCCTGTTAATACAACTAAGAAGGTTACTGAGTGAAAAATAGCTGATTGGCATAGACTGGTCTTGATGAAAACTTTTTGTTCTGACTGACTAGTCAATACTTGCCTGATGAGATTCTACTTTTATCTGTTGCTTCCAAAATGATATGTGTAACTTGACTTGAATCATTTTTCAAAGAAAATTTCTTGTATAAGTAATTATTGGTATTGGACACCCTAAAGGGTCAGTGGATATTTCAGTGGTCATCTAGATATCACCTGGAAATATTTATGGGTTAATATTTTTTAGCAATGAATTGAGTAACAAAATGACTGCCAATTATTTATTGTGGCAGGCATAGTTGTAATTCTGAACTCGATTTTGATACTTTCATTGACTACATATTTCTAAACTGTACTATGTAAACTTTTTATAGATTTATAGTGCACTTTATGTTTGATCATGCTTGATCTTTCAATGTTTTTGTTTTTGAATTGTTTTTAGTTATTATCTTGTTGGTGCTATTTCAGATGATTGTTAATTCTGCTGGTTCTATTAGGTTACTACAAATCAAATCATGTCTATATTTTGGTTGAAATTTTCTAAATTACGTAGATAGGTTTGGGAAATATCATGCACTTAGTAATATTTTATCTTCCTGTTTTTTTCTGTCTATTTTTGTTGTATTCTTCAAATGACTACTACATATTTTACAGTAAGTAATTACAGGATAGGCTTTTCTGTAAATGTGTAAAACATAGTATGTGTGTAACTTAGGTCCGATAACCTTACTAAACACAATTTCTAGAATTAATTGCTTACATTTGCATCCTTTGTATTTTGTATGTAGTTAGGATTTACACAGACAGAATCTTGAAATCTTCATTCAAATATGTGTAATTGCTTGTCTATTTCCACCGGCTTAAATGTCAAGAATGCTATTCAGTGATAGTAGACTTGCTTATGGATTGACTTTTATCTTGACATTTCATTGTGAAGTATCTTAGTATTATATAAAATAGATATTTTCCAAAATGTGTTTATATAATGTTTTTCTATCATAAGCATATTTAGTTACATTTTATAAATTTAAGATTTTCACGGTATGATCTTCATTTAGCTTATTATTCTAGTCGACTGCGTTAGTAGGTTGGTTTTTATAAATTCATGTATTCCTATTATAATTAATAACATGGCATAGAAAATACTCTAAAACTTTGCTAGCTTCAGGTTTGTAATGTATTTAAAATTATGTGTTAATATTTATTAATATGATTGGTTTGCAAAGTTTTTGTGCTCTAAAATAATTTGGGGAAATAAGTCATACATGATTTATAACATAATCAGTTAAGTATTCATCCTTTTCTATGCTTTGAAATATTTTAATTTGCATTAGATTTTCTGCTTCCTGTATAGTTTCAGACTTTGAATCAAATATATAGTTTATATATAGAAGTTAGTTTGTGGTGTATGCAGATTATCAGAAGCAAGAAATAATCTAGACTGACAAGACCACTGACCGTTATCCTGGAGGAATTAAACTGATAGTGAATCTTAAGTCAGCATAAAGTCAAGGTTTCAAGCCAGTTGAAACAAAGGCAATATCTGAAACTAAATAATTCTTCATGATGAAATGAAGTCATGGATGGAATATAGATACTATAAAATGTAAAAGCATTTATTCTATTAGCGGGGAAAGTTTGTAGAAAACAAGTACTCATCTGAGGACATTTCACTGAGCAGAACTTTCTTCTGGGAGTATAATAGAAGTCGAGGTTTCTGTGAATGTGAGGAAGCAATGTTATTACGCCATAAAACAACTTCCTAGGAGTTAAAGGTCTCTAAATAATCCAGTAGGCTTTTTAGAAACAGTAGGACCTCCTGATGACCCTATTCCTTGGCAAATGATAAAAGGCAATAAATTATGAAGGGCATTTCTATGTAAATAGAAAGATGATTCTGGTGTTTTGTTTTTGTTTTCCAAGACAGGGTCCTGCCCTGTTGCCAGACTGGAGTGCAGTGGTGTGATGATAGATTACTACACCCTTGAAGTCCTTGGCTTAAGCAATCATCCTGCTTCAGCCTCCTGACTAGCTGGGACTATAGCCATGCACCACCATGCTGGCTAATTTTTAAATTTTTTGTAGAGATGGGGTTGCACTGTAGTGATCAGGCTGGTCTCAAACATATGGACTCAAGCAATCTTCCTGCACTGGCCTCTCAAATTGCTGGGATTACAGGAATAAGCCACTGTGCTTGGCCATCATTTTGTTTTTTTAATTATTAAAAATTATTAAAGTCCGTATGAGAGACTTAACCTGTGCTTAGCTTGCCTCACTAATTAAAAAAAATTTTTAAAAACTTAAAAACATAACTAAAGAGCTAAAACAAATAGAAACCACCAAAGAATGATAGTATTTACAAAAACAACCACAGAAAACATTCATCTTTCACTAAAATGCAATTACAGTTAGAAGCAGGTTAGCAATAATACAGCTTCATGGTTACAGTATTGAAATTAAATATTAAGCATAAATAAAAAATAAAACAAAGCGTAGGTCTATATTTCATTTTTCCAAGTTCTGATGAAGGCAGTTTCTTTAATATAGGCAGTTTTGCTTCACAGATATTGCAGTTTTTACTAATTGAAAGTTTGCAGGAATCCTGTCAAGGGAGTCTGTTGATGCCATCATTCCAACTGCATGTACTAACTTCAGGACTGTGTCACATTGTGGAAAAACGCACAGTATTTCAAATTATTATTATTATTATTATATGTTATGGTGATCTGTAATCTGTGATCATTGATGTTATGTAACCATTTCAGGGCACCACGAACAATGCCCAGATAAGCCAGTAAACTTAATTGATAAATGTATGTATTCTGACTGCTCTACTGAATGGCCATTCCCCCTATCTTTCTCCCAGCCCTCAGGCTTCCCTATTCCTTGAAACACAATATTGAAATAAGGCCAATTAGTAACCCTACAATGGAGTCTAAGTATTTAAGTGAAAGAGTCACACATCTCTCACTTTAAATCAAAAGCTAGAAATGAACAAGCTTACTGAGGAAGTCATGTTGAACACCAAGACAGGCTGAAAGCGAGGCCTCTTGTGCCAAACAATTAGCTGAGTTGTGAATGCAAGGGAAAAGTTATTGAAATAAATTACAAGTGCTACTGCAGTGAATACATGAATGATAAGAACGCAAACAGCCTGCTGATATGGAGAGTTTTGGTATCCGGATAAATCAAACCAACCACAACACTTCCTTAAGCCAAAACCTAATCCAGAGCAAGGCCCTAACACTCTTTAATTCTAAAAGCCTAGGTGAGATGAGAAAGCTGCAGAAGAAGAGCTGGAAGCTAGCAGAGGTCTGTTCATGAAGTTTAAGGAAAGACGCTGTCTCTAAAACATAAAAGTGCAAAGTAAAGCAGTAAATGCTGATAGAGAAGCTGCGGTAAGTTATCCAGAAGATCTAACCAAGATAATTGTGAAGGTGGCTACACTAAATAACAGACTTTTACTGTAAACAAAACAGCCTTCTGTTGGAAGAAGATGTCATCTTGGACTTTCATAGCAAGAGGAGAGAAGTCCATGCCTGGCTTCAAAGCTTCAAAGGATGAGCTTACTTTCTTGGAAGGGACTAACACAGCTGAAAACTTAGTTGAAGCTCATTTACCATCTCAAAAATTCTGGTGCTCTGAAGATTGATGTTAAATCTGCTCTGCCTGTGCTTTGTAAATGAAACAAAGCTTGAATAATAGCACATCTGTTTACCACATGGTTTACTGAATAGTTTAAGACCACTGTTGAGAACTACTGCTCAGAAAAAAAGATTATTTTCAAAATATCACTGCTGATTGATGATACACCTAGTCCCCAAGAGCTCTGACAGAGATATACAAGGAGATTCATATTGTTTTCATGTCCGCTCTCACATCTATTCTGCAGTCCATGGATCAAGAAGTAGCTTTTTGTTTGTTCATTTGTTTTTTGAGACAGGTTCTCACTCTGTTGCCCAGACTGGTGTGCAGTGGTACGATCTCAGCTCACCACAACCTCCACCTCCCAGGCTCATGTGATTGTCCTGCCTCAGCCTCCTGAGTAGCTGGGATTACAGGTGCACCCCACTGCCACCCGACTAATTTTTGTATTTTTATTAGAGATGGGTTTTCACCATGTTGGCCAGGCTGGTCTTGAACTCCTGACCTCAAATGATCCACCTGCCTCACCCTCCCAAAGTGTTGGAATTACAGGCGTGAACCACCACACCTGAATAAGAAGTTGTTTTGACATTTAAGGCTTACTATTTAAGAAATTTCATAAGGCTATAGTTGCCATAGATACATAGCTTTCACTTAGGCATGCTTCCAAGTATATTTTTATTTCATTGACTTCTTATGCATGTGGTGCCATTTGGCACATTATCCTCAAAACAAATAGCGGAGTAAAATTTTATTTTACCGCAAAATGAAAAGAAGGGAAAATGTAAATAGAAGGCTAAAAGCTGTTTCTTCCTACTTTTAAAAACAAGACTGCTGGAGTCAGATAACTTTCCATAGAGTCTACACCTTCTTACTAGTGAGCTCCATGTCTGCCATTGATTGTCTTACCCTCAGTCCTTTCCCTCAGTCCTACCCTCAGTGGTAGTTTATGTATTGCTCTGTTTTAACTGTATGACATTGACAAAATTAATTTGTGATTATCAAATGAAATCCTTTCTCAATTTGTAAAACACTAGATTTCCTGGTTCGGTTGTCCATATTACAAATGATCAGAAATGTCCATGTTACAATGATGAAAAACTATCAAATCTGAAAGAAAATAGGTACACTAGAATGTATGTAAAATTTTCTTTTCAGTGTGCTATAAAAAATGAAAATAAAAAGTAAAATGTACACTTCATATTCTTCAATTAAGTACTTTCAAAATATATTGTAATGAATTAAATGTTTTAAACATGATTACAACTTCAAGTTATCTTGTATATTTAATTACCTTTAAATTAAAATTTTCTTCATAATGGCCTAAGTGATATTTTAGAATTTATGTTAGACAACATTGAAAACTAAGTACTTGACAAACTTTACCAAAACTTTCCTATCAAGCTCATACTTTTATTATTTTTTTAAATAGAAAACACCATGGTATGGGAATATATAGCAGCAAAAGTACATACACTTTGAATTTAGACATAGCTTTGTTGAAATACAGATCAAATTCATTGTGTACAAATAACATAGCACATAGAAAAGCCAAAATACATAAAAACCGTTGGCATCATTATTAATTTATCCTCTTAGGTAGACCACATAAACCAACTCCTGAAATTTTAATGCAAGTATAAATAGTTATATGTTTGAGGAGTAAGTCTCTGGATATTTTAATTTTAATACTCTTAAGTCATCAAAGTTTAGGTAAATGAAATTTTAGGAAATATGATAGTTAATTTTTTGTGTCAACTTATCTAAGTTAAGTGTTATCTACATAGGTGGTAAAACATTATACAGTGTTTTCCTAAAGAGATTGGCATTTGAACCAGTCGACTGAGTAAAGAAGATTCCCCCTAACCAACTTGGATTGGCACCATCCAGTCTTTGAGGGCCCTTCTGAAAAAAGGGAGAGGAGGGGCAAATTCTTTCTCTCTCTCTCTCGGCTGGAACCTCCACCTTGTTCTCTCCTTAGTGATCTCAGACATTAGAGCTCCTGCTTCTCAGGCCTTTGGACTCCAGGACTGGGTGCTATACCCCAGCTTTCCAGGTTCTTCAGCTTGAGACAGATGGCATATCATGGGAGGTCTCACCCTCCATAATCACACGAGCCAATTCCACTAATAAATTTCCTCCTTATCTATGTATCTATCTACCTATCTCCTATTTTTTTTCCATTTTTTGTTTGTTTATCTTTTTTTTTTTTTTTTTGAGAATATTGGGGAATACAGGAACTTTTTCTTAAATAAAAGTAAAATGGTGTGAAATTTCAAAATATTTCTGAAAATGCTTGCTAGGCAAAAATAATGTGCCTCTTACATTAATAAAGTCTATCGTTTTGCTGAAGTTTTACATTATTTTCTAATCTACACAAGTTACTAGTAAATTTTGGAGTTCTCTGGTTTCTCTTGTTTAAAAAAGATAGAATTTTCTTAAAACCAATAACAAGATTTTCTTCTTGTGAATTATATATCTCCAAGACAGAATCCAACCTATTAGATTCAAATTACCCTTTGCAGTCAGATAATACATTTAACTTGCCAGATTTTATGGTCTTCAGTATAAGTAGCCTTAAGTGTTACTGAGTACAAGTGCAAGTCACACAGTTAAGAATTCTAAGCACCAAGGAGATCAGAAACTTGCCCTATGACATTCAGTACCTTTATATTACAGACATTAATTCTTAAAAATAAAATGATAAGTAGTGTGCAGATAGGAGTAAATGATTTCATTTGATAATCACAAATTCATTTTGTCAATGTCATACAGTTAAAACAGAGCAATACATAAACTACTACCTGAGAGAAAGGACTGAGGGTAAGGCAATCAATGGCAGACATGGAGCTCACTAGTAAGAAGGTGTAAACTCCATGGAATGTTATCTGACTCCAGCAGTCTTGTTTTTAAAAGCAGGAAGAAACAGCTTTTAGCCTTCTAGTCACAATACTGAGGAGATAAGAAACCGCCCCTTAGAAATACATTTGCATCATATCTTACTGTTTTGATGGCATTGGGAGAAATGAAATGATACAAAATTTGTTGAAGCCAGATTGAACAGGAAGCAAAATAAATTAGTGGTATTAGAAAGTTATTACAAATAAAATAATTTTGGGAAACATATGCTGCAAATGTTAGATTAAAAATTATTGAATCCTGATATTATAAAAAATCTCTTTTAAATGTATTTATAGGCAAATTTAACTATTGGTTCTAATAATGAAAGTAGATGAACATAAAACTGGAATTTAGGGTTCTAATATCTGGCTTCTAAATTCTCAAGGTATGTATGTAACTGACCACACTGCTTTCATATTAATATAATTTTAATGTCACCTAGAGTATCTCATCTTTCATTAATTATGTACCTTTCTATTTTTAATCAGCTATTTCTTCTGGTTGTGGACATTTTTAGAGTATTTTAGTATTGTAAGCATGTCCCAAAGACAGTTAATTTTAATATTTTAAATAATAATGACAATTGAGATATTTCTGTCCTTCAACATAATACAGGCTATCTCCTAACACTGCATCAAGGGTAAGGAGAAGGCTTTCTGGCCTTTGTGCTCCCCCTTGTATATGATGTCATTACTCTGCAAGGTGAGAATAGACTAGACAATATCCAATCCTTGACTTTTCTTGTTTGCGTGATAAAATGAACCTAAATAAATCACAGATTTCTGGTTATGCTGCACCAAAGAAAATATTTCATCTCTTTATTTTAGTTTTCTCTACCCACACAGTAGTAAATTGTACCCCAAAATATTGTGACATATTGATGTTTATGATGGGTTGGTTAGACAGAAATATAAAGAAAACTTGCTTATTCTCCTCTGTGAAAAACAAGCTGCATTCCCAAATTGAGACCAGTAAAACCTAGACAATAAATGCATGTGTTCTTTATAGCAAAAAAACAAACAAAAAGTACTGTCAGAAGAAAACTGCTAAAGTATGAACAACTAAACAAACAAAAACAATAAAGTAAGAAATTTAAAGAATACCAATTATAGACTAAACACTATGCTGTCTTCTGAAGTTTTGTGCTTAAATCTGCATGTGTTTCTGAGAGACTACTTTCTCCTAAATTACTTAAATTCCTAATCTTGTTTTTCTAATTCTTTGTAAGTACAGCCAACAACTAAAAAACACAGGAAAACAAAGTGAAACAAAAATGCTCCTAAAAGTTTTTGTCTTGTAACTGCTACAATTCCTTGCTTTTTAGTATTATTACTTTTTCTATTTAAAGAAAGGAATTTATTATTAGAAAAAAAAATCTCATATTTACTAAACATGAAAGTAATAAAAAACACAGAAAGTAAAGAGCCAAAGAATAGGGTTTTTAAAAATATGAAGCATTAGGTCAACAGAATAAAAAATTTGACCCTTCCAAATTCTGCGTGGAGTCTAGGAGTCCTTCATGGAATGCAGATTAACTCCTAAGCCAATGGGAGAATTCAGTGGTGTTTTTTGTTTTCCCCAAGTGGAACTGTGTGCGGCAGCCAATATATGATAGAGATCAAAGCAAAGCTGCTTGGTATGGAACAAATAACCAGATGACGGCCTATAGTCCTATCTTCATCACCGGTAGGACCCCTTGCAGTGTAGAACAGCCCATCTCATTCATGACGTTCTTTTGATCAAGAATACCATCCACACTTTCTACATTCTCTTAAATCAAGCCTTCTCACCTTATTTATTTTAAAATAGAATGTAAATTTTAAAATAATGTAGAGGAAAACAAGTCAAAAATAATTTGCTAAATGCTATCATGGAAAATTGATATGCAAGTTCAGAAATTTGGATCAATACTTATCAAGGAGCTAATAAACATTAGGTATTATGTCAACTTTAAAATGTTCACTACTAGAGCCTTCAAACATAAAGCTTTTTAGCATGTTGCTATTTTGTAAGATGGGTCATAATAACAGATACAGTTATTTTTCAACCATTACTTTGAAAACAACAAATCCTAAGTTTAAGAACAAAATATGATACTATAATTAAGAAGTATTAAAAAGTATTCATGTTCTGTTAACAGAAGGAGAAAGTGTTAGCTGCTTAATTATGTATTTAGTAGTGGTTTATAATAATTAGAAAAATAAACATTTTTAAAATATGTGAAATTTATTTTATGAGCCCTAAAATACATATTATTTTTATTTGTTCTTCTTTAAGTAGATTTTTTAATCACTTAATTTTTATACTAGTGTCTTACATTACTGATTGGGGTATTAACTATCCCAATTAGTATAACACAATATTTTTTCAAAAGATGATACAAATAAAAATTTAATACTGACAAAACCCAAATGATAAATATTAAGAGTTAGCAAGAGTTTTTAAAGTCTAATAAATGAGTTCAGAAATTTACTGTTAATTTATTTAGAAATCATATACTACTGATAATACAAATCAAGCTTTTAAATGAATTATTACCTTTAATGTGGTCAGATAAAAGTATGGTCTTATTACTGTTCAATTACCTTAAATTGGCTCATAATCTTCAAGTTGTTTCATTTAAATGAAGGACTCAGTAGTAAATGTTAGAAATAGACACTGATCAACATTTATTTTAGAATTTCAGGAATTACTCAGGTTCTTGCATATGTACTGTTGAATAATGTGTAGCATGAGAAAAGTAATGTGTATGAAGGCCAAAATTATTTTAAATTCAAAAATTATATAAATTTCACCAATTAACAAATAAACGTGAAAGAATAAAAATATCAGTGTGTTAGTGTTCATAACATTTTTCTACACTTGTAAAAGAGTGTTTGGGCATGAAAATTGAGCTGTTTTAATCTCTTCTCTCAGTGGAAAGAAATAAATACACCAATTAAACGGGACAGAACCCAAAGGAAGCAGTCAGAAAAGAAACCGTAGTTTTCCAGGGATGGAGTATCAGGAGAACAGGAAAGGGAGTAAAAGTTCCCAGGAGTTTTACAGTAGCAGAGATAGGAGAAAAAAAAAAAATTTTTTTTTTTTTCTTTTTTGAGACAGAGCCTCCCTCTGTCACCCAGGCCAGAGTGCAGTGGCACCATCTCAGCTCGCTGTGACCTCCACCTCCCAGGTTCAAGGTATTCTCCTGCCTCAGACTCCTGAGTAGCTGGGATTACAGGCGTGTGACACCATGCCCAGCTAATTTTTGTATTTTTAATAAAGACGGGGTTTTGCCGTCTTGGCTAGGCTGATCTTCAACTCCTGACCTTGTGATCCACCCACCTCGGCCTCCCAAAGTGCTGCGATTACAGGATTACAGGAATCACCTGACCTCAGGTGATTCACCCACCTCAGCCTCCAATAGTGCTGAGATTATGGGTGTCAGCCACCACACCTGGCTGAAAAAAAAAAAACAGATTATTAAGACTCACAGTTGAACAAGTCTTTGCAACCCTTTATGTATTTCAATAACTCCTGGAATTTCTATAACCACATACAAAAATGACATTACTTTTTAAAAAAAAAATCCCATCGTATATTTAGATGTTACTTCTTAAATGAAGTTAGTCAGCTTTAGATTTATATGACAAACATAATTTGAAAGATGCAATAACTTTGGAAACCTTTACACTTGATATTCTATGAATTATTTCCACCAGACTCCATCCTAGTGCTGCACAGCTTTTCTCTCACACAATCTCTCTCTGGATCCATGTTGGGAAAACAGGACAGCCACAATGCAGTCCACCTTTCCTCTCTCCCATAGGAGAGAACCTACCCAGCTACCTTCTCTTTCGTTAATTATGTTTAAGGGGGAGTCGGTCATAGGTCTTCCGAGTTCTTCAAAACACAAAGTATATCAAGTGTTCCATGTGGTCTCAGCAAAGCTCCACTTTCTAGGATTGAAGGGAGAAACAAGTACCTTATAACCTCCATTATTGTTGGAGCAGGGAGGGCAGGAGGGAGCGAGATGCTAACACAGTGAACGCTTACACTTGGTTACCACAAACTTTTCACAAATGTAAAGGCAAAAATCAGTAGAACCAATGCAACCATAAATACCTAATCATGATTATTTTAATACTTCAATTGGGTTTTAGAGTGAGTCATTTTTATGCCTTTTTATATTGAAAATGACACAAAATACTGTGGAAACAATGCAGAGTTCTCAATATGTTTTGACAAATTCTCTCAATTACAAGATGTTACACAACCAGGGTACATTGTCAAAGCCCGGAAATTGACATTGGTACAATTCTGCCAACATGAGTACAGGCCTTATTCAGAGTCTTTCCGTTTGTACATGCAAATTCGTATAATTCTATGTAATTTTATCACAAAGATAGATTTATGTAAGCACCATCACAGCAGAAAACAAAAGCTGTACCATCACCTTAAAGAAACTTCCTTGTGTTAAAAATGCCCCCAAACTCTAACCCATGAAAACACTAATCCCCTCTCTATTCACACAGTTGTGTAACTTCAAGAAAGTTATGTAAATAAAATCATAAAGGAAGTAAATTTTAGGGATTTCCTTTTAAAAATCAATCTAGGCCAGGCACGATGTCCCACGCCTGTAATCCCAGCACTTCGGGAGGTCAAGGTGGGTGGATCACAAGGTCAGGAGATTGAGACCATCCTGGCTAACACGGTGAAACCCCATCTCTACTAAAAATACAAAAATTAGCCAGGCGTGGTGGTGGCGCCTGTAGTCCCAGCTACTCGGGAAGCTGAGGCAGGAGAATGGTGGGAACCCGGGAGGCGGAGCTTGCAGTGAGCCGAGATCGCGCCACTGCACTCCAGCCTGGGCGACAGAGAGAGACTCCATCTCAAAAAATAATAATAATAATAATAATTTAAAAAATAATAATCTAATGACTTTAAAATACATCAAAGTTGCATACGTCAATAGTTCCCTCCTTTTAATTGCCAAGTAGTATTCAATTGCATGTGTCTACCACAGTTTGTACATTCACCCATTAAGGAACATTTGGGTTGTATCCAGTGTGGAATTATGAGCCCCAAACTGCTATGAACAACGATGTACAGGTTTGTCTGGAAATGCAGTTTTTAATTATTCTAGGATAAATATTCAACAGTGTTATTGCTGGGTTGTATGGCAATTGTATGTTTTTGTTTTATAAGAAACTACAAAACTGTTTTCCAGAATGGTTGTTTCATTTTACATTCTTACCAGCAACATAAGAAGGATTCAATTTCTCTGTATTCTGACCAGCACTTGCTATAACACTATTTTTAACTTCAGCTATTCTAATGGGTGAGTAGTGGTATCTCATATCATTAAGCTTTAATTTGCCTTTGCCTAATAACTATTGGTGTTAAACATCTCTTTCAATGTGCTTATTTTCTAAATGTCTCTTTTTTAGTGAAGGTGTCTGTTAAACTTGTTTGTACTTTTTCTAGGATAGTTGTCTTACTGCTGACTGTAGAGTGCTCTTTATATATTTTACATACAAATCTTCTGTTAGTTATGTCATTTGCAAATATTTTCTCTCATTCTGTGGTTTTTCATCTAATTAACATGGTCTTCTGCAAAGCAAAAGTTTCTAATTTTGATAAAGTCTAGTTTGTTGTGATAAAATCTAATTTGTTTGATTTTTCTTTCATGGACCACTTTCTATTGTAACCTGCTGGTCCTGATCATTTTGTGTCCTGAATGTGAGTGATGTTAGAAGAGTCACAGACTCGTTTATTGGAAACTGCTTATCCTGAAGAGTGAACTTACCTCACTTTAATATAAGAATAGCTGATATTTTATTGTCTTGGGGTTTGCACCATATGTGAAATTAAAAGAATTTCTTTTAAACAACCTGTTATAAGAATCATTAATTCCTAGAATTTCCGTCAATCATTTTCTGAAGAAACACTTTTTAAAGGCAAGGTAGAGAATATATATACATACTTGTATATGACAAGTATTATATATGTATAGTGTCATGCTACCAAGTTTCCTGGAAGTTGTCAAAGAAGCTAAATCCACTCTATATTTAATTGCAAAATATATTGCTAAGATAATTACATGTAAATCAATATCTCTATCATACAATTGAGCCTGATAATTTGCCAAAATAATTCCTAAAAATATACATTATCAATGGATGATGAAAACCTTAAACTGCTATTAAAACTTTTATTGTATATTCATACTTTCAATTAATAGCTTTTCATCATTCTTTATGGATACTTAATTCATACTAAGTTGATGAGGCCAGATACTTTGAGCCTTTTCTTTATGCTCTGACAAAGCTGTAGTTTAATCTCTTCTTTTTATAGCCCATAAATTCGGTGACTTAAAATGGAGAAACTTTACACTGTTGGATATTATTTTGACGTTTATATCCCATGTTATAGAAACATGAAGCCTAAGAGAATAGACAGGTATAGAAATAAAATAGAAATTTATTCTAAGTTAATAGTTTATTGACATTAACACAAAAAATAGTGACTAAAAACAGTGATTGGTTATACGTAACATTTAATTTTTAAAGAATTTATATACAATAACAAAGCAATTTGCCTTCTTCATGAGAAATGGAACAGATTTTTGTTCTTTTATACATTAAATTATTGTGTGATTTTTGATAAGTTACTTAACCTCTGTTGCTCAAGTTTCTGTGAAAAATAAATGATCCTTGGTGCCAGTGACCACTGCATCTTCCAGTGAATGTTGATGATTAATTAACCATGTAAAATCATATGTACACTTATAAAGATAGTAGGTAATAATTAGGTATTCATGCTCTATTTGTTATAGTAGGCTATTAAGACTACTGTTGTCCTTAACATCAGGTAATTTATAAAGTTTTTAATCCACAAAAATAATGGAAATATTTTGATGAATGAGTAAAATTATTTTCTGACTTTTTCTTTGATTTTTCCCACGTACTTAAGACAAATGAGCTTAAATGATGAAGCAACTGAAACGCAATTGGTTTTGTTGTTTTTAAATTTTGGTTGAGTGCATCTGATAATTCAATGAAATTCTTCTGTCAGTACCAATATGCTAAGTCATTTGATATTCCAGTAACAATGAGAATTTTGCCATAACAATCTGACCTTTCACAAGCTGGGAATAAGCCTTCAATGCATAAGTGCCAAGGAAATAAGTGGCACTCTTGATTGGTTATTATTTTTCCATTCACTTATGCATTTTTAAAAGAAAAATATCACATATTTTAAATTCAATTAGACACAAGTCAGCAATCAGCAGAATCACTTTCTTTTTAAAATCTGTAATTCCACATCTATTTTATGTCAAAATTCTTTAGGTGCATCAATATCTTTCTGGATGTTTTCCTCCTTTTAACATGTATAAATGACCTTGTCATATGACTTTCTTGAATACCATAAAATTTAGTCATCTACTGCTGCATGACAAATTATCCTCGATCTTAAACTCTGATAACAACAAAAGCTTATTGTCTCAACAATCTTTGGTCAACAATCCAAGCATGACTTCATTGTGTGCCTCTGGCTCAAGGTCTGTCATGAGGATGTATTGCAAGCATTGACTGGGACTGCAGTGTGATTTAACTATCCAACTTCGGGGAGGATCTAGGTCCTAAGTTGTTCCTTTACCACTTGAGCCTCTCCCCAGGGCTGCCTAATGCAGCTGGATTGCCAGAGAGAGAGAGAGAAATCTAAGGGAGAGTGAGAGAGTGCACACCCGGAGAAAACCAGTCTTTTAATTACCTACTCTCTAAATTTCACATTTGTATCTTCCCTATGCTATTTATGACACACAAGTTAATAAATCCAAGAAACACTTACAAAGGGGGTACACAGGACATACATACCAGGATGTGAAAACCAGGAAGTGGCAATCATTGAATTTCATCTTAGATGCTGCCTACCACAGAGTTTATTTATAATTACAATTGCTATGTGATGGAGCAAATGCCACCAGTGTATCCTTCTTTGAGTGTATCTTGACTATCTTTTTTTTTTTTTGATATTTTACATTATGTTAATAAGTTTACCAAGTTTTTAAAAAATGCTATTGTCATTTTGATTTAAATGACATTAATTCTATAAACTTTTTGATAAGATTGATGTTTCTAATTCTTATCCACAAAAGTGGATTGAATGTTATTGATGTATATTTTTTAACATCGTTTTCTAAAGTTTAAAATTGTTCTCCTTTAAAGTTTTCACATTGTGTGTTAGATTCATTCATTAATTGTTCAGTTAGGCATGTAATATATAGTCTTTTATTTAGCATCTAGTAGTTGCCATCCTCTCTTCTAAGCACTGGGCATAAAGAGTGGAACAAAACAAACAAATATGTCTAACTTTTAACAATTTATATTCTTTTGAAAGAGAGAGAGAGAGTGAGAGAGTGTAAACAAATTGAATAACGTGTATAGTATATTAGACGGTGAAAAGCACTATCAAAATGGAGAGCCAATGAGTAGGGAAAGAGAATAATTTTAAATATGGTGATTATGCCTCTTTCACTGAGGTTACATTTGACAAAAGACTTGAAGTTGATGAGTAAGTCAAGTAAATACTAGAGGAGAGAACATTTAAGCTAGACAGCCTAGGAAGTAGCACATCCTGAAGGCTTGTGCAGGCTTGGTTTGATTTAAAAGATCAGGGAAGTCCATGTGATCAGGATCAGAGACCCAGCAGAAGAAAACATCAGATTTGAGTTGAAAGCCATTTCCTGATCATCCCTGTCATTCATTTTAATAGCCACTCATTCTTCTCTGAGTAAGATACGAAATCTATGAATGGTTTTTGAGCAAAAGGAAAACATAATATGACTTAGAAATCAATGAATTAGAAACCCTGTGAATGCTCTTTCAGGTAATAAAATGGAATGAAAATTTAATCCAAGGAAGAGCAATGGATGCAGTGATAAGTGATACAATTCTGGATATATCCTAAAAGTGTAAGAAAACATGCAAACAGAAGAGACACAGATTACAAAAGAAAGGGAGATGCCAAAGATAACTCAAAGGGAACTTGACAGGAAAAACTAACAGGATGGATTAGCCGTCAATTGAGATGGAAAAGTGGAACAGATCAGATACAGTGGAGAAAGATCAGAAATTCACTTTAAAACATCAAAGTGAATTTATAGCTGGATACAAATATCTAAAGTATTGGCTTCTGCACTAATCTTTAGGTCTTCAATACAGTATAACTCCAAGTTTTCTCTTTTTTCATGGCATAATTTCCCAGACTCATATTTTCTTTTTACTGTTTGTTATTTCACTTTAGTATATTCTAGTTATTTGTTTTCTCATCTGGAGCCAGAAATGAATTTAAAAATCAACAAATTAAATGAAAATACATATATCGGAAAGTGAATATTGTTCTGCTGATAAGTCAGACAGAATGATGTAATAATTTCACAATAGTTGTTGGTTACACAAAGAACACTCTGATGAGGACGCTAAGACTCAGACATAAAAAGGCTCAATGAAGATCAGGAAAGGCATATTTCAGGAGAGCAATCTATTACAAAGGCCCTAGGTCAGCAACTATCTAGAGCATTTACAAAAGCCAATGCCATTGAAAAAATACTGAAAAAAATAGTGACAACATAAGCAAGTAGGCAGTTCAGGAAGATATAAAGGCCACATCATGTAGGTTTTGTAATACAATTAAAGTGTTGGGGTTTTAATCTTACTGCTTTGAGAAATCATTGAAACAAATGAAATTTCATACACTAGTTGCTTTAAAAGCTCACAATATCTGGTCATGTAAAAAATGAACTGGAAATGCCAAGATTAGAAGCAGATATTGCATTAAGTGTGCATTATAGTAATCCAGCAGGCAAACAATGTGAATCGTCCCTTGAATGATTGTAGTTTAGGTGGAATATATGTGGAAATTTCATATATATTTTAAAGACAGATATTGAAAAACACAATGAATGATGAGCCATAAGTTTAAGAAAAGGAGAGAATAGGAATATGTCCTTGATTTTTTTTTTCTTGAATTAGGAAAATCTGAGAGGCACAGATTGCATGGAGAGCAGGAATTAATCATTGAGTTTTATGTCCATGCTAACATTAAGATGTTTTATATATATATATATATAAAATATATATATATTTTTATATATATATAAAATATATTAAAAATATATATAAAAATATATATATAAATATATTAAATATATAAAATATATTAAATATATATATAAATATATATATAAATATATTAAATATATATATAAATATATATATATTTTATACATATTTATATAAATATATATATATATATATATTTTTTTTTTTTTTTTGAGACAGAGTCTTGCTCTGTCACCCAGGCTGGAGTGCAGTGACCGGATCTCGGCTCACTGCAAGCTCGCCTCCCGGGTTCACGCCATTCTCCTGCCTCAGCCTCCGGAGTAGCTGGGACTACAGGCGCCGCCACCTCGCCCGGCTAGTTTTTTTTTTTTGTATTTTTTTAGTAGAGACGGGGTTTCACCGTGTTAGCCAGGATGGTCTCGATCTCCTGACCTCGTGATCCACCCCTCTTGGCCTCCCAAAGTGCTGGGATTACAGGCTTGAGCCACCGCGCCCGGCGATGTTTTATATTTTCAAGTTGAAATATCAAAGACATTTGTACATGTGATTTGGTAGGCATGTGGAGAGATTATAGAGCTGAAAATCATATGTTTGGGAGTCAACACCATATATAGTATAAAGCAAAGAAATGATGTAACTATCAAAAGAGAAGATGAAGTTAGACAAGAAAAGGCAGACATAAAATATTATTTTAAAAATTATATAAGCTTATGTATTAAATCAATTGGAGGTGAAAATACCTTAAAATACTCCAGTAGTTTCATCAAAGGAGCAATATATTTATTCTTTCATAAACTTTAAGGACTTTTCAATACATTTGATTATCATCTGCAATCATAATACAGTTAATACTCGGAGAGGTCCTACCACATTCTTAACTTTTATTTCATCAGAGTCTTTCAAACTACATTTTCTCTTACAAGCTGTCTCTAATATTGACTGACCTTTTTCTATAACAAACCAGTCTGAAATACTAACATGTTATAATGTCAAAGATCGTACACCATCTGTCTTTGTACTTACTTTGCATTAATCATTCATCCAAAAGGATTTCATATATTCTTGGAAAGGCCATAGACTTCTAGATCCATTATTGTTGTTCTCAGCATCACTGTAATGTAATAGATCATTAGAGTATTTGTGTGTGAGTAGTCACACTGTTGAAGCCTCAAAAAAAATGGCCTGTAAACTTGAATCAATGTTGAACATGTTTCATTTGGAGTGTGCTTTATCACTAAAGAAAAACTTTAGGGATTAGGATAAAGTTAGTCAAAAATGTGAAGGAAATAAATTTAAAATTTCAGCTATTACAGAATATATTGAAATAAATTATTCAGTCACCCACTTGAAAAAAAATTGATTGTCAAAGACATCAACATGTTTCAGCCATTTTTTATTAAACTTATTTAGAACAATTATATTACAAAGTAGAAGTGGCTATTTCATTTTCCTACAGGGAGTAAAAAGTTAATGTTAAGATAAGTTAAAGAGATTACATCTCCTTCTTTCCATTACTGAAAATATTTGTTCTGTTTTAGACAAGAAGCCCTTTATTATGCTTTTAAATCTTCTCTAAAAGAAGCTTTTCACACAAAAATGTCTCATGTTCATAATTATGGTCTTAACAATGGAATATTTAAATCTTTTTCATGTGTAATCCTTCTAATAATACATATACACAGCAATTTGAAGCCAGAAATTGATACTGTTCTTAAAATATATTGCAAAATGCACAGGCCAAAAAATTCAACTTGACTTTATGTATTAGTCCATTTCCATGCTGCTGATAAAGACAGACCTGAGACTGGGAAGAAAAAGAGGTTTAATGGACTTATAGTTTCACATGGCTGGGGAGGTCTCACAATCATGGTGGAAGGTGAAAGGCACATTTCACATGGTGGCAGACAAGAGAAGAGGGCTTGTTCAGGGAAACTCCAGTTTTTAAAACCATCAGATCTTGTGAGAGTTATTCACTATCAGAAGAACAGCATGGAAAAACCCGCCCCCATGACTGAATTGCCTCCTGTGAGGTTTCTCCCATGTCATGAGGGAATTGTGGAAGTTACAATTCAAGATGAGATTTGGGTGGGGACACAACCAAACCACATCATTCTGCCCCGGTTCTTCCCAGATCTCATGTCCTCAAATTTCAATAACAATCACGCTTTCCCAGTAGTCACCCGAAGTCTTAACTCATTTCAGCATTAACCCAAAGTCCATAGTCCAAAGTCTCACCTGAGACAAAGCAAGTCCCTTCCTATGAGCCAGAAAATCAAAAGCAAGTTAGTTACTTTCTAGATACAATAGGGGCACAGGCATTTGGTAAATACAGCTGTTCCAAATGGGAAAAATTGGCCAAAACAAAGGGGCTACAGGCCCCATGCAAGTCTGAAATCCAGCAAGGTGGTCAAATCTTCAAGCTCCAAAATAATGTTTGTTGACTCCATGTCTCACATCCAAGTCATGCTGATGCAAGAGGTGGGTTCCCATGGTCTTGGGCAGCTCTGCCCCTGTGGCATTGCAGGGCACAGCCTCCCTACTGGTTGCTTTCACTGGCTGGCATTGTCTGTGGCTTTTCTAGGCAAATGGTGCAAGCTGATGGTAGATCTACCACTTTGGGGTCTGGAGGATGGTGGCCCTCTTCTCACAGCTACATTAGGAGATACCCATGTAGGAACTTGGAGTGGGGGTTCTGACCCCACATTTCCCTTTCATACTGCCCTAGCAGAGGTTCTCCATGAGAGTTCCGCCCCTGCAGCAAACTTCAGCCTGGACAGCCAAGTATTTCCATACATCCTCTGGAATCTAGGGGGAGATTCCCAAACCCCAGTTTTTGACTTCTTTGCACTGGCAGGCCCAACATCACATGGAATCTGTCAAAGCTTGGGGCTTGCATACTCTGTTGTCCCCTTTCAGCCATGGCTGGAGCAGCTGGGATACTGGGCACTAAATCCCTAGGCTGCACACAGCACAGGGACCCACGGCTTGGCCCAGGAAACCATGTGTTCTTCCTATGCCTCCAGGTCTGTGATGAGAGGGATGCTATGAAGACCCCTGACATGCCCGATGACATTTTTCCCCATTGTCTTGGAGACAAACATTTGGATCCTTGTTACTTATGCAAATTTCTGCAGCAGGCTTGAATTTCTCCTCAGAAAATGGAATTTTCTCTTCTATCACCTTTTCAGGCTGCAAAGTTTCCAAACTTTTATGCTCTATTTCCCTTTTAAAACTGCATTACTTTAATGACACCCAAGTTACCTCTTGTATGCTTTGCTGCTTAAAAATTTCTTCCACCAGATACCCTTAGGCACCTCTCTCAAGTTCAAAGTCTCACAAATCTCTAGGGAAGGGGCAAAATTCCACCAGTCTCTTTGCTAAAACATAACAAGAGTCGCCTTTGCTCCAGTTCCAAACAAGTTCCTCATCTCCATCTGAGACCAACTTAGCCTGAACTTTATTGTCCATATCACTATTAGCATTTTGGACAAAGCCATTGAACAAGTCTCTAGGGAGTTTCAAACTTTCCCATATTTTTCTGTCTTCTTCTAAGCCCTCCAAAGAGTTCCAATCCCTGTTTGTTACCAAGTTCAAAAGTTGCTTCCACATTTTGGGATATTTTTTCAGCAGCATCCACTCTACTGGTCTAATTTATTGTATTAATCCATTTTCACACTGCTGATAGTGACATACCTGAGACTGAGAAGAAAACGAGTTTAATGGACTTACAATTCCACATGGCTGTTGAGGCCTCACAATCATGGTGGAAGGTGAAAGGCACATCTCACATGTCGGCAGACAAAAGGAGAGAGCTTGTGCAGAGAAACTCCTGTTTTTAAAACCAGCAGATCTCATGAGACTTATTTCCTATCACAAGGACAGCAGGGGAAAGACCAGCCCCTTTGATTCAATTACCTCCCACCAGGTTCCTCCTACAACACGTGGGAATTGTGGGAATTACAATTCAAGATGAGATTTTGTGGGGACACAGTCAAATCATATCACTTTTTTAGAATATAGTGTTTTATAATTTGGCTTTCTAAAACTACGTTTAAGGGAGAAAAAAATACTTTTTGTAAATCTCTCACTGTCATATCAATATATTGTTTCTAAGGAGTTATGAATGAAATTAAGCTGAACAAATTTAGTAAATCCTTTAAGATGACTGTATTTTCTTTTTTTTTTTTTCTTTTTTTTTTTTTTGAGACGGAGTCTCGCTCTGTCGCCGGGGCTGGAGTGCAGTGGCCGGATCTCAGCTCACTGCAAGCTCCGCCTCCCGGGTTTACGCCATTCTCCTGCCTCAGCTTCCCGAGTAGCTGGGATTACAGGCGCCCGCCAACTCACCCGGCTAGTTTTTTGTATTTTTTTAGTAGAGACGGTGTTTCCCCGTGTTAGCCAGGATGGTCTCGATCTCCTGACCTCGTGATCCACCCGTCTCGGCCTCCCAAAGTGCTGGGATTACAGGCTTGAGCCACCGCGCCTGGCCGATGACTGTATTTTCTTAATAGTGAGTGCACAGAGAAAGATGATTCTAATCCTCTATTGTGTGACTAAATATAGTATGATCTTTCCAACCTTGATATTATTGAGATACCATTCTCCTGAAAAATATTTTGAATTAATTCTACTTTAAATACTTTTTTCTTGGTAGCTTATTAAATGTTTAGGAAAATAGTATTTTTAAATTCTAAAAGGTTAAATCATTTGACAATATCTAGTTTGATATATATGCATGCATA
Source organism: Macaca nemestrina (assembly GCF_043159975.1). Taxonomy (NCBI): domain Eukaryota; kingdom Metazoa; phylum Chordata; class Mammalia; order Primates; family Cercopithecidae; genus Macaca; species Macaca nemestrina. The sequence continues at coordinate 162,409,917 of NC_092128.1, read as the reverse complement.
ATTATTAATTTCTGGAATGCTATCACAGTCTTAGTTTTCAAAATTTAGCAAATACATTCTTATAAAATAACGCATTTTCAGAGAGTTGATGTTACTCATAAATTGAATTTAATAATGGCCACTGCATATTTTAAAAAGCAGCAAATCAATCTTGACCTATGACACTCAAAGAAAATTCCCATCAACTATATCAACCTTTATGTCTACAGCAGTTCACCTTTATCTATGGTTTTGCCTCCTGATGTTTCATTTACCCAAAGTCAACCAAGTTCTGAAAATATTAAATAGAAAATTCTAGAAATGAACAACTTCCAATTTTTAAATAGTGTCTTCCTGGGTAGGAAGATAATATCTCATGCCATCTGATTCTGTCTCTGTTTAGTGTCTCCACACTGTAGATGCTCCCTGCCTGTTAGTCGCTTAGTAAATGACTCTATTATTCCATCAATTGTTTCAGTATCACAGTTCAAATAACCTTTGTTTTACTTAATAATGACCCCAGCCCTAGTCCAAAATGGGAGAGTAGCAATACTGGCAATTTGGATATGCCAGACAAAAGCCATGAAATACGTCCTTTAAGTGAAAAGGTGAAAGTCCTCAATTTAATAAGGAGGGGGTGATATTATATGCTGAGTTTGCTAAGATTTACGGTTAGAGCAAACCTGCTATCCATGAAATAGTAAAGAAGTAAAAGGTAATGTGTGTATGGTACACATAGGTTACTAGCAACGGTTTCAGCAGTCCACTGGGGGTCTTTGAATGTATTTCCCTTAGATAAAGAAAGGCTACTGTATTTTCTTAGCAGAATTAGTAGCTAATATTTTAACCCATAGTCAAAAATAATGTCATAATAATATATTTTAAATATTGTGTTTTATCATTTTATGTTTTCTGACTCTGCAATGAGTCCTATAAATAGTTACTGTTTTTTAATCAAGAAAGTCAAGTGTAGTTTGCCTAATCTAATTGAATATAATAAATTTAGAAGAGAGTTTGAGAGAAAATGAAAATTTAAGGGGTTCCATTTAAGCTTACAACTTCTAAAAATATTAGTATCTAGATGATGTTCAATGGCTGGATGTAGACTTACATTCTGATACAACTATTGAAGAAATTATCAAATGATTTTGGTACATATTTGCATGATTCAGAAATTGCTGATTCAACTGACAATAAAAACCCAATGAATTGTAGTGATTTTACATTTTGCTGATCTTGGATCTCATCTTCTGGCATGTAGTCTATATAGGGTATTTTGAGAAATCAGATATAAAAAAGTGAACTACCTATTGGAAAACAAAACAGTACCTTAATTGATTATATTACCAAGTTCATATATTTCTCTGAGTAGCTTTTCTTTCTTCAGAATTTATTAACAATTAAAAGGTCTAGGCCGGGCGCGGTGGTTCATGCCTGTAATCCCAGCACTTTCGGAGGCCAAGGCGGGCAGATCACGAGGTGAGGAGGTCGAGACCATCCTGGCTAACACTGTGAAATCCCACCTCTGCTAAAAATACAAAAAAAATTAGCCCGGCATGGTGGCAGGCACCTGTAGTCCCAGCTACTCGGGAGGCTGAGGCAGGACAATGACGTGAACCTGGGAGGCGGAGCTTGAAGTGAGCCAAGATCGGCCACTGCACTCCAGCCTGGGCAACAGAGTGAGACTCCGTCTCAAAAAAAATAAATAAATAAAAATAAATAAAAATTAAAAAAAGTATAAAGATATAAACTTAAGATTAAACATTGATTAGTGCACATATTAATGTACACTCCTTAAATTCCTACTCAAAATATGTTACAGAATAAAACCTATATATACATACAAATTAGATGGAAGACCTGATCAAATATGTGACAAAAAAGGCTTACTTAAAAAAAAGAAGGAAAACAGAAATGTGCTAAATGAGTAGGAAGAATTCTACATGCAAAATAGTCAGATATGGGAGGAATACGAATATATTTTCAGATAAGCAAGATACTTAGAAGTTTATGATAATCCTCCTTTCTAACAAGATGTACTCCATGATAAACAGTGAAGTAAAACAAACGAAAGGAAACTACAGGGCCCAAGAATGTGACTTGTTTTAGTCTATTTTTTGCTATGAAGAAACACCTGAGGCTGTATGATTTTGTTTTTTTTTTTAAGTTGTCTGTTTGGTTCACAGTTATGCAGGCTGTATAGTAAGCATAGTGCCAGCATCTGCTTCTAGTGAGGGCTTCGAGCTGCTTCCACTCGTGGTAGGTGGGGAAGGTCAGACAGCATTTGCAAAGATCACATGTTGAGAGAGGAAGCAAAAGAGATCGGGGAGATGCCAGGCTCTCTTTATGAATCAGCTTTTGCAGCAACTAATAGAGAAAGAACTCACTGATTACCATGAGGATGGCACTAAGCCATTCATGAGGGGCCTGTCCCCATGACCCAAACACCTTCATTAGGTCCCATTTCCAAGATTAGGGATCAAATTTCAGCATGAGGTTTGCTGGATGTATGGTTTGGCTTTGTATCAGCACCCAAATCTCACCTTGAATTGTAATCCCCATAATCCCCACATGTCAAGAGCAGGACCAGGTGAAGGTAACTGCATCATGAGGGTGATTTCTCCATGCTGTTCTTGTGATAATGAGTGAGTCTCATGAGATCTGATGGCTTTATAAGTGTCTGGCATTTCCCCTGCTTGCACTCATTCTCTCTCCCACTGCCCTGTGAAGAGGTGCCTTCTATCATGATTGTAAGTTTCCTAAGGCCTCCTCAGCCATGTGTAACAGTCAGGCACTTCAGTGTAGAGTAAGGATGGTGTATTATAAGAGAGGTTTTTTTTTTTTTTTAATGAAATTGAGGGAAATTTTGTAGCTCTGTGTGTATGTGTATATGAGTATTTGATTTGGTTTTAGGTTTTTGTCTGTTTTAATGTCTGATGTGAAATGAGTAACAGCCTTAGAGGAAACTATGCAAGTAAGTGAATTAGTCAGTTATTAAACCTGCATCAATGTAACAGCAATAAAATACTTACCAGAATGTGGGCCAGCTGTGAGTAGCATTTAGATGGTCATAATACTGATTCAAAAGCAAAATATGTAATAAAATCCTATTTATAGAATGGATGGAACAGAGGCGTATGTGTGTTTGTGTGTATGTGTGCTTTGGTGGCTATGTGTTTTCAAGCATGAGTGCATTTTTTATGTGTATGTGCAAATGTTGGATGTCATGGCATTGCAGGTCAACAGAGCTAATATTCAGCTTCAGAATAAGAGGGTCAATAGTTAATACCTAATATTTTAAGAGGGAAAAAAGGAAGAAGAGTAGCAACTTGTTATTTTAAAATCTTTGTCTACATACCAATAAGTGTGTCCTTTAAAATATTTTACTAGATACTGTAAGAAAAATCCAAACAGAGTTTAAAGTTTTTGCCCTTGGGAGGTAAGAATCAAGGGGATATCAGAGTGTGGGGAAAGATAACTATTTTTTGTTGTTGTTGGTTTGTTCATTAAACCATTTCATAAATTTGAGATTTCCATGTCAAGAGCTCTTGCCAACTTGTATTATACCAATGAACCACAGCAACAATCACTGTTGGATCAGTTAAGCTGTGGTTTAAGCAGCAAGCACAGCCCAATATCAATTTAGCTCATTTTCATATCAAGTTTCCCACACCTTCCCCTCAGCTTAGTCCTGTTAACTTTCAGACAGACAAACATATGAGACAGGCATATCACCTTCTCCCTGGCACACACTGGAGACATAAAGCAAAGTTTTGACCAATGAGAGGTAGAAAACAGCAGATAAATTATTCTCCTTTCACACAAGGTCTGGATTGTTTACAGGCAAATAAATACATAATTTTCTTCACACACACACACAAAATGGTCTTAGTGGAGACAAAGTAGTGGCATACACTCTGGTAGCATGTGGTTTTATTTTCTGTCTAACATTCTCTGCCTCACTCACGTATTTCCCCTCTCTGGCTTCTTTTGGATTGTGCTTTCTGGTAAAGTAGCCCATGAGCATTTGCCTCAAGTTCGATTTGAAAAGCCTAAGATAAAACAGCGGATGCCAGAAATAAACTGGTGATAAAACATGCCATGTATTCACATCACAAATGCTAAGGATTTCACCTTTGATTAATAGGGGCAAGGTAGAAGTGGATGGAGAAGTGTTGGATATATGTGGGCTATGGCCCTTGAATTGTATGAGGGCAATGATAATGATAAAGACTGAAGACTAGACTGGCTTCTGTTAATGGCATTGGAAGGCTCTGCAGAAAGAAAATTATAGGCTCAGGGGAGCCAACTGGAAATTGAAGGTGTGTTGTAAAACTGTGAAAGCAAAGAGCGTCAGTGACAGCTTTTAAGTAGTCTCTCTTCTCTTATGGGTTGAGGGCAGCTTCTACTAAAATGTAAGTCACAGATCTTATTGTAAAAGTAGTAACATTTACAATTAAAATTAATGGACAGCCTTGACAAGGCTTCTATATTATACTAAGGCTCTGATAGGTAAATATTTTGAACTTGAGACCTGGCAAGGTGATAGATGGTACAGCCTGAGAATATTGAACTTCCATATTCCCCTGAACACTCTAAGCCAAAACAAACAGCTCCACCTTCCTAGTATTAGACGTAAAAAATGCTCTCATGGTTAAACATATGCAATAACCTCTCACCAGTAGTGAATTCCTCACAAAATGATGTTTATTCTCCTCAAGATCTGTCTCTACCACCCCTCACTGCTTTCAGGTCAATAGTCAGGGTAACCTATTTCAGAGTCTATGTGGATCAGTATGGTCCATCTACCAATAAGAAATAATTTATTTGCCAAAGAGAAAACAGAATCTGGAAATATGTCCTGCAGAAACTGGGCCAACACTGGGATTAGACTGGCAAAGTATGGGAAAAATATGGGTGAGATAAAAAGCCTGGATTTTGGAGAAATTATTGACATGGCCACACTATTACCAAAGTTTCTATGTACTGGAGGAAAAATTGGATTTAATCCTAATAGTCTTCTAGAATGTCTTCTTGAAAGTAGGTCTTGATGATGCATAGAATTTTAAAAAAGTAAAAATGGCCAGGTGCAGTGGCTCACGCCTGTCATCCCAGCACTTTGGGAGGCCGAGGCAGGCGGATCACCTGAGGTCAGGAGTTCAAGACTAACCTGGCCAACAAGGTGAAACCCTGTTTCTAATAAAAATACAAAAAAAATTTAGCCCAGCATAGTGACAGATGCCTGTAATCCTAGGCACTCGAGAGGCTGAGGCAAGAGAATCACTTGAACTTGAACCCGGGAGGCAGAGGTTATGGTGAGGCAAGATCATGCCATTGCACTCCAGCCTGGGTGACAAGAGTGAAACTCTGTGTCAAAAAAAAAAAAAAAAAAAAAAAGGAAACATAATCAAACCACTTTGTTGGAGCATGAGGAAGAAATAAGGTTTGGAATATATTCACTATGCCTTATCTCAGAACGTTAACTATGTTTCCCAGAAGGGCTCAGAGGATACTCCTTTTACTGAGACAATAATGAATGCCCTGGTGGGGGGACCACTGATATCTTTGAGAGACTTCATGGTGGCTATCCTCAATATGCAGGGCTTGGTAGTAGGCACTGCTGTTATTAAACTTGGATCCATAATATTACTGATTTTGGGGACTTCAGAATGGTGGCCTTTAACTGTTAAAAGCAAGGTGGAAATGATAGCTACAGAAAATAGGAAAGCTAAAGAGACAGAGGATTTGTCCATGAGTGACCTGATACAACAGGCTAATAGGCCATGGTGTTACAAAGGGCATGATAAGTTCACAGGTAATGATGGTGTTTCTAAAATTGTATAAGTTCAAGAATAATAAAGAAATCTATAACAAATACAAATTACAATAAATAAGTAAATAGGTAACCAGAGCTGGTATGCAAAAGGCTAGTCTACCACTGCATGAAAATGTATCTCCATTAAGAATCCAGCTATAAATTAGTCCCAGAGCTTCTTGAGCAAAAAAGTGCTGAATCCCCTTGAGAAAAGAAATTTAAATGCCACTGCATGTATACATGACAGATAGTCCTCTGATTCTACCTAAAAAGACCACTGACTGATTGTTAACTCTTAGATTTTATATCTTGATTGACACTGGGGCAAGGGAACTTCAAATATTATGCAAGTCATATAATGAAATTAACTCACTCATTTCCACAGAGTATACTGTTATAAGGCTTGGCTGAAGACAATATGATGCAGGAAAAGAAAATGAGTGCAGGCAAGTACTGTCCAAACAATGCCGAGGCACATCTCCCAGGGTTCATCCTTATAAAGTTCTTTCTTATCTCCAGAGATTGAATGACCAAGACTTGTGTAAGCAATTTTTAATTTTAAAAGAGTGGGAATTCTTCAAAAGTTTTCTACAAGATTGACATGGTTTGGCTCTGTGTCCCCACCCAAATTTCATCTCAAATTATAATCTCCATAATCCCCATGTGTCCAGAGTGGGACCAGGTGGGAGGTGATTGGATCATTAGGGTGGTTTCCGCCATGGTGTTCTTGTGATAGTGAATTAATTTTCACAAGATCTGACTGTTTTATAAGGGGCTCTTCCCCCTTTCTTATTCATTTTCTCTTGCCTGCCACCATATAAGATGTGCTTTTGATTCTCTATTTCCCTTCACCATGATTGTTTCCTGAGACCTCCCCAGACATGTGGAGCTGAGTCAATCAAACCTTTTTCCTTTATAAAGTACCTAGTCTCAGGTATGTCCTTATGGTAGTGTGAAAATGAACTAATACAAAGGTTCTTTTTTGTTCTTCTTCTCACATAACCAAGGGAGGCTATTTAACAGGTTATGTCAGGTGTAAGCCACCACACAAGCGGCAAGTCTTGGGACATGCTATGAGAGTTTGGAACTTTGAAAAGCACATTATAAATCATCATTTATCCCATTTGGATATTATGTTAGCTAAGGATCAGTTCCATAACTTTAAGCTTCCTCAGAAATAAGTTGAGGGCAGTCCCATCCAGCTGAGCCCCTCTTGAAACTATCAGCTTTCAAAATCCACCAAAATGTTCACAACAGTGTTCCAAAATATATTGTATAGTCTCTACAATCCAAAGAGATTCATTAAGTTTTGTGCTTTAGTGGTAGAGATATGAAGTTAAAAATAAAAATGTCTCTTACCTTAGTAATCCTGATATGCTCCAGAAAAGAGAATTCCTAAAATCTTTACTTATGTAATAGTCTTTGAATATTTATGTAATTTGTCTTCCATCTCTTGAAAAGTTATTTTTTACAAAATAACTTTTTTTTTTTTTTTTTTTTTTGAGACGGAGTCTCGCTCTGTCGCCCAGGCTGGAGTGCAGTGGCGCGATCTCGGCTCAAAATAACTTTTACACTAGGACCTAGAACATTATCAGATTTTCTCATTAGTCTATTCATGAGCAGAGTTTTGCTTCAAGCCTATATCCATTGGGTCCAACTTGGAGTGATATATTTGGGATCTGATAGAAGTCTTATATTTGTTATTGCACCGGTGGAATGAAAGGGCATTAAGGCAGGAAAATAGTAAAACATTTACTATTTTGCTGAGTAGAATGGTACAACAAAAGCATTATCAAATTTCAGGTCAAATTCACAATTGAGTCTAGTATCCAAGTTCTGATGAATAGAGGAGTGGCTCCCATTCATCTCCATTCATTTAATCTCTCTGGTTGCTATGAAAAAATACATGCAATTAAAAATTATAGTAAGCGGCCGGGAGTGGTGGCTTATGCCTGTAATCCCAGCACTTTGGGAGGCCAAGGAGGGTGGATCATGAGGTCAGGAGATCGAGACCATCCTGGCTAACACAGTGAAACCCCGTCTCTGCTAAAAATACAAAAAAATTAGCAGGGCGTGATGGCAGACGTAGTCCCAGCTACTCGCAAGGCTGAGGTGGGAGAATGGTGTGAACCCAGGAGGCGGAGCTTGCAGTGAGCTGAGATTGTGCCACTGCACTCCAGCCTGGGTGACAGAGCCAGACTCCATCTCAATTAAAAAAAAAATTATAATAAGCTTAACTAGGGGTAGCCATACTTATACTTACTGTACTGGATGTCATCTCCATACTGAAACAGACCTATCCAATATTTGGCTATTGAGTTGGTAAATGCTTCTGAATACATTAGGGGGAATCAAAGCCAGTTAATCTTTACATAACAAGGGCAAGATTACCTATACAATGTCTCATAAACTGTCTTGATTGAGAACTGGTTAAAAACTTCTGCTTTCTGTCATAATATACTCAATATCCTTGGTCGTGACATTTCTAATAGCTGCATGCTCTTGCATTATGTTGATTACATCATGTTAACTGTTTCTGATAAGAAGGAAGTAGTGAATATCTTAAATTTCTTACTAAAACAAATGCATTCCAAGAGATAGAAAACAAATTCAATGAATATTCAGAAGTCTATTACAGTAATAAAGATTTTAGAAATCCATTTGTCTGAAATATGTAGGGATTACTAAGATTGGAGTCTCTTTGATTTTTTTTTTTTTTAACCTCATATCTTCTACCACTGCACTTAGTGAGCCTCTTTGGATTGTAGAGATGGTATAATGTATTTTGGGATACTACTGTAAACAGTTTGATAGATTTAGAAAGCTGACAGTTTCAAGAGGGGTCCAGAGCAACCGTAGGTTCTGCAGCATGGTGAGAGTGTGTTACAAGCTGCATTAACACTTGGGCCATATAACCCTGCAGATCTGGTGGTGCTAGTAGTATCTGTCAAAGATGTGGACGTTTTTCCCCGAACAAGCTTCAGTAATAGAGTAAAAGTACAATATCTTAAGATTCTGGTACAAGGCTGTGATTTCTGCATCAGAGAATTAATCACTGTTTTAAAAATAACTGCTTACCTTGGTACAGGCTTAATATTGAGCATTTGAACATGGAACATCAAGTTAGTATGCAATTATGTCAGCCCATCAAAAAGTGGCAATATTAGAGTCAATAGTGACAAAGTTAAGCAGAAATTGAAACAATAACCTTTTCAGTTAAGGTGGTTTGTTTGAGATCACGACAGAACAGATCTAAAGATATGGGTAAATTATGTGATAAGGAGTGCAAACCACCCTGTTACATTTGTCACAACTATATTCTCAAGGAGATTTCTCTAGAGGTAACTAACAGAGAAGTAATGGAAGTAGGCCTGGTTCACAGATGAGTTATGGATTTGAAACCCAGAAACAGAAAGAGAAAGTGTCTAAATGTGTGGATATATATGGATCTCATCATGAATCACTGAATGTTTCAGTGAGGGTTTGGAAAGAGTAAAACTTGATGCAACATGAGGGGCATGATGGGCTAAGAAGAAGAATGTAGAAATACACACAACATGTACAGATATTTGAAACTCACCCAACTGCCACCAGACAGAGATGTTGATTATTTTCCTTACTCAGCTACTTCAGCTTTGGCACAATGAGACCATTGGCATTAGAGGCATTGTGTCAGAGATGGCAAATATGAAACGGCCAGAGTGCATAGACCTTGTCTTGCCAGAGCTAATTCTAACCAATGCCCCTGATCAATGTCAATGTCACCACTGCAGATATCAACTGTAAACAACTGAATAGTGAACTATTCAGCCACTTGGTGGTAGGTCACATGTTAGATTCTGCCAACCTGGAGCAGACAGCAATCAATCCTTACCATAATTCATAAATATTCTAAATACGTGTTTGTCTTCTTTATTGCTATAGACTGAATGTCTGTTTCCCCGTAAGATTCATATATTGAAGACTTCATCTCCAATGTGATGATATTTGTAGGTTAAGCCCTTGCAACATATTTAGATTTGGATGAGGCCATTGTGGTAGTGCCCCCATGTTCGGATTGGTGCCTCCTTAAGGAGATGAAAGAATCAGAGCTCTCTCTCTGTGCCACCTGAGGATATAGTGAGAAGACAGCTAGCTGTAAACCAAGATGAAAGCCCTCACCAAAAACCTGATCTTGGTTCCATATTCCAGAATATGAGAAATACATGTTTGTGGTTTAAGCCACCCACCCAATCCATGGTATCCTGTTACAGCAGCCCAAACTAAGACACTCATTCAATGTCTCCACTTTCCCCATGATCTAAGGCTCAAAATGATTTGTTTATGCAGTGTCTCACAAATGACACCACCTCAGAGAAGAAGATCGATTTTATGACCAAAAAATGGTATAATAATGATGAAATAACTTCAAGGGTTTATATATACAATATATAATATAATAATATATAATAATAATAAAGAATAACAAATTAGTGCATATGTGTGTGATATATATCACATTAATTTATATATTAACTATTATATACAAATTAACATATATTAATGTCTGTATACATACAAACACATACATGTATGTCTTATAATGTGTCCTAAAGCAAGTCAGTCTGGTAAGACCAGTGTAAGGACAGTTAAAGTTTCTTCTATGGAGACAACATGAACAAAACAGCCTGCAGGGTTGGGACATTGTCTCCAGTGTGTGCTTGATGTGCTGATTAGAGAGTAGATATATAGTGCTGTGTGTGCCCCAGTAGCTGTGACTCACTATATCAATAGATCTAAAAGCCATCATCATCTTTTTTAGTATGTACTTCACATCTTTGCAATTTTGTATACTTCCAGGTTCAAGGTCTTGGTTCCTGGGAGAAGAACACTTCCCTCAAGAGAATCATTGTGAGTTATGCTAAAATAGAAGTAGAATTTACCTTTTCGCCATGTTGCCTTCCTCAAATGAACCATAAGAAAAAGAAAAGATCTAAAACACTGGCTGGGCAATCAACTCTGTTTACCAAAGTGTGCTATAGCTTCCTGTACACAGTGAGGAAAGGAAGAAGCATTTCTGGACCTTAGAAACCTTCTGAGGCATTTATTGATATGCTCATGCCCAGAAAGAATGGAAAATGATAAGTTGCAGCCAACATTTGTTAACAAGGCAAGGTAATTAACAGCACAAACCTCTCAAGGGTGATGTCATATCACCAGTCAAGCAGCTCAGAACAACAGAAATTCTGGGTAAAGTAAAGGAAACCTTAAATAGGTTGTGGAAGAGTGTTATGACTATCAGTCAGGGCCTTGAGAAGAGTTGCAGCAATGAAGACTGTAGTGAGTTTCACTAATCCTCTTAACACTGTGACTGGTCACCAACTTGAAGGAACTTGCATGCTTAATAGGATTTGTACACCTACGTCTCAGGTAAGAAGTAAAGGTATATTATTCACACAAAATTCAAAGACTCTGTAGAGTTAGAAGGAAGCATAATAATAAGGACACAAACAGATCTGAATGGACGAACCTGGATTGTATAAAACACTTACAAGATACCACCTCAGGTCTTCTTAAATCTTTTTCTTCAGCTCTTCATTATTTGTGTCCCCAGATTCCACTGGGGCAGCCAACTATGAGTGAGTGTTGCTCATTATAAATCATTGTGTTGATTAAAAACATACATAAGAAAATAATCATTCTTTCTTTATCATTATGTTAACCATCATTCATTAAACTGACCATTCAGAATGGTTTTAGATGTTTTCGTCTGGTTACTATCTAGCTATTTTCATTACTGAAGCATATGTTTAATTGTTTAATAAATATTCAGAAAAAAATTCTTTAAATATTTAATTCCATTCCTCTTATTAATTTCCTTATGTTATATCTGTATTTATAGCAATAGATAATTTTGATATTAATTATCATTTAAGGCTTCATCACCAGGGTTTAAAGATAGGTAGGCCAAAATCTCAGGCAAACATAGATTTAGTGTAGAGAACCCAAACAGGTACAAAGAGTGCCCATTTTCCTGTTAATCTTTCTCAGGAATACGGCATGAAAATATGTAGGATGCTCACAGATCTACTGAAAGACAGAAAGTGGAAAGCTAACATCTATGGTAAATAACTAATAAACAGGGCCTGTACAATTATCAACTGGATCTAAGTACACAATTTTCACTCATCTTTTTTCAGCTAGATGTTTGCTCCTCTCTTCATATACCCACTATTTTAGAAGAAATTGTGTAAAAATTAGAAATACAGCACTGTCATTTTTAATAATAACTTTCTACTTAATAAAATAGTCAATAATAAATACATTATATATAGCTGATAAAATATGGGATTATTTAAATTATCTTTTCACTCATTCTATGTTCACATTAACTATATAAATATAAATAAATTATATAACAGTGGACTTAGCAGCTATGTTACATCTGTTGCCCCTATGTACTTAACATAAATCTTTAAATTTGCACAATGAATCTCACTGAAAATGAGAGAGAGAATTTTTTTCCAATTTATAATAATATAATACTGCAAAGCTTAACTCTTAAAAAGAAGAATTAGAGGCCAGGCGTGGTGACTCACGCCTGTAATCCCAGCACTTTGGGAGGCCGAGACGGGCAGATCACGAGGTCAGGAGATCAAGACCATCCTGCTAACACAGTGAACCCCCGTCTCTACTAAAAAATGCAAAAAACTAGTCCGTCGTGGTTGTGGGCGCCTGTAGTCCCAGTTACTTGGGAGGCTGAGGCAGGAGAATGGCGGGAACCCGGGAGGCGGAGCTTGCAGTGAGCTGAGATCCGGCCACTGCACTCCAGCCTGGGCGACAGAGCGAGATTCCGTCTCAAAAAAAAAAAAAAGAAGAAGAATTAGAGAAAGTTAGTTAGAAACACAAACACACATACACATACACACTTTCTAATGTGTGATTTATTTATATGAAGACTGATCTAGTCCATTTTCACACTGCTTATAAAGAAATACACGAGACTGGGTAATTGACAAAAGGAAGAGGTTTATTGGACTTACAGTTTCACATGGCTGGGGAGGCCTCACAGTCATGTAGGAGGGCAAGGAGGAGCAAGTCACATCTTACGTGGATAGCAGCAGGCCAAAAAAGAGCTTGTGCAGGGACACTGATTTTTAAAACCATCAGATCTTGTGAGACCCTTTCACTATCACGAGAACAGCAAGGGAAAGACTCATACCCATGATTCAGTTATCTCCGACTGGGTCCCTCCCACAACATGTGAGAATTATAGGAGCTACAAACTGAGACTTGGGTGGGAGCACAGAGCCAAACCATATTGAAGACTGAATTCACTTATTATAAAATGTTAAGGAAAATATATTCCCCCAAAGGGATGATAGTCACAGATTCAGATATATATTAAATTGTATAGCTTCAATTTAGATATATGTGAAATGACAATATTTAGTTCAGTTTCATATTTGGAAATATGAAGACTATTTTCCTCAGTTTATATATAACAAGACATTTAAATACAAATAATCCTTGAAAAGCTAATCATTTAAATAATTGTATTCAAATCCAAATGTTCATTTTATAATTCTTCTCAAACCATGCTTTAAATTGATTTCTTAAGAACTTTCCTAAAACTTTTTAATATGTAAACGAATGCCCTTGCAATAAAATCTAGAGGAATAATGTGAGTGTTTATAATCTCCATGAGCAGCTCATTTCTGTTGCAGTGAATACACCAGCAGTGATTGTGCATAAGCTACTTGGGAAAAGGCTTCTTGCCGTATTAATAGTCAGTTTTATATTAATAAATTACCTTTCCTGAGAAGGACTCCAAAAGGCTTTCCAAGTATTATCTCATTAATTCCTCCAACACTCATGTGACAGTATGAGGCAAGAATTATTATTCTGCTTTGTTATACTAATAAGCCAAAGATGGCCTCTCTATTGATCTCTAGGTTTTGTACTTCTTCACTGCTGGCTAAGATACATTAATTCCGAGGTCATCCAGCACCAGATTCACAATATATTTACCTTAAAATAGTCCAGAAAAGCATATGTTTAGCCATTTAGAGACTGTCTGCTTTGCCTGACACTTCAGTGTGAATCTGCCAGCCACGAACATGATAAGGCCTTGTTGTTCTAAGGCCTTAGGTTCGTGACCTTTTAAGGCTCTCGGACCTAGAGATTCCCCATCATGTGCAGCTAACTGACATCACCTAGACAGGCAAGGCCCTCTTAGAGTCTGTTTTTGTCTGGGAGTTCTCCTTCTGGAGTGATTTTCTCACTGTAACCCTCTGGACAATTTCTTATTGTAAGGGACTTTCCCCCCTTGCGATTTTGTTCAAGCACTTTCTAATAAAATTCATCATGTGTTACTGCCTCCTATAGTCATAGCTTTTTCCTGGATCTGTCCCCAATTCACTTCAAATTTCGTATCCAACTTTAGGTGAAAGTTTGAGCCTAAACATCAGGTAGTTGTAGAGAACAGCTAAAATGAAAAGAGGCTTCCCCCTCTAGAGGGAAAAACAAAAACACAAAACTGAAGACGATAGAGTGGTCTGACCACTAAGAACTTTTACAAATGGCCCTTCAGTTCTTTCTATTAGAACAGAGTTGCATACTAAGGAGAAACTATAAGAATTGTATCATAATTGAGCAGAATAAAGACAAGAGTTAAATGAGGAAAAAAACATTTAGACTAAAGTAGAGAGTTAAACAGAGCTGGAAAATCTAAGAAAGCAAATTACATAATCTTGAACACTACATAAAAACAACAGAAAAGATAAATTTGAAAAATTTTAAAACTTTCCTGAAGCCCACTTTATTTTAAAACTTTCAGAAAAATAATTTCACAGAAAAAAAGAAGTTGGAAAAATAAGTAGCAAAACCAAGTAGCTGACAGATAATGGGAATCTCAGCCTTGAAACTCCCAGCTCAGTGCTTTATCCAGGCACATTTATCCTTTTAGGTTATTGTTCTCTATAATCTGGTTTATGCAAATCTGTAAGACCCCTAAAGTGTGCTTGTGTTATCATGTCTATTCACCATTTCTACAGAGGTTTAGTGAATGAATACAGGATATAACAAAGGATAAAAGACTATGTTTGAGACTGGGATTTAGTTAATGTCTGTAATAAGGTGTTTTTTAGAAAAAGTAAAGTTAGCCTATAAACTTGAATTGTCATACCAAAATAACCAAAACGGCAATGATTATATGTGAATTTTTTTAATTTTCTCATGTCATTAACACTGCGTATATCTATAAAGAACAATTTAGTGACATGAGGAATCAGCATAGAGATTATGTATATTTTAAGTTTTTCTATTGATATTCTATTTTTATGCATAGGGATGGTTCTGAAGAATAAAAATCTAATTTGAGGAAAGTGGTCTTTGTTTGAGTGATAGGAGACAAGTGTGCACAGGACATGCTACAAACATTCTCCAGGTTGTAGTTAATATTGTAGCAGCAAAAGTAGGATAGAATCTTTATAACAGTAAAATGTTGGGTTCAAATGTATAGACTTTTAACTCTTACGGTTTTCAACTTTCACACCAAAAGTGCATTAATAAACCTTCCTTGGCTAAAGTGTTACATTTTCCCCTTACTAGCTTTTCAAATTATTTTGGCTAATTCACTTTGCCTTTCCTGCATCAAATGCCACATAATGTTATTCACAATTAAGTTATGACAGCATACATTAGGCTCCCACGAAGCAGAGTGGAGATATATTTGCCCCTAAATAGGGGCCTGTTGATAAAAATGTATCAATTTAATCAAGCACAATTTTTAAATTCAAACATAATTTTAGCAACCAAATAAATACTATATTGTCATTTACATTTTAAGCTATGTACATATGAAATATCAATAATTGTTTTCATTGATATTTCAATCATCATGAAATTTTCTAGACTTAATACAGATGTCATCACAATTTATTTAGAAAATATAAATTTTGTTCATCACAAAAAAGGTAACTTCTACTAAAATGTGAGAAAATAATTGAGATTTTTCTTTTAAATCAAGTCTCCAAATATCAAGAGACAGGAATCCTATCCCTCAACAACAGATGAAATGGCATTTCTGGATGGGTAAGAATTTTGAGAAATCACTGTTTATATCATAGATGTAAGTATAGATCTAGATATAGACAGATAAACTCAATGGAGTGCAGGATGAAAAAAAATTTCTTTTAGAAATAGATTGTGTTATCATTAGTAATATTTTAACCACCTATGTTTTATAGGCTATCATATATACATTGAGTCATATCTGAGTAATAGAATACAAGAGTTGATATCTGATACTGTGATAATATTAATAAAAGTGGGTTCAAAATATATCATGGGACTTTAAAATACAAGTGAGTCAGTAACAAATCAAATGACCAATAGGTCTCGCATATTATTGTTATCTGAGGAAATAAAAATGAGAGTTGGTGTCTGGAAAATTTGTATAGAAAATCCCAATATATCCAAAGGATATATTGGAAAACACATGGGAGTAATTTGAGAAGAGCTAAAATTGTAAGGTATTTTTCCCTCTATAATATTGATAATCTTGAAAAAGAAGGCCTGACAAAGATCTAGCTCCTAAAATTGTTTTAAAATATACCTCTAGATCTCTCTTCTATGACATAGCTCCATACTAAGCAGGAATTACAAGTTGAATTATGACTAAGCATAAGAGAGACAACAGAGTTAAAGGAAAGGGAAATTTAGATCAAAGTTGAAAGGCAAACTGAGCTAGAAAATCTAAGAAAGAGAGTTACATATTTTTGAGAACTAGGTCAAGGTTCAAAAACATTAAACACTATTAACAAAATAAGAGAATCAGTAATAAAATGCCATTAAGATGTGCCCTAAAAAATCTTAACCGGTTCTTTCAAAACAAGCTTAAAAAATAGAAAACTGATACAAGACACGAATGAATCTAAATTTGAAAATCTTATAAATGTGCTGAGAACTCAGAAGACAACTAGAAATCACAAAAAGTACATAAAGACAGTAAACTAGAAGAAACACAAGACTGAATAAACATGATAAGGACAAATAGGACAAATGTGAAATTTTAAAAAAGAACAAAAATTTTACAAAAGTAAAGAGAAAAGAAACAATGGACAATAGCAACTATTAACAATAAGCAAAGAAGATCAAATATATGATTAAGAGGTATCGCTAGAGAAGAAAACCAAAGCAAATAGATCAAATTTAAAAAAAAAAGCTATAATTCATGAATATTATCCTTAAATAGAAACAAACTGCATTAGTCTGTTCTTGCATTGCTGTAAAGTAATACCTGAGACTGGGCAAATTACAAAGAAAATAGGTCTAATTGGCTCACAGTTCTGCAAGCTGTACAGAACATAGTGGCATTTGCTTCTGGGGAGGTCTCATGAAGCTTCCAGTCATGGCAGAAGGCAAAGAGAGAGCTAGCACATCACATGGTGAAAGTGGGACAAAAAAGAGAAGGGGGAGGTGCCACACACTGAAACAATTAGATCTTGTGAGAACTCATTCACTATTGCAAGGACGGCACCATCTGCCCTCTTGATCCAATCACCTTCCATATCAAAACATATTCTGGAAAATGTACTGGATTTGAAAGAAAGTGTAATAAATCCTGTATTTTAAACAAAAAGTACATTATATCAGTAAGAAAGAAAATTAGATCATCATTAGACTGTAATAGTAGTGTTTTATGTTGGAAGAAAACAGAGTAACATTTAGATTCTTGATTTGGTCATTACTGCATAACAAATCAACCTACTTAGTGATGAGAAACATATCCCATTTTATTACACTCATGAATCTTGTGGGCTAGTAATTCAGATGTGGCAAAATTGACTTCAGTAATAAAGGACAAAATAAATTGATATCAGCATATATGGATTCAAAAAAATTCTTACCTCGTAGGATATTCCCAAGGAATCTACAAGAAAAAAAAAGCCTTACATGCCCCAAATAACTAGAGATCCAACAAAAAAAAAATTGTGATGAGAATTACATACATGGTTGTGGAACTAAGTCTACATGTTTGCTATAGGAAAAAGAGTTACATAATGGCTATAAGCTCAGGAAATCAAAATATAGTACAACCATAAAAACAGGAGAGAATTAAAATAACAATGCAAAACTTTAAAAATGTTTTCAGTAATTACATAAGAGAGCAATTATATATATTGCTTCTCTTAGGTGGCTGTTCTGTGTGTGTAATGCCAAACAAAATAAAAAGGATAACTGTATGATGCTCAAATTCTGCCGTCTCTCTTGTCCTTTAGAACCACAATTTTCAGGGGAAGAAAGAAGATAGAGAAGTAAGAGAGAAGATGTTAAGTAAAATCTCTGTAGTCTCGACTTTTTTTATTAGGAATGTCAATAACAACTGCTGAGGTATTTGGTCTTCACATTTATTTTCTAATTCTACTGAAAAATACTACAAAATGAGCAATTCCTTCATTGTGTCTTGAATTCCTATTCATAATATTTTTTAAAATCAGGAATTCTGATTGAAATGGCTAATTCCAGGTCTAGGGCAGAAAATATACACGGTGAGGCTAGAACATGTTGCCATGTCAATTAGCAAGTAAATTATCAAGGAAACTGACATTTCAAAAAGAGTTAGGAGCTGACGCTTCAAACTCCCAACTAGCTAAGTGTAGTTCACTCTCTATTTCAATAACAATAAAAATTGTAATGAATTGGGTCCTAGAACATATATATGAATCTATTATTTCATTAAAATACTAGAAAAAAATTGGCTAATTGTGGAAGATGTTAGAAAAATCATTGCTTTATCCAAAAGATGACCAATAATGCAAAAGAATCAAACATCCTGGTCTTTCGTCATAAATGGTTCCACTGGAAGAAAATAACAGGTGAGTAAAAGTGTCTTATTTTAAAACTATTTCATATGTATACCTGTGCCATGTTGGTCTACTGTACCCTAGAATTGAAAAGTATTAAAAAAAATTGCAAATAATAAATGAAAAAGAAGTGATAGCAATGGAATATTATTATTTACCAACCTCTATTTGATTACTAGATATAGGCCGTCTATAGACAGCAATGTTAACACTAAAAATGGGAGATGACCAGATGGTGTATCGCTTATTGTCTTGCTAACCACCTATAGCCATACTGAAGGAATCTAATGTAAATTTGATTCAGTCTCTGGATGGTACTGTCTACTTTTAGAAAATACAGAGGACAATGGAACATATTAAACCATACCATTGTTATGCAATCAATAGAATTCACACTTTAGAAAACTCTACAAGTCAAATAGTTCAGGTTAATACACAGAAAAATAATGAAGAAATGGTAGGATGGGAGAGATCTATATAGCAAAAGATATATATATATTATTTTTTAATTTTGTAAATGAAACATAGCAAGCTTTATGAGAAAACACATAAGGATCTTTAAACTATTGAATAATAATTGACAATAATAAAAAAGAAAGTGATTACTATTAAAAATGTGTAAAGGTTATTAAACTAATAGGAGTGAGATACTTTCTGGAAGTTTGGCAAAAACTAGATTCACCTCTAGCAATTTATGAAGACATACATTTGGTTGCTATATTACAAAATATATACATACACACACACACACACACACGTTTTGTATAGTTTTCTGTGTCTATGCTTTAAGATTAAGACATTCTTAAAATGTTTGAACAAAAGAAAAGTAGACAATAACAAAGAAAGTAAAATAGAATTGTCTACAAAGTATATTTCTATATTGATATCGATAGAGATACATAATGTAGATATATATAATATTATAGTAATATTCCTTGTAGTTATTAAAAGTCTAATAGTAAAAAAAGCATAAGCTAGTAATTTGTATACTTCCATTTACACAGAAAAAGAAAATAGCTAAAAACATATTTAAAACCATCAAGCATCAAAGAAATAAAGCAAAAATGATAATAGTTTATATTTTAAAAATTTAAAAATCAAATCTTTACTGTGGGGTTAGGTTTTGGGGAAACAGGAATTCTAAAAACTACTAGAAAGGTAAACAGTTCATAGTTTTTAGAGCATAACATGGATATATCATTTGTAGCTATCTTTTAATCCTTGATTAACCAAGCACTTTCTGGCAATGTATTCAAAGGCTAAAATAATTAATGTGTACACATTTTTATCTAAAAAGATATCCATTAAATTAAATCATAAAATATTAGACACTACTCAAAATGGAAAAAGCAGTAATAATACACTAATTGTCTATCTCATATCATGAAATAGCCAACAAAAAATGTAATTTATGTTGCCACTAAAAATAACTCTATATGTCATAACAAATATCCACAACATATTAACAAATAATATCCTATAAATAATGTACATACTTATACCATTAACAACAATAAAATATTTCCTCCAACATTAAGATTACCAAATATATGTGATTCTCAATATTTTTCAAACTTTCTAAAATAATTATTACATTTCTGATGAAAGTTCTAAAAATGATTTAAAACCAATTTAAAAGCAAATTAATAACAAAAAGTTTTTAATAAATATGACCAAGTTTTATTACATTTGTTAAGTACATTTTTAAAAAGACTATAAAAACACCAAAATCTCCTTAAAAAGAATACGATTGAGTAATTTTCTATTAAAATATAACTGAACACATTAAAATAAAATAGGCAACTCCTAACAATAAAAATAAAGATGACTAGTTTTAAAATTATCACTTAATTTAATTTTACAATAATGGAAATACAGATTCAGTCATATGTTATTGTTTTCCTGTTTGTTTTTCAAATGTTTATTTTCTAGTTAGATAGTCAATTTCTACTTCTCAAGGCAATAATATTCAGTGATAACAATGATGCACCAAGATGAGCCATTTTATTCGTCGATGATATTGATATTGGCAGAAATATTTCAAAAAGTAATTTGCCCATAGAGATCTAGAATGTTAAATCAGTATTACACATTTTGTGCAATAATTCAGTTTTCTATTCTAGACAACATGTGAAATGTAAACTATAAGAAGGCCCAAAGTTATTTATAATAGCAAGAAATAGGAACAAACTTAACTGTCTTATACTACTAAAATGATCATAGTAGGTAAAAAAGTTATGGCAAACCCAAAGAGAGAAATATTATACAGATTTCCAAGTGACATAAATGACTCTTTTGAAATCACATTGAAAAATGCCTAAGATAAAATATTCAATAAAAAGTGATGAAGTATGAAACACCATTTTCAGATTAAAGAAAATGGTCTTAAATTATAAATGTGTTTTATATTTGGTTGCTATATTTTCATATAGTTTTTTATTCTGTTAATTATTCTTCTAAATATTTTAGGTTTTCTAAGAGAGCAGGTATATTTTTGTATCAGGAAAAATGTTTTCCCAATTTATTATACTCTATATTGTTTTTCAGGACATAGACATTATATCAGAAAAATATGTTTAGTGACAGTAAAAGAAAATCCAACACTGGGTTTGAAAACATGTATTTGTTAGGACACTGAAAATTTCAGAAGCCGTCTGAGCAATTATAATTTTATAATTTCTCTGTATTTTTTCATCTCTTATATTTGCTACTTTTAAATTTTATACTGCAACAGGTTTACTCCAGGAAAAATATAGTTACATGCTTTTCTTTTTCAGAGTCAGAAAAGAAAGCATCTTTTGATTTGTCTGATTGAACTATCTAAGCTAATCCAAAGTGTATTGGAATAGACAAACTGTTGTAGACAAATCAGAATCATTTCTAGAGATGCTGCTACATACTCATTTTGCAGGTTAAATGGATAGTATAGATGCAGCCATCAAGTCCACACTAGAGGTAACATAACACACAAGAAGGAAAATCTACTCAGAAAGTTTCAAGCATTATTAAATAACTTTCTTTGAAAAGGGAAATAATCCATTTGATTATACAGAAAAAACTTATTAAAATAGCAATTCTAAACATTGATAATGAAGAGTAGCATGCTTTATTCTGAGAAAGCACTTATTTTAGAGGGGAAAAAAGCCTGAATTTTTTTCTGGTTTCTGTATTTAAAAAAAACGGAGAAAGTAGTTTTAGCTCTGATAAGTAAAAAGCTTAGAACTCATCACTCTCATCTGTACATAAGAAAAAGAAAACAAAATCAATGACTTTCCTTGCACTTAATTAATGCAACAAGGCAAAAACACAATTTCAAGGTCTGAAGAGACAGGCAAATACAGAGAAGTACAGCAGAAATTGACTTACTTGGAGCAGGAGTTGCAGGAGCCATAAACTGTTACAAATATTTACATGGTTATTTTGATTGATTGTTGGAGATAAAATGTGGACTAGTCTTAGAAGAAGAAACTCCTGGGGGACCCAGTCTTAAGAGGGTCTCCACATTTATATAGGTTTTACTCTCAGGAGCTCTAACAGTTCTCAGAGCAAAGAATAAGAAAAGTCCCTTTGTGTTTCTGGCAGGGGGAGAGAAAAGTCATCATTTGGAAACATGGCCAGAGTGCTCTCCATAACAAAAAAGAAAAGTTCTTGCTGGAATCTTAACAGAACCAGGGGAAGGGAAATCCCCCAATTCTAGCCAATTCTAGCCCCATCTGCCTTTCTGTCTCACCCAAGAGAACGGAAGAGTTAGTAAACATTTGTGAAGGTCACAAAGTTCAGGGACATAGGCCCATTAAAAGACTAAGATATAATCATAAGATTGTAGAATACTCCTTTGTACTTCCATCAGCAGAAGAAATCAAAAGGATATGCTGGAAATAAAAAAAGCACTGAGCCAGGCACCTGTAGTCCCAGCTACTAGGGAGACTGAAGTGGAAGAATCCCTTTGAGCCCAAGAGATCAGTAGTTCAAGGACAACACAGCAATAACTTGTCTGTTAAAAAAAATTACTGTAGTAGAAATGAAGAATATTCTTGATGGGCTCCTAGAACATCCAAGAACTGTTACATTTTTAAAAAGTGTAACATTAACATAGACATATTTGAAATATCAGAAAGAGAATCATGAAGGAACAGAGCAGGAAAAACATATTCTGAATGTAAAATGGTTGATGATTTTCAAAATTAATAATAGGCACTCAATCCCAGATCCAAAAATCTCTGAGTAGAAAAAAAAATGCTAAAACCAATAAAACACACACACATGCAACAAACAAACAAGCAAAACTCAGCTACACCTAGGTTATCATGAAAATTGTGGGAAGCCAAAAACAAGGAGAAAATCTTGAAAGAAGTCAAAGGAAAAATAATACCTTACCTATAGAAGAACAGAAACCATGTAAAATAAAGAGGCAGGTGGATTGAAACATTTAAAGTGTGGAAGGACAAGAAGGAGGAGGATGCAGGGGAGGAGGAGGAGAAAAATACACCAACCCAAGGATTCTTTACCTAGAAAAGTATCCTTCAAATGTGAAGCAGAAATAGTTTCTTAGAAAAACAAAACTGAAGGAATTTGTCACAAGTAGGCCTGCCATGTAAGAAATATTAAAATAAGTTTTTCTAGATAAAGAAAAATTATATATGTCAAAAACACAGACCTAGCTAAACAAAGAATGTAATAGAAGAAATAATGAGAGTTAAGATTGGAGGGTCTGGGTCAAAATGGCCAACTAGAAGCAGTGGAAATCAAAAGTTTCCATCAAAAAGAACCAAAACAGCATGTGAATCCTGCACCAGCAATCGAGGTATCCAGGTTCTGTCATCAAGACTGGCTTGGCAGCTAGTGTGACCCACAGAAAGAAAGGAAGAGCAGGGTGGTGTGGCAGCCCACACAATAACCACATGGGGCAGGTGAGCCCCCCCCCCCG
The DNA here is from genome assembly GCF_043159975.1 of Macaca nemestrina. Taxonomy (NCBI): domain Eukaryota; kingdom Metazoa; phylum Chordata; class Mammalia; order Primates; family Cercopithecidae; genus Macaca; species Macaca nemestrina. The sequence continues at coordinate 162,386,348 of NC_092128.1, read as the reverse complement.
CCCCGATCCAAGGGAGGCAGTGAGTGAATGTGTTACCCAGCCTGGGAATTGTGCTTTATCTACATAACTGTGCAACCCAGAGTTCAGAAAATCCCACTTGTGAGCCCACACCATGGGGGCCTTGGCTCCCAACCACAGAGTAATGCAGATTCTCAACGGCCACTCAACTGGAATCTGCCTAAGCCTGCTGATTTCCCAGGTGGAGGGGCAGCCATCACCACTGCTGCTGCTGCTGTTTGCTGTCTAAGCTGTCTGAGCTTCTTGAGGGAGGAGTGGCAGTCACCACTGCTGATTTCCCAAGGGAGGGACAGCTGCCACCATTGCTGCAGTCTGCTGTCTAAGCCATCTGAGTTTCCTTGGGTAGGGGTAGCAATTATTACTATTGCTGCAGGCTGTGCTTTTTCCCTGCTGGAGCCAGGGAGGCTGGGTGGCTTGATCCCAAGAGGTATTCCCCAAAGCACATCACACCGGCTGTGGCAGATGGCTGCCAGAATACCTCTTCAGGTCAGACCCTTGCACAACCCTCCTTACTGGGTGGGACCCTCCTGAAGGAACTCCAACAACTTCATCCAAGGGCTCAGGGATAGAACCTTGATCTTCCTGGGCCTGAGCCCCTAGGAGGAGAGGTGACTGTAGTCTCTGTGGACTGGCAGACTTAGTCTTTCTTCCTGCTTGCTCTGAGGAATCTGGGCAGCCCAGATGAGTGGATCTTCCCCCAGCACAGCACAGCCCCTCCACCAAAGGGCAGCCAGAGTGCGTCATTAAATGGGTCCTGGTTCCTGTGTGCCCCAACTGGGTAAGACACCCCAACAGATGTCACCAGACACCCTATACAGAAGTGTTCCTACTGGCATCAACTTGTTGCCCTTCAAGGTCAGAGATCCCAAAGGAAGGAGGAGACACCCATCTTTGATGCTCTCCAGCCTCCTCAGGTGACAACTCCAGGTGCAGGAGTGAACCAGATGAATAGGCTTGAAGAGATACCCTGGAAAACCATAGCAGCCCTACAGAAGAGGAACCTGACGATTGAAAGAAAAACAAACAAACAAAAAGCAAAACAGCATCAATGAAAAAAGTCCCAATCAAAACCACATCCAAGTGTCAGCAGCCTCAGAGATCAAAACCAGACAAACTCATGAAGATGAGAAAGAACCAATGAAAAAATGCTGAAAACCCAAAGGCCAGAGTGCCTCTTCTTCCCCTAATGATTGAAACACCTCTCCAGCAAGGGCACCAAACTGGACAGAGGATGAGAAGGGCACCAAACTGGACAGAGGAAGAGATGGACAAATTGATAGAAATAGGCTTCAGAAGGTGGGTAATAAACTTTGCCGAGGCTAAAGGAACATGTTTTAACCCAATGCAAATAACTTAAGAACCATGATAATGATACAGCTCCGATGAGTGGATGAACATCAGGGCTCTTGTCTCATGCCAAATTAGATAAAATGACATGGACACATGTGGAGTGGTTTTAAGAAGCCGAGAGTTTAATAGGCAGCAAAGAAGGGAGAAGAAAGGAGGAAAAACTGCTCCCTACAGAGACAGAAGGAGGAGGGGCTCCAAAGCCAAGAGAGGGGACCCCAAGTGTGGTGGATATCAGCCAGTTATATGAGGAGGTTGGAAGAGGTTGTGTTTGATTTGCATAGGGTGCAGGGGATTGGTTTGACCAGGCCTGTCATTCACTTCGCCCATTAAAAAACTGGCCCCCGCACCCTAACCTTTAATATGCCAATGTAGGGCACCATAATGTTCTACACAAGTGGGGATATGTGGGGGTGGCCATGTTGCCAGGCACATGTGGAGGCAAGGGCAAGAGGACAATGGTGGGAATCACCATGTTGGGTGGACCCAGTTTCTAATGGCCGGCATTTGATATCAAAGGTTGTCAGCTGGTTAGAGCCCGGGCTTTTCTGCTAGACAAGACACTTTTCTGGAGCTACTTTAAAAGAGACAAAAACTTTCCAAGGACCCCTTTTCCTCTCTATTTGCCTAAAGTAATTTCTTTAAAATTCCTATAAGATCTCCCCCTGTGGAGAAGTCACCCTAACTGCTATTGGGAGGTTTTGGGCAATGACTCTTTCTGGCTACTTCCTGCTGAAAAGGGGCGTTCAATGGGGAACAGCAGCTGGGGTTCCTCCTGGGGTTGATCTAAGGGTCCTTGGAAGAATGGCGTGTCCATGTGTAGTTCAGTTTGCAGCACCATTTGGAGTTTAATTACTTCTAGGTGAAAAAAAGCAATTCAAATTATAGTATTGAGTATACAGGGTCCAAATATTAATAAAAGACATATAAGCAAGAGAGGGCTTAATAAAGGGATTAACCACTTTGAGAAGAAAAGAGCCTTTTTCCAGAAAAACAAGATCCAAGAAGAGAAAAACATAAAGATCTTTCGAATATACGTATAACTTGAATATCTATGTTTAATTAAGCCTAGCACTCTTTAAGAAAATCCTTTCAAATCCCCTGTTACTTCACTTTAGCCACGTGAAACAGTTAAGATTTTCTGCTTTTGAACTTTATAAAAAAATAACGTCACAGGTGAAATTGACAAGCTTTAATTAGGTTATGACTTAACCACAGGCGTACAAGGTATTTGTAAAGGGGTGATAGGCAGCTTTTGAAGCTGTCATTGCAAAATTGTGACTGAGACAGTGAAAGAGATCTGACCCAAACAACTCCATTTTGCTTCTAGCTCCCAAGCTTTCCTTGCCCTTTCCTGGGCACAACTGTGGGAGGAGCTGGGTTTACAGTTTATAGTCTAAAACAAAGATGATAACAACCCTTTCTTAAGATACACTTCCCTATTGTCTGAGGACCAGCCCAAGAAACTAGCCATACAATTAGAAACTATGACCCAGGAGCTGTGCAGCTGAAGGCTGCAAGATTTTGATACTCCCTAAATTGCTTTTAAAATCAGTGCATAAGATATTTTGTAAACCCTGCCCCTGATGGATTACCTGGCACCACCCAGATTGATAAACTGGCTTATCTGATTTTGTGGTGCTCACCCAGGTACTGACTTAGCAGAAAAAGACAGCCACCATTGTAAAATGGTGGAGGCTAAAACGAAGTATTGCCACATGGTTACAGGTCATGTTCCCAAGGACATGAAACAAGATGGAGGCCTGTAGCCAAGTTTGTTACTGACTCTTTTGCTGGGCTGGCTTGAACAGCCAACTTATGGGGTCCTAGGCCTCCATCCTAAACCAAGATACCCTTTATTTGACAGAACAATACAGAAAGACCTGCAAACCACACCAGATTGTCTACAACTTAAGATCCATCTCACACATCCTTTTTCATTAATTATAAATTTACAGAGATTATAAACGTTTATCCTTATTATCCCTTTTACCGGTTTGCACAGTGAGAGAAGTCAAAAGCCCCATCTGTAAGAAATTTTTACCAATTTTCAGGCATATGAGGCTTCTGGGTTCCCTTCCCCCTAGTTTAACTCTAAGTCAAGCATTGTAAGGTTTGGAACTTTTTCCAGGTTGGAAGAACATTATAAAAGAGATAGAAGTCATTTTAAACCACCAAAAAAGGTAAAACACCATAGAAAGGGGTGCCAATTAGAGTTGTCAAAATATATTGCCTTTTTTCCTATTTCTTTGCCTTTCTCATTTTCTCTTTTCCCTTTTGGCCTACTATAGGAGACATACTGCTCGTCTCCAAAATTTTCTTCTGCTCACAGAGCTGCCTGTTTTAGCTGCAATTAGGGTTTGGCTAAGGAGTACCATAACATTCCTCTATGAGCGGTCAAACACCTGAGTTAAATTTTGAAAAGCTCTTATATACCTATTAGGGTCATCAGAAAATTGGCCCAAGTCTCCTTTTACTTGCCTAAGACCCTGCAATGAGAAGGGGACTTGAAAGGGGCCCAAATAAGGGAATCCTCAGATGATTTCCCTGAAAGTTACTTTTTTCATTTGGGGAAACTATTTTCCCTGGGCCTGCCCAATATGGCTCCTAAAAGAACCGGTTTGATTTTGCAACATTTGCAAAGGTCTAGTAAAAAGGTCATACCCTTGTGCACCAAAAGAAAATAAGCCACTTTTTCTTCAAAGTTTCAAGGTTGGAGGAGTCCAGTTCTTCAACATGCAATCCAGGGGAGTGCATGTTGAAGATTATCTGTTACCCATCTAAAAAAAGAAGTGAGGATAAAAGAGAAGTGAGGATAAAAGAGTCTCTTTGCTTTTGGTTTGTGATCTAGGATTGAGACGAAAACAGTAGAGGGTGTCCCCTCAACTATTTTTTCTCCTTTGCTCCTGAATCCTGCCACCCATTTAAATGTGCCACGCATTACAGCAGGCGTGACCCTAAAATCCATGGCACCAGAGGACCTAAACTTTTGATCCTCAGCCATGCTGTCCCCAGGCAGTCTTAGTCCCCTGCCTTTTATTTCCCTTTGACTTCCTAGACTTGTGCAGCCTGTATACCTTCCCACCCCCCACTAAAAAAAAAAAAAAAAAAAAAAAAATTTCAAGAAAAATAATGTAACTGGGCAAGGCCCCTTTAAGGGAGAAGGGTGTGCTAGAATGAACTCTATATAGTGCTGTTATAGCCCATGCTAAAGTGTTTACCCACAGAAGAATAGTTCCAGTTAACTTCTGGACTTAAAATCCCCTACTAATTAAGTACTGTCTTAATAGGAGACAAAATAGGTGCCTTAAAGAAATGTAGGAACCAAATGGCCATTTTCCTCTCGGTGGGACAATATCGAGACTAAAATTTGGCTATGGAGGACATCTTACCCCTAACTGCTAAAGGCAGGAATTTCTCTTCCCAGAAGAGTCCTAAAGACTGATTTACTTCCACGAGTTGACTTTGTTGGCTTATAAATGCTATTTGCGCTCCAGAGAAGTGGTAGCAAGTAACCTCACCACAGGGGAAAATGGGAAAACTCTTTCTAGGGGGTAAAAGTCCTTGCACAGTTCATGCAAAGAAAGAGCAAGAGGCCACAGATAGAGAAGGAAGAAGAGTTTTGCAACAGGACAGTTGAGGATGCTCTACCAACACCCAGAATGGGCTGTCGGAGTCTGTGTCTGGTACAGAGGCCTTTGAATCACACCAGGGTGTGCCCTGGCCAGAAATTCTCAGTTGCCTCAGAAATTTTCCCAGCCTCACATGATGCTGAGGTCTCCCATGAAAAGAAGCTAGTTCAAACATGGCCAACATTCCCAATACCCATGGGTAGTGGGGTTCTCCATGTTCTCCCCAGCAAGCCTCACATCCGTGTCTTTAGTATGACAGTCAACACTAAGAAACGTTTCTGGAACTGCTTTAAAAGAGATGAAAACTTTCTCAGGACCCCTTTTCTTCTCTATCTGCATAAAATAATTTCTTAATAACTCCTGTAACAATAACAGGTTACAGGAGTTGCTAACTAGAATAACCAGTTTAGAGAGGAACACAAATGACCTGATGGAGATGAAAAACACAGCATGAGAACTTCACGAAGCCTACACAAGTATCAATAGCCAAATTGTTCAAGCAGAAGAAAGAATATCAGAGTTTGAAGACTATCTTGCTGAAATAAAGCAGGCAGACAAGATTAGAGAGAAAAGAGTAAACAATAATGAACAAAACCTCCAATAATCATGGGACTATACAAAAAGAATGAACACACAATAATTGGAGTATGGAGAGAATGGAACCAAGTTGGAAAACAACCTTCGGGATATCATCCAGGAGAACTTCCTCAACCTAGATTGATAGACCAACATTTAAACACAAGAAATAAGAGAACCCCACCAAGATAATCCACAAGAAGATCAACCTCAACACACATAATCATCAGGTTCTCCAAGATCAAAATGAAGGAAAAAATATTAAGGGCAGCCAGAGGGAAAGGCCAGGTTACCTACAAAGAGATGCCCATCAGACTAAGAGCGGATCTCTCAGCAGAAATGCTACAAGCCAGAAAACAGTAGGGACCAATTTTCAACCCATAATATCATATCCAGCCAACAAAGCTTCATGAGTGAAGGAGAAATAAAATCCTTTTCAGACAAGCAAATGATGAGGGAATTCATCACCACTAGGTCTGCCTTGCAAGAGCTCCTGAAGGAAGCACTAAATATGGGAAGGAAAAACCAGTACCAGCCACTGCAAAAACATAGCAAAATACAAAGACCAGTGTCATTATGAAGAATGTGCATTAACTAGTGTGTGAAATGACCAGTTAACATCATAATGACAGGATCAAATTCACACATAACAATATTAACCTTAGATGTAAATGGGCGACATGCTGCAGTTAAAAAACACACAATGGAGAACTGGATAAAGAGTCAAGACTTATTGATGTGCTATATTTGAGACACATCTCATGTGCAAAGACACATATAGGCTCAAGATAAAGGGATGGAGGAAAATTTTTCAAGCAAATAGAAAGCAGGAAAAAGCAGGAGTTGCAATCCTAGTTCTGACAAAATGGAATTTAAACCAACAAAGGTCAAAAAAGACAAAGAAGGACATTATATAAAGGTAAAGGGGATTAATTCAACAAAAAGAACTATCTATCCTAAAAATGTATGCACCCAATATAGGAGCACCCAGATTCATAAAACAAATTATTAGAGCCATCCAAAGAGACTTAGACTCCAACACAAAATAATGGGAGACTTTAACATCCCACTGTCAATATTACAGATCAGTGTGATGAAAAATTAAAAAGTATATTCAGACTTGAACTGAGCTCTGGACCTAATAGATATCTACAGAACTTTCTACCCCCAAACAACAGAATATATATTATTCTCAGTGCCACATCGCACATACCGTAAAATTGGAAGGCAATACCTTTTAGGACACAGGCATAGGTAAAGATTTTATGATGAAATTGCCAAAAGCAAATGAAACAAAAGCTACAATTGACAAATGGGATCTAATTAAACTAAAGTGCTTCTGCAGAACCAAAAAAAATATCAATCATCAGAGTGAACAGACCACCTACACAATGCAAGAAAATTTTTGCAGTCTACCCATCTGACAAAGGGCTAATATTCAGAATTTACAAGGAACTTAAACAAATTTACAAGACAAAAACAAACAACTCCATCAAAAAGTGGACAAAGGACATGAACAGACAGTTCTCAAAAGAAGACATTTATGCTGCCAACAAACATATGAAAAAAAGCTCAACATCACTGATCATTAGAGAAATGCAAATCAAAACCACAATGAGATACCATCTCAAACCAGTCAGAATGGAAATTATTAAAAAGTCAAGAAACAACCCATGCTGGTGAGGCTGCAGAGGAATCAAAATACTTTTACACTATTGGTGGGAATGTAAATGAGTTCAATCATTTTGGAAGACAGTATGGTGATTCCTCAAAGATCTAGAACTAGAAATACCATTTGACCCAGCAATCCTATTAATGAATATATACCATAAAAATATAAATCATTCTACTGTAAAGATAAATTCATAAATATGTTTATTGCAGAACTATTCACAATAGCAAAGACATGCAACCAACCCCAATGCCCATTAATGATAGACTGGATAAAGAAAATGTATATATACATGATAGAATGCTATGCAGTCATAAAAAGGAATGAGATAATGTCCTTTGCAGGGACAAGGTTGAAGCTGGAAGCCAGCATCCTCAGCAATTAACAGAGGAACAGAGAACCAAACACCACATATTCTCACCCATAAGTGGGAGCTAAACAATGAGAACCCATGGACACAAGGAGGGAATCAACACACATCGGGTCTGTCGGGTGTGGGTGAGAGGAGGGAGAGCATCAGGACAAATAGCTAATACATGCGGGGCTTAATACCTATGTAATGTGTTGATAGGTGCAACAAACCACCGTGGCACACGTATACCTATGTAACATACCTGCACATTCTGCGCATGTATCCCAGAACTTAAAGTAAAATTAAAAAGAAAACCGTTAACTAAGATTTTTTATTTTTCTTATCATTAATCAATCTATTAGATAACTAGAATGTGATAAATATGGGAAGGAAGAATTATGAATACTGTACTATAAGGTATATGCACTAGTCATAAAATAGTATTAAAGTTTGTACTGATTTAAAAATAATTTTAGATTAATCTTAAATAAATAATGCAAACTCTAAAGCATGGGAAAAATTTAAAAATGAAGGATAACACGTATGCTCTAGTTGATAAACTTGCCTATCATAGGGTTATAATTTAATAACTCTATTTCCCCTGTAAATGTATTTTGGAAGGCAACCATTAAGTAAATCATGGTGGATGGTTGAGCCTAGTTTCTCACTGAGGTGAAAATTTCAGGCTAAAAATTAAAGTGATCAACATGGTAATACACAAGAGTTAGTGAGAGACAGGACCAGCTAGATTTCCTAGGTCACTAAGAATCCCTAAGTCTAGCTGGGAAGGTGACCGCATCTACCTTTAAACACAGGGCTTGCAATTTAGCTCACACCCGACGAATCAGGTGGTAAACAGAGCTCACTAAAAAGCTAATTAGGCAAAAACAGGAGGTAAAGAAAAAAGCTAATTAGGCAAAAACAGGAGCCAATCATCTATTGTCTGAGAGCACAGAGGGAGGGACAATGAACGGGATATAAACCTAGGCATACAAGCTGGCAATGGCTACCCTCTTTGGGTCCCCTCCCTTTGTATGGGATCTCTGTTTTCACTCTGTTAAATCTTGCAACTGCACTCTCTTATGGCCCGTGTTTGTTACTGCTGGAGCTGAGCTTTTGGTCGCCCTGCCTCCATGGCAGACCAGCCTCTGACTTTCATCCCTTCAGATCCCACACAGTGTCTGCTGTGCTCCTGATCCAGCAAGGCACCCATTGCCACTCCTGGTCAGGCTAAAGGCTTACCTTTGTTCCCGCACAGCTAAGTGCCCCGGTTCGTCCTAATCGAGCTGAACACTAGTCACTGGGTTCCATGGTTCTCTTCTGTGACCCATGACTTCTAACAGAGCTATAACACTCACCACATGGCTCAAGATTCCATTCCTTGGCATTGGTGAGGCCAAGAACCCCAGGTCAGAGAACACAAAGCTTGCGACCATCTTGGAAGCAGCCTGCCACCATTTTGGAAGCAGCCCATCACCATCTTGGGAGCTCTGGGAGCAAGGAACCCCCGGTAACATTTGGAAAAATTGAATTCATTTTTACCTTAATATGGATATGATGGTTAAATAAATTAATTGGTAGATATGTGTGTATATCTATAGGTTAGCTTTTTCATTCCTGTCAACTGAGAGGGCCTAAAAGAACAGGAGCAAAGAGCACTAGATCTTGATTTCTAGTATCATTAACCATTAAAGAAACTAACACTCCTTAGAGAAATGGCTGATTCTAAGGCTGAGGCAGAAAATTAAAAACTTGAGTCTGGAGTGTTATGTGGCATTAGAAAGGAAGAAAGTGCTCAAAAACAACAAACAAACAAAAAAACCCTTTCACTGATAAACGTATTTCAAAGGAACAAAATAGCCAACTGAGAGAGCTCCCAATGCCCAAAGCTGGAAAAATTTGAGAAACAAAGGAAAAAAGTAGTATTGGATTATAACATAAAGTACACAATAAATACACATGACTCCATACTGTTACATAAAAGTGATTGTGTAATTTACCAAACAGGAAAGAAGTGACATAATAATTCTCCACCTAAGTGTGGGCTGTGTATAACAACTGCCTTCCAAGGTACATAGTATGGGAATAGAGACAAAACCAGTGACTCTAGAGTGAAGAAACTTGACACTTGACAAGAACCACTTCAGCCAGATGACCAAGATCTATATCAACAGTGATACAACTTGTTGATAGTATGTACTCTATATGATGTGATGATAACAGGACTTTATATCAGTGCTCTTGCTCCACAAATCTCAGTATAGTTATGACACTAAACCAGGATTTTTCTTTTTTTTTCATTTTTTCTCTTTGAGATGGAGTCTCGCTCTGTTGCCCAGGCTGGAGTGCAGTGGTGCCATCTGGGCTCACTGCAAACTCTGCCTCCCGGGTTCACGCCATTCTCCTGCCTCAGCCTCCCGAGTAACTGGGACTACAGACACCCACCACCACACCCGGCTAATTTTTTGTATTTTTAGTAGAGATGGGGTTTCACCCTGTTAACCAGGATGGTCTCAATCTCCTGACCTCGTGATCCACCCACCTCGGCCTCCCAAAGTGCTGGGATTACAGGCGTGAGCCACCACACCTGGCCAAACCAGGATTTTTCAAAAGCTTACTTCCCAAAGCTGTCACCTCTAAGAGGAGCTTACGGTGATGTGACAAGAACCATGTAATGTGGTATCCCAGATGAAATTCTGGAACAGAAAATTAGGGGAAAACTAAGGAAATGTGATTAATCAAGAATTTTAGTTAAAACAATGTCCAATATTTCTTAATTGTGACAAATATAGTATTCTAAAGTAAGATGTTAATAATAGAGAAAACTCTATGTGTGAAAGGGAAATCTCTTTGCTATATTCTTGTTTCTATAACTCTAAAACTTTAAAAAATGTGTTAAAAATAAAGTGGAAAATAGATACATGCACTAGATTTGTAGTTACTAAATCTATGCATACTTCTGGACAAGAAAGTCATGGTAAAATAAAAGGAATAGAAGTTTGATAGAATATTAAATAAGTGTTGAAAGTAGAAAAATTGTGGATAATTTTTAATTTTTAGATTTTTTTTACACTACTCTTGTCACCTTCAATTTTCAATTAAAAGTATGTATGAAAATAATACAAATTGTTGACAAAATGTAATGGTATTATCTAATGGGAGAATATATTTGTAAGAGACTCATATAGACAGTTTTTCAGAGCTATGTTTATAAAATCATATTGAAATCAATAGGACTAAAACTCTCATATTTTATACAAAATCACACATTTGGGCAAAAATCTGTGACACCCAGGACTGTGTTAACTAGAGTTAGGTGGTCTGAATATGTGATATATTTAACCATGGTTGTGGATGCTGAGTGATCTACATTTTGAAACTTAGAAATTAAAATAGAAACATTGAATTGGAGAGATGCATAATTCCATTTTAAATACCATTTGCCTCTTTATTCATTATGTTTCAGAAAGTAGTATTTTTAAAAAATAACCATGTTTCTCCAATTCACTGTGCACATGTAGATGCATTCAAATGTATTGAAAAGAGGAGAATTCCAATTTCATCCCACCGTTTTGAGGAATGCAGATAATTCTCATATGCAAATATTTCATGAACAATTATGAGTTCATTTCAGCACAATGAACTTGCCTCTTTAAAAAAAAAACTATTGCAAATTGGTCCTTTAGATCTCCATTTAATTATTAGCAGCCTTTTAAAATGTTCTCTTTGTGTTTAAAAGAGATTGAAAATGCCTGGCTTTTTCTCAAATGCCTACAGGTATTTCTTTAGAGGAAAATAGGCTTTGCTAGAGACCATGACCTTACTGTGAGGCTGTTCAAAGATATTTAAAATAGATAGAATTGTGACTGTGTACAATAGGTCTAGCTTCAGTTATTTCAAAACAGCTATTTCTGTGACATAAAACAGTAGAAAAAAACTCACAAAAGTGGTAGGCTATGAACTTGATTTGCATTGCTGTTTCTATTGTTACTATTTTTTGTAAAAGAAGATAAATTAATGGACTCAAAGAGATTTTTTAAAAATTATTTTCTAATACACTTTACATAGATAAATAAAATTTACATATTGATTATTAAAGAGAATTAAAAATTTTTTACTTCTTTCAAGGTATGAGGTCACACTGCTCTGTAAAGAGCCAAAGATGTTTCAAATACTTTCATTTTGTGGGATGGGAAGCTTTAATTTAGCATAAGTTTGAGATGGGAATGATTGCCTGGACTTGGGTTGAGAATAATTTCTAAATAGGACAGTCAGACCTATCTGAATTGCAATTTTGAAATAGACACAATTAGCTCTATATGTGTGCAGGGTAACATAATAGAAAGTATGTATACTAGATCTGATTAATAAGGTTCCTATGGTAAGGTATTAGATTGAGTCGGATGTTTCTCTGAACTACAGAAAGTTCAAGCTTCTCTATTTTATAAAGGGCAAGGTATATCACAACCTTGAGTGAAAGACAACTCTTAACGGCTCATAAACGATCAAGACTGATCCTGTAGACACATAGCTGTTGTCCTGCTAATCTAATGTGTCCTGTTTGCTACGTGGAATCTTTAGAAACTTGGAAAATTGATAAATTGTAGCCTTAGGCCTGGAATCATTAAAATTGGAATGTGATGCTTTGGTACAGTTAAGACCAGCCACAAGGCAGCCTCTGAAGAAATATTTCTTTCTCTGTACCTTTTTGGGCATTTTTCTGTAGGAACAAGAAATGGACAGTATAATGAAAGGGTTATTATTAAATATTTAAAACAGCAAAAAATTTAGGATTGACTTTTTTTGGCTTAAATTATGTTTTCATGTGCTGCTGCTGTTAAAGCGTAGTGCTATAATTGATTTGACCAAGAAAACTGATAATAATTCTAGTTAGTAAAAGAAATAAGGACTAAGTTAATTTGAGTTTTTCAATATTATGTCCTGTACAGTCCATTGCAGAGGTTTCTGAGGGCCAACGTTTAAAAAGTATTTCCCAGGTGCATTGAAATTTCCCTGGCTCATGCCTGAAATCCCAGCACTTCTGGAGGCTGAGGCGGGCGAATCACGAGGTCAGGAGTTCTAGTATAGCCTGACCAATATGGTGAAACCATGTCTCTACAAAAAATACAAAAATTAGCCGGGCATGGTTGCACGCGCCTGTAATCCCAGCTACTCGGGAGGCTGAGGCAGGAGAATTGCTTGAACCCAGGAGGCGGAGGTTGCGGTGAGCTGAGATCACACCACTGCACTCCAGTCTGGGCAACACAGCAACACTCTGTCTCAAAATAATAATAACAATAATAATAATAACAAGTGTTTCTATAAGCTTAGAAAATACAATATTATATGTATCATGTTGTTGTATTAGGAGTAGGGACAAAAATTGAGGAAAAGACACTGACTAAACTCTTGATTTGGATTTTTTATTATCTTGACGATTTTCTCAAGAAAGAATTGACTCCTGTAGTGTTGTATCTATCAACGCGTAGGTTATCTTTCTTTTTTTTTCTGTTTCTTTCTGCTAAATACATAAACAACTTTTTAGGGTATAGAGATTTTTTTTTCCCCCCCCATATAACTCTCCTAACCCTACCAGGGTAGAACCCATTATACAAAGTATAAAATTCTTTTTTTTTGCTGGGGAGGTTAAATATTGAGATTTTATTTTAATTGACTATTTATAGTTCTTTTTTGTGAGTTTTTCCTGCTCATATTTGTATTCAGGTCAGTTGCATGTCTTTTCTGCCCTTAATCGTATGCTTCTGGTTCTCTGGGAAGAATGGTAGTAGTTTTACCAAAAATATAAAATCTGAAGTATTATTATGTACAAGTAGACAAAGATTGTGGTTTTATATATAAAGATAGGGAAATCATTTACTAAAATATTTGCCAAAGTGTGTGGTTTATGAAATATAAATATAATTTGATAAATATGGATATTTGCTATATCCAGCCTTTGTCATATAAAAGCCTAGACATAAGGCCTAGACAGAGTCTACACATAGAGACATTTTTATGAGCAGTGGTAGATGTGGCTGCCCTACCTAGATTTCCGTTGTATCTCTTTTGACTGGTAATGTCTAGGAGCTGTCACCTACCTACATAAAAATGCACTTGACTGATGGGAGTCACTGCCCTAAAAAAGTTACATCACTGCTCCTTCCCCAGGGAGTGGCCTTTAGCCCTGATTAATAGTACATGGTTTCCAACATCTCGCCTGCTGGCCTAAAAGAGTAACCATCTTCTGGGAGTAATGCATTCTCCAGGGTCTTCTCCCTGTGGATCAAAATATCTTTGTTCTTATTTTTCTCTTCTCTATCCCGCTTCAGTTTTTTCCTGAAAAACATTTCCACCAAAATTCAGGTATATCTTTATTCCTGTCTCAGGTTCTGCTTCTGGTATATTTGTGCCAAGTTTCCAGCTTACTTTATACTTTCAAAGAAAACTTTGAGGCACTTAGGATGTTATTAATGGTGTTAAAGGTCTTTTTTATTAAAAAGTGTAAAACTATAATTTTCATAAAAATATAAAATTGTACATGTTTAAGAGTTTTTATTAACTCATAAAGGGCTCAAGCTAATGTTATAACAGCTTCAAAAGGGAATCCAAAAAAGAGGTCATGTAGTGAGCAGGAATATTAAAATGGATGTGCAAATAAAGGGACAGTTATTTTTTGCTATAGTGGATGTATTAGGACACACTCCAACTGCTATAAAGAAATAACTGAGACTGGGTAATTTATAAGAAAAGAGGTTTAACTGGCTCATGATTCAGGCACTGTACATGGTAAGAATGAGAGCAAAAGAGAGAGGATGGGGGGAGATGCCACACACTTTCAAATGACCGTATCTCTGTAAACTCAGCGCGAGAGCTCCGTTACCACCAATGGGATGGCCCAAGACTTTCATGAGGGATCCATCCCTATAATTCAAACACAATTGAAAATCTGCCCATCATTACAGAATTTGAATGTCCTTAGAAATTGTTTTGCATGGTTTTCAGTTACCTACTACTACAGAGTTATAACAGAGCTCAAGGGTAATGGAAGACTTGAGTCAAATAACCTGGAGGTGTGTCCTATAGACACTGAATATTTTTTCCATTGAAGCAAAGATACTCGCTTCTTTAATAATAGCAATTAATTGGAGAATAAGCTCACATATATACACGTATTTATTTAAGACATATAGCTAATTCTCTGGTTGCTAATGCATTTTTCAATTCTTCTCTTTTCCCTTTAGTTTTTATTCAGTATGATACAAGGAACAGTATCATATCAAGGAAAAGCTTACCATAACTTGACTAGATATCTATTTCAATGTCTCACAGACACAACACACACACACACACACACACACTCCATAAAGTACATGTTCAGTCCTGCTGATACCTATCCCAGATACTTAATAGTCAATAATGAGAGAAAATTTCGTATTGTTTTGGAAATGTCAATAATATTTACATAACACCTCCAAAGAGTATTCCCTTTCTTCTGGTTGCTATCTATGCAGATATGGAAGTGCTTTGTGTTTATTCCAAACAGAATGCTAGTTTTATAGCACTTAAAAGATGAAGTAAGTTATATATTGTGTCTGTGGAATGTAGTTACAAATTTGGGAAACACCATTCATCACCTTCATACAAATATTTTCTCCATTTGTTTTAATATAACAGAGTAAATTCAGATTAAGAAGATGCAAATATGTAGGATTTTGAAAATGTATTTATAAATTTTAAATGAAATCAATGTTGTTCAAATTAACATCCACCACAAAAGTTAGTAAACTACTCGCCCCAGATAACCTAATTATATCAGATCTCTTCCCAGTGATATTTGTATATTAAAATCATCATGTTTGTACAATTGATATTTAAATTTTAATATTATTTCATTAAAAATAATTTAAACACATAATAATTAATACTTTCTCAATGTAAAGTTCATTGGGAAATGAATACAGTCCTATAACCATTACAGCCATAAAAATAGAGTTTCATGATGCAAAAAGTCCACTGTGCTCTTTTGTGGTCAGTACAAAGTGTTGAGTGTATGCATTGCTGGCAGGAATATACATGATCTAGCCAATTTGGAAAACGTTTGGTATTTTCTCCCAACAATTGCTCTCCTAGTTATATATCAAAAGGAACTTAAAACATATGTTCACACAAAAATCTCGTATGTGAATATTCTTAAGAGCATTATTTATAACAGCTAAAATTGAGAAAAAAGTCTATCAAGTGATGAATGGATAAACAAAATATGATATATCCATATAATAGAATATCATTCAACCATAAAACAGAATAAAGTACAGATATCTGTTATAAAATGAATAAGACTTGAAAGCATTCTGCTAAATGAAAGAAGCCAGACCCCCCCCCCAAAAAAGTCAAATATTTTGTTATTCCATATTTTGAAATATCCATAATAAATTCTTAGGAATAGAAAGAAGACTGGTGATTGACAGAGACTAGGGAGAGGAAAGATTGCAGAGCCACTGTTAATATGAGATTTATTGGCCTGGTGCAGTGGATCACACCTGTAATCCCAGTACTTTGGGAGGTTAAGATGGGCAGATCACCTGAGGTCAGGAGTTAGAAACCAGTCTGGCCAACATGGCTAAAACTCATCTCTACCAATAATACAAAAATTAGCCAGGTGTGGTGGCACATGCCTGTAATCTCAGCTACTCAGGAACTGAGGCAGGAGAATCACTTGAGCCCAAGAGGCAGAGGTTTCATGAGCTGAGATGGTGCCACTGCATTCCAGCCTAAGTGACAGAGTAAGACTTTTTCTCAAAAAACATATATACAAAAAATGTGTATATATATATATAGAGAGAGAGAGAGAGAGCACGTGCCATATATATGGTATGATATAAATGTTATATAATTAAATAGTAGCAATGGCTGTCCAACCTTGAGAATATATAAAAACCACTGAATTATATACTTTAACTAGATGAATTGTACGTTATGTGAATTATATCTCAATAAGGAAAATAACTCTAGAGACTGAAAACAGATCACCCTTTTTCAAGTTTTGGATGGTGGGAAGTGATTAACTATAAACAGACCACACAGGAAAAAATTTGTGGGTAAAGGAAGTGTTTTCTATAGGGCTGGGGTGGTAAATAACATTACTTTAGGCATTTGTAAAAATGTGAAGGCTATATATACATCACGGATACCAAACTTTAATGTGTGCAAACAACAACAAGGAAACCAGAAGGGCAGAAGATCCCAGGGTAAAATAGGTACCATGAGAAATGAATCTATGTTAGAAATGCATGGTAAAACCATACTGAAAGGATGCAAGGAAGGAAAAAAAAGGAGGGGGCTTAAGAAATGGTGGAAAAATGTGTTTTGACTGGAATCTGTAAGGCTAACGGCAAAATAAACTGCTCATAAACACTGTACTCATGTTGGTAAACTGGTTTCCTAGAAGCATGCAGTTTATATATTTTGAAACTGCTTTCCATGTATAGTTGAACAAATATATATATACATATATATGTACACACACACACATATATGATTATAATGGAAGACAAGCTTCTCACTGATGCAGTAGAAGTTACAGAGAAGCAACAAGGGAAGGCTGGAATAAAGAATGAAATTAGATTGGAGACAATAGGAATTTATGTTTAGCTTGACATAAATGCACATGGATAAATACTGAAACAATTATTGAGATACACGTAGCATGAGTCAGTCTACATGAACGTATTACCTGACTCTGCTGAAAAGGCTGTAGATCAGTGATCCTCCAGTAACAACGTATATACCCCGTGCCCAGATTTTGCTGCCAGATATTATTCTCCTTAATGGAAGCAGAGATTTTATAAGAAATGGCTGATTCCACAGCAGGGCCAAGGAAAATGAAAGATGAATCTGGAGCATCTTGCAGTAATGAAATGTCAGGAAGTGCTCAGAAAGGAAGAGAATAGGAATGTGTCAAGGGACACAGGTGCCAATCCAATAGAGTTCCCATGGCCAAGTCTAGAACAACTTGAGGAAAAACAAAACAAACAAACAAAAAAAACAGATTATTGGATTTAACCTCAGGTATATAATGAGTTATACTGATATAAATGAATGATTGAAATAATAAATGGTAAAGAATAAACAAATCTTTCTTTCAGAAGAATTCCAAATACTATATGTAGATCACTCACCTCCAGAACTTTGATACCTTCCCATTCAGTGTATGCTTTAGACTTCGTGAGTCATGTCTAAATCATAAGTATATAGAAAAGAAAAAATAGCAACTTCAGAGAGAAACCTGGGAAATAGTACCTTAACTAAGTGAGCAGAGATATGATCACCAATGAGGTCATATTCTGTAACTCCTAATATGATGTGTGAGAAGACCATTTCACTTCTGTGGAATTCTTTCCAAAAACCCACAGCCACAATCTGATTTGAGGAAATATCAGACCATCTCAATTTGAAGGATGTCTTACAAAATAATTGTTCATTACTTCTCAAGGTTGTTAAGGTCATGAAAAACAAGGAAAGTCTGGGAAAATATCACAGACTAGAGCAAACCAAAGAAACATGACAACTAAATGCAATGTGTTATTCTCTATTACATCTTTAAACAGAAAAAGGACATTAATTCAAAACTAGTAAAATCTGAATATAGTTTGGGTTTTAGTTCATTTTTCAAGAGTATTATCAAAATGGGAATCTAGATGAAGCCTGACATCTTGCCTTTGAAAAGTGTTCAAAATGACAATGCTTGTATTCTAAAAGATATTTCATGCAAAAGTGACTAATTCTCCCAAATGACAGTAATTGTCATGAAAACAAAAGGGAATTGTATGTATTGTCAATTCTATTACTTTCTTAAGCAGTAGTTAGCATTAATTAAATAAAATGAGGAAAAACAGATCAAGCTAAATAATATTTTTGAAGAAAGACAGTATCTCAATGCCTTATTTCTCTTGCCTAATTTCTCTAGCTAGGACATCCAGAACTATGTTGAGTAACAGTGGTTGGTGAAAGTGGGCATCCTTGTCATGTTCCAGATCTTAGAGGAAATGCGCTCAGTTTTTCCCTATTCAGTATAATACTGGCTATATGTCTGTCATATCTGGCTTTTATTATGTTGAGGTATGTTCCTTCTATACCTAGCTTTTTGAGGAATTTTAACATGAAGGGATGTTAAATTTTATCAAATGCTTTTCAGTATCAGTTGAAATGATCATATAGTTTTTGTCCTTCATTCTGTTGATATGATGTTTCACGTTGATTGATTCATGTACCCTGACTACTATTGTTGATTGATTTATTTTCTTTCACTATTATGAAGCGTAATCATGAAATTCAATATGTTGAATTTAATATTAATTTTATTTAATGGAAGTAATCCTCAATGTAATACAGTTTTTAACATAGAGGTTTAATCTTTACCTGAAATTTCCAAATAAATGTTGTCTGAAAAGTAAAATAAAAGAAAGGTAAGGCTATATAAAGGCAGGTGTGGATGAGGTAATAAAAGACAAATATGAGGAGTTTAAAATGCCTTCTTGTTTCTCTTAATATTGATAGGATTGTCCTTTAAACCAATCTTCAAGTGTTTCTCACTTCTGTTTGCCTCTTGGTGATTGTTTTGGCCTGTTTGCATAATCAAATTTGAGGTAAACATAATAGACATTCAGCTTTATTTTGACTTTTACCATGTGTTTGCATTGTTTTTAGTTTAAAACTTTTATTTATGAAATGAAGAAACAAAAAATTAAGACAAATTATATGTATGACCAAAATCTATATGTCAAATACAAATCTGTATTTCCAATAATATTTCACTATTATTAGTTTTAAGATGCTTTCTAAACAATTAAAATCAATTAAATGAATAACATATAATAATTTTTTTTCAAATTTGCAAATTTGTCAAGGGTCATAAAATAATCAAACATTAAAACTCAATTCATAATTACTATGATGTACCAGTCACAATTAAATGTGATGTCTTTTCATGAAATAACTTGTGACAACTATTATAACTACATTGCATTATAATCTGCTGTATAGCTTCTGTATTCTTCCTGTTGCCCACTCGTTATTATTATAATTGTTAAATCAGTTTATTTCATTGCTTTTATCTTTGGAATAAAAATAGAGAGGATCCAATACATCTATGTGGTAGACAAGTCCTTTAGAATGTGTGCTCTGTTTAATAATTTGCTGTTTTAAGTGTACATATAGAGACTTACCTCATTTTATTGTGCTTTCCTTTATTGTCCTTCACAGATCATTGCATTTTTCACAAATTGAAGGTTTGTGGCAACCTTTTGTATAGCAAATATATTAGTGTTACTTTTCCAAGAGCATGAGTTTATTTTGTGTCTCTGTGTCACAGTTTGGTAATTGTCACAATATTTCAAACTTTTTTGTTATTATTATATTTGTTATATGGTCAGTGATCTTTGCTGTTACTACTACTATTGTCTGGGGGCACCATAAACTGCATCCATATATGATGTAGAACTTAATGAATACATGTTGTATGTGTTCTGACTGCTTTATCCACCAGCCTTTTCCCCATCTCTCTCCCTCTCCTCTGTTCACTCTAATTCCTGAGACACAACAATATTAAAATAAGGCCAATTAATACCCTACAGTAACCTCTAAGTGTTCAAGTGAAAGGAAGAGTCACACATCTCTCAGTTTAAATGAAAAGCTAGAAATAAATAAACTGAGTGAAAAAGACATGTTGAAAGTCAAAACAGACCACCTGTGCCAGTTAACCAAGTTGTAAATGCAATAAAATAAAAAAAAAATTCTTTAAAGACATTTAAATTGCTACTCCAGTGAACATACAAATCATGAGAAAATAAATCAGTTCTATCACCGATATGGAAAAGCTACTAGTGTTTGGGATGGAAGATCAAACTAGACACAGAATCCCCTAAAGCAAAACTTAAGTTAGAACAAGGCACTAACTCCCTCAAATGCCATGAAGGTAAAGAGAGATGAGAAAGCTGCAGAAGAATCATTGAAAGCTAGCAGAGGTTGGTTCATGAGGTTTGAGGAAAGAAGCCATCTCCGTAACTTAAAAGTGCAAGGTGAAGCAGCAGGTGCTGATGGAGAAGCTGCAGTAAGTTATCTAGAAGATCTAGCTAAGATTATTGATGAAAGTAGTTACATGGAACAACCGATTTTCAATGGAGATAAAACAGCTTTTATTGGAAGAAGATGCTAGATAGGAGTTTCATAGGTAGGAGAAGTCAATGCCTGGCTTCAAAGTTTAAAAGGACAAGCTGACTCTTCTTAGAGGCTAAGGCAGGTGGTGGCTTTAAGTTGAAGCCAGTGCTCATTTACCATTCCAAAATCCTAGGACCCTTTAGATTTATGGTAAATCTACTCTGTTGTGTTCTCTAAATGGAAAAACAAATCCTGGTTGACAGCATTTCTGTTTGTAGCATGGATTACTGAATATTTTAAGCCCACTGTTGAGAACTGCTGCTCAGAAAAAAATATTCCTTTCAAGATATTACTGCTCATTGATAATCTATCGGTCACCCCAGAGCTCTGACGGAAATGTATACAGAGATTAGTGCTGCTTTCATGTCTGCTAACATATCCATTCTGTAGTCGAGGGATCAAGAAGTAATTTTGACTTTAAAGTCTTATTATTTAAGAAATACATTTTGTAAGGCTATAGTTGTTCTGGTTAATCTTCTGAAGGTTTTGGGAAAAGAATATTGAAACCCTCCTGGAAATGATTCACCATTATAGATATTATTAAGATCGTTTGTGATGCATGCAAAGAGGGCATATTATCAACCTTACCAGGAACTTGGGAGAAGTTGATTTCAACCTTCATGGGTTGAAACTCATGGGGTTAAAGGCTTCTGTGGGGGAAGTAACTACCAATGTTGTAGAAATTGCTCTAATTTCATAATACTTGAAGAAGTGAGGAATTGCTTCTTATGAATGACCAAAGAAAGTGGTTTCTTGATATGAAATCTGCTTCTGGTCAAGAGATCATGAAACAAGTGTTGAAACGACAGCAGAGGATTTTGAATATTACATTAACTTAGTTGATAAAGCAGTGAATGGCAGACTTTATCAGATTAATCAGAGAATAAAATCAGAGAAGATTTATTCCAATTTTGAAAGAAGTTCTACTGTGGGTAAAAATGCTATCAACCAGCATCACATACTACAGACAAATCTTTCATGATGGTAAGAGTCAATCAATAAGGAAAACATCATTGTTGATTTATTTTTAGAAATTGCTATAGCAACCCCACCTTCGGCAACCACCATCCTGACCAGTCAGCAGCCATCAACATGAAGGCAACACCCTACAACAGCAAAGATTTTGACTCATCGAAGGCTCAGATGGTTATTAGCATTTTTTAACAATAAAGTATTTTTAAAGCATGTACTTTTTAAACAAATAATGTGATTGCGCACTTAATAGACTATAGTGTATAGTGTGTAGTGTAAACATTTTATAGGCACTGAGAAGCCAAAAAATATATGTAACTTGTTTTATTGCAATATTCACTCTATTGTGGTAGTCTGAAACCACACCAGCAATATATCTGAGGTATGCTTGTATACGTATGTATAAATCATACACATACCACCTTGTTTCTTATTTTCTTTGCAATTTATGATGTCAACAAATTAATCAACATAATCTGAGTTTTTTATAGCCAAAAAAACCCCAAAATGTTTTCTTAAACAGTTCTACATACTTCATATTATATTCCTTTCACATCTATGGCTATGGCATATGGCATCTTCAGTAACTCATTTCACACAAATGAACAGGTAATCACTTACTTTTTTCTAATAAACCTACTAGCTTTTAACACATTTTCTTTTTTATTATTGTGGAATTAAAGTTTAATTTTCCCCACATAATCTCTAGAAATTTTATTTTCAAATAGAAGAAATTTGTAGTAAATCACTTTTACTTTGTCTGTGGGATAACAGAGAACTACATAAGCGAATTTAAGTTTTTCTCAGTTTTCCTTTTGTATAAACTTTTTACATTCATAGGGAGACTTTACTTCATACCCTCACAGGAAGTGATACAAACACACACAAATACCTACACCATTTATTTCTACAACACATGCTTACTCTTTATGATCTTCTCTTTGTAATTTATTTATTTAACATTCTTTATTGAGGACATATTATATTGTAGGCACTTGGGGAGATCAACGTTTCCCAGGAACATGTAGCCATCTGGAAAGTGGATATAAGTTAAAGAGATTATGGAAGGAGCAGAGAGAACAGTGAAAACCAAGGTTTAAGGAGAAAATCCATAAAAAATGAAAACAATTCAGTATAAAACAGACAAGTAAGAAATAAAACAGAAACAAGAGAGATAGTTGATTAATAGTGGGTTGCTTTAGGAGGGAAGCATAGTGGATTAGACACAATTTCACTTATTTTCCCTCTTGTACCCATAGTAATCGATAGCAATGGTGTTAAAAACAAAAGCGTAAGTCCACAAGGTATACCATATCAGAAAAAAGAAGATAATTCAAATATCTTTAAAATAGAAAAATAATACAATGGAGAAGTTGGTTTCCAGCTGACTTAATGGAATTAACAAATGATAGTAACTGAAAGCTAAATCCTGGCGTATGTAACAATGGTAGAAGACTGAAAACAACCTGAATTTGTTGTCATAGCCCCAGAGAAATACGAAACATTCTAAATGCAGAAGTGCTGACTGGCATTGAACACAGGCAAATTACATAAAATCTGGCAAAGAATTATTTTTATTTTCTTATTGCTTGGTTAGAAAATAACCCTGGCAAAAGACCTGATTTAGTGTCTGGGTAGACTGAAACAAAAGAGTTTGGACTCTGAGACATTAAAAACTACAGAAGACATTAAAAAGTATATAAATACTTTAATATTGCATTTTATACAGGCTGCATGACCCCGGTCCTCTTTCCCTGAATGCGTAATATCGACAAATCATAGGAGTCTTTAAAGTAATATGATAAAGTAAGGAGTTAGATTATCTTATAATATTTATGATACAAAACAAAACGTGTTTAACACAACAAATTCCAGAAGAAATTGAAGTGCCTTTGTGGGAGCGGGGGAGGTATGTTAAGAAGTGGGACTCCGTTGAAGATACTTTGTTTCCCCAAAGCATAGTTCTTGAAACCTTTCTCTTGCCTGTACACTCTGGTGAATAGTGACTTTTTCATAATTTGAATAATCACATCTGAACTGTAAATGTTCATCTATGGATGGCCTTCTTTCTTTTTCTTTTTTTTTTTTTGGACGGGTCTCGCTCTGTTGCCCAGGCTGGAGTGCAGGGGCACCATCTCGGCTCACTGCAAGCTCTGCTTCCTGGGTTCACACCTTTCTCCTGGAATGGCCTTCTTTCTTAAGCTCCAGAAACGTATAAAATTTTCTTTGAATTTTTTTATTTTAATCATTTGTATATGTATGGTTCAGTGATTATTCAGTAAATTCACATGTATGTGCAGCCATCACCATCATCCATTTCTAGAACTTTTCATCTTCCCAAATAAAAACTTCTTACCCTTTAAACAATAACTCTCTTTGTTCTCTCCAGCCTTAGGCAACAACCATCCTAATTTCTGTCTTGATGAATGTGACTACTCTAGATACTTCATATCAGTGAAAAAGTGCAACAGTCACCCTTTTGTGACTGGCTTATTTTACTTAGTGTAGTATCTTCAAGGATCATACATGTTGTTGCATGAATGATACTTTGTAAGAATTCTTTCTTCCTTTTAGAGCTAAATAATATTCCACTGTATGTATAGACAACATTTTATTTATTCATCCATCTATGACACTTGGGTAGCTTTTACATTTTAGCTATTGTAAACAATGTTGCTATGCACATGAGTGTGTAAATGTGTGTTTGAATTCTTGTCCTTTATTATATAAGTGGAATTTATGGATGTCATGATAACATACGTTTATTTTTTAGGAAATGCTAAAAAAGTATATTCCACTGTGGTTCTGCCACTTGACATCCCTATCATTAATCCATAGGTTTCCAATTTGTTCACACCCTTATCAAAACTTGCTATTTTCTGTGTTTTTTTAAAATGTTATCCATCCTAAGAGTTGTGATGTCATATTTCATCATGACTTTGATTTACATTTCTCTAAAGTTTAGTGATTTAGAGCATCTTCAGGGGTTTATTGGTCATTTATACATCTTTGAGAAAAAATATCTGTTCAAGTCTCTTGTCTATTTACCATTTAGTCCTGATAGCTGCCTTTGTGATTACTATATACCTGAGAATAATTTTACTAATATGTATATATGAAGACTACCTAAATGTAAACAAACAATCTATTCAGAGTTTCCTACAGACAGCCTGAATGTGACAGAGATTGAAATGCAGGCAGGGGAGTGAGAATGCTATATAGTGAACAAATGGAAGGTTTCAGGTACACTCTGATTAGAGGTCATGAGGATGCTCAAACTCAGCTAACTAACAGCAGGATGTATTCTGTGGTTGGTTTGGGGAGCACATTTGATTTTACTTGGTTGGTCATGAGTTGGAAGCAGGAAGAAAAATAGGTAAGCAGTCATAGACTGTCACAACCAAGTCCTGACAATTCTGGAGCAATTGGTACAGAGGTTGTGGTTTGTTTTCTTGAGCTTATGGTATGCCGTCTGGTCATTGCTTATTTGTATATTCAGTCTGTAAGCTCTATGGTCCATCATTTCAAACTTGAATCACAATAAAGTAGTAATATATTATTCATCATTTTATAGTTGTATGTTTAAATGAAAGAAATATTAGATTAGTTGTAGATGAAAATGACAGCTCAATTTATAATTTCATTAATAATTTTGTTATATGTATCCAAAACATACTCCCTTAATGTATATTTCCAAACAGTCTCATTAGCTATCTCTTCACTGTATGGTCAAAAATAATTTTAGAGCATTGATGTCAGCAAGAAGGCAGAATAGAAGGATACAGTCTCTCCTTTCCCCCATGGAGACAAAGACTCAACAACAATGCATGAATCAATTTCTTTTGTGAGAAATACAGTTAAAGGTTAAAAGTCTCCCACACCCCAGGTGATTTCAAAACTAGCAGCATCAAAGGTAGCAGGAAAATTTGTGGTACTGAATTATCTTTGTTCTGTCTCTTGTTCAGCCCCATGTGATCATAGGAGACTTCTACTCCTGGCTTCTCGCTACAGAAAGAAAGGGAAGACTGAAGCATATCTCCAATATTCTGATGTTTCAGAAAGACTGCTCAAGGGACTGGCTTTTATCTCACCCCAGTCAAAGAGCTGATAGTAAAAGGCAACAGACTGGGGGACACTGAGGACAAAGGCATTTTTTTTTTTCACTACATGCATCCTCTCACCAGGGTCTATCCCCTTAGTTCAGTGTAGAAAAAAAAGGAGGAGAAAACTCTTGAGCTTTCATTAAGGAAGAAAAAGGTTGGATATTCTGGCTTTTTGAGGTCTCTGAGAGACTGGTTTCGTCTCACCTGCGTTAGAGCACCGACAAGACCTGGTGTATTCTAAATGCCTGGAAAATGCTGAGAGCAAACAGGTTAGTGTCTTGGTAGTGCTCCAGAAGACCCACAGCCCAGTAGGCAGAAGACAATAGAGCATAATAATCTCTTCCTTAAAAGGGGAGAAGAGTAAAGCATGTGTCCAATGTCCAACATTTCCATGGGGCTGCACAAAGTACAAATTTCTATCTTTCTGGACTCAAAGCACTGATAGTACTCAACATATCCTAGAAGCCTTGGGGCCTATGACAATAAAAGAGAGCAAAATGACCTGTGATAACTCCAGAATGTCTGGTGTATCACAGACACCAGCGGGCACAAAAGATTATGAGCACCTGAAAAATAAAACGGCAGACCCTATAACTGGGAATTTACACATACAACTAGAGAAGATGTATCACAGAAACTGGAGTGTCCCCCAGACTCTCTAGCTGGGCTGATTGATAAAGGTCTTTTGTCTGTACAAAGCTCATCTATATAGACTGAGAGACTTAGCTGTTTTTCAAATGTGCGAATGTCAACACAATGTTACAAGGAACAAAGAAACAGGGAAACATGACACAAAGAAAGAAGCAAAATAAAATCTCCAAAAACAAACAATGAGAAATAGATCTACAGTTTGAGTATTCCTTATGTGAAAGGCTTGAGACCAGAAGTGTTTTAAATTTTTTTAAATTTTGAAGTATTTGAACAAAAATAATGACATGTCTTAGAGATGGGACCCAAATCTAAACACAAAATATATTTATGTTTTATATACACCTTATACACATAGCCTGAAAATAATTTTATATAATATTTTAAATAATTTGGTGCATAAAAAGTTCATGCACATTGAACCACAAAAAAGCAAAAGTTTCCTTATTTCAGTCACCCATGTGGATAATCTGGATTTGTTTGGCATCACCATCATTCTTGATTCTGAATTCAGATGTAAATGAAAAGTAGCCATTTTCTTACTCTCATTTGCACAAGAGTACTTAATGGCAAAAATATGCACAAGTATGTACAAATAAATACAAGTGGTTAACATAAAAATATCATTAATGCAATTAAAATAAGTTATTTCAGGTAGCTAAGTAGTACAGCAGCATTATCAGAGTACCTATATTAGCTTTTAAACAACACAAGCTACAATGGCAGGATTTTAGCCTTCACCTATGATGCTTTGTCTCTATAAAAAGTTTACTATATACTGCACCTTTTTTTTAAGTAAAAAGAAACTTCAGAAGCTTTCGAAAGACCAGGAAGTGGATCCTTTGGGGACAAGGAGGCATTCTACAAGATGGCTTTTAAAAATGTTTATTGCAGAGTCATCTGACTCATTAAGAAGTTTTTATCTTAAAATTTTCTCTTTGATTCTACAAATTGCCATAATTTCTTTTTCTGTTATGAATGCACACTGCTGTAGTCCTTCAATAAGACCATCACGTGTTTTCGCCATGTTATCTGTAGACATTGCTTTCTGCTATCCAAACAATGTCATTTGAATTATTATCATGATCACCTTGATTCACATTATTAAGTTAATGAATAAATAATATAATTTAAAAAATTATTCAATACCTACTTCTTCTAGCTTACTGACAGACTCTGAAGGTATATTTTTACATATATAAAGAGATTAGAGATCATATTTTTTCACTCGTCATAGGAAATTCTTAAAAAAAAAAAAAAAAAAAACAGAGTAAATAAAGCACATAGGTCTTGATCCCAGGTGGGGCATTCTGGGAAACCTACCATTGGCATGTGGAGCCTGCACATATGACGTTTTATTACCTTTTGTCAGTATTCTTGCTTGTAGAAATCTGGGCATTTACGGAAAAGATATACCGAAGCTTAAGGGCATTGGGGAGGTATTTTTTTATTTTTTTCTTGAGGACGCTGAATAAAACTCTGTATTGTGCATCTGCAACCCATCACATGATTTTAGGTGTGGAATCTTCCACTGGTGGCATCATGCCAGCCCTCAAAAATTTCAGATTTGGGAGCATTTCAGATTTCGAATTTTGGGATAAAGGATGCTCAACTTATACATGAATTAATTAGCAAATAATTAAAAATAGCCATCATAATGATACTCAACCAGGTCAGAAAAACTGTGTGTACAAACTGAAAATGTCAATAAAGAGAAAAATATACAAAAGGACCAAATATAACTGCTATGGTTGAAGAATATACTAACTGAACTCAAAAATTCACTAGAGAAATTTCACAACAAACTATGTCAGGCAGAAGAAAGGGTTAGCACACTTGAAGTCAGATAACTGGAAATAATTCAACCAGAAAAGTAAAAGAAAAAAAAAGTAAGGTTGACAAAGAAAAGCATCTGAGAATTTTGGAACACCATCAAGCAAACTAATATACATTTTCTGAGAGACTCAGAAGAAGAGTGAGAGAATGGTGAAAAAAACTTACTTAAAGAAAATAATGGATGGAAAATTCTCTATCTGGGGAAGATTCAAGTAAAACAATAAGTTCCAAGTAAAATGAACCTACAATTTTTACACTGAGATACATTATGATCACATTGCCAAAAGTCAAAGAAAATGAAATTTTTGAAAGCAACAAGAAAAACATACATCATCAGGTACAAAAATGCCCCATAACACTATCAGCAGTTTTCTCGGCGAAATCTTTGCAGGCCAGAAGAGAGTGGAATGACATATTCAAAGTGATGAAAACAAACAAAAACCAAAACACTGCTAGTCAAGAATACTTTATCCAGCAAAAGTATCCTTCAAAAATGAAAGAAATAAAGACTTTTCCAAACAGCAGAAGTATTTTTATCATCACTAGATCTACCTTAGAAAGAATTCTAAATGAAATACTTCAGTTTAAAACAAAATGAATGTAGACAGCAACACGAAAGCATAAGAAAAATAGAGCTTACTGGTGAAGGTAAATATATCAACAGGTCTAGAATAGTGCAATACCGTATCAGCATTATAAAAATCACCTTCAATTTTGGCATAGAGATTCGAAAACAAAAAGAAAACCAAAAATATCTTGTGACAAACAAATAATCAAACAAACTACAATATACCAAAAATTACGGAGGCAGTAAAAACACTACTAAGATGAAAGTTTATACTGGCAAATACCTTTATTTAAAAAAGAAAAAAATGTAAATATCTTTTAAGTTCATTTGTTCTAGGGTACAGTTTAAGTCCATTGTTTCTTTGTTGTCTTTCTTTATGACCTGTCTAGTGCTGTCAGTGGAGTATTGAAGTCCCCCACTATTATTGTGTTGCTGTCTATCTGATTTTTTAGGTCTAGTAGTAATCATTTTATGAATTTGAGAGCTCCAGTGTTAGGTGCATATATATTTAGGATTGTGATATTTTTCTGTTGGACTAGTTCTTTTATCATTATATAATAATATCCCTCTTTGTCTTTTCTGACACTGTTGTTTTAAAGTTTGTTTTGTCTGATATAAGAATAGCTACTCCTACTTGCTTTTGGGTCCATTTGCATGCAAGGTCTTTTTCCACTTCTTTACCTTAAGTTTATTTGAGTCCTTATGTGCCAGGTGAGTCTCTTGAAGACAGCAGATTTTTTGATTGGTGAATTCTTATTCATTGTGCCATTCTGTATCTTTTAAGTGGAAACATTGAGGCCATTTACATTCAATATTAGTATTGAAACTTGAGGTACCATTCTATGCATCATGCTATTTGTTGCCTGAATACCTTGTTGTTGTTGTTGTTGTTGTTTCATTGTATTGTTGTTTTATAGATCCTATGAAATTTATGCTTTAAGGAGATTCTATTTTGGTGTATTTTGAGGATTTGTTTCAAGATTTAGAGGTCCTTTTAGCAGTTCTTGTAGTGCTGTCTTGGTAGTGGTGAACTCTCAGCATTTGTCTGTCTATAAAAGACTGTTATTTTTCCTTCATTTATGAAGCTTAGTTTTCCCAGATACAATATTCTCAGTTGATAATTGTTTTGTTTAAGGAGCCTAAAGATAGAACCCAAACCCTTCTAGCTTGTAGGGTTTCTGCTGAGAAATCTGCTGTCAATCTGATAGGTTTTCCTTTATGGGCTCCCTGATGCTTTTGCCTCACAGTGCTTAAGATTCTTTCCTTTGTCTTGGCTTGAGATAACCTGATGAATATGTGCCTAAGCAATGGTCTTTAGAGAGCATTCTTCCTGACAACCACAGCGTACACATTCTATTCAAATTCAATATTCAAATAAAATCAGTAATAAAAGTGGAGACATTAACACCGATGCCACAGAAATAAAACTGAGAGTTACTATAATTACATGCCAATAAATTGGATAACCTATGAAAAATGAACAAATTTTTAAAAACATACAACCTATCAAAAATTAATGATGAAAAAAGAGAAAATTAGAGCAGACCTATAACTAGCAAGGAGATTGAATTCATCACCAAAAACTTCCCAGTGAAGAAAAGTCATGGTCTAGGTAGCCTCCCTGAAGAATGCCATCAAATATTTAACTAAGAATTAATACTATTCCTTCTCAAACTATTCTAAACAATGTAACGGGAAGAAACAATTCCAAACTCATTTTATGAGGTCAGAATTACCAACACCAAAGCCAAACAAAGATATAAATACAAGATATAAATATAAAATCACGTATCCTCAACAAACTACTAGCAAACCGAATTCAATATCACAGTAAAAATACCTCAAGGTATGACCAAGTGGCATTTATTTTTGTGAGACAAGGATGATCAAACATAAACAAATGAGTCAATAGGATACACTATATTATATTAACAGAATGGAGATTTTAAAAACACAGGATTAACTCAGTAGATGCAGAAATAGCATCTGACAAAATTCAACAACTTCATGAATTAAAAATACTATCACACAAGGAATAGAAATAAATTATCTCAACATGATAAAGGCCATATACAAAAAGTCACAGTTAACATTATACTCAACAATGAAAATGTGAAAGTTTTTTCTCTAAGATCAGAAACATGGTAAAGATGCTTACTCACATATTCAATAAAGTACTGGAAATTCTACCTAGAGCAATTAGATAGGAAAAAAAATTAAAGTAAAAAAGCACTCAAGCCACAAAAGACAATTTATCACCTTTAGTATTGTGAAGAAATATAATGTGACTAGTAAGAAAATGTTCATAATATTTTACATCAGAAAAAGCATGTGTTTTAACAAACAGAAACTTACATTTCATCATTAAATGCAGTTCCACTCAATTACAATATTGAGTATATGAAGGGGTTTTGGGTTTGGAGTAGGTTGAAAACTAAGCGCTATGATTCTGTACTAATAAACTGAAATAGGGCAGTAGTTAAAAGCTTTAGCTCTATGGATAAAGATTAATTTTGTTTCTTCAATTTTTTGCTTACTGGTTATATTGTTATTTTTGTCTTGCATAACCAAATCTCTATATCCAGTGAACAGTAACTCTCAATTTCCCCTGCCTCTGATCTCAGTTTCTTCCATATAAAATGGAAACAGTATGAATATATGCAATCTCAATTAATTGTTGTATGGGTAAAATTTTAGAAAGTAATAAGAATATAACACTCAACCTAGCACCTGGCTAGTGATAAAGTTCAGTAAATGATCATAATCATGATTATAAGAATTAGAGTCAGCATTATTAAAAATGTTTTGTTAGTACTCTCATGCTTTCTTGATAAAACAAAGCAATAGTTTTTCTAAAGGGATTAATTGTATTGGAGAAAATGAGAAGTTTATAGCAAAATTTGTTAATTATTTTTACTTATATGAACAGCCAGTGCACCATCTAGAATTATATCAGTCCAGAAGTATAAAGTATTTGAAGAAGTAACCCTGTCAGTTAATATGGTTGCTCCTTAAAAGAAAAAGAAATGAAGTAACACGAGAGGTTGCTAAGTTGTAGAATGTTGCAGTCACCAGCATGAGTAGGAGTGCACAAGATCTAGGTCCCAATAGTAGATTTACTTCAACTTGCTTGATATAAAATTGAATTCATTGCCCCCCCAAACTTTGTTAATATTATTCTTCCTGATGTCCGTATCTTTTCTTTAACAAAAAAAGTGTCATCATTTATACCAGACAGAAAAATGGGACTATTAATCACATATGACAAATTTGTATTTTGGTTTCCAGTCTAGTTCTAACATTCAAAATTCAGATGGAAATAACTTTGGACATTGTGTTAGGTTTCTTTTGCTGTGTAACAAATTATCACAAACTAATTAGCTTAACACCCATTTTCTATCGAATAATTTCCACTAGTCAGGTGTCTGAGCATAGATTAGCTCAAGAGCACATCAAAGCTGAAATCAAGATGATGGCTTTAGCTAGGTTTGGTGATGTGTCTGTAGTTACAGCTACTCAGGAGGCTAAAGTGGGGGAAGAGGAAATCACTCGTGCTTAGAAGATCGCTTGCACCCAGGAGTTCAAGACCAATCTGGGCAAGGTAGAGGGACTCGCTCTCAAAAAATTGTTGGTTGAGCTGCCTTCCTTTGTGGAGCTTGGGATAGTTTTTTTAAGGCTTATGTGGTTTTTGACAAAATTCAGTCCTCTGTTTTTACAAGTCAGGCCCCTGTTTTCTTTCCAGCTATTGGCCAGGGTCCACTCTTCAATCCTACAGGCCACCTGCTGTCTTAACCAGCAATGGAATTGAATTTTTCTCACATTCCACATCTCTTTCTTTTTAGAGTCTACACATTAATTCAAGCCCACTGAAATAATTCCTTTTTTAATTAACTGAAAACCATATGATCTGGAACCTCAATTACATCTGCAAAATCATTTTACGTTTGCCATATAATGCAGCCTAATTACACTTATAAAATCCATCTTATGCACAGACCACAACACATACAAGAGGAGAAATTTGTACAATGTTTGCAAACCATAAGGCAGGTGTCTTCAGATCCATCTTAGAATTTTATATAACGTTGTCCAGGATTAGATAACATTAACACATCCTGAAAAAGGTCCAAAATATTATACAGTATTTCAGCATATGCAAAAATAAAAGACTGCTGATTACAGAAGGCAATGCTTGTTAATAACGTTGCAGTCCAATAGTTATATTTATATCTTAAACAAAATATTTTTATTATTTTTCTAATCTTAATTGAATGACATCTGTTTATTACAATTTTATCATAGATTCCATGTAGATGTGCAGAGGGACAAAAATTACCAGCAATCATAATTGTACATTAATTCAAAGACCTTCTTCCCTTATGAAGCGAAATAAACTAAATCCCTACTCGGATGTGTCAAACTGCAATCATTAGGAAATTATTATGTGGTTTTAGGACAAATAAATCATAAAAGCCGTTCTAAGAAGTTTCTTAGGAGGTGATTTAGTACATAATCATTTATATTATCAAATAAGTTATATTGTACATTATCAAATACTTGTACCAAGAAAGACTTATATTTGCCTTTAAAATCTCCTTTCTAAATCTTCTGTGTATTATCATGGAGGAGTATGGAAAACGAATATATCTCAATTACCAATGACCAATATGAATCAATAAAATAGTTATACCAGAGGTATGTATATTCATATGTAAACAGAAATAGATGGACTTCTAATATTTTAGAAAATTGTTAAAAATATATTGTGAAATATAGGCATTTCTGAGGATCCAAAATGATATCATGTACGTTTTTAACTACACTTTGCTTTTCATTTAGAATAATTTTTTTTTTCAAAAATTACCTGTTTCTGTCACCACCAGGGCTCACCTTATATTCATGTACTACTACTTATAAACATTTTCCTGTTTTGCGTCCTTTTTGTACATTTCTTGCCAACCAGATAATCTGCCATTCTGATTCTTACCTTTTCTCAGGTGCCATTGGTCAGTCAGTTCTCAAACATTCTACTCTCCATTTCACAGGTATTCTTGTAGGCTGCCTATCAGTCATTTCTTGGTCTTCTCTCTTTGCAGGTGAGGAGGAAATTAGTTTAGCTTGATAGATTTTTTTTAACACATTATAAATACAGATTTATTGAATGCAATATTTGCTTATCATTCACAGCAAAAATCATTCATAACAAAATTCTTTTCATTGATTTTGTTGCTCTCTACTCATCATTATGTGACAAATTTATGGTAGGTTTAGATGCTATTTATTTGATATATAAAGATTAATTTTTAAATATATCACTTGTTAATATGAGTATACTACATCGTATATTTACAAAAGATTTTCATAATTTGAAATGTGTATTTAAATGAGAAAGAGAAGGTGAATAGCAAGAGATGCATCAAAAGCACTTTCCCTGTATTCTCAAATTTCTCATTTTAATAGATTTGTGAATTATGTCTAAGTTTACCGAATATTTTGCCTTATTTTGTAACTTAGTTTTGAATGAGTTTCTTCCTTTACTTTTGCTTTTCAATATCCTTCACTTTACCTTTTCTTTTAACGTAGTCTCTCCTTCCCATCTTAGTAATATCCTTGTAGCACAAATACATGAATTATCTTTAGTAAAATTAAATGTCACAATACTAAACATTATTTAATATTATACTTGGTCAGAGATGTGGAAAACATGGTCAATTCACATGTTGTCTTATGGCATATCTCCAGAACCTTCTAGAAATATATTCACTTTATCATTATTGACAGCTTCTCCAGTTGAAGCAAACAGCATTCTTCTCTCTACAGTTGCAGTCAATATCCGCCTGGTCCTCCAAATCTTGCTTCCCCCTCTACCCATTCTGCCGACAGACTTAAAAAAAATTAGCTTAAAACCCTTCAGCTTTTTACCATCATACTTTAGATGAAATCTACATTATGTTCTATAGCCTATTTTGTTCCCCAGTTATCTATTACAGTTTCTTTCTTTAAAGTCTTTCCTCTTTAGTCAGGATGATTCCTCAGGAACACTGGTGTTCTGTTTCCCAGATCTTCCAAATAACCCTTTCTCTCTTAAAACCTGACTTTATCATGATTCTTTTCCATAACACTATCTTCATATATGTGGTACTTTCCCTTCCTTCTAAAACTAAAAGCAGGTGACTTCTTTTAAAGAAACTTCTGGGTTTTGTTGTCATTGCTTTTGGTTTTTTTGAGATGGAGCCTCACTCTTGTTGCCCAGGTTAGAGTGCAATGACAAGATCTCTGCTCACTGCAACCTCTACCTCCCAAGTTCAAGAAGGATTCTCCCTGTCGCAACCTCCCAAGAGCTGGCATTATAGGTGCCCACCCAATGCCCGGCTAATTTTTGTATTTTTAGTAGAGATGGAAGTTTTGCCATGTCGGATAGGCTGGTCTTGAACTCCTCACCTCAGGTGATCCACCCACCTCGACCTTCCAAAGTGCTGTGATTACAGGCGTGAGCCACTGTGCCTGGCCAAAAAAATTTTTAAATTAAGTTATATTCCATACTGTTCTCTGTAACTGTATTCTCTATTTTCCGAACATGTCACATGTACAGTTATCTACTTTTTTGCGTGTTTATTTCCTGAGATACCCACTCTACATTTTACACAGCAACAAACTCTGTGCTTGTTACACATCTAGCCAATTACTCGTGTGTCTGGAATCGGTTCCTTCCAATGGGTTCTTGGTCTCACTGACTTCAAGAATGAAGCCGCAGACCCTGGCAGTGTTACAGTTCTTAAACATGGTGTGTCTGGAGTTTGTTCCTTCAGATGTTCACGTGTCCGGAATTTCTTTCTTCTGGTGGGTTCGTGGTCTTGCAGAGTTCAGGAGTGAAGCCGCAGACCTTTGCAGTGAGTGTTACAGCTTTTAAAGGTGGCGCGTCCAGAGTTGTTCGTTCCTCCCTGTGGGTTCATGACCTCGCTAACTTCAGGAGTGCAGCTGTAGACCTTCATGGTGAGTGTTAGAACTCATAAAAGCAGTGCAGACCCAAAGCGTGAGCAGCTGCAAGATTTACTTCCAAGACCTGAAGAACAAAGCTTCCACAGCGTGGATCGGGAACCCAGAGGGTTGCCACAGCTGGCTGAGTGGCCAGCTTTTATTCCCTTATTTGGCCCCACCCACGTCCTGCTGATTGGTCCATTTTATAGAGCACTGATTGGTCCATTTTACAGTGTGGTGATTGGTTCGTTTTTACAGAGTGCCAATTGGTTCGTTTACAAACCTTTAGTTAGACACAGAGCACTGATGGATGCATTTACAATTCATTGACTAGACAGAAAAGTTTCCCAAGTCCCCACTCAACACAGAAGCCCAACCGGTTTCTCTCACTTAGAACATATTTGAAGGTAAATAATTATTTAGTAAATAAGTAAATGGATGAATTAATGAATGAAGGTGTATCAGTACCACTGGACTGGAATAGAGTAGTTTGTTTTATAAATTGTGATTATTTTAAAATAATTTTTTCTAAAGTACTATAAAATATCTTAAAAACCAAGCACTGACCTCCCACCTATCTCCCATATTTCTGATATAATTACCTTCTCACAGGAGAAGAACGTGTGAGAAATTAGCTTTGCTTCAAAAGCCACAAGCTGGTGGTGGAAAGCACATGCTGGGTTGGCTATATTGAAACCAGAAATTGGAATTGCTATTATAGACTACTGAAAATTCAAACAATAACTTGAGATATAATTCTACTCTTGTTTTTATTGAGTCAGAAAAAAATGAAAGCATTACAATAAAGAGTCCAGAAGCAAATATGTATTTATCCAAAATAGGTAATGACATCATAACCATAGTCACTCATATTTTTTCATGACAGAGTAATTATGAATTTCTGCCCTAGGATAAGAAGTGGGAAATTAGGAGGCTGAAAAATTAATTCCAGTTTGTTACCTTTTCCTCCTTACCACTAAGATTTTGTAATTATGTGGTTTAGGTGTTAATATCCTGAGGCTAGTATTAAAACTGATTTCATTGGAACAAATACATGAGACAGCCTTTTAATTACCACAGTAAACCAAGTATTCTTTCTGCAAAGATAATGACTGAAATGTAGCCAGATCAGCTCTGAGTTGAGTGTATTTTCTTTTAAATCTCAGGTTAAAGAGGGATGAATAAATGCAAAATGCAAACTGTCTAAGCTACATGATGTAGCAAAAAATAAATTATGTATTTTACTATTTATTGATGACCTGGAAAAGTCATACTAATCATATAAAATGTTTTTTGTTTGTATCTAAATCATTTTCATCATCAACAGATCTTCTTTTGAATTTAATGCTACATGATTAAGATTATAGGCTTTCAGAGAGTAATAGAAATAATCAGTGAGTAACGAAAATAATTCATGGCTTTCTAAGTTGCATTAATGTATAGAATATTATTTTACACTACGGCTAGATAAAACACTGCATTGTTATTGTTATTATAACAGAGATAATTATCAAGCTGTTTAAATAAAAGGATTATTCACAATATTTAAGGCATTGAGATACATGATTTTAAGAATGAAATTATGTTCCAGGTAGCATTGCACTGACTGAACTATATTTAGAGATGCCAGTTGATTAAAACAAATACCTTTCATCCCTCTTTCTATTTTTAAGAACTTTTTGTGATTAGCAAATAAAAAATACTTTCTACTTTCATATTACATTTTTCATAAATTTATAATTTTGAATATATACCTTTTACATTAAGGTAGAAAAATATGGATTCATATAATAATTCTATCACCTATATTTTTCATCTTCAATGCACTTCTGATTTGTTTTAGGTACCATACTATTAAGCCTTGTATAAAACGTCTCACTATAAAAGAGTTCTGATACCATAAATTAAACAAAGTCACTTGATATGATTATTTGCACACATGTTTCTTGGGTGTGTCTAAGATATTGCAATGAACTCTTTGGGGATTGCAAACATGAGTTTAATAAAGATCATCACTGCTAGAACCTATATTCAAGTGAAAGGGTCAAGCTATCTGAATGTCAGTCAATAACTCCTAAACATGAATTACTGATTGTGAATTCCCTTTTTTTTTGAGACAGAGTTCTGCTCTTGTTTCTCAGGCTGGAGTACAGTGGCACCATCTCGGCTCACTGAAACCTCTGCCTCCCTAGTTCAAGCAATTCTCCTGCCTCAGCCTCCTGAGTAGCTGGGATTACAAGCCCCTGCCACCACGCCTGGCTAATTTTTGTAGAGACAGGCTAATTAAGTAGAGACAGGGTTTCACCATATTTGCCAGGTTGGTCTTGAACTCCTGACCTCAGGTGATCAACCCACCTTCTCCTCCCAAGGTGCTGGGATTACAGGTGTAGCCACCACACGCAGCCTGAGTGTGAATTTCAAAGAAATATTTCTAGAATAGAGTGTCTTAATTTGGATTCTTCCCAGAACAAAGTTCAAGGTAAAGACTTTTTTTAATTAAAATTTTTTAATTTTCATGGGTACATAGTAGGAATATATATTTATGGAGTGCACGAGATAGTTTGATACATGCATGCAATGTGAAATAATCACATCAGGGTAAATTAGTATTCATCACCTCAAGAACTTATCACTTCTTTGTGTTATAAACATTCCAATTCTACTCTTTTAGTTATTTTTAAAATAGATGCTAAATTACAGTTTACTGTAGTCACCCGATTGTGCTATCAAATCCTGGATCTTATTCATTCTACTTTACTATATTTTTGCAACCATTAACCAACCCCACCACCCTTCCCAGGTCCTGGTAACCATTATTCTACTATCTACCTCCATGAGTTCAATTGTTTTAATTATTAGCTCCCACAAATGAGTGAGAAAAGAAAGCAAAGATTTTTATGTGAGCCATATATTGGAGAATGTAACTATGGAAAGTACTAAAACTCTGAACATCTCAGTTTCTTTATTTATAACATGGTGATGATACTTATTTTTGTTAAAATTACAAGAAATAATGTATATAATTTATCTGAGTAGCCTCTAAAATTTATCAATAAAGAGTAACTATTATATGCTAGAGATAGCACTTTGCCTTATACTTTATTTTTACTATAATTATTCCTTAAATCTCAAGTGCTCTTTACTTTGTCAAAAAAAAATAAATGTTTTTCTTTATAAATTTGTATGCTACTTTTATGTTTCTTTTAAGCTACAGATTCTCCTAAAAAGCAATGTCATCTTTTAAATGTTTTTCATGATAAAACACCACATTACACTGAACGAGTGGTACAAAATCATGGGTAACCTTTTTTGCGTTGTTGTTTGGTGAAACATTCATTGGCTTATGTGTCTCTCTTAGACATGTTGCTGAAATTCCTCTAGAATCCTTGATTTCACTTATATTTTATTTCCTGTTTAAGTTCTGGAGATTCCTAGTTCTTGTCTGTGTGGAGTGCATCCCTTGCCAGTCGCCACCCAACAGATTTCTCTTCCTGAATCACCCTGATGTCCTTTACACATTGCATTCCTTATCTGCCTCCTTGCACAACCTATCACCCTAGCACACCGGGTTATGTATTTCTTATCATAGGTTACTCAGTACACAAATATATTTTACCACAAGTATCAGAACTGAAGAAATAATGTGATATGTTGCTAGAAAGAGAAGAAAAAATGAAGAAGAGGTGAAGAAAAAGAGAGGAGCATCAAAACTAGCATAGCTCGTCACTATAGTCTTATAAAAATGAAAAATATATTTGACCACTCTGAACCTACTAGAATGTAACACTACCACCATAAATTTGGAAAAACTTTCTGAATTATATAGCTAAAATACAAAAAAGAAGAGTTACAAGTGAAAGTAACTCTGCTTTTGAGAAAATCCATTATTATTCTGTCCAAAAACTAAAAAATAAAATAATCTTGTCTTAAGGCTCTATTGTCCATATGGGAGAGATATTCCATGATACTGGCAGAATGAAACTTATATTTTAATTGCTTATTTAAAGTTTAAGATGAAACAATCATTCTCCACTTAAGTTGAGCACCCAAGAAATTGCCTTATGCTCTGTCTCGAGGAAGCTCAGAATTTAAAGACATTAGGTTGAAGTAGCCAAACTGCAAATTTACTTGATTATTCCTAGTCATAGTCTCTTTATTTAACATTTATAGATTCTGCCAAGAAATTAAATGATTTTTATTTTTATTACTATACTTAAGTATAGAACCTTCAGTAATAAAAAATTATAAATGTTTAAAAGGACACTGTGGTTTAGTGTCACTCATCTTAATTTGTATAAATCTTCCTAAAATTCTTTTAATGATTTTGCTAAAGAAAAGTGGTCTTTTCTCCTCTAATATTTCCAAGTATTAGATATTAAATCATGTTACATTTCCTTCTTTCATGTTTGTGTATATACAAGCTTTTAGTTATTTATTGTGAAAAAATATAATTTCAAACAGTGTTCGCTGAAATAAAAGATTCATCCCTTCACTCTTAAACTCATTAAAGTTTAAGTATGAGTCCATACTACATGAGAAATTCTCATCAAAATGCATAATTCCAGTTAATATTCATAATTTGTACTTCAAAATCAATAATTCTAACTTTTCTTTTTCTTAAAACATTTTTATATCGTTGAAGGTTACTGCTAAATAAATACATGAACTTTCACTATTGGTTGTAATTAAGTAGTGTGTAATCTTTCATTTGACATCAGGTAACAAGTATTATGTTGGTGCAAAAGTAATTGCGGTTTTTGCCATGACTTTCAAAAACTTCAACTACTTTTGCACCCGTCTAATACTTGTAGAGCAAGCAAAATAAAATATCCTGCATTATTGAAGGTTGTCTATGTGTTAAATGACAGTTTTAACTTAAAACAGTTAACTAAGATAATTTTAACCTATGCGGAGACTTTCAGGACCCAAACATTTTCTCATATTTATGTATAAATTTTATGTTAGAATTATTTTCAAAATGGTAAAAGTATTAACAAATAGGACTTCCACATTGGGTCCTGACTGTTGAGTTTTTAATCAAATTTTCTGCTGAAAACAAGTATAAAACCTGTAAAACACACAAAAATACTCAGAGGATATAAGAGAGCAATAAAAGGGATATAGAATGTGAGGGGCCACATTCTAGAGAGAAAGGATGTGAACTGGGACTCAGACATGTTCCACATTTACCGTCTTATTTATTTATTTAATTTTTCTGAGACGGAGTCTCGCTCTGTCGCCCAGGCTGGAGCGCAGTGGCGCGATCTCGGCTCACTGCAAGCTCCGCCTCCCGGGTTCCCGCCATTCTCCCGCCTCAGCCTCCTGAGTAGCTGGGACTACAGGCGCCGCCACCACGCCCGGCTAGTTTTTTGTATTTTTAGTAGAGACGGAGTTTCACCGTGTTAGCCAGGATGATCTCGATCTCCTGACCTCGTGATCCACCCGCCTCGGCCTCCCAAAGTGCTGGGATTACAGGCGTGAGCCACCGCGCCAACCTTACCTTCACTTTTTTTTAACACACGGAATATTTACATTTCCAGTGTGGACAATAAGAGTCTAAGAAGATATATATGTACTTTGGCTTTCCGTAGTGTCACCTAGTAACACAGACAGGTTGAAGTTAAAAAACTACAAAGGTGAGGGGGGCTTAAAGTGATGAAAACCGTGTGCAGCCAAAAGTCCGCATGCGTGCTATCTTCTTTGAGCTGTCAGCTTTTAAGGTGGACATGTACAAAGGTAAACAGAAATAAAGCAAAAAACAGTAACTGGAATTCAAAATAACACATCAGAGCCTTTAATAGCCTTGTTGTCTTGAAGAGCCTAGATTAAAGTATGAGCATGTCATGGTCATCATGCGTCTTTCAGGGTCCAGAAGATGTAAGCTCTAGAAGTAAAGCTATGCTCTAGTAGAAAATGTATATTCTGTAGAAAAAATGTATATTCTGGACTGAGATTAAACCATAAATAAACCTGACATAAAGCTCAAATATATCACGTGATATCAAAGATACCAAAATATATCATCTGAATTATAAATAATAGACAGAGGAAAGTTTAACCATCCTAGAAGAAGACTACATCAACCAATGATTGCAATTTTACATACAAATTGAAGATTTTAGAAAGAGAGAATAAA
The DNA here is from genome assembly GCF_043159975.1 of Macaca nemestrina. Classification (NCBI taxonomy): domain Eukaryota; kingdom Metazoa; phylum Chordata; class Mammalia; order Primates; family Cercopithecidae; genus Macaca; species Macaca nemestrina. The sequence goes on along the minus strand of NC_092128.1, from coordinate 162,344,295 downwards.
GAAGAGAGAGAGAGAGAGAAAAAAAGAAATGGATTAAACACATCAAAGAGATTTTCAAAATATTTTTCTCCATAGTCCAAACATGGTATTTTCTATGTATTTCTCATCCAATCTTTAACATGAGAAAAAAAGTTTTTAAAATACTTAAGAAACTAATAATAAATATATTCGAGCTTCAAAAAGATCTGTGGTTTAGAGAAAGCTAAAATGACAGAAGCAAATTTTCTTGAATTACTCATTCTTTTGCAAAATAGATGAAAGACCAAAACCTATAACTTAAGAAGGTGCATGAGCTGCAAGTAGGATAGTCATAAAGAAAATAAACCCTAGGAGTAGCACAGTAAAATTTTGAAACGCCAGTTCAGAGGGGAAATCTTAAAGTGGCCAGATGAAAAATACACATTATCTTTAAGGAGCAAAAAGAAGACAGATAGATGTGATTTCAACTGAAAGTACGGAATCAAGAACAGATAAGTGACATCATAAAGTCTGGAGGAAAAAATCCAGTTAAAAAACATTACATTATTTTAAAAATCCTTGGAAAAGTAAAATGAAATAGATATTTCCAGGCAAACACATTTTTAAAACCCCAAGAGATTAAATGAAAGTATTGCAGTAATGTTGTATTTTCTTGCTTTGAACACTATATTTTGAACCGTACTATGATGACATAAGGAATTGAATTATTTTTTAGAGAATGCATACTGAATTATTAAGGAGTTAAGGGTATTAGGTAAGCAACCTACTATGAAGTGGTTCAGAAATATATACACGTGTATTTTTAAAGGGCCAAAAGAGCTTAAAGGGCATGTAAGAGAGATTGTCAGTAGACTGCAGATAGTTCCAGTACTTGGCAAAGTATTCATGAATATTTGTGTCTGAGATTACTCTACACAATATGAGATATATGTGTGTATATGTGTGTGTATATATTATATATATTATATATGTGTGTATATATTATATATATTATAATACATATATTATATTATAATATATAATATATAACATATAAAAAATATATTATATAATATAATATATAATATATAACATAATATAATATATAAGCATATATATTATATTTTATATATTATAATATATAAATATTATATTTAATATTCCATTATATATATTATATATATATTAAAATTTGAAATCTGAAAGCTGGAGAACCAAGAAAGTCAGTATCCTGTACCAGAAGAGCCAATGGTACATGTCCAGAGGACTGCCTTTTTGTTCTATTCAGGCCTTCAGTGGATTGGATGATGCCTGCCTATACTGGTGAGGGTGATCATCTTTACCTCGTCTACTGATCCAAATGCTGATCTCTTCAAGAAATTCCCTCACAGACAGAGAGTCGATATGGCATCATGAGAATGTATCAACCAGGCATTGATGGCTATGAAGATGCAAGGGGGCCACAAACCAAGAAATGCAGGCAGTCTTTAGAATCTGGAAAACAGAAAGCTACAGTGTGTCCCCTAGAGCCTCCAGAAGGAAAACGGCCCTAAGAAACACTGATTTCAGCCCAGTGAGAAGCATTTTGCAGTTCCGACCTGCAGAACTATATGATAAATTTCTGTCACTTTAAGTGGTTAAATTTGTGGTAAAGCTTTATAGCACTAAGAGGAACTAATAGAAGGCATTTATCCATTATATCCTATTTTTCATTTGTTGAGGGTCATGTCTGGGGCATTACCTTTGTTCATTCTTCCAAGAGAGCTACTATGATCCTGTAGTTAGAATATTCTCCCAGAGACAAATATTCATAAAGACTTTGCCAAGACATTAAATTTTCCAGTTTTATTTAGAAGCATAGTATTTTAACTTTAGTCTCTAATACTGTCCTTCAAATTTTTATTTATGAAACTTAAATTATTACATTGATATATAAATGATATGACTTATTGAAACATTTCCTTAAATGACTATATATCCCTAAAGGCATAATTATGATCACATAATATTTCTATTCACTGATTACTCAAACTAAGTGTACTCTAGGATGTTTGACTTTTTTCCTTTGTTACCTGCTTCAAGTGCTTTTGTCACCACATTGATTAATTTATTATATATTATCTGTCCTTAGACATTTGGATTTAGTTTTTTTCTGTGCATAGTGAAAAGATTTAACAAGTTATCTCACATGTGTATGTAGATTCCCTTTGAAAATCATCTACTTATAGGTAACATTGGAAATTGTTGCAGAGGGGTGTGTATCTTAAATGTTTCTAAGAAAAGATACAGCATATTTAAAAGCTACATATTTAATACCACGGGTGGAGAGTGATGCTATTTGACAAGAAACTAAATGCCATTATGAAAAATATATAAAACAAAAAATGGAAGTACAGCTAATATTTCCTACAGAAATAAGTATGTAGTGTTATTATAAGTATATAGTACTCTGCAAAATATATATGTGATGCTATCAAAATGAAATTAGAATGAAAAACAGCATGGTAAGACAAAAATATGAAGCTTCAGGTTTGTATAATTATTTTTATAAGTACAGAAAAGCAGAGTTTCTAATTCACAAAGTTGTTTTAATACTTTTAAACGAGATTACAAAGTGGTCAGAACTTAAAATTAAATATAATAATAGTGAATATCATAAAACATATGCTACCTAATCATAAATATTGTTAATGCATTGTATATTTTCTCAGACCTTTTTATATTATAGCTATAGATATGCAATATTGTATGGCACTACATCTTTAGACTGATTCCAGGTCAATTAACTTTTATAACTTCTCTTCTATTAATGACATTACCCTAAAGTTCCCTCAACATCCTCCTATAAACTCTGCATGGATCGTTTCTGTTTGAGAAAAGTTGGTGTGAGTTACCTGTGAAAATTCATCTTACCTTTCTAGCCCGTTGTTTATTCTGAGTTCCTAATCTCAGTGAATAATACTATCATAAACTCAGTGGCCCGCGGTGAAACCTGGCAGGTGAACTTGACCCTTCCTTCTCAGTAATGAGCTGAGGACTTGAATTTAACTACTCTTCTGGGCCCACAGTAGCATCAGAGTTTTCAAAGACAACTTCTATCTAAAATTACCACCAGAACTTAACTGGTGTGCCATCCAGTTACTCTCCGATTTATGCTTGCCTGTGCAGCCAGAGAAACTTTTCTAAAAATGTATGGTTCTTTCTTGTTTAAAATCCTTTATTGTTTCTCTTTTATTTTAGGATAAAGTCCAAACTCGTCACATATGGATGTGAATACTCTTCATGAGCTGTAAGTCTTTTGCCATGTCACAAGTGATAAAATTTCCCAGTTTCGTCTTTCCTTGCTGGGACCTTCATACTTACTATTTTATGAGCTTATATTGTTATTTCCAATCTCAAATGAGTCCAGTTAAGATTGACTGACCCAACGTTATGAGATGGCTATTTCCTGTTTGTATCCTCTCTGCTAAATTGTCAGCCCAGTGAGGACAGAGTGCACATACTTTTATCTCAAAGCTTGTAAGACTTCCAGGCAATAATTTGTTGTGAAATATTTGAGTAATTTTCTTAATTTATTCCTCCATTATTCAAACATCAGTTTAAAGAACATTGCCGTTATGTCTACTTTTTGACTGCTATAAATAATACTTTCACTAGAGTTATGTGCACATCCGATAGAGTCTTTGTCTTACTATTTTCTAAAACTTAACTTTGACAAAAATATTGATGTTTGACATGTTTAAGGTTAGCAAGCTCAAAGCTCAAATTTATCACAGGATTCATACAAAGCGTGTGTGTGGCAGCTGGGGAACTCTGAAAAAGTGCAGTACTAATTCAACGTTACATATTACATTATTAGTATACGTAATTCCAATAGCTTTTCAAATCGAGAATGAGAACCTTTATGTTAGAATTAGTATAAAAGCAGGGAAGGTCATTTAATATGGGGGAAAGAGCAGAGGGCCTGGTGTTAGGAGGGCCTGTCTTATCCTGCTTCCATTATCCACTAGTAAGTACCAATTGCAAGTCACCTAACATTTCTAAAATAGGGCCCAGTTTCCACTTCTAATAAATGAGAAAATTGCATTAAATGGACTTTAAAATTAAATATCTATGACGAATGTTCTCGAAAGAGGAGAGTAAGATTGAAAGGGCTATTTAGGTATAAATATTCTATTATGTGAGAGTCTACTTTAAAATGCACTTCTCTGTTACTGAAGTTAACATTCACAGTGTAATTTACTTAGTGCCAAGGTGATGTTGAATTTTATATACATATAGATAGATAGAATTTAAGTTATATATATGGTAAATTATATATATAATATTACAAATAGAGGTATATTAGAGTTTGACTTACAATATTTTTATTTCAAAAAATTTTTCACTACAATTATATTAACAAATCAAATTATTCATGCCATAGTAAAGATAAATTAGTTATTCCTTGCTAAACTTTATTTGTTTTATAAATACAATGGGCACACAACAGGCTTTATATATTAGTGTTTTATATCATACTAATTTTATATTTTGTGTGGCACATTACACCATCACCTTAATTCAACTAAAATATGAAAATATTATAGAAATAATTTTTGTGATTTGTAAAAGCCTGGTGTTTCCAATTCATTCATTTACATAGGAAGAATATATATGTATTTTTACATACACATATATATGCACTTATGTACATATATATACTCTATGAGTATAATTACAGACATTTTTCTCTGGGAATTGAAATTTATTTTACTCAATAAAGCAAAAAGCTATCTAACTCTGTCTTATCTTTATACATTTGTCTTTAAAAAAAAAAAAGGACACTAAATCACAGTAATGTAACCCTTCAGTTAAACATTTAAGTGTTTTAGCTGTTTCTTTGAAGGTCCTTAATTTTGTTAGTCAGAATTTTAAGGTAGCCACCCAAATTTCATCTCTCAGTGAAATTCTTAGATAATAAACATGTGTAGTTTTACACTGTACATTTGTGGTAATTTGTTACAGGAGAGTCCTTTGCAAGATTTCCCTGAAAGTTACATCTAAATATTATAGTACACTTGCGAAAGCAATTGAAGATACACTTTGTTATTTATGATATAATTATCAATGTGGGTAATTCCACATATTAATAATACATAAATACAACTTTTATATTTGGCGTCCACTCACATTTTTCTTTCTTTTACCCATAAGTTCTGCTGAGTTATGGGTGAGGAGAGAGAATTAGCCAAGGCAATTCTGAAGAAGAGCAAACATGAGCCTCATACTCCTATGTTTGGTCAGAGTAGGAAATCATAAAGCAGAAAGTTTAGTTATGAAATATAAATAGGTATATATTTGTACTGAATGCACTGTGGAAGTATATGAATTCAAGTGTCAATTGTGGTTATCTCTTGCTGGTGAGTGTATGTTGAAAATATTTTTCTTTCTTCCTTTATATTTGCACCCTCTAATATTTTTACAGTAACCCTAGATTACTCATGTAATTATAAATAAAAATAATAGAACAAAACTGTCCCATTATAAATGGAAATGGAAATAAAAATAACAAGTTGTCTCCTCAATATGTATCCTACTTTTGTTGAGGTTTTGTGGAAGAGAGCTTCATGGCAGTGCTTTCATTACATTGATTCATTTGATACTGACAACATATCCATAATTATTATCTCAATAACACAGTCAATATATTATATGCTCCATAATATAAAATAAACATGAAATTCAAAACAAAGTAAAAGTCACCTGACTTTAGGTGAGCTATTTTATTTACTGCTCATTACTATATTTACTCTTCCAACAACGTTTAAATTTAGAAGAGTTTTCAAAAATTTGAAAAAAGGGAAGGACGGGCACGGTGGCTCATACCTGTAATCCCAGCACTTTGGGAGGCCGAGGTGGGCGGATCACGAGGTCAGGATATCGAGATCATCCTGGCTAACACGGAGAAACCCCGTCTCTACTAAAAATACAAAAAATTAGCCGGGCGTGGTGAAGGGGCCTGTTGTCCCAGCTGCTCCAGAGGCTGAGGCAGGGGAATGGCGGGAACCCGGGAGGCGGAGCTTGCAGTGAGCCGAGATCGCGCCACTGCACTCCACCCTGGGCGACAGAAAAAAAAAAAAAAGAAAAATTTGAGAAGGGAAGTACTTGTTTCCGGGTTTTTTTGTTTTCTTTTTGCAAATACGCTACTGTATTAGTTTGCTAATGAAGACATACCCAAGACTGGGTAATTTATAAAGAAAACAGATTTAATTGACTTACAGTTCAGCATGACTTGGGAGGCTCCAGGAAACTGACAATCATGGTGGAAAGAGAAGCAAACACATCCTTCTTCACATGATGGCTGGAAGAAGTGCCGAGCAAGAGGGGGAAAAGTCCCTTGTCAAACCATCAGATCTCATGAGACTTACCCACTTTCAAAAGAACAGCACTGCAAAGACCCCCCACCCCGTGATTCAACTACCTCCCACCCTGTCCTTCCTACAACCCATGAGAATTATGGGAGCTACAATTCAAGATGAGACTTGGGTGGGGACACAGGCAAACCCTATTAACTACTCAAACACCCAAATTATATTTTTTATGCTTTAAAAAATATGTGGAATTACCCACATTGATAAATATATCATAAATAGCAAAGTGAATCTTCAATTGCTTTCGCAAGTGATATTTATGTAGTGATAAGCGTGTAGAATTTTCTTTCTAGTCTCAATCACAAAGTTGAGAATCCACTTATACTTTTATTTATTCTTTTTTTTTTCTTGTTATTTACTTGCTGCTATTTATTTCAAACTGCAGAACTCACTATATGAAGTTGCTGTTGGCTCTTGTGGCAAGTAGATTAAACTCAACTTAGTACCATGAGTTGAAGAAAATTTCTTTTGATCTCAGAAGTACAAATCAAACCTCTAATGAACATAAAAAGCTGTAAATTATTGCAGCTGTATATTTTTTAAATAGAAGAAGCCTCACTAAACTAGAAGAATTAAATTTTATAATATGGACTGAATGGATTGCTTTTATATTTCCAAATAGTAGACTCATTAAGAGAATATTGAAAATTCAGTTCACACATATGAGAATCTCAGATAAGGACAATAGAATGTAGAAGCCAATAATTTTAGCAATTGCAATATTCAACATATAAAAATCAGGAAAAATGTTTAAAAATACATAAAATGAACAAAAATATGTAATAATAAAGCATAAATGACCATGCCACTCCACTCCAGTCGGGGTAATAGAAGCCAGATCCTGTCTCTAAAAATAAATAAATAAACAAATAAACAAACAAACAAATAAATAAATAAAATTAAGAAAATCATTGAACGTTTAAGGATAGCATATATTATGGAGGGATTTGGCATTCAGGAGAAATTGCTTTATGTTACCATTATAATTTTGTTCTAAACACTAGTCTGCTGACAACTAGTTGGAGACTTGAGGTAACTAGTTTCTGTCTCAAAGATGAAGGTGCTAGATAAGATGATTTTTAAGATATATAACAACTGTAAAATTCCATAATTATAAATTCCTGATTTAAATTTTTTTCACTTTAACACATTATACTTTAGTGAGCTGAAGTAGAAATTATCATTGGAAATACGTGTCAATGAGTATGGCAAAATTTAAAAAGAAGCTGGATTTTCAAAGAAACTTTAGGCAGTTTTTATGTAAATTCTTCTTTGATAAAGTATTATTAGATAAATATTAATAAATATTACATAAAATTAAAATAATAATTTCTATTTTGACTGTTATAATGTTCTAGGCTCTGTACTAATTTATATATGTACTTTATCATTCCCAATTACAGGTTAAAAAATGAGATTATGTGACAAGTCTGTGGACACACACTCATAAAAGAATGGAAATAAAGTTTAAATTTATATTCCTCAAAATTCATAATCACAATGGGCATGAAATAGGTATACATAAAATTAGTTTCTAAATTTGTTTTAATTTATTGAAAAAAATTAACATTGTGTCAGAGAATGAAATGTTTTACATTTTAGTAATAAATTAACATTTGTAATGTATTAAAACTAGTTTAAAACAACCAAAAATGTTAAAAAAAACTAAAGTAAAATAATTTCATAATTACAAACATAAGTTTGTGTTTATACCAGAAATTAGTACAAAGAGTTGATAAAAGATGTAGAGATAACTTATAAAACAGTTACGAGAATATTTATATATTTCTTATTAATATGTAAAAGCAAAATTGGCTCATCTCTGAGATAGTGGATATAATTACAGCTATTTCCCTCTAGTTGAAGCATCATTGCCTTTCCTCTTAAACTACAAATTTAATTAAGGTTGTGTTTAATTTAAATAGCAAAGTTTTTTTAAGTCAAATAAATCCAGTTCATTTTAAAGGGCAATTTATGTGCTGGGTAATAGGCATGACACACTAGCCCCTCAGGTGAAGCAGAAAGATAAAGATGGCTATATTTAATCTTTAAGAGATGTGACACATAATATAATAACTGACCTTAAATAGGAAATCTCTGTGATTATAAAAATTGGAGAGCCTCTGACATATGAAATAAAACCTTCTGAGTAGCTAATATTCTGCAAGTTTTATTACTCAAATGCAAAATGCACAGCTGACAGAGAATGAGATTAAGCAAGGGGGGTAAAGTGGGCATCATAATGCTTAATTTACAAAGCTAGTGTGATGTAACAGAGCCATCCACCTCCTTCATGAAGCAAAAGGGACTGTCATTTAATATTTCACCATTTCAAAGTATTGCTTCATGAATGGAAATAAGTTTTCATGGTATATAAATTAAATCCTGTTTATATGTTTGAAATTCAACAAGGAAAACACAAGTCGCTAAAATCATCTGCTTTCTCAAGAAACAACAATAAAGTAGTTATTACTTAATTGCTATTTTTGTGTTTTATGCTGTACCTTTTTACTGGTAATTAAATAACTTTGAAAATCTTTTTAAGGATAAATGCAGAGCATATGTACAGGTAATCAAATCTATCTGAAAATTGGTCTTATCAGTGCAGTCATCATCTTAAAATGATTTTGTGGTAAAAGGATGATCAGAAACAGTTGTAGCTTAAACTATAAATCCAAAGGTTGTTTCACTGAAGTAAGAAGTGAAGAAAGATGATCCATAGATTTAAAAAAAATTAAGCAGATAATTATCAGTATATAAATTTGGAGCATCTAAATTTTTGAAATGCTAAAATATATAACTACTCAAAAATGACATTTGTAAGCTGCTATAATCAAATCATTTGAGGCTTTTGTTGTTGGTATTATTTTCTGATTGCCATGATTAATTAAACATTTACAACAAAGTAAACAAATAAAAAACATATATTTCAACGCTTTTTCTAATCTTTAACACATTTCTTCAGATCTTCTTAAGTTATATAAATGCATATTTCCATTGAGAATTTTAGGCCATCTTTATTTTAATTTTTGTCATAATTTGCTGTTATTCTGTCCTATAATTCAGTAGTATGTTTTGTCACTTTATTACTAATGAATGTGTCTCCCTATATTATCAAACATCAAAATTATTTCTTTAAGGTTATGCCTAAATAGCTCTAAATCTTTCCAATTATTTTATTAAATTGCTAACTTAAGGCAGGCAAAGCATAAAATTCAGAAAGCATAGTAGTTTTATCTTTAGACTGACATCTTGGTTTATTCTTTATATAAACTAAATTAACGTAATACCTCAAACATTTCCTTTCTAAATATTAGAATAATTTTTGAGTGGCCCGTAATTGGCTGATGATTCACATACAAATGTCTTGTAGGTCAATAATTATCAAGTCTTTCATATAGAACTGAAGTAATGATTTTCCCACCATCTTGAATTTTGGATGAATTCTGGTAGGAAATTTGAATAATTAATAATTTTTTAACTAAAAACAAGAGTAATTTAATATAATATATTGTTGAATATGAGTAAGATTAATATTAGGAATGTTTTTCTTGTTCTTACTTTGTTAGATGAATATAAGCTTTCACTGATAAGGCAGTCTACATAGAATTTTATAGTTGAACTGATTTATCACAGAAATGAATACTGTGCAATGGTCAATTATATTCAACGTAAACTATGAATTTGGAAAACAAATACTATCTAAATCTTTCAAAGAACTATAATTCCTTTTACACTAAGACACAAACACATGTGTATGCAAATATATCACTACGTTTATGTATCTATAAACATGTGTAAACATGCATTTATCATATACTTAAACACATCAAATAGATTGCATCTTAAATGACCAAACTGTAATACCTCGTCTGATAGTATTTTATATTTTTGATAAATACTCTAAATATTTTCTGCACCTTTTTTATCTGTTATATTACCATTAATCTTGGAAACAGGCATCGTTTGTAAATCCATATCTTTAGACGTTTTGCAATTTAAAAATCAAAATAAATAACAAATAAAAATTGAGGACAGAAGGTAATTCTGGCAAATATAACCAGTAGATATTAATTTAAAAATTAAAAGGCATGAATTTAAGGATGAATCAGTGCTGTGTCTATATAGTTACCACCCTCTTCTAATTTTTACTAGCAATAGAAATCTTACTGAACGTGAGAACTTAAAACTGTAATCACGATACAACTGTTGAATTTCATGATGCCATTTATGTTCTATAACTAATTTGGTTAATTTATTTATTGCAGATTTTGTTTCATTTTTTGAATGCATAAAGATACTCAGGGACCCTTATAAATACTTGGAACTACATAAAAAATATAATTACTGTTCACTTTTAAAATACATATTTTTAAGCTAGTGGGTACATCCTATGTTTATTTATGGGGTACATGAGATTTTTTGACACAGGCATACAATGTCAAACACACACATTAGGGAGAATTGGGTATCCATCCCCTCGAGCATTTATGATTTGCTTTATAAACAAATCATACCCTTTTCATTATTTTTAAATGTATAAGTAAATTATTATTGACCATAATCACCTAGTTGTGCTATCAAATACTACGTCTTATTCATTCTTTCTATTATTAAATGGGATGAAATAACGTCTCATTATAGTTTCGATTTGCATTTATCTAATGATCACTGATGTTGAGCACCTCTTTATATGTCTATTGGCCATTTCTGTTTTCTTTTGAGAAATGTCTATTCAATTTTTTTTCCATTTCTTAATCAGATTATGAAGTTATTTTTCCAATAGAGTTGTTTGAACTTCTTTTATATTCTCAACCCCTTGTCAGAAGAGTAGTTTGCAAATTTTTTTTCAATTCTGTGGATTGTCTGTTCACTTTGTTGATTGTTTCCTTCAATGTGCAGAAGCTTTTTAACTTGATGTGATCCCATCTATCCATTTTTGCTTTGCTTGTCTGTGGTTGTGGGGTATTTTTTTCCTACAGGATGGAATGCATCTTGTTTTCTGAACTTCAAAGTAAAAGTCATTACTCTGCCCTAGGAAAATTTTTTAAATTTTTTTTATTTCCATAGGTTTTTGGGGAACAGGTGGTATCTGGTTACATGAGTAAGTTCTTTTGTGGTGATTTGTGAGATTTTGGTGCACCCATAACCTGCGCGGTATACACTGAACCCAATTTGTAGTCTTTTATCCCTCACCCACCTCATACCCCTTCCCCCTGAGTCACCAAAGTCTATTGTATCATTCTTATGCCTTTGCATCCTCATAGGTTAGCTCCTACTTATGAATGAGAGCATACAATGTTTGGTTTTCCATTCCTGAGTTACTTCACCTAGAATAGTCTCCAGTTACACCCAGGCTGCTGCAAAAGCCATTAATTTGTTCCATTTTAGGTCTGAGTGGTATATATATATGTGTGTGTGTGCGCGCGTACATGTGTGTGTATGTGTGTATACATATATTCACAATTTCTTTATTCACTCGTTGATTGATGGGCATTTGGGCTGGTTCCATACTTTGCAATTGTGAATTGTGCTACTATAAACATGCTTGTGCAAGTATCTTTTTCTTATAATGACTTCTTTTTCTCTGGGTAGATATCCAGTAGTGGGATTGATGGATCAATTGGTAGTTCCACTTTTAGTTCTTTAAGAAATCTCCACACTGTTTTCCATAGTGATTGTACTAGTTTACATTCCCACCAGTAGTGTAGAAGTGTTCCCTATTCACTGCACCCATGTCAACATCTAGTATTTTTTTGTTTTTTGACTGTGGCCATTCTTGCAGGAGTAAGGTGGTATCACATCATGGTTTTGATTTGCATTTCCTTGATCATGAGTAATGTAGAGCATTTCTTCATGTTTGTTGGGTGTGTGTATCTTGTTTTGAGAACTGTTAATTCATGTCCTTAGCCCACTTTTCGATGGGATTGTTTGTTTTTTCTTGCTAATTTGTTTGAGTTCATTGTAGATTATGGATATTAGTCCTTTATCGGATGTGTAGATTGTGAATATTTTCTCCCACTCTGTGGGTTGTCTGTTTACTCTGCTGGTTATTTCTTTTGTTGTATAGAAGCTCTTTAAGTCCCACCTATTTATCTTTGATTTTGCTGCATTTGCTTTTAGATTCTTGGTCATAAAGTCTTTGCCATCTTCTAGAAGTTTTAGTTTCAGGCCTTAGGTTTAAGTCCTTGATCCATCATGAGTTGATTTTTGTATAAGGTGAGAGATGAAGATACTGTTTCATTCTCCCACATGTGACTTGCTAATTATCCCAGTACTGTTTGTTGAATAGGGTGTCCTTTCCCCACTGTATGTTTTTATTTGCTTTGCTGAAGATAACGTAAGTATGTAGGTAAGATAATATAAGTATTTGGGTTTATTTTTGGTTTTTCTATTCTATTCCATTGGAACATGTGCCTATTTTTAAACCAGTACCATGCTGATTTGGTGAATATGGCCTTAGAACATAGTTTAAAATCAGGTAATGTGATACCTCCAGATCTGTTCTTTTGGATGAGTTTTGCTTGGCATGTGTGGGTTCTTTTTTGGCTCCATATGAGTTTTAGGAAATTTTTTTAGTTCTGTGAAGAATGATGGTGGTATTTTTATGGGAATGACATTGAATTTGTAGATTTCTTTTCACAGTATGGTTATTTTCACAGTATTGTTTCTACCCATCCACGAGCCTAGCATGTGTTTCCATTTGTGTCAACTATGATTTCTTTCAGCAGTGTTTCATAGTTTTCCTTGTACTGGCCTTTACCTCCTTGGATAGGTATATTCCTATTTTTTTTGTTTTGTTTTGTTTTTTTGCAGCTTTTGTAAAAGGGGTGGAACTATTGATTTGGTTCTCAGCTTGGTGGCTGTTGCTGTATAGCAAAGCTATTGATTTTTCTACATTAACTTTTTATTCTTAAACTTTGCTGAATTCACTTATCAGTTCTAGGAGCTTTTTGGATGAGTCTAGTGTTTTCCAGGCATATGATCATATCATCAGCACAAGTGACAGTTTTACTTCCTATTTACCAACTTGGATGCCCTTTATTTATTTCTGTTGTCTCATTGCTTTGGCAAGGACTTCCAATACTATGTTGAATAGAAATGGTGAGAGTGGGCATGCTTGTCTTGTTCCAGTAATCAGAGGGAATGCTTTCAAGTTTTCCCTGTTCAGTATTACACTGGCTGTGAATTTGTCATAGATGGCTTCTATTACACTGAAGTATGTTCTTGGTATGCCGATTCTGCTGAAGGTATTAATCATTCATAAACACTAGAGTTTGTGAAATGCTGTTTCTGCATCTATTGAGATGATCACGTGGTTTTTGTTTTTAATTCTGTTTATGTGGTGTATCATATTTATTGACTTGTGTATGTTAAACCATTCCTGCATCCCTGGCATGAAACTAACTTGATCATGGTGGATTGTTTTTGATATATTGTTGGATTTGGTTAGCTAGTATTTTTCTAAAGGATTTTTGCATCTATGTCTATCAGAGATATTGGTCCTTAGTTTTCTTTTTTTGTTAATTCTTTTCCTGGTTTTGGTAATAGGGTGATATTGGCTTCATAGAATTTTTTAGGAAGGATTCCCTCCATCTGTATCTTGTGGAATAGTGTTAATAACTTTGGTACCAATTCTTCCTTTGAATATCAAATAGAATTCAGCTGTGAATCCATTTGCTCCTGGATTTTTTTTTCTGGTAATTTTTTCATTACGGTTTCAATCTTACTGCTTTTTATTGGTCTATTCAGTGTTTCTAATTACTCCTGATTTAAGCTAGAAGGGTTGTATATTTCCAGGAATTTATTCACCCCCTCTAGGTTTTCTAGTTTATATGCATAAAGGTGTTCACAGTACTATTGAATGATCTTTTGCATTTCTGTGGTGTCAGTTGTAATATCTCCCATTTTGTTTCTCATTGAGCTTGTTTGGATCATAGGTCTTCTTTTCTTGGTTAATCTTGCTAATGGTCTATCAATTTTATTTATCTTCAAAGAACCAACATTTTGTTTAATTTATCTTTTGTATTTGTTTGTTTTAATTTAGTTTGATTTTGCTCTGATCATTGTTATTTATTTTCTTTGACTGGGTATGGGTTTAGTTTGTTCTTATTTCTCTGGTTCCTTGACATATGATCTTAGATTATCTGTTTCAGACTTTTGATTTAGGCATTTAAGACTATGAACTTTCTTCTTAGCACCAGCTTTGCTGTATCCCAGAAGTTTTGATACCTTGTGTCACTATTACCATTTAGATCCTAGAATTTTTAATTTTCCATCTTAACTTCATTGTTGACTCAATGCTCATTCAGGAGCAGGTTATTTAATTTCTTTCTTTTTAGTTTTTATTATACTTTAAGTTCTAGGGTACATGTGCATAATGTGCAGGTTTGTTACATATATATACTTGTGCCATGTTGGTGTGCTGCACCCATCAACTCGTCAGCACCCATCAACTCGTCATTTACATCAGGTATAACTCCCAATGCAATCCCTCCCCCCTACCCCTTCCCCCCTCCCCATGATAGGCCCCGGTGTGTGATGTTCCCCTTCCCGAGTCCAAGTGATCTCATTGTTCAGTTCCCACCTATGAGTGAGAACATGCGGTGTTTGGTTTTCTGTTCTTGTGATAGTTTGCTAAGAATGATGGTTTCCAGCTGCATCCATGTCCCTACAAAGGACACAAACTCATCCTTTTTTATGGCTGCATAGTATTCCATGGTGTATATGTGCCACATTTTCTTAATCCAGTCTGTCACTGATGGACATTTGGGTTGATTCCAAGTCTTTGCTATTGTGAATAGTGCCACAATAAACATACGTGTGCATGTGTCTTTATAGCAGCATGATTTATAATCCTTTGGGTATATACCCAGTAATGGGATGGCTGGGTTATATGGTACATCTAGTTCTAGATCCTTGAGGAATCGCCATACTGTTTTCCATAATGGTTGAACTAGTTTACAATCCCACCAACAGTGTAAAAGTGTTCCTATTTCTCCACATCCTCTCCAGCACCTGTTGTTTCCTGACTTTTTAATGATTGCCATTCTAACTGGTGTGAGATGGTATCTCATTGTGGTTTTGATTTGCATTTCTCTGATGGCCAGTGATGATGAGCATTTTTTCATGTGTCTGTTGGCTGTATGAATGTCTTCTTTTGAGAAATGTTTGTTCATATCCTTTGCCCACTTTTTGATGGGGCTGTTTGTTTTTTCTTGTAAATTTGTTTGAGTTCTTTGTAGGTTCTGGATATTAGCCCTTTGTCAGATGAATAGATTGCAAAAATTTTCTCCCATTCTGTAGGTTGCCTGTTCACTCTGATGGTAGTTTCTTTTGCTGTTCAGAAGCTCTTTAGTTTAATGAGATCCCATTTGTCAATTTTGGCTTTTGTTGCCGTTGCTTTTGGCGTTTTAGACATGAAGTCTTTGCCCATGCCTATGTCCTGAATGGTACTACCTAGGTTTTCCTCTAGGGTTTTTATGGTATTAGGTCTAACATTTAAGTCTCTAATCCATCTTGAATTAATTTTCGTATAAGGAGTAAGGAAAGGATCCAGTTTCAGCTTTCTACTTATGGCTAGCCAATTTTCCCAGCACCATTTATTAAATAGGGAATCCTTTCCCCATTTCTTGTTTCTCTCAGGTTTGTCAAAGATCAGATGGCTATAGATGTGTGGTATTATTTCTGAGGACTCTGTTCTGTTCCATTGGTCTAGATCTCTGTTTTGGTACCAGTACCATGCTGTTTTGGTTACTGTAGCCTTGTAGTATAGTTTGAAGTCAGGTAGAAGAATTGATGGCTAGAGTAATTAATGCAGAGAAGGTCATAAATGAAATGAAAGAGATGAAAACCATGACACGAGAAATACGTGACAAATGCACAAGCTTCAGTAACTGACTCGATCAACTGGAAGAAAGAGTATCAGTGATGGAGGATCAAATGAATGAAAAGAAGCGAGAAGAGAAACCAAAAGAAAAAAGAAGAAAAAGAAATGAACAAAGCCTGCAAGAAGTATGGGATTATGTAAAAAGATCAAATCTACATCTGATTGGGGTGCCTGAAAGTGAGGGGGAAAATGGAACCAAGTTGGAAAACCCTCTTCAGGATATCATCCAGGAGAACTTCCCCAACCTAGTAGGGCAGGCCAACAATCAAATCCAGGAAATACAGAGAACGCCACAAAGATACTCCTCGAGAAGAGCAACTCCAAGACACATAATTGCCAGATTCACCAAAGTTGAAATGAAGGAAAAAATCTTAAGGGCAGCCAGAGAGAAAGGTCGGGTTACCCACAAAGGGAAGCCCATCAGACTAACAGCAGATCTCTCGGCAGAAACTCTCCAAGCCAGAAGAGAGTGGGGGCCAATATTCAACATTCTTAAAGAAAAGAATTTTAAACCCAGAATTCCATATCCAGCCAAACTAAGTTTCATAAGTGAAGGAGAAATAAAATCCTTTACAGATAAGCAAATGCTTAGAGATTTTGTCACCACTAGGCCTGCCTTACAAGAGACCCTGAAGGAAGCACTAAACATGGAAAGGAACAACCGGTACCAGCCATTGCAAAAACATGCCAAAATGTAAAGACCATTGAGGCTAGGAAGAAACTGCATCAACTAATGAGCAAAATAACCAGTTAATATCATAATGGCAGGATCAAGTTCACACATAACAATCTTAACCTTAAATGTAAATGGACTAAATGCTCCAATTAAAAGACACAGACTGGCAAACTGGATAAAGAGTCAAGACCCATCAGTCTGCTGTATTCAGGAGACCCATCTCACACGCAGAGACATACATAGGCTCAAAATAAAGGGATGGAGGAAGATCTACCAAGCAAATGGAAAACAAAAAAAAGCAGGGGTTGCAATACTAGTCTCTGATAAAACAGACTTTAAACCATCAAAGATCAAAAGAGACAAAGAAGGCCATTACATAATGGTAAAAGGATCAATTCAACAGGAAGAGCTAACTATCCTAAATATATATGCACCCAATACAGGAGCACCCAGATTCATCAAGCAAGTCCTTAGAGACTTACAAAGAGACTTAGACTCCCATACAATAATAATGGGAGACTTCAACACTCCACTGTCAACATTAGACAGATCAACGAGACAGAAAGTTAACAAGGATATCCAGGAATTGAACTCATCTCTGCAGCAAGCAGACCTAATAGACATCTATAGAACTCTCCACCCCAGATCAACAGAATATACATTCTTCTCAGCACCACATAGCACTTATTCCAAAATTGACCACATATTTGGAAGTAAAGCACTCCTCAGCAAATGTACAAGAACAGAAATTATAACAAACTGTCTCTCAGACCACAGTGCAATCAAACTAGAACTCAGGACTAAGAAACTCAATCAAAACCGCTCAACTACATGGAAACTGAACAACCTGCTCCTGAATGACTACTGGGTACATAACGAAATGAAGGCAGAAATAAAGATGTTCTTTGAAACCAATGAGAACAAAGATACAACATACCAGAATCTCTGGGACACATTTAAAGCAGTGTGTAGAGGGAAATTTATAGCACTAAATGCCCACAAGAGAAAGCAGGAAAGATCTAAAATTGACACTCTAACATCACATTTAAAAGAACTAGAGAAGCAAGAGCAAGCACATTCAAAAGCTAGCAGAAGGCAAGAAATAACTAAGATCAGAGCAGAACTGAAGGAGATAGAGACACAAAAAACCCTCCAAAAAATCAATGAATCCAGAAGTTGGTTTTCTGAAAAGATCAACAAAATTGACAGACTGCTAGCAAGACTAATAAAGAAGAAAAGAGAGAAGAATCAAATAGATGCAATAAAAAAGGTTATTTAATTTCAAAGTATTTTCATAGTTTTGAATGTTTCTTTTGGAGGAGATTTCCAATTTTATTCCATAGTGGTCTGAGAGAATACTTGACATAATTTTAATTTTCTTAAATTTATTGAGACTTGTTTTGTGGCCTATCATATGGTCTATTTTGGAGAAAATTTCATGTGCTGATGAATAAAATGTACATTCTGTGATTTTTAGGTAGAATGTTCTGTAAATATCTGTAAGTCCATTTCAGGGTATAGTTTAAGTCCATTGTCTCTTTGTTGACTTTCTGTCTTGACCTTCTGGTGCTCTCAGTGGAGTATTGAATTGCCACAATATTATTGTGTTTATGTATATCTCATTTATTAGGCCTAGTAGTAAGTAATGGTTTTAATTTGGGATCTCAAGTGTTAGGCGCATATATATTTAGATTTGTGATATTTTCCTATTGGTCAAGTTTTTTTTATTATTATATATAGCCCCTCTTTGCTTTTCTTAACTGCTGTTGCATTAAAGTCTGTTTCGTCTGATGTAAGAGTAGTTACTCCTTCTCACTTTTTGTGTCCATTTGCATGGAATGTCTTTTTCCACCTCTTTATCTTAAGTTTATGTGAGTCTTTCTGTGTCAAGTGAGTCTCTTGAAGGCAGCAGGTACTTGGTTGGTGAATTCTTATCCATTCTGCCATTCTGTATCTTTTAAGAGGAGAATTTAGGCCATTTAAATTCAATGTTAATATTGAGATCTGAGGTACTATTCCATTCATCATGCTATTTGTTGCCTGAATCCTTTTTTTAGAATTTTGTATTTGTGTTTTTATAGATCCTGTGAGATTCATGCTTTAAAAACACTCTGTTTTGATGAGTTTCCAGGATTTATTTCAAGATTTAGAGCTCCTCATAGAAGTTATTGTAGTACTGGTTTGGTAGTTGTAAATTCTCTAAGAATTTGTTTGTCTGAAACATACTGTATATTTTCTTCATTTATGAAGCTTAGTTTCACTGGATACAAAAATTCCTGGCTGATAATTGTTTTATTTAAGGAGACTGAAGACAGAGTCCTGTATTACTTTGTTTTCATGCTGCTGATAAAGATATACCCAAGACTTGATGATTTACTAAAGAAAGAGAGGCTTAATGGACTTATAGTTCTGTATGGCTGGAGAGGCCTCACTATGACACAGAAGGCAAAAAGGAGCAAGTCACATTTTACATGGATGGCAGCAGGCAAAGAGAGAGGTTGTTCAGGGAAACTCCCCTTTTTAAAACCATCTCATCTCTTGAGATTTATTCACTATCACAAAAACAGCATAAGATAGACCCGCACCCATGTTTCAAATACCTCCTGCTGGGCTCCTCCCATGACATGTGGGACTTGTGGGAGTTACAATTCAAGATGAGATTTGGGTGGGGACACAGTCAAACCATATCATTCTGCCCCTGGCCCCTCCCAAATCTTATGTCCTCACATTTCAAAACCAATCATGTCTCCTTCATCAGCATTGTATAGTTTTCATCATAGAGATCTTTCACTTCTTTGGTTAAGTTAATTCTTTGATATTTAATTTTATTTGAAGGAATTGTAAAAGGTATTGCTTTCTTTTATTTCTTTTTTAGATTGTTAGCTACTGGCATTATAGATATGATACTGGTTTTTTCATGTTGATTTGTATTCTACAATATTACTGACTTTATCACTTTTAAGAGTTTTTCAGTGGAGTCTTTAGTTTTTTAAATATAAGATCATATAGTCTGGGAGTGGTGGCTCAAGTCTGCAATCCTAGAACTTTTGGATGCTGAGGTGGGTGGAACACCTGAGGTCAGGAGTTCGAGATCAGCCTGGTCAACATGATGAAACCCCATATCTAGTAAAAATACAAACAAAAATAGCGAGGTGTCATGGCTGGTGCCTGTAATCCCAGCTGCTCAGGAGGCTGAGGCAGGAGAATCACTTGAACCTGGGAGGCAGAGGTTGAAGTGAGCCAAGATCATGCCCCTGCACTCCAGTCTGGGCAAAAGGAGCAGAACTCCATCTCAAAAAAAAAAAAAAAAAAAAAATCATATTATCTGCAAACAAGCATAATTTGTTTAAATGCCCTTTATTTCTTTCTCTCGTCTAATTGCTCCAGGTATATCATTCTATATTAAATATCAGTGGTGAAAGTAGGTGAGGTATGTTTCTTCTATCCCGTTTTTTTTAGGGTTTCTGTGATGAAGAGATGTTGAATTTTATCACATACATTTTTAACATCATTTTGAAATGATCATATGGTATTTATCCTTCATTCAGTTGATATTATGTATCACATGGATTGATTTGCATACATTGCACCATCCTTGCATCTTTTGGATTAATCACATTTGATCATGATGAATGCTATTTTTAATGTATTATTGAATTTAGTTTACTCATATTTTTTCGAGAATGTTTGTATTAATATTCATCAGAGATATTAGCCTGCAGTTTTCTTTCTTTCTTTTTTTTCAATATGTCTTTGTCTGATTTTGATATCAAGGTAATGCTGGCCTCAATGAATAACTTTGGAAGTATTTTTTCCTCCTTTATGTTTTAGAATAGTTTAAGTAGGATTGGTATTAGTTCTTTAAATATTTGGTAGAATTCAGCAGTGAAGCCATCAGGTCTTGGGCTTTTCTTTACTGCTTGGAGACTTTTTGTCATGGCTTCAATATTATTACTTGTTATTGGCCTGTTCAAGTTTTTGATGTTTTTCATGGTACAATATTGGTAGATTGTATGCGTCTAGGTATTTGTCCATTTCTTCTAGATATTCTCATTTATTGGCATATAGTTGCTTATAGTAGCCACTAATGATCTTTTGAATTTTGTGGTATTAGTTGTAATGTTTTCTTTTTCACCTCTGATTTTATTTATTTAGGTCTTTTGTCTCCTTTTCTTTATTAGACTGGCTAAAGTTTTCTCAATTTTGTTTAACTTTCAAAAAAACCCCACTAACTTTGTGTTTTATTAATGTTTTGTATTATTATCTGCATTTTAATTCATTTTTCCCCTAATCTTTGTGTTTTTCTACTAATTTTGGCTTTGATTTGCTCTTGCTTTTCTAATTCTTTAAGATGACTCAGTAGGTTATTTCTTTGAAGTTTTTCTTCTTAAATGTAGGCACTAATATTTATAAACTTCCCTCTTAGTACTGCTTTCGCTGTATAACATAGGTTTTTGTATATTGTGTTTCTATTATCATTTGTTTCAGAAAAATTTTCAGTTTCCTCCTTAATTTTGTTATTGACTCATTGGTGATTAAAAAGCATGGTTTAAAATTTCCATGTATTTGAAAAGTTTTCAAAATTCATTTTGTTATTGATTTCTAGTTTGATTTCATTGTGGTCAAAGAAGATGCTTGATATTATTTGTTTGTTTGCTTTTTTTTTTTTTAAACTTGTTTTGTGACCTAATATGTGGTCTACTTTTGAGAATGATCAATGTGCTGAGGAAAAGAATGTGTATTCAGCAGCCATTGAATGAAATGTTCTGTAAATATCTATTAGGTTTAGTTGGATGAGAGTACACATTAAGTTTGATGTTTCTTTGTTGATTTTCTGTCTGGAAGTTCTGTCCAGTGATGAAAGTGGGCTGTTGAAGTCTCCAGTTATTATGGTATTGGGCCTATCTCTCTCTTTAGCTCTAATAATATTTGCTTTATATATCTAAGTGCTCCAGTGTTGCCTGCATATATACTTATAATTATTAAATCCACTTGCTGAATTGACCCCTTTATTATTATATAGTGTCTAAAAGACAATGGATTTATGCAGAATTTGTAAATAAAAATCCACTTTTACTTATAAGGATGTTTCTTTCTCTAAGTTTTCCATATACTACTCAATAAAAAGGAATCATACTTGATTCTGCAATCCAAGAATGAAAATTGGTTATATGTAAGAACTTCTTTATGATAATATCTATACAAGAAAAAATACTGTTATTTTTAAATTAGTGATTAAAATTTTTAAAGATTTTTCACCACAGATAAGTAAATATAAGTTTATATAAATAAGCATTTGCACATATATAATAATTGCATTGGAGGTGTCAGCTAATATGAACATTTTGAAAATTTAAAATCACAGAATTTTAAAAAATCTGTGTCTTTTTTCCTTTTTTATGTGAATATAGGGAAACTAGTATTTTTTTAAATATGTATTTACAAAACTTCACATTTTGGTATTGTTAAATATAAAAGCATTTTTTCTTAATATAATATTACAAAATATCAACAATAAAATATATTTAAAATATTCTTCTGAAATGTCACTAGAAAATCTTTGTTCCATTGCTATAAATTATATTTTCATATAGTATAAAAATTATCAACTCTTTTCATGCATCCTTATTTTTATTTTTAATGATATACAAAAGGTTTATAATATATCTTCAATATTGCATAATCTTTTCAACTTATGCCTCATATAGTAAGTATTACAGCAAAATTTTTTCTCTCCTATCTTTAAGAGCAGAATGTTATGGACCTATTTAAAGTCTCAGAAAAGTTTCAAGGAAAAATTCAAGTATCAAATAGGTAGGACTTAATTGGATGGGTTTTGATTTTCTTTAAAATTTTTTCCCTATGCTCAAAGATGAACATCAATTCTTTCCACTTAGCCTCCAATGCACTTTGTCTCCTATTATGCATTTTAAAATTCTTAGTTTAAGTACTGTACTCAAAGATGTATTTTTCTCAAGTAGATATAATAATATATTTCTAAACCTTTCCCCTGCATTACACTCATCTGTAAAGCTGACTAAATAGTCTCACTGTGAAATTGATTACTTAGGCAATGAGGCAGAGCCCACTCTTTGATATATTACTCAAAGACAGTTCTCTGTCCTGGTACAAGGTAACTCTATTATATAATGGGACTATATATCTTCCACAAAGCTAGGTGCTCAAAATAGGGAAAACCATTTGTTGTTTGAATTCAAACAGGCACATCATTAATAGGATAATTTTATGTATATCATCATGTTTTAGAAGAAAACCTCAATGGTTCAAAGAAGATCATAAAAGAAAAACTTCAGTCAAATTAAATGTAAAGGAGTTTAATTGAGCATTGAATGATTCATGAATGGGGCAGCCTTCTGACCCCGAGTAGGCTCAGAGACTCCCGCGCAGCCACATAGTGGAATAAGATTTATGGACAGAGAAAGGAAAGTAACGTACAGAAAACAGAAGTGAGGTACAGAAACAGCTGGATTGGTTACAGCTCAGCATTTGCCTTATTTGAATAAGATTCAAACAGTTGACTACAGTTGACTGTCCAAAACTCAGTGATTGGCACAAGTGTAGGCTGCAGTCTGGTTACACCTCCATTTGTTATAGGGGATGATGTACAGAAAAACCTTTAGGCTAAACTCAAACTATGCAAGGGGGCAGCTTAAGGCTTAACTTGATTTAACAAAGGTAATACATATGGATTGAAAAGAGACTTTTAAAAATAAAATATATTTTATATTTTAAAGGCCTAGAGTATATAGATCGACTTAACAGAAATGCCTAGAACTTAGACAAACTCATCTTCGAAGGTCTAGATACTTCTTAGTCTATGTAAAAATAGGATTTCTAACATTTGAACTTAAGGATTAGGCATAATTCAGACTCTTATTTAAAAGAAAAACAGACATATGTGCCAGTGCATCTCCTATTTCTTAACTGTTAGAAGTATCAATCCTAATACTGTAATTAAATTATTTTACAACATTCACCTGGGGCCTGCTTGCTCACTGAAGACAGTAAAAGCTCCGAAAGGATGAGGGGAAACTTGTTATGCTTCTTATGGAATCATCTTAGAACTCATTGATTTTCACTTCTGTCCTTCTTCCATTGGCCAATTAAGTCTCATATTTCATCAGTGGAGTGTGTGAAAGTCATATCAACCCACAGGGAAGTCACAGCAGGATTGAAGATAATAGAAATAATTTTGTCCAAATAATGCAGTCTCATACTACACAGGATATGAAATTTTCTGTCTTAATTTATTTTATTTTATTTTTTTTTTTTATTGAGACGGAGTCTCGTTCTGTTGCCAAGGCTGGTGTGCAGTGGTGCAATCTCGGCTCACTGCAACCTCTGCCTCCTGGGTTCACGTGATTCTCCTGCCTCAGCCTCCTGAGTAGCTTGGATTATAGGTGCACACCACCATGTCCAGCTAATTTTTGTATTTTTAGTAGAGATGGAGTTTCCCATGTTGGTCAGGCTGATCTTGAACACCTGACCTCAAGTGATCCACCTGCCTCGGCCTCCCAAAGTGCTGAGATTACAGGCATGAGCCATAGCACCCAGCCTCTCTTAATGTTTTAATACCAAATAAAATGCAAATTTAACAATGAAGAGGCCTACCATACTAGTGCATTTCAAAATTTTACAATTTTTATTTTGTCAATGAAGAAATAAATCACTTGTTTGTTTATTCTTAAAATTGTCTTTTGTGCATTTAGTTTTTGGTGAAAGAATTGACATTGAAAATATGAATGCTAACAGAAATAGAAACCAGTCATCTACTAAGGCCTTTTTTGTTGACATATTGTCGTGTAAATATGAGATTATTGTTCTTGTTTTAAATTAATGAAAACTTAAAATGATGGTCTTTAGAGTACGTTATTTGAGAACTGGTTTAGTTTTCCATTGGTAACAAATTACCATTAAATTAGTTGTGAATTACTTAAAACTACATCCATTTATTCTATGACAGTTTCTGTAGGTCAGAAGTCCAGATAGGCTCAGCTTGATCTCTGCTTAGTTTCTTACAAACTAAAGTCAAGGTCTTGGTTGAGCTGAGTTCTTATGAGGAGTTTCTGGGGAGGAATTCCCTTCCAAGCTCATTCGGGTTGCTGGCCAAATTCAGTTTCTTATTGTATCCAAGCGCTGTTTTCAGCTTCTAGATACCACCTGCAATCCTTCTCATATAACTCCCTCCATTTTTAAAGCCAGCAAGTACAACATCCTTCTTGTGCTTCAAATCTCTCTGACTTCATTTTCTGTCAGCAGTTTGAAAACTCTGCTCTAAAAGGACTCCTGTGATTAGGTTATCTATAGTTGAATACTTTCTCTATTTTATAATCAGTTCCCTAATCTCACCTACATTTGCAAAGTCTCTTGCCATGTAGTGTAACATAGTCATAAGACTGATACCTGGGAGTAAAGGTCACAGGAAACATATAACAATTCCGGTTAATGCAGGAAAATGCATTTTCAGATACATTTGATATTTAAATTCATTTAGTAGCAAATTACAGATTAAGTTTTCCATATCTTTCTTCATAAAGGCATTAGATTTTCATTTTTCTAGGAGGTTTTATACAGTTTGTTATTCAATTACCTGGGTTAAATTTTCTTCATTATTGTTAAGAATTGCATGCTTATTAGAGAGTTCATAATTCATTGCTTTCTCATCTTTGGAAAAGACAGAGGTTGACGTGGTAGATGAAAATTGACACCTGTAAAGGCCCAAAAATATTACAGATTTTTTTCCCACAAAATTGTAGACACTCAAAGTATCAATCAGCAAGCATATTTTGTCACTTTTTAAGCAGAAGAACAGAACTAGTTAAAACTGGTAGTACAAAAATACATAAATATAATAGAATCACCATAGATGCATTGCATATATCCAGGGCCCTATTTAGGTAATTAATCTATGTGCTTAAACAGACTATAAAGCTTAGAAGAATTCAAACCAAGGAATTCCAGCACAGTTTTTCAAACAAAAAGTAATTTAATAACAATACCCAGGACTTTAAAACACGATACTCGAAATGCTACAGTTATAGAGCATATTGTTTTATAAATGTCGGTGTCCATGGCAAGGTCTCACCACAAAGATTATCAATGTCACAGTGACCACAAACGTTTCAACAAACATCAAACTTGGTCAATTAGTTTGTGAGATATTTTACTCAAGGTCTGTATCTCCTGTTCTTTTGAAGCATGAAGGACCAACACTGTAGACTCCTGACAACTTAATAAGTTTCCAGTTTTCTCATGAAGATTTAATTTTTCCTACAAAAAGTATCAAGAAAAATAGCACTTAGTAGGACACATAGACCTTCTAAAATAGTTACTAATGCAGCCAGTGTAATTATAAGCCACAAATGTAGCCACCTCCTCAATTTCTAGAGTTCATCTACATTTAGTATCATGTTCATAGCTTCCACTATCAAGCCATTGATGGCATAGTAAATCCTTCTTGTCCTTTAAATCAATCTCACTGTCTTGATTCTCTGCCCAGCTCCCAGTGCTATCATCAGTCTATCTGGCTGCAAACATTAATTAAAACATACCTGGCAACCCTGAATGAAAATGAATAGCTGCTCTTCTGTAGTCAAAGAACCACGAGTTATAACATCCCTTTACTGGTCATCCAGTATCACATGCAAACATCAGAGACTAGAGCCAACCAAATGCACTACCTTCTCCCTAAGCAAATGCTAAACTGGTGCCTCCCTGGTATGACCTTGGGCTCTAACCACACTCAGAACCCAAGCCCTAGTACTTCCGAGGATCTTGGCATAGCTGAGTGATGCCTTTAACTCTTTATTTAAAGAACTACATAATTTAGTATGCAAGTAGATTTTGATACAGGGCGATATGTCAAATCAGCTCTTGGACATGCCTGTTGCTTTTTTTTTTTTTTTCAATCCGTTATTCTTGAAAAGTATAAGCTCTGTGTAATTTATTGATTTTAATTCATAATTTTACTCAAGGTAAACCAGCTCAAAGCTTTAATCCAGCCATCTTACATGCCTCTTTTCCCAAACAGGTACCAATCATATTTTCTCTCTATCAGGAATCATAGTTGCTTCTGAATAGATAAATTATAGACGACATGAAGCATAAAAGCACCCAATTGTATACCCCTCCTTCTCCAGGACTTACTTCTCTGCTTCCTCGCTTACATTCAGGTGGGTAACCTATCCAAATGAGGTTTTCCAAACCACAATTTATAATCCAGTTCATCACCTCATAAACTTTTTTCACTTATTTCATTTAAGCATTTACTTTTACCTTTTCACTAAATGACTCATAAATGTGACCCCCATAAACTTACTGATTGCTCAATCAAATGGGTATATTTCAATGCTTAATTAATCTCTCTGAAGCATTTTATACTTTTGGCATGTCTTCCCCATAAACTTACTGATTGCTCAATCAAATGGGTATATTTCAATGCTTAATTAATCTCTCTGAAGCATTTTATACTTTTGGCATGTCTTCTTACAATGTGATTATCTTTTTTTTCTATTTATATTTCCAGGACATCAAGGTTTTTACTCCTACTTTTCTGAACATTCTTTCTTAAGTGTCTTCACTGATCCTCTTTCTCTGACTGTCTTCTCATTGCTGGCATTTCAAATGAATTTCAAACTGAGCCTTTTCAAGATCCCTGTAAACAAACTACACATCCACTCTCAAACTGACTAATCTTAAGTGATCAGTTTCTCCAATATCAAGCAGTACATATTTTGGCAATTAACTAAGAAATTACCAAAATAATGTAGGAACATTAAAATTTTAGTGTAACTACATTTTTAGTATAACTAAAATTTTATTCGTGACTTACTACAGGAAAGAAGACACAACAGATTTAAAGGGTCAAGTGAAATCTGCAATATCCCAGAAATATTTTAAGATAGCGTGAATTTTTGGATTTTGTAACTACTGCTATTTTCTAGTTTTAAAAATGCATGATTTTTCTTTAAACTAAATGAATCCAATAAATTGAGATCATGATCTCTCACGCTGCCACGGAAATGTCTAATTGCTACTTTTTTAACACAAATTAATTTTTTCATATGCTCAATTTAAGTATTATTCAATTTTCCCCTCTGTGGCCTTTTGCTTAAGGAGTAATTACATTGCTGACATTTTTAATTAAAACAGTGCTATCTATTTTAAAAAGCACTAAGCCTGCCATTGATTTTAGATCCTGAATTAATTTTTGCTTGATAAATCAGGATATGTCTTAATACTCTATGAGCCCTACATATATTAGCAAACAATTTAAATCCTGTACTATTCAGATAAAATGTTAAATTTCTTTAATTAACAGCATCATTGGAAACTAAGACAATTTAATAATGAAGCAGATTTTTAAAATATGTAGTATATTATAATGAAGCTGTATATCACCAAATAATTTTAATTTACAGTTGGAAAATTGGAGATTTAATGTTTTAGTAATTTTTGAAGTTCTAAAAAATTATGATTTATTATATATTTATTAAAAATATTTCCAAATGAAGGCAAATGTTTCAAATTATTAATGACAAGGAGCTACAAGCCACTTAACCAAAACATTGGGAGTGTTGAAGTGTCATGAAGCATGCTGCTAAAAAATAATGTTGGGAAGGGAATGCACAGATCAACTGAATGGCATTATGAATTCTGAAAATGAAGATCATAGTCTAAGTGGACAAAAGAATGTAGCAATCTCTAGATGAGAACAAAGCAGAGAATTAGCCAGGCATGCAAACAAAGGAACTTTACATAGAAATTCTCTCAACCAAGTTTCCAAAACCTAGAGGTAGATTCTTATCTATGTATGTAGAATCACATTAGATAATGCGGGAGTGATTAGTATCAATTTATGGCAATCATATACAACACAACTTTGATTTCAAGGAAAATCCTGAAGTGAACAATAAAGTCAACAAGTATGTCCTCAGTGAATGACATGAGGGAGAAGATACAGTTTTATATTTTGTTACTTTATAGTACAAAGGAACTCTAAAACCAATGATATCCCTAGAATATAATCTTTATGGTTCCCTGCTTATATTCCTCCTAGTATATTTGTTTTCCTGTAGTCTTTACATTATAATGTTAAATAGGCCTAAAGAATCATTTTCTTATTTATGTTATGTATGTTAGATTGTTACCTGCATTTAATGTTTAAATTTAGTTTAAATATTCCTTAATAACAAATGACCTAATATTACATATAGTCAGATATACAGTTTCTCAGAAACGAGGCCCTCTATCTTGTATTCAGACACTGAATTAACTTCATCACATTTCTGAAGCTTATTTTTTTATTCTCTAGTCTTAACCTAACAATATAAATAGCTTTTCTCCAATAATTTTATTTTATTTAAATTTCCTCCACTATTAAGAAGTTTGATGCATTCCATCCATAGTTGGAGGCTGTGATTTTGCCCACTATGAAGTACTATAGGTGGTAATATATGTTTTCAAAGTTTTCATTTTATTCTTTAAGACTCCTTCAGCTAATTCTCATAATTTTACAGCTCCAGTCATTAACCAGTGGGTAGAATTTAATGATGAAAGCAGCAGATGTTATTAATACAAATATATCAGCTGCATCAAATTTCTATTTAGGAGATATGATAGTTGAGAAGAGGGAAAGTCATGGCCTTTGTTATTGTTTAATGACTGTTTTTCATATTGACAGACACAAGCAAATTATGCCCCATTAGGGAATTTTTCAAAATCATATTGATGAGGAGAAGCAATAAGAGAGGCCAAAATATTAAATATACAACTCATAAATCAGCATTTGTATAAAAACTGCATATGTCAATTATTGGTCTCACTAAGGAAGAACATTCCTCAGTAATCATGAAATTTTCTGGAATTAAAATGAACTAAGCTCTTTGATACCTCTTTAATCAAGCTAAGGAAATAATGATTCATTTCTGTTATTAAATTAAATTTATTTCGGAGTATTTTGAAACTACAAAATTATTTTTATATCAGCCAATATTACCTCTAGGTATGGGTTTGAATTTGAATAATTTGCTCAACATAGTATGCATTTTGAATCTGAGTCTATGATGTGTAAATATAGATCTGTGTACATATGTAAAATATTCTATACCACACTGAAAAATGTTGAGTGATACAAAAAATTGTGAAATCAGAGAAATTCAAATTTAACATGTTTGTATTTATATAAATGTCAACAAATCGCATTATGAAATACTAAAGATCAAGAAATTTTATAAAGAATAGTGCATATTTTCTGTTACTTTCATTGTATTATATTTGGTTATTTTATTGAATATTCACATTTCTTAGCCTGTTTGTGCTGCTGTAACAAATTGCCACAGACTGGATAATTTATATGCAATAGAAATTTATTTCTCACAGTTCTGGAGGCCAGAAAGTCTAAGACCAGGAAACCTGCAGGTTCAGTGTCTAGTGAAGGCTGTTCTCTGCTTCCAAGATGGTTCCTTGTTGCTGCATCCACCAGAGGGGAGGAAATCTGTGTCCTCTCATGGTGGCAGGGAAAAAAGGGCTACAGGGTTGAACATGGTGTGAAACCTCTTTCTTCTATAAGGGCATTAATTGCATTCAGAAGGAAGAGCCCTCATTACTTGATGACCTCCTGAAAAGTCCCATCTCTTAATACTACTGCATTAGAGATTCAGTTTCTAAATGAATTTTGGAGGAACACAAGCATTCGAACTGTAGCACATATACTGTTGGCATAGTGAAAGAAAAAAATGCAGCATAGACTTTAATATACAAGTTGATGGGTGGCAAATACATGCTCTGGAAATAATTTGATAAATGGCAAAGAAAAAGGCACAAGAAAGTTGATTGTAACTTTCTTTATGTTGGAAAGTATGCAATGGTGAATGGATGAATAAATGAGAGAGCCTCAGATAGGAATGAATACTGTAAAGGAAGTGAAATGGTGTTACTGTTGAGCATGATGAGAAGAGGCTAATTTAAGGAAGGTGTTCAGGGAGAGCTTCTCTGTGGATGTGACATTTCATTTGGTTTTTAAATAATGAGGAGTAGCTTGCCACTTCAATAATCCTAGACAAATAGTTATGTGAGACTGATAAAGAACTGGGATGAAAATAAGTTTGACATTTTCAAGGATAAGAAAATGGTCAATGTATGTGAGGTAAGTATAAGAGTGGTAGGAGAGAGATAGGGGCATTGCAGCATTAGATAGGGTGGTAGACCCTATGATAGGAAAATCTGAAGACAGAAACTTCTTTATAATGAATAGGTAATTTCCAAAAGTTGTGCTCCAATTTTTAGAAATTATAAAATCAGGATATCAGTTTGTAATCAGATGATATAATATTTTAACTGCTAGGAAGAATTTTGGATCTATTTAAATGTGCAAAGAAGCCACAGGAAATGTTACAGGATTTCCATAAATATATTAGTAATTTAAAAGACCAGCTCTTCCTTGGGAGGAAGTATGTACTTTAATGTGGAAGTATATGTATACATATATATAGCTTCTGTTGTATCTCCCTGCTTCCAGGAAGGCTTCCTGCTTCTATTTTTATTTTATACATATGATCTCTAAAACACATTTAAACACTTAATTCGTATATTTGTGTTTGTGTATAAATTAAGTGTAAAAGTTATGATCTTAACAGTTCAATTGTAACAATTACAAAAAGCTCAAAGTATTATAAAAATTATCATTTTAAATAAATTGAAGAGCAATGGAAGCAAAAGTAAAATAGAATTGAAATTTCAAGACAGGAAACTCTTCTTTGGTGAGCTAACTATCCTTTCAGTGGCTATTATTTTTCTTGGTGGCAAATGCTGATTATGCTCTGGAAATACATTGGGGCTTGGCTCTGGGTGAGGCATGATTTATGCAGAGGAAAGCAAATAAAGGTAAAAAATAAATACATAAATAAGTAAATAAAAATTTGTCAACCTTTTGAAATTTGTTCAGGACTGATAGGGGAAATGGGAAACAGGAAACTTGAGAATACCCAAATACAGCCAGTTTTCTCCAATGGGCAGATTCTGAATCTTGACCTGCCTGCAGGTGACTGGGGAGCTAGTTAGCTGAATAACAAGCTCATATAACCCTGTATTACTTAGGGCAATTCCCCCTAGAGAAATGGGGCTTGCTTCAAAACACAGTTCATTTTCTCTTTGAGGTGTCTGCCATATTTAGATGCCACAGGAGCGAGAGACGAAAGAATGAAACTGGTAACTTCTAAAGATCAGGATCTCCCAGGTTTTAAAAGCTGAGGAAGAAACATAATAGGCTTTTAACCCAAAGCTTGAGATTTTTCCAAGAATATGCCCCAAGAGCAAAACCCGACCAGAGTTAGATTGAGTCTTATGAAAGCTGCAGCCCAGGGAAAACACATGCATTTCTTTTCTTATTTGTCTTACCAGTTTTTAGCCTGTCTCTCTACACAGGAAAAGGAAAGCCCTCTTTGAAACAAACAAACAAAAAAAAAACTTTCTGGAGCCTCTATAGTTCTTTTAAAAATAACCAGGCTTTCAAAAAGGGAAGTGAAAGGTAACCAACTGCAAATAGAAACAGAACAATCATCAAAATAGTGAAGGAAACATAATAAAAATTTCTTAATATGTTCAATATATTCAATAATATAAATGATAGACAAGTGGATGAAAAGAAAGGGATTACAACAGAAAATGGGAATCTATAAAAGCAGAATCAGTCTGAGATCTAACTGTATGGTGGCAGCGAGACTGAGAGAGGGGCGCCTGCCATTGCTGAGGCTTGAGTAGGTAAACAAAGCATCTGGGAAGCTCGAACTGGGTGGAGCCCACTGCAGCTTAAGGAGACCTAGCCTGCCTCTGTAGACTCCACCTCTGGGGGCAGGGCATAGTCAAACAAAAGACAGCAGAAACCTCTGCAGATTTAAATGTCCCTGTCTGACAGCTTTGAAGAGAGTAGTGGTTCTCCTGCGCAGAGTTTGAGATCTGAGAATGGACAGACTGCCTCCTCAAGTGGTTCCCTGACCCCCGAGTAGCCTAACTGGGAGGCACCCCACAGTAGGGGCAGACTGACACCTCACATGGCCGGGTACCCCTCTGAGACGAAGCTTCCAGAGGAACGATCAGTCAGCAACATTTGCTGTTCAGCAACATTTGCGGTTCTGCAGCCTCTGCTGCTGATACCCAGGCAAATAGGGTCTGGAGTGGACCTCCAGCAAACTCCAACAGACCTGCAGCTGATGCTCCTGACTGTTAGGAAAAAAAAACTAACAAACAGAAAGGACATCCACACCAAAACCTCATCTGTAGGTCACTATCCTCAAAGACCAAAGGTAGATAAAACCATAAACATGGGAAAAAACAGAGCAGAGAAGCTGAAAATTCTAAAAACCAGAGTGCCTCTCCCCCTCCAAAGGAACGCAACTCCTTGCCAGCAATGGAGCAAAGGTGGACAGAGAATGACTTTGACGAGTTGAGAGAAGAAGGCTTCAGTCGATCTAACTTTTCCGAGCTAAAGGAGGAAGTTTGAACCCATTGCAAAGAAGCTAAAAACCTTGAAAAAATTTAGATGAATGGTTAACTCAAATAACCAGTGTAGAGAAGTCCTTAAATGACCTGATGGAGCTGAAAACCATGGCATGACAACTATGTGACGAATGTACAAGTTTCAGTAACCAATTCGATCAACTGGAAGAAAGGGTATCAGTGATTGAAGATCAAATGAATGAAATGAAGCAAGAAGAGAAGTTTAGAGAAAAAAGAGTCAAAAGAAATGAACAAAGCCTCCAAGAAATATGGGACTCTATGAAAAGACGAAATCTACGTCTGAATGGTGTACCTGAAAGTGATGGGGAGAATGGAACCAAGTTGGAAAACACTCTGCAGGATATTATCCAGGAGAACTTCCCCAACCTAGCAAGGCAGGCCAACATTCAAATTCAGGAAACACAGAGAATGCAACAAAGATACTCCTCGAGAAGAGAACATCCAAGACATATAATTGTCAGATTCACCAAAGTTGAAATGAAGGAAAAAATGTTAAGTGCAGCCAGAGAGAAAGGCTGGGTTACCCACAAAGGGAAACCCATCAGACTCACAGCAGATCTCTCAGCAGAAACTCTACAAGCCAGAAGAGAGTGGGGACCAATATTCAACATTCTTAAAGAAAAGAATTTTCAACCCAGAATTTCTTATCCAGCCAAACTAAGCTTCATAAGTGAAGGAGAAATAAAATCCTTTACAGGTAGGCAAATGCTGAGAGGTTTTGTCACCACCAGGCTTCCCCTACAAGAGCTTTTGAAGGAAGCACTAAACATGGAAAGGAACAACCAGTTCCAGTCACTGCAAAAACATGCTAAAATGTAAAGGCCATTGATGCTAGGAAGAAACTGCATCAACTAACGAGCAAAATAACCAGCTAACATCATAATGACAGGATCATATTCACACATAACAATATTAACCTTAAATATAAGTGAGCTAAACGCTCCCATTAAAAGACACAGACTGGCAAATTGGATAGAGTCAAGACCCATCAGTGTGCTGTATTCAGGAGACACATGTCATATGCAGAGACACACATAGGCTCAAAATAAAGGGATGGAGGAAGATCTACCAAGCAAATGGAAAACAAAAAAAGGCAGGGGTTGCAATCCTAGTCTCAGATAAAACAATTTTTAAACCAACAAAGATCAAAAGAGACAAAGAAAGCGCCATTACATAATGGTAAAGGGATCAATTCAATAAGAAGAGCTAACTATCATAAATATATATACACCCAATACAGAAGCACCCAGATTCATAAAGCAAGTCCTTAGAGACTTACAAAGAGACTTAGCCTCCCACGAAATAATAATGAGAGACTTTAACACCCCACTTTCAACATTGGACAGATCAATGAGACAGAAAGTTAACAAGGATATCCAGGAATTGAACTCAGCTCGGCACCAAGGGGACCTAATAGACATCTACAGAGGTCTCCACCCCAAATCAACAGCATATACTCAGCACCACATCACACTTATTCCAAAATGGACCACATAGTTGGAAGTAAAGCACTCCTCAGCAAATATAAAAGAACAGAAATTATAACTAACTGTCTCTCAGACCACAGTGCAATCAAACTAGAACTCAGGATTAAGAAACTCACTCAAAACTGCTCAACTACATGGAAACTGAACAACCTGCTCCTGAATGACTACTGGGTACATAACAAAGTGAAGGCAGAAATAAAGATGTTCTTTGAAACCAATGAGAACAAAGATACAACATACCAGAATCTCTGGGACACATTTAAAGCAGTGTGTAGAGGGAAATTTATAGCACTAAATGCCCACAAAAGAAAGCAGAAAAGATCTAAAATTGACACCCTAACATCACAATTAACAGAACTAGAGAAGCAAGAACAAACACATTCAAAAGCTGGCAGAAAGCAAGAAATAACTAAGATCAGAGCAGAACTGAAGGAGATAGAGAAACAAAACACCCTTGAAAAAATCAATGAATCCAGGAGCTGGTTTATTGAAAAGATCAACAAAATTGATAGACCACTAGCAAGTCTAATAAAGAAAAAAAGAAAGAAGAATGAAATAGACACAATAAAAAATGATAAAGGGGATAGCACCGCCGATCCCACAGAAATACAAACTTCCATTAGAGAATACTATAAACACCTCTATGCAAATAAACTGGAAAATCTAGAAGTAATGGATATATTCCTGGACACATACACTTTCCCAAGACTAAACCAGGAAGAATTTGAATCCCTGAATAGACCAATAACAGGCTCTCAATTTGAGATAATAATTAATAGCCTACCAACCAAGGAAAGTCCAGGACCAGATGGATTCACGGCCGAATTCTACCAGAGGTACAAGGAGGAGCTGGTACCATTCCTTCTGAAACTATTCCAATCAATAGAAAAAGAGGGAATCCTCCCTAACTCATTTTATGAAGCCAGCATCATCCTGATACCAAAGCCTGGCAGAGACACAACAACAACAAAAAGGAGAATTTTAGATCAATATCCCTGATGAACATCGATGCAAAAATCCTCAATAAAATACTAGCAAACTGAATCCAGCAGCACATCAAAAAGCTTACTCACCATGATCAAGTGGTCTTCATCCTTGGGATGCAAGGCTGGTTCAACATATGCAAATCATTAAGCATAATCCAACATATCAACAGAACCAAAGTCAAAAACCACACGATTATCTCAATAGATGCAGAAAAGGCCTTTGACAAAATTCAATAGCCCTTCATGCTAAAAACTCTCAATAAATTCGTTATTGATGGCATGTATCTCAAAATAGTAAGAGCTATTTGTCACAAACCCACAGCCGATATCATACCAAATGGGCAAAAACTGGAAGCATTCCCTTTGAAAACTGGCATAAGACAGGGATGCCCTCTCTCACCACTCCTATTCAACATAGTGTTGGAAGTTCTGACCAAGGCAATCAGGCAGAAGAAAGAAATAAAGGGTATTCAATTAGGAAAACAGGAAGTAAAATTGTCCCTGTTTGCAGATGACTTCATTGTATATTTAGAAAACCACATTATCTCAGCCCAAAATCTCCTTAAGTTGATAAGCAACTTCAGCAAAGTCTGAGGATACAAAATCAATGTGGAAAAATCACAAGCATTCTTATACACCAATAATAGACAGAGAGCCAAATCATTAGTGAACTCCCATTTACATGTGCTTCAAAGAGAATAAAATACCCAGGAATCCATCTTACAAGGGATGTGAAGGACCTCTTCAAGGAGAACTACAAACCACTGCTCAACGAAATAAAAGAGGACACAAACAAATGGAAGAACATTCCATGCTCATGGAAAGGAAGAAACAATATCATGAAAATGGCCATACTGCCTAAGGTAATTTATAGAGTCAGTGCCATCCCCATTAAGCTACCAATGACTTTCTTCACAGAATTGGAAAAAAAAAAAACTACTTTAAAGTTCACATGGAACCAAAAAAGAGCCCGCACTGCCAAGACAATCCTAAGCCAAAAGAACAAAGCTGGAGGCCTCATGCTACCTGACTTCAGACTACACTACAAGGCTACAGTAACCAAAACACCATGGTACTGGTACCAAAACAGACATGTAGACCAATGGAACAGAACAGAGCCCTCAGAAATAATGCCACACATCTACAACCATCTGATCTTTGACAAACCTGACAAAAACAAGAAATGAGGAAAGGATTCCCTGTTTAATAAATGGTGCCGGGAAAACTGGCTAGCCATATGTAGAAAGCTGAAACTGGATCCCTTCCTTACACCTCATACAAAAATTAATTCAAGATGGATTAAAGACTTAAATGTTAGACCTAAAACCATAAAAACCCTAGAAGAAAACCTAGGCAATACCATTCAGGACATAGGCAGGGGCAAGGACTTCATGACTAAAACACCAAAAGCAATGACAAGAAAAACCAAAATTGACAAATGGAATCTAACTAAACTAAAGAGCTTCTGCATAGTAACAGAAACTACCATCAGAGTGAACAGGCAACCTACAAAATGGGAGAAAAATTTTGCAGTCTACTCATTTGACAAAGGGTTAATATCCAGAATCTACAAAAAACTCAAACAAATTTACAAGAAAAAAACAAACAACCCCATCAAAAAGTGGGTGAAGGATATGAACAGACACTTCTCAAAAGAAGACATCTATGCAGCCAACAGACACATGAAAAAATGCTCATCATCACTGGCCATCAGAGAAATGCAAATCAAAACCACAATGAGATACCATCTCACACCAGTTAGAATGGCAATCATTAAAAAGTCAGG
Source organism: Macaca nemestrina (assembly GCF_043159975.1). Classification (NCBI taxonomy): domain Eukaryota; kingdom Metazoa; phylum Chordata; class Mammalia; order Primates; family Cercopithecidae; genus Macaca; species Macaca nemestrina. The sequence continues at coordinate 162,306,564 of NC_092128.1, read as the reverse complement.
AAACAACAGGTGCTAGAGAAGATGTGGAGAAATAGGAACACTTTTACACTGTCAGTGGGACTGTAAACTAGTTCAACCATTGTGGAAGACAGTGTGGTGATTTCTCAAGGATCTAGAACTAGAAATACCATATGACCCAGCTATCCCATTACTGGGTATATACCCAAAGGATTATAAATCATGCTGCTATAAAGACACATGCTCACGTATGTTTATTGCAGCACTATCCACAATAGCAAAGACTTGGAATCAACCCAAATGTCCATCAATGACAGACTGGATTAAGAAAATGTGGCACATATACACCATGGAATACTATGCAGCCATTAAAAAGGATGAGTTCATGTCCTTTGTAGGGACATGGATGCAGCTGGAAAACATCATTCTGAGCAAACTATCACAAGAACAGAAAACCAAACACTGCATGTTCTCACTCATAGGTGAGAACTGAACAATGAGAACACTTGGACACAGGAAGGGGAACATCACACACTGGGGCCTGTCATGGAGTGGGGGGAGGGAGGCGGGATAGCATTAAGAGATATACCTAATGTAAATGACACGTTAATGGGTGCAGCACACTGACATGGCACATGTATAGATATGTAACAAACCTGCACGTTGTGCACATGTACCCTAGAACTTAAAGTATAATAACAAAAAAAAAGAATCAAATATCATTATAGAACAGTAAAATATAATATCTGATTAAAAAAAAATCACCCCTTGAATTATTTTACCAACAGACTGCATACCGAAGGCAGGTATACACATACGTAAAAATTAGTTAAGCTGCAAATGAGATCTCTTCACTTTATTATATATACTTTAATGGACATTAAGTATATATGCCATGTATTTATTTAATATATACCTATATATGTTAACACTGATTTTGTTTGGACTTGTTGCTATTTTTTTGTTCCTTTCCTTTTTTTTTTTTTCTCATTCTCTATTTTGATTAACACCAGCTACTATTTTAGACAGAATAATTAGTATTAGCTAATGCAACAAATAATCCTCAACTCTCAGGTGCATTAACACGGCACTCTTCTCTTTGTCATGATAAGTAAAATGTTAGTATTTTTGATGAGGTTGTCCTCCTGGACAATTTACCACGAAGTGGTGACTCTGAGATTCATGTTATTTGTACGTAATGGCTCTACCATGGCTCAGGTCCTCCGATTCCTCTCCGATATTCACTGCTGCCAGTAGTTTGACAAGAACCAAAAGAACCCTTGGGAGACTGCAGTCACCGTCTTAGCCCCTCAGTGACACACACTATTCTTCCGTCCATTCCCCAACATGTAATTACTGTTTCACTGGGAGCTGGTAAATGTCGTGCCTGGCAGGTGAACCACTCCCCAAAACACCTCTGCACAGCAGAAAGGGAGAATGAATCTGGGCAGTTCAACAAGCAATCTGCCACAATTAATGCAAGCAAAGAAACAAACTATGCTCCACATACAAAGTGCATAGCCTCCACATTTCAACTCTCTAAATGGTTACTTAATCTATGTCTTATCTCTTGTTTTTCTCTAAAATCATCTCTTAAATTGGGCCTATTTATTTGAGTAAAATAAATTTCACACAGCTTTAACGTACAAAGAAATTGTCACTAAAAGTTATAATTGCTTACAATTCATAAGATACAAGGGATTATTTGTCTCTTTCACATTTGCCAGTCTCTTTTTTAATGTACAGATTCGATTTTGTGCTTCTCTCATTCTGAATTTACAGGTGAAAGAATAAAATGTTGGACCTAATCTGTAGATAGATGCGTAGAGCATGATAAATCTCATCATTCTTCAGTATTTTTGTTCCCAAATAATTTTCCCCAGACAAAACTTATAATTTCTTACCAATACATTGTCATTTCAACTTTATTTCTGACTACAATTGCTTTGAAAAAATTATACAGTTTTCTCTCTCTTACACCTGTAATCCCAGCACTTTGGGAGTATGAGGTGGGCAGATCACGAGGTCAGGAGATCAAGACTGTCCTGGCTAACACAGTGAAACCCCATCACTAAAATACAAAAATTAGTCAGGCGTGGTGGCACGTGCCTGTGGTCTCAGCTACTCAGGAGGCCGAGGCAGGAGGATCACTTGAACCTGGGAGACGGAGCTTGCAGTGAGCCGAGATCATGCCACTGCACTCCAGCCTGGGTGACAGAGTGAGACTCCATCTCAAAAAAAAAAAAAAAAGAAAAAAAACAATTTAATAAAATCTCTACACAGTAGTACCTCTCTGTATTAGTTGGTTTTCACACAGCTATAAATACACACCTGAGACTGAGTAATAATAAAGAAAAGAGGTTGGACTCCCAGTTGTGAATGGATGGGGAAGTCTCAAGAAACTGACAATCTTGGCAGAAGGTGAAGGGGAAGCAGGCAGCATCTTCACAAGGCAGCAGGAGAGAAAGTGTGAGAATGAAGGGGGGAAGAGCCCATTATAAATCCATCAGACCTCCTGAGAACTCACTCACTATCACGAGAACAGCATGGGGAAAACTGCCTCCATGATCCAATCACCCCTTCTCCCTCCATTCGGGATTACAGGGCTCTCCCGTGGCACATGGGGATTACAATGCCATGAAATTTAGTGGGAACACAGAGCCAAACCACATCACCCTCAAAGTATAATTTAGTGACCATCCATCTTTCAGAGAGCTGTGTGTGCTCCTCCCAGTTCACTTGCCCTCTCACCCTCTCACACTGAAGCCTGGTCTATGCAACAACTTCTGACTTCCATACCTTTTCTAGTTATATCCAAACAATAAGAGCTCAAGGGAGACTGGACACAGGATGCATGGGAATGTCAGGGTGTTTAATGTTCTGGGTTGATCTGTAACCCAACTCTATGGACAGGCTGGGTCCTTAGACAGAACATCATTGCTTCTCTCAAGACGACCTCTTTTATAGGTCTCTATCCATCTGCAGTCTGGTACAAGTCCTTCCACCAGTTCTTCCAGGCCTGGGGTAATAACAGCTCCTTCTGCTTTCAATCCTATATACTACTCTGTCCTTTACTGTCTATTGCTTTATATCTAAAAAATACACAATTTCAAATGCATTGAAAAAAACAAAAATGCCCATCATAATTTAAATATGTATTAGATTACCAATATATCCACACTGGATTGCACTGTTATTTGGCCATAAAAGATTTCAACCATATTATCATTACAATTTAATGTATATTATTATAAGAGAATACTACAGTCATTCTTCCTTTTAAGTATTAACAGTGATTACAAAATATTATATATGGGATCAAAATTCTAGTGTAGCAGTATAAAACTGGATAGTCATTCAAAAATGATAATCACATTAAAATTGTATTTAGTATTTTACCCCTTAGCATAAATATGTACTTTAAAAATTATGAAAAAAACCTCTAGAAAAGTACATGAATAGAATAAGAATCATTCATGTTTCTGTTACTGAAAGATAACCAATTTATTTATTTTGTCTATTTTTCAGTATTATTCACTGCATGCTAGAAAATGATGCGTAGAGCTGATAGACAGCTAGAGATTTTATAAAACCCTTCATTCTTAACATATTTGATAAACTGATTATTTTCAGTAATTATTTACCTAACTTCATTTCTTTCTTATTTGATCAAACTGTATTTTTAAGTAAAATATCATTTTTGGTTAGGTAACCCATGATCCTGGCTCCAAATTTAAAATAAAGAAATGTATATTGTTTTAGAATCTAGTTCTGTGTATCATGATGTCTGGTTCTCTTCCTTCTGAGAACATGAGATATCTGCATTTTCATACTTCCTGAAGGGGCAGATAAAACCATGTTACTTTCTCTCTACTGCCAAATAGCTGTATGTGTATATGAATAGGTATGTGTCATGTCCATGGAGAAGCATTTACTTGCTGGTGCTAGTCTTTCAGGTCTCTCTTCTTCCCTTGAAAACATCTTTAGTCTCTATGCATTTGCCTATTCTGGACATTCTCCAGAAATGGATTCACACAACAAGTAACCTTCATGCCTGGCTTCTTTCACTTAGTATAGAACTTTAAAGATTCCTCCACATTGCAGCATATTCCTTCCTCCTCGTTTTTGACTCTCCGTCAATAATCCAGGTTTCTGAAATTTTTATTAAAACCAAATAATGAAACGATTAATATGTGGTATCTTTTTATTGAGTTATTTTTCCATTTCATAATGTCTATCTGCCTTTTCAGAAGTAGAAAACTTTTAAAGGCACATATATATTTGCTTCTCCAGATGATCATTATTTCACTGAGAAGTACATGTTAACTCAGTGACTGCATTGGAACTTAAAGGAAAATGGAAACCTATTTTCTCTAGCTGTTGTAATACATTCTTCTAAATGTTTATAAAAACATATTAGGCCGGGCGCGGTGGCTCAAGCCTGTAATCCCAGCACTTTGGGAGGCCGAGACGGGCGGATCACGAGGTCAGGAGATCGAGACCATCCTGGGTAACACAGTGAAACCCCGTCTCTACTAAAAATACAAAAACTTAGCCGGACGAGGTGGCAGGCGCTTGTAGTCCCAGCTACTCGGGAGGCTGAGGCAGGAGAATGGCGTGAACCCGGGAGGCGGAGCTTGCAGTGAGCTGAGATCTGGCCACTGCACTCCAGCCTGGGTGACAGAGCGAGACTCCGTCTCAAAAAAAAAAAAAAAAAAAAAATATTAAACTTTTAATGACTTCTTTACCTTCTGTAACTCAATGTGAAAGGAAATGTGAATCATACAAAATTTTGAAAATTGACTTGATACGTTCTAAGAACAATATGTAGTAAAACCTTTATTTTGCTAACTTTTATAGTCTTAGACAATTTCCACGAAATTTGAATTATATAAACCTCCCTCTTTTTATAAATAGAAATGAACTGTATCTTAAAGGCTTCGGATCAGAAGGTACATTTTACTTTAATATATGTGAAGTTCTAAGACTCAACTCAGCAATGAAAAAGCTACAAATGAATTCTTCACCCTGGGTAGCACTGACAAAAAGGATTAAATAAATACATTTGATTTCTTTTCTTTCTTCCGAAGCATAAGCTAGCTACAATAACAGAATAAGGCTTTATATTTCTTTTTCTGTACTATATTGCAAAATTCTTATCTAATGTAAATTGATACTTAACAACTTTTTCTCATTCCTATGAGGATTTTGTGTTTTTAAAAATCAATCCCTCTTTCAACAGTCCTAAAGTTAGTTTGCTACTATATATTTTCTTTGCTAAAAAATGTATATTTTCCATTATGTTATTGCTTGTTTCTTCTATCTTTCCCTCTACCTCGTCATACTCACATTGACTCCTGAATATTAGGGTCATGAGTTTAACCTCTTAGTTATTAATCATTGCATAATCCCAAATTTTAAAGAAGTTTTTAAAAGAAGGGTTAAGCTGTAAAATGAATTGGACATATAAAAAACAAACATTAGGTAAGACATAATATGATCCATCAAAACTTTGCCACTTCCAATGACGCAGGGTCTTTCAGTCTTGTCCTTTGCATTTTTGTGTGGTTATTTAACAGGAGCTTTCTGAAATACTAGGACTCCTTGAGTAGGTAGGTACAAGCAGCCACCGAGGCAGTTCTAAGACGGTAGCCCTGCACTGCTGCTCATCGGTGAATGTAGTTCCACTTTCTAAAACTTAGGGCTTTGGTGCTAAAAGCATAATTTGCCCTGGTACCTAAATGTCTGTTTTCCCAACACATATGTCAGCGTTGATCCCCAACCCCCACAAAAGTACAACATGGGATTTTCCCCTATTCAGTAAAAACTTTATCTCAATACACAATGATTTTCAGTAAACTAGCCGGCATTATTCTGCACTTGCTACTCTGCCAAAATCCATAAGAAATAGTAATAAATTTATCATCAGGGTATAGCAATATCTTTATAGTGTCATTACTTTTTATAAACGTTGCATGTATATATTAATTTCATGTGTAAACTTTTCTAGGCTATAGTAACCGATTTTTAAATTAAATACAATTCTAAGCTTTGCTGTGAAGGTAATTTGTAGATGTTATTATTTACAATTGGATCATTTTAAGCAAAGGAGATCACTCTCGATAATGTGGGTAGGTATCATCCAATTAGCTGAATGCTTTAAGAGCAAAAACTGAGGATTCCTAGAGAAGAAATTCTGCCTCAAGAACACATCGACTCTTGCTTGAGTTTCCAGCCGTGGGCCTATTCTAGAAGTAATCAACTTGTCAGCATTCACAAATGTGTCCGTCTGGTAAAATAAAATTAAGATGTGTGTTTTGGTATACTTTTATATATTCATAAGTATACGTAAGTACATATATATCTATATGTGTACATATGAAGTATTATATTTTATTATATATATTTTGATGTACAAACATAAAATGTTTTATTTTTTCACATAAAATATCTTTGCTTCATGTATATTTATCAATAACAATAATAAATGAATATATTATGTTTATAAAATTTTATACATTTTTACACAATTTTATAAATACAGAATACTTTTAAAAATACTACATATTTTAACTATAGATTTGCAGCATATATTTTTTATATATATATAGAATCTATTGATGCTCCTTCTGTGGAGAACCCTGACATAGTCACCACCTCTCTCTTCTGCAACATCCCCTTTCTCTCCTTCTCTTCTTCCCTCTCTCCTTTTCTGTGCAGTGTTTGTACTGGCCAAGATAATTCTTGGGATTGTAACCAAGGCAGTCACTCCCTTTTTAGAAGTAGTCGTTCTTCATTTTACAATGCCTAACTGTGTGCTTGCTTACGAACTATGACAACTATCCTTGAAAGAAAGCCAGGGCTGTGCAATGTAAAATATCCAACCCTGGAAAAGTGCTGAGCCGTCAATCTTCAATCCTGCTACAGTCTTACTGATGCCTGCCAGACCACTAGATGATGGCCCATTACTCAAGACAATCACTGGAACACCCACTGACCTATACATAGCCAAATTCTGCGCAGAGTTTCTCAAGCTCCTTGCCTATGACTCCCCTTTGGCCAGCCTGATAAATGAGAGATGGTCTCTGTGATGCAAGTCTTCCATCTCTTCGGGTTCTGGGCTCACGAATAAGCCTGCTTTTCCTCTCACCGACTCTTGTCTCTTTAGTTTTGGCTTTTGAGCTTTTTTTTTTTTTTTTTTTGGTTTGTGTTTTCTTTATTTCTTTATTATTATTATTATTATACTTTAAGTTCTAGGGTACATGTGTATAACGTGCAGTTTTGTTACATATGTATACTTGTGCCATGTTGGTGTGCTGCACCCATCAACTCGTCAGCACCCATCAACTCGTCATTTACATCAGGTATAACTTCCAATGCAATCCCTCCCCCCTCCCCCCTCCCCATGATAGGCCCCGGTGTGTGATGTTCCCCTTCCCGAGTCCAAGTGATCTCATTGTTCAGTTCCCACCTATGAGTGAGAAGATGCGGTGTTTGGTTTTCTGTTCTTGCGATAGTTTGCTAAGAATGATGGTTTCCAGCTGCATCCATGTCCCTACAAAGGACACAAACTCATCCTTTTTTATGGCTGCATAGTATTCCATGGTGTATATGTGCCACATTTTCTTAATCCAGTCTGTCACTGATGGACATTTGAGTTGATTCCAAGTCTTTGCTATTGTGAATAGTGCCGCAATAAACATACGTGAGCATGTGTCTTTATAACAGCATGATTTATAATCCTTTGGGTATATACCCAGTAATGGGATGGCTGGGTCATATGGTACTTCTAGTTCTAGATTCTTGAGGAATCGCCATACTGTTTTCCATAATGGTTGAACTAGTTTACAATCCCACCAACAGTGTAAAACTGTTCCTATTTCTCCACATCCTCTCCAGCCCCTGTTGTTTCCTGACTTTTTAATGATTGCCATTCTAACTGGTGTGAGATGGTATCTCATTGTGGTTTTGAGGAAAATTGGCTAGCCATAAGTAGAAAGCTGAAACTGGATCCTTTCCTTACTCCTTATACGAAAATTAATTCAAGATGGATTAGAGACTTAAATGTTAGACCTAATACCATAAAAACCCTAGAAGAAAACCTAGGTAACACCATTCAGGGCTTTTGAGCTTTTGAGTAGAGAGCAGCTGAACCTGAGTTCAGTTACAGGATCTGGTTAAGGGGAACACGAGTTGAAGACCTATTTAGTTGGGTTCAGTGGGATATATTTATGTGGTTGTGGAGTGACTTCCCTCTAGATCGATGCCGATATTGATAGCCACTCCATTGTAATATCCTCCAAGGTATATACTCTTGCCCTCTGTGCTGACACTGTGACTAAATGTGCAGGGCAAGAGGTTACATCGCATGGGAACATGCCCTTCAGAACCTGTTTCTAGAATAATGTCAGGAATAGAGAGGGGAAAAAAAATTTTTTTTTGAAAGATACAAGAAACTAGTCTTCAAAAAATTCTGTCACATCTTACAGCTCATATAAAATGTTAACTAGACAGGAGACTTTTTTCCTAAATTAAAAAAAAACACTAAACTTTGGAGGAATTAATATGAAATAAAATGAAATTGAATAGCAACAAATAAGCCTGAATAATTTATGTAAGTAATCAATAAGAAATACATTTTGATTAACCATGATAGAAAATGAAAGTTCTTATTAATCCTCTCTACAGAACATATTTAAAAATTGTCACATGATAAAGTAATCTAAAAGAAGGCAGCAAAAAAGTTTTAAAAAATACTATAGCTTTGTTTCAGGAAGTTAATTCAGAAATGTTTATCTGTATGGATTTTTATGTTTACAGGGTATGTAAGCTTTGTAAAAATTTATTTGTAATTTGTTACTTTTTCTCTTTCTAAATAATTGTTTCCTTTCCTAATTTTGTATTCACCATGGTGTATACTTTGTTGAATCAAGTTTAGCCTAAAGCTGCCTCCTTACATGTTTTAAGTTTAGCCTAACAGTTTCTCTGTACATTGTGAACTATATATCCTAAATGAAATTGTCAACAGGCTGTAGTGACAAGAGCACTGGCTCTTGTGCCAATCACTGAGTTTTGGCCAATCAAAGGTGGCCAACTGTGCAAACCATGTTAAAGTAAGGCAAACGCCAAGATGTAATCAATTCGGCTGTTTCTGTACCTCATTTCCATATTATGTGCATTACTTTTCTTTTTCTGTCTATAAATCTTTCACCAGGTGGCTGTGCTGGAGTCCCTGAGCCTACTCTGGCTCCAGAGGCTGCCCAATTTGCAAATTATTCTTTGGACAATTAAAGTCTTAAATTAAATCACCTAAGGCTTTTATTTTAACAGATGATGTCAGAAGTAGGATCTGAAGCACAGTACAGTGTCTAACAACCCAAATGAGTGCTAAGCGACCAAGTGAGGTACCCACCAACCCCACTGTGTCCACTGCTTTCCCCAAGTAGCTGGGGATCACGTGGTAAGTTCTCTTGGATTTCAAAGCTCCACAGATTTGTGTTTTGAGCTCTCCAAGTTTCTTTGAACATATTTATGATCAAAACTGGGTTCGGGAGTAATGACAAAACTGGGGTTGGGAGTAATGACAGAAACTGGACTGGGTCCAGGATCAGATCTGGTAATTAACTGGATTGGATCCAGTTACAGAGCTCTTAAGTCTGACTTGGTCAGAAAGAAACTGGTAATAAATGGAAATATTACAAGATGTGTAAAATTTGGCTTTTGGAAACCCATAGAGATTTTCATGTTGTAAACCCTTTGTTTAATGTTTTGCATGCTTATGTAGGGAAAAAAAATATTGGCTAATTAGATCAAGGGAATCTGAGAGCCAAAGCCAATATTTGAGTTAAAAATGGGATCCTAAATTTTCAAAGAACTGTGTTCCTTCTGGGTTATACATGCATAAACAGTAGGCACCAGATGAAGGAAATTTTTACAGAAATAGCAAAATCTTGCTAAAGGTTAGTTACAGAGGAACATTCCAAATGAACAACACTGCCCTGAAGTGCAATTGAAAATGGCGGCTCCCAAATTAGCCTCATCTAGGGATGCCTATTGATATGCAGTAGCTTCTAAAAAGATTTCAGTATTTTTATTTAAAGCCTTTTTAAAAGGCAGATTAAAAGTGTAATTGACCAATTAACAGATAAAATGAAATCTGCTAACTTTTTGCTTAGTTACCATCCTGTCCCACAAGTGGAAAGAAATATATCCTTGGCAAAGCCTTTATGAAAGGCAGGTCCTTGGAAAAAATAGGCTTGCTTCTTTTATAGATACATCCATGCTGAGTCTAGGCAGGAAAAATTCTTTCTTGTGTGTATTCTTTAATGAACTCCACCCTGAAATCAGTAATTTTAACTAAACCAAAACAAATAAATAAACAAAAATAAAACAGTAGCTAAGAAAAATGAACACCATATTAAACTAAAATACATTTTTATGGAATTTAATTGATTATCTTGACACTCTTTTGTAAAACACATTTACATCTATAAAGAAAATCTCCATTTTAAAAGATGTCTGCCTATGTGCACTAGAAACTCTTACCAGTCTTTTAAATTACAAAATAAGTCATAGCTTTGTTTAAGGTGCTTTTTTGGCCATTTTGTCTTAAGTGAACTTTTATTTGAATAATTGTTTTCGCCTTTTGTTTGAGCAAATAATGATACAATACTTAGGCCTAATATCTTAGCTTTATACTAATGAAATATAATTTTTTTCCACCTAAGAGCTGTCCCTTTAGAAATGCAAATTTGTTGCCTAGTTGACAATTGCTTAGGGCAATAAAACGGGTAATTGAAACATTGATAGACTGAATGCGGAAAAGAAAAACCATTTAAAAACCAGCAAATAAAAATCTTTTGTGAGCTGTAAAATCTACTTCTGTGTATTTGTATGTCTACATGTGTTATGTCTATATGATATTTGACAAATAAAGAAAGTTTTTAAATTGTTGATGAAATAGAAAGGGCTTCAAAATTATTGGTTAAAAATAATTAGATATTTGTTTGATTGGACTATGACCTTATGCTTTTGGTTTAAAGTCTCTGGATTCAGGGGTCTGGGTAGGTGGTCATGATGAGGTCTAGAGACATGTTCTTAGTCCCTAGATCAGCAGCTACAAGCCAGAATCAAGCTCAAAATAGTCCCTTTTTCCTCTCTTTCCCTGTTTTGCCTCCTGGCTATTTTATGATGGGCTGGATTCTTTAGGTATAGTCTTTACAGCTGCTTTCTCTCCTGATGGACTTAGATAGGCTTTGATCTTCATAGTCCTCCTGGGTACCACGTGGTTGAGATCTAGAATTACTGGAGAAAGACATTAGGAAGGCTACCTGTTTCAAAGCTTCAAAATTCTTTTCAGTAGTTTAAAATCTTAAAGTCATGTTCTGTTAAATTAAGTAATAGACAATCATAAAATGTCTGAGTCATCTATAAGCTAAGATACTGAAATACTAATTATTAAACATGAGTTTAAGTCTGTATACCTTGATATACTATTTTCATATGGTACAAAAAAGTTAAATATATGTAGATACGTTAAGAAACAATAATTAGAGAACTATTTTTTTAAAAATTATAAAATTTTTTAAAATATAAAAATATAAAAAACTATTTTTTAAAAAATTATAAAAATTATCTACAAATATTGATATAAAAATTTTTAAATTGGTTTCTAGGGTTTCCACTAGAATTTAGGGTTGCTAAGAATTAAAAACTACTACATATAAGAGAAACAATTCTGTATACACAATGTAGAAACAAAAGCAAAATATGCATTTGATGAAGAAAGTTTTAAAAGGTATAATATGTATGTTAAAATTTGTATCTGGTTTAAAGTTACTTAAAGGTTTCAAATTGAAGGAGTAAAAAAAATAAATAAAACAAGATGAATATAAAAAGATGAGGGAAAATGTAAAAATGAAAGGTTTATGGAAATTGTGTGTAGTTAAAAGATGATAGATTTTATAAATTTATTTCTGAGGTTTTATTAAAATGTGTTAGTATTAATAATACACTAATACAAAAGTAAAATTCGGTTTTTTTTTTGGAAAGAAAATTTGGTCTTGTATTAAGAAGACAAAGTAAAATGTTTTCATTTACCTTTTAAGTAAACTACAAAAATGGAAAAAAATAAAAGAGGAAAAAAGAGACAGATTCTGTTTCATGCTGTCTTAGGACTTTTGATTGTTTAGAAGACTGAGTGTCCTTTATCAAAGGGTACAAGTTTTGATTTTTAAAAATCTTTTAATTATTACTTTGGTTAAATGAATGACTATTGTTTTCTGGTGAACTGTGATCCTTTTTTTGGTCAAGGGTTTTAAACCTTTGACATATTTGACAGGCTTTCCAAAATCAAATTTGAGATTTAAAATTAAGTATTTTTTGACCTATAACTTTTGGATGCTGCAGAGTGCCCCTAAAGCATCCAAAAGTTGTAAAGATGATTATTTGCCATGTTAAGTTACATGAGAAGTATTGTCAAAAAAGAAATAAGGTTTACTTAGGTTATATATTTTTCAGGTTATATATTAAGGAATATAATATATATAAATAGATTTTCTAAAATTGTATGGGATTTCTAAAATTCTAATATGTCTGATTATATGCTGTCAATCATAACTATGTTTATAATGTTAAATTATTGTAGACAACAGAAATCATCAAATTTCCTTGTCAATTGTGTCTTTATGACACAAACAGTTGTCATAGTTATTTAAAGTTATTTTCACAGCTAATTGCTTAATTCTGATGCAGTTTCTGAGAGCTTCACAAGCAGGCAAAATCCCAGAATATGGTGTCTTTAAGGAAACTTATGGAAGGATGAAAAGGACTCTAAAAAGTACTCTTGATTACAGGTTAACTTTGGAATCATATTACTTGGACTGGGGCCAAATTTCTGGAACTTTAATGAAAAGGTTGACTGGTTTATAAACCTGCTAACCCAAACAGAACCAAACTTGATTAAATACCAGTAAAATACTTTGCCAGATATTTACATTACATCAGCCAGTACTGAAATTGTTTCGATATACAGTTTGAATGAACTCCATAGTCTAATTCAAATTACCAGTGATAACCTATTAGTTATCAGTGTGATGCATCTAAATTGGAGAGACAACTGGTATTCAAGAGGATATCTGTCCAGTGTTAATTATGTACCACTGGAGAACCAGGAAAGCTGTCTTGTCCTTTCTGAGTCCTTAAAGCTTTTGTTATTATAAATTCTGCATTCCATGATTCATCCTTAAAAAGACAAAATGATCCAAATTAAAAATGTGTGTGTGTGTTGACATTTTTTTTTTTTTTTTTAATGGAATCTTGCTCTGTAGCCCGGCTGGAGTGCAGTGGCACAGTCCCGGCTCACTGTAACCTCTGACTCCCTGGTTCAAGCTATTTTCCTGCCCTACTCTCGCTAGTAGCTGGGATTACAGGCACGCACCACTATGCCAGCTATTTTTTGTATTTTTAGTAGAGACAGGGCTTCACCATGTTGGCCAGGATGGTCTCTATCTCCTGACTTCGTGATCCACTCACCTAGGCCTCCCATAGTGCTGGGATTACAAGCATGAGCCACCATACCCAGCCTGTGTGTGGTGACTTCTAAATTGCTAAAATAGTTTATGACCAACGTAAGTATATGTGTGTATATATATATGTGTGTGTGTGTGTGTGTGGTGACTTCTAAATTGCTAAAATAGTTTATGACCAACGTAAGTATATGTGTGTGTATATATATGTGTGTGTGTGTGTGTGTGGTGACTTCTAAATTGCTAATATAGTTTATGACAAATGGTTGGTTTATCAAACCCATATTCCTGGAAAGACTATCAAAATTTCAGGTACATTCTGCTATGTGATGGGCCATTTACATATTTATGGAGAGATTTCATTCAATTGTTATTTTCAGTGCATGTTTTCTGGTTGTATAGAAGCTTTCCCGTGCAAGAAGGTTGATGTAGCTCATTACGCCATAGTGTATTTTCACCAGGTAAAGAAAGCTTTTCATGGTTCACTGACAGGACAATCAATCCCTTCACAATCTAGAACCCAAAGACTAGATCTTCTGAGAATATCAAAGGAAACTGACCTTGCCATCTACACTGCAGCAACACTTCAGGACCTTGAACCTTGAGTTCATAATCTCACACCTCATAAGTGTATTTCCACACTCTTGAAACTGTATACCCATTGAAAACCTTAAGTTAAAGCTAATCAGGGAAGTTTCTCCCCAGAAGAAGATGGCATCCTTGATGTGGACAGCTTTTTCCCAAGATCATGGACCAAGACATCTCTAATATCTTGAGACTCTTATCCTTTTTTTTTTTTTTCCCTTGCTTCTGCCTCTATGAACAGAGTGAAAAGAGGGTCTGTTGCATGCACTCATGGGGAGTACTTTTATTTTTTGAAGAATTTTACAGCCAACTTTTTCCATGGACAATCTTATGCCTTCATAGATGAAAGATGAAGGCCCAATGTGGGCAAATAATTTTTTTTTTTTTAGATAGAGTCTCGCTCTGTTGCCCAGGCTGGAGTGCAGTGGCCGGATCTCAGCTCAATGCAAGCTCTGCCTCCCAGGTTCACGCCATTCTCCTGCCTCAGCCTCCCAAGTAGCTGGGACTACAGGCGCCCACCACCTCGCCCGGCTATTTTTTTGTATTTTTTAGTAGAGACGGCGTTTCTCCGTGTTAGCCAGGATGGTCTCCATCTCCTGACCTCGTGATCCACCCGTCTCAGCCTCCCAAAGGTAGGCAAATAATATTAATGGTTCATATGTTGCCCCATAATCAGTCAGAAACAGAACATTTATTCACTCTTCTTAACTCACATCATGGATTAAAGAGAACAGTTCTGAGGCCTTCACTATTCTAGAAGGGCATCATTTGTTAAGTCTTTTTCCCCCCATGGTTTGGAGTAAATGAGGCAATCACTAGGAATTTATCCCTCATGATAGGTTGCACAACAAATTCTACTGTAAAGCCTATGGATGCATAGCAGACTGAATTCTCTTGTGAAAGTTATGCTAAATAAATAGAATTGCTCTAGATTACTTACTGGCTAAACCTGAAACATTTGTGCAGCTGCTGGGACTTGTTGCCCATAGAGAAATACATCACATTGGGTATTACAGAGATTCAGTTATTGGGATTAACAAAGAGACTACTTAGCTGAGGTGAGCATAGTCTATCTAGCTCATTTTTTGATTTATTTGACTTTTCATTAGTTTGGTTTATGGGGACGCTGGCTACGGAGCCTACATCAAACCATTGGTATTTTCCTGCTGATAGTCATAATAGTAGTCTCCCTGGTACACTGAGTTCTCTCAAAAGTTTTAAATGTTTGCTTGCAGCCATCCCTAGAATGTCAAATGGTCTCTCTTTAACTAGAATGACAAGAACTGAATCAAATTTGTGGCCATGATGGCAGTGTGAACAATGAACAACCTGCAGAGACCGGGGACTCAAAATTATGGTAACTGAGAATGGTGTGAAGGCCCTAAGTTTTGGCCACACTCTTACCTAAGTGAGAACTTGGCCAAAAGGGGCAAATTTTTTAAACAAAATTATGGGAGGCCATTGTTTTGCACTGAGCTTGGGCACTAAGCCCCAACAGACAAAACTAAACCAAACAGGAGTCTAAAATGTGACATAATCAAACTGTCTTTAAGGAAACACATAGATCCTAGAAAAGACTAGGTTTTGTTTTTATCCTGTAGATAGGACATTCTGGCATAAGGAGGTACCCTCTACTGTAACCCTTACAAAAAATAACCTGAAGTCTTTGTTCCCACCTTACGAAACTCACTGTTCTGTTAGTTTACAGTGGGCTTCAAGACTAAAATAAGTACATTTACAACAGTGATAATGACATCAATGACTAATGTTTTGGTCAATCTCAAAATTGAGAGGTTGACCAAAGGGGGAGAATTATTAAATCAAGTTTAACCTTAAGATGTCTCCTTACAAATTTTAGTTCAGCCCGAAGATTTCTCCATACATTGTGAACTATAACCTAAATGAAATTGTAAACAGACTGTAGCCTACTATTGTGCCAATCACTGAGTTTTGGCCAATCAAAGATGGCCAACTGTTGAAACCATGTTCAAAAAAGGCAAACACCAAGCTATAACCAAATTCGTCTGTTTCTGTACCTCACTTCTGTGTTCTGTACATCACTTTCCTTGTTTTGTCCATAAATCTTTTTCCACCATGTGGTTGAGCTGCAATCTCTGAAACTACTCTGGTAGAGATTTCTAATATCTTAAAAAACAAAACAAAACAAAAACCAGGAAGACTGGTAAATTGCATCACATTCTTATATAGACTTGCAATTGCACATTTTAATGCGATTTTATATTAATAAAACTGTTATATGACCACTGTAGAAAGCTGAGTTTTATTGACCAAAGAGACTTTAGGGATAATCTAGCATGATTCTATATTAGCAATAAGAGAATTTAGATTTAGAAATGCTAAGGAAGTAAGATCACACATTTGGGGCAGACTTACAGCAAGTATACAATATTCCGCCATCTTGCCACTCCTTCATGGTTGTAGTAATACAATTATTCTGTTAAGATTCATTCTTGCCGGGCACGGTGGCTCAACCCTGTAATCCCAGCACTTTGGGAGGCCGAGACGGGCGGATCACGCGGTCTGGAGATGTAGACCACCCTGGCCAACATGGTGAAACCCCGTCTCTACTAAAAAAATGCAAAACACTAGCCCGGCAAGGTGGCGGCGCCTGTAGTCCCAGCTACTCGGGAGGCTGAGGCAGGAGAATGGCGGGAACCCGGGAGGCGGAGCTTGCAGTGAGCTGAGATCGCGCCACTGCACTCCAGCCTGGGCGACAGAGCGAGACTCCGTCTCAAAAAAAAAAAAAAAAAAAAAAAAAAAAAAAAGATTCATTCTTGGCTGGGCGCAGTGACTCGTGCCTGTATACTCTGAACTTTGAGAGGCTGAGGAGGGCAGATCACCTGAGGTCAGGAGTTCAAGACTAGCCTGGCCAACATGGTTAAAACCCCATCTCGACTAAAAATACAAAAATTAGCTGGGCATGGTGGCACATGCTTGTAGTCCCAGCTACTCGAGAGACGGAGGCAGAAAAACTGCTTGAACCCAGGAGGCAGAGGTTACAGTGAGCCGAGACCGTGCCACTGGACTCCAGTCTGGGCAACAAAGCAAGACTCCATCTCAAAAAAAAAAAAAAAAGATTCATTCTTTATATTAAAAAATGTATTGTCATTATACAGTAGTAATTTGCATATATGCATTATCACTATCAAAATTCAATAAGTAAGCAAACTTATGCTCTGCAAATTTAACAGCTATAAAACATTTATTTTAAAATAGTTTCATTAATACTTTTAGATATATTCAATAATTGCCAAATCCATACTGTAGATCCATAATAATTGAAATGTAACGTTAATTTATAGAATTAGGTTAGCAGCATTATGCACATTATAAAACACATTTATTTGTATGATATTCTCATCAATACGATTATATATATTCAGTAATCTCCAAATCCATATCTTGATATCCATAATATTTTAAAAAGTTAACATCAAATTGTAGATTATGTTAGTATTTAGTGTTGTGGAATATGGGAACAAACACTGAACGTCACATTAGGAGAAAACAAGATCCTACTTCTTTTGAAAACAGAAAAATTCTCAGAAATTATCACTGCATTTGTATATTGTTCTGAGTGATGAGAAATTACCTAATGGGTACAATGCACACTATCTGGGCAATGGTTATACTAAAAGCCCAAACCTCACTTCTATAAAATATATATATATTCCTGCAACAAAACTGCACTTATACCACCTAATTTTTTTTTTTTTTTTTTTTTTAGACAGAGTTTCGCTCTTGTTGCCCAGGCTGGAGTGCAATGGCGTGGTCTCAGCTCACTGCAACCGCTGCCTCCCGGATTCAAGGAATTCTCCTGCTTTAGCCTCCCAAGTAGCTGGGATTACAGGCATGCACCAACACACCTGGCTAATTTTTGTATTTTTAGTAGAGACGGGGTTTCACCATGTTGGCCATGCTGGTCTTGGCCTCCTAAAGTTCTGGGATTACAGATGTGAGCCCCTGCGCCCAGCCTATACGACCTAAATGTTTTCAAAAAATTAAAAATATATTATACTAAATATTATACTAAATTTATACTAAAATTACAACTGTCATAGTGATTTTTAAATATATCTTAAGCCAATATATTTATGATGACATAAATATGTCATGACTAGTTTGACACTTTATTTTCCTAAATGTAATGGTGGATGTAGCCACTAAACAAATAGTGAAATACAGCTTCTTTATTTCTTCTCTTCATCAAAAGAAATGGGTTTCTAAAGTAAGAGAAGATCTCAAAATAAATGTAAGCATGCTCGAAATAAAAAGATCTTTTTAAATCCAGAGACAAAAATGACTCCAAGTTATCAAATGTTTAGATGTTTATTAATATAATTATTTTCGGTTTTTATGCTACTTTTTCTAAAATATTCAACTTTCTTGATTTTTTTTCCACTTATCTCCTGCATTATGAGTAGATTTGAAATTAGAACTAACTATAGTGACAGTTACTGTCTTTCCACTTGAAAAAGGTCTCAGTCCACAACGAGGCCGTTTTCCTCAAATTGAAACACACCTTATTTAATTAACCTAGTCATAAAAGACAAATGAATCTTGTAGTTGGGTTTTGTGTAATCAAAATAACAAATTTGGTTTTCTACATTGTTGCACACTTCAATAAATGGTGGGGGTTTTTTGTGATATTGCCATACCTAAGATTGTGGTAGAAGATTGTGTGTATTTATTTAGTATTGCAAGGTGCAATGTTGTTTAACATTGTAGTAGTCTTTGACATATTTGATAAAAGCGTTCCAAATTTATTTACTGACTTAAAGTCTCACATCACATTCAGAACTTTAACGAATAATACTTTATACAAAGAAGCATCATAGATTCAAATCTGGTCAACCGTTTTTCAAATGAGTTTCAGCGTGATTCAAACGTATAATTTAACAGATAAAAATGCAACACTCTAATTTGTCTGTAGAAATAACAGAGTGACAAAAAAAAAACAACACAAAAATCAAGAAAACAAGAAAGAAAAAGCTGATTTTGTCATGCAGTTTTGCAGTATGAGATTGAAACTGCATACCATAATATTTGTTAGCCTGTCAGGGGACAATCTTCTTCCATATGATACTTTTAGAGTAATATTTTCAGTGGGAGCATAAAGAACTGCTAAACTGATGAATTAAAAAATATTTACTTCACTCTTATTGTTTTAAATTTTGTCTGGTATATTTTGATAACATATGCTTACAGTTTATATACTTATTCAATTACTAGTGTAAGTAGATAAATTTAAATGTTTATGTACTGTGGAGGAGTACTTAAAATCTTTTAATGGTGGGATGCACACTCAAAAAAATTTGAAGACCACTACCTTCTATTTGTTCTCCTCTCCTCATTGTTCTTTGTATTTTTTCATTAAAAATTTTGTTATGGATACATTATAGTTTTACATATTGATGGGGTACATGTAATGTTTTTGATACAAGCATCTAGTGTGTAGTAATCAAATCAAGGTAATTGAGATTTTCATAACCTCAACTATTTATTATCTCGTTGTGTTGGAAACATTCCAGTTTTACTCTTCTAGTTATTTTGAAATATACAATGAATTATTGTTAATTATAGTCACCCTGTTGTACTACTGAGCACTAGATCATATTTGTTTTTACTTTATTGGATTTTTGGTTAATGGGTACAAAACAACAGCTTGTTTTGTATTTTACTCAGTTAGAGTCTTATAATTGTTACTCAAACCTATGACTTGCTAAATTATGTTTTTTCTCATACTATACTTCTTTGTGGAACCCTAATGTTTATATTTACCCCCAAGAACATAAGCCCAAAAAACCAGCAAATATGACTATTCAGAATGAAACCCCTAGGATATAGCACACTGCAGTGTACATATTGACAGTAAATATATTCTACTAGAATGACTTTTTCATGAAAGTTTTATATACATATGTTTTGTACATTTATGTGTTACAAATATATATGTATATACACACACACGCTTTAGCAAGAACAAAAAAAAACAAAAGAATAGTGGTGCTTTAAAAGACTGAAACTTACATAAAACTTAGAGCTACTTTATTAGAGGACACATTTAGCATTAGGATAGTGAGGCTAGTGCTTTTCATACATCCATTAATTAATACTGAAATAGCCCTAAAGGGTACTTTTGGAAAGTGCCATTTAAAGAAAATAGAAAATAAAAAGAAGTTGGTAATTTGCCAAGTGTCAAAGATTTGTTCAATAGCAAACCGTTTCCAAAGACCATAGGCTTCTTATGTTTCTTATTCTTGTGACTAGAACTAAAAGTTGAATTGATTCAATTCCATGAAGGAGGAAGAAACTCACACATAAAATTATAGAGCTTGAAGGTCTTCATAAGTCACCTAACCAATCTCCTTTTCCTAAAACGCAACTGAAACCAAATATTCTCATTCCGAGAACTAAACGTTGAATACGTCCCTGCAGAATAACTCTAGAAGTTTTCATACACATTTTAAAATAAAACTGAAGTTATATTTTAGACAACTATTTTGCCAGAGGATAGTTTATAATAATTTTCTAGGAAACTAAGAAAAATAAATATTGCCTGAATTATGCAGATGAGTTAAAGCTTATGTGTGTTTCTGATTTTATCACAGGAAATGATTATTTAAATATTTTTCTACAAATTAAATAGTTTATTTTTCAAGATGAGCTATTTCATCTATTTATTTTCTTATTTTAGAACATCAAAAATATTATTCTATAGAGAATTTATTACCTATACTTAAATACAGTAATCACTTGTCTATTTCTGTTAAAACTGTTCTTATTACAATCTTATGTTAAGAAATCCCAAGGCCACTAGTTCCATTTAGTTAGTAATTTCTGCATACATCTATCTACATCATCAGACCCAATAAATTCTTACCTGGATTTATATTTCCAAATTTCTATGAAAATGAATAAGTGAGAGCATCCCTGTCAGAGGAAACCTAGTAGAGAGTGATCCTGTGCAAAGAAATTAAAATCTCTTCCAGAAAAAATGAAAAAAAAAAAAAAGGGCTTGCAACTAGATTATAAGGAGCAAAGGGTAGAGAATTACAGGATTATGTGGCAGAGGTGGACAAGAATTAGATCACTTAGAGGACTGGAGATTATGTTTCTCTGTCCTCATCAAATTCATTAACAGATCTTATGCATATTTTGATGTTAACCCTTGCTGAAATCCAAACAATATACTGGAAGGATCTAAGAGTAGCTAAAACGAAATTAGCCAGTGAATTACTTACACAAGGAGATGGTGATGCTTGGTCTAGGGTGTTGGTGGTAAAGACTGAGACAAAAATGAACGCCCTAAAGATACACATATGACATAGCATTTACAGGCCATGATAAAAGATAAACTTGAGTGTGAGAGTTGGGTGAGCTATCAAAAATGAATATGGAGTTATGGGTTGTGCAACAGGGTGATGGATGGTGAATTTCCATAGAACATAGAAACTTCTCGGAAGATCTGACTGATGTTGGAGAGGGATTTCACGATGCTCACTTTCTAGGTTTTATTTGTGAAATGGCTTTGAAATATCCCAGTGTAAATATCCAAAATACATGGACAGCTTAGTGTGGCAGTGGTCATCTAAGCTAAAGATACAAATTTGAAAGTCGAGGGGCACACATAATCACGAACAAGACGAAAACTATGAATAAATAATGTAGGAAAGTGCTGCTGTTTGCTACTGTTTTCTCTCCCAATGTTCCTGTTCCCTCCCACATACCCTGTGCACTGTACATAGGGTCCATATTCACCTGTCCCCATTCTTTAGCTGTTCTCAGGACTTTCTAAGGTATAACTGCCAATTTCAGTTAAGGTTTGTAGGCTTTAATAAAAGAGAATCTGGAGATGAGAGTGAAGCAAACAAAATTTTATGTGGAAAGAAGCAGAGTTGTTGGATGATAGAAGGGAGACTGTTAACAAAGTAATAGAGGCGTGTTTAGGGTATTTAGGTAGGAGAAAGGCCCTGGGAGTTAAAGTGTATAAAGAAATGAGAAAAATGTTAAAGAATGTTACTTGGATTAAGTTATTTAATATTTGAAAAATTCTTGTATATTTTTTAAATTATTGTATGTAACTAGCGTTATTTTGAAGTAATACTAGTATTTGTTTTTGAACTATTTGTTTGACAATGGCACTATCATTATGTGATTCAAATAAATTCCTAAAGCTTCAGGAGAGGTTTTTTTTGTCCTTTTTTTTTTTTTTTTTTTGGTGACTTTATTTTAAAAGATTGCTTTAAGGATGCTACAACTGAGACTTTTGAGAGGTTTTGCTGTCTTTATTTAGACAGATCCCCAAAACTGTGCTGGGGGCTAACAATTGCAAATCTTGGCTTACTTGATGTTTTAGTTTATTTGAGCTGCTACAACAAAATACCATCAACTGAAGAGCTTTTAAACAATTGAAATTTATTTCTCACAGTTCTGGAGACTGAGAAGTTGAAGATCAACGCTGATTTGGTTCTGGTCAGAGCACACTTTCTGGCTTATAGAGAGCAACGTTTTGCTCTGTCCAAATGTGGTGGAAGGGGTGAGCAGGGTCTCTCTTGGGCCTCTTTTCTAAGGGCACTAACCCTATTTATGAGGGCCTGCCCCATGACCTAATCATCTCCCCAGGGTCCTGCCTCCTATTACCATCACCTTGTGGGGCAAGATTTCAATATAGGAATTTTGAGGAGATGCAAATATTCAGACCATAGAACTTGATGAAAGACCCAGTTACCTAGTTTCTGTAAAAAGTGCCTGGGAGGCAAAGTAAATTGGATTGACAGATTTGTCCTTTTACTGAGACATGGGAAGGCATAATTTATTTAAGTGAAAAGCACATTAGACTACAACTTTTTAAATAATCATTCTCTCATTAAGTAATGTTACTCTTGTGAACAAGGTTTCTAACTTCTCTCTCTGCTTTGATTTCCTAATCTAAAAACAGAGACCACATCATTTTACCATTTCTTTTCTTTTTTCTTTCTTTTTCTTTCTTTTTTTTTTTTTAAGACAGAGTCTCCCTCTGTAGCCTAGCCTGGAGGGCAGTGGCACAATCTTGGCTCACTGCAACTTCTGCCTCCCAGGTTCAAGCTATTCTTGTGCCTCAGCCTCCCAAGCAGCTGGGATTAAAGGCATGTGCCACCATGCCTGGCTAATTTTTGTATTTTTGGTAGAGACATGATTTTTCTATGTTTGCCACGCTGGTCTTGAACTCCTGTGCTCAAGTGATCCTCCCTCCTCTACCTCCCGAAGTGCTGGGACTACAGGCATGAGCCACCATGCCCGGCCCCTTTTACCATTTCTATTTCTTAGATTTGGGGGAAAGATGAAGAGCAGTAATGTTGTTAAAATGTTTAATCCCATTGCTTTTGTTGTTGTTGAGTAGCATTCTGGAATACTATTATAGAACATCTGTGAAAGAATTATGCTATGAAAGCTAGAATGACATTCTAGAACACTATTTTAAGCTGTCATCTGTGGCCAGTCTGCAATATTTACCATAGAAATATAAACGTCAATAAATTGATAAAATTTATTTATTTAAATAATTTCATCTATTATCTATAATTTTATCTATTATCTATTATCTGTAATAAGAAGGTGTAATTATTCTAGATTTCCCCCAAGTTTGTGCAAATTTTCTTCTTTTTCTGGGTCTCATATGATACAAATTGTTTTATGCCTTCCAATAAAAATACTAGAGCAGAGAATGGAGGGCAAATCACAGACTAGTGCTTATTTGAAATTCTGTATATTTAATTATTAATTAACCAATACCTTTAATAATAGTCTTAACACTATTCATAGTTTGTGCAGGTGTATGTACGGATGTGTGTCTAGTTGAATTCTTCTATTGGTAAAACTTCTTTGTGCAACTTCTTGATTTCTCTCAACTTGAGTAACAACAAGGATGTCAATATACTATCAATGGCAATAATGAGAAGTGGTGTCAACCTATAAATTGTAGTAAGGCTATAATCAAGAAATACAATTTCCAGTAAATAGGAGTTCATTTAGTTTTATAATAAATACCATTTGGTATTAAGAAATTTAATATATGTGTTTAAGTATTCAATAGATACACAAATGTTTAATACTAACAAGTTTTTAAACCTCAAATATATCCCTAAAACATAAATAATTACCATTAATAATGAGGCAATGTATTAATTAAAGCCAGAGATAAAAAAGGCATATATCCAGAACCATCCCTTATTTTTTTCAACAAAATTAATAATCTAAACATTACTGAGAACAAATGTCTTCAAATCCTAAAGCAGAAAAGAAAGTGTAAAATCTTTCTCACCCTCCTTTAGTAATACTTGAGACCCCTTAAATTTGACTAGTTGTCCCTTAAAACTAAAGGGGCATATAGAATATACAATCATGTCATCTGCAAACAGGGACAACTTGACTTCCTCTTTTCCTAATTTAATACCCTTTTTTTCTTTCTCCTGCCTGATTGCCTTGGCCAGAACTTCCAACACTATGTTGCATAGCAGTGATGAGAGAGGGCATCCTGTCTTGTGCCAGTTTTTAAGGGGAATGCTTCCAGTTTTTGCCCATTCAGTATGATATTGGCTGTGGGTTTGTCATAAATAGCTTTTATTATTTTGAGATACATTCCATTAATACCGAATTTATTGAGAGTTTTTAGCATGAAGGGCTGTTGAATTTTGTCAAAGGCCTTTTCTGCATCTGTTGAGATAATCATGTGGTTTTTGTCTTTGGTTCTGTTTATATGCTGGATTACATTTATTGATTTGCATATTATTGAACCAGCCTTGCATCCCAGGGATAATGTCCACTTGATCATGGTAGATAAGCTTTTTGATGTGCTGCTGGATTCAGTTTGCCAGTATTTTATTGAGGATTTTTGCATCGATGTTAATCAGGGATGTTGGTTTAAAATTCTCTTTTTTTTGTTGTGCCTCTGCCAGGTTTTGGTGTCAGGATGATGTTGGGCTCATAAAATAAGTTAGGGAGGATTCCCTCTTTTTCTATTGATTAGAATAGTTTCAGAGGGAATGGCACCAACTCCTCCTTGTACCTCTGGTAGAATTCGACTGTGAATCCCTCTGGTCCTGGACTTTTTTTGGTTGGCAGGCTATTAATTATTGCTTCAATTTCAGAGCTTGTTATTGGTCATTCAGATATTCAACTTCTTCCTGGTTCAGTCTTGGGAAAGTGTATGTGTCCAGGAATTTATCCATTTCTTCTAGATTTTCTAGTTTATTTGCATAGAGGTGTTTATAGTATTCTCTGATGGTAGTTTGTATTTCTGTGGGGTCAGTGGTTATATCCCCTTTATCATTTTTTATTGCATCTATTTGATTCTTCTCTCTTTTCTTCTTTATTAGTCTTGTTAGTGGTCTATCAATTTTGCTGATCTTTTCAAAAAACCAACTCCTGGATTCATTGATTTTTTTGAAGGACGTTTTGTTTCTCTATGTCCTTCAGTTCTGCTCTGATCTTAGTTATTTCTTGCCTTCTGCTAGCTTTTGAATGAGTTTGCTCTTGCTTCTCTAGTTCTGTTAATTGTGATGTTAGAGTGTCAATTTTAGATCTTTTCTGCTTTCTCTTGTGGGCATTTAGTGCTATAAATTTCCCTCTACACACTGCTTTAAATGTGTCCCAGAGATTCTGGTATGTTCTTTCTTTGTTTTCATTGTTTTCAAAGAGCATCTTTATTTCTACTGTCATTTCATTAGGTACCCAGTAGTCATTCAGGAGCAGGTTGTTCAGTTTCCATGTAGTTGAGCAGTTTTGAGTGAGTTTCTTAATCCTGAGTTCTAGTTTGATTGCACTGTGGTCTGAGAGACAGTTAGTTATAATTTCTGTTCTTTTATACTTGCTGAGGAGTGCTTTACTTCCAACTATGTGGTCCATTTTGGAATAAGTGCGATGTGCTGCTGACAAGAATGTATATTCTGTTCCTTTGGGGTGGAGAGTTCTGTAGATGTCTATTCAGTCTGCTTGGAGCAGAGTTGAGTTCAATTCCTGGAAATCCTTGCTAACTTTCTGTCTTATTGATCTGTCTAATGTTGACAGTGGGATGTTGAAGTCTCCCATTATTATTGTGTGGGAGGCTAAGTCTCTTTGTAAGTCTCTAAGGACTTGCTTTATGAATCTGGGTGCTCCTGTATTGGGTGCATATATATTTAGGATGGTTAGCTCTTCCTGTTGAATTGATCCCTTTACCATTATATAATGGCCTTCTTTGTCTCTTTTGATCTTTGTTGGTTTAAAGTCTGTTTTATCAGAGACTAGGATGGATTGCAATTCCTGCCTTTTTTTTTTTTTTCCATTTGATTGGTAGATCTTCCTCCATCCCTTCATTTTGAGCCTATGTGTGTCTCTGCACATGAGTTGGGTCTCCTGAATACAGCACACTGATGGGTCTTGACTCTTTATCCAATTTGCCAGTCTGTGTCTTTTAATTAGAGCATTTAGCCCATTTACATTTAAGGTTAATATTGTTATGTGTGAACTTGATCCTGTCATTATGATATTAGCTGGTTATTTTGCTCATTAGTTGATGCAGTTTTTCCTAGCATCAATGGTCTTTACATTTTGGCATGTTTATGCAGTGGATGGTACCTGTTGTTCCTTTCCATGTTTAGTGCTTCCTTCAGCAGCTCTTGTAGGGCAAGCCTGGTGGTGACAAAATCTCTCATTATTTGCTTGTCTGTAAAGGATTTTATTTCTCCTTCACTTATGAAGCTTAGTTTGGCTGGATAAGAAATTCTGAGTTGAAAATTCTTTTCTTTAAGAATGTTGAAGATTGGTCCCCACTCTCTTCTGGCTTATAAAGTTTCTGCTGCGAGATCCGCTGTTAGTCTGATGGGCTTCCCTTTGTGGGTAACCCGACCTTTCTCTCTGGCTGCCCTTAACATTCTTCTTTCATTACAACTTTGGTGAATCTGACAATTATGTGTCTTGGAGGTTCTCTTCTCGAGGAGTATCTTTGTGGCATTCTCTGTATTTCCTGAATTTAAATATTGGCCTGACTTGCTAGGTTGGGGAAGTTCTCCTGGATAATATCCTGTAGAATGTTTTCCAACTTGGTTCCATTCTTCCCATCACTTTCAGGTACAGCAATCAGACATAGATTTGGTCTTTTCACATAGTCCCATATTTCTTGGAGGCTTTGTTCATTTTTTTTTTACTCTTTTTTCTCTAAACTTCTCTTCTCACTTCATTTCATTCATTTGATCTTCAGTCGCTGATACACTTTCTTCTCGTTGATCGAGTCAGTTACTGAAGCTTGTGCATTTGTCACATAGTTCTCGTGTCATGGTTTTCAACTCCATCAGGTCATTTAAGGACTTCTCTACATTGGTTATTCTAGTTAGCCATTTTTCAAGGTTTTTAGCTTCTTTGTGATGGGTTCAAACTTCCTCCTTTAGCTCAGAGAAGTTTGACTGTCTGAAGCCTTCTTCTCTCAATCCATCAAAGTCATTCTCCTTCCAGCTTTGTTCTGTTGCTGGCGAGGAGCTGCATTCCTTTGGAGTGGGAGAGGCGCTCTGATTTTTAGAATTTTCAGCTTTTCTGCACTGCTTTTTCCCCATCTTTGTGGTTTTATCCACCTTTGGTCTTTGATGATGGTGATGTACAGATGGGATTTTGGTGTGGATGTCCTTTCTGTTTGTTAGTTTTCCTTCTGACAGTAGGACCCTAAGCTTCAGGTTGTTGGAGTTTGCACAAGGTACACTCCAGACCCTGTTTACCTGGGTATCAGCAGCAGAGGCTGCAGAAAAGTGAATATTGCTGAGCAGAAATTGTTGCTGCCTGATCGTTCCTCTGGAAGCTTCATCTCAGAGGGGTACCCGGCCATGTGAGGTGTGATGTGTCAGTATGCCCCTAGTTGGAGGTGTCTCCCAGTTACGCTATTTGGGGATCAGGGACCCACTTTAGCAGTCTGTTCTTTCTCAGATCTCAAACTCCATGGTGGGAGAACCACTACTCTCTTCAAAGCTGTCAGACAGGGACATTTAAATCTGCAGAGGTTTCTGCTGCCTTTTGTTTGGCTATGCCCTGTCCCCAGAGGTGGAGTCTACAGAGGCAGGTTGGCCTCCTTGAGGTCCACCCAGTTTGAGCTTCCTGGCTGCTTTGTTTACCTACTCAAGCCTCAGCAATGACAGGCGCCCCTCCTCCAGCCTCTCAGACTGCTGTGCTAGAAATGAGGGAGGCTCTGTTGGGGGGGGACCCTCTGAGTCAAGTGTGGGATATAATCTCCTGGTGTGCCATTTGCTAAGACCCTTGGTAAAGTATGATATTAGGGTAGGTGTGGCCCAATTTTCCAGGTGTTGTGCATCACGGTTTCCCTTAGGTAGGAAAGGGAATTCCCTTCCCCCTTGGACTTCCTGGGTGAGGGAATGCCTTGCCCTGCTTTGGCTCTCACTCGGTGGGCTGCACCCACTATCCTGGACCCACTGTCTGACATGCCAGAGTGAGATGAACCTGGTACCTCAGTTGGAAATGCAGAAATCACCCATCTTCTGTGTCACTCACGCTGGGAGCTGGAGGCTGGAGCTGTCCCTATTCGGCCATCTTGGAACTGCACCATTGTCTCAGCCCCAAATCCCCTTAAGGTGATAAGCACCTTCAGCAAAGTCGCAGGATACAAAATCAATGTACGAAAATCACAAGCATCCTTATACAGCAATAACAGACAAACAGAGAACCAAATCATGAGTGAATTCCCATTCACAATTACTTCAAAGAAAATAAAATACCAAGGAATACGACTTACAAGGGATGTGAAGGACCTTTTCAAGGAGAACTACAAACCACTGCTCAATGAAATAAAAGAGGACACAAACAAATGGAAGAACATTCCATGATCATGGATAGGAAGAATCAATATCATGAAAATGGCCATACTGTCTAAGGTAATTTATTGATTCAGTGGCATCCCTATTAAGCTACCAATAGGGATGGTAGCTTATTAAAGTATAATTATATATTATATATAATTATATATATAATATATTATACTTATTAAAGTATAACAAAAAAAAAACAAGAGGCACATAGAAATTCTAGACTCAAAGATGGAAAGCTGTCCTAGCCTTAAGGTAAATTCTCTATCTTCAAGCATAAATGAACAAGCAAGAAAATAAAATCTTTAAGAAAAAAATATAAAACTAGAGTGTTCACTGCATTCCCAGTCGCTGAAATTCTGCAGATGAACTGGACTCTGTCACGGCTGCTCTCTTGGGCTTAGGTGTTGTTTCTTCATGGCGTCCATGCCTGAACCTGCTGTACACAATTTTTAGCTGCCTCATTCAACCAGTCCCAGTGATATTTTGTCTTTTAGCCTTGGCACTCCAGTTATACTTTCTCTTGTGCTTGGCAGAGTAGCCTCATTTGCCACAGGTCACTTCTGCAGGTGACAGATCTTAGACCACAGTGGTGGCACAAGAGCGACACTCTTGCAACACTCCAAACGATGACCTTCCCTTTGTCACCTCGCTTTCATGGCCGATACTAAAGAGACTGGAAAAGCAAATAAAATCATTAAGCAGTAACTTTCCAAGAGAAAGACACGTTACAAATATGCTTTAAATTACTCTCAGAATGTTGGTCTCCCAATCCTTTCTTTTAAGTTTTTATTGTCTGTAGTCTTCATGCACTCCAATATTTTGACATCCCAAACTAAACAACACATATAGATTTGAACACATTTGAATATTGAAAAAAATTCCTCCATATATTCTCCCCAATTAAACCAAAATAATATCCATTGATATTAACCCAGTTTGCTCTTGTCTACTGTTTGTTACTTCAGCATCTAGATACTGTAACTTATTAAGTTCCAGTTTTTGTTATATGAGCTCGTAATCTGATATTTTTCTTAAGAGAGTGATTGACAATGCATAGTCAATATTGAGCTTTATTTCTTTAGGAATGTTAGCGAAATATGGAACCACAGATGGATCTAAATCTTTCTAATACAAGATATGCTCTAAATAAAAATACACAAAAGGGTGCTCTCTGTTTTTAAAGAAGAGTTTTCACTAATGGTTTCAAAAATCAGTACTACCAGGTTATTCCAGCAGTGTTTATTTTTATTAGTCATGCTGTCTACCTATGCAATTTTATATTTCATTTTGTTCTTAAACTTCATCAATAAATAGTATGCAAAATTCTGCTATTTTGACTGTTCCCTTTAGCTAATTTAGCATAGGATCTCATAGGTATCACCAGTAGCTTTGTACATTTGTTAACCATACTGACTTAGTAGAAAATATATTCACCTTTTTAATAAGGATAAAATATAATTATATTGAAGCCTATTCTCCTTAGTTTACTTTCCTAGGGGATAATATTAAAAACTGGCTATAAACCTATAGAGGACTCCTAGAGGCTGAATTAATTTATGTGAAATAAGAGATGGAAAAACAATTAACACTCTCCTGGATTATTAGCCTGCAAATAGCACAGAAAAAAAAAAAGAATTTGATAAGACTGAGGGCTATATTTATTACCCTCTGATGCAGAAACTCTGTACTCTCTTTTCCTCTAATATGGTGACCAGGGATGTCTGGGATTGTGGCTGGCTGAGTTGCCAACCTGCTTTCTGAGTTACTTTGATGCCTCAAGGGTAAGGTTGTCAAATAAAATACACAACACCTAGTAACATTTGATTTCCAGAAAACAACTACAGCAATAATGTTAGTAGAAGTATATTTCAAATATTGTCTGGGACATACTTATACTAAAAAAAGATGTCCATTGTTTATTTGAAATTCAAATTCAACTGGTTGACTTTTATTTATTTATTTATTTTGTTAAAGCTGACCACTTTAAGGCATTCTAAAACGTATAACGAAGCATGAAGCTTGAGCAAAAAAATAAACTGAGATTTAAATTGAGATTACTGAAATAAAAATTAACTAATTTACAGGAATATACCTATCTATAAGCAAATTTTCTTTTAAGTGCCAGGAGAAGAATAGTTATACTCATTCAGTTTATAGGATATTTGAATTCATGTCTTGCCACTTCCTCTAAGTTAACAGATCCAGTTTGCTTTATGTTTAGTTTACAGAATTATCCTAACTCGTGTCCATATAGCATTGAACCTCCCCAATAGACTTGTAGAAATTTAAGTGTTACTGTTCATTTTAAATTTTTAACAGTGTATATATCCAAGTTTCAGTTTATGAGATGTTATACAGCAATAAAATTCATATTTTTTAGAATTGACTGGGTATTAATAAACATGTTTCTAACTCTACATTGTACTAAATCACTAGCTAATGGCCAGTAACAAATTTAATGCACTGTAGCCAACCATCAAGAAAACCTGGCTGGGTGAGGTGGCTCACACCTATAATCCCAGCACTTTGGGAGGCGGAGACAGGTGGATCATGAGGTCAGGAGTTCAAGACCAGCCTGACCAACATGGTAAAACCCCATCTCTACTAAAAATACAAAAATTAGCTGGGTGTGATGGCATGCACCTGTAATCCCACCTGCTCAGGAGGCTGAAGGGGGAGAATTGCTTGAACCCAGGAGGCGGAGGTTGCAGTGAGCCGAGATTATGCCACTGCACTCCAGCCTGGGTGACAGAGTGAGACTCCATCTGAAAAAAAGAAAAAGAAATAAAAAGAAACCCCACCAAATAGCAATATTGAAAAGCAATGCTGGAGATACCTACATAATTATTTTAAAAGCCTACAAGGAGACAGATGTTGAATGCAGAGATTCACTTTTGTAAATATGAATCTTACTGTGTTTGGATATTCACATTTTTATATAACCATGGGGAATCATTTCTTAAAGAGGTAAAAGAAGAAAGGAGAAGCAGTTTAAGAGATAACAGTTTTGTCTGCTCTGCATGCTTTTGCTTTCTGTTTTCACATGAGAGTAATAAGCATGTATCTTTGAAATTGTAGCTAGGTCGAATGTTTAAAATTAGTTCATTTTAAACAGAAAAATTTCATTTGAAAAAATTAACAAATGAGAGTTTTTCAGTTAGTGTATACATAGGCTATTGTATCAGTTTTGAAATATATCTCATAGCAATTTGGACTGGCACTGATTGATAACATAGAAAATCTTATCCTTAACTCGAGGAAAATTCTTTACTACTACAGAGGTTTTTAATACTGCTTTAAAAATGTAATAGTTGATCAAAGAGAAAAAAAAGGAATATAGTCGAACACTAGGAAATAAAGAAAGTTGCATATGAAAGTTTTCAAAAAAGCTACATAACTAAAAAATTTCATTTCCTTACAAGATATGGATCAAAATTTTATAATAGGATATATGCAAACACTAATCATGTCGCTCAGAAATAAGGAGGATTTACAATAAATCGGCAGTATTTATTGGGGAGGAAAATATTGAATAACATGTAACTGAATTACTGTTGTATTATTTTTTTGTTGTCATTTTTTAAATTCTAAACTTCAAGCGCTTGTTCAACAACAATGTTAAATTCTAGGCTAGGAACCATCTAAGTATGAGTTTTGAAAAGATGAAATAATAAAAATATAAGTATGTTATTTTCAGTCAAGTGGAAGAAAATAGAAACCAAACAAAGTAAAAAACTTAAAAAAAAAAAATGCTTGCCAAATGGTAATCACTGCTAAGGAAAAAACATTGAGAAGGAAAAATGAAGTTGTTATCCTTGACCAAAAAGAAAACCAAGTTTAGTTTTAAAGTGGGTGCCAGGCAAAAGACCACCAGGATGGCTAAATAGTAGGAAGGAGAATTTTACTGGGTGTATCAGTTTGCAAACTAGGAAGGACAGTCTCTGGCATGGACTTATGGTGCTCTCTTTTTAAAGAGGGAAAAGGCACGTTGCTTTTCATGCTTTACCATAGGACCCATGCCACAAAATCTTAATAGAATCATACATAATTAGTAGGCTTTGGAGAAAGCTATATATAATTAACTGAGGAGCAAAACAGAGGAGCAAAACACATGTGTATATTACTTTGGGGAGGAGTTTAGCACTAAAATGATGCGGACGTTGGCTCTTTACATGACAAGGTTAACTATAGGACACAAAGATAATATTTACACAGTCAGTATATTCTGGCTTAAGATCTGCAGTTTCCTAGCAGAAAAGAATGTAAGGCCAGTCCTCTGTCCAATCAGTTATGGTTGTCTGGGTTGTAAATTAGTGATAGTTCCTATTGTTCCAGAGCTCAGGAAGAGTGTAGTTTTTCTTGTATCCATAGGAATTTAGGAAGTTATTATGCCAGCTAAAGCCTGAATCCTCAACCTGTAGGTAGTTATTTTTTCCCTTAATATCAAGTCTGTCTTTGTAGATAAAGGTATGTTTATTTTGGTCTCTCTAATTATGTGGTGACAATGAAGATCGTACCAATGCCTGTTATTTTGAATACGAGAAATTTGAGCAGCTAATTAGTCATCTAAGTGAAGATATACAGTAGGAATTTGAATATACACAACTAGAATTCAGAGGAGAGCTGTTGTCTGAAGTTATCAGTTTGGAAGTCACTGACATATAGAAGACAAGTAAAGCTGTGGAGTTAGATGAAACACCGCAAGAAACAGTTTTGATGGAGAAAAAAGGGGTCCAAGTACAAAACCTGGGCAATTATCAGAGATTTGAGAAATGATGAGAAAACAGAGAATATGGAGATGGAGCAATGGAAGGAGGAAGACGAGCAACAAGGGATTGTAAAATTCTGGAAAATATTAGGAGAAAATGTTTAAAGAAGAAAGAGGGCTAACTGTGATAAAACCTCCTGAGGAGTTCAAATAAGGTGAGTACTATAACTGGCCATCTTCTTGACCAGTCAAACTCGCAACTTAAAAGGAGAGGAAATTTTTAAAAGTAAAAAAAGAAGTGTAGATAATTTTCTATGACAGGAGACAAAATAAAATTATATTAAATTCTCGATTAAAATAACAAAAGCCAAAAAAGAGTGGAAGACAAAAATAGGAACAAAAACAAGGCAACAAATAGAAAAAAGTAACAAAGTTGGGGCACAGTGGCTCACATTTGTAATCCCAGCACTTTGTGAGGCTGAGGTGGGCAATTCACCAGGCCGGGAGCTCAAGACCAGTCTGGCCAATATGGTGAAACCCCGTCTCTACTATAAAAATACAAATAATTAGCCGGGCGTAGTGGCAGGCACCTGTAATCCCAGCTGCTTGGGAGGCTGAGACAGGAGAATCGCTTGAACCCAGGAGGCGGAGGTTGCAGTGAGCCAAGATCGCACCAATGAACTCCAGCCAGACCAAAGATGTCCCCTCTCACCACTCTTTTTTTTTCTTTTTTTTGAGAGGGAGTCCCGCTCTGTCACCCAGGCTGGAGTGCAGTGGCGTGATCCATCTCGGCTCACTGCAAGCTCCGCCTCCCAGGTTCAAGCGATTCCCCTTCCTCAGCCTCCCGAGTAGCTGGGACTACAGGCGCCCACCACCACGCCTGGCTAATTTTTTGTATTTTGAGTAGAGACGGGGTTTCACCATATTAGCCAGAATGGTCTCGATCTCCTTACCTTGTGATCTGCCTGCCTTGGCCTCCCAAAGTGTTGGGATTACAGGCGTGAGCCACCGAACCCTGACTCACCCCTCTTTTTAAACATCACACTGGACGTCCCAGCTAATGCAGTAAGACAAAAAGTAAAATAAAGAATATACAGATTGGGGAGGAAGAAATAAAATTGCTCTTGTGCACACATGACATGATCATCAATGTAGAAAATACAGATGAATCAACAAAGAAATCTCCAGGAACTAATAAGCAAAAGTAAATCACTTTCCTATATACCAGCAAAGAACAAGTGAAATTGTAAATAAAAAAGAGAAACATTTATATTGGCATTCAAAACAATACTTAGGTATAAATCAAACAAAATAATTTTTATGAGAAAAACAACAAAACTCTGATGAAAGAAATTAAAGTACTAAATAAATTGAGAGATATTACAAATTTATGGGCAGGAAAAATCTATATTGTCACTGTGTTAGGTTTTCCAGCTTGATCTATAGATTCAATCCAACCACAGTAATAATTTAAAAAGCTGTTTTGTGGATATTGGCAAACTGATATTTTAGTTTATATGAAGAGGCAAAAGACCTATAATAGCCAACTCGATATTAAAGGAGTAGAACAAATTAGGAAGACTGAAACTACCTGATTTTAAAGCATACTATAAAGCTATGTTAATCCATACAGTGTGGTTGTGGAAAAGAATAGACAAATAGATCAATACACCTAAAATAGACCCACATAAATATAGTTAAATGATCTTTGACAAAGGAGTCAAAACAATAAAGTGAAAAAAGATATCGTCTCCGTAAATGATGCTAGGACATTTGGACATCCACAGGTAAAATTTTTTTTTTTTTTTTTTTTTTTGTAGACACAGTGCCTTACACTATTCACAGTAATTAAGCTAAAATAGATTATACACATGAACGTTGTTTAATGTATAAAACTATAAAGTTTCCAGGAGATAATGTAGGAGAAAACCAAGATTACCTAGGGTATGGCCATGCCTTTTTAGATACAGCAACAAAGACAGTATCAATTTTTAAAAAGCTGGACATTACTATAATTAAAAACTTCCATTCTGCAAAAGCAATTTCAAGAGAATAAAAAAGACAAGCCACAGGCTAGGCGATAATATCTGCAAAAGATATATCTGATAAGGGACTACTAGCCAAATGATAAAAAGAACTCTTAAAATTCAGAAATGAAAAGAAAAATTAAATATTAGGTCACAAGTCTTAACAGATGCTTCACCAAAGGAGATATACAGACGATAAATAAGCATATGGCTAGATTCCCCAAATCACATGTCAACAGGAAAATGCAAATTCAAACATAAATGAGATATCACAACACACATATTAGAATGGCCAAAATCAGAATACAGCCTATACCAAATGCTGGAGAGGATATAGAACAATAGGATGTCTCATTCATTGCTGGTGGGAATGCAAAATGGTACAGTCACATTGTAATATTGTCTTGCAGTTTCTCACTAAAATTAAACATGCTCTTACAGTATGACCTAGCAATCCTGCTCTACGGTTTCTACCCAAAAAGAGCTGAAAATTGCTAACGATTTGAACCAACCAAGATGTCGTTCAGTAAGTGAATGGATAGATTAACTGTGGTATATCCAGACAATGGAAATTATTAACTGCTAAAAATAAATGAGCTATCAAGCCATGACAAGGCACAGAAGAAAGTTAAATGCATATTACTAACTAAAGTAAGCCAATCTGAAAAGGCTCCATATTGTATAATCCCAATTGTGTGGCATTCTGGAAAAGGCAAAACCATGGAGAGAGTAAAATACCAGTGACTGTCAGGGCTTGAGCAGAGTGGGAAGAGTAGAGGGATAAGCAGAGAGAGCACAGTGAATTTTTTAGATAGTAAAAGTATTCTATATGATGCTCTAGTATTAGAAAATGTCATAATACATTTGTGCAAATCCACAGAATAGACAAGACCAAGAGTGAACCCTAATGTAACCTATAAACTTTATAATATGATGTGTCAATTTAGCTGGTTTATTGGTGTTTTGTTTTGTTTTGTTTTGTTTTGAGACAGAGTCTTACCTGGTTACCCAGGCTGGAGTGCAGTGACTCAATCATAGCTCACTGTAATCTCAAGCTCCTGGGATCAAACGATCCTCCTGCCTCAGTTTTCTGGTGGCTAGGACTATAGGCACCCACTACACCTGGGTAGTTTTTTTTTTTTTTTTTTCAAGAGTTGAGGTCTCACTATGTTGTCCAGGCTGATCTCAAACTCCTGGCCTCCAGACACGCTCCCACCTTGGCATCCCAAAGCACTGGGATTATAGGCATGAGCCATCACACTCGGCAATTTAGGTAATCCATTTGTAACCAATGCAGCACTCTGGAGGGGGTGCTGATATTGGGGGAGTCTATGCATGCATAGGGGCAGGAGCTATATGGAAGACTTCTGTATCTTCTGCTAAATTTTTCTGTGAACTTGAAATTTCTATTTTTATTTTTTTAAAGCCTATTTTTGAAAATGATATTATTTAGAAAACTACACAGGGTTTCCTCCAAGTGTTTGATCGAGTTGCTAATCTCTATAATCTTCCCAGGAGTAAGCAATTGTTTTGATTGACTATACTTTCAGGGAAAGAAAATTTCCTGGGCATTGTCCTTTCCATCATAAAATCCATACTTCAAAAGTCAGGGAACCACAGTGGAAATTTTTCTTATTGCATAATTGTTCATTCCAAATATTTACCAGACTAGAGAAAATAACCATGAGAATGTTTTGGTTTGGGATCCCACTGGGCCTATCCTGCAGTAGACATGGCCTAACAGGCCACTTACCATTTCACTCTAACTAGCAGATTTGAGACTCTTAGAATTAATCATAGCAGGAAACTACTACTCTAAAGATCACATACCTCAAAGTATTTTTCTTTACCGAGAGCATACTTAGAAGCTTGCTTCATTTTTCCAGTGGAATAGTAAGAAACATTCTGAGTATTTACAGTGAAAAAGCCTTCCTTTACCACAGGCTCTTGGCCTATGAACAGACTCATGTTTTGGAGTAATTGACAAACCAGGGGTAGATTTCACAGTAGAACGGATAAGCATTTATTGAGCATTCCTGTTATTTCCAGCCATTAAGTCTGGTATAACCATGATTTAATAGGAGCAGGGTTCGAATGGTCAGAGTAATGATCCAACAAGAATTTTTGACCATGAATTCCTGGGATCTATTAATATACTCCACAAAAGAAAATCACAATCTTTCATAACTTCCTCATGGAAGTGATGTCCTTTCCCTTGTGCTGTACCGTGTTAAACAGAAGCTAGCTGTTAGGTTCAGCCCATATTCAAGAAGGGTTTATGACACATGTGAATATCAGGAGGTGGAGATCAACAGGGGATGTCTTATATGTTTACCTAGCACACGCATACTTTGAATATGTGTGAGGTTTGAATATTTATGAAGTTTCAATATGCATGAAAAAATCTGAAGGATATATATAAGATTAGTGTCATTTAAAGTTGTATATATGAGGAGGTACATTTTTGCATTTAATTTACGAATTATTTTATTAAAAGATACTATAATTGACTACTACTATTTACATGACTTAAAAAACATGATTCTATTTTTTAAAGGGAGGTGAGGAATTTATAATTTGGAAAAGGATGGATGGAGGATGGAGGCTCACTGTCTTTCTATCTTTTCTTTAGGTTAAAGATAATATCCATCCTCCTTACTCTTCATGTCTTTAAAATGTTAATATCAATGCTGATCATATTACTAATGTAAATTAAAAATAACTGTCAATAAAGTTAATTGATTGTACATAATGTTAGTTGACGAAAACAGGAATATCTGAAAACTACTTTGCTAATTGATGCTTCTCACAAAAACTGTATGAAAAAAGAATAAAAGAAAAATTAAATCCAAGAATTCCATAATCATAAGCTGAGTCTATGCAGAATGGTCATTATTGCAGACCACTGATAAAGTTCTTTTAAAGAGAAGAAAGCAAAGGGTAAATTATGAGGGAGAAAGGGAGAAAATAAAAGTGATTGGCTGAATAACTGATTGATCATTGATTCAGGGCCAACTAAGAAAAACATATCCTGGTTTTTATTACCACTTTGAGGAAGAAAACAGAA
The DNA here is from genome assembly GCF_043159975.1 of Macaca nemestrina. NCBI lineage: Eukaryota > Metazoa > Chordata > Mammalia > Primates > Cercopithecidae > Macaca > Macaca nemestrina. The sequence continues at coordinate 162,267,847 of NC_092128.1, read as the reverse complement.
GAGGTGGAAGAAAACAGAAGAGCTAGAAGAATAAGGCGACTTCACAGCATTTTACTGTCTTGCCATTGCTTTTTTTAGTTTGGCAACATTAAACTAAAAATTTTTTTATATAAAAGGATATAAAATGAAATAAATCTTTGAGGAAGACATTTAGGTGTTTGGAGCAAAATTATTAGTGATAATGAGAATATTATACAGACAAATGAAAAACTCAACAATTATTCATATAGATTTGGATAATTGTTTATGTTCTTTAAAGAAATTTTGCAAAGTACTACCTAAAATACATTAAATTAAACAGAAATACATTCAGCATTCAGAACAAATGGAACAGGAATTGAAAACATTGCATCATCTCCTTCTTTGAGAGTAAAAGTCTATTTTCAAATTGAATGTTCTAATTGAAATAAAACTTTTCGTAACTTCCATGTAACTGTATAATATAGATAAAACACCAATCCAACTGAAATAAAAGTGAAGATAAACTTACTTGATCACTTGGACAAAATAATCTTCAGTAGAGTTTTCATGCTCAAAAATGGACAAAGCCTTGTAACAGAAATGCACTGTTTGGCATACTTTCTATAATCAGTAATTTGGAATTTTACATAGTTTTCATCATAAACTTCTAAAAGTTAATGAAATGCTAGATAACAGATTTTTAAGGTGTAATATATATTGCTTAATAAAAGATTAAGATGAAATAATTTTCTTTATGTCTGTCTTCTGTTTTTATTTTCTATAGCTGGAACCCTAGGCAAAGGTGTAAATATTTGACTGAGGCTACCTTCTGGGACACGTCTAGAAGCTGAGATGGTAGAAGAGTGCAAGATTAGAAGAAGAGATGAGCATTATTTTACACTAGAACATCTCTAATGAGATTAAAGCAAAACACAGAGGTGAAGTTGTAGCTACCAGGAATGCCAAGATTATGGAAAGACAGGATTGCAGAATGGGTAATGATTTAGTGATATAATTTACACAAGAACAAATTACCAGAAGAATTACAATTTTGAGCAAACATTCACCTTATGAAGAGAAGCAATTGTACAATTGAGCAAGCTAGATCTCAAGTATTATGTATGCAGTTACAAAATTCAATGAACAGCATAATCAGTAAGGCTGTAACATAGTCATAGTGGGCCATTTTTAACAAAGACTATAGAATTTGAAAGAAAAAGACATAGAAAAATTTGACAATGCAATTAACAATTTGCTCACATATGTGTTTATATTTGTGTTTGTATGTGTGTAGAATTCTGTTCTCCAAAATTATATTACTCATATATTTTCAAGTGCACACATAAAAAGCATATCAACTATGTATCTGAGCAATAGTCTCTAAGTACCAATACATTGATATAATATAGACTACATTCTTAACAAAAAGCACTCAAATTGTAAATCAGAACACAATTCTAAATCAAAATCTCTCATGCAGTTGGAAATTAAAACTAAAAAAGAAATACTTTTGAAAATATTTATAAATCAAAGAAAAAGTATTTATTGAAAACATGAAATACCTACAATCAAAAATCAAAATAAAACCTATCAATACTTATAAGGCTGGCAATTGCAATACTATGAAGGAGAATTATCATTTTAAGTGCATATATTAAACATTAGAGTATTTTAAAATTACTGTGTGGATCATAATCCCAAAAGACAAAAATCTTGAACACTATAATCCCGAATGTTGAAATTTCAAATAATCAAAATCTCTAAAGATTAAAATCTTTAATCTCTAAATTTCTAAAGTCTGAACTCCCTAACATCTAAAATTCTGAAAAATCACAATCCCAAAAGATGAGAATTCTGAGAGTTGAAATCTCGAAATCCAAATGCTGGGGAAAGTATTACTGTGGTTTTTGATTATACACAGGATAGTTGCACCATGTTAGTTACATTGTTTTAGGCAGCATATTACTTTGTTGTTGTCTTTATTTGCATTTGGCAGAAAATTCCAAAGAGTGGATTGGCAACTTCACAGGGACACAACAAAAATTTCTGTTTTAAAATGTGTCACTTGTCTGCATTGGCATTCCTTCCAGCTGATGAAATTCCAAGAGTTTTTAATGAATGAAAGCAGAATTTGCTGAAGAAGCCAGCCAGCGAAGTTATTGACTGGTTTGAAAATGATTATGTGCACAGTAGGATAAGATGACACCTCTGCCCTGGTATTGTTGGTATAAATTGTGTAAAGATTTTAAAAGAGTTCTAACTTGTTATACACATTTTTTGCTAATTTGACTTTACAAAAGAGCATTATCACAGCATCGACTTTGTGTGTAACCATTGTGCCAGTAAGTGAAAATGTTGAAACTTTCTCAATAAATGAACTGACATTCTCTTTCTACATCTGCACTCACGAAATATAAAAATTGTTGAGATCCTGGCTCTTTGGGCAACTGTTTATGTAGTGGTGACCAATTTTGTTCTTGATCTATTTCATCAAGCAGACCTAGGTTGTCCATCACAATACTTCAGACGACCAAAGTTAAAAAGTTAAGTGCACACAATAACCAACCAAAATGATATATATTTTTTTCCTTCCTTCCTTCCTTCCTTCCTTCCTTCCTTCCTTCCTTCCTTCCTTCCTTCCTTCCTTCCTTCCTTCCTCCCTCCCTCCCTCCCTCCCTGCCTCCCTCCCTCCCTCCCTCCCTCCCTCCCTCCCTCCCTCCCTCCCTCCCTTCCTTCCTTCCTTCCTTCCTTCCTTCCTTCCTTCCTTCCTTCCTTCCTTCCTTCCTTCCTTCCTTCCTCTCTCTCTCTTTCTCTCTTTCTTTCTCTTCACTCTTGTGGTCCAGGCGGGAGTGCAGGAGTGCAATGGCGCTATCTCGGCTCACTGCAACCTCTGCCTTCCAGTTCAATTCTCTTGCCTCAGCCTCCTGAGTAGCTAGGATTACCGGCATCCATCACCACATCCGGCTAAAGTTTTTGGTATTTTTAGTAGAGATGGGGTTTCACCATATTGGCCACGCTGATCTCTAACCCCTGACCTACTTGTGATCCACCAACCTTGGCCTCCCAAACTGCTGGGATCACAGGCATGAGTCACCTCTCTTGGCCTATACATTCACTTTATCTAACTATATTTTATGAACATGATTTGTCTCCTCATAACTGTTATTCCCATGTGACTATTATAATACAGCTGAATCTTTATGATTGCAAAAAAAGTAAATAACTATTGTCTATTTCATTGTATAAAACAGCCTATAAAGTGTTCTGTTGTGTTTTTATACATTTCTCAAATAAATCCCTTTAAAATGTATATCATTTTTAAAAAATGTTTATTTTTAAAGAATTATATTTTTGAGATTTTGATCTTTTGGAAATTAACATTTGGGATTATGGCATTCAGGATTGTGCAATTCAGGATTATGGTCAGCTCCTTGTAAATTAAGATGCCAAGTTTAGAATAAATGACAGGGCAAAGAATTAGGAAAAAGAAAACAATGCAAATAAGAAAAATAATCATTGAAAAAGAAAAGAAACACAAAAAATTCTACAAACTGAAACTTTAGTATGTATAATGAGAATAGAAAACAAAATGTTTAGTTTTTCCAACATGCAATATGTGCTGGAAAAATTTTGTGATAATACCGAATATTTGAGAAGAAACCCTACAGGCAAATTTGTAAAATTATTTGAGGTTGTTGCAAGCACAATGCCCCTCATTACTTCAACCACAATTGTGACAGTAGGGGTATGGTGTTTTCTTATGATTCAATACTCAACACCAAAGACAGTTCCCGGTTATGATAAGCTCTCAATAAAATTACCTGTTGAATAAATTTTGTAGGAATTCAAGAGAACATAAAAGGAAAGAAAACTAGGATACTATTATATGATATGATATTATTATAATTATAGGATGTATTATAAGATGTATTTAGATTCGTTTTCCACAAAGAGAATAAATATAACTCTTAATTTTGACTTCAGGGGAATAAAATTATGTTTTTAATTTTGGCATATAGCCAAATTTTAGGGGGTCTCTTGGTCTTGACTATAAAATCTTTTAAAATAAGAAAGGATTTATAAAATTATATCATTAAATCACATGTGCATAACTAAGTGAAAATACAATGTTTATTTAAATAGGGTAAGAATTTGCAATTGATATAATTTCACACTTATATCTTTGTAATTTTCTTATGCTTATCCTTCGTTGTATGCTTCTTATATATCTGCCCATTTATGCATATGTCTATATATACATATATACACACATATAAGCTAGTTTAAACAAACATCCACACATGCTACTCAACTAGCTTTGAATAATATCTAATGCAATACCATGTACACATGAACATTAACTGAAAAACATTTAGTGATGAGAATAAAAGTGATTTTAGGTCATTATATGGAAACATACAAAAATGTAATTTAAAAAATTAGGAACATCTACACACTGAAAGAAAGTTCATACATTATAAGCTGACACCGAATTTTCACATGGTTGCTCTGGTGTGAACCTAGACACCATTAAGGCTACGTTTACAGGAGCAATTATGGAGTATATGGCAGTTGTGTGATAAAGCTGCAAGGCTAAATACTTACACAGCTTTATCTGGACAAACTCAGTTATCAAATAGAATGTTCAACTCAAGCACAGATTTATATATGCTACTTTTTAAAATCAATATGCACCAGTTATAGGAAGATTTTCCTGGTTGATTTTACTTTTCAAAACTCAATGACCAACTTTCTTCATCCACTGAGCAATGTATCAGATTTTTTTTGTAAGTTATTCGACAAAGAATCATGTGATATATGCACATATTTTCTGTGCTAGTGCGGAAGACGGCAGTGAACAGTGACCGATACGGTAGATACATTTAATTTTTTTATTTGAATGTTTTTCATTTACAGATTTATCTTAGAGGGCTGGCACATACTTTGTCAGTAAATGATTAAATAAATTGAAGTAAAAGGAGAAAGAAATTGATGAAAACCAGTAGAAATTAGTAAAGCCAACCATAAAATACTTGATCATAGTATACAGCGTCCAATTTATTCAAAAGGAGGAAAGGAGAAATAACCACACACAGATTTTTAGCACACAGAAATTTCCATGGAGATACATTTTCCTTTGCTTCTAATACTTTTCTTCCTACAATACAAAATGACTATCCAAAAATGTAGCTACGTGTAGAATTTAAGTTACATATAGAAATAAAGTTTTAGTAATATCAAGTGTTTATTAGTCATCATTAATGAACTCTGTGTAACCTGGGGAACAGATATGTGTGTGCTGATAGAGGTAAATAAGTAATGTGTGGAAAACCCTCAAAAAAGAACTATAGTTTGCATCAAGAAGAAAAAGCACAAATGACATCACATCTTTAAAAGATCACCTGTAATAAAATGGAAACATTTATGATCCTTTTCATAGAAGGATGATTTAATTATTACATTTTACAAGGAGGTGATATCTCACTTTCATATATTAATTGTGTGCAAGACGGTCTCTTTGCAATGGGAATACAGACTATAAAATAATTTATAAAACTTTGTTGATTGAGCAGGCAAAAATAAGTATAAACTAAAAATAGTTTATTTTATAATCAAACAATTTATAAATGGAGACTGTAAAATATGTTTCTTGAATTCAGTAAAAATTATGTGCTTAGAAATTCTAGCTACATTAATTTCTGTAGAATAAAAATTTGTGAAACTAACTTTATAATATTTTTATTAGAAAAAAGTAGATGTAGGCCTGAGCCGTGCTTTCATCAATAGAATGTGAATAGAAATGATAGTATATAGTTCTCATTCTTCTTTTTAGAGAAATCCTATATTTCTGCTTGACCCTCTTGTACTTCTGCCCTCAGATGAGAAGCACATGCATTAGGTAATCTGTAGGATCAAGGTGCATGGAGGAGAGACATGTGGACATGTGGCGCTAACTACACCCAGCCTACAGCTTATAATGAAGTCTATCTCTGCTCCGTCTAGAGCGGCCATATCCCAGCCAACCTCAAGACAAATTATCAAAATAAATACTTTTTGCTTTAATTCACTGAATTGTAGGATGGGTTCTTATTCAGCACCATTATTTCATAATTTTAACAACCTTTATTAGATTCTTTTAGAACACTGGTTTCCTAAGATCTCAATTTACATCTACTTTCTACACTTTCAATAAATAAACAATTATTTACTTTGATAAAATTATTTGTACTTATTGTAGATAAATTTGCAATGTGGAATAGATGGCAGAAAAGGAATCACTGCGATTAATATTTTTCTTCATCCATATGTTCTAAAATAATCTAATAAAAGTTATTAAAATTTGTATATACAAAATAGTATATGTGAGTTTAGAATATTCCACACAGTCAGACAAATATACCAGAAGGCAAAGGAAAGTTTATACTCCCTAAGGACTCTTATCTGATATTAACTATTTGTAAATCTTAGATTTAATCCCTCCTTCCCCGGCAAAATGCCACATCTATCTCTTATCTCTCCAAAAAGATATTCTGCAGCGATGCTAATAATATGAAAAAGGATAATTCGATCACTTTAATTCCACCCTCTAACCTTCTATTGCCAGGATGGAACAATCAACATTATTTTCTTATATTCTAACATGATGTCATATAATTTTTGTAATTCCAATTTTTTTAGACTTTTATCAAGTTTATGCTCTTAAATAAGCTCTGCATAGTTTTAAAATCCATCCCATCTGTTTTTTGTTGTTGTTGTTGTTGTTGTTGTTGTTGTTTTAAATTTGACATTTAGCTTTTTTCAAAAGTAAACCTCTGCAGTTTGGATGGTCTGATTAAACTGAGCTGATACATTTACATGAACTTGCTATTATTTGCTTCTCTGTTATTGTTTCTTCACTTATTAGAGTCACAGCCTCCTTTGTTTCTTTTTTTTTATTTAAGTGGACATTATAATTTAATAGATACACACATGATCTTTTGATTTTACAAGTATATTTGACTCAAAGAAGATAATTACAAAGCACATATGACCATTATTTTAGAAACACATTTGAAATACCAAATATATGGAACATTATAGTCTTCGTTAGAGATGGAATAGTCAGAGGAAGAGTATAGGATATTTATTTAAATAGGTCCACAACTAAATTACTGTTATATTCTTAAGTGTCTGCATGAGACTGAGCAAGGAATTAAATTTATTGAGCTCCAGCATCCTTTTCTACAAAAATTGAGTTTCAAAGAGCTCAGTGTTTTATTGTGTCTACTTTCATAAACAATATTTAATGAGACAGAATACAGCAAATGCTATTCATTTTTTAAGGTTTTCACCTCAGTAGGGGGAACTGAAGAAAAATGTAGAAATAATACAAAACGTATAATTTTACAGTTACAAGACACAGAGATAATCTGCTCCAATCCCCTTATTTTATAGATGACTAAACTGAGGTCAAGAGAGATTTAGTGTTTTGCCTGAAATCCTTCAGGTAGAGAGTGACAAGAAGAAGATGACTTGTGCGTTGCTATGTAATAAATCTAAGGGCTGAAAACGGGACTTAGACATTTTCATTTTCCTCTGGAGCAACGGAGACCCACATATGTTAGCAAGACTAAGTTTTAATATAATTTAGTATTGTCTCCCAGGAATGTAAAAATATTTTGATCAATTATTACATTATGCAGTATTACTAAAACATCTAAGTTTTGTTATATCTCCCCATTGAATTCTTTTAAAGTTTGCGGGCCGGGCCCGGTGGCTCACCCCTGTTAATCCCAGCACTTTGGGAGGCCAAGGCGGGCACATCACGAAGTGAGGAGATCCAGACCATCCTGGCTAACCCAGTGAAACCCCATCTCTACTAAAAATACAAAAATTAGCCGGGCGTGGTGGCGGCGCCTGTAGTCCCAGCTACTCGGGAGGCTGAGGCAGGAGAATGGCGGGAACCCGGGAGGCGGAGCTTGCAGTGAGCTGAGATCGCGCCACTGCACTCCAGCCTGGGCGACAGAGCGAGACTCCGCCTCAAAAAAAAAAAAAAAAAAAAAAGGTTACTACCCCAAGTGACTGTTATGCAAAAGAAAAAGAAAAATAAATACAGCAAAATGAGTCTTATTTATTGAAAATAAATAAGTCAACAATAACTTATCAGACTGGCTAAAAACTTTATTTCTACTTGAACTCAATCAAGTTAGCTCCTTCAGATCACTGGAAAGGTCAGATACGTTTGACACACATACTATCACCGTATACATCACCTCTAGAAAACAGGACTGCAGATCAGATCTTGATTTTTCAGAATCGAAATAGATTTGGATTATCTCTATTTTAGTTATTAATTCCTAAAACTGGGTACAACGAATTTGAGAAATGGGGAAACTTCTTGAAGTAAATAAAATTATAAATTCAGTAAGCACACATAATTTAATCCTTCTTATATTTATGGGCTCTGGGAAGACCTGATATTCTTGCTCACGTGAGGATTTCTATTTCTTTGGATCATGGATTTCCTAGTATTAGCTGAAACCGTAGAGAAAACTGTTCATGTCACATAGTGTCCCCAGACACATTCTGGGATTACTAAGAATCTCACAAGTCATCTTGTTTTTGAAAGATTTACAGCATGATTTTCTGATCAGATAAGTTGGATAAGTTAGTTTCAGATCTGTATCTGAAAATGAATTTCCTCACGATTTGAGGTTTATCATGGGCAATATCCTCAAAAAGTAGCACACAGCTTACTTTCACTAACATGAAAGGACTTTGGAAGGCTGCCTAAAGAGAAAATACCTACAATTCAAAGAATTACGATGACTTTTTTTTTTTTTTAAGCTTCTATACTTTTCAATGTTTCCATTGAATCAGGGTCACTTAATTCTACTCTCTACTTCCAATGACTTTAAACTTCTCATATAAACTTTAGTACAAAAAAGAAACCCATGATAATCAAGATTTTCAGTTATTTCTCTCAGGTTCTGGTTGGGGATATTGACATTATCCGTCTGCTAAATAATAAAACTCCCAGAAGTGAGAAGGTAGCTCTGGAAGGTAAGAGTTTTTTTCTCTCAAATTAATGCTTTTTATTTGTTTCTAAATTAGCTAGCATCCAAATTTCTTTGTTAAATTTCCATAAATTACTGTCCCTTTGCTTTTGTGTTTGAAGAATAATACAGCGGCAGCCATTTGTGCTCAAACGCATATTTTTTGTTCTTTTATCTTGAATTTTCTTTAGACTTAACATTTGAAATTAAATAACAGTTTCACAAATTAACAATTGTTTGTTTTGCTTTCCGCTACTCAGGGTCTCCTCCCACTTCTCCCTTTACTGGATGAGGATATTGAAAATACCAGTAAGTCTGGAAAATAATTCTTTGAAGTGAAATCCTTGTGTAGAGAAAATAAGAAGATAAAAGCTTACTTATAGATCTGTGCTTGCCTCTGAATTACCGGAATATTGGATATCAGCTCTTTTCTTTTTAATACCGCTGGTCCTTGAATACATTATTTTGGTCAATATTTTTTCATCATACCGTTGATGAGAAAAGAATCAATCCTAGCTAGGGCCATTGTCTGTGTGGCATTTGCATGTTCTCCCCACATTTGTGTGGGTTTTCTCAGGGTACTCCGGTTTCCTCCCAAATTCCAGAGATGTGTGCGTTAGGTGAACTGGTGTATCTACACCATCTCAGTCTGAGGGTGTGTGTGTGTGTGTGTGTGTGTGTGTGTGTGTGTGTGTGTGTGTATGAGAGAAAGAGAGAGAGAGAGACAGAGAGAGAGAGAGAGAGAGAGAGAGAGAGAGAGAGAGAGAGAGAGAAAGATATAGAGAAAGAGAGAGAGAGAGAGCATGCAATGGAATGGCACCTGTCCAGGACTGGTTTCCATCTTGTGCTCTGAGCTGCTGGAACAGGCTCTGGTAATCCTCGACCCTAAACAAGAACAACTGAGACAATAATGATCATCCTTGTTTTTATTAATTTTTGGAATGTATGTATAGCTCATATTTATTTCAGTGACGACTTTTAGTAATCTTTTGGTCTTTCTTTTGAATTTTAGTGATGTTTTCTGACCAGAAACATGTCATAGAAAGTTAACTCTTGTTTACATCAATTAGCCTAGTAAGACTGGCTTTGCTATGTGCTGCTTTGCCTAAAATTTCCAGGAACTTATCACTAAAGTCAAGTGAGGACTTACTGTAGTCTCCACATAAACACACATGGTGATGCTATACTGCCAGATGCCTACAGGTGAGATTTAATATACTGAATCTTTCCATGCCTCAATTTTCTTATATCTGAAATGGAAATAGTAATAGTAATTATGCGGTAAAGTTTTTTCAGGATAGTAACAACAGGATGTGATGCAAAATAACCACTATATAGTGGTGGAATGTTTTCTATTTTCTATTATTACATGATTCGAGAAAGTAAAAGTCTAAAGTGAACCAAATTTTTAGATGCATCATTTGATAGAGAAAAGAGAAGCGAAAAGTAACTTGGAAAGCTCTAGTTTAAGTTCTCATTCTTTTCTTTCTTTCTTTCTTTCTTTCTTTTTTAATTCTCACTTGGTTTCATTTGTCTTTTTTTTTTTTTTTTTTTTTTTTTTTGAGACGGAGTCTCACTCTGTCGCCCGGGCTGGAGTACAGTGGCAGGATCTCAGCTTACTGCAAGCTCCGCCTCCCGGGTTTACGTCATTCTCCTGCCTCAGCCTCCCGAGTAGCTGGGACTATAGGCGCCCGCCACCTTGCCCGGCTAGTTTTTTGTATTTTTTTTTTTTAGTAGAGACGGGGTTTCACTGTGTTAGCCAGGATGGTCTCGATCTCCTGGCCTCGTGATCCGCCCGTCTCGGCCTCCCAAAGTGCTGGGATTACAGGCTTGAGCCACCGTGCCCGGCCTCATTTGTCTTATTTCTAACAGTTTTTGACTTCTTGAGTTCCGTATCATGAATTTGGCGTAACCAACTTGGAAGCTGTAGAATGACAAATAATCACTAACCAACTCCTTTCTTCCTGGGAGGTCCTGTGTTTAGACTCTGGGAACCAGAGGAGTAGTAAGAATAAATTAACTCTATTGGATTCACCAAAGTAAATCACAAGGAAGAGAATAAAATAAAAAATGAAAGTAGCATGGCTAGATGGAGGAAAAAAAGGAAAAATCAGTAAGTATGTAAAAGAAAGAAAAGAAGAAGAGGAAGGGAGAACTATCAGTAGCAAATCAGACCTGGCTCTAGTGAAATAAATCAGATTATGAGTTCTCTCAGAATAATCATTACAATGTTTTATTTATTTTGCTATGACTACATAGCACATGGCACATTTTAAATACATTTTAATTAAACAAATGCATGTGGCTTACATGAAGTCAAGTGCCAGTGATTGTCAATAGAAGGAAAAACTGGCAATGAGTTTTTGTATTATGATTTTATCTATTTCCCTCCCAAGGGAAATTACCTATTACCTATTTTATGTATTTCCCTCCCAAGAAATTTTAAACCCATTTCTCCAGTGAAGGACAAAAGATCTTCAATTCTTTTTTATAGCTGTGTTGAGATTTAATTAGAATAAATCTGTATATATTTAAAGTATATAACATGTAAATTTTGACATACAAAACCATCACAAACTAAGATGCTGAACATATGCATGACTCACATGAGTTTCCTCATGTTTCTTGCATTCTTTTTTTCTTATTCTCATCTGCTGGACCTCACTAGGCAACCACTGATCTGTTTTCTGAGGGAGATATAAGTTGCATTATCTAGTGTTACAGAAATGTAATCATATAATGTGTACTCTTTTTTATCTGATTTTTTTCACTCATTGTAATCATATTTAGACTCATCTATTTATTTGCATATGTCAATAGTTTACTTTTTTATTACTACTGAGTGGCATTGTATCAATTGTATCAATCATTGTATCAATACACAAAAATTTGTTTGTCCTTTCCGAAAATAGACATTTGGGGTCCTTATGTTTTGAGACTTTAGAAATAGAATGTACATGTCTTGAATAAACATGTGCTTTCATTTTTCACCTAGGAGTGAAATGCCTGTATCATGTTGCATTTGTATATTTGACTTTTTTAACGAACTACCAAATTTCTTTCCAAAGTGGGTATATTATTTTAATTGTTCACCAGCAGTGTATAAAAACCCTAGTTCTTCCCCAATCTTTACATCACTTTATATATCCAGGTATTTCCTGTTTAATCAATCAAATGGATGTCATCTATTTGTACAATGTTATCTCATGGTAGTTTTGATTTCTATTTTCCTAAAGGCATTAATGATACTTAAGGTTATTTTTAATGTGTGCATTTTCATTTCATATCTCATCATTAATGAATTTACTTTTACAATATTTTGTCCATTTCTTGATTGGATGGATGTTTTTAAACTTCTCTGGATATGTAGTTCTCAACAAATTAGACATTTTTCCGCCATTAGTTTTGCAAGTATTTCTTACTTCTCCCCTTCAGTGAATCTAATTGCAAGTTATATTAGCCCCTTGAAATTTTCACACAACTTACTGATGATATTTATTTTATAAATTTTTTCTGTGTATTTCGGTTAGAATTATTTTAATTTTCCTAATCTGTATTTCTTCAGTGTAGAGCATGCATTATATCCATCTATGACATTCATCTTAGATATTGCAGTTTTATCACTATAAAATTTAGTTTTGATGTTATCTTTCTTGATTATATTTTTATGGCTCTTCTTAACTTTTTAACATATGGAATAGATTCATACCAATTTTAATAATTTTCTTCTACTTTTAACTTGTCAGTCTTTATTAGGTTCAATTGCTTGATTTTCCTTATTAATATAAGTTGCATTTTTCAGCCCCTTTGCATGACTGCTAATTTTTTATGAATGCTAGATTTTGTAAATTTTGCCCATTCCAGGTAGTTTTATATTACTATTTGAACTTTGGATACAGCTAATTTTTTTGTAGCCAGTTTTGCCCATTTGGATATAGCTTTTAAAATTTGTTACACAGGATCAGAGTAGTGTGTAGTTTAGCAAAGGCGCTAATCCCATTCATAAGGACTACATCCTTATGACCTAATCTTTCAAACGTTCCACTTCTAAATATCATCACATTGTGAATTAGGCTTCAAAATATAAATTTGTGGGGACACAAGCATTTAGTCCGCATTTCTCAAGTATCATTGTTCTTTGTTGCTTGATATCTAGTCTTTTGAAGTCATGCATCTGATATATTTTGAAGGGGTTATTTTGGTGTTATTTCGTACAAATCGATACATTTGGCTCCTTTTCCTATATCTTGGTCAGAAACAGAAATCCCCTTTTTATCATCAAGCATGAAGACCACCTTGCATAATAACTAAATATAGTTTGTTTATTAAGTGATAGTAATATATATATTGCTCATATATACTTATATAAGTTAATATTAGTTATATAAGTATATATAAGTAATATATATGTAGAGCATGCTGGGAATGTAACATCCTGAAATGAGAACAAACTGACCAGACAGCATGGGCTCTGTTCCCATTGCTCCTAAAGCAGGATGTCTCGCAATGGCTTGGCCCAGCCATTCAAGTGCCCCCACATAGAGAACCCAGGGCACAGAGTACTTTTGGTATCTATCAGCTGGGGTACAATATGGAGCATATGGAGACAAAAGTTTGTCCATCCTGGGAAGCTTTCTGAGCCTTAGGGGACTGGGTTGCCAAAAATCCTAACCTCTGTTTTCCTTTTCTGCCTATCCATGAGTAATAAAATTGTTTTCACTTAACTTGTTGTGTGAGTGTTGTCTCATCAGCCTCGTGCAAGTGGATTCATACCAGCGCACAGTATGGACAAGGCGTTTAGAGCCTTCCCCTGAAATGATTACAAGTGCCTGTAAATCTGCTTTGCAATATGTTGTTAAAGTTTTACTTTTTGTTATACAAAATCTCATGGAGTCCTTAAAGTGTTTGGATTTCTTGACATGACATTTGGAAGTTGTCAAGCTGTCCCTAAAGAGCAAACAATACCACAATTCCTAGGCTGGCTTGTCACAGTTCCACAGACCCAGCCAGTAAAAATACAATGAGCCCAAATGGATTGAGAGACTTTATTAGTTTTATTATTATTATATCACATTATTATAGAAAAAGTAAGTAAGATCACTAGAGTGTCTGTTTCCTCTGTCCAGAAGGTGACATCAAAGGGGAAGGTGCAGACGATAGATGTACATTGATGGTGGATTATCCTGTCTTGGGGCAGCCAATTCTATCTACAACTAAATGGTTTTATAGCCTACAGCTGTACCCTAAGGAGGATGACGTAGAAGGCCTGTTTGCTCTCCAGAATCAGGGAGACTGAGCAGAAAACACTTTATAGCAGTCTCCAACTAGACAATGAAGTGAATGAGTAATAACCTTGTGACAACTATTTACGAAACTGACTATTCTGCCATGTTCCTGAAAGGATCATGGGGTATTCCACAAAGATTTGGGTCAGATTGCATGTGAGCTTTGTCTACTTGGCCTCTATGGCCACGTGCAATGTGACCGTGGTACCACTGTGGAAATATTTTCCTACAGCAGTTTGATAACTTACATAATAGGCAGAAGGTTAATCAGATCAAGATAAACAAAAATGTAGAATGGGGAAAATCCTGAGCCTACATTTATTAAGAAGAAAAACAAAAATAAATAAACTGAAAGGGTAATATACTAGCTCTGCAAAAGAAAGTAATCTTCAATTCCTTTAAAGCCAACAAAATTAGAGGTAAATAATTATTCGAGGATGGAAAGTGGGGAGATGGCAAGTCCTTTGCTCGAAAGTTTTCAGTAAAACAGGATGTGCATCATGCTTTTCTTGACACAGACTGCCCAGCGACACTGGTAAAATCTTCAATGGTAGAACATATATTAGCATCTTACATAAAATTTAGGGTAAACTAAATATTCCAAATTTAGTGAAGGCTAAGTAATAATCACCATTGATCTTTCTTCAACCATTGACCAGGGAAGAAGTTCACTGCCATGTTTATCTCAAATTTTGAGTAAGTTTATTCGTTAAGATATAGCAATGATCATTTGAAATGTATAGGTTCTTCTTTTCCTGATTTAATACATTTTATGGCCATCCAGTAGTGAAAGAACCATAAAGGCTATCTGGACCAATATGATCATTATATGGATGAGGAAACTAAAATGTTTTAAAGGCGAATTTTACTAAATTCAGTGGCTACCCATAAATAAATAAATAACACACTCTCAGCAGCATTTTTAAAAAATCCACAAAACTTGTGAAAGTTTATGCACAGAAATACAAGCTCCATCACAAATACTGAGAAGGAAAGCAAGGGAAGCGCATTAAAAGTTTTTGAATGCGTTACCATATATCCAGTAACTCATGAAGTCTAGTACTGCCATCTTGTGTCTTTAGGACTATTTACCAAACAATTATATACTTCTGTTTATATTGCCAGCATGGTTTGTTGATTAAAAGTACATTATACAGTATACTTGGTTGTGCATTTCTAATACTGTTAATTTGAAATAAAATTATATTTAACATTAATAGTAAGATTATAGATTGTAATTGGATGAGTCATACGGGATTGAAAGAAATAGATGATTATACAACCAAAGAAAATGTGAATATATTTACTTATTTTTTTTTTGTATCATGTAGTTTAAGTGACTATGTTTACATTTGAAAGTATATAATAATATATGGACAAGAGACAGAAAAACAAGGAAGAAGTCCACTGCCATTCATATACAATTCTGTGTATTAATACATATAATACATACATATAAAGTCTTTATACATGCATATTAACTTTACAAACAATACAGTTTAGGGTTTGTCAAAATATGCTCTGTTTACTTAATATAGGTAAATGTCATATTTAACATAATTTTTTCAAAGAAAACCTCTATTATTGTAAAACTAGGAGAAAATTTTAAATTATACAATCAGAACAAAAAGCAAAATGGATATTTTATTAATGCATTTAGTATTTATTAAATTCAGTTAAGTGTATTATAGACTAGATACATGTATTAGTTTTAATGACTATTTACTAGAACCACTGGAGAAGCAAGGGTTGGAGTTATTCTGAATATCAAGGACTTAATGCTGTGAGAAGTAGGCAAGTATTCAAGGTCAAATACTTATAGCAACTAGAAAAGGGAAGACCTCTACCCAGGTGTTCCTACGCTAAATTCATCTGTCTTCCAACATCACAGCTGCCTCCCCCAAAGCTATCTATAATCTATTCCTTACTAAGAAATACAATTTACAAAATCAATGATGTATGTGTATGTTTTATAAAGGAAACTGTCCTCATACATTCTCAGCAAAACAAATAGAATGATGTATTGGGCAATGCTAGCTATGTACTTTTATAAAATACTTTGTTCTCTGCCATATTTTATTCAACAATTTATTTTTCAATTCAGATTGTTATTTGTTCTGAGCATGCAGAATGATTTTATTAACACATTTAGATAGGTTAGTAATGGACTGCTGCTGTCTGTAAACTACAAAATCAAAAAGAAAAAATACTAGATAAAAGCGATAGCAGTTTCCAACATTTTGAAGTCTTTACAAATTGCAGAATAAGTGAGTGAGTTTATGGTTATGCATTTCTATTCAAAAAAGTTTCTAAGACACAAATAGGAACGAATAATAACCATAATTTAAGTTTTACAAATAGCTCTTGCATACATTATTCCAATTGTTCCTTAAAACAATCTTATAAAGCAAGTGCTATCATCGACATTTTACTGATGAAACTGGGCCTCAGAGAGGTTCAATTACTTTCATAATCTCACACAGCTGGTAATTGATAGAATCAGGCCCCAAACACAGAATATTAGATTCTAAATATTCATGAACTATTAATCTTCTGTTACTGTTCTGTTTTTTCCCCCCTTTAATACCTATAAAAGTAGTTTGCTTGTTTTCTTAGCTATTTTTGTGCCATTGCCCAAAAGAGAGGATTGTCATATCCTCATAGGGATTTAAAGTGAGGTTGGTGAATTTTTGACCATTCTAACTACAGCGTGAACAAACAATTTAGGGACTGGTAAGCAAACCCTTATGAATGAATACATTCTAGGTTTGATATTTCCTCATTCAATGACAACATATTTTTGTCTAGTGCGTGTGTGTGTGTCTTCTTATTTTTTACTTTTTATAATGGAAAATTTTAAACATAAAAGCCAAGACTATAATGAACCTCCATGTTCATTATCCATTCATCACCCAACTTCACCCAGCCTCAAAAATTATCAGTATTCTGCTGTTTTTGCATCACTGGTAACTCCATCCACAGTTCACCCTATCACTGGAGGAGAATTAGGATGAGGATGATGATGATTATTATGATGTTGATGATGGTTACCTGTGTACTGTTTCCAGTCATACATATTTTTATTTAGGTATAATTTACACTGAGTAAAATTTAATTGTTTTGTACAGATCAATGAGTTATGACAAAGTCTGATATTTATGTAACCATCACCACCGTGCCCCAATAATCCTAATGTTGGAATAAAAATTGATGAAAAACCAGGAGTGGAGGTTCATACCTGTTATGGCAGCACTTAGGGAGAGTGAGGCAGGAGAATCACTTGAAGCCGGGAGTACCAGGCCAGGAATTTGAGACCAGCCTGGGCATTACAGTGAGACCTTGTCTCTATAAAAATTTCAACAAAAAAAAAATAGCTGGGTGTGGTGGTGCACACCTATAGACCCAGCTCCTCGGGAGGTTAAGGAGAAAAGATCACTTGAGCCCAGGAATTTGAGGTTGCAGTGAGCTATGATTGTGTCACTATACTCTAGCCAGGGTGACAGAGTAAAAAAAAAGGTGAAAAATAGAAATATAATAATATGATGTCTATTATGTCAATGGTCTAAAGTAAAAATAAAATATGTTTGGAAGCCATAAGTCCATATAGAAAGTATCAAATGAATATTTTAATAATTAAGAATTAATGTATTCTAGCAATGTGTCTGGCATGGCTCTATCTTTCCCATTTATTTTAGATCATGGAATATGTAACGGATGCACTGGCATTAACTTTGAATCAGGAGTAGGGGTATTTAAATTCTGTCTCTTCCTAGAGGGAAATGTTTATGGACAGAGATAAATGAAGCTTTATGAAATGTGTCTACCCTAAGACAAATCCATCTACCAAGGTACCACTAAATTTGCAGTTGCAAATAGCTGTAAGGATGAGATGTGAAATTCTGAAAACCTGTCTAGGCCTTCAGAGAATCTATACTAGGTATCTCACTGAGAATACATGCATTAATCAATACATACCAAAAAAGTAGCTGCGGAAAGTAATACTTATGGAGAAAAATCTGAATATGTAGTTTTTATTTTTTATATAGAAGCTTCTAAAATCAAACTGTTTTAATGAAAATTGATAATACATGTTCCCTCTTCATACATAAATGTGTTTTACTTCTAAAATAATCAAAAGAAGTTGTGTATGTTTCTGTGTGTTTAACTTTGGGAATTGTCAGACTTCTAAACATTGCTAGCACGGTATAAAACTCAGTGCTATGCACAGTTACAAGCTCTTTATATTTATGAAATCATATAATCTTTAAAACAATGTGATGAGGGAAATGCTATTACCCTTGCTATTTAAAAGGTAAGCAAACTGAGATATAGAGAGATTAAGCAATGTATTCAAGGTCATACAGATGGCAAATAGCTAAATGCTTATGATGACTTTTCAACAATGAGGTTTACTAGGTAATGTTTCTAAAGTTTATGCTACAAATCTTTCTCTGCTCTTTAAGATCTAATTCTACAAGCCAAGAATGTCTTTCACGTTGAAGTGGGATCCCTTGAAACGTAATATCAAGAAAGACAGGGACTCTGTTTCCCAGTCCCTGTGGGAGGTTAGGAGACTAACTTAGGTAGACAGCAATTAGCAAACATAGAGCACCAAATCACACTAACCACCCTCCCCCTGAATATCTTTAGTATTTCTCTAGCAGCTTATCTTAACCTTTAAACATCCTCCTGTCTTCTCTTTCAGCCACCTTTTTTTCCAGGTCTGAGTTCAACCTTCCTCGCTACTGCACTAGTCCTGACTCTTAACTGCAACAGGCTTGACTGTAAAGACTTCCTTGTGGTTTTTAGCATGTGCCCAGTGAAATTGTTCTTTTAGGAGTACGTCTATCAATAGTTTATGGTGGGTAAGTTAATTTAGGTGGGAAATTGAAGTTAAAATTTTCTTCTGGATGAAGTAGTTCAGGAAATGTTACCCAAAATTATCCAGCTTTGGTATGCTGATTATTTCAAACTGAGGGCATTTGAAGAAAAGCACATTCAGAAAGGGGCTTTCTCTAACCTTCCTTGGTCTGCCTAGGAACGGATCCTCCAAAGGGAACTCAATTATCATCAATTTCCTCTCCAGGAATTGTATTAGTGATATGGTTTGGCTGTGTCCTCACCCAAAACACATCTTGGATCGTCCCTCCCGTGTTCTGGGAGGGACCTGGTGGGAGGTAATTGAATCGTGGGGGTGGGTTTTTCCCATGCTGTTCTCGTGATACTGAATAGATCTCACGAGATCTGATGTAAAAGGGCAGATCCCCTGCAGACACTGTCTTGCCTGCTTCCATATAAGACATGCCTTTGCTCCTACTTTACCTTCCACCATAATTGTGAGGCCTCCCCAGCCATGTGGAACTGTGAATCCATTAAGCTTCTTTTTTTCTTTTTTAAATAAATTACACAGTCTTGGGTATGACTTTATTTGCAGCATGAGAATGGAACCCAGGAAGATTGACTTCTATCCCAGAAGAAAAAGGACTGGGAGTCAACAATTCTCCCAGACAAACTATGTCACGGGCTGTTACCTATTCTTCTGAGGGCCTACTCATCTTTCTTTAAAATTATTTGCTTTTTCCTTAGTTGTTTACATATTCCATTCTCTTTTTCTCTTATGAAGTAGGTATATAAACTTCTAGATCACATTCAGTTTGGGGTATTTGTTTTTCTTTCATGTAATGCTCCCATGCACATCACTAATTTTGTATTTTTTATCTGCCTACTGTCAGTTTATTTCAGCAACCCTATTATCAAATGCTTGGAGGGTGGAGGGAAAATTTTCCATTACCTATGTGAACAAAACCATTTCAGATCTGACTCTTAAGTTTTCTCAATTGCCATGGAATGTAAAAGGAAAATAAAACTTGGGACCCCAATTCACCATGGCAAAAGAAAAAATTAAGCTGATAGCTGAGTCATGCAAGAATCTGCTTTTCCTTTTGTTCCTAAGCAGATAACTACAGGTAAAATGTCCACAGATAGCTATTCTATGTTCACCTTAATCTGTGCAAAATGCTGCTCTACTGAGTGCCAGAAGAATACATAATGGACTATTCCCTTACCTGCTTCTTCTCTCTTGCAATATGTGGATTATTATGCCCTCTCTCTTTACCCTTCAGCTCACTTTTCTCCTTTAAATATTGAAGCCTTCAAAGTTGTCTTTGGAGAAAGGCACAGATCACAGACTGTTTATGGGATTCCATCTTTATTTCTTCAGGGGAAATCCTTAGCCTTAGGAAAATAAACTTCTAAATTGATTGAGACCTGTCTTAGATATTTTTTAGTTTACAGAACAATATAGAGGGAAGATATATAACTGAGAACTAGAAAATCTAATATCGGTTATCAGAAAATTTTCCCAGACAGGGTATTTTCAGAGCACGACTTTGCACACACATACACATACACAAATCTTAGAGTGTTCCTTCAATTTCTGAACTATCAAATTGATAAGGGAGAAAGTTAAATCCCTGTATATATAGAGGGCATATAAATTATTATAGATCTGAAATTTTAAAGAGTTGTGAAATTTTAAATAAATTGCATTTATTTAACAAAAATCATAAATTATCTTTATGAATTTCTACTTGACTGCACTGGAAGGCATGTTTAAGTCAGGATCTTTTATAGATAAAGCAAGGGAAAATAGTTTTATATTTTTAACAGATAATTCCAATAGGTGCTGGCAATTAACAGGAGCTATGCTCATTAGCACACCTTAACTCCTCCCTCTTAAACATCACCAGGAAATCTGTGTTCAATGTCCTCCAACATTTTATTGATCATGTACCTCAAGCTCTCTTCCACTTGGTCTTGAACAGAGATGCATAAGCCAAACAACAGGGTCAGAATAAAAAGAATCATACAATTGTCAGCATTCAATCCAGTTAATTTTGAATTGGTGTATACTCTGTGCTATTATCTGCTTTTTTTTTTCTCATAAAACACAATGATAGAGGGTCTACCAATTTGCAAATTGCCTCAGTTATGCAGGCTATTTGTTGCCATACTGGCAAAAAATGAGGGAAGAGATGGGTTTTCTTTCTTTATGTTCTCATATAAAATTTATTTTGAAAAGACAGTGAATGCCTCTTTTCAGACTTTTTATGGTCTCGTATTAACTTCCTTTAATTGAGATTCAAGTCTCATACAACAAACACTACAGTATTATGCATATAAATAACGTGCTTGCAATTTATACGTTTGATTATTAACCACATCATGTAATTGTTATGTAGTATTTTTTATTTATCAGTAAATGACATTCATATAAGTGTTCCTCGATCACAGACTGACAGATTTACCTAGTCACCAGGTAATTTTTGCTAAGCAAATCATTTCAAAAACAATACTACAAACCTCCTGCCCCAGCGAGCAATCAAGCAGTGACGAGAGATATTTTCTGGCACTATTCTTGTTAGCCTTTCTCCAGTTTTGGCTAATAGCAATTCACAGTCTCAGCTTAATGTCCGCAATGATGCACCCTGATGAGTGAGAGCTTTTCTCAGCATGAGTCTTATTAGCATTTTTCTGTGCTTGGCAATAAGCAACTCAGTACTCCCTGCAGCCTCGCCCCTTCATTGCCCCCAGCAGAAGGCTCTGATTTCTTTAAAGAAAGAAGCATTCTCTACTTGCTGTACAAAACATTTTTTTTTGTTAAATTTGCCCTACTGAAGACAGGTGAAAGACTGACTTTCAGCATCTGCACAAGAGACTACCTCCAAGAGTTCTTTGCATGAATATGTAAAGCAATAATCAGTAAGTAGTACCTTTTGACAAACAACAGGTGGCTTTTCATTCTAAAAGAGGCAGTATCTTATTGTGAATCAAAGGTACCCCATGGTTCTGCCATCACTTCACTGTGCCTCCTACCAGCTCTGAGCATATAGATATCTTCACAGACTAGAGCAGCTCCACTCTCTCCAGAGTTGCCTTGCATGCTTAAATTCAACTTCAATGGTCTGGCAAGTCACTTCACCAGTGTATGCCTTCCTTGCACTCTCAAATCACAGGGGGCTTTTGAACTGAAAAGACAGGCTTCCTAATCAGAGAAAAGACGCCATACTAAAGCATTCTCTGTAAGAATACCCAACACACTGGAATAAGCACACACAATGCAGATTTTCCTTTGCTTTCACCCCATACTTACTACTCAGAACCATGTGCTCTGCAATGAAACACTCTTTATTGAATGAACATGTAATTCAGCTGTGAAGAAACTTTTAACCACTGAACTATATTTAGTTGAGTACACCAGCAAGATTAGATGTGCCAAGATTATACCTGGCCCTAAATGAATAAGAAATTAACTTCCAAAGAACAAAATACCAATACTTCAATTTTCCCTGAGGTGTTAAAGACTTTATTAACAGGTGTGAGGCAAACCAAGATGAGTTAAATCATGTATTTAGGCCATAAGGAAACCAACCCAGAGGTTCCATAAAGAATGAGAGACACTCCCCCTATCTGTTGTGTTTAGTCCCATTCCCAAAACAGACATTAGTATAGATGTGTGAATGTTGTGCCTTTCTTCCATACAGCCAGTAAATCCCTGAGATGGGCTACTGGTATTTTAACCAGTAAAACTTTAGGATTTACAAATATTTATAACCTGTATGATACATACTTGGTTAAGCTTCTCTTGATTGTGTGTGTGTGCATGTATCCAAACACGTTTTAAATGAAATACACATTGTTTTCATCTCTGCTTCTATTTAATTAGCAATTACATTTTGCATAAAATGATAAATTTTAAAATGCTCCCATATTGCCAAAATTTACTGATATTCAGAGATGTGTTTAGTGACCTAAAGTGCTAGATTAATTGTAGAGTAAAAATTAGTTTCTTGTAGAGAATTAAAACACAAATAAAACTCTAAATGAATATATCTGAAGCCGATTGAATTGAGAGTATTTAGTTTGTAACTAGGCAAATATACAAGTTACTTCATTAGAGATGGAGGAAAGCAATATTAACAAGGGCACATCAGGGACAGAATTATTTCCTTAAAATTATTTAGAGAAAAGAAAGACTATAACATTCTACAGTAAAGAAGCCAGTAAACTATGAAAAGTAAAACATAAATTCCTAACAAAGATGGCTAAACCTGAAATAAGATGCAATTATAAACTTTATTAAAATATTGTTGGCCTCATCATCTTGGAGCATGAGGCACAAGAATATTTTCACATTCTTTAATCTTACTGTCTTTTACCTTCAGACCGTCTTTACAAAAGTAGTGATTTGAGAATTCAACACCAGACCTAAGATCAAGAAAGAACCTAAAATTGCATTGAAATTTATCAATGTTGACTTTATTTATAATCAGATAATTTACAACAGGCAGTGTTTGCATTTTTATTTTGTTTCTGTTGTTTCTATCTAAACTAGGGCTTACACTTTATCCTTCCTAAAATGAAAAACAAACAAACAAACAAACAAAAAAAACAGAGGCCATAAAAGTTTAGATGAAACTGATTTAATGTTATTCAAGTAAAGATCCAGGATAGTGCTTAATGTCTGGAGAAAAGAATTTTACAATATGCCAAGGTAGCTATAAAATATTAATTTAATAGTAAGCAATGTTTATTTAGTCTCCACTGTATAGTAGATACTTTTTGATCATGATATTCTGTCTTTAGAGTAGCTTTTTTCTAGTGGATTTTATTTCCATCTTATAAAAGATGAAACAAAGGCAAGTACAGAATAAGTCTGTGCGTTTCATAAAATAAGAGTCAAATGCAATAGTTAAATTAGTCAGGATTGAAATAAAACACACTCTCATACTAAAGTATGATTGTAAACATCCAACAGGTTCTTCCTTGCTGCACAGATAAAACCAATTCACTGAGACAGAAGGATTGCAGAAGAGAAGAAGGGTAATAATTCCAGGGTCAGACAAGTGACAGGACAGGAGCCATTTCTCAAATCTGCTTCCCCAAAAGCTCAGAGGTCTTGGGGAAGGAGGCCAGGAAAGGAAGAATGCTGATTGGTTGGGCCAGGGATGAAATCGTAGGGGATTGAAGCTTTCTTCTTGTGCTTAGCCAGTTTCTGGGTAAGGGTCACAAGATCAGATGAGCCAGTTTCTTGGATGGATCACTGGTGGAGGTGGTGCTACCTGGTCCATCAAAATGCAGGGTCCGAAAAATACCTCAAATACTAATCTTGGGTTTTACAATACTGATGTCATTTATGGGAGCAGTTGGGGAGGTTACAATCCATGTGATCTCTGGTGACATGACTCCTGATACAGAATCCTAACCTTGTGGCTAATTTGTTAATTTTACAAAGGCAGTTTCGGTCTCTAAGCAAGGAGAGGGTCAGTCTTGGAAAGAATCTTTTATCATCTTTGTTTTAAAGTTAGCCTGCGAACTAAATTTCTCCCATAGTTAGCTTGGCCTATGCTCAGGAATGAATAAGGACAGCTTGGAGGTTAGAAGCAAGATGGAGCCAGCTATGTCAGCTTCTCTCACTGTCATAATTTTTGCAAAGGTAGTTTCATGATGTCATCAGGGATAGGGAGAATTCCCCATGTTTTTGGCTATTCTTTGAACACTGAAACAGATTCCCTTTAATGGTTTACCAAAATACTCTGTGTGCTAGAATGGTATTGGAGATAATTAATTTTTTTATTGAGCATTGAAACTTTTTTGTATTTAAGTCTAGGTTGTTCCAGTAAAGAGAACACTCAAGTAAGGAAAAGCTGTGTACCCTGATAAATATAATGTTTTAAAAGGAACAAATCAGATCACAATATAGCATGGATTAAAGTTGCCTATCTATCTATCTATCTATCTATCTATCTATCTATCTATCTATCTATTTATCTATCTAATCTATGTACTTACCTACCTATCTGTATTTTTCAACCATTTAATAGTAGGAAATAATGAAAGCATATACACATCTCTTGTTCAATTTATCAGTGATATTGTTAATGTAAAGCATACCTGCAAACATACCATACTTGAAAAAAATGTTTAAGGATTCTGGGAGAGCAAACATTATAATTAAAATGAATTTATTTCCAAAGTCACTTGTAATAGCTGTAATATAGCCACAGAGTAAAGGTAACAGAATGGCAAAAATAAGTAGTTAACACCACATCCAATGATCTCAGCTGGTGACTATTATAACTGTGTCTAAATTTGCTACTTAAACTCCAGTGGCTATCTATGCAGATAATTCACTTGGATAAATTAGCCACTTAATTTGATATAATTACAAATCCATTGTTAATCTAAATGTCCCACAACCAAGAAAACATCTTAACCTTCTTTTATGCAGGAAAATATCCAGTTGCATTAACACATATGCTTTAACGTTAATGAAGAGTGTTGGCTAAGATTGTTGTCTAAGCTGGTTTTATACTCAGCATGGGTAAAAGAGATAAGTGGCTTGAATAGTTAACACAATGAGCCCTGCCATGTTCTTAAAGTACCAGCAGACTAAATATTATAATTTAATGTATTTGTGCAAGAAAATTAAAATTTAAACTTGTTTGTATGCATGGACATTATTTTTGTGCTATGTAGTAATTATTTGGATCTGACAATTTCTATGGAGTGTTTTAAAATTTTTAGAAGCTTGACTTTTTTTTTTTTTTTAAAGTTAATACATTCCCTTAGCACTTAACCCATATGTAATACAAAGACTTAGATGTGTTTTCTCCCTTTCAGATTTTAGGCAAATTTGTTGAGACAATTCTGTTTGTCATTTCTTAAACAAAAATGAAAATTTACCAAAATACTCTGTGTGCTAGAATGGTATTATGGAAAATTAATATTTTTATTTTTATTGTAGACATTATTGTATCTGTTTAATTTTTGTGATTAACAAGTACCACGACTTCACTAAAGTATAGATTCATTTGATTCACACCTTTCTAAAGGACTAGCTAGAGATTGTTTTATTTTCTAACAAGCAACAGATGCAAGAATGCAGTCTGAAATGAAGTAACATGGAATTGGGCTATTTTCCTTTTAACTGTGTTCTAACTTTGAATTACTTTTTTATGTTCCTTGTAAACCTTATTTTGCCACAGATTGCTTTCTACCTGTCTTTTTTATTTTACATCAATTTTGGAAATCCAGGTGCCTTTAAGAGTCTATCAAAGAAATTAGATCATCTTGGCAGCTAACATTCTTGGGACTGCTTTATGTACATCCTTTGCTTCACATTGTGAAATTCCTTTGCTTCACATTGTGAAATACTTTTAACATGGATGTCTAGCCAGTAGGTGTGAACATATATACAAAAAATGAAACGCCAATATTTGAATACATTGAGAAAAGGAGATTCCTGCTGAATATATGGTAGGTACAACAGCATGCAGAGTCACATTTTTGCCTTCTGTGCACTTTAAAATATAAATAAATAAAGTTTCTGAACAAATAAAATGATTACTCAACAGATGGAGTGAAGTTAGGAAATTTAGACAACATCCTCGTAGAGTAGAATATTCTAGTATAAGCCTAGTTTACAATAACTACATTTGGTTTACCCTTTAGAGTTTTGAAAACAAAACACAACGAAATTTCTCAGCCTCATTTATTCTGTCCTCTTGTTACTTTACGACAGGATAGTTTTCATCACAGGAAGACTTCCGCACTCTTTTAAAACAGCTATTGCTTTCACGATCTCAAATGCCAATGCATTTCAAGATTTATTTAAGTTGGAGGGAAAAATTATATTCTGAAGTTATTTTATCCAGGGTTTGTGAATATGATAATTTGCATAGGAAAATATGTGTGTGTGTGTGTGTGTGTGTGTGTGTGTGTGTGTGTGTGTGTGTGTGTGAGAGAGAGGGAGAGAGACAGAGAGAGAGAGAGAGAGAGAGAGAAAGCACACAATCTTTTTCTCTGGTCTAGAGTTCTCAGTAAACACCAGATTGAACCTACATGTATTTGAATCTCTTGCCTCTTGATTGCTTCTTTGAACCACACTGCCTGCTCTTGACATGTGATTGACAACGAGTAATCAACCATATCCAAGCCAAAGAAGGAAAGATTTACAACTGTTTAATAGAATACTATCATAAAAAATAAATCTGTAGAAAAGCAAAGTGAAAAGGTTCACTGGAGCATTTTGCACGTAATTCTAACCCTGAACCAGAGAAAGTAAAAAGCAAAAAAAAAAAATGTTAAACACCCAAGCACAGATAATACACTTTTTGCTTTATTCATACATAGATTATCTCTATAAGAACAAGTACATCAAACTCAGTTGTAATCTGTGTGACTTCTAAATGTCTGATTTCTAAAATATTAGAGAGAATGTGCTGCATTGCTATGTGAAATTGTAGGCCGTTTTTTAATTTTTCTCCAAGTAATCAAGAGATAACTTTTAATCACCCAGAGCCCTAGGTACACTATATGTATGTAAAAGTCATCTGAGGTGTAATTAGATGTAAAATTGAAATCCAGTAAAATATTTACACTTTCATCACTTCTATGATCACTTTAGGGCAATTAAAACTAATTAAAAACACAGAGAGGAAGCAAGTACACATCTGGTTTGATAGTGAGAGCCATGGGATATGTTTATGTTTCTACAACTGATTATTAAGGTTCAAAATAGAACAAAGACCTTTGTCCCAAGCCATTGTTAAAGCATTTGGCACAGTCTTTATTTGATGCTTACCAAGTAGTACAGCCATGCTCTACATAAACACTCTTATAATTACTGGAAGCCAGTGACATTCTCACAACAAATTGAGAACTGACAGACTCAGATCAACAATTTAGTATTGTTAAAATGAAGACCTTAGGCAAATTAAATTTCACAGAGTTTAACTGGGCAAAAACATGATTTGAATCAGGCAGCCCTCTCAAACCAAAACAGGTTTAGAGAGACTCTGGCATTGCCGTGTGGTTGGAGAGGATTTATGGTTAGAAAAGGAAAGTGACTTCCAGAA
The DNA here is from genome assembly GCF_043159975.1 of Macaca nemestrina. Taxonomy (NCBI): domain Eukaryota; kingdom Metazoa; phylum Chordata; class Mammalia; order Primates; family Cercopithecidae; genus Macaca; species Macaca nemestrina. The sequence goes on along the minus strand of NC_092128.1, from coordinate 162,239,647 downwards.
AATGGAAGTGAGGTACATAAACAGCTGAACTGGTAGCAGCTTGGTGTTTGCTTTATTTGAACAGTTGGCTGGCTGTGAGTGGTTGAAGCATAGTTTCTGTGATTGGCTGAGACCAAGCTACATGTTAAAAGAGTAGATTACAGACTGTTTACATATCCAGTTAGGTTACAGTTCTCTATTTACAGAGAAACCTGTAGGCCAAACTTACAAAGAAGCAGTTTATACTAAACTTAACATTATATGAAATTCTTAAGTGTGTTATCGATATTTAATAATTTAAAATAATTAAATATTTGAATGTATTCAGATTTCACTACTTTTTCTGTTAATGTCCTTTATCTGTTGCAGGATCCAATCCCAGTTCCCACACTGCATTTAGTTGTACTGTCTCCTTAGCCTCCTCTGACTTATGACAGTTTTTCCATCTTTCCTTATTTTTCATGACCTTGAGAGTTTTGACACATATTTGGGTATGCATTTTGTAGTATATCCCTTAAATGAGGTATGTCTGATGCTTTCCTCAGAGAACCTAGACTCTTAAATTCTAGAATACCACAATTTTTTTTCTCATTATCTCACTTTGTTTCTCAGTAGTTAGAAGTTAAGGAAATAAAAATATTTTCCTCAAAATATATTCCTTTGATATATTTTTAAATGACCAGAAGATTGGAGTGGCCCTGAAAAGCTGTCTTTTGCAGAGAAAAATTGTATCTGTAGAGAATATTTATTAATGCACCCAGGCTTTCCCTTTCTTTCCCCAATCTAGAATAAATTAATTGAGAGTCTGCCACTGTATTACTTTATTTTCACACTGCTGATAAAGACGTACTTGAGACTAGGTAATTTACAAAAGAAAGAGGTTTAATGGACTTACAGTTCCGTGTGGCTGGGGAAGTCTCACAATTGTAGCAGAAGGCAAGGAGGAGCAAGTCATGTCTTATATGGATGGCAGTAGGAAAAGAGAGAGTTTGTGTGGGGAAACTCCCATTTTTAGCACAATCAGATCTCATTCACTTATTCACTATCACGAGAACAGCATGTGAAAGACCCACCCCCATAAATCATATACCTCCTACCAGTTTCCTCCCATGACATGTGGGAAGTGTGGGAGTTACAATTCAAAATGAGATTTGGGTGGGGACAGAGCCAAACCATATCAGGCACCATTAAAGATCTGAACAGGAACACTTACCATCTATTGTCTCTGAGGCCTGCAACCCGTGAGATTTCACGTACACATCAGAACACCTTCGCTAACCAAGGCTCTTCCTTTCTTCCTCCAATAACTTGTCTCACCAATAACACCAAGGGTCTTGACCCCTACAGTAGGGAAGGAACTAAACTGAACAAACTTTGACTCTTTTCTCCTACTGCACTCTCAAAAGTCTTGGATATTTCACTCCTAATGTTAGATGTATGGAGTTTTTCCCACACATCAATTCTCTAGTGGACACAAACTAGATGTCCTATAATTCAATTCTGACTCTAATTGGAGTTAGACTCCCATCCCACAGGTTAAGGGCTCAGTCCCACAAGACTGTGACCCTCCACTTTGGATACCAATATGAACTTCTGGAATTTCTGACATAATAGCTCTAAATTGGGGTTTACCAGGAACCCCTCCTCAGGTTAACTGAAGGAAACAAAACTATTTTATGTCAAAATATACTTATTTAACATATTTTGAAAAGGCTGTTCAGAGGGGTTACAGACAAAAATAGACCTGAAAAGCTATCTTTTCGTGTGTGTATTTCTTTTCTTTTCTGTTTTTTTTTTTTTTGGTGGGGGTGGGAGGGGGAATATTTGCATCTGTAGAGGAAATAAATGAAGTAAACAACACATGTATACAGTTTGTCTCCAAAGACCCTCTTGTCAGGGTATAGGAAAGGTTAAGTGAGAGTTGGACATCTTTAAGTTCTAACATAGAAACATTGACCAAAGGTTACTATCTACTGTCTCTAAGAACTGCTATCTGTGAGGTTTCATCTGTATAACAGGTATTTTCTCCTCTTCTCCCTGTCCCATATCCTGCTTTGTGGGGATTCCAAGCCCTTAATCTTTCTGTAAACTCAAAATGGTATAGGCCAGGTGTGGTGGCTCACACCTGTAAACCCAGCACTTGGGAGGTTGAGGGAGGAAGAGCCTATGAGTTCAAGACTAGCTTAGGCAACACAGTGAGACCCCTGTCTCCACACAAAAAAAGAAAAAGTTATCTGGGCATGGTGGTACACGCCTGTGGTTCCAGCTACTTGGCCAGTGAGATGGGAGAATTGTTTGAGCCTAAGAGGTAGAGGCTGCAGTGAGCTGTGATGATGACGCTGCACTCCAGCCCTGGCAACACGGCAAGGCTGTGCCAAAAAAAGAAAGTTTAAAATTGTTGCCTTTCTTTGAGCTTTTATATTTTGTATTACTCTGGGGCACATGTTACATGTAATTAAAATTTTATGCCTTTTTTTCTGTTAATCTATCTATTTTGAGTAAGTTTTATAGACACAAATTATTGAATCTCCAGGGGAAAAACTTAAACTTTCCTACAACATCATTTTCTCTTTGCCTGCTGCCATTCATGTAAGACATGACTTGCTCCTCCTTGCCTTCCACCATTATTGTGAGGCTTCCCCAACCACATGTAGCTGTAAGTCCATTAAACCTCTTTTTTTTTTTTTGTAAATTGTCTAGTCTCAAGTATGTCTTTAAGGTTTCACACGGCTGTGGTGGATCCAGGCTGGGATTCCTTCTACCTTTATAGCCATGGGGGTGGTCAGGATGATGGTCTGAGATCGTTTCCACCATGGCTGCAAAGTGGCTACGTTTTAGTCCTTGATCCACACACGATCACCTGGAGAGAAAGGGTGAACTGGCGAGAATAAGCTGATGGGATACCTCTCGTTTACCCAAGTTGAGAATGTTTGTGTAATTTTTCCTAAAGCCTGTAGCTGTCGCTGTAATTCAATTTCACCTAACTTGCGGGGAGTGCCTGGAAGCTCCCGTAGTATAGGAGGAGGCCTATGATACAGTATTTCATAAGGGAAGTATCTGTTTTCTTAGAAGGAGTGCATCTAATTTTAAACAATACCATAGGAAGGGCCAGTATCCACTTCAATCCTGTTTCCTGACACACTTTCCCTAAACTATTTTTGACAGTCAGATTCATTAGCTCCACCTTTCCGTAACTCTGAGGTTGGTAGGCGGCATGTAGCTTCCAAGTGATTCCTAATGCCTTTGCTGTCTTCTGTACCAAGTCAGCCACAAACGCCGGCCCGTTATCTGAGCCAATTCGTAAGGGCAGTCCAAACCTAGGAATAAGATCTCAGAGAAGCACACGGGTTACCTCGTAGGCCTTTTCAGTTCGTGTTGGATAAGCCTCCACTCACCCAGAGTGAGTACACACAAGAACAAGCAAATACTTGTTACCTCCACATTTCAGCATTTCTGTGAAATCCACCTGAAGATCCTCAAAAGGAGCCACGCCATAAGCTTGTATGCTGGGTGGAACAGTGGGGCCTTGCCTCGCATTGTGCTGTCGGCAAGTAACGCACCATTGTGCTACTGCTTTGGCAAGGGCTGGCAAGTGTGAGATGTAGAAGTACCGGCCTAACAATTTTTCAAGTGACTCTTGACCTAAATGAGTGGTTTTGTGCATGACCAATATGATTGTGGCTCCTAGCAACTGCAGCACAGCTACCCTCCTATCTGGCCGTCTGATCCTTCCTCCTTTTATTACTTGCCCCCCTTCTGCGTGGAAGAAGTCTTTTTCTTCCTTAGAATAGGTACGTACCAGGTCAGGTGTTTGAGGGAGTAAGGCAGCTACTACCAACCCCAGATATGGGGTAGATGCTGCTTTTTGAGCTTCTGAATCAGCTCAAGAGTTTCCTAAGGCCACTGAGGTGGAGGCTCACTAGTGTCCCCTGTAGTGCATGACTGCCACCTTCTGAGGTTTCCACACTGCCTCTAATAATTGTAGAATTTCTTGTTGATATTTTGTCCTTTCCCTCAGAGTTTAACAGGCCCTTTTCCTTATATAATGCTCCACGCACTTGGAGGGTTAGAAAGGCATATTGAGAGTCAGTGTAGATGTTTGCAGTCTTACCTTCACTGAATTCTAGAGCCCGAGTTAAAGCAATGAGCTCAGACTTCTGGGCTGAAATGCCCTGTGGCAACAGTTTGGTTTCAGTGACAGCATCCAAAGTTATCACCACATGTCCTGCACATCTTTCTGCTTGTGGGTTAATGAACCTGCTCCCATCCACATATAACTCCCAGTTTACTGATGCCCATGGCTGGTCCCGAAGGTCAGGTCTGCTAGAATAGACTGAGTCCAACACCTCTACACAGTTATGCTCAGCCGGGCTCTCTGATACTGGGAGCAGGGTGGCGGGATTTAGGGTGTTACAGACTTCAATAGTTATGCAGGATTTTCACATAGCAAATTTGGCACTTGGTTAATCTAGCATTTGTTAGCCAATGATGTCCTTTGGTATTCATCAAAGTTACCACAGCATCGGGGGCTTTATATTCAGGTTTTACCCAAGGGTTAGTTTATCTGCCTCTTGTGCTAACAGGGCTATTGCTGCCAGGGTCCTTAGACATGGGGGGCAGCCTTTGGAAACCCCATCTAGTTGTTTTGAGAGATAGGCCACTGGCCTTGGCCAGGGCTCCACAGTCTGGGTTAAAACTCCAACTGCCATTTTTTTCTCTTTCTGACACATAGACTGTAAAGGGCTTTGTCAAATCTGGTAGTCCTAGGGCTGGGGCCAACATAAGTTTTTCCTTTAACTTACAAAAGGCTTGCTGTTGTAGAAGCCCCCATTCAAAAGGTTCCCAGTCACTCCTCTTCGTAACCCCTTACAAAGGTTTGGCTAGTACTGCAAAGTTTGGAATCCATAATCTGCAAAGTCCCACAGCTCCTAGGAATTCCTTTACTTGCCTTCTGGTTTTAGGTTCCGGTAGGCTGAAGATGACCTGATTTCTTTCTGACCCCAGGCTGCACTCTCCTTTCCCAATAGTGAATCCCAGTAGGGTACCTGCTGTCTGCAGATCTGAGGTTTCTTCTTGGACACTTTATACCCACAGTCCTCCAGGTGCTGAAGCAGGGCATCAGTTCCTTTTGCACAGCCAACCGCCATGGAGTGTCCCAGCAGAAGGTCGTCCATGTACAGGAGCACGACGCAGCCTAGGTCTTTAGCAGGAAACTTTTGCAGGTCTCGAGCCAGGGCCTCCTCAAAGATAGTAGGGGAGTTCTTGAACCCTTGGGGAAGACGGATCCAAGTGTACTGAGTGGTGACATCTGACTCTGGATCTTCCCACTGAAAGGCAAACAGCTTCTGGCTCTCAGGAGCTCTTCTGATGCTAAAGAAGGTATCTTTTAAGTCCAGACAGGTAAACCAGCTGTCCTCAGCAGGCAGCAGCCCTAACACTGTATAAGGGTTAGGAACTGTTGGGTGCAGAGTCACTGTAGCTCAGTTGACCAAGTGCAAGTCCTGTACTGGTCGGTAGTCCTTGGTTCCTGGCTTAGGGACAGGCAGGATGGGGCGTTCCATGGAGACTGGCAAGGAACTATAATTCCATAGGCTTTCAAGCACCTGAGATGAACCTGGATTCCTTCGAGAACTTCTCTGGGAACTGGATACTGCTTTTGTATAATTGGTTGGGCCCTAGGCTTAACTTATATGAGAACGGGGGCTTGATTGAGTATTAGTGCCCGAGGATTATCCTCTGCCCATACTCGGGGCCATCGCTTAGCTAGAGCTGGTTTTATCTCTTGGCCTGGCTCGGTTATAAAAAGTCTCCATTCATCTTCCTGGGGGATGATAAGGGCCATGATAACTCCTGTTCCCGGTAACTTTAGCTGTAAAGAGCCCTGTTTTGTAAAGGAGATGGTAGCTCTCAGCTTGCTAAGCAAGTCTCTTCCCAGCAAGGGCAAGGGAGAGCCAGGCATGTACAAGAACTGGTGAACTATCTCATGTCCCCCCACTGAGCAGATCCGTGGTAGACAGAAAGCCTGCTTAGTGGAAACTCCTGTTGCTCCAATTATATCAATGGTTTTCTTGGATAAGGGAGTGACCGGGATGGTCACTACTGAATGTTCAGCATCTGTATCAACAAAAACTTAATGTCCTCGCCCCCAATCGTAATCCTGACCATGGACTCCTTGGGGGCGCTTGAGCCTGATCCCCTTCAGTCCAATAGCCCTTCAGCCAGATTGAACAAAGCTCCCTCATCTTTATTTGAGGTCTTTTGTTCTAAACCACTTCGCTTTTCCTTCAGTTGGGGATACTTATCTTTCCAATGTCCTATTTCCTTACAATAGGCTCATTGGTTACACTGCAAACGTGGGCAATTAGACTGGGTATTCTTCCCTGAAACCCCCTTTCCCTCTCCTTTCAGGGGAATTGCCTTAATGGCCACAGCCAGTAAGTCAGCATTTCTCCTAGCCTGGCGTTCACCTTCCTTATGACTTTCTCTGCGGCTTGTTGCATCTTTATTCAAAAACACTTGATTGGCTATTTCCAGTAACTGTGAGGTATTCATACCAGCAAACCCAGCCTGTTTCTGCAATTTTCTCCTGATATCTTCCGCACTTTGACTAACTAAGGCCATGCTAATCATGCGCTGATTTTCAAGGCTGTCTGGATCAAAAGGAGTCTACATTTGGTAAGCCTCACACGGTCTTTCAGAGAATTGAGCTGGACTCTCCTCTTTTCCTTGGATGACCTCAGAGACCTTATTTACATTTGTTGTCTTTTGAGCCCCTTTCTTTAGATCTTCCATTAATGACTCATGGTACCGTCTTACCCTCTCCATGTTTGGTCCCTCTTTCGGGTCCCACTGGGGGTCTGTTCCTGGAAGTTGAATTCTTATTTATTCTTGGGGGTTTTGATAATCGGCTGGGACATGCTCCTCTAGCCACTTAGTTGCCGCCTGGAGCACCCTTCGCCTTTCATTTGTATTAAAGAGGTACATGAGCAGCTGGTGGCAATCGGCCCAAGTAAGATTATGAGTCCATATTATAGTTTGGAGCAAGTCAATTAAAGCTTCAGGCTTTTCAGTGTAAGATGGAATATTATTTTTCCAATTGAGCAGGTCAGCAGAGGTGAAAGGTTGATACACAAAGGCATGCCTCTCCACCATGTATCCATCCTCATCTACCGCAGACTATCGCTGCTCTCTCAGGGGCATTTGAATTTCAGTCTTGGGCTGTAAGTGAGCTGCCAAGGGAGGAGTTTCTCCTGCAGTTTCACTTCCTCTCTTGTCTACTCTAGGTGGTCTAGGGGTGTGGTCATCTGGTGGAGGTGGAGGTGCTGTGGGCTCAGGGGTGGGGAGCCCTTCCTCCCAATAAGGAGGGAGTATTGCCAGTACCAGTTCCTGCCATGATTCTTCTGGTGTTGGATCGGACAGGACTTTTGGTGCCAACTTCCCTTGGTGGGTGGAGTGAGGACCTTCCTTAACTAACTGTCCCTTTGCTACTAGTACTGCAAAGTAATAGTGGTTAACACTGTGGGGGGGGGGTTCCAAAACTAGCTATAACCAAGAATCTATATATGGGAACTGATCTGGGTACCCTGGCTTACAGGTTACCCTGTGCCATACCTTCGAGACAAGGGACCTGTCCAGGCTTCTTTCTGATGGCCAACCCATCTCTAATGCTGGCCAGTCTATCTCACACAAAGTTCTAAGTTTGCCTGGTGTCATGGTGATTCCATAGTCTCCCTTAAATCCCTTTTTAAAATGTTTCAACATAGTTCCTAGTGGGATGGGCTTACCTATGTGCCTGACCTATGTTTCCTCGAGACAAAACACCACACTCACACCACACGCACACCTCAAAAAAAGAACGGGTATAAAGGGCACACACACTTTTACAGTTTATGCCAAACCAGAATCAAAACCAAAATCAGAGTATCAAGAAATCTGAGCCAGGTCAAAACCAAAACCAAAGTATCAAGCAATCCAAGTCAAGTCAAAAACAAAAACCAAAGTGCCGGTACAGGCACACCGTGGGTGATCAGGCCACGCTTCCACTCAAATGGAGTAGGCAAGTTCCCAAGACCAGTCCTGTCAAGCAATTTAAACCAAGTCAAAACCGAAAAAGTGCTGATAAAGGCACGCTGTGGGTGATCAGGCCACACTTCCACTCAAATGGAGTGGGCAAGTTCTCAAGACTAGCCTTACCAAGTTTCAGATGTCCAGACTCCAAGTACCAGTTCCTTCCTGGTGTTCAGCCACTGCGTTGATCCTCCACGGAGGCCTGCCACACAGTGCTCTGGGAAGGCATCCCACCGGGGCAAATGCTTACCTGGCAGCGCTCTCAGGATCCACATCAGTCAGGCTGGTTGGAGTCCCCCACAGAGATGTTCCACAGGGCAGTCTTAAGCCACCTAAGGAGCTGCCTCAAACATCCACCAATCACCTTGCTTCCCGGTCAGGGAACCAAGAAATGTAGCAGGATGAGTTGCAGACAAAACTCCTCAGACACCAAGTTAAAGAAGGAAGGGGTTTATTCGGCTAGGAGCATCGCAAGACTCCTGTCTCAAGAGCCGAGCTCCCCGAGTGAGCAATTCCTGTCCTTTTTAAGGGCTCACAACCATAAGGGGGTGTGTATGAGGGAGTCATGATTGATTGAACAAGCAGGGGGTACGTGACTGGGGGCTGCATGCACCAGTAATCAGATCGGAATGAAACAGGATAGGGATTTTCACAGTGCATTTCTACACAACGTCTATAATCTATAGATAACATAACCAATTAGAGCAGGGGTCGATCTTTAACTACCAGGCCCAGGGTGCAGCAACGGACTGTCTGCCTGTGGATTTCATTTCTGCCTTTTAGCTTTTACTTCTTTCTTTGGAGGCAAAAATTGGGCATAAGATGATATGAGAGGTGGTCTCCTCTCTTACCAAGACTCTTCTGCATTATGTCAGACATGCAAGCCCTGCCTCAGCTTCTCCCCAACATTCAGCTTTTTCCCAACAGATATTAGTAGAAAAAGTGTTTTACTTATATTGACCTGTTTATTTAAAGAATATTACAAGCAATGCACATAAACAGCAAGATGACTGAGATGAATAGGATAAGGTATGGGAGAAGGGATACAGAGCTTCCATACCCTCTCTGAATGTGCCACTCTCCTGCCACTTACATGTGTTCAGTAAGTGGTTGCTCTCCAAACCCTATCTTTTTGGGGTTTTATGGAGGATTCATATACTGAGAAATGATTGATAAAATTGTTGGTCATTAGTGACCTACCTGGAGGTCAGGATTGTGGCAAGGAAAGTTCTAACCCTCAAATCACTTGGTTGAATTTCCCTGACAACCAGCACCCATCCTGAGGCTATACAGGAACACACCAGCCATCAGTTATCTCATCAGTATTCCAAAACAAACAACAAAACAAAACAAACAAACAAAAAAACACACTTATTAGTTTGAAGATTCCAAGGATTTTAGGAGCTGTGGGCCAAAAAACCAGAGATCGAATATTTACTTCCGGTTATATCACAGTCAGTTACATTTGCTGCATTTTCCTTTTCCCTCCTAGCTTTAAAGTTTAGTCTGGCATGGTGGCTCACACCTGTAATCCCAGCACTTTGGGAGGCCAAGGCAGGTGGATCATGAGGTCAGGAGATCGAGACCATCCTGGTTAACATGGTGAAACCCCATCTCTACTAAAAAATACAAAAAAAATTATCCAGGCGTGGTGGCGGGCACCTGTAGTCCCAGTTACTCAGGAGGCTGAGGCAGGAGAATGGCATGAACCTGGGAAGCAGAGCTTGCAGTGAGCTGAGATCATGCCACTGCACTCCATCCAGCCTGGGTGACAGAGTGAGATTTCATCTCAAATACAATAATAATAATAATAAAATAAAATAAAAAAGTTGGAATGAGTGACTCAGAGCTCACGATGGGTCCTGGACCGCATCATCTTTTTTTTTTTTTAATTTATCTCTCTTCTTTGGGGTTCTTAGCAAGTCTTATGACTTTAAGTAACCCCTATATAGAAATAGTTTCTAAATATAACTCTAGCACTCACTATGGCGGAGGTAACTGGCTGCGGCCAGCATGGTAAGTGGTAAAAGAATTTACCAAGACAATCATAGGTAAATAAAGGCAGGTTTATTAGAGGAAGTAAGAAGACACACAGTGAAGAATACAATGGGTAGCACAGTAGAGAAGGGATTTTCTACCAAGAGGCAGGGGCTGGAGGGAAGTTTAGGGTTGTGCCGGAGGGGCTATGTGCAGATAAAGTTGTGCTGCTGTTGCTACTTGCAGAATGAGGTATTTGGGAACAGGATATTATGCCAGCAGGTTGTCTGTGATTAGCTGTCTCTCAGAATAATTGTTCTCCCCCACCTGGGGCCCCTTCCTCATTGTTGCTTCCTTATCTTGTCAGGACTCCATACTTACTTCTCTAATGAACTCCAGATTCATTTTTCAACGGCCTGCTTGACAGTTTTTGAATGTCTGAAAGACTTGCAAGGACAAGGTTCAGAACTAAACTTCTAATCTTTTCTCAACCCCACCCCTTGTCAAAATATGTTATATCTACATTTTTCTCCCACCTCACTCAATGGTTTCTCCATTCATCCAAGTTCTCAGTCCATAAAACTTGAAATTAGAACACATTAGCATTAATAATCATCATAATCAGTCTCAAAATTTTAAACTTCACAAGGCATTCTTTATTTAACAAATACCTCAGTCCCTAATTTAAACAAATTTAATTTAAAAAAATGTAAAAAAGAGTAATTCAAAATCTAACCTGTTGGAACTCTAAATTATTTGGAGCCTTAAAAGAAAGTCAATTATGGAGACTGAGTCATGCGACAAACAGCTTGTAACCTAGCCAGCTGCAACCTTTAGATTACAGATTAAGCTTTTTCCCCTATCTGCATTGTTTTGTCAAATGTCGTGAAGGGCCAGAGAGAACCAAGAAAGACCCCTTCCATCTCCACAGTTGACTTTCATTATAGATTAACCTTGCTCTTAGGAAAGGAAATGAAAACCTGCTATAAGGAAAACAAGCTGCACAAAAAACACATGGTAACTAATTTGTTGTAACTCTGTAAACTTACTTTGTATAGAAAATACTATAATCCTGTTAGGTGTCTTTGTCTTCTTACTATATAAGCAAGAACTTAGCTTTTAACTTTGGAGCACTGACCCTATTTCTCTGGAGATCATGCATTCTGGAATGACCATTTCCAGCTTTTCACTTGAATAAACTCTTTAAAACAAGATTCTGACCCCTTTAATGTTTTCAGGTTGTGTCAAAAGTTTCTTAGGGCTCCCAGAGAGCCAATTTTTTGTTTCAAGTAAAATTGTGTGTGCTTCTATATCCCATTAAACTACCATAACTCCTAAATTTTAGGTCAATTGCAGAAGATGTGATGCTAAAATGCTAAGCTTCCAGGCCCAGAAACTTTTCCTAAATAATCTTTTCCTTCTTATATATATTTTTTTGAAATGGATTCAAATGTATTGGGAAAGGAAGTCATCATTTATTAAACAATTATTAGCTGTCAAAATCTGTGCTTGGGACATTTATATTCCAAGACTGCAAACCTCAAGACTGGGTCCAGGAAAGATTGACGTTATTGGATGTGCCCGGAACAGTATAATTTTCAAAGAGTGACCTTCAGGCTGGTATTTGCCTAGCTGAGTCACACTACAAGGCCTGTCAATAGACATCCAGACATGCCCTGCTGGGAGATAAAGTATGTTCCACTGCTGTTGGAAAAACATTAATCTTGAATCTAGGGCATCAGGTCTACCTATTACAGCAATTGGAGTGCTCAATCCATCAAATAACACAGTAAAATATAGTCTTTTGATTTTCATAGTTGGCACAAATGCATATGAAGCATTCTTGACACTTCTATATGAAGCATTAAAACATTTTTCCCACAATTCATTCAATCAAGTCAGTCTTGGAATAATTTTTTCAGACAAGAGTTGCTAGATAAATACAGACACCTAGTGAAATTTGAATTCCAGATTTAAAAATTTTATTTTAGCAATGCAATATTTAGGATATATTTATACTAAATGCATTATTCATTGTTTTTCTAAAACTCAAATTTAACTGGGAGTCCTATATTTTTGTTTGTTAAATCTAGCAATTATAACTCTGAAAAAAAGACTCACTCTTGAAATTTCCATTTATTTATTCATGCAATAATTATTTATTGAGCAACTAGTATGTAGCAGCAGTGGAAATGTACACTCAAGTTCCAGTGAATAAAAGTTGGTTCAGTTCTTTAGAGAGCTTATTGTGTAATAGAAAAGAGAGACAAGTAAACACATACCTATAAACAACATAATAAACGTAATAAGTGTTCACTGGGTATCAGGGCAGCCAACTGTAGAGTTATCTTGGTCATTGATGGTTGAGAATTAATGGGGGTTAATAGAACATATTGGAAAGGTATCATCATTTAAGTTAATTCCTAAAAGATAAATAGTGTTGAACCTGGTAAGGCATCATAGGGAGAAGTAAAATATGATGGAAAAGATCATATTCAAATATGATAGGAAAAGATCTCCGATTAGAAGAATGAACACTATATTTCAAATATATCAAATAAAAATAATTGCTGAAAAGAACTTAGAGCTCTAGGTTTTATATCAGTCAGGGTCCAGTTGGGAGACCAAAATAAGAGTAGTTTTTGAAACGAAGCAAATTTAAACAATTTTTTTTCCCAGCTATACAGTTTTTAACTAGGTGACTGAAAGGTAGCAGAGACTAAGGTGTTACAGGTGTGACAACTTCAGGAAGCAGTTCCCATTCCGTTCCTCCACTAAAGAACTAAGCTCTCTCCACAGACCTCAGACCCCGGCCTCTGAGGAAAGAATTCTGCTTTCTCAGCTGGTGCTGTTGTCTCTGAGGAGAGTAGATAAAGGTGATTCTACAAGCGGTGGGAAAGCTGCAAAGTAGACTCAGCTGATATTGTAGAAAGGCACTGCTACTTCCAGGGTGAATAAGCATTGCTGGGGTAAAGTTTACAAGAAGGACACACCAAATGGAAGCCTACAAGAAACAAACAGGAAGTGACAATTGCCTTCTTCCTCTTCCAGCTTTGCTGACTTCTACTGCTTCCCCTTGGCAGAAACTAATGGAAAATCTGTAAGCAAAGTAGAAATGTGATTTGCAGAGCCCTACTTCTGCATGATAAACAGTACAAAATAAAAATCTGGAGCTGAAAAACAATTACTCGATAATTAGCAAACTTTATTATTATTATTTTTTATCTTCAACTTTTAGTTTAAGTTCCAAGGTATGTGTGCAGGATATGCAGGTTTGTTACATAGGTAAACATGTGCCATGGTGATTTGCTGCACAGATCATCCCATCACCTAGGTATTAAGCCCAACATCCATTAGCTATTCTTTCTGATGCTCTCCCTCCCCTCTGCCGCAATAAGCCCCAGTGTGTGTTGTTCCCCTACATGTATCCATGTGTCCCCATCGTTCAGCTCCCACTTACAAGTGAGAACACGCCATGTTTAGTTTTCTGTTCCTGCATTAGATTGTTTTAGTACACTTTATAATTCACTAGATGAAAACACTCAGTACACACTGCCTTTAATCATGTATGTTTTTCTCTTTTAACTGTTTTTTCTCTACAAGCTTCCCCATTGCATCATGGGAAAAAGTAACCTCTTTAACTGATTCTTGTCATTTATCATCATATAGATTTTTTTTGATACTTGCAATTTTCACATGCCTTACTGTATTGCCTTGCAGGACTCTCTCTTTTGTATGTAAATATTTTAAATGTTTATATTTATCCTGCATTTTATTTGTTTCTACTATAAGAAAAAATTAATGAAACTATATTTTACTAGTAATTTAATTATAAGTAATACAATTCTCATGTTACTCAGCTGGCGCAAACTCACATTGAAGCATTTTTCCCTTCATGCCACAAATTGGAATTCTAAATAAATATAAAAGAAAGCATGTTTTAGCCCTAAAACTAAAGAAAGATTAAAAAAAGTTCTTGATATTTTACATATTGATAGGGTAAACTAAGATTAGATTTGAATACCTCCAAATTTATACAACCAAAAGTATCTACTACTATTACTGACAATGAATGTAAGAAGCCATTCATGATCACCCCACTGCCACTCTTGCCCCATAAACTTTGGATCCAACCTTTGGGACAATCATTGGCAAAAACAGCCATGCTAAACATTGAAAAGCCTTTCATAAAATAAACTACAATCAAAGATATATATATATATACACATATATATCATGTTTAGTGCAGACTTATTTTTGGTTTCACGTTGTACTTAATGCCACAAATAGAAATTATTTTCTATATGTTAATGAAAAAATAAACAAAATAAATATATGGTAATACCATTAAAACACATTTAATTAAAGGCATGTGAAAATTAGAATTCATAGGCATAATTAATTTAACCTGAGACTCATAACAATAAGCCAAGTAAAACTCATGACAATGAGAGTGAAAATGAAATGCAGAAATTAAATCTAAATTACAGTTAAGAGAAAAGGTCAAAAGGAAAAGATTTTGTGTCTTGTGGTTTAATATTCAAACTTGTGATGATAATGTAACCAGCATTATTTTGAAGAAACTGAAGACGATCCCTGTACTCGTAAGATTTTAAAATTATGTTAAAATTATCATTTTTAAATATAATCAGAATCAATAAAGAAAATCATATTGTGTAGCACTATCCAATTAATGGGTCACAGATGGTTAAACATTTTGTAGTAATACTAGTAGTTGTAGAGATGGAAAACTCAACAATAAAATTATCATTGTCTTCTACATAGTACGAAATGTTGGAGAATTTCTTTGCCCTAATTGAATTGTTTTGCATATTGAAACTGGCTATGGAATAAATTTCCACTCCTTCTAAAAGCCACCAGCATTGCTCTATCCTAATAACAAGACAAATACGAAATATGGGGAGGGGGAGATTCCATCCACAAATTCATCAGGGTAATTTGTAGCACGTTTAGAACTTCTCTATCAGGTAGAATGGGATGATTAAATATCACTGTTCTCGAGGCAGAATTGCTTAGAATGATGGATCACACTGCTAATTAGTCACTGTCCTCATCCATGCCCATTAGAAAGTGCAAATAGGTTAAATCAGAAGTTTCCAGTATAATCTGGAACAGTACTTCTCTGATTACCATGTGGAGAAAATGCCCTAGGAATTTTAAAAGATGCAGAAAAGTCTGAGTAAGTTAACATATAAACATTTAGATTCTGTGTAGATTTAATACAACTATTTAGTTTGACAGAAGGAAAAATATGTGGCTAATAAAATTGTCAGAATAGATTTTATGTTCTTTATGGCTTAGGCCATAAAAGAAGCAGCATTAAGGTTTCTTTTGTGCCTTATCTTAAGCAAAGTCATAATTTATACAGAACATTTATAGTAGTTAAATATGTCTTCTTTTTAAGAATATAGTCTCACTCTAATATAGACACAGGGTTAAGTCAAAGAAATATATTCCATTACCCAATTTTTTTGAATGGTTTCTTAAAAGCACGGTTTATATTGAATTATGTTCTAGGAGAGTAGTGAGTTTTTTAAACGTTTACAAATATCTCTCTAGACATAAGTTGACATAATACTATTTTACAAAACCCTAAACAGGATATTCTTAGGAGAGAAATCTTTCATTTAATGAGCACACTTGAAAAAAATGTATTTCATATACGCTATTATTGCTCTCTTCTGAATATTGAACTATCACACTGTGAAATAAATGGGTTCCTGCCTCCTTCTGTGTCTGTTTCAGTGACTTTATTTAGTCAAGTAATAATATGAAATCCAACATTTTCTGTGTGGGAGATAGAAAAACCAAGCAAGAAAATGAGGTATAGTAGAGGAGAAACAGAAAAAGAAGGAAGAAGCACAAAGAAAGCATGAAGCATTTACCGAGGAGTATGTCTAATCCACAAGAATATTTATGAAATAAACAGAGACATCCCAATCTTTTCTGTGTGAGAGGTTATTATCTGTATTGATTTCAGTTTACAAGTTCACAAGTTCTTTCTCTCTCATGCTCATTTTAGAAGGTAACATAAATCCATAAATAATATGCATCCAGAGAGTCAGTCTCACTATAAGGATCCTGAGAACAGCAGCACATTAATCTTATGACTGTACTTTGAGCTGCTCAGAGATATAAAATTTAGAATGGCCTCCTGAGAATCTAAAGAAAGCAAGCTCATGTTACTTCATCCTCCTCAGTCCCTTAGAGAAATCTTCAAAGACATTAATGTCAATTCAAGAATGCTTATGCAAACAAACACATACATGTAATCAGTCAGAAACACACAGAGATAGGTATGGCTGGGCAGAGGAGTTGAAACATAAGTGTTACTTGAAGTTGAAACATAAGTGTTACTTGAAATTGTGAGCAAATTAAATATTTACAAGATTAATAGTAACAATGTAGCTACCAGTACAATCTTTGACTCAAGCCATTATTTTCCTGTGGCTTGTTCCATTGTCAATATGTTTTTATGTGACATCTACTGATACTAATACTGCTCTTTGAGGCATGACCAGGAGTAGCGAAGACACTTGATACATAACATGCGGGCTGGAGATACAGATAACCAAAGGAAAGCATGTCATTTGTAGCATAAGTCCTTTCAGGTTCAATGAACAAAAAATAAAAGTTTCTTCACCCCTGATTACAACAGCACAAATCATTAACAGCCTTCAAGTATTTCTTTCACTTACAGTAATTTTTTTTTTTAAAAAAAGGGAGAAGAAGGAAAGGAAGTATGAACACAACTGTTTTCTTTAAGAATACGCATATACCCAAAGGATTATAAATCATGCTGCTATAAAGACACATACACACGTATGTTTATTGCGGCACTATTCACAATAGCAAAGACTTGGAACCAACCCAAATGTCCATCAATGATAGACCAGATTAAGAAAATGTGGCACATATATACCATGGAATACTATGCAGCCATAAAAAAGGATGAGTTCATGTCCTTTGTAGGGACATGGATGAAGCTGGAAACCATCATTCTGAGCAAACTATTGCAAGGACAGAAAACTAAACACTGCATGTTCTCACTTATAAGTGGGAATTGAACAGTAAGAACACATGGACAAAGGGTGGGGAACATCACACACTGGGGCCTATTGTGGGGAAGGGGGAGGGGCAGAGATAGCATTAGGAGATACACCTAATGTAAATGACGAGTTAATGGGTGCAGCACACCAACATAGCACATGAATACATATGTAACAAAACTGCATGTTGTGCACATGTACCCTGGAAGTTAAAGTATAAAGAAAATAGCAAAAAGAATGCACATCTTAAAGACAGCCTGGGGAGGACCAAAATCAGGCCTGGGAGCAAATCACTGAACTAGATACCACTGAATTCGTCTTTTCTGGCTTCTGTAACAGAATACCACACACTGAGTGGCTTAAACATCAGAAAGTTGTTTTCTCGCAGTTCTGGAGGCTGGAAGTCCAAGATCAAGGCACTAACAGAAGTGTTTCAGGTGAGACTTCTCTGACTTGCAGATGGCTGTTTTTTCACTCTGTCTTCATATGACCTTTCATCCCCTGGTGTGCTGCTTCTTCTGATGAGGACACCAGTCCTATTGAATTAGGGTCCTTATGATCTCATTGAGCCATAATTACCTCCTGAAAAGCCCTATCTCCAAATATAGTCACATTGGAGGTAAAGCTTCAATCTATGCATTTTTTTGGGGGGGGGAAGACACAAGTCAGTTCCTAATAGGCATCCACGGGCTTAAGTGGATGGGGTTTAACATTGGAATGCCTGTTTTGAGTCATGGCTTTGCCACTTACTGCCACTATTGGCCTTTGGGGACAAATTTCACTCCTTAGTATTCAGCATCTCCTCACTAAAATGGGTATTAGAACAGTAATTTCCTCATGCAAGTTTTGTTAAGTTTAATAAGATGGATCACGTACAGTACATGGTGCCAGTTAGATCCATTAAAAATGAGTCATAATTGGTATTTGCAAGTATGAACTTATCTAGATGAAGTTTGCAGAGGGAACAAGTTATGGTGAGACTTTCTAATTTATTTCTTTAGTCACTTGGACAAAACACCCAGTTTGTACTTTCGTTTCTTCGTCAATAGTATGGGGGAAAACCTGCCTTTCATATATCAAAATTATGGTGCCAAATCAATATGATAATGCCTGTATAGCATTCTGAGTTTTACAGATTTAAACCCTATAGAAAATATATATTTTAATACTAATAAGCAGTAGTGTATATATACACACATAGCAGTAATATATAAGCACTAATAACTAATGTATTATAAATAATGTATAAGCACTGCTTATTAACTAATAAGTAGTGTATATACATGCATATATATATACTTAAAAGTAATTTCTTATAAGTACATAATAATAAGCTTAAAAGTAATTTCTTATAAGAATTCACAATGAATTGGTATGGACAGGATATCCATAAATTATTGTTTTGCACTATTTGTTATGTTGGATATGCTTTTATTTTGTTTTATTTTGTTTTTGTTGAGGTATATTTTGTTTTGATTTAACATGAAAACCTTTTCAAAAGGCGAGAAGAAAGAGTTTAATGACATCTTATCTAGGCTCTTTCCTTTTTAACTATTCTTCTACCTGGTACTATTGAGCACTGTTTCCCATGTTGGACAGAAAAACCCGAGGAGAAATACTTACTTGACAGGAAATTCTATTTTATATTTGCATGCACAGAAAAAAAGAATAAATTTATAGAAAAATCAGTAATTACCAGCCACCTGTTACTTAGTAGTTTGCATAATTTCTAAATGAATTTTTCAATCATTCTGTTTATCAAACTAGCAGCACAGTATAAAATATATTTTTATGACTTTAAAAAATACAGTGAAAAAGAATATATCAGTGAACTAACCTAAAAAATAAGAAGTTTCAAGTAAAAATTAGGAAAATCAACTCAGCTACATTAATTAGTCATTTTTTAAGAGGATTATTACCTTAAAAATATAGCTAAGGTCTAAGAATTACTCCCTGCAGAAATCATAGAAATACCACATTATGTTTTATTTTAATTTTTAAGTAGATAATATTTAAAGTTTTAGATTAAAATATTTTTGGTTTATAAGCGACAAAAATCTGTACAATATACTGAAGCTATGTTTTTATGCTTGGCTTATTCAAACATAACATCACATTTTTATTATAGCTTTTTTCTTATTCTTCTCTTCAGAAAGTGTGGAATATTCAAAATATTATCTCATAAACATTTTAAATTAAGAAAAACAGATGAAATATATGAGATATATAAAAACAATGTTTTGCAGCATAGTTAAAAATTATCTTTCAGAGCTTTTTTCTATATTAAAATATTTTTTAAATACATACATGTATTTCGAATAAGAGCCTTTATATTATTAGGATAAAAGACTTAGTGATTTGCAAATAAAAGTAAAAGATAAATGATTAATAAATATTTCTGTTGAATATCTATTTTCAAACAGTAAAAACATGGCAATTTAGTCATTTAAGATATATGTTTAGTTATTAAAGATATTATTAAACTTACTAGTCTTAATTTACCCATTTTCTTTAGATGATTTTTTCCTCTGGTTTATATTTCACTTTCATTTAACTAGAAATAATGATAGCAGATATGTTTATAGATATAGCCATGTAGGATACTAATTTCTTTTGAATTCACAGACTATAGAAATTTTTGTTTGTTTGTTTGTTTGTTTGTTTGTTTTCTCTATGAGACGGAGTCTCCCTCTGCCGCCCAGGCTGGAGTGCAGTGGCGCGATCTCGGCTCACTACAAGCTCCGCCTCCCGGGTTCCCGCCATTCCCCTACCTCAGCCTCCCGAGTAGCTGGGACTACAGGCGCCGCCACCACGCCCGGCTGATTTTTTTGTTTGTTTTTGTATTTTTAGTAGAGGCTGGGTTTCACTATGTTGGCCAGCCTGTTCTCAAACTCTGGATCTCGTGATCTGCCCCCCTCTGCCTCCCAAAGTGCTGGGATTACAAGCGTGAGGCAGGTCTTAACATTTTTTTTTTCTTTTTCCATTGTATATGACCTCTGCCTAGGCTTTTATTGGCTCCATTTCTTCAAACTTCAGAGCACATGCTGCCTGAACACAGACTGGGGAGGTGTCTCACAACATACATTAGCTGTTGTCAGCCTTTCAAAAACTGGATCCTGTTCCTTGTTGATATTGATTTGGGTAGCATTCTTGAAGAAAACTAGTTAGACCACTGGGAGCCATAATTCTGTAATCTGCTGACATGCACAGTGCCAACTGTCGAATGATGCATGGTAACATAAGACCGTTCTCCCAAGAGACCGTCTAGAGATAAGCATTTGCTCAAAATAAGTCCAAGGACAATTCCCTTTTTTATAGACTATAATTGGTAATGCTATTCATTTATTGAAGGATTATTCCTATAATTGAATGAGTCTTTATAAGACCTGGATAAGTTAAGTTATAGTTTCTTTCAGTGTTTGACCATGGCTAAAATGCTAACAAACCTAGTTGCTATTCCCATCTGAGTCAAGACATATTTGGGACCATCGGAATTATTCCAATTCAAAAATGCTATTTTCTGAAACCTAAAAAATTTTGACATTATGTTTTACTGTTTTCTTATTGATAAAATTTGCAAATTTACTAGTCTTAATTTACCTATTTTAAAACCTAGGACTCACAGTAAAAGTAGAATAGATCACTTATATTTTCATCTTTAAATATCATTGCATTTTCTTCTATTTTCCAACTGGAGCACTTCCTATAAAGCAGGTGCTTTGTTAGTGCATTTTAAAAATGCATTATGTTGCACAAAAATATTACAATAGAAATATTTTACAATACCCAAGTATAGATTCGAATGTATGCATAGAAAAATTATACATTGATTAAGAAGGCTAATGATAACACTTTTTGAGAATGTGTTTTATATCGTTTTAAAGAATCCTCCAGGAAAGCATTCAGACCAAGGTAGGGATCACATAGAAGTAATTATAAGTCAAGAAAAGTCTGGGTCATGGTAACAAATGTGTGCTGAACACCAGCAGAAGTGAAACTAACTCTTTTAGGTTAAGAAAAAAGAAACTGAGATTTATGAATTGTTATAGAAAGATAAGCAAAAAAGAATGATCATTCCTTGCTCCTACTCAATATCTGAGTTAGGGCTTCCTGATGGAAACATAAATCAGAAATCGTTAAAATGCAAATCTGAGATTTGAGGAGTAAGGAGGTTGTAAGTAGAAGGTGTCATGGGGATCTCTGGAAAACCTGGCTTGATTGGTCAAGAATACATTGCCAACTGCCATGTGAGCATCATTTTTTCATCTGGGAAAGTGATAGACTTGATGACTATTCCTAGTACACCATGACGCATCAGTACCCAAGTCATTCTCAAGAAACAATTTATGTATGTTATATCAATGGGAAGGAATTAAATCATGAGAAGTTTTTCAGTGTTTACATCATATCCTGTATCATGAGGAGTTTTGCATGCTTGTTGTTTGTAAATATTTTGATTGGAGATATAAAAGAAGTTGATATGTCAATGCTCTGAAAATATATACTATTGGATAACAACTTCAGTGTCATTTATCTAAGGTGTTAAAGAATGCAGCATTCATCAAGGCTGTGAGTCAACTCTGTCTAGGCATTGTCTTCTGTGTTTGGCTGTGGATGAACCTCTCTGGGGTACTTCTCTAAAAATTAAGAAGAGATGGAGGTACTGAGGGGGAAAGAATTCCTCACTGTAAACACTTTTGAGAAACATTCAAGTGCAATCATTACAGAGCAGAAGGCTAGGAAATGAGAATGGTTAACCTCAGATCATAATCTTAAATATAAAATAAAAAGTAATTATTCACTGCCTTATGAAAAGAACAAATTAATTTTCTTTAGAGCATGGGAAAGACAATAATGTTTCCTTAGACAAATGATGATAACGATGACAGTCGTAACCAAGTAAATAAGAGAGTTTCTCAGCAGCACGTGGTATGGAGGAGACATTGAATCTCTAGGAAACAGCTGAGAGAACTTGAGGGGAAGTAATACCACATCAAGATTGAGAACAGAAGTTGATAGCTAAACAAGTTAGAAGCTCTTCTCCTATCTTTGCATCCTTCCTCCAGGCAGTCTCTGTCTTGCTTTCAGGAAAGGATTACTATTTCCAGAAAAGCAGATTTGGTGTAGACATGAAAAGCATATGAGAGGATATAATGCAGTATTTCCACCAAGCAAATTATTGTCTCATTGGTACGTTGTCTATTCCTGTAGAGACAGTGGATAAAGGAATAAAGCTGAAATGCAACCATTTACCTCAGTCTTCCAAAACCTTCTCATATGAACTGAAGTGGGCACCTAAGACCATGTTTTCATAAAAAAATTAAATAAATGAGTTTTTTTAAATTCAGATGCAATGAACAAAGAAAGAAGTAGATGGGGCATTTACCCTATCAACCAAATTTGCCACCTCTTTCCTGAAGGAGCATTATTTATTATCTCCATTTTTACCTGTGGTGGTAACTGGACGGATGGATAGAAGAAGCTGGCAATTGGCCGGTATTACTGTCTCTTTTTGAAACATGATTTAGATGTTCATTGATCTTCATTTGCACATATTCATTCTTTAATAAATTAGTAAACCGTCTTTAAAACATGTTGACTGCATGTGCCAGAAATCCGAAACTATGAACAAAACAAAATCCTTTCATAGTGTTTGCTTTCTGTTCTTATTATCTGAGGTAGATGACCTGGTAGACACCAAGAGTGTTTCCCATACTACCAGATTGTCATATTGAGTCTTTTTCGAATAGGGTTAAGACCTTGAAAGAGATGCTGAACCTTGTTCATCACCCATAGGGCTATTAAATCAGAGGTAATAAATGACATGAGACTTACTCGTGAGTCTTTCTCAACTGAAATTAAAGCTGACTTTTGTTTGCCTCAACTTCTTTTGCTTTCCGCATGAAAGCGACAGAAGTTGTGGCAAACTTCTGAAAGTGTTTAGTAACACCAACAGTTAAGTAGAAATTTTGAAGGATTTGCTTGGTAACCAGTTGAATCATGTTACCTTTACTTCCTCATAATACCATACTTAAATTCACAAACTGCATGCTCATTCTTCCTTATAGGCTAAGATAAAACTCTTAGGAACATACAATTTTAAGAAATTCTCAGCCAGTGTGACACGTGAAAATTGATTAAAGTCTATGAAATATGTCCTTAGAGGATTGCAGCAGAATGAGAAAAGTATAATCATTATTATTTTTTAATATTCAGGTTAATTTTAGTCAATTAATATTAAATAAAATTTAGACATTTTTGGCTGTGTTTAATTTCTTACTTATTGGAAACCATTGCTTAGTAGAAAATCTAGAGGACCTTGAGTTTGGCCATGAGTTTTAAGATACAAGACCAGATAAGGTATACTCAGTGAAAGATATTAATAAACTTGACTTCATTATAATCAAATATGTTTTCTCTGTCAAACATGCTGTTAATAAAATAAATAGACAACCTACAAGCTGGGAGAATATTTAGCAGAATACATTGTTTGATAAAACACAGATGTCCAAAATATACAAAGAATACTTTAAAAAACCTTAACGGACACTTCACCAAAGAAAATATAAAGATGGAAAAGTTTATGAAAAGTTATTCCATGAGGAAAATGCAAATTAAGGCAACAATGAACTACCATTATGTACCTATTAGAATGGTCAATATCCAAAACATTGACAGCACCAAATGCTGGCTGGAACTCTCATTTGTCTCTGGTAGGAATGCAAAATTGTGAAGCAGCTTTGGAAGACAGATTAGCAGTTTCTGACAATACTAAATATGTTTTTACCATATTTAGTCATAACACATCTTGGTATTTAGCAGCAATCACACACCTTGGTTTTTATCAAAATGAGTTGAAAACACAGTCTACATGCATATTTATAGGCACTTTATTCATAATTGTCAAAACATGCAAACAATCAAGATGCCCTTCAGTAGGTGAATAGATAAAGAATATGTGGTATATACATACAATGAAATATTATTCAGCACTAAAAAAGTGCTATGATGCCGTAAAAAGATGCAGAGGAAATTTAAATGCATATTACTGAGAAAAGACAATCTGAAAAGGTTGAATACTGTATGTGAAACTAGGCCGCATAAAACTTAGAAACTAGGCCTCATAAAAAAAGAACTTAAAAAATTAACACCAGGTGGCTCTGGATAGGGTCCCACCCTGCCTCAATAGGGTCCCACCCTGATAGGGTCCCACCCTGCCAATTCCGGGAAACAACCTCATGGGGTCCCACCCTGCCAATTCCGGGGGTCCCACCCTGCCTCGAAGTTCCCGGAATCAACAACTCCAGGAAAAAACCTCATAAGGTCCTGCTCTAACCAATTAGAACAAGACACCTTGCTCAGGCCATAGACAGACCCAATTACCACGCGCCTAAAGCTTTGTTTGAATTTCGCGCCCTAAGCTGTGTTTGAACTTGTGTCTGCCTATATAAACAGCCTGTAACAAGCAGTCAGGGTCCCAGGGCCAACTTAGAGCTTGGGACCCTAGCGTGCTAGTAATAAATAACTCTCTGCTGTGAATCTCGTGTCGGTAATCCTTCGCGGCGACCCCTGCCCAGGAAGGAATCGACAGTTCGGTTCCAACATTTGGTGCGTTGGCCGGGAAGTGGGGTCGTCCGAGGACCCCCGACCCATCCGGTGGAGACCCATCTGGCCCGGGCCACGGACTGCTGACTGAACGGACCTACCAGGTACTTTCGTTTTGTTCTGTCTGTCTTGCCGGCTAACTCTGAACTCTGGGGAGTACTCCTTCTGAATTAAGTGGGGAAGGGGGACAGACGTGTCCGGCACCTTCCCACTTACGCCCCGGGGGACGCCCTGGCGGTAGTCTGGGAGAAGGCTGACGACTCAGTCAGCCTCTTCAAATCTGTAGGCAGGCCGCCCCTGCCGTCTGAATATTTTGTGATCTTGTGGCGCCACTCTCTGGCCGCACGGCTTCTCCTTACTTGTCTGGTCTTTGTTTTTGTTACTTTCGTTTTGTCCTTGTTATACGTGGACGAAATAAGACAGACGTTGACGACTCCTTTGTCTCTGACCCTGACTCACTTCCCTGACGTTCGGGCTCGAGCCCACAACCTCTCCATAGAAGTCCATAAGGGACGATGGCAAAACTTCTGCTCGTCCGAGTGGCCTACCCTCCATGTTGGGTGGCCCCGGGACGGAACATTTGACCTCCCAATTATCTTACAGGTTAAAGCAACAGTGATGGATCCTGGGCCACACGGACACCCAGACCAGGTGGCCTACATAATTACTTGGGAGGATCTGGTCCGAAACCCTCCCTCTTGGGTGAAACCCTTCCTCCATTCCCCTTCCCCATCCCAATCTACCCTCCTTGCCTTAGAAGCCCCAAAGAATTGGAATCCGGACCCACATAAGCCAGTCCTCCCAGATGAACCCCAGAGGGACCTCCTCCTTCTTGATCCCCTGCCTCCTCCACCTCAAAACCCCCTCTGGGACCTCCACCTTACACTTCACCCTTGCCCCCTGTCTTGTCCCCAGCTCTTTCCTCTACCACCTCGGCCCCTACCCTTTCTCCAACTTCTCCCTCAGCCCCTCCCTCCACCCCGTCTCCTTCTCCAGCCCCGCTCAAACTCACCCCTCGAACGCCGCCACCGACACCTCCTCATCTCCGCTTGCGGTGGACTGAGGACCCAGATGGCCCTTCCACTTGGCAATCCTCCCTTTTTCCCCTCCGTACTGTCAATCGCATGGTCCAGTACTGGCCCTTCTCTGCCTCTGACCTCTACAACTGGAAAACCCATAACCCTTCCTTTTCCCAAGACCCCCAGGCCCTAACCTCATTAATAAAATCCATTCTCCTCACTCACCAGCCCACTTGGGATGATTGCCAGCAACTCTTGCAGGTCCTCCTAACCACTGAAGAAAGGCAGCAAGTCCTCCTGGAGGCCCGGAAAAATGTGCCAGGACCAGGAGGCCTCCCAACCCAAATTCCCAATAAAATAGACGAGGGATTTCCCCTCACCCGCCCAGACTGGGACTATGAAACGGCACCAGGTAGGGAGAGTCTCCAAATCTATCGCCAGGCTCTGTTGGCAGGTCTCAAAGGGGCAGGAAAGCGCCCCACAAATTTGGCCAAGGTAAGGACCATAACTCAGGAAAGGGATAAAAGCCCGGCAGCCTTCATGGAAAGGCTTCTGGAAGGGTTCCAAATATATACCCCATTAGACCCAGAGGCCCTAGAACATAAGGCTACCGTAGCTATGGCATTCATAGACCAAGCTGCATTAAATATCAAAGGAAAACTCCAAAGACTAGATGGAATCCAAACCGATGGATTACAGGAATTGGTTTGGAGGCAGAAAAAGTGTATAATAAGAGAGAAACCCCTGAGGAAAGGGAAGCCAGGTTAGCGAAGGAATAGATAGAGCGAGAGGATCGTAAGAACCGAGGGAAGGATAAGCATTTAACAAAAATCCTGGCGGCAGTTGTGAGAGAGAAAGGACCAGGGAGAGAGGGAGAGAAGCGGAGGCCGCCGGCTGGCCCCCGTGTCTTCGCATCATGGCAGCCACCGCTATGCTGGTCAAGGACTCTGCTAAGTTAACCCTTGGGCAGCCACTAACTGTTATTACCCCACATGCTCTAGAGGCCATAGTGCGGCAGCCCCCGGACCAGTGGATAACCAACGCACGCCTAACCCACTACCAGGCCCTACTACTGGACACGGACCGTGTCCAGTTTGGCCCTCCGGTCACCCTAAACCCTGCTACGCTGCTGCCGGTACCAGAAGACCAACCAAGCCCACACGATTGTCGGCAAGTACTGGCTGAGACCCATGGAACGTGGGAAGACCTTAAAGACCAAGAACTCCCAGACGCAGATCACACCTGGTACACAGACGGCAGCAGTTACCTTGACTCAGGTACCCAGAGGGCGGGAGCGGCGGTAGTAGATGGCCACAACACCATTTGGGCACAATCACTACCTCCTGGCACGTCTGCACAGAAGGCTGAGTTAATAGCACTAACCAAGGCCCTAGAGCTGTCCAAGGGAAAGAAAGCTAACATTTATACTGATAGCCGGTATGCCTTTGCAACGGCTCATACTCATGGAAGTATCTATGAAAGAAGAGGTCTCCTAACCTCAGAAGGAAAGGAAATCAAGAACAAAGTTGAAATAATTGCCTTATTAAAAGCCCTTTTTCTTCCTCAAGAAGTGGCTATAATTCACTGTCCCGGGCATCAGAAAGGACAGGATCCAGTCGCAGTAGGACGAAACCAGCCACATAACTATTGAACATACTTATACCCCAGAAGACCAGGAAAAAGCAAAAGCCATAGGGGCTATAAAGAACAAAGACAATAAAAACTAGGAAAAAGGAGGAAAAATAGTCCTTCCCCAAAAGGAGGCCCTGGCAATGATCCAGCAGATGCATGCCTGGACACACTTGAGTAATCGAAAGCTAAAATTACTGATTGAAAAAACTGACTTTCTAATCCCAAAGGCAAGTACCCTCGTAGAACAAGTGACATCTGCCTGTAAGGTCTGTCAGCAGGTAAACGCTGGGGCTACCCGAGTGCCAGAAAGGAAACGAACTCGTGGTAACCGCCCAGGAGTCTATTAGGAAATAGACTTCACTGAAGTAAAACCTCACTATGCTGGATATAAGTACTTACTGGTGTTTGTAGATACCTTTTCAGGATAGGTAGAAGCCTACCCCACCCGGCAAGAAACGGCACACATAGTAGCCAAGAAAATTTTAGAAGAAATCTTTCCTAGATTCGGACTTCCCAAGGTAATTAGGTCAGATAACGGGCCGGCCTTCGTTTCTCAGGTAAGTCAGGGGCTCGCCAGGATATTGGGGATTAATTGGAAATTACATTGTGCCTATAGACCCCAGAGCTCAGGACAGGTAAAAAGAATGAATAGAACAATAAAAGAGACCCTTACTAAATTGACCTTAGAGACTGGTTTAAAAGATTGGAGACGCCTCCTATCCTTAGCTCTGTTAAGGGCCCAAAATACACCTAACCGTTTTGGGCTCACTCCATATGAAATCCTCTACGGAGGACCTCCCCCTTTGTCAACCTTGCTTAACTCCTTCTCCCCCTCCGATCCTAAAACTGACCTACAGGCTCGGCTAAAAGGACTCCAAGCAGTACAGGCCCAAATCTGGGCCCCCTTGGCAGAACTGTACCAACCAGGATATCCACAGACCAGTCACCCCTTCCAGGTGGGAGACTCTGTCTACGTTAGACGGCACCGCACTCAAGGACTAAAGCCTTGGTGGAAAGGACCCTACATTGTTCTCCTGACCACGCCCACAGCCATAAAGGTTGACGGAATCTCCACTTAGATCCACGTATCCCACGCCAAGGCTGCTCCAGAGACGTCCGGACCAACACCACTTGAGACATGGAAACTCCGACGCTCCGTGGACCCGCTCAAGATAAGACTCTCTCGTATCTAACTCCTTGCTTATTGTTTGCCCTTCTTCCCTGCGCCGTCTCTAGTGTAGTTTTTGACGCTAACCCCCACCGGCCATTTAGCCTGACCTGACAGATAATTAATTTTAATAATCAAGAGGTCTTAAATAAGACCTCCGAGAATGCTCCTATAAAGACTTGGTTTCCAGACCTCTATTTCAACCTAAAAAAATATATATATATAGCAGAAAAGATAAAAGACACAGGCCCCCGGTTTACTGGTCCCACAGGAGTCCTATTAGGAACTCCTCAGGATAGACAAGAATGGAAAGGACAGGCTAGAAAGGTGTCCATCAGCCGGAATGGGTTTTATGCCTGTCCCGGATTCAGGACAGGACAAATGAAAAAAACTTGTAGAGATCTGACTCACTTGTATTGCAAATGCTGGTCCTGTGTGACTACTAATAATAGAGAGTAGAAATAGGCCACAAAACCTTAGTATATAACCATGTCCTTTGTCCAGCCCTGTACCACAACCCGATATTCGGAAAATTGCAACCTGGTTCGCATCAAGTTTGAAGATGCGGCAAAATCTGATAACAGATAAATAACAACAAGGTTAATATAAGGTCTCTATTTATACCAGCACAACCCGCCTAAAATTCCCCTCCAAATCAGACTATTAGTCAATCCAGACACTGCCCCTGTTGCAGTAAGGCCAAACCAGGTTTTATTAGAAGCTAGGAAGCCCCCGGTTTCCATATCGGAGAAGCCCCAACTAAAAGCTCCTCAAAGCACTTCCCCACCCTTAATCTCCCTCACCCTCGCCGACATGTTAGGAATTAGGGTAGCGACTGGAGTTGAGACCAGGACAGCAGCCCTAGTGCATGGTAACCATCATCTGCAACAACTTAAAGTAGCCATAGATAGAGACCTTAAAGCCATAGAACAATCTATCACAAAACTTGAAGAGTCCTTGACTTCTCTGTCTGAAGTTGTATTACAAAACCGACGAGGACTAGAAATTGTCTTTCTGAAAGAGGGCGGGCTCTGTGCAGCCCTAAAAGAGCAATGTTGTTTTTATGCAGATCATTCAAGAATAGTTAAAGATTCTATGGCAAAACTAAGAAAAAGATTAGACAAAAAAAAAAAAAAAAAAAGAGAGAAAATCTCAACAAAGTTAGTTTAAAAATTAGTACAACCAATCCCCTTGGCTTAGCACCCTAATCTCCACCATCTTAGGACCCCTCATCCTGCTCACGCTCATCCTGACTTTCAGGCCATGCATACTCAACTGCTTACTCACCCTTATTAAAAATAGAATAAACATAGTACATGCTATGGTTCTGACCCAACAATACCAGACCCTCAGGACTGAAGAAGAGGCTCAAGATTGAGCCTCTGACACAAAAAGAGGAGGGAATGAAACTAGGCCGCATAAAGCTTAGAAACTAGGCCTCATAAAAAAAGAACTTAAAAAATTAACACCAGGTGGCTCTGGATAGGGTCCCACCCTGCCTCAATAGGGTCCCACCCTGATAGGGTCCCACCCTGCCAATTCCGGGAAACAACCTCATGGGGTCCCACCCTGCCAATTCCGGGGGTCCCACCCTGCCTCGAAGTTCCCGGAATCAACAACTCCAGGAAAAAACCTCATAAGGTCCTGCTCTAACCAATTAGAACAAGACACCTTGCTCAGGCCATAGACAGACCCAATTACCACGCGCCTAAAGCTTTGTTTGAATTTCGCGCCCTAAGCTGTGTTTGAACTTGTGTCTGCCTATATAAACAGCCTGTAACAAGCAGTCAGGGTCCCAGGGCCAACTTAGAGCTTGGGACCCTAGCGCGCTAGTAATAAATAACTCTCTGCTGTGAATCTCGTGTCGGTAATCCTTCGCGGCGACCCCTGCCCAGGAAGGAATCGACAGTTCGGTTCCAACATATGCTTTTAGCAAAATGACTTTGTGGAAAGGCAAAATGAGGGAGACAGTAAAAGAATCAGTGGTTTCCAGGACTTGGGGAAAACGAGGGATAAACAAGTGGAACACAGAGGATTCTTGGAGCAGTTAATCTATTTTGCATGATACCACAATGGTGAACATATGTCATTATACACTTTTCCAAAACCATAGAACTTACATCACCAAGAATGAATCCTCATATAAACTATGAACTTTGGGTGATAACGATGTGTCAACGTAGGCTCATTGATTATAGGATATATACCACTCTGGTGGGAGATGTTGATACTTGGGGAAGTTATGCATGTGGGGGGGCAGGGAATATGTGGAAAATATATAACTTCTGCTCAATTTTGCTGTAAAGCTAAGACTGCTCTAAAAAATAAAGTTTATTTAAAAACACAACAAAACAAAAGCCCACACAACACAAACAACAAATGACTTATTTAACTTTTTCAGGAACTCTGAAAACATTCAAAAAGTTTCATCTTTGAAAACATTTAAATAAATATGATACAAAGTAAAGAAAAACATGGTTTGAATTTTATTGTAAAATTTAAGTTTTACTAATTCTGTTTTAAAATTAAACAATATTGGCCTATAGTTCTTTTAGATTTTTAACATGGAAGAGAAGATGACCCAGGATATGAAGTAACAAATAGCAGCTAATTTGTTTTTTTACTAACTCTTAACTTCTTAATATATTTTTAAATAGACCTCAGGTACATTGAAAAGAATTATTTATTATTATTAGCCATGGAGCAACGTCATTATTAGTTCAAGCATAGCTCTCTTCTAGTCATTTATGGGTTACATTTATTGAAGCTATATGTTGACCCACTCATGGACCCACAGCCCAACCAAAAAACAAGGACATTGACAATAACTTGCCTGGGCAGAAATCGTGGCTTCACAAGATTATTCAATTATAACTTCTAACTATTTGCAGCAATGCAGTGCTGGATTTATTTTTGCTAGTATGGAAACATTAAGAACAAGTAAGGATAATTTTAGATGAAGAGAGACATCTCAAAGGTAATTTGCAAACATTCCAGACACTGTTCTCTTGTTGTAACAGATCATTTACATTCTGGGTGGGAACGCAAAGTTTCCTGAAGAATCTTGCTGAAGAACAATGGACTGTGGTCACAGCCTGTGACTTCCATCTGTGTCTTTTCTCACAACAACAATAAAAAAAGCAAAATACTTGAGGAGTGTTCAGTGACTTTCAAGATCATAGGAAGAATGTGACAAGTGTCTGAATATTTTCCCTTTTCAGGCAGCTGGATGAGACAGTATCTCTTTCTTGATCTTCTCTGCACGAGATACTTTACCATTTGAGTGGAGATCGCCACACAACAGTCAGCAAGTGACTTATATATTGGCATTTTCAGAACTCAGGTAACAACTGCTGACCCTGATTTAGATTATGCTACATGTTGTTACAGTTCCAATGCCTAACTATTGTCAGGTCTGTCACCATCCTAGAAGATGAAACTGTTGCCCTAGCTCCTGGAACTAGCTTCAGGGGAAAAACAAAAACAAAAACAAAAACAAAAAAACTTCAATTTTAATTATGAATGTTATATGAAAAATATAGACGTTTAGAGAAATTGTAGAAGGAAACATAAGTCACCTACTAGAGCAGCTGGAGTGATACTCTTAAAACCTATCATATTATCTCATCCCTCTTATCACGTTCTTTGGTGTTTCCTTAATCTCAGACAACAGTCTTGGTTGTAACAATGACTTAAAAGCACTACCATGGTCTTGCATCGCTAAACTCATCCCCTGCTAAGCACAAGTTGGCTGACTCTACGCTAGTCACAATGGCTGCCTTAGTCCATTTGTATTGCTAAAAGGAATACCTGAAGCTTGGTAATTTACAAAGAAAAGAAATTTATATCTGGCTCTCAGTTCTGCGGGCTATACTTGAAGTTAGGCGTTAACATGGGCTTCTGATGAGGGCCTCAGACTGCTCCCACTCCTGGCAGAAACCTGTGTGTGCAGATCACATGGCTGAAAACAAGAGAGAGGAGAAAGGGCCACACTCTTCAACAACAAGTTTTCGTGGGAACTAAGAGTGAGAACTCACTGCTGTGAAAATGGCACCAAACCATTCAAGGGGATCTGTCCCTGTGGTCCAAACACCTGCCATCATTCCTCATGTCCCTCACTGGGTAACAAATTTCAACATGAGACCTGGTAGGTACAAAAAATAACATACTCAAATCGTGGCACTGACCTCTTGGTTATTAGGCTATTCGAAAATGTTCCAAGTGGGATCCCATGGCAGGATCTCTATATTTGCTGCTCCCTGTCAAGGTACATTCTCACTTCAGGATATTTGCAAGGGTTGCTTCCTTTCCCTTTAGTCTCTCTGCTTGTAGAGAGCTACCTACATTATTCACTTGGTCACCTTCCTTTTTTTTTTTTTTTTTTTTTGAGGCCGAGTCTCACTCTGTTGCCCAGGCTGGAGTGCAGTGGTATGATCTCGGCTCACTGCAAGCTCCGTCTCCCGGGTTCAAGCGATTTTCCTGCCTCAGCCTCCCGAGTAGCTGGGACTACAGGCTCTCGCCACCATGCCCAGCTAATTTTTGTATTTTTAGTAGAGACAGGGTTTCACTATGTTGGTCAGACTGATCTCAAACACCTGACCTTGTAATCCGCCAGCCTCAGCCTCCCAAAGTGCTGAAATTACAGGTGTGAGCCACCGCACCTGGCCCACTCAGTCACCTTCTTAATCAATGTGCTCAAATGTTACCTTCTCAAGGAAGCCAGCCTTTCAGCCCTATTTAAAACTGCAATCCTATTCCCACTCCCCACACATGCAAACTCACAGACTCTTGTCCTTGTCTACTTTGCTTTTCTTTCTGAAATGTATTATTTTCTAACATACAACATAATTTAATTATTTATTTATTTATGGTCTCTCACCTGAGTGTGAGAAGTTGGGACCTGTTGCATCCCCAGTGTGTAGAAGAGTTTTGCTACATAATTACTAATCAATAAACATTCAACAAATGTTTTTGTTCTAATTTTTTTCTTTTAAAAATATCATCTTGCCTTTTCATTTGTGTTGTTATTTCTTGTCTTTCAGAGATGTATGTGCAATTCGGTTTTCCGGAAGCTCCCCCCAGCCCTCTTCTCTGTACCAGACAAGGGCAGAAGTCATGTTTCACAAGGTGTCAGAAGCCTTTGTCTGTTTAGGAGAAAGCATTTTGAAACAGTCCAATAATTTTCTGTGCCTGATGACTCATTATCTGGCATAATTTTTCTCAGCACTTGGCAACATTATGAAGCAACTATTCTATAACTGATCCCAGGGTGACTCTGCCACACCCCATATCCTAATATAAGGAGGTCTTCCTGTCTGTCTGATTCTTGGACTGTGGTATCTAAGTTGCATGAGGCTCTCTCTCCTCCTGGTTTTCTGACCTAGAAGGAAAGCTTGCCTTATGTCCCCTGCTTGTTTGGGACACACATCGCATGCAGAATTTCTTTCAGTGATTTGCTTGTTCTCTGATAGAGTATAAAAAACTTGAGTTGACTCCTGCCTTGCTACGCTTCCAAAATGATTACAGCTTCTCCTGCTCCATTCGGGCAGATTTGCCTCTTTCAACTTATGTGTGTTTCTCTAGAATTTATCCTTTAAGCCTTCGGAATGTGCCATGTTGTTTACATGATAAAAATATGAAAGCAAAAGAAAAACGTGACTTGATAGAATTTAATTTTGCCTCTATTACGAATGCAGTCCTGCTACAAATCTTTGGCTGCTGTTTGGAAAGATGAGACTATCCGGGGCCAAGGTCAGGGCTGTGATATAGATTGTGAATATCTCCAAATAGTCAGAGTAGGGAGGTGGCATCAAAGGCATAACAGTGTTTTCTCCAGAGGGGAACATACAATTGCCAAAAAGGAGGATCATCTCAGCTGCACTAATCTCCTCTCTCCTTTCTTATCCCTTGTGTAATCTGGAATTGGCTGTGCTGGCCTTGCATCTAATGAGCAGGGAGAGAAATATCTCTCTTTTGTGCTCTTGTAACGATGAAGAAATTTCAGGGAATAGGCCCTATAATAGTCTAGCCTGTCTGGTAAATTCTACTTTGACAGAAAGCTTTCAACCATTTAGGGTAAATTCTTCCTCTATGGTCAGGAATTTACTCACAAACATTGGAATCAATGTAACATTTTCCATATCCTGCACAATAGTTACCTCTTAAATCTCTATTTAAAGACTGTAGATTAGACACATAAAAATATTTTGATTCTTAAACCCAGACTTCTGTGGTAGATACATAGATTAAAGTAAAATAAATGAATAATAAATTCAACAGTTGTCTCAAATTTATTCTTGCTCAAAAATATGGAAAAGTCACATGGGTATATAATGTTAAATGAACCAAATCGTTTAATGATTCTCTCAGCACATGCTTGTATAATTCAGATTTTCTCCTGTGCCTCTTCACGGTTTAGATGGTATACAAATTCTTAATCTCTTCATTACATCATCAGCATTCAAGATAATGAGGTTTTGACATCTCTAAAAGGGAATAAACCTAATGAAGAAACCACATACACAAGTCAAATTACATTTAGATGTTTTTCCTACTTATCACCAGAAGTAAAGGTGTAATTTAATATGGATTTTTGATTAAAAACAGATGGCTCACATCTGTTCTCAAAATGGGAAAAAATTATTTTAAGTGAAAATTGTAAGTCACTGGGATAATATCTGATAAGGAAGAAATGCTGAATGTATTTTGATTCTGTTTCCATGGATTGTCTCTGAATAAAAGTAATTACATTTTTAGAACAATATCCTTGTAGGAATCATGCCATGTTCCAAGTGATTTCAGAGATTTGTTGTGGCCATTCTCAGACAACACAGTCTTGTCCGGGCACATATGAGGAGTTCCAGAAAGACCTCAGCAAGACCCAAAGAATAAGAAGCTGAGAAACTTGAAGAGAAAGTGAATTTCATATAGTTTGGGTGAAATAAGGTCCTCTGTTAGAGACAGATTTTAAAGTGGACCCGGTGATCCCTGCCTCCTGGAACTCACAGCTTTGTGCCATCATCTTCCCTGGGGTATGGCGGGAACCATGAATGCTTCTATTCAATAGCGTACGGCAAAGTTGACAGGATGTATGTGATTACCGTACACGATTATGTTGCATAAACCTGCGGCATTTATATTGGGAAGAGAATGTCTTCCTCGTTGTCCTGGAAGAAGCTAGCTGCCATGTTGTATTGCCACATTGAGGAGGCAGTGAGTTGAGGGTGGCCTCTGTCCAAAAACTAGAAAGAAACTGAGACCGCTCTCACTTCACAGCCTAAAAGTAGTTAAATTCTGCAAGCAACCACATGAGATTAGGAGGTGATTTTCCCCAATCAGATCTCAGATGAATCTGAAGCCTTGGCCAACACCCTGATGGCAGGTTTGAGACTGCGTCAGAGAGCCCTGCTAACCAAAGCCTGCACTCCTGATCTGCAAAAGTGTGATATGATAGATGGATGTTATATTAAGTCTCTAAATTTGTGGTAATATTATTAGGTAGCAAGAGATAACTAATACAGTCATTTTTTTTCCATTCTATACCTAATGAGCTATTCATTGCCTTTTTAAAAAGTCAATGCTTGGCAATGGTGTTGCAGGAGACAGGTGAAGATCCATTTGAATGGTTCAAGGCTGCAGAGATGTCAAGCCTTCTCTTCCTCTTTGTGTAATGGTGGTAAATAATTTTTCCAAATTACCAATGCTAGAACTTTTGTAAGAAGCCATGAGAATAAAGGTGGCCCCAACTTACAAAGGTTTGACTTAATTTTTCAACTTTAAAATGGTGCAAAAGTAATATGTATTCAGTAGAAATCACACTTTGAGCATACATCCAACCATTCTTTTTCCCTTACTGTATGGTATTAAATGGATTACACGAGATATTCAACATTTCAGTATAAAACGTGCCTCATATAAAATTATTTTGCTCAACTCTAGGTTAAAGTGTTTTGAGCACATTTAAGGTAGGCCAGGCTAAGCTATTAAGTTCAATAAGTTAGATATATTAAATGTATTTTTAACTTATGATATTTTCAACTTACAATCGGTTTATTGAGACTTAAACTCATCAGAAGAAGAAATAATCTCTTTACCTCATTGATTCAACTTACATCAAGAACAGTGAAGACACATAGGTATGTCAAGGATAGTGAAGACGGCCAGGGTGGTGGCTCATACCCATAATCCCAGCTTTTTGGGAAGCCAAGGCAAGAGGATCACTTAAGCCCAGGATTTCGAGACCAGCTTTACAACAAAGCAAGACCCTGTCTCTACTAAAAATAATTTAAAAAAATAGCCAGGTGTAGTGACACATGCCTTTAGTTCCATCTATTGGGAGTCTGAGGTTGGAGGACTGCCTGAGACTGGGAAATCAAGCTTGCAGTGGGCTGTGAGTGTGCCATTGCACTCCAGCCCGGGTGACAGAGCAAGACCCTGTCTCAAAAAACAAAACAAATCAAAAAAGATCGTGAGATATATAGGAAGCATTCTTCTGCTCTGTAGGATTCTGTGAATGCAACATTTCTTCAGGCTGCCGAGAACATAAAGGAACATAAAGAGCAACATCTCTGAAACCAACGGTGCACATTCGTTTTAGAAGATACCACTTTGAGGCACAGGTAGGCATGGGACTAAGAATACATTCCAAATGTGTGGCTCACAGCAGATTTTTTTTTTTTTTTTTTTTGAGACAGAGTCTGGCTCTGTCGCCCAGGCTGGAGTGCAGTGGCTGGATCTCAACTCACTGCAAGCTCCGCCTCCTGGGTTCCCGCTATTCTCCTGCCTCAGTCTCCCGAGTAGCTGGGACTACAGGCGCCCGCCACCTCGCACGGCTAGTTTTTTTTTTTTTTTTTTTTTTCAGTAGAGACGGGGTTTCACCGTGTTAGCCAGGATGGTCTCGATCTCCTGACCTCGTGATCCGCCCGTCTCGGCCTCCCAAAGTGCTGGGATTACAGGCGTGAGCCACTGCGCCCGGCCTCATAGCAGATAATTAGGTTGAAAGCAACAACAGGCTATGAGAATTTTAACAGTGAAAATTCTTATTTGGTGATGAATACATTCTAGAGTAAATCACATATTAATTCATAATGTATTCATTATAACTACTTAGAATTGTATTTATAATTTATCAGTTTCATTTTTAAAAACTTTAAAAAAGTATATCTATAAATTATTTATTTTCTAGATTATAGAATCAATTATGTTTTTTTAAGATACGTACTAGCACAAATTTGTTTAATTAGGTTAAGGATTTAGTATGCAACTCTATGAAAATAGAAATTTTCTATAGGCTCTTTATCTTATTTAAAACTTTTTATTTAATGCATTTCTTCATGAAAATATCTCATCTGTAAGGTACTATAAATTATATTTTTGTCATTTTTATTTCACTTTCTCCTTTGTAGAGAATGCCTACAAGATAATGGATTGATGTACACAATACCATCAGTGGAATTTGTATAACTTTTAGCAGATATGCACTTAAGATATTTTACACAATAGCACATGGCAAAAAGTTAGATAATTGTAAATTGTTACATTGTAACATGCAAAATATTGTATGTAAATTGTTCCATAATGTTATGGAAGCTAAAAAGAAACAAAGTGATGAATAATTTTGTTGAGAAGACAAGAAACATATAGTTTAAATTTTATAAATCAAATGTTGTATATCACTGCTGTATTATTAAAGTATACTATTCAAAATATCATCTAATACGACTAGTCAGTATACACAACAGGAAAGACAAAAGGTACTGCGGAGATTGCAGATGACTGCCTGGTGCACAGACTCCTAATCAAATCATAACCCTCTGCATTACTCACGGTCAAATCGACTTTGGCATTTGGCTTGCTGTCTCCTCCAGCATTGATGTGAGTCTCCATGCACAGGTCTCTTAAACGGGGAGGAATAATGGATTTAAACATTGAAAATAATGCATGACCCATGGAGAATAAGAGTCAGGAGCTATGTTTCTTATTATAAACTTTTTTTTTCACATTTGTGATGTCTCCCAAGGATGTACTGATTTCACATGAAGCGGTAACGATATTCTTCATGCTCACCCCTCTGCATGATCTGCCTTTTCATAATTGATGTGTTAATTAATAGACCCACTTTCTCAATTCTGACCAGAAAACACAAGGGGAAACCTTGAGAACAGATAATTTGGAAAGTCACTTATTTCTCGGGCATCCACAGCTACTCTCTTATTCTGTTCCTACTCCTTTCCTGAATACATCTCATCTATTTATTGCAAAGTTTATTGTTTCTTGCCTTTGTTTGAACAGAGTCACAAATACAGAAATCCTACAACCTTATATGCTATTTTATACTTTAAAAGTATTTAGCAGATACAAACTTAAAAATGCCTCATGCAGGCCAAAAACAGGAGTGTAGGAGAACTTAGAAAGAAACTAGAACCAACACTGTAAATCCCTTGGCCTTTCTTTCCATGGTTTTTTGTTTGTTTGTTTGTTTTGTTTTTTTCTCTCCTGGTTTCTCTCTCTCTCTCTCTGTTATTTTCCGCTTCTACAAGAGCATTTTTTGCTTCCCTGGATTACAGAGCAAAACAGGCCTTTCTATATAGATGCAATACTCAGGATTTTGCCTTATAATTTCAGCCATGCGAACTGGCCAATTGCTCCTAATTACAAATTTATGGAGATACAAGGTGATGAACCAGCTTGGAAAAACATCCATTGCTGGTTTAAATAGAGATGGCCAAGAGGATGAGCCAGGGTGAAATATGATATAGCTCAGAGCAGATTTCCAGATAAATACCAGCCTGACTATAGTGTAATCTGATTTCACATATGAATCAAGAAACACTATTTTAGTGTCATGATTTTAAAAGTGTGAGCACATTTATCCTTGCATCTTTTGCTACTGTGGTTTTGAACACAGCAGTGTGTACTAGCTCTCAGAAAGGCACCTGATTTTGGCCTCTTCGCTTTCACATTCACAAATGTGAAAAGTGAGAGTCAGGTACAGACTGAAGTTTGATCCCATTTTGCTTTGCTTCTTTTGCTTGGCAATGTTGATTACCTTTTGGTTCACTGAGTGCTCAGTGCAATGTAATAGGAGACGTGGGACAATTGCTTGAATCAGGTTATTTTGTAAACTAATGAGATGGTTGGTGAATAGTAAGTGGAAAAATGACACATGAAACACAAGAAGAGAAGCCATTAAGACACAGAAAAATGTTTACAAATATTTTATTTTTAGAAGATAAATGGGCTAGGTAGGGTGCAAGGTAACTCTTCCTTCTCTCATTAAATCTATGTTACCCACTAGGCTTTTGGATTTAGACTTTATATTGTGTTCTGAGAAAACTGAGGTTACCCCAAGACATGGAAAAGCAAGTACAACCAAAACAATCCAATCACATTCACCTTAAAAGTATTAGGTTATTATAGGTATCCTATTAAACTCATTCATTAACCTTTCTCTTTATTAGAAAACAACTTTGAAAATCATAATACAAATATATTAGAAATTTAGTTATATTTTCATTAAGTTTTCAATTCCTTTCTATAAATTATTATAGTATTGTAATCATATAAAAATAGGATAAGATTTAAAAGCCGTTAATACAAAATCTGAAAATAAAATTGAAACATTTTTAAGTGACTTATTTTTCTGAATTGACTAAAGGCTAAAAAGATATACTGAAATTATGTAAATTATCTCCTATGCATAGAGCAATAAACTGAAATTTTAATTCATTATATATACTAAAAAAATCACCATAGTTTTGACGATAAATTTGTATGCTTCACCTGTTGTTAATAGTCAAATGTGTATCATAGAATATATCAAATATAAGAGTCACATTGAAGAAAAAAGCCTGCTTAAAAAATTCGCTTATATTCTGATTTTGTGCTAGTTGACTATTCACTGAATGGGTTTAATTTTAAACTGAAGCATATTCAAAAAGTCTGAAAAGAAAATGGACTCCTTTTCATTTTAGATGTCATTGAAATGAAAATACTGTACTGAAGTCCTGGATAAGTGATTTCTTTTCATAAGGTTAAATATCTGCCAAGAATATTAGCAGAGTTTTCTGAAAATTGTCATTTAAGTGCTATCACTGCCAAAAAAAACAACACAAGGGAATGAAGCTGGTATTGTCTGAGAATCACAATGTCATGACATAGAATTACTGTGATCCTGTTGCGGCTGGGCCGTCACTACTGAGGTTTATTTTAAGGAATTTGATAAAGCAATTTTTACTGTTACTGTTTAGTAATATGCTTACATACTTGAACACTGCCCTATAAACTGATAATCTATGGGGTGAGATATAGTATAAACAGATCGTTGCCACACAATGTGCTGAGTGCTGAGAGAAGAATCAGCGAAGCCCTCTAGAGTATGAGGTAGGAGACTAAGAGAAGGCCTCACAGAAAGACAATTCTTGGATTGAATTTGTTTTAACTTTTATGTTAGGTTCAGGGGTACATGTGCAGCTTTGTTATACAGGTAAATTGAATGTTACTGGGATTCGCTGTATGGATAATTTTGTCACCTGGGTAATAAACATAGTACCCAATAGGCATTTTTTTCTGATCCTCTCCCTCCTCCTAACCTCTCCCCTCAAGTAGGCCCTAGTGTCTGTTTTTACCTTCCCAGCATCCATATGCTATGGTTGTTTAGCTCCCGCTTATAAGTGAAAATATGTGGTTTTCACTTATAAGCAATTTGATAAAGCAATTTTTAGTGTTACTACTTAGTAACCTGCTTACATACTTGAATATTGCCCTACAAACTGATAATCTGGTGGATTAGATATAACATAAACATCTTGTCACACAATGATCCTAATGCACATTCCTAACACACAATGAATGTTTTTCTGTTTCAGGGTGAATTCACTTAAGACAGTGGCCTCTAGCTCCATTAACGTTGCTGCAAAGGAAACAATCTCACTGTTTATTACTGAGTAGTATTCCATGTTGTATATGTACCATATTTTATTTAATCTACTGTCGATGGACATTTAGGTTGATTTTATGTCTTTCTTTTTGTGAATAGTACTGCAATGAACATACACATGCATGTATATCTATGCAAACAATTTATATTGTGTATGGTATATACCCAATATTGGGTTTTCTGGGTCTAATAGTAATTCTGTTTTTGGTCTTTGAGGAATTGCCACACTGTCTTTCATAATGTTTTGCTAACTAATTTACACTCCCACCAACACTGTATACATGTTTCTTTTCTCCACCACTCGCCAGCATCTGTCATTTTTTGGGTTTTTAGTAATAGCCTTTTTGAATGGTGTGAGGTGTATCTCATTGTGGTTTTGATTTGCATTTCCCTAGTGATAAGTGATATTGAGCTTTTTTTCATATGCTTGTTTGCCTTCTGTATGCTTTCTTTTGAAAAATGCCTGTTCATGTGTTCATGTCCTTTGCCCACTTTTTAGTGGTGTTGCTTGTTTTTTGCTTGTAAATATGTTTAAGTTCCTCATAGATTCTGGATATTTGACCTTTGTTTGATGCAGAATTTGCAAATATTGTCTCTCATTCTGTAAGTTGTCAGTTTACTCTGTTAATAGTTTCTTTTGCTGTGCAGAAGCCCTTTATTTTAATTAGATTCCATTTGTCAATTTTTGTTTTTGTCGTATTAATAATTGCTTTTGTTGTCTTCATCAACAATTATTTTCCAAGTCTTACCTCCAGAATGATATTTCCTAGGTTATCTAACAGAGTTATTATAGTTTTAGGTTTTACATTTCAGTTTTTAATCCATCTTGTGTTTATTTTTGTATATTGTATAAGGAGGGGGTCCTGCTTCAATCTTCTGCATATGGATAGTCAGTTATCTGAGAACATTTTATTGAGTAGGGAGTCATTTCCCCTTTGCTTAATTTTTCATCTATGTTGAAGATGAGATGGTGGTAGGTGTGCAGCATTATTTCTGGGTTCTCTATTCTGTTCCACTGCTCTGTGTGTTTTTCTACTGGTATCATGCTGTTTTGGTTACTGTAGCCCTGTAATATAGTTTAACTTTGGGTAACACACTGCCTCCAGCTTTGCCCTTTTTGCTGAGGATTGCTTTGGCTATTCAGACTCTTTTTTGGTTCCACATGATTTTTCAAATAACTTTTTCTAGTTATGTAAAGAATATCATTGGCAGTTTAAATGAAATAGCATTGAATCTGTAAATTTCTTTGGGCACTATAGCCATTTTAAGGATATTGCTTCTTATTATCCATAAGCATGGAATGTTCTTCCATTTGTTTATGTCATCTCTGATTTCTTTGAACAGTGTTCTGTAGTTCTCATGAAAGAGATCTTCCACCTCCCTTATTAGCTGTATTTCTAGGTATTCTTTTTGTGGCAGTTGTGAATGGGATTGTGTTTCTGATTTGCTTCTTGACTTGGATGTTACTGGCATATAGGAATGCTATTGATTTTTGTACACTGGTTTTGTATCTTGAAACCTAGCTGAAGGTGTTTATCAGATTAAGGATCTTTTGCATAGAGACTATGGAGTTTTCAAGATGTAGAATCATATCATCTGCAAACAGGGATAGTTTGACTTCCTGTCTTTGTAATTGGGTAGTTTTGATCTCTTTTTCTTGCCTAATTGTTCTGGTTAGGACATCCAATATTATGTCGAAGAGGACTGGTGAGAGAGGGCAT
Source organism: Macaca nemestrina (assembly GCF_043159975.1). Taxonomy (NCBI): domain Eukaryota; kingdom Metazoa; phylum Chordata; class Mammalia; order Primates; family Cercopithecidae; genus Macaca; species Macaca nemestrina. Next base: position 162,196,472 of record NC_092128.1, on the reverse strand, counting down.
CCTTGCCTTGTGCCAGTTGTAAAAGAGAATACTTCCAGCTTTTGCACCTTCAGTATATAATGCTGACTGTAGGTTTTTCATAGGTGGTTCTTAATATTTTGAATTATGTTCCTTGAATACTTAGTTTATTGAGGGTTTGTAACAAATAAATGTTAAAACATATCAAAAACCTTTTTACCATCCATAATCACATGGTTTTTGTTTTTAGCTTTGTTTATGTGATAAATCACATGTTTTGATTTATGTATGTTAAAACAACCCTGCATCCCAGCAGTAAAGCTTACTTGAATATGATGGATTAGCTTTCTGATGTACTGCTGTATTCAGTTTGCTAGTATTTTGTTGAATGTTTTTACATCAATGTTCCTCAAGGATATTGGCCTGAAGTTTTCTTTTCTTGTTGTGTCTCTGGTAGGTTTTGGTATCAGAATGATGCTGACGTCAAAGAATCAGTTGGGGAGATGTCCCTCCTCCTCAAGTTTTTAGCATAGTTTCAGTAGGAGTGGCACCAGCTCTTCTTTTACATCAGGTAGAATTCAACTGTGAAACCATCTAGTCTCGGGCTTCTTCTGATTGGTTGGATTTTTATTACTGATTCAATTTCAGAACCAGTTATTGGTCTGTTCAGGAATTAAATTTCTTCCATGTTCAATCTTGAGAGGTTGTGTGCCCAGGAATTTATTCATGTCCCAAACTTTCTCATTTGTGTGCATAGACATGTTCATAGTAGTTTCTGTTTTCTTATTTTTATTGTATTTCTGTAAGGTTAGTGGTAAAGTCCCCTTTGTCATTTCTAAGTGTGTTTCTTTGAATCGTCTTCCTTTTTTTCTGTATGCATCTAGCTAGTGGTTTATCTATCTTACTATTTTTTTCAGAGAACAAATTCCTGAATTTATTGATCTTTTGGATGGTTTTCATGTCTCAATTTCCTTCAGTTCAGCTCTGATTTTGGTTATTTCATTTCCTCTGCTAGCTTTGAGATTAGTTTCCTCTTGCTTCTCTTGTTCTTCTAGTTGTTTTATGGGGTTGTTATTTGAAACCTTTCTAACTTTTTGATGTGAGCATTTAGTGCTATAAACTTCCCTCTTAACACTGCCTTCCCTGTGTCCCAGAGATTCTGATATGTTATCTTAGTTCTCACTAGTTTCAAAGAATTAACTGATGTTTGCCTTAATTTCATTTTTTACCCAAATGTCATTCAAGACCATGTTATTTAATTTTCATGTAATTGTATGGTTTTGAGTGATTTTCTTACTATTGGGTTGTATTTTTATTACACTGTGGTGTAATAAAATACTGAATATTGGCCCTCAGTCTTTTCTAGCATGTAGGATTTCTGCAGAAAAGCCTGCTGTTAGCCTAGTGAGGTTCCCTTTGTAGGTGACCTACCCCTTCTCTCTACCTTCCTTTAACAATTTTTTCCTCTCATTTTGGCCTTGGAGAATCCGCTAATTATGTGTTTTGGGAATGGTCTTCTTGTGTAATATCTTGCAGCCATCTTCTGCATTTTCTGGATTTGAATTTTGGCGTCTCTAGTGACACTGGGGAAGTTTACATGGATCATATAATGAAATATGTTTCTAAGTTGCTTGCTTTCTACTTGTCTCTTGCAGGGATGCCAATGAGTCAATTTGGTGTCTTTATATAATCCCATATTTCGTGGAGGTTTTGTTCATACTTTACAATTCTTTTTTCTTCAGTTTGTCTGACTGAGTCATTTCAGAGAGCCAATCTTCAAGCTCTGAGGTTTTTCCTTAGGTTGATCTACTCTGCTGTTAATAATTGCAGTTGCATTATGCAATGCTTTTAGTTTGTATTTCAGCTCTATGAGATCAGTTTGGCACTTTTGTGACTCAATAATGGCTATTTTGTCCATCCATTCTCATTTCATTTTATTATAGTTTTTACCTTCTTTGGATTGGGTTTTGACATTCTTCTGAATCTTGATTATTTTCTTTGCTATTCATAGTCTGATTTTTATTTATGTCATTTCAGCCATTTCAACCTGGTTAAGAACCCTTGCTGGGGAATTAGTGCAACCATTTGGAAGAAAGAAGGCATTCTGGCTTTTGGAATTGCCAGAGTTCCTGTGCTGTTTCTGTGTCATTTGTGTGGGCTGATGAATTTGCTGTCCTTTCGATAGTTTTTTTTTTTTTTTTTTTTCACTTTGCTTCATTGATGGCCTTGGGGGTTTGATTATGGTATAGAGGGAATTCAGTTGACTGGTTTTCATTCTTGTCCACCCCTGGGTCATGGAGGAGCCCTCTGTGATTACAGTCTCCATGCCCACATTTCTTTTGTTGGTTATTCTGGTCCATGTGGTTCACGTGGCTCCCTCAGGCAGAGGCTATGGCTGACAGACAAGCTGTATCTTTGTTAGGTCAACCCTGATAGGCTGTTCATGTGCTTCCTGGGGAAACCCAGGGTTGCTCCTGTCCACAGAATTCATGTGGAGGCAGGACTGCTGCATTGGAAGCTCTAGCAGATGTGGCCCAATCTGACTATGGGAGTTGGGCGTGGATGAAGTTACATGCCTTGCCAACTGGGTATTTCCAATGCAACAAGAGGCTGAATTCCTCAGCAAATTCTGGCAGAAGTAGGACCACTGTATTCTTAGTTCCCGCAGGTGTGGCTCGCCTGGCTATAAATGGCAGGGGTGGATGAGTGTGCCTACCCTGCCATCCAGATGCTTCCTGGGACAACAGAAGGCTGTGTTGACTGGCTAAGTTCTCACGGAAGCAGGGCCACTGGGCTAGAAGTTCTAGCAGGCATTACCCACCTGGCTATCAGAGGCAGGGTTGAGTGGGGTCACCTGTTCTTCTGTCTGGGTGCTACCTGGGACAGGAAAAGGCTGCGCCCAGTGGCTGAACTTACACAGAAGCGGGGCGCTGGCCCAGAAGTTCTAGTAAGTGTTACCCAGCTGGGTAAAGTGTCATATGCTCTGCTATCTGAGTGCTGGTGTTTTCCAGAACTATAGGAAGCTGCACCCTCTGGCCCACTGAACTGCAAGCTCTGGGAAGCAATTGCCCACCTTGCTAGCAGTGGCAGGTGGTGGGCTGAGTTGCATACTCTGCTGTTCTGGTATTCCCGGGACAACAAGAAGCTGTTCCCTTTAGCTGAGCTCAGATAGAAGTGGAGCTGCTGAGCCAGGAGCTCTAGCAGGTGTTGCCCACCTGGCTACTAGTGACAGAGGCAGGTGGAGTCATGCACTCTGCAATTCAGATGTTTCCTGGGACAACAGAAAGCTGTGCTCTCCAGCTGAGTTCACACAGAAGTGGTACCACTGGGCCAGACATTCTAGCAAGCATTGCCATTTTGGCTCTCAGTGGCAGGGGTGGGTGGAGTGGCTAGTCGAATTTTGGCTGAAGTGGGACTGCTGGGCCAGAATCTGACATTGAGCCCTGTCCAGCAAGGAAGGGTGGAACAATCTTACTGCTCTCATGTACTGCAACTACGGCCTCTATTGAGGCTATGAAGCTGGTGCTGCTCTGCTCCAGGGCTAAAGTTTTGTAGAGGTCCTTTGGACTTGAAGGTTGCCCCTGCAAAAAGTCCAGGTGGCGGAGCCTCAGTCTTGAAGTGCAGTGGAGGGGGACTCAGGGGATACTCCTGTGCCCAGCATTGCACACGTCCCTGTGGAGAGCTTGAATCTCCCTGGGGCCTCTCATTTATCTTCTCTTGTGTTGGAGAGGTTCTCCTGGTTCCACACTGAGTCCAGACAGTCTGGTGCCCAACTTCGCTCCTATCTGATCTCCGAGTGCCCCTGCTGCCTTGAGGGATCCTGATGTGTTCTTTTACATGATTGGCCTGCAGGGTCAGTATTCACTAGCCCTTTTGTTTCCTCTCTATGAGAGTGGCACATAAAACCTGCTTCTAGTACACCATCTTGCCTTGTTCCCAAAATATCTGGATTGAATTTTTAAGGTAAGGAGGACTTTGGTAAGCCAAGAATTTTCTGAGAAGAGGGGAACAGGGAAAAGGCAGAAATGTTCTAACAACCTCAGAGAGTTAATATAAAGACATTTGGCGCAGTTCACAATCAGACATTTTGCCTTAAAGATCCATTTGCAGTCATCGGGAATTTGTATTAGAAGAACCTTTCCTCATAACTAGTAGAAGAGCTCATGATCAACAGGGGAGCTGCAAACTAAATTGGGGTTTCAGAGGAGAAGGTCCCAGATATATGTATTTTTAAATAATTATTCAGGAGAGTCTGATGCTTATTGCAAACATAAAATTATGACGTCAAAGCAGTATTGTCTAGTATAATTATGTGATTTTTTTTAATGTAAAATTTCATGTCACAAATTTGCTTTATATATGGGCCAAACTTAATCCCATTGTGACTGTGAATGTATGAGGATATAAACTTGATATTTAAACAAACTACAGTGTTCCCTGATGTCTATGTGAGAACAGAGATTTTTTTTAATGCGATATTTCTGATTTCTGAGGTTCTCTCTCTCTTTTTTTTTTTTTTCTTTTTTTTTTGAGACAGAGTCTTGCTCTGTCACCCAGGCTGGAGTGCAGTGGCACGATCTTGGCTCACTGCAACCTCTGCCTCCCAGGTTCAAGCAATTCTGCCTCAGCCTCCCAAGTAGCTGGGATCACAGGCACGTGCCACCACTCCCGGTTAATATTTTGTATTTTTAGTAGAGACAAGGTTTCACCATTATGGCCAACTTAGTCTCAAACTCCTGACTTCAGATGATCTTCTTGCCTCAGCTTCCTAAAGTGCTGAGATTACAGGTGTGAGCCACCATGCCAGGCCTGGTTCTATTTTTTAATAGTTTTATTGAGTGATGATTAATATACAATAAAACCCACATATTTAATGTGCACAATTTGATGAGTTCGGACATACGAAAACACCTTTAATACCATCACTACAATCAAGATAATAGACATATCCAACATTTCCGTGTGACTCTGGTTTCTTAATCAATGTAGTTTTTAATTTCTATATTTTATATATTTTTATATAATTTATAAAATTTTATATATTTTATATAATTTATATATTTCTTAATCAATATAGTTTTATATTGAATTCTAAATCAATATGTTATTAAGAAAACAGACAAACAAGAAATCTTATTAAAATATATTGATTGTGATGGTCTGCTGCATTTTCTATTTGGCTTGACCTGAAATTTTGATTAATACCTGTAGAAGCCGTGGACCAGCACCTTTTTCATGAGGTCATATTCTTTGACACAAGTTTAAAGGGCTTCAATAATGTTTTTACAGATAGTTTAGATTAGTGTGAAGGGACCTTGGAGGCCATTTATTTTAACCCATTTTATAGGTGAAAAGCAGCCTCAGGAGGAAAAAAAAAAAAAAAGGAAAAAAAAAAACACCTCACTGAAGTTGACCTGCTTAGTAAAGAAAAAATGGAGTAGAAAATAAACTTAGAGTCTTTAACTAACCACGTAGTCTTCTTCATATGAAATATGTATCCTCACATAAAAAAATTTCTCTTTGATCACTTTTTTTTTTTTTTTTTTGAGACAGGGTCTGTCACCCAGGCTGGAGTGCAGTGGTGTGATGTTGACTCACTGCAACCACTGCCTCCCGCGTTCAGTAGCTGGGATTACAGGCATGCACCATCACAACTGGCTAATTTTTGTATTTTTAGTAGAGACAAGGTTTCCCCATATTGGCCGGTCAGTCTTGAACACCTGGCCTTAAATGATCCTCCTGCCTCACCTTCCTAAAGTGCTGGGATTACAGGTGTGAGCCATTATGTCCAGCCTTGGTGAGACTTTTTAAAATAACATGATAATCGTAAACTTTCTAGAGCAGAAATTGTGTGAGGGACAAATTCACATTTCAAAGTAATTGCCAAGAAACCAAAGAACAAAAACTCACCAGACTTTCTTAACAAAATCTGCTTTTGAGAGGGTGGAATATATTATGTATGAATTCTGAGGTTTGAAAAGTAAACTATTGTCAATGCATTTTTAAATTAATAACATTTAATTTTTTTGCAGGCATTTCAGGTTCACAGTAAAATTGAAGAGGTTCACAAGGTTTCCACATACTTCCTGCCCCCCTTACCAAACACGCATAATCTTCCACACAATGAACATTCTGCACCACAGTGACACATTCGTTAGACTCAATGAGCCTACACTGGCAAACCATTATCATCTAAAGCCCAGGATTTACATTAGGATTCACTTTCGGTATTGTACATTCTATGGGTTTTGACAGAAGCGCAGAAGTATAATGACACGTATTCACCACTGTAGTATCGCAGGGTCATTTCACTTCTCTAAAAATTCTCTGGGCTCTACCTCTTCATTCTTTCCTCCTTCCTAACTTCTGGCAACCATTTATTCTTATACTGTCTCCATAGTTTGTCTTTTCTAGAATGCCATTTAGTTAGAATGATACAACATGTGATCATCCGCCATTAGTTTCTTTCAGTAAGTAATAAATATTTATGTCTCCTCTAGGTCTTTTCGGGGCTTCATTGCTCATTCCTTTTTAGCACTGAATACTATTCCATTGTCTGTATAAAGCAGTTTGTTCATTCATTCAACTACCGAAGCACATCTCGAGTTTTTTAAATTATTGCCAATTATGAAAAGAACTGCTGTAAACATCTGTGTGCAGGTTTCTGTGTGGACATGCTTTTTTTTTTTTTTTTTTTTTTAACTTATTTGGGTAAGTACCAAGCAGGATTGCTGTATCATGTGGTAAGAGTGTGTTTAGCGTTGTAAGAAACTACCAAACTGTCTTGCAAAGTGACTGCTCCATTTTGCATTCCCATCAGCAACAAATGAGAGCTTCTGTTTCTCCACATCCTTACCAGCATTTGATGTTGTCAGTGCTTTGGATGTTGGCCATTCTAATAAATCTGTAGTAGTTGTTTTAATTTTCAGTTTTTTAATGACGAGATTTTTCAATGTATTTTTAATCTCATTCAGGCTTTTTGGTAGACATTTTAGAGGGACTTGAGTTTAGAAAATATTAGTTAAATTTGCCAACTTCTCCAGGAATGTGTTAGCTAGTGATTTATAGAATAATCGAAATGTTTAAAACTTATAAAACGTATGTATTATCTGTTACTAATTTATTGCTTATTATTTCACCAGTTGACCCAACGTTCCTAAACTGAGCTTCCAGCAGGAATTACACCTTCCTTGTGGGGCCTAGAGGCAATAGAACTGCTCTAACTAGCTCTCCTTCTGCTTTCTCAGGCAGGAGACCTTAGACATCTACAGTCTTTACCACTAGGGTCCCTTAAAGTCCTTCAGGCACTAACCTAAGTAAGAAAGATTCCTAGAGGCCACGCAGTCCTATTTCCCCTGAGAAGAAACTGACACTTCTCCCCACTCCCTGTGGCCTGCACAGCTGCTATGTTACATCATCCTGGAACTGAAACAAATGGTAAAGTATATCATGTTCCAGGGACAAGAAGCCACAGCCCTCCTTCAACCCAGAGGCTAAACTGCTGTTGAACCATTTCTTCCCAGTGACCTAACATCCCAGCGCCCATCTGTGAACAACAATTACACCGTTCCCTATAGGACCAAGAAGCAGTGAAAGTGCCCCACCCAACTATCCTCCAGTCTGCTCAGGCAGGAGATTGAGCTGCACACTTTCATCTGGGGAAACGGTGATTTGGTAGAACAACTCCATCTCCCTCTCAGGCACAGCCGCGCCCTGCTTTTAGGAAGCTGACCTGACACTGCATGGCAGAGCTCTGAATCCCAAGAAAATGGTGCCTGGGCTGCCCTCTAGAAGAGTCACACCCATGTGGGCCTGAGCCGCAGTGTCACGTTGCCCACTGGGGAAGCACAGCCTTGGCTGAGCTGAGCAGCTGCACATCCCAAGGCTGAGCTGATGTAATACTCTGCACTCCAGGGAAACAGAGATCTGGCTGAGCTCAAACACTCTGTCTTACAAGTCCAAAAACTCTAGTAGCTTGCTTCCCTGGAGATGGACTCACCTCCTGGAATTTGAGCTGCTGAGACGCTCCTCTCCCCAGGAAAAGGAGTCATCCCTGTGCCCCCTTATGCACCCAGGGCCCAAACTATAGCCAAGCATGCCATTTCTTGGATACTTGTTGCTGCACCTGGCTTCAGAGTCTGAGATACTGCTGAACCCCACAGTGCCAAGATCTGGAGTCTCTACTACCAAGTACTCCTTTTTCCCAAGGGTTAAAGTTGCCATTGAGCCCTACTAACTCAGAATCCTGAATTCCAATGCCCTGTGCCCTATGCTCAAATTTCCGGAGAACCCTTCTTTCCCTGGAGTTGTGCTGTGGCTGCTCGCTGCCTCCCCAGGAGGAAAGTCACATCTACAAGCCAAGCCCCTGAAACCAAGTTGATAGAGAGTACCTCAGATCCTGGTGCTGTGGGATATCTATATCCAACCATGCCACAGACATCAAACCTGACATGCACCCCAAGACAGGTGCCCCAGTAGGTGCATAAGACACTAAGACTAAGACTGCTGCTCCAAGTACCTGCATCTGGAATCCAGTGCTATGGCAGCTGCTTATAGGAAATGTCAGACCTGACATAAAGAGGGGTCCTCTTGTCAAAGTCTCCCCATTGTGGTGAATATGAGAATAGAAGGATCTCAAAATCCCTTGCCACCAAAAACATTAAAAACCTAACCTGCTGTCACTGCTACCACAAACTTCTACAGCTTAGGTCACTGAGGTGCCTGCATCTATTGCTGAGATAGAACCATGAAGAAATAAGAACCTTGAACAGACCAATTAATGTAATGAGACTGAAAAAGCAATAAAAAGTTTCTTATCAAAGAAAAGTCCAGGGCCTGATGGCTTCATTGCTAAATTCTACCAATTATTTAAAGAAGAACTAACACTAATTCTTCTCAAACTCTTCCAGAAAATTGAAGAGGAGGGAATTCTTCTGAACTCATTTAATGAGGCCAGCATTACCCTGATACCCAAGCCAGGCAAAATACACACACACACACGCACACACACACACACACACACACATCTATAGACCAATATCCCTAATAAAGATAGATGCAAAAATCCTCAACAAAATGTTAGAAAACCAAATCCACCAGCACATTAAAAAGATCATTTACCACGATCAAGTGAGATTTATCACAGGGATGCAAGGATGGTTCGACATACACAAAATGATAAATGTGATACACTGGATCCACAGAATGAAAGGCAGATATCATGTGATTATCTCAATAGACTCAAAAAAATTATAAAATTCAATGTAGCTTTATTATTAAAAAAAAGAAACTTCAACAAACTCAGTATAGAAGGAGCATACCTTATCACAATACAGGCCATCTGTGAAAAACTCCCAGATGACATAACCATGAGTGGGAAAAGGTGAAAACTTTTCCTCTAAGAACTGTAACACACAAGTATGCCTTACTTTGACCATTCTTGTGCTAGAAGTTTAAAACAGGGCAATTAGGCAAGAGAAAGAAATAAAGGGCATGCAAATTGAAGAGGAGAAAGTCAAATTATACCTGTTTGCAGGTGACCTCATATTATACACAAAAAACACAAAAGACAACATCAAAGAACTCTTAAAACTGATAAACGCATTTAATAAAGTTGCGGGATATGAAATTAACATACAAAATTAGTAGCATTTCCATATGCCAACAGTGAACTAGCAGGAAAAAAAACCCAATAAAGTGATCCCATTTATAGTAGCCACAAAAAATAAAGTGTCTAGATAAAAAATTAACCAAGGAAGCAAAAGATCTTTACAAGGAAAACTAGAAATCAGTAGTGACAGAAATAGAAGAGGTCATAGAAATAAAAAAAAAAATGGTGAAGCACATCCCATGTTCATGGATTGAATTAATATTGTGAAAATGAATGTAATATCAAAAGTGATCTATAGATTCAATAGAATCCCTATTAAAATACCAATTACATTCTTCACAGAAATAGGAACAACAATCCTAAAATTCACATGGAGTCACAGAAGATCCCTGGTAGCCAAAAAGCATCCTGAGCACAAAGAACAAAGCTGAAGGTATCACAATTCTTGATATCAAAATATATACTACAAAGCTATAGTAACAAGAACAGTATGGTATTGGTATAAAAACATAGACCAGTGAAGCAGAATATCAAACCCTCTAAAAAAATCCACAGATTTACAGCTAACTGATTTTTGACAAAAACATCAAGAGCATTCATTGTAAAAAGGATGATCTGTTTAATAAATTGTGTTGGAAAATTTGATATCCATAGACCAAAAAAAAAAAAAAAAAAAAAGAAACTAGATGCCTATCTCTCACGTTATATGGAAATTAAATCAAAATAGATTAAAGAATGAAACATAAGACCAGAAACTATGGAACTAATAGATGTAAACCTTGGGGGAATATTTCAGAACATTGGTCTGAGCAAATAATGTTTGGGGCTTAAAAAAGCACAAGCAACAAAAGCAAAAATAGACAATTTTTTTGGTCTGTTACATCAAACTAAATATATTCAGCACAGAAAAGGAAACAATCAATGGAGTGAAGATACAACCTGTAGAATGGAAGAAAATGTGACGGAGATAGGAAACTCAAACAACTCAATAGCATAAAAACAACAAAAAATCTAATTTAAGAATGGGCAAAAAGATCTGAATAAACATTTTTTAAAATAACACATTTGAATTACCAACAGTTACATGAAAACTGCTCAACGTCATTAACGATGAAGGAAATGCAAATAAAACACAAAATGAGATATTATCTCAACCAATTAACATGGCTATCATCAAAAAGACAAAAAAATTACAGATGCTAGTGAGAATGCAGAGAAACAAGAATGTTATTACACTGCTGGTGGGAATGTAAATTAGTACAAAAAGTATGGAAAACAGTACAAAGATCCCTCAAAAAATTAAAAGTAGAGCTACTGTATGAGCTGACAATCCCAATAATGATTATATATCCAAAAGAAAATAATTCAGTGTATAAAAGAAATAACTGCATACCCATGTATATTGCAGAACTATTCACAATATCCAAGTTATGGAATCAATCTAATTATACATCAATGGATAAATTGATAAAGAAAATGTGGTATTTACACACAATAAATGTTATTCAGCCATAAAAAGGAATTAAATATTGTCATTAGAAAGAATATAGATGGAACTGGGGGACATTATGTTAAGTAAAATAAGCCAGGCACAAAAAGACAAATATTGTATATTCTCACTTATATGTGGGAGGAAAAAAATTGATCTCATGGAAGTAAAGAAGAGAATAATGATTACTTGATCCTGGGAAATGAGGGGAAATTAAGAGAGATTGATTAATGAATACAAAAAGTAGAAGGAATGAATACAGTTATATAGGAGGAATAAATAGTGTTTGGTAGCATACCAGGGTGAGTATATTTAACAATAATTTATGATTTTTCAAAATAACTACAAAAGAAGAGCTGAGATGTTTCCAACACAAATAAATAAAGGTTTGAGGTGATAGATTTGCTTATTACCTTGATTTGATCATTACACATGTTTGTATGTATATGTTTGTATCAAAATATCACATTACCCTATAAAAATGTATAATCACATTACGCTATAAAAATGTATAATCATTATGCATCAATTGAGAAGTCAAAAAACAAGTAGAGAAATCAGATAAAAAAAGACTATGAATGCCAAAAGTGCCCTGTAATGGTGTATGATGATGCTTGTAATGACAGTGTCCACAAAAGCAGTTGATTTGTAGTCTCCCAGAATTTTGTAAAGGTATCTGCCTCCTCATACTCTAATGAAATGTATTATCAAACATTCATCATCTGAGGGAATAGAATATTCATTTTAAAAAACTGACATTTAAGAACCAGTGTATTTGATGATGTTTCTTTATCTCTATTAGCTCCATAAAGTCTATAAAGGCATTGTATTTGAATTTTAAAAAGCAAAAAAAAAAACCAAAACATAACTTCACAGAGACAGGTCCTTCTTATCTTAAAATTCATAGGGAAAGGAATAGAACCCAGAGTGAAAAAGAGAGATAAATCTCAGACTTTGACAAATATGAATAAAAATAAGTGGATTTATGTAAACTTGGACATAGACTAACAAATGGTAAGTTAGTATAAAAAATAAATGCATAATGATCTAAATGCAACAATCTTTTTAAAAAAAGGTTGGTAGGGAGAGTTGTGTTACAAAATGTGACTTGCAACTAGGAGTCCCTGAAGAGCAATCATGTAATCAGTTCAAACCTATGGGAGGAAAAGACTTGAAGCATTAGCATGGTATTAAGATGAACACTCAATGAGTGCAATGTTAAAAAAACTACTATTAACTTCAGCTAACTTCATACATACATATGTACATATATATATATATATACGTGTGTGTGTGTAATTTGTGAAAATTTGTGCACACTCTGAGAGGAAGATTAGTGCACCAAAAGTGCTTTAGTAGTATTTTAGGATAACATAGGTGAAAAGTAAGATTGAGTGATATGGTTTGTATCTGTGTAACCACCCAATTCTCTGTTGAAATGAAATCCCCAGTGCTGGAGGTGGGAATTGGGAGAGGTGATTGAATCATGGGGGCAGCTTCTCATGGTTTAATACCACCCTCCATGGTGCTTTCATTGCAATAGTGAGTTCTCGGGGAATCTGGTTGTTTAAAAGTGTGTGGCACCTTCCCCCTATCTCTCTTCCTCCTTTTCCAGCCATGTGAAGTGCCGGCTCCCCCTTTGCCTTCCGCTATAATTGTTAAGTTTTCTGAGGGCTCCCCAGAAGCTGAGAAGATGCCAGCGTAATGCTTCCTGTACAGCCTGCAGAACCAATTAAAAGATGTTTTCTTTATAAATTACCCAGTCTCAAGTATTTCCTTATAGCAGTGAGAGAACAGACTAATACATTGGGCAAAGGGAGAAGTTGAACCGTGATACACGCTAAGTGATGGACTTCAACGTCCACATGGGGATTTTGGAAGACAGCATGGCCCTTCTGTATTGTCTAACATGTCAGTCAGGAGTCTCACATCACACCAGTCTGACTCACCACTATAAACCATCTTTGCATACAGACATCTCTAGGAAGGAAACATCACCTTGGGCAAGCTGGATCTCTACTGTTGAGAAGAGTAGAATTTCAGAAGAAGGCCAACAGCTAACACCACTCTGGGGCAGCACCTCAGCAGCTCTGGGAGAAAATTCTGCACAGTTGCAGTGAAAAGTTTACTACACAACACAAGGTCTTCTGTTCACTATTTTCTCCTCAGATCTAATTGTTTATATGACTCCAGGAACCACTCCTCAAGGACTGTTGGATGAATTGCTCTTCCTGGAGGAAACCTAAAACAAGAGGATTAATTAGACATTACAGCCCACGTCGATACAACTGGGCTTGAGGCCTCAATAAATATTAATCGTAGAATGTCCCCATGCCATATGATACAACCATTTCCAGAGGGATTAAAAGCAGTAAGTATAAAAATAACACAATATCATAAAAATAAATAGAGACAAAAATATGAACCATCTAAATTTGTGAAATTGTTTAATAGTGTAGTCATAGACAAAGGCATGAATAAGTTTCTTAAAGAAACATTAAATCTGAGGTAAACCACAGTATCACTCAAACAAAAAGTCAAAATACAAATGTCACTCATTATCAACACTTATGACAGTCAAACAGTCAAAGTACCTTAAATCCATATTAAAACTCAATTTCTGATAGAAACATTTTAAATGTAAAGGAGTGGACAATTCTTAATGTAAAAACACTTAAAATACTGTTTCTTTAGTCAACGAAGTGCTTCTCAACTCCAGTTTCACACTTTTGCTGGCTCTTTGTAAATGATCTGTACTCTTTTCACTGTTTTTCCTTGCCAGCTTCCATTAAAGCTTTGCCAGTAAAAGATGCTGGAGAAATATTGTAGGAGAAAACTTTTGCTGCTTGGTCCTCGTGTAACTGCTTTTGCGGTGCACAGGGCCACAGCTCCTGCAGCTCCTGCAGCACTTGCAAATTTTCTAGTACCTAATTTCTGCAGTTCACTGTGGCCAGCAGCTTTCAGTGGCCAACGGTTTTCCCCAGCACTTCCTCAGGGCAGATGATTTCTAGCAGAGTGCTCCCAGCAAGATAATTGTCAGGGAATAGCTGTCCCTGGCATCCTAGGTAGTGCATTTCCAGTCAGTTTCATCAGCATATCACCATAACAACTTATTCACCAGGACCATGCCCTCTCCACAAAAGATGAGATCCCAGCCTTGGGTTGGCAGTAGGGGGCGGAAATTCTTCCTTGGGTTCTCTATCTCAGCCCAAGTGGTAATGGCTCTTTTTATATCTACCATGCCTGTGTTCCTTAAATTAATATTTATTCCATACTAGTCAAACCCTCATTACTCTAATTTCCTGTTATAGTTAATAATTCTTCTTTAAATTTTCCCTTAACTAAGTGGTTTCTCTTTCTTGATTAGACCTAGACTGATACAGAACATGCATTTTTAAATGTCGTCCTCACGGATTCTCAAGTACATTTACATTAAAAAACAGTGTATTGAGGTGTTGTATCTTGAACAAAAAACTATCAGATTTTTTGTAAAATTTTTGTTCTTTAATGATTACAATCTTCTGCATAGCTGGATATGATGAGAGCTATAAATACACCAAAGATAAGTGTATAAATTGCTATAACAATTTATAAAAGCATTTACAATTTTGAATCCAATTTTTTAAATTGCACAGTTTAACTATTTTAAAATTTATTTTAAGAAATAATAATATGTATAAAGTAGCATTTAAATCATTACTGAGGGATGAATCTTGAGCTAAGAAGGCCATATCAACTTACTTTTTAAAACAACCTCAGTGAGATTCAATTTTTATGCCATACAACAGCAGTCCCCAAACTTTTTGGCAAAACAGACTGGTTTCATGGAAGACGATTTTTCCATAGTTTGGGGGTGGAGGGATGGTTTGGGGATAATGTAAACACATTACATTTATCGTGTACTTTATTTCTATTGCTATTACATTGTGATATACAATGAAATAATTATACAATTCACCACCATGTAGAATCAGTGGGAGCCCTGAGCTTGTTTTGCTGCAACTAGATGTTCCCATCTGGGGGTAATAGGAGATGGTGACTAATAATCAGGGATTAGATTACTACAAGGAGCATGTCACCTAATCCCTCACATGTGCAGTTCATAATAAAGTTTGCACTCCTGTGAGAATCTAACGCCACCACTGATTTAACAGGAGGTGGAGCCCAAGTGGTAATAAGAGCAATAAGGAGTGGCTGTAAATACAGATGAAGCTTCATTCACTTGCTGTGGCTCACCTCCTGCTGTGTGACCTGGTTCCTAACAGGTCATGAATTGACATTAGTTCATAGCCCAGGGGTCGGGGTCCCCTGCCATACAATTCACCCACTTAAAGAGTACAATTCAATGTTTTAAGGCATATTTTCAGATATGTGCAACAATTGTCATGATCCATTTTAGAACATTTCGTCATCTCAAAAAGAAACTTCATGTCCTTACTTGGGTATTTACAATAATATTTACTTTATTAAACTAACAACTTAAAACAAAGAGAAAACAGCTAGTCCTTCTTGGCTTTAAGAGCCAGTCATTTCAAGGATCGACCCAAGGTTAAGAAAATAAATTATGAATAAACATAAATAATATATTTGCTTAAGTAATTTAAATTAGATTTTAAAATTTAATGAATTTAATATTCTTAAGGCTTCCAGTGTCAGGTAAACTAAAGAATAGACAAATTCTCATTAAGCACTCAAAAAATTAATTTAACAAAATCTACTAAACTTACCCATTTAGTAAATGTTGTGTTCTCTTTATCACAGTAACATAGTAATTTTACAAACTGACATGTCTTTCAACTTAAAAATCACAAACTGAAAAACAATTAATGTAATTGAAAATGCAAGCATGCTTAATCTTACATTTTGGTAAATTTTACAAACACTTTAAGTTATTCACAATGCCTAAATTTGCACAAACATATGAGACCATGGATATGACTTATTTGAAATTTTCCAAGGTTGGTATATTCACACAAGGGTAACAATGTTATTTTATCAGGGTATTAGGTTATCATCCAAAGCACATATGGTCGAAGTATCAACTCTGTTAAGGATGCTATGGGCCAGAGAAAACAGACCCAAATGCAGTAATGGACTAATTGGAGACAATGTGGAGTGTGTGCTGGGTAAGCATGGTGAATGCGTGTGTTTATGTGATGATGTTTTGGAAATTTTACTTGACTGACATTCTCCGTCTGTCCTAGGGACTTATGACCACAGGGCATTTTTGTTTGTGTTATCGCCTTTCTTTTTCTTTCTTTTTTTTTTTTTCCTTTTTTTTTCAGACAGAGTCTCACTTACTTTGTATTCTCTGGCCCATAGCATCCTTACCAGAGTTGATATTTCAACCATATGTGTTTTGGATGATAATCTAACACCTTGATAAAATAACATTGTTCCCTTTGTGTGAATATACCCTTTGTTGCCCAGGCTGTAGTGCAATGGCACGATCATAGCTAAATCTTTTAGACTATGCATGCTATTTGGAGCTGTCTTCTATTTTTTTAGTCTGTGATTACCTGGACTGCTCTGCTCTCCAGCCAACCTTATTTTCTTATTATCTTCTTATTATCAACCTTATTGATAACAACCTTATTTTCCTCTCATTAACACTGACCTATCTAAATCTTTAAACTTGCAAGATACTTTGGGCCATAGTACAAATGGACCAAAACACATTAAATATTCTAATTACAGTTCTAAAACTCACTTTCTGTGTAATCTCAGAAAAGCCAATTAAATTCTGTATAATTAGGTATATTTATGTCTTATAAATTTTGGAAAATTTAACAATATTTTTAATTTGGGAACCATCAGTCACTGACTCATACAAATAAATCAAATGGAGAGTGGCAAAGACAGAAGATTCCATTCAGAAAATATCTTTGTTGTTATTACTCACATTTACTCTTAAAGTCTCTAACAGTATTTCCTGAATTTTATGATATGAAAATTTTATAATAAAAAAGATTCAAAGCATAGAGATTCTGGTCATACTCTAGAGTCATTCTGATTCTTATTTTCATTCAATATAATATCAAAATCCAGTTATTTACTAAATATCTACTTAGTGCTTGCTAAATGCATGAAACTGTGTTAGTGAAGGCCAAATAATAAGCTTTTATATTCTTCACATTCATTGTTTGCTTTTGATTTTCACATTTCATATATGGAATTGCTTAATATGTACTACAATTAAAGAAGGGAGTA
Organism: Macaca nemestrina; assembly: GCF_043159975.1. Classification (NCBI taxonomy): domain Eukaryota; kingdom Metazoa; phylum Chordata; class Mammalia; order Primates; family Cercopithecidae; genus Macaca; species Macaca nemestrina. Next base: position 162,179,205 of record NC_092128.1, on the reverse strand, counting down.
ACTCATTTTAGGAGAGTCCAACAACTAGAGCATGCATGAGACCTTGGGCACTGCATGGGCTTGTCTGAGGTTTAAAACCTTCATCTTTTTATAGAAATGATTTTTCTAAACTTGTTGAACATTTAATCAAAAATATACTGTTGATAAAAGTGATTATGAAGTGTCAAATAGGAGAGAAATAATGACCCTTTCTGAATTCTATCACAGATACCGTATTCTGCTGACGTCCCAAAATTTTCTGCTTTTTCATTGTAACAGAACCTAAAATTTATTTTGAGAAAATGCCTAGGCAAAAAAATTTATCGTCCTGTTGCACCCTTAAATGGGGGAAAGACTGCTGGCTCCGGCCCTGTGTTTCCAAGGGCCCAGTCCTGGCCACTGCTGACCATGCTCCTTATGAGGTCAGGGCTTTACAGATTCTAAATGAACGTCCTTAGCCCACATCTGCTCTCATCCATGCTACCCAGCATCTTGGAATTTCCTATCCAAATCAACCCACAACTGCCCCAAGGATTATGCAGGCCTTATGGAGCTTTCCTCTTAAGGATAATCCAACAGAGAGTATGTGCACCCCTAGGTGCCAAGATTTGGCTCTTTACATAGGATATGGTTGGAGGCTGGAGTATCTGCACAGGTGTTTTTTGGAGTCCTTATCATGGAAAACAGAGATAGGTGTAGGAACATAAATGGGGTGAACCACCACCCATTAGAAAAGTGTGGGAGGGTGGTATACTTTCTCAGCACTACCAAGATCCTGGACAAAATTCTGAGGAGTCACAGAAGTCTCAAGTTCTCTCCTTATATGTTGTTATTTATGTAAGTGAAGCAAGTTCACTGTGCATCGGTTATCAATTTGTCTGAGTCTGGTGAGATAGAACACACACACCTATAACAAGTTATGTAAAGTAGATTTATTACTTATAGATAGACAGCAATAGACAAGAAAAGTCCAGGATTCATTGAAAGCTGGTGCCCCAAGACTTGGGAAATCTACTCAGGTCAGATGGAGTCATCTATATGGGCACCGTTTGCACCGCAGATGAGGGATCGTGGAAAGCAACCCTTCCTGGGTTTTGCACCCTGAGCATAATGTGACATGCTAGCATAAAGCACTGTAGGACATCCTGTTTCCAGGAGAGACTAGAACAGAACCTGGCCTGTTCCTGGTACTTCCACATGTTCTATGGTTATTCTTGAGAACTACAAATGAGAAAGGGAGTAAACAGAGTTGGTAAAAGGCCATCTGGAGAACTTTCCTGTAATGTATAATTGTCAAGGTGAGAGGCTAAAACTCATCTTACTCAACAATCTTTTGGCTAGATTTACCAATTTTAGATATGTAACCATATGAAATGTAGGCCTCTACATTTATATGCTTGCTCTGGGTCCTAGTAACATCAGAGGCTAGCCAGTCTCCAGCCTCCCTGTGATTACTTGGAACTATGGGATGAGATGTAAACAGTGAACTTAAAATGGAAAAGTCTGTGAGTTCTGTTTTTCTTTCCCAGTTCCTTTCTTCTCTCCTTCTGGTCTCAAAAGACACTTACATCAGACCATTTGATTTTGCCCCATGTGAGGCTCTGTGGTTTTTTTCCATTTATTTGTTGTTGTTTCTTACTCTTATTTGTTGCTCAATGTTTAAAACCTCTGTTCACAGGTTAGATGGTAGCTATGAATGTATTTTCAAATCACCCACAAATTTTTAAAATTTAATTTCTTCTATTGAGCCCACTAGGTAAGTTTTAATTTTTCGTTATAAAAAACATCCAAGTGTGCTTAAATTATCTCATGTGGTATGCTACAATAATAAAATAGCTGTTTTAAATAACTGATTTGATCATTCCAATAACTAAGGTATCTTACAGCTGGCCTGCGTTGATTGACATTTCCTTGAGCTTTAATAAAATGTCTCTGGTTGTTTGTATATCTAATGATTTTGGATTTTGTGTACATTCTGGGTACTTTTATGACATCCGGGAGAATGTTTTTTTCTTTATTGTTTATTCATTTTGTGCATAAATCCATTTAAGTTTAAGCCACAAGTTGTATCTTGCTTTCTATGAGTGATAGTTTCCATCTCAGTGCAGTTTGGAGAGCCTTTGTTATGCTGCTTTGGATCTGTCACGTGCAAGTGTTACTCAGGGAGTAATTGTAACTTTGACCATTCTTTAGATCTTATTTATTTTTCAAAGTCCTTGTCACTCGGCTTTGAGCTTGTCTCATGTGTGTGCCATTCAGGGGTAAATCTGAGTTTGGGATGGCAACTCAAATTTTAGTTCAATTCTCAAAACCTTTACAGTGTTATTTTGGAGTTTGTCTAATGAATGCTCTGGGATGACCTAGAGATTTGGGTGGGTTTATAGTAGGATTAAGGAATCCCCTTCTCCAACTGCTCCCCTTCCAGGATCCCTACTTTTCACTCTCCAGCAACGGGGAGCCTTTTTTCTTATCCTGTTGTCCAGAAAAATAGGGTATGCATCAGTGTTTTAGCCATCTATGCCGTTGTTCCCCTGAGCAAAAATGTGACTGAATCCCACCCTTAGGAATCAAATTATGAGAGCTAAAATGAGAAGAAAAATCTGGAAATTTGCCCCTTTGCAGACTGCTTCTTTAACTTTTAGGTTCCCTTTACAATCTGCCACTTGAGTGTAACTTCTCAGAGTCCTCAATTGAATTTTAGTTTTTTTATCAGCAGGAGGCATAGGATGCAGTGCAGGGACCTTATCCAGTTTTAAGAGAAGTGGAACTTGCCCCCTTTTCTTTATACCCAAATTAGTTGGCCATCCATGTATACCACCAAAAGCTCTGCTTATTGAGATAAATTTTCCACATTGCTTTATTTCATGACTACACCCGATGGGGCTGTAGACCAGCCTCCATTTATTTCCTTCTCCAATATGAATATTGAGCTTACTCGTATCAGTTAATGAACCAAGCCTGGGCTTTTGCTTTTTTCATCCATTGATCATAAACTTGTAACTGGCTCAAGTCTAGCTGTTTGCCCTAAAGATGCTGAAAACAAATGCGAGGTATAGTGAAAGGAAAGCAGTTTTGTTACACAAATCTAGCAGTGGGGGAATCTCTAGGCTCATGCCTTCAAAGCATGATCTTCCAAATTTAGGGTCTGAGTGAAGGGGTTTAAGGAGCAAAAAGCATGGGAGCAGAAAGTGTGGGAAAGGAATGGTGCAGGTCTGTGTGTCCTTTCCATGGTTATCTTGAGTCATTGCCCCTAGGAAGGTCCTGATCAGCCAATCCTGACTTCAGCCAGGTAGAGGTAGGCTAACTCTCCCTAACCCCCACTAAGTGGTAGGATTCTACAGCTGAATCTTTTTGCCTGGTTTGTTTCAAAATTGACCCGTGGATTTCTGGGAAAGTGAGAAATAAAAAAATTTCAAGTATGTTTCAAGGCTGAAAGCAAAAAAAGAAAATAAGTTTTAAAATGCATTTGGAGGCAGGGATACTCAGTTACAAAGTTACCCTCACTACTCTGAAGCCACATGTGTTTATCTCTCACTTTCTAGGGTGCATGCTGTCTTACCAACCCCGGCACATTATGTAATACTTTTGCTTGTCTGCTTCAGAGAAATTCAGGGATATGTCACCTTAGTGAAATTTTCTGTAGTCTGGGTTATGTTTGAATATTTCCTCTGAAGTAAATTAAAAATCGCTACATTTCAGATCTCCCAAAACAAGCAGAGATGTGTTAGGTTGAATAAAGGGCCCCCAGAGACATCTATACTCAAATCTGCAGAACTGATGAAAATGTTACCATATGTGGCAAAAGGATTTTGCAGATCTGATTAAGGTTAAGGACCTTGATATGTGAAGGTTATCTTGGATTATCTTGGTGGGGCCAAACTATTCATGTAGGTACAAAGAATCTTTCCTAATTGTGGAGGGGAGAGAGAGAGAGATCATAAGGAAGCAGCTTTGAAAAGATGCAAGCTAGCTGGCTTTGAAGATGGAGGCAGGAGGCCATGAGCCAAGAAATGTGGGCATCTTCTGAAACCTGGAAAAGGCCAAAAAAAAAAAAAAATGCATTCTTCCCTAGAGCGTTAGAAAATAATGCAGCCCTGACAGCATCTTGATTTTAGTCCACAGGACATATATGCAACTACTCACCCATAGAACTGTAAGATAGTACATTTGTGTTGTTTTAACTCTCCCAGTTTGTGTTAATTTGCTGCCAATATAATAGAAAATTAAGACAAAGTACAAGGGCTCACATCCCTTTTCAGGTTTTGGAGACCTCCTTTGATCTAGCATCTTTGGGCTCTGGCCCTCATGTGCTCTATCAGCTCCTGCAAGTTTCTGTTGGCCAGTTTCTGCAGCTCCTTTAGTGTATAGATAAGGTCCTTTTGTTCTCCTTGAGCAGGTCCAGCATTGGGTTATGCTGTGACTTAACCCTACTTATCAGCATAGTGCAGCACTGGCAAACTTTATCCTGTAAAGGGTTAGATAGTAAATAGTTTAGGCTTTGTGAGCCAAGAAGAAAATTCAAGGAGAATAAGCAGGTACTCATATAATGATTTACAATTTAATTCTTCTAAAATATAACCATTTAAAAATGTAAAATTTATCCTTAGATTGCACATCATACTAGGAGAGACTAAAGCCAGATTTATTGTGTTTGCCAGCTATAGTTTGACAGTCCCAGGCATAGTGAGAGTAGGGAACATGGGCAATTAATAACAGGAGAGACTCTGCAATTCAGGGGATGCTAGTCCTAAAGTAGAGTAGAGGACCAATCTTGCTGATTCATGATGTTCAGAAGACCTGGGATCAACATGTTTAAGTGCAAAACTGAGATGATGTCATCTCAGGGCCCAACCCAGTCCCAACCAGGGCCTTGAGCTTGACCTAAAACACCCGCCTGGTTGGACTTCTTTGGAGCTCTATGAATTGTTTGCTAACTTGAAGATTAAGTTAACCCAACCAGGATCCAATCAAGGCCTTGAGCTTGACCTAAAACACATGCCCGGTTGGAATTCTTCGGAGCTCTGCTAATTGCTTGCTAACTTGGTGTTTAATATCACAGGCTTTTCCTCAGTATTCTTTGTTCCCCTAGTCACTTTATTCCATTCTGTTTATCATCCAATAAAGTAATTAAGATCTGTTTATCAGCTGCAAGGAAAGTCTTTTGGATTTCTCACTTACATTTTAATGGAAAGATGAAAAAAAGCATCTAGAACATTTTTGTCAGTCAATAAATCTTGAATACTTCCAATATTTTTCAGTGAGAATAGTTTTCTAGCATCTATTATGTGAACGACTTTCAAAATTCATCAATATAATCCCATTTTCTTAAATTCATAATGCTAATTAGGAAGCCATGTGTTTCTTAAGATATAGAAAGCAGATGTTTTTGCTTTAGCCAGTCACTGCAGGGTGCAGGGCCTTAGGATGTGGATTCCTGATTGAGGCAATCCATCACACCAAGGGCGGAGAGTAAGCTAACTACACATAACATTTCATGCTTTCTACAGTGAAGCGTTTTACAGTAAATTGCAAACAAGTCTTCTCCAGTAAATAGTTCAGTATTTTTTCTTTATAAAAAAAGAATTTTTTTTAATGTTAGAATATTTTCAAAGCCAGTATGATTAGTAGTCATTCCTACTAAGATATAATATTTAGACCTGGGGATCTGCCTATTTATATTTTCTTCCCCTACTCACTCCCCAAATATCTTCTCTTGGTCAGTTCAAATCAGTCTGCAGTTCCATATTATACTTTGTATCCAGCTGTTGTATTCTTCAGGTTTTTATTTTCAATCTTTAGCACATTCTTTTCTCAGGTTTCTTTGACTTCCTAAAGAATGAGATCCTATTTTTCCTTACAATTTTCTACTTTTTAGTTTTTCTGATTCTCTTTAAAGTATTGTTTAGCTACTTCCTCTATCCCTGTAATTTCTCTAGCCTGAAAGTCAAGTTCATCAGAGAGAAGAAACCTAAATAACCAACCAGATTTAGCTACATAAGCTAAATATCTCTGTGTGTTTGAGGGAGGATGATTGGTGGTGTAGCAAGGAAGTTGATAGGCAAAGGCATCTCAACTTAGTGACCTTCAAACTTGTGCTACTATGGGAAAAGGAGGAACTGTTTTACTAAATTCAGTAATACTCGAAAACAAACAAACAACAACAACAACACACACACACACCAAAAATAAATAAATAAATAAATAAACAGCCTTGGTCTTCCCTGCCTACCTCTGCACTCAAAAATGCTGTAACATAGAGTCGAACATGTTCTATTTCCTTCCCTTGGCAAGAGTTTGCCAGTTATAGTGGCACTTCAATCAAAAGCCTGTAGCTGGTATGCATTTTGAGCTGCAAAGACTGCCAGACGCCATGTCGTGGGTGAAAAATTTTCAGTAGCTGAAAACAATACATGTTAACACAGGAAAAGGACTTAACAGGAATCTCATCAGTATTTTGGGAGCATTGAAATCTGAGCATGGAATTTAAATTCCCATGAGAACATGCGTGATGTGGAGATGTTAAGATTTCTACACTGATATTATTATCACCTTATTTTTATTATATACAGCAAAAGCCTATGCATATTTGAATAATATACACATAAAGTGCATATGCCGTAATATTAAGAAAAAAAGTAGAAAACTAAAATAAGTACTGCAATAAAACGTTTGAAAGAAATAAAGTTATTGGGATGGAAAACGTAAGTAATGTTAATGTAATTAATACATGAATGTAATAAATATATTAATATTGTAGAAGATCAGGATATGCCACTCCAAAATAGGCTATTTTACATAAAGATTTTTTAGCTGAAGGCAAATAAAAAAATAGCAGACACCAAAAAAGCTCTGTACCCTCTATCCCTTTATTTGCCTAAATAACAAGACATAATTCCATGTGTGTGTACCTCTCTTCTATACCAGAAAGAGGAAAGCAACTCTTAAACCTTTCATCACTGGGGACAATACTAAATTCTTATCAACCTAGAGACGGCACAGAGAGAGAAATTTATGTAACAAAACTTATTAAATAACTCTTATGATTTACTGTATTAGTTTCCTTCCATATGTCTGCCTTCCCCCAGTTTGCTGCCTCTAAAAGACTAACCTTCTGTTTTATCTTGTTAGTCCTCTACAAATTTATTGTTGTTAAAATGCTACATATGCCTGAGATTCTACCTACCTCTCTGAGTTACTTCTCACTGACTTTTTCCCATATGTATGCACGCTACGTGGTAATTCATTCTGTTTCTTTTTGTCTCATTAACCAGTTTTTGTCAGTTTACTTTCCAGTGCCTCCTATGAGGCTGGAGAGAGGTTTTTTGGTGGTTGTCGTTCCTCTCCTACAATATAGATAAACTAGAGTCATACTGCCATTACCTTTTCTCATTTAGTTTGTCCCTTCTTTCCAATAAAGCAGAACCAGCAATGTGCTAGGCTTATGGTTCCAAATTTACCCTTCTGTGTATTGGTCTGTTATGCTGGCAAATGGACTCTGATAAATGAATTTATCTGATTCCTATGCCAACTTCTCATGGATTAAAATCTATCATTTGGGCACTAGGGAAAAAACTGAAGGTAGAACAGGGAAGGTGAACTTCTCTGTTTTCTTGGCATTCTTGTGACCCCATCGGTAGCCCTTTTCCATCCCAGAAGCACTTTACCCAGTATTGGCACATGACCCCAGCTGTGACTGTTGGTTCTAGCTCCAGCAGCATTTGACATTCTGTAAAACAGTCTCCCTCATGTGTATTTAGTGGTATGGGCAGCAGGAAGATTGAATCCTTTGCTCAGAAGTCTGAACCTCAGCGGCATGAGGTACCTCCTGTAAACATTTTTATTCTGGGAACCCGAGATTATTTTATTGGACCTAAAGTTGATGGTTACTTTTTGCGTTTATTATTTCTGAATTATTTTCATCTTCTCTGCGTAACCAATTTATATATTAAAGTAGTAAGAAATTATAAATTAAAGACCTTCCATTGAACTTCCTATTTTTTTCTTTACCAAACTTAACTGTGTCATAAGGGAAAACTTGCAGGGATATGACAAGATCATAAAACTTATATATCCAGAAGTTTAATAGTAGCATATTTTAAAATTTAAATTTCTTTTAATATCTGAATATTCAGTGGGTATGATGTGTCATGAATTTGCATTTGTGCTAATTGTTCTTAATTGCATGATCTAAAATGTCATTATAAGTTTGTAAAACTGGAGGCAAAAGAATTCTCTCTCTACCAGCAAAACTACAGCTAAATACAAATAGGTAAAACAGGACTATAATTACTATTTAATTCAAAGCAATCTTTCAATTAGATAAAGTATTTTTTATACACTACTTGCATATATTTTCAGGATTTTATAGCCTGAGTTATACGTGGAGACCTTGGGGAGAAAAGCAACAAGGATTGGAGATAAATCAAATGTCCTTCTTTAGAATGGATGTATACTCTAAAGTTACTTCAGGTTAAAATAAAGCATTAAGTCATATTAAGTAGAATAAATAACTTAGAGTAAATCCTTATATTTGCTACCGTTGTAGACAGGAATGATGGCAAAAATTAGATTAAATTAGATGATAAAAGTGAGCCCAGTTAATGGTAACCACAAAACCTGACTGTTTAGAAAACCTGTTATTCTGGAAAAGCAAACATCATTTAGCATATGATATGTTTTTATAATAACCCTTTTCAAGTCAATCAGATCAATTCCTTTTTTCTAATATAGAGTATATATAAGTACAACATATGAGTTTTCAATAAGGGAATCGGGCAAATAAACTAAGAACTATTAACCCAGAATGGTAAAATAAACAATGGAATGAAGTGAGCTTACAGCAGCTTTGCAGAAACACATACACAGCACACACACACAAACACATTTAAACACAAGTAAGACTTTCAAAGCAACATTAAAGATTTTTTAAAATAAATCTCTTGCCATCGTTTCTGTAAGTAAATGTTTAAAAGTCTCCTGAATGTGAACTAGTGCAAAATATTTATAGTCAAATTTAAAGTTAGGAAGCATGGATGTTTAGAAACCACCTCTGGGCAACACGAAGGCAGTTTGATAGCAATACTGTTTATGAACGTGCTAACAAGTGGATTAAAATGTTGAATGGTTCAATAACATCAAGAAGATTTTAGAAAAAGATGTATGAAAACAACAAAAGCAAAACCTAGAAATTGTAGATGTGAATAAGGCATGAGAAAATTCCAAAATAATTTAAAGTCATAGTAAAAGTAAATAGGATAATAACATGAAGGATCTTCATTTGGAGGAAGTAATAAAACTATCAGAATAGTTTTCAAACTTTTTTCTTCAACATAGCTTCAATACCAAAGGGAGTGGTAGAGTGACTGACTGTCCCATCAGACATTGAGGATTATAGGAATATGGCCAACTGTAAGTAGGAAAATAAGCAATACCCTCTACTCCAATTGAAAATTAAAAAATTTATATATAATCTGTAAAGTAACCAACTTATATATAAACATTTTCAAGTACTTAATATCTACTTAATGAATGCTTGTGGAAGATGCTTTATGTGTATCTGAAGACTTAACGTCCACTTTACACAAGCATCATGTGCTTACCATCTGACAACAGAGATGTTCTTGCTAAGGGGAAAGAGGAAGGTATTGCAAACAATAATGATGCTTACAAATATGTCTATTAAAATTCTACTTAATTTTACTTTTCTGGGGAAGACTATACAAATTATTTAAATATAGTAACTGTGCTTATGCTATATATCTACACCTAGGTAAAATTTTTATTTTCAGTACCCCCAAGTTTAAGAAGATTAACACTATTTAAATTGAATAAGCATTTACTAATTACCAACTAGATAATAAGAAATTTGCTAGGTGCTAGAGAATTCAGAAAACGTTTACTCCTATTATTCAAGTAGTTCACATTGTAAACATAATAATTAAATGTAAATATAAAATATAAAAATGTATATTTCCGTCTTATAGATTTACATATACAATTCAATATATACCTTTTAATTTATTTGTTTTGAGGCACAGTCTCACTCTGTTTTCCAGACTGGAGTGCAGTGAGATGATCTTGGTTCACTAAAGCCTTGATCTTCCTGGGCTCAGGTGATCTCCCCACCTCAGCCTTCCAAGTAACTGGGACTACAGGCGTGTGCCACCTCGCCAGGCTAATTTTTGTATGTTTTTAGAGACAAGGTTTTACCATGTTGATCAGGCTGTTCTCGAACTCCTGGGCTTGTTATCCTCCTACTTTGACCTCCCAAAGTGCTAGGATTACAGGCATCAGCTACCATGCCAGGCCTTATACGTTTTTATAAGTTAACAAATTAGTGTATCCATTTTACACATTAGAATGAAATTCATTGGACGAAAACATGTAAATGCTAAGTGAAAGAGAGAAAATCTGAACCAGAGTTTTCAGGTTCCAAAGCTACTATCCTTTTGCTAAAGGGTCAACAACATTTCTGTTCTTTCTTCAACACAGGGTTTGGTAACATTTTTAGACCATTTTCAGGAAAAAATCTACCCTATACCTTTTGACAATGTTTATTGCATACAAGTTATCTGTGATTGTTACCAAACATGTAATACATAGTTTTTATGAAAATGGAGGTTTACAAAGTTAATTAAAATCCCTGCGGGTCTAGTCATTTTTGTATTTTTTAATACCTATAATCTTCTGGGACTGTAAAAATGTCAACACTTAACTGTTTAAATTAAAGTAACCATCCTAATAAAAATTCAGTGTCTAAAGAACAATACATTTAACTGTGTATGAAATGTGGCATGTCATTAAATATCTCTGAAATAATAAATTGCTACTACCAGATGGTATTCCATCTGACTGCCATCAATAAGGGCACCTTTGGTGGCACCTAAGATGGCAGACCTGCTTAATTATAAAGCTGTATTCGGACATATGCCAAGAGGGTAAAAAAGCTAACAAGTCAGCAGTTTAGAAACATAATCTTGATAGTCTTCCAAATTTTCTATTTTAAGTCTTAAGAATTTTTTTTCCATGTGGAATTAGGTGAAAGAGAAATGCCACAAGGATTTGCAGAATTTAAATTGCTTATAGCAACAAACCCATGAATCGTATTTCCTATGCAAGAATTTACTCATATCTTAATATTTTAGGAATATTTTGGTGAATAAAAATTATAAAATTTTATATAATTTGAAATGTAAGACTACGTCCAGGGACATAACAATTATAATTAAGAAAATTAATAGTTTCAGTTTAAATTTTCCTAATTTTCTACCTTCACTTTTGTTTCAAATTCTCCACATAAATACAATTAAGAACTTAGACTAGCTTGTAAAATATCCTTTTTGCAGTTTTTAAATCATATATTTATTCTTCTTATATGAAATTTTTTTTTCAGTTTCAAATCATATGATAGAAAAAAATATTTATTAAAGTGCTGTGATTACATAGTAATCAGTAACAAGAAAGAAATGCAGGTCGGAGCACAACAAATAATCAAATGTAGTATGTGTAGTATGTGACTTTCTTTTATATATTAAATAACTTATAATTTGCTAGCCTACAAAAACTTTCCCCTAACTTATAATGGAAGTCGTGGCTATGTCAAGTTGGTAAAATGATAAATGTTTAAGTTTTAATTAACCAATAATTTAAAGCAATTTGAATGTTGTTCTTAAGTAGTGTATCTAGCCCTAAGCTTAGCATGCAAAAACGAAAGTGCTTGTTAAATTTTCCTCTACCTCAGAACTAAAGTTACTCTTTAACAAGCTTAACTATCAAGTATTGATAGTTAGCTCCTAAATGGCTCCTAAATGGCACAATTCAATCTTGTTCACATTATTTGAATAAAGTTATAAATGTCTGGTTTTGCAGAATGGAGTAAAAACATTTGAATGACTGTAGAAATAGTAGGCTTTCTATATACAGAAATCAATACAATGAGTAGAAATTTGTTATCCCTAAGTGTTAAGGAGTTATATGTGATGTCAGAGCAACTTATCTTGGGCAGATGGCTAAGCAAAGCTCAGTCGAGTATTTGGAAGGGTGGAGATTCACATTCACTGGGTCATATGCCAACATGTGTAGCAAGTCAATAGCCCAAAGACAAAAGAGCTTTCTGTATGAGTATGACTGGTTTTACATAGTTTTTAAAGATGTTAATCTCTCATTTTTCTATAAATATGTTTCTGTTTTGTAATAGGAATAAACAAAACAGATCACACAGGTACATGTCAGTTAACACCTCTATTCTATAAAGATGAGGTGTAAAGGAGATTTACACAGCATAAGCCACTTATATTTGCCTTCATTCAGTTCTCAACAACCTTTGAAAGCAGTTCTGCTGGGTGGACCAGAATAAGTAAAGTAGAAAAAAGGCAGTAGAGAGTCAGAAAAAACATGATTTATTTATTTATTTATTTAGTTAGTTAGTTAGTTAGCTAGTGTTAATTAGTTAATTTTGAGACGGAGTCTCGCTCTGTCGCCCAGGCTGGAGTGCAGTGGCCGGATCTCAGCTCACTGCAAGCTCCGCCTCCCGGGTTCCCGCCATTCTCCTGCCTCAGCCTCCCGAGTAGCTGGGACTACAGGCGCTGCCACCGCATCCAGCTATTTTTTTGTATTTTTAGTAGAGACGGGGTTTCACCGTGTTAGCCAGGATGGTCTTGATCTCCTGACCTCATGATCCGCCAGCCTCAGCCTCCCAAAGTGCTGGGATTACAGGCGTGAGCCACCCTGCCTGGCCAGAAAAACGTGAATTTTAAAAATCACACAGATGAAACCTTGTGAGACAGATCACAACATTTTCTCTCTGCATAGATGTTATACTTCGTAACACTTTTAACATTTGTAACATTTCCATGTTTTCAATTAAATAATAACAGTGATGCTGTCTTAAAATGACAAAAAGAACAAGGCAATAACACCACACTTGTCTTCTTTTCTCGATATGATTCTTTAGCCATTGGATCTTTGCTAATTCCCTGGTTTCCATCACCAGAATGCCAGGCAGTATTGCAAATGATAGCAGCATAACCTTTATTTCTCATCCTGAATATCAACTAATATCTGATTTATCACTCACTCTTTACTTCCTAGCCTTTGGAAAAGAAATTCATCACAAATTTGAATGTAACAAGAGAATAAGGGGACAGGGGTCATTTTTCCATATCAGACTCCCTATTTGATCAGATCTATTTAAAGTAATCAAAAAAACAAACTTATGCCTGTGAAACTTTTTTGATTTTGTACAAACTTTTATTTTTTTTCATTAACAGGAGGCTACAGGTATTTTGTGGGACTGTGGTACTGTTGCAGGATGCTTAGTTATCTTGAGATCCCAGATATTAAATACCATTAGCAGGTACCAACTCTCATCATCTTACCATTATGACAATCAAATTTGTCATGGTTTAGAATGACTACTAGAAATATATATATAAAACATATATATTTATATATAATATATGTTTATTATATATATTATATATATTATATATAATGTATTATATATATATGTTTCCTCATAGTCCTCAACACTATGCTAGTGCTGGAAATGCTGCCACTGGCAGATCTGCTGCCAGATACATCACTGCAGCCTCTGAAGAGTCAGGGTCTGCTTTAATTTATGGTGTTCCTTCCTGTATTTACCCCAGTCAAGCTGAGAACATTGTTTACGGAAACCTGCCCCTCTTTTAGACACATGGTATCCCTTCGGCTGTATTACTAAAGTTTTTTTACTTTTTGAGAGGTGAAAAAAAGAGAGAAAACAAGTTATACTCCGAAGGTGAATTCCTGGTCTTAGCAGATGGTTCTAGGCACAGTGAAAGAGCACAAAGTTTGGCCTGAGGCTGTTCTCTGGGGACTTGGGGCTAAATCACCTCCTGACAGTGAATGTTGCTCATTCTGCTGGATTGGTTTTTGCATAAAGTAGATGGCATGTGACGGTGGGATTCCTTGTTACTCTTATTGCAATAAAAATCAATTGTCTGATATCCTGTCCCTATTCTCCTGCTGCCCTGTAACCTACAAAAAAAGGGCATTTGCTAACAAACTTGTGTATAAAGCACCATCTCAAGGACTTATTTGCATTAAATATTTTCAGGGGAATTTTTTTTTTCCAGTTTGCAGCTCTTCTTTTAAAATGTTTGCATTGAGCATATAACTAGTGATTCAAACAAACAAAAAATACATATATATGTTATGTATACTTATTGATATGGTTTCCCTGTGTCCCCACCCAAATCTCATTGTGAATTGTAGTTCCCATGTGTTGTGGGAGGGACATGGTGGGAGGTAATTGAATCATAGGGGCAATTACCTCCATGCTGTTTTCATGGTAGTGAGTGAGTTCTCATGAAATCTGATGGTTTTATAAACGTCTTTTCCTCTTTTAATTGGCACATCTCATTCCTGCCATCATATGAAGAAGGACGTGTTTGCTTCCCCTTCTGCCATGATTGAAAGTTTTCTGAAGCCTCTCCAGCCATACAGAATTGTAAGTCAGTTAAGCCTCTTTCCTTTCTAAGTACGCAGTGATATGGTTTGGCTGTGTCCCCACCCAAATCTCATCTTGAATTCCCACATGTTTCAGGAGGGACCAGTGGGAGGTAGTTGAATCATGGGGACAGGTCTTTCCCTGCTGTTCTCGTGATAGTGAATAAGTCTCACGAGATCTGCTGGTTTTTAAAAAAGGGGAGCTTCTCTGCAGAAGCTCTCTTCTCTTGTCTGCCTCCATGTTAGACGTGTGTTTTACCTTCTGCCAAGATTGTGAGGCCTCCCTAGCTATGTGGAACTGTAAGTCAATTAAACTTCTTCCTTTTTTTTCTTTAATTGCCTAGTCTCAGGTATGTCTTTATCAGCAGTGTGGAAATGGACTAATACAGTAAATTGGTACTGGGAGTGGGGCACTGTGTAAAGAGACCCAAAAAAAGTGGACGTGACTTTGGAACTGGGTAATAGGCAGAGGTTGGAACAGTTTGAGGGGCTCAGAAGAAGACAGGAAAATGTGGGAAAGTTTGGAACTCCCTAGAGACTTAAGTTGTTGAATGGCTTTGACCAAAATTCTAATAATGATATGGACAATGAAATCCAGGCTGAGGTGGTCTTAGATGGAGAGGAGTAACTCGTTGGAGCAAGGTGATTCTTGTTATGTTTTAGCAAAGAGACTGATGGCATTTTGTCTTTGTCCTAGAGATTTGTGGAACTTTGAACTTGAGAGAGATAACTTAGGGTATCTGGCTGAAGAAATTTCTAAGCAGCAAACTATTCAACAGGTGACTTGGGTACTGTTAAAGGCATTCAGTTTTATAAGGAAAGCAGAGCATAAAGTTCAGAAAATTTGCAGCCTGACGATGCAATAGAAAAGAATATCCCATTTTCTGATGAGAAATTCAAACCAGCTGCAGACATTTGCATAAGTAATGAGGAGCAGAATGTAAATCCCCAAGACAGTGGGGAAAATGTCTCCAGGGCATCTCACAGGTCTTCATGGCAGCCCCTCTCATCACAGGCCAGGAGGACTGTGAGAAAAAAGTGGTTTTCTGGGACAAGCCCAGGGTCCTTGTGCTGTGTGCAGTCTAGGTACTTCGTGTCCTGTGTCCCAGCTACTCCAGTCATGGCTGAAAGGGGCAATGTAGAAATTGGGCCATGGGTTCAGAGATTGCAAGCCCCAAACCCTGGTAGCTTCCATGTGGTGTTCAGTCTGCCTGTGCAGAGAAGTCAAGGATTGGCATTTGGGAACCTCTGCCTATATTTCAGAAGTTGTATGGAAACGTCTGGATACCCAGGTGTAAGTTTGCTTCAGGGGTGGGGCCCTCATGGAGAACCTCTGCTAGGGCAGTGCAGAAGGGAAATGTAGGGTCAGAGCCCCCACGCAGAGTCCCTACTGGGGCACCACCTACTAGAGCTGTGAGAAGAGCTCTGCTGTCCTCCAGACCCCAGCATGGTAGGTCCACTGACAGCTTTCAACCTGCACCTGGAAAAGCTACAGACACTCAATGCCAGCCTGTGAAGGCAGCTGGGAGGAAGGCTGTACCCTACAAAATCACAGGGGTGGAGTTGCGCCAGACCATGGGAACTCACCTCTTGCATCAGCATGATCCGTATGTGAGACATGGAATCAAAGGAAATCATTTTGGAGCTTTAAGATGTGACTGCCCTTCTGGATTTCAAACTTCCATGAGGCCTATAGCCCTTTTGTTTTGGCCAATTTCTACCACTGGTAATGGCAGTATTTACCCAATGCTTGTACTCTCATTATATCTAGGAAGTAGCTAACTTGCTTTTGATTTTACAAGCTGATAGCCGCAAAGGACTTGACTTGTCTCAGATGACACTTTAGACTGTGGACTTTTCCATTAATGCTGAATGAGTTAAGACTTTGGGGGACTGTTGGGAAGGCATAATTCATTTTGAAATGTGAGGACATGAGATTTTAGAGCAGCCAGGTGCAGAATCACTTGGTTTGGCTGTTTCCCCAACAAAATCTCATCTTGAATTCCCACATTTTGTGGGAGGAACCCAGTAGGAGGTAATTGAATTATGGGGCCAGGTCTTTCCCTGCTTTTCTCATGATAGTGAGTAAGTCCCATGAGATCTAATGGTTTTAAAAGAGGAGCGTTTCCCTGCACAATCTCTCTTCTCTTGTCTGCTGCCATGTGAGACCTGCCTTTCACCTTCCGCCATGATTGTGAGGCTTCTCCAACCGTGTGGAACTGTAAGTCTATTAAACCTCTTTCTTTTTTAAATTGCCCAGTCTCAGATATTTCTTTATCAGCAGAAAATGGACTAATAAATCCAGTGTTGGTCTCAGGCAGTTCTCTTTTTTTTTTTTTTTTTGAGACACAGTCTTGCCCCGTCACCCAGGCTGGAGTGCAGCTGTGCAATCTCGGCTCATTGCAACCTCTGTCTCCCGAATTCAAGTGATTCTCTTGCCTCAGCCTCCTTACCAGCTGGGATTACAGGTGTGCATGAACACACCAGGCTAATTTTTGTGTGTTTAGTAGAGATAGGGTTTTGCGACATTGGCCAGGCTGGTTTCAAATTCCTGACCTCAAGTGATCCTGCCTTCACCTCCCAAAATGCTGGGATTACAGGCATAGCCACTGCACCCGGACTTGAGCAGTTTCCTATAGCAGTTTGAGAACAAACTAATAGAGTAAATTGGTACCACAGAGAGTGGGGCACTGCTGTAAAGACACCTAAAAATGTGGAACTAACTTTGGAGCTGGGTAACAAACAGAAGTTGGAACATTTTGGAGGGCTCAGAAGAAGTCAGGAAAATTTGGGAAAGTTTGCAACTTCATAGAGACTTGTTGAATAGTTTGATCAAAATGATATGGACCATGGTGTCGAGGCTGATATGGTCTCAGAAGGAGATGAGGAACTTTTGGGGAACTGCAGTAAAGGTTACTCTTGCTATGTGCAAAGAGACTGGAAGTATTTTGCCCACCCTAAATATCAGTGGATCTTTGAACTTGAGAGAGATGATTTAAGATATCTGGCAAAATAAATTTCTAAGTGACAAGCATTCAAGAGGAAGCAAAACATTAAAGTTTGGAAAGTTTGCAGCCTGATTATGTGATTTAAAAAAAAAAAAAAAAGAAAACTCAATTTTCTGGGGAGAAATTCAAGCCAGCTGCAGAAATTTGCATAAGTAGCGAGGAGCCAAACCTTAGTCATCAAAACAATGGGGAAAATGTCTCCAGGGCATATCACAGACCTTCACAGCAGCCTCTCTCAACATAGACCCAGAGGTCCAGGAAGGAAAAATGGTTTGCTAGGCCAGGTCTAGGGCCCCTCTGCTATGTACAGTCTTGGGACTTGGTGCCCTGCACCACAGCTGATCCAGCTGCAGCTAAAATGGTCCAAAGTACAACTCAGGCTATTGCTTCAGAGGGTGCAAGCTCCAAGCCTTGGCAGTTTCCACATGGTATTGGGCCTGTGGGTGAACAGAAGACAAGAATTGAGGTTTGGAAACCTCTGCCTATATTTCAGAGGATGTATGGAGATGCCTGGATGTCCAAGCAGAAGTTTACTGCAGGGGCAAATCCCTCATAGGGAACCTCTGCTAGGCCAGTTCAGAAGGGAAATGTGGATTGGAGCCCCCAAACAGAGTCCCCACTGGGACACTGCCTAGTGAATCTGTGAGAAGAAAGCCATCATCCTCCAGACCCCTAGAATGGTGGATCTACCAACAGGTTACAAATGCTGAATGCCAGCCCATGAAAGCAGCCAGGAAGGGAGGCTTTACCCTCCCAGGCCACAGGATCAGACCTGCCCAAGGTCATGGGAGCCCACCTCTTGCATCATTGTGCCCTGGGTGTGAGACATGGAGTCAAAGGAGATCATTTTGGAACTTGAAGTTTTAATGACTGTCCTATTGGATTTTGGACTTGCCTGGGGCCTGTAGTCCCTTTGTTTTGGCCAGTTTCTCCCATTCGGAACTGGTGTATTTACCCGATGCCTGTATCCACATTGTATCTCTGAAGTAGCTAACTTGCTTTTGATTTTACAGGCTCACAGGTGAAAGATACCTGCCTTGTCTCAGATGAGACCTTGGAATTTTGGGCTGATGCTGGAATGACCTAAGACTTTGGGGGAAATTTGGAAAGGGTTGATTGTGTTTTGAAAAGTGAGAATGTGAGATTTGGGAGGGGCCGGAGGAGGAATGATAATGTTGTGACTGTGCCTTCACCCAAATGTCAGCTTGAATTGTAGTTGCCATAATCCCCATGTGTTGTGGGCAGGGCCTGGTGAGAGATAATTGAATCATGGGGGTGGTTGCCCCTGTGCTGCTGTTCTCGTGATAGTGATTGAGTTCTCATGAGATCTGATGGTTTTATAAGTGGCTTTGCCCCTTTTGCTTGGCATTTTGCCTTCCTGCTATCATGTGAAGAAGGATGTGTTTGCTTCCCCTTCTGCTATGGTTGTAAGTTTCCTGAGACCTCCCCAGCCGTGCAGAACTGTGAGTCAGTTAAACTTCTTTCATTTATAAATTACCCAATCTTGGGCAATTGTTTGTAGCAGCATGAGAATGAACTAATATACTTATGTATATATAGAAATATATATGGTATATCTCATTATAATATATATAGTATAATATATAGTATATCTCAGTATATGTGTGTGTTTCCAGTAATCATTGTAAGCCGTGGATATATTATGTATTTATTTTTATTATATATTTAATATTTATAAAAATACTCATTTTATTATGTTTATTTTTATTATATATTTAAACATATCACATATATAGTGTGTCTGTTAAATATTTTTTACATATATTTACATTTGCGTGTGTGTATAAATATGTGTGTATATGTATGTTTGTGTGTAACATATGGATGTTTTTAGAAATAATTGACTAGGTTTGTTGTCATTTCTTTTTTTAAGAATCTCGTTTAATTTTCTTGGCTGCTATCTGGAGATCTAATGACAATTCAGAGACAGATAAGATAGTTATTTGGAAGAACATGCTATTATAATGAATCAGCATCTGTAGTTGGCATTTTCATCTCATTACTCAGTTAGTTGGAATCTAATAAAATATCTGTTTTTTCCCAAACAATTTTCATTTTTTAATTTGAAAATTTAAGGAAATGTAAGTGAAACTAAAATAATGGTTAAATAATGATAATAATAATAATATAATCATATGCTATACCCACTTTCTTTTTATTGAGTTATATTAATCAAGAAGCCTATGCATTTGTTTTGTTCATGTCATGAAATTTCACATGCCTTGGTTGATTCTAGAAAATCCACTAATATTAATGTTCTTTCCTATTACAATTCCCTTTTGTCTCATGGGCCTGATTATCATTTCATAGAATCTCGTATCTTACCACTATTTTACCTACTGTGTTCTTGCTCTCATTATTTTCATAATATGTTCTCTGTTAATTTGCCAAATATGTCAGTTTATACTTTTCAATACATATAATTCATTTTTAGGATAAAATATCCTGTAGAAAAAAAACAGATGTAAAAGATGTTCAGATTTTTTTAGTCAATAGCAGTTCATGAATTAAGTGGGCATATCCATCAGATGAGATAACCATCTCAATGATCAAAGATGAATTGACTTATCCAAGTGAGACATATTTAAAATATTTTCATATCAACTCTTCTTGGGTTTTTCAACAGGTGCAAGATAGAATAGTTGTTTGAATCACTGAAATCAGTTATGACAATACAAAAATCATAAAACATATAACTTATTTTATTGTGCAATTTTGATATTGATAATAAGTTTTGCTTTAAGCTGACATATTAAGGAGATAAAATAGATAGTTAGGTTGGAGGATAAAAGTTTATGACTGTTAGCCCAAATTTTACACATGCCAATTTCAGAGATTTGGAACTCCATTTTTCTTTTCCTTTCTCTTGCTTACTATTTAGCTATTGTTTTAACTCCATTAAATAGAGTACACACTAAAATAAGACAAATTTCTCTTAAATAATTATATAATACTTTTGTAATCATTTATCTATAATGATAGAATTATATAACACTCATCGAAATTTAATAAACCAGAGGAAATAATTTATATCTTAAATGAGGTTTATCTGTGTCATTAATTTACTGGCTTGTTAAATTAAAATTTTATTGTAATTTAAACTGTTTATATTCAGAAATCATTCAAGTCTATTTCCCTGACCATACATAAGAACACATTAAAATTGCTAAAATGCAATTTCATCTCTATTTCACCTTTAGAGAATAGAATTAGCAGTGTCTCCCTCAAGTACGATTTGATCTCATTAGATTTTCAGCAGGGGAAAAAAGAATGGAAAGGGGATATTAAGTGGTAAGAGGTACGGTTTTAGAATAAGAAAATAAATGTACCCGATTAATGCAATTTCTAGGTAATGAATTAATCTATAGAGCTATCAATCCATTTTTTATTTTTACAATGGGAATCCGAATGAACAATTATCAAGTATTTTTTGACTTTTATATATGCCTCAGAATAGTCAAAGGCGAATTTTCATCCTTTATTCACTCCATCATCACTTCATGAATATGGTAACCAGACCAGTTTTGTAGTAAAAAAACTCTTTTAGTTACCCCTCAAGGGCAGAGTTATGATCAATTTTTTTTTTTTTTTTTTTTTTTTTTGAGATGGAGTTTCACTCTTGTTGCCCAGGCTGGAGTGCAATAGCAGGATCTTGGCTCACTGAAACCTCTGCCTCCCGAGTTCAAGTGATTCTCCTGCCTCAGCCTCCTAAGTAGCTAGGATTACAGGCATGTGCCACCACACCGGACTATTTTTTTTTTTTTTTTTTTTTTTTTGTATTTTTAGTAGAGATGGGGTTTCACCATGTTGGTCAGGCTGTTCTCAAACTCCTGACCTCAGGTGATCCACCTGCCTCAGCCTCCCAAAGTCCCGGGATTACAGGCGTGAGCCTCCACACCCAATCGATCATCTATTTTTTAAAGTGGAAAAAAGCAGATATTCTGAAGAGCCTGAAAGTAAGCAAGTATGCAAGTTATCATTATTTCTGATGGTCAAACCAATATAAGAACATAACCTAAATTTTATCAGAAGTCATCGGAGCTTGGTGTGTTGAGAGAGGAAGCTAATAGGAACCTCCTTACTCATTCCTGTTCCCCTGTGCACATGACCATCACTCCTAAATTCATCATACCCCAGGTTCCATTCCATGACTTGGATGAGGACAGGTTAGTGGTCACAAATAATGTACTCCTTTCCAGATCTGTCATAGGAATAGCTTCATTAGTGCCTGCGACGACTGGCCTCTGATGTGTTGGAGACTGTAAGCTTTAACATATAAATATCGACTCATGTATTCTAACTTAGAAAAGAGGTAGTTGACTTTTCTGCCTTTAAAGTGACTGGAAAAAGAAAGAAAAGAAGCAGACACTATAAAAACAAACTGAGAAATAGGGAGCTCCTCTTCTTCCTCATCTCCTGGTTCCTCATGTCCTGGCTCAAGCACACACACACACACACACGTATGGATATATATCTATATATCTATATAGACAGATATGTAGATATCTAAATATACATAGATTGATAGATTGACATAAACAGAGACATCCAAGGAAGAGGTTGAAGTTCAAATAATTAACAGATCTTGGACTTATTGCCAATGATGTCCTCAGCTGTACTTGATTTGCTTCAAGACAGTAAACAATGCAAGATGTTATATAAAAGTTCATACCAATTGAGAAGACTTCAGAAATATTCTTGCTTCTAAAGAAATAGGCTATATTAATTGACTAGGGCTACCATAAACAATACTATAGACAGTGTGGTTCAAATAATGTGCATTTCTTTTCTCACAGTTCTGGAGGCTAGAAGTCTTTCCTTGGCATGCAGATGGCCCACTTTTCCCTTTTCCTTCACATGGTCTTTCCTCAGTGTGTGTCTGTATCTTAATCTGCTCTTCCTCAAGGATGGTCTTATTGGATCAGGGACCTTATTTTACCTTAATGACATCTTGAAATTCCCTATTTTTGAACACAAATTCTGAGGTACTGATGGTTAGAGCTTTACCATATGAATTTTGGGGAGAACACAATTCAGCCCATGACATAAATTTTCCAGTGATTCTCAACCAATATATAAATAGCATTCATTAGTGAAATGACATTGAAGCTACTGTTACTTAGAATAATTCTATTTTCATGAGAGACTATTTGAAAAGTTGTATGAATTAGGATTCAACACAGGATCATCCTAAGATTTTCAAGGTAAGGCTTAAGGTTAATCTATTGACGTGTAATAAACAGTCAGAAAACTTAGCTAAAAACAATTTGACATTATTTCATCTCAGTATTCTGTGGATCAATAATTCAGAACTGGCACATTTGGATGGCTTGTTTCAACTTCATATGTCTGGTGCCTCAGCTAGGATGACTCAAACAAAGCTTGAAATTCTGGAGGCTGACTGGATCTCTCTCTCTCTTTCTCTCTCTCTCTCTCTCTCTGCTAGATTAGACTTTCTCTCACTATACTTGCCTCAGGTTAGTCAGATGTCTTTCATGTCCGCTTGAGGATTCAAGAAGGAGACACAGGCAACTGTCAGTTTTCTTAAAAGTGCGCCTGGACGGGTCATAGCATCACTTGATCATACCCTATCGGTCAAAGCTGTCATAGGTTAGCTTATATTTAAAGGGATGCTGCATAAACCCTAGCTTCCAAGAGGGATGAGATTCAAATACATTGCAGCAATCATCAATCCACCAAAATTCACCCTCTGGCAACAAATTATTTACATTTTTTAAAATATACAAATGTCCCATCTCATTATAGCCCTTGACCCAGGCTCAAGCTTTAGGATGTCATTGTCTAAATCATTGTCTAAGTGCAGATCAACTTCCTTGGGTGCCACTCCTTAATTACAGGTCCTCTCAATATGCAGATTACTAACTGGAGGAGTTTTTTGCCCCTCTCTTTCACACATTTCCAATATATTATGTGAGAAAGCACAGAATAACTTCAGTAGACACTTCCACCTAGCATTGTGGGAAACTGGGTATACCTGATAGTCACTGGTCCACAGAAGTTCTGAAATCCAGTCAGACACATGTCATCAGTTAGTTGATTAGTACCAGTTCCCTTCTTTGGGAATCATTATCTATCCTTTCCTGTTTTGCCATCTGTCTCATCTTTTGCCTTCTGGGTCATTTTTCCTTTTTCGTAAGAAATGGACCATGCTTGCAACTGAATAGCCTTCTCTGCTTGTTTCTTGCCCACTGGATTTTAGAAATTCAAATTCCTTTTTTTGTATTATAGTATCTTTATTCCTTATTTTAAACTAGAGAAGATTATAACTATAAAATTGTCTAAATCATTGGAGATTTCTTGATAAATGTACTGGGTATACTTTATTAGAAAGTGCCACATCTACAAATATCTTTAAGACGGTTACTTCTCTACTTTAAGCTCTCTGTTACATTCCTGTAGGACAATAGCCTTAAGTGCTTAGTGTTGAGACCAGCACGGTTGTGGAGACCCTAATCCAGTGGTACTAGAGGTATTAAAGACACACACACATAGAAATATAGAAAAATATTCTTGCTTCTAAAGAAATAGAAGGAAATTGGGGGTCTCGAAGCCTTCAGAGCTGAGAGCCTTGAACAGAGATTTACCCACGTATTTATTGACAGCAAGCCAGTGATAAGCATTGTTTTTATAGATTATAAATTAACTAAAAGTATTCCTTACAGGAAACAAAGGGATGAGCCGAAATAAAGGGATGGGTCTGGCTAGTTATCTGCAGCAGGAACATGTCCTTAAGGCACAGATTGCTCATGCTATTGTTTGTGGTTCAGGAATGCCTTTAAGCGGTTTTCTGCCCTGGGTGGACCAGGTGTTCCTTGCCCTCATTCCGGTAAACCCACAACCTTCCAGCATAGCCGTCATGACCATCATGAGCATGTCACAGTGCTGCAGAGATTTTGTTTATGGCCAGTTTGGGGGCCAGTTTATGGGGGCCTGTTCCCAACAGCTTAGAAGTCCTATTGTTAAATATATGTTCCTGTGAGATATATTCTAAAGGTATTTAGAAATACTATTGTCTCTGAAATTGTCTGTAAAGTCCTGATTAAGAATTTGTGATCACTTCCTTGGCTTTATCTTTAATCTGATAAATTGAAAATATTTTGTATGTAATATTTTTCTTGAGTTTTTTTAATTTTAAAAATGTTCTGCTAAGAAAGATGTGAGAGAGGATCTAGCTTTATTTTTATACTCCAAAGATGTGGTTCATAAATGATGCCCTCAAAGCCCTGAGAATACTTATTTTTTCTAGCTGAAAGCTTCTATGAGATACTGTCTTAAATCTTTCTAAGTTCTCAACAGATTGACTTCCTCTTACACCCTTGAGATTTTTACACTGAAGTCTTGAAGTGACATAAAATTTATACTTGCACTGAGGACTCCTGTTCATTTTCACTTTGCTAGTCTTTTGCTATGCAGAGAGAATAAAGAATAAGATACAGTTTTAGTTTTTATCTCAAGAAGTCTTGAGTTAGAAATATTTCCATCAAATTCTCCTTGAAAAGTAAACAGATCCTTTTGTAATTCACTTTAAGTATCTTGTAAATTATCATAAAATGCTTTAAAAGGACAATTGGCACTTTCTACATTCTGCTTAGAAATATACCCATGCAAATCCATGAGTTCATTAGGCGTACTATTTTCTATATAACCAGAAGCAATAGTTTTTCCAAACTTTCTACAATATAAAAGCAAGGTTCCTTTTGACTAGTCTCCAAGAACATATTCTTTGGTGTCTTTCAAGTTCTCACTCAGTCTCCTCAAGGTATCTCCAAGCTTTGAGTAACAATTTCTTCAAGACATATCTGCTTCTGCCAGCTACCCAGTTCCAAAGGCAGTGCTCCATATCAAGATTTTTGTCAAGATATCACATCAATTTCAGGATTAAATTCTGTTCTGTTCAACTGCTGTGTAACAAATCACCCCAAATCTCTATGGCTGTACAACAATATATTATTATTATAGTTCACAATTCCATGAAACAGGAATTTAGAAAGGGCAATGGTAAGTATGACTCATCTCTTCTCCAAGATTTCTGAGGCTTCTGCTGGTCTGACTCAGCAGGGTAGTTTTGGAACACTGAACAAAGTCCAGACATCTGTTTGCATCTCTCCACACAGGCTCTTTTTGTGGCTGAGGGTAGGCTTCTTATTGTGACTTAAGGCTACAAGAAGAATGAAACAGAAATTCTCAGTTCTCATAAGGGGTACCCTCAGAACACTTTTAAAATAACTTTTGCTGCATTAGTTGAAGAAACCACAAGCCATCCCAGACTCAAGTGGAAGAGTTACAAACCTTACCTCCTGTATGAGAACTGGAAAAGAATTTAATCTACTAAGTCATGAATGCTTGGATGCCTAGATGAGAAAGCTGCTTGTTTGAGCCATTACTACCACCCCAGCCACTTGACACTCGTGAATCTGGACTACTAAATCTGGCCATCCCAATTTTAAACAAATATTCACATTCCATATTTCACTTGATAGCAGTAAAAAACAGCAGACAGGTAGCTTTCATTTAACTTCTATCTTAGCTATTGAATATGGTTTGACTCTGTGTCCCCACCCAAATCTCATCTCAAATTGTAATCCTCACATGTCGAAGGAGGGATCTGGTGAGAGGTGATTGGATCATGGGGTGTTTTTCCCCATGCTATTTTTGTGATAGTAAGTGAGTTCTCTCTAGATCTGATAGTTTAAAAGTGTGTATCAGTTCCTGCCCACCCCATCTCTCCTGCCACCATGTAAGACATGCCTTGCTTCCCCTTTGCCTTTCGCCTTCATTGTAAGTTTCCTGGGGCCTCCCAGTCATGCTACTGGCTAAGCCTGTGGAGTAGATTAAACCTCTTTTCTTCATAAATTATGCAGGCTCAGTTCTTAAAGCAGTGTGAAA
Organism: Macaca nemestrina; assembly: GCF_043159975.1. Lineage (NCBI taxonomy): Eukaryota > Metazoa > Chordata > Mammalia > Primates > Cercopithecidae > Macaca > Macaca nemestrina. Next base: position 162,152,803 of record NC_092128.1, on the reverse strand, counting down.
ACAGACTAATACAATATCTCACAAAACATATCTAATTTCCATGCAAAACTTTACCGGGGAGGGAACCCAGGAAAGGTAGTTATTATCTATCTAAATTTCCAGACTAGAGGAAAGGCACAATGGAGGCTAAGACAGCAAATTCTTCATATTTTCTTTGAAGGATTTTCTTGAAAAATTTATTGAGGGCTGTTGTAATGAGACCTGTAGTTAAAGTAAATTATAACTTTGAGAGTCATTGCAGAGTGTGGCATACAAATCAGGTACATGAAATACAGAGTTAAAGAAAATTTCTTTGTAAGTCTTTATTTTCTATAGATGTAAGAAATGGAGGAAATAGACAATAAATTAAAATACTAACGGAGAGTTTCAGTCTCACAAGAAAAGATTATTACAGTATTCTTATTGATGAAGAATTTGTGCTGTAAAACATATCTACAGCGCTTGCCAAACTCCCGAGAATAAAAATTACCTTAAAAATGATAAAATCTTCGATTCTCCAGAACTTTCTTCAAACTGACTGAAAATTTGTGTAGGAAAATGCTGAGAAATGTGCTATCAAATGTCCCAGGTGATTTTTATCATATTAAAGTTTAGGAAACGTTATAGAGCATAATTTTCATTTTATTTATCTAATCTACAACTAAATTTTACTCAGCCTTTAGCTGCTAGTAGAATGGAGCAATAGGGTTGATATAAAATATGTATTTGGTGAATGAAAGATTAGTAGTAAGGTGATCCTCTAGCAGCTAGTTCATTCATTGTATGTATTATCTAATGGAATATAAACCCTTTGCTAAAATGTTTTTTATTTATCTTAATACACCTGTGTTTAGACAGCATGATATGCTTGTGAATGTAGTTTGTTTTACTCTGTGTGCAGCAAGTTACCATGCTCAGCAATTTATACTCCAGGGCTATGCCAAACATATTCAAATCAAGGTGGCTGTACTCCACTAGTGGCTACTGCAAGTACTCCAATTTCCTTTATCTTTAATATTAGAGATTTTGCTCAATATTATGGCATTTAATAATTAGTTGCCATGGCTGAAAATATTGGCTTGCTAGCATAATGAATTAAGAGTTGGGCTCGTAGTTACTGGTATCAGTGTTAATCAAGATAAGATTTGGATAAATTATTTTAAAGATACTCTTTTCTGTGGCATAAGGAAGAAAATAATCTAGAAAACCCTTTGGCTCCAGCTCACAGCATGATCTCTGTGTATTTCATTGTCCAGGCATGAATTCAGATGAGTTTGTTGACTGTTGATGACCATAAGAGTGGCCGAATTCTGCCTAAATAATACTGTTTATTTTTATTGTTTTTAAATAAAATTTCTTTGTAAAGTGTGGTTGGAAGACCTAAAAAGATAGAACATTGGAACTAAATTAAAATTAAGCTTACAGAACAAAGTATGTGACTCTTTTTGCACCTACTTGATAATAGAAGTTGTCACCTGTGGCAAATTTGCTCTGTGACTTGCTTTTATTTAAGACCAGTGAGAAAGTTGGGGAAATTATTCAACCCTCACTTACCTTCAGCTTTTTAAAAACAGCTTTATTGTGGTATAATTGATATTACACATATTAAAAGTGTACAATTTAATAAATTTACATATATGTACAGTTTTGAAATCACAAGTACAACCAACATAGTGCATCTATCAAGCACCTCAAAATATTTGTTTGTGTTCCTTATTCTTCCTTCCCACTAGTGTGCCTTTCCCAGGTAGCCACTTATCTGCTTTCTAACACTAAAATTTAGTTTGAACTTTCTAGAAAATTTTGTAAATGTAATGGCAATTTATGAACTACTTTTTTCTCACTTCTTCCATTCAATGTAATTATTTGGAGATGCATTCATGTGGTATGTGTATCAATAATTAATTTCTTTGTATTGCTGTGGAGGACTGCATTACAGATACACAATAGAGTTCATCTACACACCTGTCACCTGTTCAGGGACATTCGATTATTTATTACAAACAAAGTTTTTGTTACCATTTTTGTAGAAGTCTTATGAACAGATTGAACACTTAGGAATTGAATGACTGAATTATTTGTTTTTGTATGAATTATATATTCGATTAATATTTTTAAAAATTGCTGAAGTATTTTCCAAAATAATTGTATCTTTTTTATATTTCCACCAACAGATTTGAGAGTTTCATTTCCTCTACATAATCACCAATACTTGGTATGGTCAAACTTTTTAATTTTAGTTATTCTAATAAGTGTGCACTATGGTTTTAATTTGCAGGTCATTAAAATATTGAGCAATATTAACTGATGATGGTGAGCATTTTCTACGTTCTTATGCCTTATATTCTTGGTGAAATGTCTGTTCAAATATTTTGCCCAGTTTTTAAATTAAAAACTAGGCCGTTTGCTTTCTTAGTGAGTTTTCACTGATTTTTGTATATTCTGATGCAAGTTTTCAATAAGCTAAAATTAAATGTAATTAATTTGTAATTTGCCCATGTTCTTTGTTCTGCATTCAGTCTCTTATAAGTATCTTTCAAAAAGTAGAAATCTTTAATTCTTATGAATTCCAACTCATTTTTTTGGCTTGTGGACAGTGCTTTAGTGTTATAGCTAATTAATTTTTGCTTAACGCAAGGTCACAAAGATTTTCTCCAGTTTTTTTTTTTTTTTTTTTCAGAAGTTTCATAGTTCTAGGCTTTTAACTTCAGGTATAGGATTCTTTAGAGTTTATTTTTGGATATGGTTTGAGGTATGAAGTTTATCTTTTGGACTTTGTGGTTGTTCAATTGTTCCAGGACAATCAATATTCACTGATTGTTGAAAAACAAACTGTCCATATATGTGTGGGCTTATTTCTGGACTCTTTATTCTGTTCCATCGATCTATTTTCCTATATTTATGACTAAATACAAAATGATATTGATCACTTAAAATCCAATGGTATTTATCTCCCAAATATGTTATTTTTTTTAAGTTGCTTTGTTTCTTTGAGGTACCTTGCATTTTCATATAGACTTTAGAATAAGGTTGTCAGTTTTTACCAAAAATTATACTGTCATTTTTGTATGTATTTCTGTGTACTAACTTTTTTGTCTTTAGGTGTTTTTATGATTTGCATGTCATCACTGGTTTTCAGTAAATTGATAATGTACCTTAGAGTACTTTTCATTTACTTTTTAATAATTCTCATGCTTGGATTTTATCTCATCATGAGTTTGTGGTTTTACATATTTTAACATATTTGGAATATTTTCAGCCTTTTTTTTTTTTTTTTCCTTTTCTGTTTTTTTCCTCTACCTTTTCATTATTCTTTGGAAACTAATACTACAGATACATGAGAAAGTTTGAGGCTGTCCCAATATGCACCGAATTTTTTCCTTCTTTTCCTGTGTTTCATTTTGTATATTTTGTATTGTTATATCTTCAAGTTCACTAAATCTTTCATTTGCAATTTATTCATTTGCAGCTTTAAATTATTTCAGTATATTCCTCATTGCAGGCATTATAGTTTTTATCTCTAGAAGCTATAAATGAATTTCTTTAAACCTTCTGAAGGTCTCTGCTTAACTCTGAACGTCTCTGCTTAACTCTGAAACTACGGAATATTGTTACAATAACTCTTTTATTTACTTTACACTAATTTTAACACCTACATTAGTTCTATATTGATTGTGTTTTCCTGCTTCATTGCATGCTTTTTAACTTTTGATTGGAAACTTGTAAATTTTGACCTTGTAAATTTTACATAGTTGCATGCAGATTAAATTTTATTCCCACAATTATTCTTGATCTTTGTTCTAGGACCTAATTAAGTTACATGGAAAAGTCTGATCCTTTCAAGTCTTACTTCTAAGGTTTATTAGTAGGTGGGACCAGAGCAGTGTTTATTCTAGATCTGAATATTTCCCGCTATTAAGGAAAGACCCTTCCATGTAATCTTTTCAATATCCCACAGATAAAGAGGCTTTCCCATCTTGATAGTTGTGATGATTAATTCTGTGTCAAATTCACTAGGCCAAAGGTGCCCAGGTTAAGCATTACTTCCTGACATGTCTATGATGTTGTTTTCAGATGAGATTAGCATTTGAGTCAATAAACTTAGTAAAATATATTGTCCTTCCTATTATGAGTATGCATCATCTAATCCACTGAGGGCCTGAGCAGAACAAAACATGGAGGAAAGAGGAATTCACCCTTTTGCTTCCTGTCTGCCTGCTTGAGCTGAGATTTGTCATACCGTCTCCTTCTGCCCTTCGACTGGAATTTACACCATTGGCCTCTTCTCTGGTTCTCAGGGCTGGTGACTCAGACTAGAATTACATTACCAGTTTTCTTGGGTCTCCAGATTGCAGATGTCGTATTATGTATGTATGTATGTATGTATGTATATATCCTTCATATATATATGTGTGTGTGTGTGTGTGTGTGTGTCCTGTCAGTTTTATTTCTTTGGATAATGCTGACTAATGCAATGATGAAAACAGAAAATTTTCTAGGCCCTCTTTGAATGCTGAACTACCTTTTCCTCTAATCATTTAAGCTAGTTTGTTCCATGACCTAAGGCAATTTGTATTCTATATAAGCTAATTTGTATTCTGCTGAATTCTCAAGGCATCAGGGTAGGACTTCTGCAGAGTTTCCATTTATCTTATTATAGAACTCTTTTCTTTCAAATATTTGTTACTGCTTTAGTCCCCCAAATTCCCAGCTCCATCTCTTCAACTCATGGAAACCATCGGGCACAACTTGGGTTCCTCTTCCTAGGCCATGGACAGGAAACATTCCTAAAGCAGTAACCTGGGCAATGATAAGGCTCACATAATTTATTTCCCATCTCTGAGAGATCACTTTCCTTTATCACCTGTTGTCCAGCCTCTTAAAACCATGCATTTGATACCACTGAAACATAAGAGAAAGCAAAACTAGATTTTTTTTTTTTTTGGTCAAGAATCTCATAGTGGTGTTGGAGTAAATTTATGAATGACTCTAGCTGGCTCCTCTGATAAAGCAGCATGGATCTGGGCTTTGGGGAATTTCATCTTCTGCTTTTCTTAAAAAGTGTAAAGGTCAAAGTGATCTTCTTGCACAGGCTGTTTTTCAAGAGTCTTTAACTTAAATAGTCAATATACCAGAAGAGCATATTTTAGGACCTTTATCATCTAATACTGAGGAGCATTAAAATGATTAAGAAGTCTAGGAAAGCTCCCTGGTGTCACCCACGGAAAATGATATAATTAATGTTTATGAACTAAATTGGGGCCAAAGGCAGAAATTCTGAATATTAGTGGAATGGTTGAGCAAAAAGATTTTAAATGTACTGATAAATCACAACAACCAGAAAAAAATCCCACCAGGTTTATGTTATATATTAAATATGTTATGGTTAGATAAAAGAGTATCTGTGGCCAATCAACTTCAGGAAAATAAAAACAAATTTATTTTAATTATCACATCAGTGAAGTTTTCTGTACACTTCTATTTCATTCATGTGGCAAATATTCGTTAACTGTTTACTGCAGGGACGATACTCCTATCATAGGTGTTGGAAATACACCATTAAAACCCCCAAATCCCAGTCTTGCAGTTAGGAAATTATTTTCCAATATGAGAAACATAGAATAAGCAAGTGGTAAATATAAATAACATAAAGCAAAGTGAAATACAATATAGAGCAAAGAGAACGAGGTGAGGTAAGTGGGAGGAAAGGCTCTTTTGCTTCATATTTAACTGTGTAAAGAAACCAACCAAATCCATTTTTTTAAATTTAGGAGGTATTTATGAGTCCTGTAGACAAAAAATAATTAGGTCTAAATACTTTGTTATAAATTTGTTATTTTCTAATACTGAAGGTATAATTTAAATTGAAGAAAATGTTGAATTAAAAAAGTGTTAATAAACCACATATAAAATTTACTGTTTCTTTCCTCAGTTATAAAGTTAGAAGCTTATTACACAAGAACAGAGATAAAAACCTCATTACCTTTCCAATTTAAGCTTTGAGCCAGCACTTAGTTGCAAGTTTTCTCTCCATATTTTCCAGAAAATGCAATTATTTCAAGTCATGATTATAACTAAGTTATTATATATCTTAGATTCTAAATTTTAGTAAAATGCTTGTTTTACTCTGACTCTGCAATATACCTGTACATATTACTTGTATCAAAGGCAAAGAAAAAAAATCCAAGCTTGTACTTTCAGGAATGTAGTAAAAAATGTGTAAAATAAATTGTATGTGAGGGAATATAGTCCTGATCTATATTTGGTTATGTGTTCATCAAGTGCAGTTTGGCTACATGTTCTTGAGGCAAATGATATGGATTTGGCTGTGTCCCCATCCAAATCTCACCTCGAATCACAATAGCCCCCACGTGTCAAGGGCAGGGCCAGGCGAAGCTAACTGAATCATGGAGGTGGTTTCCCCCATACTGTTCTCGTGATAGTGTGTGAGTTCTCAGAAAATCTGATGGTTTTATAAGTGTTTGGCATTTCACCTGCTAGCTCTCATTCTCTTGCCTGCCACTATGTCAGACATGACTTTGCTCCTCATTCACCTTCCACCATGGTTGTGAGACCTCCCCAGCCATGTGAAACTGTGAATCAACTAAATCTTTTTCCTTTGCAAATTACCCAGTCTCAGGTATGTTTTCATTAGCAGCATGAGAACAGACTAACACAGCAAGTATTTAACAGAGTTAGAGAATAGCCATTAAAAATGAATGACAGGAATGTATAAGCAATGACTTGGAATTTCATGTCTTCTCTCTCTCTCTCTCTCTCTGTGTGTGTGTGTGTGTGTGTGTGTGTGTGTGTGTGTGGTGTGTGTGTGTGTGCTGTGGGTGGGTGCATCTGTACTTGTGTTAGAGAAGAATATAATGTTTCTGGTGCTTGAAGAAACACAAGAAATAAAATATTATTTATATTAGTTTCCTACAACTGATGTAAGAACATACAACAAACGTAGTGACTTAAAACACATAATTTTTTTTTATAGTTTTGGAGGTTAGAAATACCAATTTTAGTGTTAGTGGGCTAGAATCAAGGAGATAGCTGTGTTTCTTCTGGACTTTCTAAGGGATAATCTGATTTCTTGGGTTTCTCCAGCCTTGGTTCATGGATGTTTCCAAGAATTCTATCACTCTGGCACTTGCTTCTGTCATCACATTTCTGTTCCTGACTCTAACCCTCTGGCCTCCCCCTTAAAAGGACCCTTGTCATTACATTGGCCCACCCAGATATTCCAGGATAATCTTCCCATTTCAAGGTTGTAATCTTAACCACATCTGCAAAATTTATTTTGCTACTTCAAGTAACATAGTCATAGGTTCTGGGGATGAGGACATGAACATTTGGGGAGGTTAATTATTCAGCCTCTCTCATAATGCTATTAATGCAAATTTAGATAAGTTATCTCTTCCATGTCGTTCTGCTGGTTACTGGAAATATTGGAAGCGTAGCTACATGTTTAAATGTGACTATTTGGGGAAATTGTATGTTTCTTACCTATATATATACACACACACACACACACACATATATATATGCAGTATGATTATTCAATTATGTTTTCAAGTGGTTCAGAAAGGAAAAATAACCCACTAGACTTTTTCCCAAGACATTAACAATTGGTAATAGGTACATTAGGACATTCTTATGGGAAATGTTACTTTTCCATACTGACTCTTAAGTGACAATTGTATGCTAGAATTCAAAATCAAATATAATTCTTCACATTCATTATTTATTCGAAATAAGAAAAACATACTAGCTTGTTCTTTTCCTACTTGCAAGAAATTAGTTATGAAAAATCACATTTTCTAAAGGAACAAAAATTTATATCAAAATAATTATGGTTTATTGGAATATAAATCATATTTAATTATGTAGTTACAAATATGATACTGCTATATTTTGCTTTGTAATTGAGAGATTAAAATTTTTATTCATCTTACGACCTTTCATGAAGGACTTTGAAAAATGTAAATAAAGATAGAACCTCTAATAGTTTCCACTGAAACTAGAGAGGAAAATAACCCTCAGGCACTAAAAACTACGTAATATTAGTTTGAATCATAGACTACATGATACTGATTTTTTGATAGGTCAAAAGCATTTGAATGTTGACAATAAAAATCATATTAATATCAAGTTCACTCTCAAGCAATGGGATTACAAAAGTTAAACGGAGTGACAGATCTGTAGTGAAGCGTTCTGATAAATTATAATATGAATTCCCAGTTCCCTTATCAGCTCTTTCCTCAATTTTTTTTACAAAATCTATTGAAAATTTGTGTGATAGATAAAGCTACAAAAATGAAAACAGTGCAATGCTGCCAAAATAATTTTAAAAATATAAATTTCTTGGGAAATTGATCATTTGTTGTCAATTTCAAATTTCAGATTATATGTTTGAAATACTTCTTAATATGTCAGATAATGGGCAATATGTTTTGTGCCACTTTACCCATAAACTTAGAAACAGCATATTTAAAGAAATAAAGGAGATAACTACTCCACTGTAGCCACTTTTTAGCTGTCTTGTGGTTTTGAGGCGAACTAGGTGGAAAACTATCTATACCGGGGAAATTGTATGGCCGATCTCTTTAGATCCCGTCTCTAAGGAAGACTGAATTTGCGACCCACATAGTGTAAGTCAAAACTGAAATCTTTATGAAAAGAAGATAGAAACACCAGTGTGAAACTGTACATGACACATGGCAAGGGTTTAGAAAACACTGCAGAGAAAACCAGAGAAAAGAGACATTATTAGAAAGAAGGAAAGATGGGAAGCCAAGGCAGGCAGATCACTTGAGGTCAGGAGTTCAAGACCAGCCTGGCCAACGTGGTGAAAATTACACCATGTTCTCCACTAAAATTACAAAAATTAGCCAGGTATGGTGGCACACGCCTGTAACCCCAGCTACGCGGGATCCCAGGTTCCATCCCAGCTGGGTTTACAGGCGTGTTCTGAGGTTAGGCAGCTGCACTCCAGCCTGGGCCACAAAGTGAGGCTCTGTCTTAAAAAAATAAAAATAAGGCCGGGCGCGGTGGCTCACGCCTGTAATCCCAGCACTTTGGGAGGCCGAGACGGGCGGATCACGAGGTCAGGAGATCGAGACCATCCTGGCTAACACAGTGAAACCCTGTCTCTGCTAAAAAATACAAAAAAACTAGCTGGGCGAAGTGGCGGGCACCTGTAGTCCCAGGTACTAGGGAGGCTGAGGCAGGAGAATGGCGGGAACCCGGGAGGCGGAGCTTGCAGTGAGCTGAGATTTGGCCACTGCACTCCAGCCTGGGTGACAAAGCGAGACTCCGTCTTAAATAAATAAATAAATAAATAAGTAAAAATAAAAAAGAAAGAAGAAAAAAAAGAGGTTAGGTAATGTAGGCTTATAGGGCAGTATAATTTGGAGCTGTTGCTGCAAGGACAGCAAAGAAAGTCCAACGGAATGGCACCATTGAATTCTGTATGCAATGATGGAACTGATGATGTTGTTTTCTAGACTCAATGATTATTTAGTTCCTCATGATGGTTTACACTGCAACATTCGTGATTGCTTTATGCTCTTCTTTAGTTTCCTTGGATCCCCACAAAAGTATCCATACCTCTTTAATTTTTGATCTGAACTGTGTCATTCTTACTTCCTTGCTACTTTCAAGAGCTATAGTACCTCAATATGATAAAATACCTATGCCTCCAATGCTGATATAAAAACTGTTAAAATAAAATGGGTGCATTAAATTGTTAAAGAGTTTATAAATGAACAAATGTTTATTGATAATTTAGGCAACACAGTGGTCCAGGCCTCCATGAAGGAATGTGAAGGAATAACTTTTATAAGGTGTTCATGGAACACGGTGTTCAAAGGAAATATTTGATTGATTACAATGGAAAGTCCCTTGTTAGAAGTATTTGGCAGTTTCTGATTGGGAAAGTCCCTAGTTAAAGGGCAGTTGGTAGTTCCTGATTAGTTACACTTAAGTTTTGATTTCCTGGGCTATGACTATACATTGTGAAATGGGTCTTGATTTGATTAAGTTAAAACCTAGAGCCAAGTCAGTCTAATAGTCTCCCAATTAATTATTTTAACAGTATGAATTATTCTTACACTATAAAAAATGATTAGCCAATTATAAATCAATTTCAAGCTAGAAGAATGATATGAAATATGGACTGATAATTATATATAAACATATTGTATAAAGATATATATATACACACACACACGCGTGTAGATGGTAGTGAAACCTTGTATATTACCTAAAATTAACTATAGTGCACTGTTTAAATAACCACAAAATGAATTATTTTATGTCATTAAATATGCCGTATTTGTCTATATCTATTTTAAAGTGTTGGAATTACAGATTATTTTCTCATGTCTTTCCTCTCTTACATAATTATGTTACAGTGAATTCATTTAATTTTGGTTACATAATTATCTATCTTTTTTTTTTTTTTTTTGGAGACAAGATCTCACTCTATTGCCCAGGCTGAGTGCAGTAGCATGATCATGGCTTACTGCAACCTTAAATTTCTAGGCTCAAGTGATCCTCCATCTCAGCCTCCCAAGTATCTAGGATACGGAAGTATGCCACTTTCCCAGATAATTTTTAATTTTTATGTTTTGTAGAGATGGGGTCTTACTAAGTTGTCCAGGCTGATCTCAAACTCCTTGACTCAAGCAATCCTCCCATCTTAGCCTCCCAAAATGCTAGGATTATAGGCCATCATGCCCAGTAAATATAGTTTTAAAACATACCAATGTGAATTTGGGTTACTTCAAAATTAATATATTAAAGCCTTAGCCACCCGTACCTCAGAATTACTGTATTTGGAAACAGGGCCATTAATGAGTTAAGTTATGAATGAGGCTCTCAAAACAGTCCCTAATACAATAAAACTGATGTCCTTGTAAGAAAAGGAGATTAGGACATACAAGAGAGATAACAGGGATGCATATAGACAGAGAAACACCAGTTAAGGACACACAGCGAAGGTGGCCATCTGTAAGCCAAAGAAAGAGATGTCAGAAAAAACAAACCTGTGACACCCTCATTTTGGATTTCTCCTCCAGAATTATTAGAAAATCAAATTCTATTGTTTAAGTCACTGATACGTTTTGGCTTTACCCTCACCCAAATCTCATCTTGAATTGTAGCCCCCATAATTCCCATGTGTTGTAGGAGGGACCTGGTGGGAGATAATTGAATCATGGGAGTGGTTTCCCCCATACTGTTCTTGTGGTAGTGAAGAAGTCTCACGAGATCTGATGGTTTTATAAGGAGAGACCCTTTTCACTTGGATCTCATTTCTCTCTTGCCTGCCACCATGTAAGATGTGCTTTAGCTTTCTGCCATGATTGTGAGGCCTCCCCAGCCATGTGGAACTCTGTGTCCATTAAACTTCTTTTTCTTTATAAATTACCCAGTCCTGTGTATGTCTTTATCAGCAGCATGAAAATGGACTAATACAGCCAGTAAGTACTTTGTTATGGCAGCCATAGCAAACCAATGCACATATAAATCTTTATTAACACCTAAACGCTCACGTATTAAAATATATATGAGAATAAAAATACACATATATTATACATACACATTAATTTAAAGAAATGTAATATCACCAACTTAACACATCAGGAAACAAACCAAAGTTTCTATGAAACATCTGTGAGGCATGAAAGATATTAGGAAATTGAGCTATAAACATTTTGATTTATTTACTAAGAGAAACCACATTCAGCCCACATGAGACTGAAACCTTAGTTTTAATATTTGTTATTTAAATACATTTATAGTAAATCTATTTTAATTGTCACTCTTTAGCATTTGTGTTGCTTTTGGATTTTGAACATGCTTTTTTAAAAATTTGGCTTAATAGAGTTTAAATAATTAAGTTTGAATATTAATGATAGTTCAGAAAAATCATTTATGTGAAGGATTAATTTTTTAATTAAAAATTTACTCACTACATGGTTTAATTATAACTTCTATAGGACAGTACAAAGAAATAGTAGCCCAGAAAAAGTAAATTTAAATATATATTTACATTTAATTACAAAATCAAAATATAAATATTACTAAAATACAAATTTCAGAGTATAAAAATGAAGACAATTTTCTATGATCACCATCTTTGTTGCCAGTCATCACACTAGCTGTATCTATCTTTATCGTTTGAGTGTGTACCTTTCTGGTACTTTTTTAAAAGCATTTGCTTACATAAATCATGGATGTATAGGTCATATGTGAGAAGTTAGTGATGTACAGCCACATAGCATATTAAGACTATTCAAATGAATATGAGTATTATTGAAATATCAGAGTTGATATGACTTTCATACTGAGAAAAATTTTTATTCTTGATGGAAACCTGCCTCATTACTAAAAATCCTACTTTTTGTGCTTGTCTGTCTTCTTTGTCATAGTTCTCTAAGAACAAGTTTATAGGAAGTAGGATTGGTAGAGGAAACGAGAAATTCCTCTTTAACACAATCCTTGGGCCAGTGTGTTCAGGTGGTCTTCTCAGACCACTGCAGGACACATTTTGCTTTGAATTCCATATCAAAAACTTTCGAGAACATTCCTTAGTTTATTCTTGTTTTGTCACTGGGAGTGTGGTTCTGGGAGAGGTCTGTCCTGCAGACTTTCCTTCTCCTGGGACTCACAGATGGCTGTGTTTGGAATTTAAGACAAGTAGACCTTAGTTTACGAGCTCCAAACATGAGAAGCAGAAACAAAACTTTGAGCCAACTATTACCAAACTTTCAGAGGTCTGATTCAGTCTGAGTATGCATGTTCTGTGGGTTACACTTGTGCTCATGATGCATAATTACATTATAAACCACATTTCTCTGTGCATCTTTCTATATGTCATAATTTTTCCAGGTAATTTAAGCTCCTGGTGATATCTTTGGGATTTTTTTTTTTGACATAATCTTTCCTTTTGGCATTTGAAAGGCATTTGACGACCAAAAGGAAGCAAAACATCCCATTATCCTTCTATTTCCCTTGGTATAAAGAATGTTCCAAAGAAAATGCGTACTTTACATTTGTTTTCTTAAAATACATTTTAACCAAAACAAATTAAAAATTTGGAAAACTTAACCCAATAACCTTTCTCTCACAATTTTTGCTTTCCCATCTTATGCTCCTTTATTTACCTCTCCTTCTACGCTTCATTTTGACCTGTTTGCATACCCTCCTATGTGGCCAGAAAACCCAGAATCTCCATTATTTACTGAAACAAAACCCATCAGAACCATGAAAAGTCCCACATAAATAATTATAAGCCTTTGACTCAACTATTAGTCCTTACAAAAACTTTCCAAAGCCTAAGACAGAAATTGAGAGAAATTGAGAACAGTTACAGGAATAAAATCCTGGTTCTCTCTATTATATCAACCAGTTCATATATGAGTGGAAACCTCAGATGTAAACAATTAGTGGGGAAAGACAAGAACAGAAAGAGCCTGATCATGTCTCTGCCTAAACCCACAAAAATTCTATTGATCCCAAACATGCTCAATATCCGCTTAAATCACATAGCCTAATAGATAAAGGAGTCATCATACCTTGGATATTTTCCGGTGGTAATTCTACTCTTTTAGCAAAGAACCCAATGATTGTGGATATAAGTTTGTTCAACATCTCAGTTCTATACTTAAAATAGTCATTGAATCTTTCACTTTGGTGCCCAAACCAAGCATTTTGTTATTTTCAGTATTACCTGGGGCTACACGTTTACCAATATACGAGGTCTACCTTCTTTAGTCTCCCTTAAAGTTATTTGATACTAATTTTATTTTCATAGAAAACAATAACAATATATACCTGAGCAGTCATGTCACAGGTTTTTGTCAAGGAACTCTCCTAATTTATTCAGTCTTCCTCACACATTAAGAACCCAGGAGATTTCTTGTAGGTCAAAAAATGAAAGATATAATCAGAAGAGTTATTTTATTATAAATTAGATATCTTATCAAAAGTACTTCATTTAAAAATTAGACAAAAGATGTGCTTGTTTTTATTTTTGCCAATTTCTCTGAATGGAAAGCTCAGACTAATACATTCCTGAACATTACCTTTCTAGGGAAGGGTTTGTACTGCTGTAGAGGCCCTTGCTCACAAGAAGTTAGAAATCCACACCGTATTAAAAGGGAATGCGAGCCTGAGTTTTTCTCCCCATGACACTAAAGGAACACTGTAAAAGAGCCTAAGAAACATATGGAATTAGTTTTCTGTTTTCCCCCCAAAAAATTGCTGTGTAAGCATGAATAAACCAGCTTTTAAAGTTATCCTGCAGTTTAGGGAATGGTCATGTCTGAGGCACAGATGAGGAGAGACACAGTCCAAAGTGGCAGAGGCAGAGGAGAGTGGATTTGGATGTTTTCTGAGAAAATAGACATTTCATCCTCCAATACTTCAGACACCAAGGAGTGAAAAAGCAGGCCTTCGGCTGAGAGGAAACGGATTTTCTTCTATTCCCAAGGACAAGGGGTTGGCGGGCTTGGGTCAGGTTTCTTCACAATATGAAGTTCAGCAAGTGTTTCTGATATGAGTCAACTGCCTCCAACTATAACTAGTTCTTACTTCATTATGATGACATGCTATTATTTATTTCTAAATATTTGTTTGTTTGTTTTTATTCATCTGTTTTTAATTACAATCTAGTGATAGCTGAGTTTTAAGGAATCAAGGGATGGAAAATGTGGTTCATGATGAGGTAAATGTTGGAGGCCTGAGAATTTAAAACACAGCAAGCAGTGGTCAGTAGAAAGTGGAAAAAGCTATAGTGTGGAGTAAGTATACTGCTGCTAAGTTGATGTGAGCAGTAAAGATACCATGTGAAATAGATAAGCATATTTGTGAAATTCCAGAAAATCCTGGTGGAGGGAATTGGAAAAAGACTACACTTACGGAAAAACGGATAGATGTTTGGCACGTGGTTGTTCCTCATGGGTGCTAATCTTATATATATGACTTATAAGTGGAAGAAATGTAAACGGATGATTTAGAAAGATTCGTGAGATATTATGTAGCATTAGCTTTGATGACAAAATTATAAGACTAGGTTTCATTTGAATAGAACTTATTCCTTTTCTCTACCATCACTGTAGGTGAGAAGATGAACATTGGGTGGCCCTGAATGGCATGATTATAGTTTTAATTTTGTAATTTTCAGACAGTTATGAATTGTACAAAGTGTTTAGTGGGACACTGAATATTGTTTCTTTTTCTGAATATGTCCAATGTATTTTACAAAGATTTTGGTGACGTAAGTCTTGATTTTGTTATATATCTCCACGTTGTTTATGTGCATAATATAAACAGGACGACACACTATAGCATTTCCAGTATAAATTCTCAAGCACAACTGCGTAAATATACAAAACAAAATTCAAACTGATTAGGACTAAATGGAGGTTAACTATTCAGGTAGACATTTATTCTGAAATTTTGTGTAAGTGAACTTCTAACATAATGAACTGCAATGGTGATGTACATTTCTTGGTTTATGAGAATTTGATTGAGTTTTTACTAGAATACAGAAAATTCTTTTTATGTGAAGCAACTCAGCCAAATTCTATTTTTGTATGTATATTTCTAAGGTGATTAATTTGGCCTATATCTCAACATATAATTTTTGAAGCAAGTTTAGGTCTTCTGCATAGCAGTTTAATTTTGACTGAGAAAAAATTACCTGTGCTGTAATCAAAATGCTTTTACCCGTTTTTCCAATTACACTTCCATCTTCCAAGTTTGCTTTTGCCTTTACTTCAAAGTTTTATTTCATTTATATTAGATACTAGAATTTTATAACACTGGGCCATTCTATTTGTGGCTTTCTCTTATTCCTAGGATGTAGTTCTGTGAGTTGCAAACTAAAAGCCTGGTGTGTATAACAAAGTCCCTCCTCTTAGATGGTACTTGAATGTTAATAGTTTTTCTCAACTCAGACAGTTTGTGGAAAATCTCTGATTAGTTTTTTAAATTATTTTTGCATCTTTCCCCTTTGAAAAGGGAAATGTTTTGAGTGTAAAAATGTTGCTGAATATTAAACTCAATTATCTGTGTGTCCCTTCTCATTGGAATATCAATCCTACAATTCTTTGATGCATTGAAAATTCTCCAATGCCCTCAAAAAGATTTTGTTTTTATTATTTCATCTAACATTTCTAGTAGTTCTCAATGTAATGGTGAATTTGCAATCGATTATGGAACGCCATTTGTAAAACACCTCCTAATGATCCACTATTTATGGTATCCTCTTCCTTAAATAATATCCTTTCTTTAGGGCTGGTTTGGATCTAGTGACTATTTCCAAACAGATAGAATACACCCAAAGTGATAGGATGTAGGAACATAGAGCCAAAATATATCAACCTTATACACATACTCTGAAGGTAATGTTATACAGTGTTTTAAATAATTTCGTGCATAAAACACAGTTTCTGTTAAGTACGTATGTGTGGAAGTCTCCACTTGTGGCATTATATTGACACTCAAAAAGTTTCAGATTTTGGAACATTTCACATTTTGGATGTTTGGATTATAGATGCTCAGCCAGTACGTTGATGACAGCCTGAGAGAACTTTAAAGCAGAGGACCCAGCTAAGATATACCAATTTTCTTAATGCACAGAAAGTGGGTAAATATGAATGCATGATATTTTTTAGGCTGCTAAGTGGTGGAGTAATTTGTTACAAACAATTGATAAGTGATATGGTGATGAACGATTTTTGGGAGGGGAACTCAGGGAATTTCAAATTTGAATTCCTCTCTTAATTGGCTAAACTTTATCACTCAGAAGTCTGTCTCTCCATGTTTGAGTTGCTCAGCAATTGAGAATGTTTGCTTATTAATTTATTATTTAAGCATTAGCTGAGAATAATATTCTTGGTTCATGCTCTTTTTTTTTCTCCCGAGAATTTTGTAAACATTTTTCTGTTGTCTTGGTACTTTGAAAGCTCCTATGAAAAAAACTGAAGCCATGCTTATTTCTGCCTTTACCAACCACCAAAACACATGAACTCTTCTTTTCTTTACTTAACTTATTAAAGACTTCTTGAATTCTACAGAACAACTCGTATTGTTGAAAGTTCTATGTCAACTTTTGTTTGTTTATTTATTTATACAAATGTTGGATGTTATTTGCAGCTTCACCTAAAGTTCCTGTCATTCCTAAAGCTTTCATGAATTACACCTTAGGAAATTTTCTATTTCAGTTTTTCTTCAAATTTACTGTAAATATTTTTCTATTAACCCTGTCATATATGTAAGAGTTCCAGCTTTTTCCTCATTTATTTGATTTCCTGTAATGATACTGTTTTGTCTCTCAATTTATTTTTGTAAACTCACCAATGCTTCTTTTATCTCAATTTTTTTTTATTATTTACTAGTTAACTCTTATTTAATTAAATCTTTGTTGAATTTAAAGTGTTTCCAGTTTTAAAGCATTAGCAAGGAATTTGTTTTTTCACTTTTAAGTTCAGGAGTACATGGGCAGGGTTGTTATATAGGTAAATTGCATGTCACAAGGGTTTGCTGTGTAGATTATTTCCTCACCCTGGTGAATAGCATAATACCTAACAGGTAGGTTTTCCATCCTGACCCTCCTCCCACACTCCACCCTCAAGTAAGCCTTGGTGTCTGTTGTTCCCTTCTTTGTATCCATGTGTACCCAATGTTAAGCTCCCACTTAAAAGTGAGAACATGTGGTATGTGGTTTTCTGTTCCTGAATTAGTTCACTTAGAATAATGGCCTCCAGCTCCATCTATGTTACTGCAAAGGAGATTATTTCATTCTGATTTATGGCTGCAAAGAACTCCATGGTAAATATGGACTATATTTTCTTTATCCAGTCTACCATTGATGAGCATTTAGGATTATTCCATGTCTTTGCTATTGTGAATGGTGCTGTGATGAACATACATGAACATGTGTCTTTTTGTAGAATTATTATGTTCTAATAACCTCATTGTTAGAACAATACCCAATAATGGGATTGCAGGGTTGAATGGTAGCTCTGTTTTAAGTTCTCTGAGAAATTGCCAGTGTTCACAATGGCTGAATAAATTTACATTCCAACCAGCAGTGTAAAAGCATTCCTTCTTCTCTGCAACTTCACAAGCATATGCTATTTTTGATTGTTTTAATAATAGCCATTCTGACTGGTGTGAAAAGGTATCACATTGTAGTTTTGATGTGCATTTCTCTAATGATTAGTGATGTCCAGCATTTCTCCACATACTTGTTGGGCATATGTATGTCTTCTTTTGAAAAGTGTCTGTTCATGTCTTTGTCCACTTTTTAATGGAGTTGTTTCATTTTTTGCTTGTTATTTTGTTTAAGTACCTTATAGATTCTGGATATTAGACTCTTGTCAGATGCATAGTTTGCAAATAATTTTCTCCATTTCTGTAGGTTACCTCTTTGAGGTTTGTTGTTGTTTTGCTGTGCAGAAGCTCTTTAGTTTAATTAGGTCATATTTGTCAATTACTGCTTTTGTTGCAATTGCTTTTGATATCTTTGTCATAAAATGTTTGTGATGGCCTGTAGGATAGAATGATATTTCCTGTTATTTTTCAGGGTTATTATAGTTTAAGGTTTTATATTTAAGTCTTTAATGCATCTTGAGTTGATTTTTGTATGTGCTTTAAGGTAGGTGCCCAGTTTCAATTTTCTGCATATGAATAGCCAGTTATCCAGCATCATTTATTGAATGTGGAGTCCTTTCCTCATTGTTGGTTTTTTTTTTTTTCCTCTGTTGAAGATGAAATGGTTGTATTTGTTGTACTTGTGCGGCATTATTTCTGGGCTCTCTATTATGTTCCTTTGGTCTATGTGTCTGTGTTTGTACCAGTACCATGCTGTTTTGGTTACCCTAGTCCTGTAATATAGTTTGAATTCAAGTAAAATAATGCCTTCAGCTTTGTGTTTTTTGCTTACTATTGCCTTGGCTATTCAGGCTCTTTTGTGGTTCCATATGAATTTTAAAATAGATTTTTCTAATTCTGGTAAGAATGGCATTGGTAGCTTGACAGTAATAGCATTGAATCTGTAAATTGCTTTGGAAATATGGCATTTTAACAATTTCAATACTTCTTATTAATGAACATGGAATGTTTTTCCA
Organism: Macaca nemestrina; assembly: GCF_043159975.1. Lineage (NCBI taxonomy): Eukaryota > Metazoa > Chordata > Mammalia > Primates > Cercopithecidae > Macaca > Macaca nemestrina. The sequence goes on along the minus strand of NC_092128.1, from coordinate 162,133,685 downwards.
CTTGTTTGTTATCAATAATTTCTTTCAGCAGTGTTTTGTAATTCTCATTGTAGAGATCTTTCACCTCCCTAGTTAGCTGTATTCCCAGATATTTTATTCTCTTTGTGGTTAATGTAAATGGGATTGCATTCTTGATTTGTCTTTCAGGCCAGACATTGTTGGTGTATAGAAATGCACCAATGTTGATGTATAGAAATGTTGGTGCATAGAAATTTTATACATTGATTTTGTATACTGAAACTTTTCTGAAGTTTATGAGACCTAGAAACTTTTGGGCAGAGACTATGGGTTTTTCTAAGTATAGAATCATATCATCTGCAAACAGGGATCGTTTGACTTCCTCTCTTCCTATTTGGATGCCTTTTATTTCTTTCCCTTGCCTGACTGCTCTGGCTAGGACTTCCAGTATTTTCTTGTATAGAAGAGGTGAGAATGGGCTTCCTTGTCTTGTTCCGGTCCTTAAGAGAGCTGCTTCCAGCTTTTGCCCATTCAGTATGCTGTTGGCTGTGAGTTTGTCATAGATGGCTCTTATTATTTTCAGGTATGTTCCTTCAGTGCCAGTTTGTTATGGGTTTTTTAACACAAAAGGATGCTGAATTTTTTCAAAAGCATTTTCTGCATCTATTGAGATGATCGTGTGGGTTTTGTTTTAGTTGTTTTTATGCAATGGATAACATTTATTGTTTTGTACGTGTTGAACCACACTTGCATCCCAGGGATAAAGCCTACTTGATCATGGTGGATTGGCTTTTTGGTGTGTTCCTGGATTTGGCTTGCTAGTATTTTGTTGAGGATTTTTTGAATCTATGTTTATCAAGGATATTTGCCTGAAATTTTCTTTTTTTGTTGTTGTGCCTCTGCCAGGTGTTGGTATCAGAATGATGCTGGCCTCATAGAATGAGTTAGGGAGGAGTCCTTCATCTTCAAGTTTTTGGAATACTTTCTGTAGGAATGGCACCTGCTCTTCTTTTAAATCTGGTGAAATTCAGTTGTGAATCTGTGTGGTCCTGGGCCTTTTCTGGTTAGTGTGCTTTTTGCTACTGGATCAGTTTTATAACTCATTCAATCCCTTTTCAGGGATTCAGTGTCTCCTGTTTCAGTCTTAGGAGGTTGTATATTTCCAGGAACTTATGCATTTCTTCTAGGTTTTCTAGATTATATGCATAGAGGTGTTCATAGTAGTCTTTGAGGTGTTTTTTATTTCTATGAAGTCATCTTTGACATTTCTGATTTTGTTTATTTGGATCTTCTCTCTTTTCTTTATTATTCTAGTGGTCTATCAATCTTATTTATACTTTTAAAAAACAGCCTGGATTTTTTTTATTTTTGGTTGTTTTTTAGATCTCAGTTTCATTCAGTTGAGCTCTGATGCTTTGTTATTCCTTGTCTTCTCATAGCTTTGGGGTGGGTTTGCTTTTGTTTCTCTAGTTCTACTAGGTGTCATGTTAGGCTGTTAATTTGATATGTTTCTAACTTTTTGATGTGAGCTTTTAGTGCTAAAAACTTTTCTCTTAACCCTGCTTTAGCTGTATCCTGGTAAGTTGTATTTTTGTTCTCATTAGTTTCAAAGAATTTCTTGTTTTCTATCTTAATTTCATTGTTTACACCAAAGTCATTAAGGAACAGGTTGTTTAATTTCGTGTAATTGTATGGTTTTGATGTTCTTAGTATTCCTTCTATTTCTATTGTGCTGTGATCTGAGTGGGTGGTTGGTATGTTTTTTGTTTTTTTTTTTAATTTGCTGAGAATTGTTTCATGGCCAATTGTGTGGTCGATTTCAGAGTATGTATTATGTGAACATGAGAAGACTATATATTCTGCTGTTCTTAGGTGGAGAGTTCTATATGTGTATGTTAAGTACATTTGGTCAAGTGCTGAGTTCAGCTTCCAAATATCTTTGACAGTTTTCTGCCTCAGTGATCTAAGACTGTAACTGCAATGTTGAAGAGCATGATCATCTTCTTTTGTTCTTTCATGGATGGATTCTTTGCATTTCTTCTACGTGCTAGATAATTTTAAATTTTCATATTTATAATATATTTAAAGAATTTGTATTATGCTTAACATAATCCACTTTGAACAAACAATCTATTATTGAATTAATTTTCTTTTACTATCATTGCATTATATTTAATGGAGTTTGATTCCCTCTAGTTACAGGTTGACAGTTTTATTTACTTTTCTGTAGCCTGAATGTTGTGAGTAACTCAACTATATTTGTGTCAATACTTCTTGGAATATTTTGCTACTGTTCCTCATCTGTTAATTTGTTACATTTCCTTCACAAAGCGTCTTTTTTATCCAGATAGTAGAGAAATATTTGTATGCCTTTTTTCTTCAGATTTTTTCCCTGTTTACATGAAATCCTGGTGTGTTTTTCTTGCTCTGTCTCTATTCTTTCAGTTTCAGCAGTAAATCATTCCACCCAATTATCAGAAGAGGAAAAAGACACCCCCTGACAAAAAAACAAAACAAACAAATAAAAAGTTCCCTGAGGTTAGCAACAGATTTGAGGATAGTAGTGAATCCTTGAAATCTGTTGAACTCATCAGTGGATCCCATTTTAATGTCATGTGTCAGGAGTCTTTTGTAATAGTCATTCTGGATTTCGTCTTCCCCTCTTTTGTCCGATTTATCACTGCTTTTTATTTTATTCACATTAAAGTTGATTTTCTGCTGATCATTAAAAAATTGCTTACCTGTATTCATGTAACTTTACTTGGGTATCCATGTATCACTTTTGAGATTAAGAAAATAATAAAATTAACACACAAGTAACCATGTCTATGATAAGTACTAGATAGATGTTAACTGCCTTATTTTTAGTGGAAATGCATAAAAGCAAAAATTACACTTCTTACAATTTTGATTATCTATTTATCCTAAGGATAAGGTTTTCATAAAAAACTAAAAATAAATGTATTATTTTTACAATATTGAGCATTCCATATGATAAACTTTAGATTTAAATGTCAATGCAAATTCATGCAAAGTTTAGAATTTAGAATTCACACACAAAAGTAAAAAAATTTCAATTTATACCACTATTAAAGTATGCATACACAATACATATATAAATCATTAATTTGAGATTAAAAACTGTCATTCCAGAACAAAACTGTGCAATTTCTTCTATTAAAGCTTAGTTATTCATTATGATAACTAAATGTGAGTTCCAAAAACACCTACTTAAACTAATTATAGAAAAAAAATAAAATCTTAAATCAGGATTAACTTGAAAGAAAATTGAAATAAAACTCACTTTTTAAATTCAAATGTTATAATTGGCTGAGTTATCCTTGGCAACATGGAGTCTTTTCCCATTAATCAGAAAAGCTCAACTATCCAGTAGAAAGAGCCAATGAAACTTTAAACTGTTAATGATATTGAATTATTCAAATAACAACTTGCAAGAGGCATTTCTAGGTCACAATATATTCACCAATGTTTCATTACTCATTTTCATTGCAAAATGAAAGACAGAAATTTATAATCATAACCTAGTATCTTCTGAATATTCACTGATATATGAAAAAATACATTTATTTATAAATTCTTATTTGCATTGCAATTATTTAAAATTAGAGGTATGTGTGCTACAGATACTGTCTCTATTAGAATATTTAATTATTAGAATATATACTTAGTCAAATATTGTAGAGGAACTGAACAAAGAACATGAGAAATTTGAGCACCATAACCTATTGACTTTATTCCTGTAGTAATAAGCTGAATTTCTGACAAATATAGTAGATGTTTAATTAATGTTGCTCAAGGCTGGGCATGGTGGCTCATCCCTGTAATCCCAGCACTTTGGGAAGCCAAGGTGGGTGGATCAACTGAGGTCAGGAGTTCAACATGATGAAACCCCGTCTCCACCAAAATACAGGAATTAGCCGAGCGTGGTGGTGAGTGCCTGTAGTCCCAGCTACTCGGGTGGCTGAGGCAAGAGAATTGCTTGAAACTGGGAGGTAGAGGTTGCAGTGAGCGGAGATCACGCCATTGCACTCCAGACTGGGCAACAAGAGCGAGACTCCATTTCAACAAATAAATAAATAAATACATACATAAATAAATAAATGTCACTCAATAGATGCTAGTTAATGACACCTTCAACTAACAAAGACTTAAAAGTAATAAACTAGTAATAACTGTAGCAACTATGTATTAAATTCATATGATACTCTAAACTCTAGCTAAGGGTTATAAATACGAACTATGTTTTTAATCTATCATCTATTACCTATGATATATGTTCTGCTACCAATCTTGAGAGAATGTTATAATCCATATTTTTAAATGAAAAAAATGAGGCTCAAAGAGGTTAAGTTAATGCTACATGACCCCACATTTTTATGTATTAGAATCAGATATCTAATTCAGATCTATTTGATCACAATGTGTATATTCTTCCTGTGCGCTATCTTATATTTATTTCTAATTGCTCTTATGTTTCCTGGTAATCTTAGTAGAGAGTTTATTTATTATTAATGCTACCATTTGTTAGTAAATGCTGTAGTTGTTTTACTTATTAAGATGCATACTCTCTAAAAATTATGAAAAATACGAAATCCAGTTTCTGAGGGGTTAAAATATAAACATATGCACACACTCATGCATACATATACTTGTATATATACATTATACTGGTTGACTTTGAGTAACTCTTCTCTTTAGTTCTAGATGCCGGGCTATGTAATTATCACTCTAGTTAGACTGTGATTTGAATATGAAGTGGACACTGGGTTATGTAATTATCACTCTAGTTAGATTGTGATTTGAATATGAAGTGAAATTCAACTCTGTAATCCTAATCTTAAATGCATTATATTGCCACAGCATGCTATGTTGAAAGCGCTGCTGTATTGAAATTTTAGGCACTTCATCTTTCTGGTTTTCAAAGTGAACTTTCTTGTTGTCAAACAAACGTTTGGCTAAAAAAAGAAAAAAAAGTTTCACATCAACAAAAATCTTCATGCTAACCTTCAAACTCAAATTCATGATTAGGTTTTAGAATAGGTTAGCAGAAAAAAGTTAAACATGTCAAGATAGATGATATTTATGAATTACATATAAATGTATATACACACATGCACACGCATATTTGGGTTTTTATAAAGTATTCAGAATAGTTATAAAAATAATAATCAATGAGATAAAATGACATTCCATCTCAAATTACAGTTTCAATAAAGCAGAGAAATAAGTAATGCTGATTTTTCTTTCGAGCAAGCATGGATGAAAACAAATTAAACCCAAAGATAGTAGGCTTGTATCATTCAGAGAAGTATACTGTTATGATTCGTGGTATGAAGTATACATTTAATTCCCAAATATTAATTTTAAACATTAATAAGCTATAGTCATGCACTACATAAGGATGCTTTGGTCAACAATAGACCACATATATGACAGTGATCCCACAAGATTATAGTATTGTATTTTACTGTACCTTTTCTATGTTCAGATATGTTTAGATGCAAAAATACTTACCAGTGTGCTACAATTGCTTGAGAATTTAGTACGATAACAAGCCGTCAAGGTCTGTAACCTAGGAGCGGTAAGTTGTACCATACAGCCTAAGTGTGTAGTAAGCTATATTATCTTGTTTTGTGTAAGCACACTCTGTGATGTTCACACAATGATGAAGTCCTCTACTGACACATTTCTTTGAACATATCTCCATTTTTAAACAATGCATGGCTGCATATCTAAAACAAATGTATATATATGTGAACTTGGCAACAAAATTACTCTCATATCTCTTATCAAAGATATATGAAGAAAATATCTACTTCATCTGGTTCCCCAGATCTAGCTTGATCATTCAGCCTGCTGCCATACACAATGTTTTCATCCTTAAAGGAACAAAGAATATTAATAATGGTGTAACTTTGGGAAAAGCTAGTAGGCCACACCCCCTCTCTCCTTCTGGTAGTTTTGGAGTCTTGTTCACACTGAGTGATAATAATCACATATACATCACCCTGTGAAGAACTGCCTGAAATACTTCTCCTTGTTTATCATCAAGGATTTTCATGATCATGGTCTCTTCCCTCTGGTTTGCTATTCATCTCTAAATACATTCAAATTAGTGCAGTGTTCTTTTCTTTTCTTTTTATTAACTTACAAACTGTCACACTGCCTCATATCTATAGTGATTGCTACAACATTCATAAAATTTGGAAATAATAAAATTTTAGAAAAATTTTCTAAGAATGAGTGCTTGTTTCTTTTAGTATTATAAATACTTCTGGAATAGTAGAGGGAACAACAGGAGATCTAATCCATAGCTTTTCATCGGTCTGGTTTCTTTGGTAGAGAATGGCTTCAGTATTATATTATACATTTTAAGGCACCTAGAATCAAATGTCACATATCAGTAAAATAACACCTTTAAAATACAGATCACTGGATAATGTAGAATTTCCAGTTGTTCATATTTTAAATGATAAAGCAATAATTAATAAAACATTGAAGTTTTGAATCAAATGTGAATTTCATTTCAACGACTTTGAATTCTTTTCTTAATGTGACTTGCATAGCTACAGGCCTACTGACAGTGACTAATTTTTTAAAAGTTCACATATATTTGGTCTAGATAATGTTTCTTGAACTTTTCCTGCAGCCTCTGTTTTGCTAAGATGTTACCATCATGTTTAGCCAAAATCAGGTTGTAATTTTTTTTAGCACATATCATATATGATATAGGTTAAAATATGGAAACTAATCTATTTCTTGCAGTGAGAGCAGTGATCAACTTGAATAACACCTTTAGATTATTATTATTATTATTTATTTAACTATTTATTTATTTATTTTTGAGACCATCTCTCTGTCACCCAGGTTGGAGAGTAGTGGTGCAATCTCAACTCACTGCAACCTCCACCTTTGGGTTCAAGCAGTTCTCCAGCCTCAGCTTCCTGAGTAGCTGGGACTACAGGCATCTGCTACCACGCCTGGATAATTTTTGTATTTTTCGTACAGCCAGGATCTCGCCATATTGGCCAGGCTGGTCTCCAACTCTGGACCTTGTGATCCACTTGCCTTGGCCTCCCAAAGTTTTGGGATTGCAGGTGTGAGCCACCACGCCTGGCCCACCTTAGATTATTGTATCCAACTTATTAATTAAAATATTTGATGACAACCTTTGCAGTACAAGAAAAGTGAATACATTTAAGCGAGTTTCTTGATAACATTTTGCATAATAAGCACTTTTCTTTTACAGAAGGGTTTGCTAGAAATTTTTGAATAAAATGTCAAGCATTTAGCAACCTCATACTTTTTAGTTCTTCATTTTAATTTTCATCTAAGGAAATGACTAACATTAATAAAATTCAAGTATCCTAAAACCAATTCTATATTTATATATCACCATAAATCTAAAAAAATACTACAACATAATTACACATTTTTTAGAAAAATATATTTTGAACAAAACGAGTAATATTTACCCAGATACTTTATTTGTGTCTTGCAGGTGAAGTGAAACAAGGAAAGAAAATGATATCTTTTTTTCCCCATTTCCTACAACTTTCTTTACAAACTTTCAGAATAACTAAATGCAACTGCTTGGACACTATGCACAGGACTAGGAGGTAGGACTAAGTCTCACAGGAAATAAATGAGAGAAAAGCGTAAAGAAGGCAATTCAGTGGACAGGATACAATAGTGTGCATAGCATTCTGAAGCAGTTTTTTACTCTCTGAAAAACTGGAAGGAAATAAATCTTACCAGAAAAGAACTAAAATGCTTTCTCCCTATATTCTACTTTATATCAAACCCTGATTTGATTCATCATTCTCTTTGTCCACTGTTCTTCAGCCAACTGTCGCTTTCACTCAGAAGCAGAATTCTAGGTCTGTAACTTTCAGATATCCAGCCAGCTTTATAATGTAATATTTCCAGCATCACATGGATGTCAGCTCTTCACTGTGTTTGTTCTTTCCCCTTTTATCACTAGAACAGCTCAGATGCTGACTTTACCAGCAGAAATGCAATGCATACACCATGTGTTCAGTCCTGATAATGACTATCAATGTTTAATTATATTTTAAATTCATAATGGAAAGAAATTATTAATGAATTGTGATCAACATGCTATGTAAAATCTGTAACAACTTGGTGCTGACAAGTTTGTTGAATTTTATGACAAAGTTACCAGATTGAAAATCAGTCATGCATGCCCAGAAAATTTACACAGTTCTTTGCCCAACATAAAAGAGGTTAGTCATTTTTTCACATTTGCATATGATTCCTTGCTCTGCCCTAGATTAGCTTCCTGACCTTGTTCAAGTCATTTATCTTCTCTAGAACCTCAGTTTTCTGTTTTAAAATTAATATAAGATTAGATTGTATGATTTCTAAAGTGTCTTTGAAGTGTATTATCATGTGTTTCTATGACTGAATAAAGATACATCCTTCAGAAGGGTGTGATGAAACAGACATAAAATAGACACGCTATACACATGTCAATATTTGACATAAATGTCTTTGTTTTACTACTGATCTTAAGTGTTTATAGGCCAAATTTGTATAAGGGATCACTGTGAGGATTACAAATAACAATAAATGGGAGATTTATGCAAGGCACAATGTGTCATAAAATACTCCTTTTATTATTGACAGGCATATTTTCAATAAAGAACAGTGAGAAAATTTGCCCTGTGTTTGCTATTTCTTCAAATCTTCATTTTAATTGAAAAAATTGACTTCCAAAACTCTTATTGCCACTAATTAAATTTAAAATCTGATTTATCTCTGATATCAAAAAGTGGAAAATGTAATACTGAATAGAAACCGTAATTTAATTTTTCATGATTATAATGCAATTAATAATTGCATACTCTATGGTAATTTCTGTTTTTAACAGTTGCATTTAGAAAGTTTATTTGTGTTTTTCTGATACTTTATGCATTTGTTCAAAATAAACTGAGTATGTAAACTAATATGTTCTTAAAATAGCAATATCACAATGATTTAAATGATGGTTGGCCCTAATGGAATTATGTATTCTAAATTTCAAGATAAACACTGATAAAATACATTTATTCAGTCAACAAATGCTTAGTTAGCACATCTAAGACCTCTTACTAAGAAAAATAATTACATTACTGTCATTACTGTCTTGTTTAGCAAAATAATTCAAAGCAATATGTAATTATTTTATATTCAAATAATCCTGAAACCAGTCCCCTATGGATATCAAAAGATGACTGTAATCAATTAAATTAAATAAATGACTTGGATTTTAATTGTATTCACCTCCAAAACTTTAATGAAATTTTTATTTTGTATAGTTAAACAATATAAATATTTTTGAAAAAAATTCCTATTGGATAAATAACTTTCTTCCCAAAAGAATTTTATGCCACTATGTTTCAAGGACAATTTGAAGCATCTGCTTCCAGTGTTATTGATTGTATTCTCATTTTAATATTGAAAAAATGCTCTTTTTCTTTCTATGCCATTATTTAAGATCTACAAAGATTTTAAATACTTCCTACTTCACTGTTCAACATGGAATACTGAAAGCATATATTTATTTACCTTTCTTCTTGAAATCTAAGGCATACAAAAATAATCAAAAGTAGTTCTTAAACTTGTGTGAAGAATGGGATAACAATGAGCCAGGCTCATTTTTGAAAGGTCTAAGGCAATAGGGCTCATATTGAGTGAGTGATACATTACAGCATTAATTAGACCCATCAGGAACCCAGAATTGGGCAAGTCAGTGGAGGTAGAATTTCTTCCTTCCCGTTGAGCCCTGGAAATGATTGAAGTCAGCAGGTCCAGTAAGTGGGAATGAACTAGTTAAATTTCTGAATTTTAATAGAAAAAGTGGCACTAAAGACATGGGTGTACAGGTTAAAGCAGGGGAATCCAGTCTAAAGACCCCAAGTAAGGTTGAACTCCTAGTGTAGATATTGATGGTTTAGAATTAAGCCACATTTATTTTGGGAGGACAGGATGGACAGTGGAGGAAGCATAAATCTGTGCTCCCAGCCCAAATATCCTGAAGTAAAACCAGTAGGTTGGTATATTTCACAGAAGTCAAGATCAAGCTTTACATTTAAGGAAGAGGCCAAATGCTGAAACAGAGTTTCACAAGGAATAGCAATTCCAATCAAGCTTTTATGGCAACCAAGCCACTGTTTTTATATTTTTAAACATAAAAACACAAATAAGAAATGTATGCCTATGAGGAAATTTAACAACTCAAAAGATAACTAACATTAGAAGAGCCTAAAATAATCCAGGGACCTAATACAATTAGATAATTCTAATTAGTATTTTAGAAAGATTCATGAAAAGGTAATATCTATCAAATAATAGGTTAGTCTGAGAAAACAAAATCAGAGAATATGACTGTACTTTTGGAAGTTAAGATAGTTTTATTACTGTGAGATAGCAAGTTAAAAGCTTGATGTAAAACTCTAGAAACGAAGAGTTGGGGGGAATTTACAACATTTGGAAAAAATGTTTCATAGTGGAATACTGTATTAGTCCATTTTCACACTGCTAAAAAGACATACTTGGGACTGGTAATTTATAAAGAAAATAGGTTTAATTGACTCAGATTTCTGCAGGCTATATAGGAAACATGGCTAGGGAGGCCTTAGGAAACTTACAATCATGGCAGAAGATGAAGGGGAAGCAAGCACATTTTCACATGGCAGGTGAGAGAGAAGGGGGAGATACTACACAGTTTTAAACAACTAGATCCCATGAGATTTCATTCACTATTATGAGAACAGCAAGGGTGTAGTCTGCTCACGTGATTCAATCACCTTCCACTAGGCCCCTCCTCCAACATATGGGGATTACAATTCAACATGAGATTTGGGTGGGGACACAGAGCCAAACCATATCATTCTGCCCCAGGCCCTCCCAAATCTCATATCCTTCTCACATTTCAAAACACAATCATACCTTCCCAACATTCCCCTAAAGTCGTAACTCATTCCAGGATTAACTCAAAAGTCCAAGTTCAAAGTCTTATCTGAGATAAAGCAAGTCCCTTCTGCCTATGAGCCTGCACAATCAAAAACAAGTTCATTACTTTCAAGGTACAGTGGGAGTGCTGGCATTGGGCAAATGCTCCCATTCCAAAAGGGATAAATTGGCCAAAACAAAGGGGCTACAGACCCCATGCAAGTCTGAAATCCAGCAGGATAATCATTACATCTTACAGCTCCAAAATAATCTGCTTTGCTGCTATGTCTCACATTTAGGCCACACTGATGGAAGGGGCAGGATCCTAAGGCCTTGGGCAGCTCCACCCCTGTGGCTCTGCAAGGTACAGCCCCCAAGACTGCTTTCATGGGTTGGCATTGAGTATCTGCAGCTTTTCTAGGTGCATGAAGGAAGCTGTTGTGTTTACCATTCTGAGGTCTGGTGGATGGTGGTCCTCTTCTCACAGTTCCAATAGGCAGTGCTCCAATGGGGACTCTGTGTGGGGACTCCAACCCTACATTTCCCCTCCACACTGCCCTAGTAGAGATTCTCCATGAGAGCTCTGCCCCTGCAGCAGACTTCTGCTTGGACATCCAGGCCTTTCCATACATTTTCTGATATCTAGATGGAGGCTCCCAAGCCTCATTTCTCACCTTCTGCACACCCACAGGATTAACACCATGTGGAAGCCACCAAGGCTTGGGATTTGCAACTGTGAAGCAATGGCCTGAGCTGTACTTTGGCCCATTTTAGCTATGGATAGAGCTAGAGTGGCTTGGACACAGGGCACCATGTCCCGTGGCTGCACAGAGTAGCAGGGTTGTGGGCCTGGCCCACAAAACCATTTTTTTCTTCTTCTTCACTTTCAGCCCTGTGATGTGAGAGGCTGCTGTGAATGTCTCTGAAATGCCCTGGATGCATTTTCCCCATTGTCTTGGCTATTGACATTTGTCTTCTCTTTACTCATGCAAATGTTTACAGTTGGGTCGAATTTCTTTCCTGAAAATGGGTTTTTCTTTTCTACCACATGGCTGTGATGCAAATTTTCCAAACTTTTATGCTCTGCTTCCTTTTTAAATTTAAGTTCCGGTTTCAGATTATCTCTTTGCTCATGAGCATGAGCAAATGCTCTTAGGAGCAGCCAGGTGACACTTGAACGCTTTGCAACTCAGAAATTTCTTCTGGGGGCTGGGCACAGTGGCTCACGCCTGTAATCCCAGCACTATAGGAGGCCAAGGTGGGCAGATCATGTGGTCAGGGGATTGAGACCATCCTGGCTAACACGGTGAAACCCCATCTCTACCAAAAATACAAAAAAAATTTACTAAGTGTGGTGGCGGGTGCCCATAGACCCAGCTACTTGGGAGACTGAGGCAGGAGAATGGTGTGAACCCTGGAGGCAGAGGCTGCAGTAAGCCAAACTTGTGCCACTGAACTCTAGCCTGGGTGATAGAGTGAGACTGTCTCAAAAAAAAAAAAAAAAAAAAAAAAAGAAAAATTTATTCTGCCAGATATCCTAAATTATCTATCTCAGGTCAAAGTTCAACAGACCTTAGGGTAGGGGCACAATGTCACCAATATATTTGTTAAAGCATATCAAGAGTGACCTTTACTCCAGTTCTCAATAAGGTCCTCATCTCCATCTGAGACCTCATTAGCCTGACCATCTCTGTCCATATCACTATCAGCATTTTGGGCAAAACCATTTAACAAGTCTCTAAGACGTTAAAAACCTTTCCTCATCTTCCTGTCTTCTTCTGAGCCCTCCAAACTCTTCCAACCTCTGCCCATTACCCAGTTTCAAAGCTGCTTACACATTTTCAGGTATCTTTATAGCAATGGCCCACTTCTCTGCTACTAATTTTCTGTATTAGTCCATTATCACACTGCTATAAAGACACACTTGAGATTAGGTAATTTATAAATAAAATAGGCTTAACTGACTAAGAGTTCCACGGGCTGTACAGGAAGCATGGCCGGGTGGTGGAGTGCCTGGTGGGGAGTGCTTAGAAAACAAATAACTATGGTGGAAGGCGAAAGTGAAACAAGCACATCTTCACATGGCCAGTGAGAGACAGAGAAGGCAGAGGTGCTACACACTTTTAAACAACCAGACCTTGTGAGAACTCATTCACTGTTACAAGAACAGCAAGGGGGAAGTCTGCCAGTATGATTCAGTCACCTCCTATCAGGCCCCTCCTCCAACATGTGGGGATCACAATACAGCATGAGATTTGGGTGGGGACACAGAGACAAACCATTTCAAATATCGATGAAGTTTGCAATTTGTCTAAACAAATATTACAGAAAAAGAGAGAAAGAGGGACATGGAAGAAATAATAATAAAAATAAATAAATAAATAAAAATTAAAAGTTTGCGGAGTGAAGGAAAAATTCCAAAGCTTCAGATTGAAAGATCTTACTGAATTTTAAATATCATGATTCATAAAAAATGGATGGCATTTTTTATACATCTTTTTCAGAAAATTTAGAAAACAAAGTTAAAAATTTTTTAGAGCAACAGTTCATCTACAAAAGATAAAACTCAGAAATTCTAACATGTTTTTCATCAGCAACACTATTTTTGGGAAAATGTTTGTGAAAACATGATATTTAACCAAAATCCATACATTCTCAGCAATTACTCAAAACCTGAGAGCAAAAGAAAGATATTTTCAAATATAACCAATTCATTTTGAGACAAAAAAATGAGAGAGAAAAGAATGTATTCTGTAAAATGAAAATCAAATTCAAGAAAGAGATTTATAATTCAGGAATATCAGGAAAGAAAAGTCTTAAGAAACATGGCTCTAAATAAGAACAAGAAGTCCCAGATTGGGAGAAAACCATGTTGAAGAAGAGAACAGGTGCATTGTTATTGCTGTTGCCTCTGGGCAGTATCACTGGGGATAAAGGTGACATAAAGCCTATATAACACTTCTTTTGTATTATGTCCATGCATTTATGTTAAAATAAAATGCAACCATTCATTGCTTATTGACACGATTGTATTCTGAGAAGTGCATTATGAGGCGATTTCATTATTGTACAAACATCATAGAGTGTACTTACAGAAAACTAGATTAATAGAATGTTTGAGAAACATTAATAGAATGTTTCTCAGACATTGCTATTACTCCTCTTAGTTTCTTCTTTGTTTCTCTCATAATAATATTTTACTTCTAGCACATGATAATCAAGCAAATAACTATAGTTATTGACTTTCTTGCAACAAGTTGTGTTCATATAATGTCTGTTGTCTTAACATCTTAAATAAGTTGACACTGAAATTACTGAAGCTATATTACATATGTAACTTCCTTGTGGTATACTTGAAAGGCAAGGTTCATACCCTCTTCTCCCACACCCATCCCAACAACTAGAATGTGGATATTATAGCAGCTGGTACAACTAACTACATTAGACTGCAAGATGCAAGCCTAACTATGACCATAGAAGACAAGTCCAAAAAGAGTCCAAGTTGCCAAAACAATGGAGTTAGCACATTAGTCCTCTTTTCTTAGGAATAAACTATTAGTTGCTGTGCATTGCTTATGTGATGTTAAGAAACTGGATGTTAGCAATATGATAAGGGCATATGATTCTTCTGTCAACAGGAAAGAAAAAAATAGATATTTCAGGAAAATATATGTTCAAAAATCATGGTGCAAATGCAAACAAAAATATGGACTGATATTGAAACATATGGAATGCAACAATGTGACAGGAGGATCTGTTCTTCACATTTAGAAATGATCCTAATTTACATCTAAGAACACATTTGAATAAAAAATGATTATATAATGTTATTTTCTACAGGTCCAAGTATACTAGTCATTTCTGTAATGCATAATGATTTTAAGTTATTTCTGTTTTCTTGTCTAGATGTAAAATAAAAATACAGCTTAGGGACAAGATATTTTTTAATACATAAAAGTTATACAGCTTGTCAAGGTAAAAGCAAAACCAAAACAACACAACTAGAAGGATTTGAAAGTTAGAGAAACATACTAGAGATGGAGAAAAGTTTAAGAATTAAAATGTGCTCATCTTACTTAGCCAAAATGTACTGCTGTGCAGTTTATTAAGAGAAATGGGTGTAAATATATTACACAACAAAGTAAAGCAATAAATAGTGGAATTAAGAAAAATCTTATGGATATTATTAAGAAAAAGAAATAGAGTTTATTTATAATTCATTTACAGTTCTTTTTCCATAATAGTCAATGCTCTTTTGTGGATAGTTAATCGAAACTGTCCAAAGTTAAAGTATCAACAAATGGAATATATGTACATAGGCCTACACACACAAATATATATATATAATATATAATATTGTTATATATAAATTTATGTATATATGTGTATCTATATGTAAAACAATATAGGTAATCTACAGATGAACCAAGAAAATAAGGAAGTTAAAACTTGTTGCCTCTGGGCAGTATCACTGGGGATAAAGGTGACATAAAGCCTTTGTAACATTTCTTTTGTATTATGTCCATGCATTTATGTTAAAATAAAATGCAACCATTCATTGCTTATTGACACGATTGTATTCTGAGAAGTGCATTATGAGGCGATTTCATTATTGTACAAACATCATAGAGTGTACTTACAGAAAACTAGATAATATATATTTATATATATATAATATATATTTAAATTTATGTATGTATATTTTAAGATGAAAATGAAATGTCCAAGCACCACTGCTTAATATAAATTATTGTCCCTAACTTGATCTGCAATGCTAATAGCAAGTCCCATATATCAGGTTTCTCTATATGCTTCATTATAATCTTATGGGACTATTGTCATTCTTCAGTATCCCTAGGGGATCAGATCTAGGCCGCTCTCAGATACTAAAATCTATGGATGCTTAAGTCCCTGTTATAAAATGGCATTGTACTTGCATATAACATATGTACATCCTCTCATATACTTTAAATTATTTCTAGATTACTTATAACAGCTAATACAAAGTAAATGTTAGGTAAATACTTTTTGTACTGTATGGCTTAGGAAATGATGGCAAGTAAGATCTATTTACAAGTTCAGTACAGACACAATATTTTTCTTCTCCTCTCTTTTCTTTTCTTTTTTTGAGACAGAATTTTGCTCTCGTTGCCCAGGCTGGAGTGTAATGGCACGATCTTGGCTCACCGCGACCCCTGTCTCCCAGGTTCAAGTGATTCTCCTGCCTCAGCCTCCCGAGTAGCTGGGATTACAAGCACGTGCCACCACACCCAGCTAAAGTTTTTTTTGTATTTTTAGTAGAGACGGTGTTTTTCCATGTTGGTCAGGCTGGTCTTGAACTCCTGGCCTCAGGTGATCCACCCACCTCAGCCTCCCAAAGTGCTGGAATTACAGGAGTGAGTCACCACGCCCAGCCAGACACATTTTTTTTTCTGTATTTTTGATCTACATTTGGTTGAACCCATGGATATAGAAATCCTGGATACAGGGAGCCAAATGTATTTATCTTGAAGCTCAAATTATCCTAAATTTCTCTAATGGTAGCTTTTTTCAAACTGACATCTGTGTCCTTTCAACATGCCCCATAAGTTTTTTTTAACACATTTGACTTTCTGATACAAATGGTGTTTCCAGTATCACTATGAACTTTTGCTTAGAATCAGCCATTTCTCTGAGGACTCTTTTATTTAGTTGAAAATGATATATGGAAGCTAAGATGTGGCAAGAGAAGGTGGACTCAGTGCTATTAGACTTTTGCTGCTCTCAGACCCTCTCCTGGTACAGTAAGGACTATATGTATATGTATATGTATGTGTATATGTATATGTATGAACACACAGATTTAAAACCATATGTGTGTGTGTTTATCCACAAGTCTATACAGATACCTCCAATTTGATTAAGTCTACATATGATATATAGGTGTTCTGAAATTTCACATGAACACCAGTCAAATCCTGTAATTGTTTTGTGAAAATATTTGAATTTTTATTTGTTCAAGATAGAAAAAAATTATAATAAACATTGAATGAATGCACACAAATTTCAGGAGGTAACTAATTTGTTCATATGTATCACCATTTCCATAATCATAGCTTTTAAATATATTTATACAAGTATAAGGTGTTATAATTTAGTTATTTTGTTATCAATTTTATCTGTATATTCTTACTCATACAGAATCAGTAGAGTATATTATGCTTGACTCGTTTTATAATGACTTGGTATAAAAAGCCACAAAGACAACATATACAATGATAGAAAATTCCAGCATCAATTGTTTTCTGCGCCTTCATCATATGAAGCTTCTCCCACTTTGCTTGCTTGTTGAAGAAAGAATATACAACTTTATATAATGTTTGTTTAATTTTACATAGATACTGTGTTCAACAAAGGAGCTGATTATTTTTTCTACTTTTCTGTAATTTTTAAAAAACATATCCAATGTTTTAAAACTATAATGATATTCTAACATGATTTAAATAAAGCAATCTGAATGTAGTTTTTATTTCTTCCCTTAGGGATGATAAAAAGCAAAAAGAAGTCTTTAGTAATGACATCGTTCCCAGCGCTATTGTATTCATAGTTCAATATAACATTCTGTCTCATTGTGATTTTATACAACATGGTGTTTTAAAATATCAGAAATAATATTGATAATTATCTTCAATTATTTAAACATCTATTCAGAATGGTACTTTAAAAAATACAGAATGCTAATGCCAATAGAAAGCCAAATGCTAAAATAAACTTAGAACTCTGATATACCTGCCCTAATCCTTAACATTTGAGGAACTGTAGTGATGCATCTCTTGTGGATTTTATGAACTTGTGACACTGATTTATATATGTGTAATATTCAAGGACAATTTAAATTTACATATTCTTTTCAAATCTTTAGGTGCTTTTCAAAATTATTTAAAATATTTTACTGCTGCCAGAATACTAAAATACTTGATTTCATGCATTTATTCACCTCTTTATTTATTCCTGCCTTCATTTATTCACATTATGCTTTTTTACTGGCTACTTCTTTGCTTCAGATACTGTGCTTTTGCTGGGTATATGAAGGTAATGGAAGGTTATTTATCCCATAGGAATAACTCATGAAAAAATAAAAACTATAAATAGTAACTGATTTTGTGCAAAGACCACTCATCATCGTTCATAAAGTAGCTACACCTCTCATAACAGCCCTTGATTTCTAATATTCCTACAAAGTTGGACAGTCCAGTTTTTCCAGGAAAAGGTCTTGCTGTCCTCTGTTTATCATATTCCCATCTACCTTTTGGAGTTTGCCAATGTGTTTCTCAACCTGGTTAATCCATCTTGCTGATCTTCATCTGCAAAAATTTTACTCTTTAACAATGCCTTTTTTAAAAAAAAATTTATTTACTTTGGAAATATTTGGTGATCTCTCATATTTGAACTAATTTGCAATAACTCATAGTTTAGCAATCAGTTACTCTCTAATGAGATGGGCATTTAGTATATGAGAACGTGTACCATCTTGCATTCGTCAGGGATTTTTAATTTTATCATTCATTGCCTTAACGGAACCTCATAACTTGGGTTTTCAGAAAATTTATTATACTGTGTCTTTGCCCAGTATTAAGGAAGAGAATACAGACTTCAAAGAAGTTTGAATGAGGATTTGCTTGGCTGGAAGTAGAAACAAAGCATAATGAAATCTCTGTAAGTATCCTTATTCCACTGCCTCTTCTACTTATAGAAAGCAACCTCTGCAAAGGAACAGAAACAGCCACCCTGAAATATTTACATCAATTCCAAATAGAAGCACATATTTCTATTCAAATAGAAAGCAAAATATTTTCAGGCTGTGGTTTAAATAATTCCATAGTACATTTCTCCGTAATCACAAAATTCTCAAAACTATGACTTCTTGACATCTGTAGTAAATAGAAATTAGACTAAAAAATAACAGGTAAATAGAAGAGATGGTAAGAAATTAGATGTAAAAAGAATCAGTTTTCTATTGTATTTTTGATGTTTGAGAGAACGAGGAATGCTAATTTTCATGAATGAATGCTGAACTTATCATACACACTCTGAGATAAGATATAAAGTGATCAACATAACTATCTTCACTATTTCAATAAAAAGAATTGAAATATGTGAGAAAGACATAAACTTTATTCAGAAAACAACATTGCAAATTGAAGTAACAAAAAATTACAGTACAATGTGAACTACGTTTCTTTTTTATTCTATTTTAAATAGATACACAATATACGACATATTTGTTGGGTACCCGTGATGTTTTGTTACATGCATATAATGTATAATGATTAAGTTGGGGTATCTGGAGTATCCATCACCTTGAGTACTTCTCATTTCTATGTGTTGGGAATATTTCAAGTTATTTTTTCTAACTACTTTGAAATATGAAATATATTGTTGCTAGCTACATTCGCCCTATTATTGCCATCACACATTAGGACTTATACCTTCTATCTAACTGTATGTTTGAACACATTGACCAACCTCTCTTCATCCTCCACTCTCACCCCTACACACTTCTAAGCCTTAAGTGTCTATCATTCTACTTTCTACTTCCATGAGATAACCCTTTTAGCTCCCAGGGATGAGTGAGAACATGCAATATTTGTTTTGTGTGTCTTTCTTTGTCTCTCTGTATTTCACTTAATATAATGAAATGAAATTCTATTTTGAACTACATTTCTTTACATTATATGTGCTATTATAACAAATAGATTCTGGGGAAAGGGAGTTTGTGTGTGTGTGTATATGCATCTGTGCTTGTGTGTGTGTGTGTGTGAGAGAGAGAGAGAGAGAGAGATGGTTTTGTGTAATTTATTTTCCAAATGATATTTAACATCTCCAATCCAAATTTTAGGATAAGTTTAACGTCTGTTATTCATATGGCAATTGAAATAGAATTACCATGATGGCCTTAAAATGCGAGCATTCATTTATTTCCCATTTTCTCTTCATCCACTTGGAACAGCAGTGCAAACTGGATGTCATTTTAAAACCCATAATTGTAAAGCTAAATTTTCAACCATCTCAGTATTTGAATACATATGGAGAAAATGTAATTAAGAAATAAGAAATTTTTAAAGAGATCATGTACTCTTTAAATATCTTGGTCTAATTTTATAATTTATACTATAATACATTAATGGGGTAGATCAACTGGTGTAAATTTTCAATATATATCAACTGATGTCCTTAGACATAATTAAATATATAGAAATATAATTTTTTGATTATCCCTATGTAGCTTTCACTATTATGGAAAATAGAGTTAAAATAACATCAGTACTTAGTATCATTCATAATATGTGTCATTTCAACTTGAATTCAATAATTTTTGATCAAGTAACCTTTAAAAGTTTTCTAATTTTATTCTGACATTTACTAAATAATTCGTAAATGTGCTAAAAGTATTTATATGTAAGCAAACTTCGATATTCCTTGGCTATGGTTTGTGAATATTTGAAAAGAACAAATATTTTCAAGGTTTATATGACTAAAGAAAATAAATGTAAAGAAAAGAAAACAGAGGTAAGGCCAATATTTTAGTTATATGTACTTATAAGAACACACTATTTTGCCCAAAAGTAAGGATTACATCTTGTTTTCGAAATCTAAAAAAGAGGAATAATTTCTTGTTGCTAAATAATTTACTTTTATTACTCTCTATTGTGGTATTGACAAATTTTACTTTATGACATAAAATATATGTTTCTGTTAAGGTTCTTGCAAAAACTAGAGTGTTTCAGTTTGCATATGCTAAAATAGCTATGTATTTGTTAACATGTCACGCTGTCCTGTAGTCCTTACATTTGCAGAAACTCTTCCCTCTGAAACTTCATCACAGTAGGAATGGGCACTCAGACATATGTGTTGATCCCTTCTCCAATAAAAAAATACAATACATAAATTGTAATTTCAGAGAACTCCTATGATTCTTCAAGATTTCTCTCACGAGCCTCTTTATACATGTATGTGGATATGGTGTCCCTTTTGCAGATGACATCATTCTACTTGTTATATATTTTCTATAGGTCATGACAATTTTAATTTTGGCTTTTCCAAAATGTTTCTCTCTCTACAACCCATTTTGGTTCTTTTGAGAATTGTTCTACATGGATATGGTTGAGAATCAGAGAACACTCCATCGATACTTTATGGTAATTTGTTCCAGAATTCTTTGGATAGAGCCTTGGTTCACTGTTATCATCTGCCCAAAAACAAATCTGTACTGATCTTTCTTAAAAGTTTATTTTGAACCCAGCATTTGTATCAGTGACTTATTTGTATAAGTGATTATTTGTATACTTGGAATCCAAGCAGGTACATATTAGCAAATAGATAATGTTTGCTGGCATTTAGAGTCAGGTCAATAACAACAGAAAGAAAATGAGAAATAATCAGATTTCAGATACAGAACTAGAGCTCTGACAACATCATGTGAGTCTATGGAAAAGGCTGACTGAAGCCAGACATACTCATGTACCATCCAGTTACATAAGCTAATAACTCTTTCTCATAGATACTTGAGATCATTATAATTTGGAATAAAAAAGCATCTCCAGTATTTTATTTTGAAGCTTACTCCAATTATCTTTCCATATAATTATTTCATAAAACATTATTGGCTTTGTATTACAGTTCTCCAGAGAAACAGGACCTATCGATAGATAGAGATAGATAGATAGATAAATACATACATACATACATACATGCATATATACACAGATTTATTATAAGCTATTGGATTCACAGTTATGGAGGCAAAAAAAAAGTTGCATGATATGCTGTCTGTAAGCTGGAAACCCAAGAAGACTACCAGTGGTGTAGTTCAAAGGCTTGAGAACTGGAATGCCCATGGTTACAGATTTCACTACAAGGCTGAAGGCTGAAAACCAGAAGCGCCAAGGGCAAGGGAAAATTAATATTTCAGTTCAAATAGAGAGAGAGAGAGAATGAAAATCCAACACTCCTCTGCATTTTTGTTCTATTAATGCCCTCAACAGATTATATGTTGCCCTAGGGAGGGTTATCTGCCTTACTCAGTTCACCAATTTAAATGCTAGTCAACAAATACTCTCACCAGCACACCTGGAAATAATGTATAAGCAGATATCTGGGCATCCTATGCCTCAGTCAAGTTAACACATACTATTGACAATCACAGGACTCTACTGTGATTAATGCAATAATTGTGCCATATTGGGAACTTATTATGTGTTCAAAGGAAAAAGTAAACTCATTATTATAAGAACCATTTTAATTAAGATGTAAGGTTTCTTTATATATTTCAAAAGTGGAGTGTAATAAAAACAGATAAGTATAATTAATAAACAGAGCTTTTAAAATTGGCCACAAAAAGTTTGTTTTTAATATTAAAGATGAATATAATAGAACACTGTACATAAGTATTTGCTTATAAATTCAAATATATGCATATATAAATTATAGCAAAATTTAATGTGCCAAATTTGGGTGAAGAAGAGATAGAAAAATTAAACAAATAACCACTGAAGCCATTCAAATACAATTAAAAAAAAAACACCAAGACCAACAATTTTATAAAATAAGTTTTATAAAAGAATTTTAAACCATCTGAGAACAAACGATCCCCAAATTAAATAAACTATTTGAAGGAGTAAATGGACCAATAAACAACAAAAACTTAAAGCTATTAATTAAATCCATAACCTTAATGCCTAAGAGCATCACAGTATATAAAATGTAAACTATAAACTAATCTTACAAGCATTAAATTAGCAATGTTAAATATAACTTTAAAGCATAGTTTTTTGTAGTAATTTGAAAAATTATGACCAAGAAGGGTTAGTCCCAGGAATGTAAGAATAGCTCAATATTAGAATATCAATTAGTATAAAATGTCATTTTAAATGAATAGAGAGAAATGACCAAAGCATGAAAATAGTAAGAAATAAAAAATGTTCTACTAAGCCACAATTATGATAAAAATAAACTATCACAAAATTGGAATAAATGTATCTGGACAAATTACAAAAGTATAAACCATAAAGGAAGAGAACCTAAGACTACTCTCCCTGCTTATAGGGCCCCTATAAGTAGCAAATATCGTAGCTAAATTGGTTCATATTTGCTACTGTCAATATGGCTGCTAATAGTTATCGTCTTTATTTACTTTTTCCTTTGAACATAAAATAAGTTCGTAATATAGGACTGGTATTGCATTAATCACAATAAAGATCTGTGATGGTTAATTTTATGTGTCAACTTGACTGGGACCCACGATACCCAGATATTTGATTAAATGGCTTGATTATATTGCAATGAAAATATTTAGAAAAACAAAAAGGAAAAGAAAACAAATATAAATGAATACATCACAGACTGGGAGAGATTATTGTCAATTTCCAATTAGAAAATATACACAGAATAATACACTTCAAATCAGTAGCAATAAAATAAATAGGCCAACAGAAAGATGGACAAAAGAATTGGACAATTTAGAGAAGAGTTAATGCAAACGATAAAATAAAGTATATGCAATACTGAGCCTCAGAAAGTGCAAGGAATTTTGAAAGAAAAAAAAAATCATTTCAATCTCTTCAAAGCTACAAAATGTTAGGCCATAAACAATATCAAATGTAATTAAAGACATGCAACAATGAGAATCCACATGCCCTTCTAGAAAGCGGAGTTCTATACAATTGCATTGGAGTTATAGATCTATCGTATTTAATTTCTTTAAAAATTTGATGTGAATTTCTCATAAGATTGAGATTTGGTAAAGCTGGCAAGTGGAAATATGATTGTTTCCCATTTTTTACAATAAATAAAACATTGCAAAATAAATAAAAAGGAAAACTGATTTCAGAGTAAGACTGGCATTAATATCCATAGGGCCATTTTAGGAGATGAGGTCATTGTAGGAGTCTCTACATAGCTACCTTTCCAGAAGTCAGTCAAGCACTGAATTTCAAGCGGTGAAAAGAGAGGGATCACATCCAAAGAATGGAGAGGTGGCTAAATTAAAGACTCAGGAACATAACCTGGGACTACTGTTCCTGGTTACAGGGCCCCAGGTTGTTCCATCTGCTACTGGTGATAAGGCTGCTGGCAGTCCTGTGCTGCTTAACGGCATTTCAGTCAATGGTGGACCACATATCTGGCAATGGTCCCGTGAAATTGTAATACCATATTTGTAATGTACCTATTTGAAGTTGAGATATGTTCAGATACACACATACTCGCCATCATGTTAAGATTGCTCCCAGTATTCAAGACAGTAACATGCTGTGCGAGTCAGTGACCTAGGATTAATAAGCTATACCATAAACCCTAGGTATGTAGGAGGCTACGTTATCTAGGTTTATATAAGTACATTCTATGATGTTCGCACTCAACAATGAAATCACCTAAGAAAGCATTTTCAGAATTTATTCTTATCTATGAGTGGCACATGACTAATTATACCCAGGCTTGGATATAATGGTTCAAGAGTAAGGAAGGATGTCTATAAGTCAACTCTTCTTAGACTTCACAGGTCGGCACTACAGTTAGAAATTTAGAGAAACAAAAGATACTGTGCTGATTCATGGAAAAAATAATAATTGAGTTCATATAAAAGCTAATTACAATTAAAATATTTATATTGCTGACAATTACTTTGATAAATGGAAATTAATACTTTAAGTTGTATATGTTTAAAGTGCTAGTATTTTAATCCAAGTATTATGAACCGTGAAGAGAAATAAAAATTGTATAATTTTGTGGGGTATTTTTTGAGATGGAGTTTCACTCTCGTGACCCAGGCTGGAGTGCAATGGCGTGATCTGCACTCACTGCAACCTCCGCCTCCCGGGTTCAAGCAATTCTCCTGTCTCAGCCGCCCGAGTAAGTGCGATTACAGGTATGTGTCACCACGCCCGGCTAAAAATTTTGTATTTTTATTAGAGATGGGGTTTCTCCATGTTGGTCAGGCTGATCTCAAACTCCTGACCTCAGATGATCTGCCCGTCTCAGCCTCCCAAAGTGCTTGGATTACAGGCGGGAGCCACTGCGCCCAGCCAAAAATGGTACAATTTTTAAATATGTATCTGTGTATGCCAATGAACAACTGTAAACCATATTTTTATTTAGGTCATGCATCTCATATTTTCCATAAAAATATATTATATCATAATGCTTCCAAATAAAATAGCTTCAGATTGCCCCATCTTCTATAGACATTCAGTTTTTTTTCTACCTCTGAAGAAACAGCAAGGAGTATTTTATTCTTTGATTTGTGAGTCAAAGAATTATAAATTAATTCAAAACCGGCTTTGCCTGAAATGCCTTTGAAATAATGTTATTAAAATCATATGACATATAATATAGATGAATTGAACAGATCAGATATAATACTGTTTTATATTTCTAAAATTCCAGTATATATATAAACCAAGTTCAATGTGGTAAAACTTTAAAAAATCACCTACAGCAATAAGTCTAATAGATTTTAGATTTTACAGGATTATTTTTTAATATAATATAATTTCTAAAACTGGAAGCTTTCCACTGAAATCTATTTGCCTGTCTTATTCTAATGTAATGTTCATTTCTGTGATACTTTGAACTTCTGCATAGCACTCATTTCACTGGATGATTTAGCTTATTCTTTTCATAAACTACGTGTTCTTGACATGCCTTTGATTAATTCAACTAACACATGGTCAGGCGTATAAGTTAATGACGTGTGTGTGTGTGTGTGTGTGTGCATATGCATTTATGTGCACTCACCGATATGTTAAAATATCTAAAATAAGCGTTATGAGAAATTGTATGTCTCACTATACATACACGTATTTCATAGTATAAATATGTAACTATTTTGTATTGTATTCAGGCAAGGGGAACCTTTCATGAGTTGAATTGTGTCCTCTCAAAGAAAGGCATATTAGAGTCCTAGTCTCCAGAATATAACCTACTGGAGACAGGATATTTATAAAGGGAATCAAGTGAAAAAAGGTCATTAATTTGGACCCCAAACCAATATGACTAGTATTCTTATAAATAGGGGCAATTTAGACATAGACACCCATCATAGAGGAAAAACTATGTGAACAGAGGCCAGGAACACAACCACCTACAAGCCAAGGGCCCTGGAACAGACCTTCCTTCATAGCCACCAGAAGCAACCAACCTTGCTGACACCTTGATTTCAGACTTCTAGCCTCCGGAGCTGTAAGACATCACATTTCAGTTCTCAAAGCCACTCTCTTCGTGGTACTTTTTATGGCAGCCCTAGCAAATGAATACAGAAACTTACAAAAACAAAACAAAATATTATTTGTTCCTGTTCTTTATATCTAGAACCTCTAAGATTTTCATACACATGGAAAATGGAATAGCTATTTTTTCATAATCATAGCATGTATATAAAATCATTGTATTTACATTATTTTATTGCCCAGCAAGAAGTTGAGAAATTAGACACATAAAACACATTAATTAAATGTAAATATGGCACTAGAGTAGTTCATTTTGGGGCAAAATTATTCCCTAAGAACATGATTTGTAATCCACAGAAGAATGGGATCTCCTCAATATTTTCTCCCTGTAATATGTACTCATATAATATCTGTTATTCATTACATCACTATGAAAATACAGTCTAGATGTATATGGGCAATCTCAAATTTAGTCCATGGTGAGAATTTAAGAACTGACCAGTTTTTCTTCTTTGATATATTCTTACAAATCTTTCCAGAATTATTGCCTTTATAATCAAAGAAAAAACTTTAAAAATTATTTTCATACATCAAATGTGGTTATTAATAATTACGTATATTTATGTGATGTGTACAACTACAGTCTTGACTCTATAATGAACCATGTCTTTATATTTCTATTACATTTTACTGAATAGTAAAATCCAGTATGGTGTGGGAATAGGAGCAGAATTCTTAGCCTCTCAATATTTAAAATATAATTGTGACCCTTCATTGTTATTTCAAAACTTCAACAAAATACTGTAGATGGAAGAAATCTTAACCAAGTTGTACTTGTTCCACCATGACGATGAGAATGCTTAAAACTCTTTAAAAAGTGAACACTAAAGGTTTGCACAGGGTTGTTTGGCTGCTTCTTGATTGTGGGCACATTAAATTTGACATGGTTGTAGTAATAACATAGCACTGCAGTTTAATGAGTATATTAAAAAATAAACATTTCTCAAAATGTAATTGCACAAAAGTGAAATCAGCTCTTATAGAGACCTGCCTTTCAAGAATTGTCATAATATTTTGTCATAAATGTCATCATTGAATATATAACTATCTATCTTCGCAGACTTTAAGAATATTTAGAGCATGGGTCCAAGAATTTTTACATATTCTAATTACATTCAAAATTAAAATGTACCTATATTATCTAAAATTTCTTCAAAAATAAGAGAAAATAAAAAAGCTTCTCATTTAACCTTTATGGAGAAATTTTATTTCACATGAGTATTCCTGTCCTTGGCCTTAGAGATAACAGCCCTTTTCAGCCTATTTATTTATTTTCAGCATTTGCAATATTTTTAGGATAATAGCCCTTGTGGAATAAAATCTCAAGCTACTATTGAATAATATATTATTCTTTAATAGTTATTGAATATTCCATTGGAATAGCTGATAACACACTGAGAAAAGAATTAGAGAGTAAGTATGTGTTTATAGTTTTAAATGATAATTCTAGCATGTAAAAATGGAAAGAACTGTAAAAGTTATTATTTGCAAACAAAAAGCTGGGTTATCAGTAACAAATTAATTAATTTGAAGCCAGATACTTTTTATATATTGCCTTAGATTTTATGTTGAAATACATTTCCATTTGAATATATAGCAAATTCTCATTTATCCTTAATGGAAAGAGAGTAGTTTTTTGTTTTTAAATCAAAGATACTGATTATTTTAGGCTTACTTTCAGAGGAGGATACACTAACAAACAAAGTTAGTTTCAGTGTTTCTTACTTGGTCAGGCTTCTAGGAGTTACAGAATATTCTAGATGAGAAGGGAAGTAGGTTGCAGCCAGAAAGCATTTCTATGCTAGCATTTCTGCCAAATTGTAATCATTTGATGTGGTGTGCATTTATTTTAAATAAATACTTTATTTACTAAAAGTTTAATTTTATAATTTTATATCTTTATTCCTTAAATAAATCATCCCCAAAGTATGTAAGTTTCATGCTCCACTAACTGGATCTATACTGGGTACCTGGTATTCACATTAAAAAAAAATAATTTGATTGAAAAATATTTTAATACTTAACTACTCTAGTAAACAGATTTGAATTATATATAATTACTTTTTAGTATTGTAAAACTTTCCATACCATTTGGTTACCGTTGTGAATATCACTATCATAGTAACATACTGAAAATTTTTAAAAAGGTGAAAACATTTTGGTGATCTGTGATAAATTCATAGTTAAGAACTTGAAAACACATATACACATACACACACAATAACAATTAATTTAATTAAGCTTTTCATATACTGGTATAAAATAAAATTATGAAATTATTTTAATTCTAACATTATAATGAAAGGGAATTTGCATGTGGTGGGACAGGCAACAATAGGTCAACATGCAGTAATCAAAGTGAGGAGCTCAACTTAAACAAAATTGTGCTGTAATTTGTCATTGGAAGTGACATAATTACATTTGCTAATGAGCATTACAAACCTAAAAGAAAAATGAACAACTGGAAAAGAAGTCTTTTATCCAGTTTTGCAGATTCTGTAAGAAAGAAAGTATCAATTGCACAGGTAAGCACTTGCTGTGCTACACCTAACATACATTTATCTGGAAGCACTTCAGCCAATTATTTCATTTTTGGTCATGATGGCCCCAGTGCTGAATATAAACAGGTAAGCCGAACAGTTGGTTAATTGTTTGGTAATTAAATGTTCACAAATATTTGTATGTGTGTATATATGTGTACCTATGTGCACATATGCGGTTTATGTACATTTTCATCTATGCAGATACTTACCGACTCATGGAATTTCCCTCAAGCTGACATTTTTAAAAAAGGCAAAATCATGAACATATTACATTGTGTTCATTTTTAGTTTTCATTTCCCAAGGCAAATTGCTTTGATTATAGCAGTAAGAAGTTTAAGCGGTTTTCTGTTTCATAATACTTGCATTTTATTCCAAGAGTTTTGGCTCAGCAAGAAACTATTTGCAGAAATAGAGTGGAAAAAATATGCAATTTGCTCATCAGTTACAGATGAATTATCATTGTATATTTTGGATATGATAGCCACTCTCTCTTTCTTTCATACTGGCAGTATGACAGCCATTTCCTTTCTTTCTTACTGGCAAAGCCTAAATTTGTTTTGGTATCTACAACACATGCATGCGATTCATGGGCAAATCCTAATTTTTTAAGTCAGTTATATGGTGGTTCTGTTCCCTTGAAGGTACATGCTTACAAGATGGAGTTGTTATCATTTTCTGACATGAGATATGTGATGGAGGTCTGCGAGGGGTGGTATGTCTTCTTAAAATGTCTCTCACCACTTAAAAAATACAGGAACATATAATCTTTTTCTTATCCCAGAATAATGTCTTGATGTGGCATGTTGCAAACATAAAGGAAAATAGCCTGAAGATCAAACCAATGCACTGAACATAAGACACTACAAAGATGAAAAGCTCTTCTGATTATAGCATGATGTTGACAAAATGCCTAATTAGTAGACTGAATAATATAAATATTCTAGAGCTTCTTGTTATATTGTTGGAACCGAACTGTCGATTCCCTCCTGGGCAGGGGTCGCCGCGAAGGATCACCGACACGAGATTCACAGCAGAGAGTTATTTATTACTAGCGCGCTAGGGTCCCAAGCTCTAAGTTGGCCCTGGGACCCCGAGTGCTTGTTACAGGTTGTTTATATAGGCAAACACAAGTTCAAACACAGCTTAGGGCGCGAAATTCAAACAAAGCTTTAGGCGCGTGGTAATTGGGTCTAGCTATGGCCTGAGCAAGGTGTCTTGTTCTAATTGGTTAGAGCAGGACCTTATGAGGTTTTTTCCTGGAGTTGTTGATTCCAGGAACTTCGAGGCAGGGTGGGACCCCCGGAATTGGCAGGGTGGGACCCCATGAGGTTGTTTCCCGGAATTGGCAGGATGGGACCCTATCAGGGTGGGACCCTATCCAGAGCCACCTGGTGTTAATTTTTTTTTTTTTTTTATGAGGCCTAGTTTCATTCCCTCCTCGTTTTGTGTCAGAGGCTCAATCTTGAGCCTCTTCTTCAGTCCTGAGGGTCTGGTATTGTTGGGTCAGAACCATAGCATGTACTATGTTTAATCTATTTTTAATAAGGGTGAGTAAACGGTTAAGTATGCACGGCCCGAAAGTCAAGATGAGCGTGAGCAGGATGAGGGGTCCTAAGATGGTGGAGATTAGGGTGCTGAACCAAGGGGATCGGTTGTATCAATTTTCAAACCAACTTTGCTGAGATTTTCTCTCTTTTTTTCTCTTGTCTAATCTTTCTCTTAGTTTTGCCATAGAATCTTTAACTACTCCTGAATGATCTGCATAAAAACAACATTGCTCTTTCAGGGCTGCACAGAGCCCGCCCTCTTTCAGAAAGACAATTTCTAGTCCTCGTCGGTTTTGTAATACAACTTCAGACAGAGAAGTCAAGGATTCTTCAAGTTTTGTGATAGATTGTTTTATGGCTCTAAGGTCTTCATCTATGGCTACTCTAAGTTGTTGCAGATGATGGTTACCATGCACTAGGGCTGCTGTCCCGGTCCCAACTCCAGCCGCTACCCCAATTCTTAACATGACGGCGAGGGTGAGGGAGATAGGTTCTCTCTTTGGTCTAGTATGAATTTTTTGCTCATACCAGAGATCAAAGGAGTCTCCAGAGTGATAGTATACTCGGGGAACAACTTGTACCAATACGCAATAGTGGGTGCCGCTGCTAAAAACGGCTGTGGATACACAGGGGGTGAGCCCGGTGTTGCAAGCCTACCAGTCCGTCTCGGAGGGGACCAAATAGTGACTGGAGCTGGGTACTGTCAAGGTTACATTACAAAGATGCTGATGACTGGGGGGCACTTGGCCTATGCAGGTTCCTGACCTAGAAACCTCAGCCAGGGTTAGTTTTCTTTGTTGTTCCCACACGCATCCAGTAGGATTGGCAGAGTTAGTGAAATTATTAGTGGAGGCGATGCCTTCATAGTAAGGGGGGCCTGTTGCCAGACATAGCCAGCAAGAGGAGGTAAATTCTGGCTTTGTCTGGTTTAAAGCGAAATAGGAGCCCTTTATGAGATTTAGGAGCCTGTTACCTATTCCCAGGTCAAGGGGCCTGCGGGTGACGTTTTGGGCTGAGGGTGTGTATTTAGAGGAGGTGGAGATTAAGGGCGGGGAAGTGCTTTTAGGAGCTCTTGGTTGGGGCTCTCTCAGTGCAGGAACCAGGGGCTTCCTTGTTTCTGATAAAACTTGGTTTGGTCCTACTGCGACAGGGGCTGTGATAGGGTTGACTATTAATTTGATTTGGATAGGGATTCCATACAGTGGCTTTTGGTATAAATATAGGCCCCATGTTAACCCGGATATCCAACGGTTATCAGATTTTGCTGCATCTTCAAACTTGATGCGGACCAGATTGCAAGTTTTTGAATATCGGGTTCTGGTGCAGCGCTGGACAAAGGACATGGTTATGTACCAGGGTTTCGTGGTCCATTTCCATTTTTCATCATTAGTAGTTATACAGGACCAACTAGCGCAAAACAGTGCATCTATTTCTCCACAAGTTTTTCTCATTTCTCCTGTCCTGAATCCGGGACAGGCATAGAACCCGTTCCGGCTTACGGACACCTTTCTAGCCTGTTTTCTCCATTTTCCCCCTTCTATGTCATCTATCCTTGCTATTTTGTCTAGGTTGAAATAGAGGTCAGGGAACCAAGTCCTCATAGGAGCAATTTTTGAGGTTTTACCTAAGACCTCATGAGTACTAAAATCAGTTACCTGCCAGGTCAGGTTATATGGCCGGTGGGGGTTATTACTGCCAGCGATGCAGGGAAGGAGGGCTAGTAATAAGCAAGGGGCTAGATACGAGAGAGTCTTATCTTGAGCGGGTCCACGGAGCGTCGGAGTCTCCATGTCTCAGGTGGTGTTGGTCTGGGCGTCCCTGGAGCGACCTTGGCGTGGGATGCGTGGATCCAAGTGGAGATTCCGTCAACCTTTATGGCTGTGGGCGTGGTCAGGAGAACAATGTAGGGTCCTTTCCATCGAGGCTCTAGTCCTTGAGTGCGGTGCCGTCTAACGTAGAGTCTCCCACCTGGAAGGGGTGACTGGTCTGTGGATGTCCTGGTTGGTACAGTTCTGCCAAGGGGGCCTAGATTTGGGCCTGTACTGCTTGGAGTCCTTTTAGCCAGGCCTGTAGGTCAGTCTTAGGATCGGAGGGGGAGAAGGAGTTAAGCAAGGTTGACAAAGGGGGAGGTCCTCCGTAGAGGATTTCATATGGAGTGAGCCTAAAACGGTTAGGCGTATTTCGGGCCCTTAACAGAGCTAAGGATAGGAGGCGTCTCCAATCTTTTAAACCAGTCTCTAAGGTCAATTTAGTAAGGGTCTCTTTTATTGTTCTATTCATTCTTTCTACCTGTCCTGAGCTCTGGGGTCTATAGGCACAATGTAATTTCCAATTAATCCCCAATATCCTGGCGAGCCCCTGACTTACCTGAGAAACGAAGGCCGGCCCGTTATCTGACCCAATTACCTTGGGAAGTCCGAATCTAGGAAAGATTTCTTCCAGAATTTTCTTGGCTACTATGTGTGCCGTTTCTTGCCGGGTGGGGTAGGCTTCTACCTATCCTGAAAAGGTATCTACAAACACCAGTAAGTACTTATATCCAGCATAGTGAGGTTTTACTTCAGTGAAGTCTATTTCCTAATAGACTCCTGGGCGGTTACCATGAGTTCGTTTCCCTTCTGGCACTCAGGTAGCCCCAGCGTTTACCTGCTGACAGACCTTACAGGCAGATGTCACTTGTTCTACGAGGGTACTTGCCTTTGGGATTAGAAAGTCAGTTTTTTCAATCAGTAATTTTAGCTTTCAGTTACTCAAGTGTGTCCAGGCATGCATCTGCTGGATCACTGCCAGGGCCTCCTTTTTGGGGAAGGACTATTTTTCCTCCTTTTTCTCAGTTTTTAGTGTCTTTGTTTTCTATAGCCCTTATGGCTTTTGCTTCTTCCTGGTCTTCTTGGGTATAAGTATGTTCAATAGTTATATGGCTGGTTTCGTCAGGTTCTGTGGCTAGGGTCAGTACTTCCGCCATGGCGGCTTGCCTGGCCACTTGGTCGGCCTGTCTGTTTCCTACTGCGACTGGATCCTGTCCTTTCTGATGCCCGGGGCAGTGAATTATAGCCACTTCTTGAGGAAGAAAAAGGGCTTTCAATAAGGCAATTATTTCAGCTTTGTTCTTGGCTTCCTTTTCTTCTGAGGTTAGGAGACCTCTTCTTTCATAAATATTTTCATGAGTATGAGCCGTTGCAAAGGCATACCGGCTATCAGTATAAATGTTAGCTTTCTTTCCCTTGGACAGCTCTAGGGCCTTGGTTAGTGCTATTAACTCAGCCTTCTGTGCAGACATGCCAGGAGGTAGTGATTGTGCCCAAATGGTGTTGTGGCCATCTACTACCGCCGCTCCCGCCCTCCGGGTACCTGAGTCAAGGTAACTGCTGCCGTCTGTGTACCAGGTGTGATCCGCGTCTGGGAGTTCTTGGTCTTTAAGGTCTTCCCGTGTTCCATGGGTCTCAGCCAGTACTTGCCGACAATCGTGTGGGCTTGGTTGGTCTTCTGGTACCGGCAGCAGTGTAGCAGGGTTTAGGGTGACCGGAGGGCCAAACTGGACGCGGTCCGTGTCCAGTAGGAGGGCCTGGTAGTGGGTTAGGTGTGCGTTGGTTATCCACCGGTCTGGGGGCTGCCGCACTATGGCCTCTAGAGCATGTGGGGTAATAACAGTCAGTGGCTGCCCAAGGGTTAATTTAGCAGAGTCCTTGACCAGCATAGCGGTGCTGCCATGATACGAAGACACGGGGGCCAGCCGGCCGCCACAGGGTCCAGCTTTTTAGACAGGTATGCTACTGGTCTTTTCCAAGGCCCTAATTTTTGGGTCAAGACCCCTTTGGCAATCCCTTGCCTCTCGTCCAGGAAGAGGGTAAAGGGCTTTGAGGTGTCCGGTAACCCAAAGGCCAGGGCAGACAAGAGTGCTTGTTTTAGTGCCTCAAAAGCCAATTGATGCTCTGTCTGCCAGGTGAAAGGGGTGCTCTCCTTGGTGAGTGCATAAAGGGGGGCGGCCAGTTCAGCAAAACCGGGTATCTACAAGCAACAGAACCTAGCAGTTCCTAAGAATTCACGTACCTCCCTGGGATTTCGTGGTGGTGGAAGGCGAGCCACTGTCTCTATGTGCCCAGGGGTGAGCCACCTTTTCCCTTCACTCAGGATATACCCCAGATATGTTACCTTGGTCTGACAGAGCTGTGCCTTCTTGGCGGATGCCCGGTATCCTTTTTCACCCAGTGCCTGGAGTAGATGCCTGGTACCTTGTATACAGATTTCCTTTGTAGGAGCAGCCAAGAGGAGGTCATCCACATACTGGAGTAGAGTCACTTCTGGATTTTGGGTCCGGAAGTCGGTCAGGTCTCGATGAAGAGCCTCATCGAAGAGAGTGGGAGAGTTCTTGAATCCTTGGGGAAGCCAGGTCCAGGTAAATTGGCCCGAAATTCCTTTCTCAGGATCCTTCCACTCAAAGGCAAAGAGTTCTTGGCTTTGGGGGGCCAGAGGTAAACAGAAGAAAGCATCTTTTAAATCTAATACTGTATACCAGTTATAGCCTGGTTTTAAGGTGCTGAGTAAGTTGTAAGGATTGGGGACCATGGGATGGATGTCCATGGTTCTTTTGTTAATTTCTCTCAAGTCTTGGACAGGCCTGTAATCCTGAGTACCGGGCTTTTTTACTGGCAGAAGAGGAGTGTTCCAGGGTGAGCGACAAGGTTGCAACACTCCGAGTTCTAGAAATTTGTTAATGTGCTGCCGAATTCCTATATGAGCCTCTCGGCTCATGGGATATTGCTTGATAGACACGGGCACCACCGTGGGCTTTAAATCAATTATGATTGGGGCTTGATACTTAGCCAGCCCGAGTCCTCCCGTTTCCGCCCAAGCTTGGGGAAAATCTTGCAACCAAACATCAGGGAGGCTAGTGATGACCGGAGCGTTGAAAAGCTGATACTCATCTTGCAGAGACACAGTTAAGATTTGGATGGGCTGACCGTCCCGATTTAATACCTGGGCCCCTGTCTCGGAGAAATGGATTTGGACTCCGAGCTTGGTCAGAAGATCTCGCCCTAGGAGGGGGTACGGGCATTCAGGTACCACCAAGAAGGAATGTGTCACCATTCCTCGTCCAAGATTAACCGTCCGGTGGTTAGTCCACTTGTGCAATTTTCCCCGTTGCCCCCTGGACCCAGGATGTGCGGGAAGACAGGGGCCCGTCTGCCTTTGTCAAAACTGAATGTTGGGCCCCTGTGTCCACCAAGAAAGTGGTGGGGTGCCCCCCTACAGAGAGAGTTAGCCGGGGCTCGGGGGGGGGCTCCAGAGCCTTGACACCCCTATTTGCTATCTTCACCTAGGGTGAGGACAGCGGCAGGTTTCTTTTGGTCTTTAGGACGCTTGGGGCACTCTTTGATCCAATGTCCCCGTTCTTTGCAGTAGGCACACTGGTCTTTTTCCACTTTTGGCCGCCTCCGCTTCTCTCCCTCTCTCCCTGGTCCTTTCTCTCTCACAACTGTCGCCAGGATTTTTGTTAAATGCTTATCCCTCACTCGGTCCCTACGATCCTCTCGCTCCATCTGTTCCTTCGCTAACCTGGCTTCCCTTTCCTCAGGGGTTTCTCTCTTATTTTACACTTTTTCTGCCTCCCTAACCAATTCCTGTAATCCATAGGTTTGGATCCCATCTAGCCTTTGGAGTCTTCCTTTGATATCTAATGCAGCTTGGTCTATGAATGCCATAGCTACGGTAGCCTTATGTTCTAGGGCCTCTGGATCGAATGGGATATACATTCGGAACCCTTCCAGAAGCCTTTCCATGAAGGCTGCCGGGCTTTCGTCCCTTTCCTGAGTTATGGTCCTTACCTTGGCCAAATTTGTGGGGCGCTTTCCTGCCCCTTTGAGACCCACCAACAGAGCCTGGCGATAGATTTGGAGACTCTCCCTACCTGGTGCCGTTTCATAGTCCCAGTCTGGGCGGGTGAGGGGAAATCCCTCATCTATTTCATTGGGAAGTTGGGTTGGGAGGCCTCCTGGTCCTGGCACATTTTTCCAGGCCTCCAGGAGGACTTGCTGCCTTTCTTCAGTGGTTAGGAGGACCTGCAAGAGTTGCTGGCAATCATCCCAAGTGGGCTGGTGAGTGAGGAGAATGGATTCTATCAACGAGGTTAGGGCCTGGGGGTCTTGGGAAAAGGAAGGGTTATGGGTTTTCCAGTTGTAGAGGTCAGAGGCAGAGAAGGGCCAGTACTGGACTGTGCGATTGACAGTATGGAGGGGAAAAAGGGAGGATTGCCAAGTGGAAGGGCCATCTGGGTCCTCAGTCTGCCGCAAGTGGAGACGAGGAGGTGTATCTTTTTAAAATCAGAAAAAAATGATATATATTTGGCTTCATGACATTTTTAGACCTAAAAATAAATATTGAACAAAACCATGTTAATAATACCAAATAATAAATTTTTTCCCTATGGACCAATCTTTTAACTTACTCCCAAGCTCTAAAGAAAGATACCCTATGCCAAAGTTATATAATCTATTAATCTTTCAGAAGACTTTAATAAGAATTCCCAAAAGAAATTTTATTTTTTTAATTTCTTGTATCACTTCTAGAGTAATAGTACCTTAATAACTACAAACACGTTTTATCTATCTTGTGAAATAGTTTCTTTTTCTGTGGCCATATCATCAAGAACATTTATTTTCAATACTTTTTTTTTATTTTGAGACAGAATCTGGCTCTGTTGCCCAGTCTGGAGTGCAGTGACATGATCTTGGCTCATTGCAACCTCCGCCTCTCGGATTCAAGCACTTTTCCTGCCTCAGTCTCCCAAGTAACTAGGACTACAGGCGTGCACCACCACGCCCAGCTAATTTTTGTATTTTCAGTAGAGATGGAATGTCACCATGTTGGCCAGGCTGGTCTTGAAGTCTTGGCCTCAAGTGATCTGCCCTCCTCGGCATCCCAAAGTTCTGGGATTACAGGCATGAGCCACCACACCAGGTCTATTCCCAAGACTTCTATAATTTGAATTTACCTGGCCTAGTGAATTCATTTACATGATAGTACATTTTTAGAGTAACAACCCTAGATGCTATACAAACTAACGTAAGATATCATCTATAGCACCCATTGTCTAAGGAGCATGCATACTGTATTTGAATATATTCAGTAATGGGATACTATGTCCTTATTATAATGCCATTTCTAATGTTTCACTCTATGTTATTACTTTTACTGGAAACTAAATTGCATGTAATTCTTATCCAGTTGTTTTGATTTTTCCCTTTGGCACCATCCATAGCAACATAATCTTTTTCACATGTTAATACCAAGTTTTATATTTCTTCTTAATCTTATCTTTCCAGAAAAACTATAAATATTGTAACTAAAAATTATTTCACAGAAAAAGGGAATATAATTTTAACTTTCAAAAAAATTGCCTTATCTTTGATTTATTCCACATAATATCTAGATTTTCTTCATGATCCTGATAACAAAAAGTTTACATTTTCTTTGTAAGTCTTCAAATATGAAATTAAAAGAAAATATGAAAGTATAAAATATATAACATAGTTGACAAATAGCACATATGAGCTGGCTCTAGCAGGATGCCTAGAGTCCCAGCTATTTGGGAGGCTGCGGCAGAAGAATCAAGTCAAGCCTGGGCAAACATAGTGACCCTGTCTCTAAATAATTTAAAATAATTTTTAAAAACTACAGCCTAGTAGTGCTATGTCTCATACTGGCTTCCACTTCATTTATTCAAGTGGCTTTCATTTCTGTTACTTACAAATTAATTCTTTATCTACCTCAGGAAGTTTACTTATTCTCTTTACCAAACTGGAAGCAATTTATCTTTGCTCTCCAATTAAGCCAATTCTATATATCCTTAAAACTGGACTCAAGTCATATTTCCTCTGTCAGCATTTCCTCTTTACTATACCTAGATGAAAATTCTCCTTTTCTGAAGACCTATTAAGCTTGAATTACAAAATTTTTACTATTTGTATTCAATACTTTTCTCTCTTTTCCCTTCTCATCTCTACCCTCTGTCTCTTTTTTCCATCTCTCTCAATGTTTGTCTTTCTCTTTACCTCTACTTCTATCTATCATCCTTTTCTGGAAGTTTTTTTTTATTTTAAAAAGTAGGAGCAGCCTCATGCATCTTTGACCTACTCCATTTTCAATGACACAGCCCTAGGCCTTCGCCATGTACTCAACAGTATCAGTTACTCTAACAATAACTAAAACATATTTGTATTTCTGGATCAAAGACAGTGTGATTCGGAAACAAGGAACATGAAAGAAAATTTACTTTTTTCAAGGTCCTAGTCTGCTAAAAACCTGACATTTAAAGAATTCATTTATTGAACAAAACAGAATTACCTAATGCTTTGTAGCACAGTGATTAAACTCCAGCGTCTCTACAAGCTGTAAGGTAAGACCTTTCTTCCTGACCTGAATGTAGGGCAATCGATAAACATGATGCCTAGGGACAAAGATCACTAGCCTTAAGTACCCCTTCCCATTTACGCCATCATTTATGCAAGGAAACCTACTCTAATTTGCTAGATGGACCCAGTTAACTCTATCTTGAAGTATAGCTGAAGAGCCAATTTTCCTAACCATGAGGAAAAATCAATTTATATTCATAGAACAGGATCAGCTAATAAAGTATTTTCTGCCTGGGAGATGTCATGAGTTAAGTACTACATTACGTGTACCTCATTAAGTGCCACCATCTCAAATGTCATTTAGGTAAGTAGTGATATTGGAAACCCTCCAGAGTGTAAAATAGCTGTATGTGTCTCATAAGCTCTGTCTGGGAAATGCTAACATCTGTGCTGAATCTGCAAAAATGCCGATGCATTTGATCTAATTTTAAAGAAAAAAAAAAAAGTTTCCTATCTGTGTTTTAGTTGTAGTTCTACTCAGCAGAGTGACGAGTTAAATGATTATGTAAGAGCACTCTTCCTTTGATTTTAGAAATTTGCTTCATTGTTTCTAAAATGCATACTTATGCTATTTCCAGAATTTCAGTCTAAAAGGAACCAATGAAAGATTCGTCTTGCTGGAAGAATGAGAGTATATAAAAACACAATTGTCCATATATTTCTATATCATTTAGAGACTGCTTGTTATGAGTATGTTTTTATATATATTCAAATTAAATGTGAAGAGAGACAATAACCTGGAATATTAAACTTTATTTTCCAAACCATGTAGCTTGTAGGTAACCTTTTCCTGATTCACTACAGGGCTAGACAAGAAGAAGGGAGCATGGCATGATGGGAAATATATGAACCTTGGAGTTAGAGCAAATCAGTCAGCGATGCCCACATTACCTGCAGAAGGATCATTAAAGCTGGAACCTAAAGGAGACATAAAAACTGCTGTCTAGGTTTTGACTTGCAAGAGAAACTGCTGGGAATTAAAAGGGATGAACTGAAAGAAACAAGCATTCAGTTTATGTTACAAAAGTAGAATTGTAAATAAAATATAAAACGAGCTAGACTTTCTGGTTTCAGGGAAATAAATGATGGACTCTTTAGGTATAGGTCTGCTTTAGAATTTGAAGCCAGAGACAAGATGACTATACCTGGAAACACCATAAACACTTCATCTGACCAGTGCCTCCAAGTATAATAATGGTCTATCATTAGAACCCACGTTCACTGCGGGATGTGTGTCTTCCATCAATGGTTTTCTGTAATTTGATTTAAAATTTTTTAACAGAATAATGTCTGTCAGTGCCCCAGAAGCTGACTGAAACCCATCTGAAATGCTGTAACTAGACATGTATTTTTAATAACCCAGTCACTGAAATCTTTACACTTAATTTAATACAGATTAAATGCTTAGCTACCTGATACACAGAAGATCAAAGGCAGTGGAGAAGGGAAGGCTTGCCATTAATACTGAGTGGAATTCCATGATGGCAAATCCTTTCCCCTGATAAAATATGTTTCCCCAACATATTTGCATTCATAATTTTTACCTTAAAATATGTTTATTTTTTAACCTTTTAAAATACTATTGTTAACATTAAAAAATGATGAAACATTTCAAAAAGTAAATATTGAGTTCTTTCACTCAAAATCACTTTTGTGCATTTACAACAAAATTAGCTTTATTACTAAGGCATTTATCATTCAAAATGAATTTTTTGAGTTAATGCTTTCAACCTCACCCCTATCTCCAAATACATTGTAATGATAGACAAGAAAGTATATCTGAATGGAAAATCAAAATTTAACTTCTTCTGAAATAAGAAACAAAGATTGGGAGCTTAAACTACTAACTTGCTGAATATATGGTTCAGAGACCATTCTAATTTGATTTGCTAGTAAATAAAAATTAAAACTAGTCTGGAAAAAGGGTCCCAGAAAAGACATGCATTCTCAAGATTATAAACTGAGAACAGGCACAATGGCTTAAGCCTATAATCCCACAACTTTGGGAGACTGAGGAAGGAGGATTGCTTGAGGCCAGGAGTTAAAGACCAGACTGGGCAACATAGTGAGACCTCATCTCCACAAAACAATTAGCCAGGCAGGGTGGCACACCCCTGTAATCCCAGCTACTCAGGAGGCTGAAGTGGGAGAATCATTTGAGCCTAGGAGTCTGAGGCTACAGTGGACTGTGACAATGCCACTGCACACCAGCCTGAGTGACAAAGTGAAAGCTTGTCTCTAAAATAGTAATACTCTTAATTAAGTTAAAAATAAATAAAATATTTTACATTCAGTTCTAGATGTGTAGTCATAATACTAACGTACATTAATAAGGAAACATTAAAAACATGAGAATGATAAAAAGCATATTACTTAAAATCAACCTCAACATACAAACAGAATGAAATGTAACTATCCTCAGCCTTCAGTGGAAGAACTACAGAATGTTATATGCCAGCGAAAGTGAATCCAAAGGAAAAAAAATTGCAAAGCAGGAAAAAAGAATAATTGTAGCCATTGAGAAATGCCTTTGTAATCTTAGATATTAGTTCTTATATCTATATATCTTTATATATTTTTTTCTATACATAGTTCTTATATCTATAGATAATATTTCTGGGAAGAGATTTTAAAGTGTTTTAGAACAAAGCGGCCTGTCAATGTTGGGTCAGCACAAATTCACC
The DNA here is from genome assembly GCF_043159975.1 of Macaca nemestrina. NCBI lineage: Eukaryota > Metazoa > Chordata > Mammalia > Primates > Cercopithecidae > Macaca > Macaca nemestrina. The sequence goes on along the minus strand of NC_092128.1, from coordinate 162,092,301 downwards.
AGTGTGGAAGCAGCAGTGACTGAGAAATGTTGTCCTGCATATTAAGGAATGTCAAAGATTTGTGAGTTCCCTGGTGTCCTCACCAATCCCCCAAAAGAAAAAAAAAAAAATAGACCAAAAACCTTATGTCCAAACCACCAATAGCAGAGACATATGATTCCATAATTGTACATCCATTCCACTAGAAAAGAATAAGCTAACCATTGGAAAGCTATAAACTCGTGTGCTATTTGTAATTTTATTTGAAATTTCTACTAGAAAAAGGTGTAGATTATTTTCTTGCATTCCTTGTCATCCATTCCCCAAATTTATCAGAGTTTCACTTCGGTGTCACAGTCTCATCTTTCTTCAAAGGACCTATCAAAATCAGGTTTTAAAACCCACAATTACATTTGCTGAGGAAATGTGGTTGAGTCCATTGAGCTTTATGTCATAGATTGTCTCTGATGTAAGGTCCTCGAAAGAAAAACAAATCAGAAATTATTCCAGGAAAGCTTCGTGTCCCCCAGAGGAACACAGTGTTCTTACTCTATAAGCAATGACATTATTATTATTGCTTTTGTTAATCTTTTTATTTAGGCTGCCAGTAAGCTAAGATTCAAGTATGTGACTCAGCCATGGTGCCTTTGTCTCCCTCTCTGTCTCTTCAGGTGTGTAACTCCTATTACAATCTGTGCTTTGTGCCTTGTTTTGCTCTCTATGCATTCATTTTTATTCTTTCTATATAAACTCTTTAAATCATTTGAGACATGAAATTAGGGTAGTGATTAGTTCGTTTGCTTCTTAATTCATTTAACTAGAGAGTAGGAGATAATTAAAATTCTTATGTCAAAATGGAGTTTTCTTGAGGAGGAGGAGCTCAAGATGTGATTCAGCAGCCTCGGATGGTAGGACTTCGCAGGTGCCACAACCTCAGAAGCATAGTGAGTTGGTTGTTGTAGCTGCTGCTGGGTGAATCAAGTCAAGAAAACTCTAGATACAGGCAAGACCTGGAGAATCTGAGGCATCCCGTAAGTGTGGTTATATACAACATCCAAACAGTGACACATAAAATATTTTTTAATTGAAGTATATTTTATCCCCCACGAATGATTTTTCCTTCCTTTTATTTACTTAAGTTTGGCAATTCTATATCAAATTCTATTCCTGTTTTTTTCCCTCTGTCTCCCCTCCATTGTTCTTTTACAGCATCTCATACCCTGTTTGGCTTCAACACAATCACCACATCTGCAAGTACAAATATTCTGCTTCCCCACCAGATTATTGCAATAGCCCTGTAACAAGTCTCTCACCCTTAATCTCCTCCAGCTCGGCTTCACACTATATATCACTTCCAGAGCCATCTTTTAAAAAGACAAAACAAACAAACTCCAAATTATTTCCATGAAACTCTGGAGGTTTTCAGTGTCAATCCATTGAATCTAGTCAGAATTCTTCAATGTTTCGGTCAAGGCCCTCTCCCATGAGGTCGTAAATCACTTTATAACGGCATCTCCTACCACTCTTCTTCCCCCCACATACTCTTTCTGTTCCTCATATAGGGGCCTTCTTCCTGTTTCTAAAATAAATTAAATTTGCTCTTGGCCCATCCTACAGCAGATCTTTGCATATTATCTTTCTTCTCTTAGAAGATTATTCCCTCAGAGATCAGCACAGATCCATCTTTCACATTTTTTTCAGATATGTCCTTAAAATATGTTATCTGAAGGGTACCTTCCTTACCTACTCAATCTTTCCTTCCAGGCTTTAGTTTTCCACAACATTTGCCACCAACTGATAGGTTATATACTTTTGTATTTGTTTATTTTCTGGGTGCACCCATTGGAACTTTGCGTCCACGGTTCTTCATTATGCTTAATAAATTGAAGTTACTAATGCTATTGTGTCCTGGCTTATTTCTTTCTGTCCCCCTTTATACCATTTATTTTCAGGAAAATCTACATACTCTGTTTGTTCTCATTTAAATAGGCCATATGCTTTCTTACATCTATACCTTTGTCATATTTTATTTATGATTTTTGCCGAGACCAGCTCGGCTGGGGAGACCCTAACCCAGAGGCGCTGGAGGAATTAAGGACACACACACAGAAAAAGAGAGGTGTGAAGTGGGATATCAGGGGTCTCACAGCCTTCAGAGCTGAGAGCCCGGAACAGAGATTTACCCACATATTTTTTAACAGCAAACCAGTCATTAACATTGTTTCTATAGATATCAAATTAACTAAAAGTATCCCTTGAGGGAAGGGAAGGGATGGGCCGAATTAATTGCAGCAGGAACACGCCCTTAAGACACAGATCGCTCAGGCTTTTGTTTGTGGCTTAAGCGGTTTTCTGCCCTGGGCAGGCCATGTGTTCCCGGCCCTCATTCCCGTAAACCCACAACCTTCCAGCTTGGGCGATATGGCCATTATGGACATGATAAAATGCTGCAGAGATTTTATTTATGGCCAGTTTTAGGGCCAGTTTATGGCCAGACTAGGGGGCTTGCTCCCAACATGGTTTCTTCCACAGGCATAACATATAATTGAAATTATTTTAATACTTCAAGTCTCGTTTCTTTACGAAAGTTTCTCTGATTCTTTCTACCACTGTCACTATATATTTTCATAATTTTCAATAGGCATAAATCTTTTCATGACATATCATATTACTTATTATTTCATAGTGATTTCTGACCTTCCTTTATGCCATTAAGTAGATTATACATTTTGTAGTAACAATGCCAAGTATGTATTAAATTTGGTTATAATTCTTGAAGCTTCTAAGACAAATAATAGGACTAAAAGGAATCTAAAATATTTGGGCATATGTTAGAAACAATATAGTTCTTTAATTGGCAACATTATTTTAAACATACTAGGATATATTACATTGCTATTTCCATGTTAAACTGAGGATTCATCAAAGTTGACTATTTAAAATGTATAAAGCACGTATTAATTCACACTGAATCTGAGCCAGGGATTGTGAAAAAATATATATGCATACGCTCACAAATTCATAACCTTAGTGGTAGGCAGGATAATGTATCCCCCCACACCCAAAAGAAACCATGTCTAAATTCTAAATTCTAATCCGTGGAGATTTGGAATATGTTATATTACACGGCAAAATGGACTTCAGAGATACAATGAGGGTTGTAGAACTTAAAATAGAAGATTCTGGACTACTGGGGTGGGCCCAAACATGAACTCAAAAGAAGAGAATTTTCTCTAGCTGGAAGTGGTAGACATGAGGCAGAAGAAGAGGTCTGAAAGACTTAAAACATAAGAGGAACTCAAGCCACCAAGCTGGCATTGATTGAAGATGAAAGTGGTTGTGATTCAGGAAATTAAAGAAGCTTCTGGAAATGAAAAAATACCCTCCGCTGACAACTACCAAAGGCAAAGAACCCTCGGTCTGACAGCGGCATGCAACTGAAATCTTCCCACAACCTGAACATGTTTGAAAGCAGGTACGTACATATCCAGAGTCTCCAGAAAGAAAGGCAACCTTGCTGGCACCTTGATTTCTGCCTCATTAGACTCTAAGCAGAAGACACAGCAGATCTACGCTACCCCTGGACTTCTGACCTACAAAAACTGACATAACAAATCTGTGGTGCTTTAAGTTGATAATTGTGTGGTAATTTGTTATAGCAGTGACACAAAACTAGTACACCTTATAGGTTTTACATTCTAATGGAAGAGAGAAAAGCATATTACCTACTTTTTTAGGTAGCAAATAAGCAAAACACAGATAGATGTGAGTCAGTACTATGGAGAAAAAGAAAGGAAAAAAAAAGGTATAGAGAGCAATGAGTATGGGGAGTGGTCAAGTACAGAGTTCAATTAGAGCAAAGAATGGTGCAGGAGTTCGGGGAAAGCCTATGTGAATATTTTCAGGGGAGGGTTCCCAGAAAATTTGCAGCTGGTGAAAGCCTTGATATAGGAATGCAGCTGGCATATTCAAGAATCTATTCCAAGGCCACTGTGACTAAAATAACATGAGTGATGGAAAGAGTAGTGGTGTATGAGCTCCAGAAATGAAGAGGAGGCAAATCGGTTTAAAAACTTTGGTTTTGACTGTGAGTTTGAATGTAGCAGAGGGTTAAAAGAAAAGGAATGATTTCCATTTTCCGGGCTTACTGTGGACACTGGGGTCAGAATAATTGAAGGAGAAAAAGAAAAAAGGGGAGATCAGCTGTAAGGTAATTGTGTGATATAGTAAAGAGATAACAGAAGCTAGCAGCAGGCTGGAGGCAGTCAAAGAAGCAATAGGTGGTGAGATTCTGTAAAAGCCTCCCTAGTATTTATGGAGAGATGATGTATGGGGTGGGAGAGAATGGAGTCAATGATGACTCTAATATGTCTGGTCTAAGACACTGGCAAAACTGCCTTTTGATTAACTGAGAAAAGGAGCACTATGGTAAGGGAGTAATTTGTCGGGAGAAGGATTAGAAGCTGACTTTTGGACATGCCAAGTTAGCTATTATTTATTAAAATGGATATGGAATACACAATGAGATATATTACTGGTATACAATGGAGATGTCAGAGCAGCAGAGAAAACTTGAGAATCACCAATGTAGGCAGAATACATAAAGCCACTAAATGCGGTAAAACATCAATAGAGTGAGAATACATAGAAACAGGAGAGGTTGGTGGGCTGTCCCTTAGAGCAGTTGGGTGTTATGAGGACAGGATGTGAGGAAGAGCCAATACGAGAGAGCAAGAAAGATTGGCCTGAAGGGTGTGTTTCAATTCAGAAAATGATCAATTGTGCTGACTTTTTTTCTTTCATTTTCATGAGTCTTTAAAATGAATATGTATTATTCTTCACATATTTTTAAAAGTAATGCACTTATTTACTTATTACCAAAACCAAATTCAGTAGATTTTTTTTTTCTTGATTGGAAAATGTTGGGACTTCTGAAAATGGTATTTGATTGGTTTACAGAATATTAATGTATTTGAAAAAAAATCAAAGCCAGGGAAATTTACCTAAAGAGTAAACAATTCCGAATAAGGAAATTTCTCCCCTTAAAAATGACTGTGCTTCCTCAGTGACTGACAGCAAGCAGTGAGAACTTTTGTTTTCAGAACCTGAAGCCAATGCCTTCCATATGAGCCCTAGCTCCTTTTAATCCACATGAAGATTTCCAAGCAAGGGAAGAGATATCATATCATAACAACAGTATTTTGTATGTGGTTAGTGATCAATTGGTTATTCTGAAAATAGTTATTTTGATTGCTGATTTGATTGTTACCTACTTTTTTTTATGACCCCAAACCACCCTCTAATCTAACTAAGTTTGAGTTTTTCTGATCAGTGTTGTCTTCTTGAAAACATCTCATGTAAGAAATTCCATGACTCCACTTTCTCCTGGCTTCACCCCTGAATTTTTGGCTCATTCTACTTGAACTCTGTATTTTCCAATTTTATTTGTTCTCATTCTAGGTTTACTCTGAAGCATTCTATATTGCTGGTAACACTCTTGTTTTGATTTCATTGATGTTTGACAACCGCATTCACGACAACCATTTCTCTATCTTTTTTCCAAAATCACTGCCTCTTTTTCTTCTACTGCATTCTGTAAATTCTAATTTCCAATTAGCCTTATTTATATTTGTTATGATATTTGTTTTTATTGAGAATTACTCCCCAATTATCTACCTCATTTGTGCTTTATTACCTGAAGTACAGTTCACTCTTTAACTACAAATGAGACATTTTAATGGTTTAATTTCTATTGTTTTAAGCTGAACATATATACCTGATGTTATCATGTTCTGTAATATTAAAAAACATATTAAAGAAGTACTTGCTGCCATTTCTCTTTCAGTTTCTATCTTTATTACCAAAAAAATTATTACCATTATTTTATGATGATTATGATTACTGCTTTAGATGGGGATCTCAATATGTTGCCCAGGCTGGTCTCAAACTCCCAAGCTCAAGAACCTGCTCCTGCCTCCGGAGTAGCTGAGATTACAAGCAAAAACCATAGCACCTGGTTAAAAATCACTATTCCTGAAGGTATCTTTCAAGTGTATTACTTTTTTTTTTAAACACTATGGTAGCTCTAAGAATCTTATGCAATAGTATGGCTGGTCTCTTCTGTTTCCAGGCATTATTTATTTCCCCAATTATTTTCTCTTAAAAAAGCTGGATATGTTCTCAAATCATGGTTTTAATCATAAAACGTTGTTGCTGAGAGACCTGCTGTGGTTTCAGAATATTTATGTTCTTAAATGCAAATACATCTTACAGTTTTTAAATGCCCCTCACACTCTGGTTTCAAATTTTAAATCATTTCTTTTCAATAAACACTAACACTGAAGTGATAGGGATTTTTATTAAACTCCCAACATGCCATTCACACATGGATCTGGGAAGTCTAAGATCAAGGTGCCTGCGTCTGGTGTGGGCCTTCTTACTGTATCCTCACCGGGCAGTAGGTGAGGAGAAAGCAGTGGGAGAGAGAAAGACCAACTCCCTCAGTCAAGTCCCTTTTTAAGGATGCCTAATCCCATTCATGACGGAGGATCCCTCATGGTTTCCTCACTTCTTCAAGGTCTCACTTCTCTTCTTAATACCTTCACAATGGCAATACCTGAATTTTGGGGGGCAAACATTCAACCCATAGCATTGTGTCTCAGTCTTTAGGAACGGGACACATTTTTCTGAAGGTCATGTGGAGGGACTAATTAATTCCACATCAGCAGTTTTATGTCCACAAATTACTACTCTCTAATTTTAAAATATTAGAAACACTGATTTTATTTTGTGAGAGTAAAGTAAGGCATCCAAATTTATATATTATTATATTAATTTTGTTTTTCAACTTGCTGAGACTTATGCACATTTTGTTTTATTTTCTTGAAATTTAATTTAAAAGGCTTAGACTCATTTTATAAATCTCTGTGAAATAGGTTCCTCAATTTTAATACCATTATTCAGAAGGAAACTTTATTAGAAAATATTGAAATTATTTGACTAGATCAAACATTAAATAGCATAGACAAAGGTGGCCTCTTAATGATGCCTGAATGGGAATTGGTATTATCAATAGCTCCTTTAGTTAATCACTGAAGAAAAGCAGAATTGATAATTCTGCTCTTTTTATCATCTTGATACAGATAAATATCTATTTGGCATGTATAGCTGATCTGAGAAAAAGATAAATACAGAAGAGTAGAAGTTTTCTTCTTGGGAAAGATGACATTTATTCTTGCCATTTGCTGATGCTGAAAACGGATTTGATCAATCAGAGTGATTACTGTCAATGACTCCAAGTTAGTTTACATTTTATTTTCAAAGCATGTGATATTTTATACTTGGAATAGAACCCAAACTAATGTTTAGGAGTAAAAGAAATACTGAGCACCACAAAGTTATGCGAACAAAATTTTCAAAGTGATTGTCTCTTTTTGTTCTCTCTCACACACACATGCACATCTCATGTCATAATCACAAAAAGGACACAAATTATACCCATAGATGATCTCACATTTGGGATCAATATCATGCCTTGATTTTGTGTCAGATGAAGTCAGTTTTTACCTCATTAATCATAGATTGTAGAGTACTTTTTAAATAGTGTACTTTTTTTTTTCATTTAAGTGCCTCAATTTTCTAAAGCAAATCATTTGCAACATTTCAAAATCCCTATGAGAGACAGATTTAGCAATTGAGTTAATGACAGTGAGTATACAGAAATCCCTTCCTAAGTTATTCCTTTTAAGTATCTATAATAGAAATGATGTCACTATACTAGTACAGATAAAATGTGCATAGCAGATTTTAAGCAACAAAACCATGGAAGAAATTAATTAACTATCAATAGCAGAATTGCTAGATCTTAAGATATCAAAGTGTATGAATCTATCTATATAAATCTGCATCAGCATTTCTATAACTGATGCATAGAAACAGGAATAAAACACAACACAGCAACCTGTGCTAAGAGTAATGACTTTGAATAAAAATGGGTTGCAGAAAGAGTATTATCTTTTTGCAGTACTTGAAAATTTTCAAAAGTGATATTCATTCTATTCAAATGTTTTGCAATTGCTTTGAGTGACACTTACAAGGCAAAGCATGAGAAGTGAATTTATCTTTAGTTTCCATTATTTATTTTAATTTTTCCTTTTTAAATAGCCTTTCATTAATCTGCCTCTCCCTCTATCCATTGTAGAATTTCAGAATTTCAAGTTGTCCTAATAATATTTGGCCAGACATCAATGATAGTGGGGCCCTGTCCCTCACTTCTTTTATGTTTCTTGTAGCTGCTTTGATATGTAAGAAAACCTAAATGATAATTCCCAAGGCATTGTTTCTGAACTCAGGTTCTGGCTCTGTTCCTCTCTTACAGCTTTTATCTGGTGTGTACCTCAAGTGAGAAAAAATTCTGGCATTCATTATATTCTATCACTTAAATATACTTACAGTGATCATGGAGAAATCATGCTCCAATAACACTGAAGCTTGTAATTAAGTTAAAGAATAAATGTGTATTTTATTAGAGATTGGAAACGAAAACAAACAAACAAAAAAAGTTTTTACAACCCTTGCTGGATGGTCTGCAAAACAAATTCACTCTCTCTGTTTAAATAAAGTTGGATTTTACTTTCACCATCATTTTCTGGTGCAGCAGCTGAGACTTTGGGAAACTGAGTCTTCGTTCACAACTACATTTACCTTTTTACTCTGCGACCTTCGACATATTACATTTTTGCTCACTATAAGAAGTCCATTTAATACCTCATTAGGTTGTTTTGAGAAGTATTACATTTATTTAACCCTTGTTGTCATGGCATATAAAAATGGAATTGCTAAGTTGAAATAATTTTCAACACATCAATGAGTGATCTTAGTATAAAAAATTGTAGCAAATTAACATATTCAGTGAAATACTTCACATATTTTTCTTTCAGAAACTAACAACTTCAGACAATGGGGTTTTAGAAATCCTTTTATACATTTGGAACAAGCCATGAAAACCCTAGCATGTAGGAAAAAAATATAAGACATGCTACTAAACATCAAATAAAATACTCTTACATTCCTTTTGTATCAGCTACAATCCAGTCCACAAAGCTTGGTGCTGTGATGTGATTGTATTCCATAATAAACTCAAACTCTATTGAATTAACTATAATTCAATAAGTATAAGTTTGTGTAGAATATAAACTCACTAATGAACCACAGCAGAAACAGGACATTTCAAACAGGTAAAAGTGATCTACAGTAGAAAGATATCAAAATACTTGGTAGGAGTCAAAAGAAAAAAATAAGAACATGGCAACAATAAAATAGCTGACATCAAGTACTATTATTTTTTCCTCCAGGATAATATGTTCACCATGATTTTTATTTGTTTTAAAATTCTATTATTTAAACTGAAAAGAGTTGAAGTTTGCGCTTAATATATGCACAATAGCTGCCATACACATTTTGTCTTACCTACTTTTCCATATAACTTTGGCATATATAAATGCAATAACTTTGATGTGTTCTATCTTAGACATTTTTGTTCTTTTTTAGACTAGACACAGCAGAGAAACATTCAAACTAGTTTGTTATGGGAAACATTAGATTTTGCATTATAATAGTGGCTTAACAATATGATACTTCTGCCCCAATTATCATGAAATACTTTAACATACCTAGACAGACTGTAATTTATGTCAGACAAGAAGATATGTTAATATACAAAGCTTTTCATGTGTAACATAAATATATATCACATAACAGAATCAGATGGTAGCAAAAAATGCTCTAGACTACAAATGGTACCAGAAAAAACAGATATCCTCATGCAAAAGAATGAAGCGAGGTCCTTACTTCATACTCTAAACAAAAATTAATTCCAAATGAATCATAGACCTGAATATAAGAGCTAAAACTATGAAACTCTTAGAAGAAAATATGGGAGTAAAACTTTGTCACCAAAAATTAAACAAACGCAATTGACAAAAAAGTCAATTAAAATAAACTTTTATGCTGCAGAGAACATCAATAAAGTGAAAATAAACAGACCATACAGTGCAAGAAAATATTTGCAAATGATATATTTGATAGGAGACTTGAATCCAGAATATACAAGAAATATATAAAGAACAATGCAAAAAAATTTAAATGTAGTTTAAGAATGTACAAAAGACTTGAATAGGCAATGGGATTTGAATATATATCCCAAAATAAATATATGCCCAAACACAAATTCATACATGAATGTTTATAGCTATACTATTCATCATAGCCAGAAAGTTGAAAAAAAACAAATGTCCCTTAAGCAATTACTGGAAGAGACAAGAGGTAGCATACTCATGCAATAGAAAATTATCCAGCAAAAAAAGGAATGAAATACATTCTGCACCATAAAGGAACCTTGAAAACATCATGCCAAGTGAAAGAAGCCAGGCACATAAGTTTACATATTGCATCATTCTGTTTGTATAAAATGTTCATACTAGGTAATTCCATAGGAACAGAAAGTTGATTAGTGGTTTCCAGGGTCTGGGTCAAGAGAGGGGGAGAGATCAAGAATGACTCCTCATAAGTATGAGTTTTTATTTTTTAGTGTTAAGTACGTATTCTAAAATCTGATATTGATGATTGCACATTTGTGTGATATACTAAACACCACCAGGATATACATTTAAACCAGTGAATTGTATAGTATGAAAATTATATTTCAGTGAAACTGTTACTAAAAATAGTATCTAAGTCAGAGATCACCAACCCTTTAAAATAAATGACCATAAAGTAAATATTTTAGACTTTATGGGCTACGTATGGTGTCTATTACATATTTTTCTCTTCTGTTTTATTTTTTACACATCAAAACAGTCTAAAAATCATTCTTTGCTTGGTAAGCATACTAAAACAGGCTGTAGGATAGATTTGGCCTGCAGGCTGTAGTTACTCTACTCTTGATTTTTTAGACAATTGATTTTCAAACATTGTTGGGCACGAGAATCCCCAAATCACCTAATAACTTAAAAGTACAGGTGCTGGAAGCTTACCCAGATATTCTCAACTAAGATGTGAAAAGATAGCCCTTGAGGGATCTTTATTTTAACACTATTTCTATAGAGTTGTTAAACACATATACAAAAAGAGGACTAGGAAAAAATTAATCTAGTACAACTATTACATTTATTATATTTCCAAGGGCTCAATTCATTTAAGTCCTGTCCAAGATTCCTTTCTTAACTAATGATACAAGGGATGTTAGAATTATGGCCTCCTGTATGTTATCCATATCACGTAATAGAAAGTGTTTGATATTTGTATTACAATATGTCAGTATATTTAAGTGCCTTTACTATTTTCCTTATTTTTAGTGAAAACCACACTTTCCTGATTTTTTTTTTTTTTTTTTTTTTGCCATTAGCATTCTTCAAAATGGGAACTAGAGCTAGTCATATGAGGTATTGTAAATTTGTTTAGAAAATGTGAAATACTGTTTTTTCAACTGTCTACTTTCAATACCCATTAGCAAATTAGGATATTTTTGTCTTTCTTGCGGAAAAAAATCTACTTAACTTTAACACCCGGTTTTCTACATTTCTGCAACCCCCCACCCCAACTGCCCTGCCATCCAAGGGCATCTCACTTTTTAAACACTTGTTAGTGTCTAAGTCATATACTTTGAGAACTCTTTTATTAAGTTATTTTATTAGTGATTTTCTATGCTAATCTATCTGTCATTAGCAAGTATGGATGCTATTAAGACAAAAGTTGTTACTTAGTATTAATGAAAATGTGTGCTGAAAGCAAGAAGAGATTAATAGGGGAAAAGCACATTCATACATTAAAATATGAATATTAAAACTCTAAGGTCAGATCCAATTCATTTGTATCTCGATAGGAATCTATGAATTTAAGAGGAAACTAAATATTTTCTGCATCGTTGAATAAGGACAGTTTCTGCATCAAGACAATAATATGGAACTGAAATCTTAGTATATCTCATCTTATTAAAGCAAAACACAATCAGTGAAATTCTCTCAGGGATACTTCCTTATAAAGTGTGTTACTGCTTGAATACTTCCAATTTCAGATAAAAATAATAGAGAAATTATATCTAAATTTGGAACAATGCAAACCATGAAATAAACAGGACAGTGCTATGAAACTTAAACAAATAAGTAACCCTTAGGATTTTTGGAGGCCAGATTTGCATTTTCAATAACTCTAAATTAGTAAGGTACATAGTTAAAAAATGTATTTTGAAACCCAGAAAATAGAGAAATGTATCTGTCTTAATGTTATGGTGCCATTTTATTGACTTTTTCCCACATTTGTAGTATAAGAAGCTTTTTTTTTGACATTTATTAGTAAAAATGACAACTATTTCAAATCAAGTGTTTTGCCACATATAATTCACTAGAGTGTTAACTAAATATAATATAATTAATCTAAAGGTACTTTAAAAGTTAACACAACTAGCACAGTGATGCACGTCTGTAGTCTCAGATACTAGAGAGGCCAAGATGTAAGGATAACTTGAGCCCAGGAGTTTTAGGCCAACCTGGGCAAATAGTGAAACCCTGTCTCTAAAAAATAAATAAGCTACATGTAGAAATAGAAACCCTGATAACACATATTTATTTCAAGTTAGTAATCATTCATAATTATTCATTCTGTAGTAAATAATTTCACTACTGAAGTAGTGAAATGGATATCACTTATTATCAGATAGTTTAGAATGAAAAGATCCTTTTCTGTAGTTGAGGTATTGAAGACTTAGAAATTTTTATAACTTGTTGTCATACTTATTTAAGGGATTATATAGCCTACAGAAATTTTGAAGATGAAATTTTTTCTCCTTTCTTTACTAGCTATCATAGTTACCTACTGTTTCATCAAGAGTTGGAAACCCAGCATATTTATAGGAATCATATCTGACTTATTATTTATTTCCCACAGTATGTGGCATACAATTCACTCCATAAATATGATTTATATAGTTTCTTAAGAGTATGGCAAACTAACATGGACTACTGGGTTTTCCTTCATAATCTAAGTCTGCAAAATCAAAATAGAGGCAAGGACCTGAAAAAATAGTTAAAATATTGCTTATGACGTTCCCTTACCAGTTAATACAATTGGCACCAGGCTGTTGGTTGGGTGGGTCGCAAGGGCTCTGCATATTAACAGTTAATAACTCCACGATAAAATGACTTCTTTGAGGAAAATTACCGGTCAGTAGGCTACTTGTAACATATAAACAAAATTAACAAACCAAACAATAAAAGTAAAAAGCCATCATAACTTAAAGCATTCAAAGATATGTGAATAATGTAAAGCACGAAGGCATTTGTAAAGGAAAGCCAATTGAAGATACTACACGTGAGAAATATGTTATAATAAAAATACAATAGTTGAGATAAATTCCAAAATGATTTTAGCCAAACAGCATTTTCTCTAACTCTTCCTGTATTTATTAATTTAAAGTGTAGTAAAGAAATAGATTTAAAATTAAGCAACTTACTATATAATTTAGAAATCAAACTAATCGCTATGGTCTGAATGTTTGTATCACCCCAACATTCATAGCTTGAAATCCTAACCTTTAAGGTGATTGTATTAGCTAGTGGGGACTTTGGGGGATAATTTGCCTGACAGCAGAGTCCTTATGAATGTGACTGGTGTCCTTTTAAGAAGAGATCTCAGGGAGCTCTCTCACACTTTCTGACATGTGAAGACGCAGTGAAAAGATGGCTGTCTACGAACCAGGAAGTGAGCCCTCACCTTCACCCAATTTGTCAGTGCCTCCATCTTAGAATTTCCAGCCTCAAGAATTGTGAGACATATATTTATGTTGTTTATAATCCATCCAGTTTATGATATATTGTTATATAAGCCTGAATGTACTAAGACAACCTATAGTCATAAAATGCAAAATTGTGTTTGTTTATAGGTTGTAGGAAACGACTGACAAGGACGTAAGTGAATTTTCGGGTAAAAGAAATTTTCTGTATCTTAATTACATTTGTGGATACATAGGTGCACTTATTTACTTTAACTCATTTAATTAGAAACTTCAGATTTGTGTGTTTATGTGTATTTTAACTTGATTTAATACAAATTAAAAACTCAAAACAAAATAGATAAATTCATGAGGTAATTAGAGAAATGAGACAAAATTAAATACAATATATATAATTTTCAAGAGACAAGTAAATGAAAAATATGAACGTGATCTTATAAGGAATGATAAATTGTAAGAAATCATACAAGTCTACCTGGGCTTACGAAAGAGTGGGAGAATGAGACAGACGCACACTAGAAGAAAAAAATGATGAAGAATTGTTACCGGGGGTCCTTGCTCCCAGAGCTCCCAAGATGGTGGTGGGCCGCTTCCAAGATGATGGTAGGCCTCTTCAAAAACACCGCGGGCCACTTCCAAGATGGTGGCAAGCCTCGCGTTCTCTGACCTGTGTTCTTGGCCTCACAGATTCCAAGGAATGGAATCATGGGCCATACAGTGAATGTTATAACGCTATTAGAAGCTGTGGGTCATGGAAGAGAACCATGGAACCCAGTGACTAGTGTTCAGCTCCATTAGGACGAACCCAGGCACTTAGCCACGCAGGAACAAACGGCAAGACTTTAGCCCGATGGGGAGTGGCAATGGGCGCCTCCTTGGTCAGGAGCACAGTAAACACCCTGCTGGATCCGGAGGGATGGAAGTCAGCGGCGGGTCTGCAAGGGCAGCAAACGGCAGTGGTGGAGGCCAGCGAAAGTTCAGCTGGAGCGGTAACAAAACACGGACCAGAAGAGTGCAGTTCCGGGATTTAATAGAGTGAAATACAGTGAAGACAGAGCTCCCATATAAGGGGAGGGGACGCAAAGGGGGTTGGCATTGCCGGCTCCAATGCCTGGTCTTTGTACCTCCCGCTGTGCTCTCAGGCAATAGATGATTGGCTATTTCTTTACCTCTTGTTTTTGCCTAATTAGCATTTTAGTGAGCTGTCTGATTGGTCCGGTGTGGGCTAAGTTGCAATCCCCCTGTTTAAAGGTGGATGTGGTCAGCTTCCCAGCTAGGCTTCGGGATTCTTAGTCGGCCTAGGAAATTCCAGCAACTCCTGTCTCTCAGAATGTTTAAAAATTTCCATTCAAATACCTAAGAATACCTATAAATCCTGATCAGGGTAATTAAAGTAAAACATGTAAGGTAAAATTGTTGAAAACCTAAAGACTATATTGAGTTTTAGAAAGAATGTAAAGAAGAATATAAAAGTGTGAAAAAGGAAACGTTAGTTTACCTTTAATGATAAATTATACTAATATTTCAAAATCAAAAATAAAATTAGAAAAATGGAATTTTATTTTCTGTAATAAAAATGTCTAGCTAGAATTCTGTACCCAATGCAAATATATCTTAAGAATATTAGCTAGACATTTTTACCAAAGGAAAATAGAAATAATTTTCTCTTAGCAAAATCTCACTAAATAGAAATGAATTAAATAAATAAATAAAGACTTTAAGAAAAAAAATTATTTCATATGGAAGGTCAGATTGAAGAAGAAAATAATAGAAAAAATGTACAGATGACATAAATAATCATTTTTAAATGACATTAATAATGATTTTGATATTAAAAATAAATTGAAATTAAAATACACAGCAAAAAATATTATATGCATTAACAAGGGGTGAGTGGGATTAAAGTACTTTACTATTTTTGTGTTAATCAGAAAATTAGTGGGAATACTAGCAGATCCAAAGCCACTTATCCACAAATATCAAAATAAGTGAACTCTAAAAACACATATTTTTAACATTTTGTTAATGGTGGCCATTAACAAAATTAGTGCCACCTCATTTGGTGTAAAATCCTGAGCTAAACTGATATAAAGCTAATAATAATGTTTATCTACCTAATATAGTTGCATTGCTAGAGATTTCACTAGATATTAATGGATTTTAGAATTTTATATCTTACTCGAGAGGTTAGAACTGTTAGAGTTAAGCTGATGCTCACCAGTGTTGTTTTTGTTTTCCTTATGAAGCTGGATGTCTTTTCCACTTCTAGAATTGGCCATAGAGTTGGGCTCACCTTAGCAGACAAACTATGCTGGAGAAAGGAAAAAACAAAAAGCAATGATGCTTTTTAAATAATCAAAATGTTACAATTTGAGGAGCATCATCCACATGCCTAGATATCACCAGAAAATATTATCTGAATCTTGGGACTGTGCAGGAGGCTAAAGAGCAAGAAAGAGCCTTTCTAAAGGTGGAATAAAATTTCCTCCATTGTGCTCAAGGAATAAAGCAGTGGTTTCACCTACAGAGATATGCCAGTATTTATTCTGCACTGGATTAGGAGATTAGACATATAAACTAGGAAAATATCAAAGGATAACAATGATATTCTGTAGTTTTTCAGGGTTGAGCTTGCAAACATCAGATAGCCTCTCTCAATCAAAAGCCCAGGAGCCCATGCTTAAAGAACAGGAATGAAGCAGAGTATACCAAGTATTCCTCAAATTTCAGTCTAGTACTCATCCAACTCTATCCATGTTTGGAGAGAAATGATCATGCTCTCACTCTAGCTGCATAACAGAGGAATAAAAGAGCCTTTTCTAGTGAAAGAAAATATTTAAAGTCTCTGCAGTATAAAATTTAGAAGTTGCATAAAATTACTAGAAACTCAAATAGAACAAAATATGACAGAAAATTTTGAGAAAAATAATACTGTGAAAATTGTCAAGAGATTGGAGTAGCAAGAAAAAAACTGACTATAACTGTGCCAAATATGGTGAAAATATAGATAATGACTAGTGGCTAAAATAGACAAAAGAAAGAAGAATCTTTCCAGAAATTTAACAGCTTTAAAATAATCAGCCATATTATAGAATGGAAAAATACAGTATCTGGAATTAGCTAGTGTATAGAATTAACTGTAAGTGGGCACATAAAAAATATAAATTGACAGGCTAAAAATTTCCCAACCTAAAGAAGCAAGAGAAAAAATAAAAAAAAAAATTATGATGAAAGAGCATTCAAAAAGGTAATAGATGAGAAAAACAATTGATTCAGGATCAGTAAACATACTATAGAATGAATTATTTAAAAAAAAAAACCACTTAAATTTTCTCAAAGAGTTTCAGTGAGTCAAGATTTCACCACTCACTCCAGCCCGAGCAGCGAATGAGACCCTGTCAAACAAACACCAAAAAATTAATGAAAAATCAAAGTTTTGGCCAGGCGTGGTGGCTCACGCCTGTAATCCCAGCACTTTGGGAGGCCTAGGAGGGTGGATTACCTGAGGTCAGGAGTTTGAGACCAGTCTGGCCAACATGAGGAAACCCCATCTCTACTAAAAATACAAAAATTAACCAGGCGTGGTGGTACATGCCTGTAGTCCCAGCTACTCAGGAGGCTGAGGCAGGAGAATTGCTTGAACCTGGGGAGCGGAGGCTGCAGTGAGCCAAGATTGTGCCACTGCACTCCAACCTGAGTGACAGAATGAGACTCTGTCTCAAAAAAGAAGGAAGGAAGGAAGGAAGGAAGGAAGGAAGGAAGGAAGGAAGGAAGGAAGGAAGGGAGGGAGGGAGGGAGGGAGGGAGGGAGGGAGGAAGGTTTGTTTTTTGTTTTTTTTTTAAATCATAAAAATACCCAAAAGAAAAGATGTGTTTTCACCTATGGCTGACTTCTTAAGAGAAACAACGTGCAGACAAGACACGATGGAAACTGTTCTTTTTCTTTCCCCTACAACTTTTATTTTAGGTTTAGGAGGTACACGTGCAGGTTTGTTACATGGGTAAATTGTGTGTCATGTGGTTTTGTGTTTGTATTATTTCATCATCCAGCTAATGAACAGAGTACCTGATAGTAGTTTTTCATTCCTCACCCTCCTCCCACCCTCCACCCTTATGTATGGCCTAGCATCTACTGTTACCTTCTTAATGTCCCCATGTACTCAATGTTTAGCTCCCACTTATGAGGGAGAATAGATGGTATTTGGTTTTCTGTTCCTGCACTAATTTGCTCTGGATAATGACCACCAACTGCATCCAAATTGCTGAAAAGAACATGATTTTGTTCTTTTTTATTGCTGTGTATTATTTTATGGTGTATGTGTGCCAGTTTCTTTATCCAGTCCACCACTGATGGGCATCTAGATTGATTCCAGGTCTTTGTTACTGTGAATAGTGCTGCAATGAACATACTTGCACATGTGTCTTTATGGCAGAACAAATTATATTCCTTTGGGTATATATCCAGTAATTAGCTTGCTGAGTCAAATGGTAGTTCTGTTTTAATTTCTTTGAGAAATCTCCAAACTGCTTTCCACCGTGAATGAACTAACTTACCTTCCCACCAACAGCATATAAGCTTTTCATTTTCTCTACAGCCACGCCAGCATCTGTTATTTTTTGGCTTTTTAATAATAACCTTTTTGACTGGTGTGAGATGGTATCTTTGTGGTATTGATTTGCATTTATTTAATGATTAGTGATATTGAGAATTTTTTTCATATGCTTGTAGGCCACTTGTGTGTCTTCTTTTGAAAAGTGTCCATGTTCTTTTCCATGTTTAATGGGCATTTTATATTTTTTTAATGCTTAATTTTTGCTTGTTAATTTGTTTAAGTTTCTTACAGATTCTGGATATTAGACTTTATCAGATGCATAGTTTGCAAATATTTTCCCTAATTTTGTAAGTTTTTTATTTCCTTGATAGTTTCTTTTGCTGTGCAGAAGTCCCTTAGTTTAATTAGGTCCCAAGTTTGTTTATGTTGCAATTTCTTTTGGCATCTTCATCACAAAATCTTTCCCAGAATCTATGTCTAGAATGGCATTTTGTAGGTTTTCTTTAAGGTTTTGTATAAATTTAGGATTTACATTTAAGAGATAATGGAAAATATTTTTAAATATCAGGAGTGGGGGAAAAAAGGCACATTTAAAGTTGCTGCAGATATTTGAAAGATAAATGATACTTTAAAATTATATGCCAATAAATGTAATAAGCCCCTCGAATCAAAAAGAAAAACAATGCATTAGAGCACAAAAAGTGAAAAGTACAAAAATACAATAATTGATAAACTAAGTATTTATGATTATTAATATCTTAACATGTGTTACATAAAGAGAGAGCAAAATTTAAAAGACCAGCTACAAATTGAGGGAAAATATATCCAACTATTACGCCACATAAATAACTAGTAACAAAAGAAACTTATACAGTTGATAGATCGAATACCACAGGAATAAAATAAGCTAAAAATTGGAACAGTCATGTGACAAAACTGGTCACATAAATGGTTCATAAATGTATAAAAACTTTTCCAAACGTTTTAATGACCAGGGAACTGATAATTAAAACCACATTCATTAGATTATAAGGAAAAATGCAAAAGTTAAAAAAATAAAAATGGATCAGTCTAGGTTTTCGTCTAGTTTGAATTTTGGAATTCTCATCTGTTGGGAATAAAAATTGGAACTATCATTTTGGATTGTCTGGCATATTATAACCATCTAACATCTCATCACTCTGCAATTAAATTATAATACAATACATATAAATGTAAATACTATATTGAAAGACATTCAAATATGCTCATGGACATGCATTGCTTATAAAACCATAAAAAGTGAAAACGGCTCATATGACACAAAATAGAAATTACTAAAATAAAAGATATAAATGCATTGTTATATTCTAACCCTCTAAACTTTGAATAGGTGCTGAATGAATGGGATAAGAAAGCTTTTCATGTATCTTGGGGAAAAGACTTCCAAGCAGAAGGATTAAGTAAAATAAAGACACAAGTGAGTGACTACATTTAGTAAATCAGAAGATCTAGAATTGGTCACAGAACTTCAGCACAGTGTGAAGAACAAAACAGTGGAAAAGAAGGTTCACAGTGGTAGTGAGAGAGAGATATTTCACACAAATCTATGTTGCTTATTTTAAGAAGAGAATTCACTGTATAATTTTGAGCAGGAGTGTGACATTATCTGACAAGTTTTAATAGAATCATTTCAAAACAAAACTATGATAGGAGAAAGGATGTAAGTGTGTTTTCAAGGGAAATATTTCTGCAGAACTGAAGCAATCCTATTGAGTCATAACAGGGGCTTAGAACAGGATGGCCTCTTACAACAGAGAAGTTGTAAAAATAGCTGAATTATGAATATAGTTAATAAATGAATATGCAGTACAGATAACTAAGATGGTTCAATATATTTGAGATGCATGATGATTCTATTTTCTGAAACAAATTCTAGCAATATCAAGGACATAACATTTGTACATTTCTTGCACACATATTTATCCGCTCTGTATTTTCTTGGTGAGGAAAACCTCGTTCAAGAAGAGAATGAGGAGTCCCACCTCTTTCTATATTATGGCTCTTCCTTTTCTGCATGTGGCTTCCAAGTTTGACCTAGGATGGCCTCCATCCCCATCACAAGAGCAGAAAGGAATAAGGAGGACTGCAAGTAGTGTTTATTTCCAGGATAGGACTTAAAGTGATACACATCACTCCTGTACACATTCTAGTGGCTAGAATTAGTAACATGTCCTCAACTACCACGGTGGAAATTGTGGTGTATTTTCCGCAAGAGGATATTGTTTAGTCAGATGGCCAGTTTCTACCACAGCTTAGTAACTGAATGCAAGTGTAATTTACCAAGAAGAATGCCAAAGGAACTGGTTAGTGTGAGAAAAAAAAATTAGGACTTTCATTTTGAGCATGTAAAGCTTGAGAAACCTATTAGATGTCCAAGTGGACATTTTGAAAAGCCACTTGATGCATATGTCTTCAATTAAGGAAGAAAGCTAGGCAACTCATAAAATTGAGGACAAACTCATTTTGAGCATGTAAAGCTTGAGAAACCTATTAGATGTCCAAGTGGACATTTTGAAAAGCCACTTGATGCATATGTCTTCAATTAAGGAAGAAAGCTAGGCAACTCATAAAATTGAGGACAAACTAGCATCCAAATGATACTTAAAATCATCTACCCAAGGCGCATTGGAAGGGATGAAGGCTGAAGATGGCTCCATGTTATGCTCCAATGTTTGAATCCTGAGAAATAAAGGTAAATCAACAAAGAAATCTGTGATTGTAAAGGGTTGGTGGGGTCATTCACAATTTTTTTCTTATTCTTTTAAATCTTGTCGGTGAAACAGGAAGGCCAGTCATCAGCTGGGAACAAGGCTCAGGGTGGAAGCATTTGAAAAGGAGAGAGGAGCATATAGGAGAATGGAAGGGTAAATGGGCTTGCAGAAATACAGTAAAATTAACAAGAATAGTTGATACCAATCAATTAGCAAAGGCATAATTGGTGTTACAATTTCTAAATTCAAAATAAGGCTACTCAACAAGTTTTTAGATTTTATTCACTCACATTTAACTGCCCTGCTGTGGACATGAATTAGGATTTTTCAAACCTGCATCATTAAAAGAGTGATTTGTGGCAAGATAGTTGTACTGTTATGTAAAGTTTCAGAATTATGAAATATCGGATCCAAACTGGTGAGTGGAAAATTCAGATGTTGAAGGAACTATTGCATAAAACAGTAAGTTAATATGACTGGTAAATTTAAAACTTCATTGCTATACATAGAAGATGATGAATAAATGAAGAGTTTTAATTCTTCACTGATGAGATGATTTAGCAATATATTATTTTTATTTTTTCACATCAATCAGCATATTAAATGCAATAATTTATGTATATTCAAACTATTTACTAAAATCCTAGATTCTTGTAATGGCAGAGTATCCATAAGAATTGACATAATTTGCAAATGCACCTGTAGTGCAAATATATTTTCCTTACAACACAACTGCGTTAGATTTATTATTTTGTCCTTCTCTAACATTAAAAATAAAAAAAAATTTAACATGTTTCAAAAGATTTTCTAAGATCATCTTTCGAGCTGTTATTCTATTATCTCTTATGTGTTTTTAAAAGAAAGCACTTTTCCTTTAAAATTTTATTTAATAATGAGATAGTAAGAGTCTGAGGCAGAGAATGAGAGAAGTATATTCTGTGAACTCATATTTAAAATCAAATTTCTTTAAATCTTTAGTTTTATACTGTAACAATTCCTTGCAAAACACTGGATTTAATATGAATTTACAAAATCAGTAAATTTGGATACACTAGTGTAGATTGTATTCCTAGCAATTTTAAACTACTCCCATGAATACAAATATATTTTTTCTTCTATACAGTAAGTAAAATTTTAACAATATTTACATAGGTAGATTTACAGTGTATATGTATACACACACATTATATATATTCATATATTCTGGTGTATGTGTTTTTGCTTAGAATTACCCTAAATAATGAAAGTTAGCTGGCATTTTTCTTTTCCACTTTCAAATAGCTTTTTGTCTTGTCTTGAACTTGAATTTAGAAATGGCAGAATCTCAATAGAGGTAGAGGATAATTTCCCACAAGACCTGGCTAATTTATAGCTTTCAACACACCAATGACCCCTGCAATTTGGCAGTTGCTTCATTAATTCCTCTACACCTGCTCCATTTATCTTATAAAAGAAAAGACAGATAAAAGGCACAATTCTCTTTCACTGCAGCTACTGTGAAGAACAGTTCTTCTTGTCTTTCTGAAGTAAATTGTAACCAGCCTTATGAAGAAGAAAAAGACAGTTGTGTCAGATGGATGTTACCAGTTTGTCACTGAGATGGAGAAGACTTTGAAAAGCCACATGGTTCTTGGAAGAACATTTTTCTATCCTTTGAAATGTTATGCCTTTCCAGAAAGACTGTAGTTCTCAACAGGGACTGCCATCTCATTCACACAATTTTAGAATTTAAAAAAAATGGTTTTAAATAGAGATTTTTAAATAATGTTTTCTCATACATAATAATAAATTGTATAGGCACCTTGATGATTATCTGTATTTGTATCTATCTAAAATAGGTAATCTAAACACAGTTTTAGACTACTTATATTTTATATATTTAGAATACCGAGCAATTTATTTCCATAAAATATTAGCTGCAATTTTAGTACTTGTAGTAGGATGAAAAACATACTTCTATCAATAAGGAGTTAGATTAACTAAAAACAAAACATTTTTCTGTCAAATTTAGTAAACAATTTATTTAGCTGGTTGACTGTGCAAACATTTTTTTACTTGTGGTATTTTTTTGTAGTTAGTTCTATCTTCATAGACTGTAGATTCCAAGAAAATAAATTTGCGATTTTGATCCTCTTTTATGACAAACAGCTTGAATTATTGGTGTCTAGTAGGTGAGAATTACATTTTTGAAAAATAAATAAAATATTTATAAAACTGAACTTTTAAAAACTTTTAAGAATTTGCATTTATTGTCATATATTAAAAGTGGATAAAAGCTTAACTCATATATACATTTCCTCTCTGATATTCTTATTTATTTAATATAGATCATTGAGGATTGGTGATCATTACAGACTATGAGTAGCTAATTCATTGATAAGGTTTCCATGTCAATGTTGCCAGGAAAAAAAGTTTAACTTACAAAGAAGCTATTTGCTTTCTTGTGTTACCAGAATATAGTATGCAGGAAGCTCATAAATTCATGCCATTGCTATCAGCAGAGACTGAGTAAGACAATTTAAGTAAGTCACATCACATCCATAATCATTAAAATAAGAACAATTAAGAACACATCCTCCAAATTGATACACCGTTGAGATTTTTGTATATTTTAGTCTATATTACTCTGTTATAAGCATCATAAAAACATAAATAACATGTTTCAGATGCTACTAAATATTGCTTATGTGATTTTAAAAATAATTCATAAGTTTTAGTAAATCACAAAGGAAAAGTTTTAAACATAATATATATGCGTGTCAATAATGCATTACTCTACTGTCTATTAATACAATTTCCTTATTTAAATTAAAATACACTATTAATTGTGGTGGATATCAACAGAAATAGAAACAAAGACCGAGAATACTTCTTTCATATGCAAAGTAGAATAAGACATTGATACAGCTATTGGCAAGATAGTGTTTCATTTTATGATTTAGATAAATCATTTTATTATTAAGGAAATTGTAATTTATATAAATGGAAACTGGTTGATGGGAAAATTGTCTTTTGCTGTGTGAGACTAGATGCTTTTTCAGAAATAATTACCATCAAATTATTGCTTTTGAAATAATTAAAATTTCAAATAGTTATTTCCAAATGTATGGAGGTTCTATTAAAATGTTCATAAAATATTTTCTGCTGCAATAAAGTATATAGTTAGGCCAAGAAATTCCATTGGCCTAATATTATTCCTAGAGGTTACTTTAGGTGTAGTGATTGTATAAAGAGAAATAATATCCAAAACAAACAGCTGAACTAGTGGACAGGAATGAAGACTAGAATCTTGAGAACAAGGATGAGAATCTTAGAGGATAAGTTATCTATTGCCGTATAATAAATTATCCTACAATTTAATGGCGACATAACCCATTGACAAGTCTCCCTCAATTTTTTTTTTTTTTTTTTTTTTTTTGAGACCAAGTCTCGCTCTGTCGCCCAGGCCAGAGTGCAGTGGTGCAATCTTGGCTCTCTGAAACATCCGCCTCTATGGTTCAAGGGATTCTCCTGCCTCAGTCTCCCGAGTAGAGGGGACGACAGGTGCACACCAACACGCCTGGCTAATAATTCTTTTTAGAATTGCCTTAACACTTTTGGAAACTTTATGTTTCCATGTTGAATTTAAAGTCTGTTTGTTTTAATTTTTGTTAAGATAATCGAATGTGATTTGTTCTCCTTCTATTTTGTTTAATTTGTTTCTGCTTTCATGATGGTTACCTTCCTTACATGCCTTGAATTTTTTTATGTAACAGTTCACTTTCTGCTAGGTTCTCTTCCCGAAGGTTTGCCAGTGAGACTGCACAAACATTTTCCATGACTTGGCTCTTCATCGTTCACAGCTTTTAAGCTGGTTTTGTGTTAGCAGCTAAGCTCTGGGCTCTGAATCATACACTCAGTTCATTTTCAGCCTTGAATTAACAAGAGACAAAGATCCAGTTTTGGATTTTGTAGTAACTGTTTTTCCCTAAAATTGTGAGGAATCAGCTTATTTCCAAATTCAGACATAGGCGAGTACAATTGTCCCAGCCACCTAGAAACAGATGTAGGACCCTGTTTATCAGGATTATTAGAATTGGACCACATTGATTCTCTGCTCGGTGAGTTGTAATATTTTAGGCTTTGTTCCTCATGAGTTTTCCCTTTGTGGACCACGAATGGAAATATTAATCTACATCTGTATATCTATCTATCTATCTATCTATCTATCTATCTATCTATCTATCTATCTCTCTCTCTCTCTCTATCTAAGCTATCTACCTATATGTGCTCTCACTTTTCAATGCATTTTCTCAAAAGGTAGAGGATCTTCTCTTTGAAGACGGTTCAAAACAGGTCTTGTAATAAAGAAGTCACTTGATGTGGGTTCCCATTCATTTATTACTAGATAAATATTTGTGAGCTTACAATAGGCTTGGTGCAAGTGTACAAACACTGGTTAGAAAATTCTTTACTTTAAAAATTCTTTAGTTCTATTTTTCCGGAAGTAAACAGTAGTTTTCCAACGCATCTTTGGAAACAAATCTGTTGAAAAAAATAAAAATTACTATACAATTCAGATGGCTAAATTAGGATTACATAATAGATTGCTTATTGCCATACTGTTTTTTGTTTGTTTTTCTTGTAATAGGGATTGATTCATAAATATGTAAATCAGAAACATAATGGAAGTTATTTAAGTAGTTTAGAAAAGGAATAATGAGATATTTCCTTTTATTGGAAAATGAAAAGAATTTTCTAGGAGCCAAGATAATTGTGATCTCAAAAATTCTTACTCAAATATATTTGTTGCATTATGAATCACAGGAAATTATTACCGTCAACTAAACTTGGTTCAGTGATAGCTTATACAGTTAGGTTATGGAACTATATGTTACTCATTATAAATAGCCTAATGATAAAAATGATTGAAGAAAAAACTTGAGTAGACTATACACTAAAGTGCCTCATGGATGGCTGCCAACATTTTCAGATTCCGTTTCTAGAAAGTATAGTGCAATAATTTAATGAGATCTATAAATATTACAAAACTTTTTCATGGGGAAAATGTATCTAATGTTCTAAAGTTCAAAATATCAGTGATAGAATACAAGATTCTAATACATGAAATGTTCAGCAAGTTCATGAACTTAAATGAATTCTTTTTGAAGTTAAAATACAGAATGTAAAGTAAAAATGGTATTCTGATGAGTTATTTTTCCTTCATTATAGTAGGAATTGTTCTATACACTTTAGTCACAAGTTTTAACTTAGTGTCATAAAATGCTTATTAAAATATTATAAATTTAAATAGCAAATTAGGAAACATTTTAATACGTAGAATGATGAAAGCTAATTTACTTAATACCAATAATAAGAACACTTAAACACTGTTTTTGGGAGTGTAAATTTGTTCAACCATTGTGGAGGACAGTGTAATGATTCCTCAAAGACTTAAAGATAGAAATATCATTCAACTCAGCAATCTCATTACTGGGTATATACCCAAAGTAACGTAAATCATTCTATTAGAAAGACATATTCACAATAACAAAGACATGGAACCAACATAAATGTCCATCAGTGACACACTGGATAAAGAAAATATGGTACAGATACAACGTAGAATACCATGCAGCCACAAAAAAGAAAGAAATCCCATCCGTGGCAGGCATTTGGATGGACCTTGGAGGCCATTCTCCTCAGCAAACTACCACAGGAACAGAAAACCAAATACTGAATGTTTTCACTTATAAGTGAGAGCTAAGTGATGAGAATACATGGATACATAGAGTGGAAAAACACATACTGAGGCCTCCCAGAGGGTGAAGGGTGGAAGGAGGGAGAGGATCAGGAAAAATAGCAGATGGGTACTAGGTTTAATACCTGGGATACAAAACAATCTGTATCGTGAATCCCCAACAGAAGTTTACCTATGTAACAAACCAAACAAACGAATGTACTGCTGAACTTAAAAGAAAAATTAAAAAAAAAAAGAAAACAGAGAAATAAACGTCAGTCTAATCAAACTATGGAAAAATATAAGGGCTTTTTTAACACAAAAATAAGAAAGGTTGAGACAATTTAATGTATAAATATATCTCCAGCTCCATTAGTAATTAAAAATCATTGAATTTAAGTTACAATTAGTAGGTATTAAGAGTTTTAAGACTACTTTAGATAAAGAAAACTCCTAGTCTTACGGTTTCTGAAATTTTGATGAATAAACTAGAATAATTATTAATTTCTAAAATATTACCTTTATTACTGTTAAAGTTGTGTGTTGTAGATAAAAGAAAAATACAAAGTGACTTGCAAGCTTATCTCTCCTCAATGTCTTCCTTGGGACTGCTCTTTAAAACAAGCATGAGTTCACAGTTCGGGCCAATCTACTCAGTTTCTGTCTCCTTTGCTCAACAGAGCAAAAACATACATAGAAATGACGTGAAAGTTTTCTAGATTAGATCCACTCAGCCAACCTACAGGGACTAACATCAACATGAATTTGCTTGGGAAAAATTACTTCTCAAGGAATCTGAATAAAATAAATGTGTCACTGTCATGCTTGCCAAAAAATAAAAGCTGATAATGCATGGTGCAGGGGGAAACAAAATGCACTCTTATGCATTTCTGGTAAGTCTACTACCTATTTGGGGGTAATATTTATAGTATCAAACTCAAATATGAATGTATTCAATGACACTAATTATCCTACCAATAGATTGTATATGTATTTATCCATTAGATATACAATTCTTATGGACAAAATGCTTGAGCTTGCTTTTTAAAGAAACCAAACTTTTAGAATACACTGTGATAGAGAAAATTGTCTCTAACAATTTGTCTCTATTTAATTGTCACAAATAGAGACAGTTAATATATATTTAAGTGTAAAATTGTACTTTCTATCATTGGTCTGGGATAGACAAACATCTTAATAGCTAACTTTATAAAAAAGTCCTTTATAGCATTGTTTGCCTATTTCAATTTTTCTTATTGTTATACACAGTTAAGTAGTTTCAGATACATACCAACTTTTGCCCATTTTGATTATTTGATATATAAAGAATTTATTCAAGTAATATCGAAGACCTCACGTTTGGTTTATTATGCAAACCAAAATAATAAAATGTAGCTAACAGAATGAGATCCAATGACTAGTTTAAGAGTTTCAGAATCAATAGAAAAATTTCAGTTCATTGAAGCAAACTGTGAATTCTAGAATTTTGACTTTAACTTTTGCTACACTCTTATCTTTGTAAGTATCCAGCTGAGCTGATCAGAGGATAAACTTTAAAAATGACTGTACATTCAGAAAAACTCCACAGGGAAGGAAGGTTGATGAAATGTGATTTCCTAATGTTCGAACTTTGAGCCATACATACAAAATTGTACTCAAAGAAATGTGATTATCCAGAATATCCAAAAACTTTTAAATTCTATAAAGGTCTTCTGCTTATTTATAAAAAATGCAAAAACATATGGCTAAGAAATAAATTTCAACCTTAATAAAAAGTTTCGGCTGGGCGTGGTGGCTCACGCCTGTAATCCCAGCACTTTGGGAGGCTGAGGCCGGCGGATCACAAGGTCAGGAGATGGAGACCATCCTGGCTAACATAGTGAAACCCCGTCTCTACTAAAAAAAAAAAAAAAAAAAAAAAAAAAAAAAAAAAATACAAAAAATTAGCCGGGCGTGGTGGCGGGCGTCTGTAGTCCCAGCTGCTCGGGAGGCTGAGGCAAGAGAATGGTGTGAACCCTGGAGGTGGAGCTTGCAGTGAGCCGAGATTGCACCACTGCACTCCAGCCTGGGAGACAGAGAGAGACTCTGCCTCAAAAAATAAAAAAAAAATAATAAAATAATAATAAAAAGTTTCACTAATTTTCAGAAAATTTCTATTCTTTTGCAACCAAGAATGTGCAAAAATGGTGCCAAATATTAGAAAAGAATAGTTTGAATTATAAATGAGACATACTAATGTATTCCATTTTTCAGTTATCTTTTTAAAAAGTATTGTTACTTAAAATTACCAATGCATAATTGTTCTCTTTAAAGTGCAGTAATAAGGAGAAAATAATCAATCCCTATTTATTCTCATTTTCTCACCTATATTGTCTCTTTTACCAGTCCCATCACTCCCATTTCCTCTATAAATATTACACACGTCTCCTGATACCCCTTCAATTCACCAGTACTCCTTAATTCAATCTACATAATTAACTACTTTTCTATTATTCTATTTTTTTCTATTTAGATTGTATAATTGTTCAAAATTGTTGCTGCGTTTCCCTGTGGTAGAAATTTATATCTATACCCCATGGGTATATGGTGTGACCATATGAATTACAGTAAATAGGCTTTAATCTATTTGAAGCACTAAAATTTCAGTTATATCACACTTTATGTATCTGTTTTAATTTTTACATTTAAGGCATTTGGATTAAATAAAATTTTCTTTTGAGACCATAAAAGGTAAAATTTTTTTTTTTTTTTTTGAGACGGAGTCTCACGCTGTTGCCCAGGCTGGAGTGCAGTGGCGCAATCTCGGCTCACTGCAAGCTCCGCCTCCCGGGTTCCCGCCATTCTCCTGCCTCAGCCTCCTGAGTAGCTGAGACTACAGGCGCCCGCCACCGCGCCCGGCTAATTTTTTGTATTTTTAGTAGAGACGGGGTTTCACTGTGGTCTCGATCTCCTGACCTTGTGATCCGCCCACCTCGGCCTCCCAAAGTGCTGGGATTACAGGCTTGAGCCACCGCGCCCGGCCGGTAAAATATTTTTTTAAAAGACACTCAGCAAAAATGGGCAAATTCTAAGAAAAACACAGTTTTAATTAAACAGAAACATGTATTTCTATATCCAAAACTCCAACTTTAATGTCAGAAATAAAAATCAGGATTTTAGATAAGGCTGATTGGAGGAAAACAATTACAGATAAAAAAGGAAACCATATGGACAGGGCCAATAATTGGTTGGATTAAATAAAACTAACACCTGGTTCTTGTACCCAATTTCAGTAAGTTCATGGCTTCACTTGTAACATAAATATATTCACCAAATGATAGAATACAGTTGTAAACTGTGAATGATCAGTTTCAAAGGAGAGTAGATAATATAAAATATCTTTTACAGTCTTGCATAAGACTGTATACATGTCTTACACGTATACTGTCTTACAAAGACATGTATTACTGTATCATTCCAATACATGAGTAAATTTAAGTTTCAGAGGAGACAAACTTGTGAAGATTCATCCTAGCTTCAAGGCATGTATTCATTACATTTTGATGCCAAATGTCTTTACCTGCAATTTCATGAAGGAACCACCAACAAAAACAGTCGATGTTTTGTTACAACAGAGTTCTTTATGATTTTGGAATAAATGAAAAAAAAATTCCTAAGAAATGATTTATCTACAATGTTGGAAAAATCAACGTGTTTATTTGTTCCTCAGTTTTGCCATGGGAGAAAACGTGTTGGACTTTGTAAGATTATGATTTAGCAGAAGTTCACTTAAAGGAGACAGCAAGAGCAAATTACAAGCATGTGAAGTACTAGTTTTACTAGGTAACATTTTTACCTTTCTGATATCTTTTTTGTTTTATCTAAATCTACCAGTATGGACTACATATTTAGTAGTTTCTTCCTTTTAGAACAGTTTGAAATAGAAAAAAACTAATGAAAATGAAATTTACAAGTGGATAAATGCAAAAGTTATATGCAAAATTAAATTTATTATTTTTCAAGTTCATACTTCTTTGCAAATTTGGGTACAAAATTGTAAATTCTAAATAGAAGTACATAACAGAAATCTGAGAAAGTTAGTCTTATTTTCATTATGATCTAAGTGTATGCAAATTAAATCTGTTTCAATTAACTTGTGTGTCATGTTTTACGTTAATAAAAATGCACACACACACCCACTCACACACTCACCACATAAAAGTCAGGTTCTGTAAGTGCTAAATAAGAACTGGCAGTGACACTGAATGTGATTTAGAGATGACTAAATATTGTAATACTTCAAATTCAACTAAAAATACAAAAATATATGTTTTTAAGTGAAGAAACCTTTAGAATATGTATAGATCATTGTATAAGAAGACATGGATAATGATAATGTCAAATTAACAAGAGATTAATAATTTCAAAAAAACAATACCACAAAACCATATTTCTGACAGAGCATCTAGAACTTACAAATGTATATCTTAATTACAAGAATTTACTTCTTCAGAATTTTTTTTTTTTTACACCGAATGCCTTGAATTTTTGTCGTTTTTTTTTTTTTTTTTTTTTTTTTCCTGTTTGGATTTCCTTACCTGGGTTTAGCCAAAAGACAGACGACATTTTAATAAAAATGTAAAACAATTGACTGTAAACTGCCTACTTTTTTCTTGTACTCTTAAAGTTGCTTACTTTGGGAGGTGTTTCCCAAAGTTGTTTGTTTAATGTATATAATTCAGTGTGGACAAGCTTAAATGCTTGCCTTTTCTTTTTGAATTTTTGATGCTTAGTGGAAAATAAATCGCATAGAATTGTTTTCCAAAGCCAATCTAATCAAGTTACTCTATCTCAAACTTTCCATGTTTTCTTTGTACTTAGACACAGAAGGGGAAAAAAAAAGAAAAGATATTTTAAAATCTGGGTCAGGTGCGGTGACTCACGCCTGTAATCCCAGCACGTTGGGAGGCCACAGTGGGCAGATCACTTGAGGTCAGGAGTTCGAGACCATCCTGATCAAAATGGTGAAACTCCTTCTCTACTAAAATACAAAAATTAGCTGGGGGTGGTGGCACATGCCTGTAATCCCAGCTACTCAGGAGGCTTAGGTGGGAGAATCGCTTGAACCCAAGAAACGTAGGTCAAAGTGAGCCGAGATCATGCTACTGCACTCCAGCCTGGGTGACAGAGCGAGACTCCATCTCAAAAAATAAAAACAAAAATAAATTATAAAGCTAAAAATCTGTAGGGAATCACTGAATAACTTTCTGTAAATTTCTCTTTCCATTAAACACAATTATCTTCACAAAACTAAAACAGCAATGCTCCATTGATCTTTACGCATAGCCTTGCATAATGACTCTACAGCTTCATGACTAAAATAGCAGCCATAGAATTAAGAGAAATTCTACATTAGTTCATGGGAGATGATAGTTATATATTTAGTTTAATTGGATATATAAATTTTTAATTGACTTTAACAAGTAAACAACGGTCTTTAAAATAAGTTGTTTGATGTGAATACAGAAACACTATCCTTTATTAGCAATACTTGTATTCTGTTCATTGACTGGTTTTATGGAAGTGACCAACATATTAATGTTGCTCCATATAAAGCTTTGTTTCAATTGTTTTTTCTTTCATTGTCGTGGTTGATTGATCCTTATTGACTGCCTACAGATTCTTCCGACCAATAATCAGCAAGATATCAGTAGTCAGAGAAATGCACTGGACCATCACAATATGCACTCACTTACCTCAATCTCACAGTAGTTTTTAAATCTCTTTCCTTGACTTACAACTCTGGTAAACAAAGTCTAGAAAGTAGTGTCATCGTTTATAAGCTCCCCTCTTAGAAGAAAGCTTTTTTATTGAGATATTTGGCCTCTAGGTCAGATACACTGTGATAACAATTTGACTACATGGTTCATAAGACAAAGAACAATGAGCATGCTTTAACTAAAGATGTTGGTTAGAGTAATTTATTCCCCTCTCTGTCTATTTGGCATACAGAAAACCATAGGAAAATGTGCTACCAAGTACAGGAAACAAAAGTTGTGTACTAAATGCTACAGATAGATAGGTAGATAGATAGACGATAGATAAATAGATAGATAGATACATAGATAGATAGATAATAGATAGAAGATAGACAGACATTGTCATTTAATATTTACTCCAGGCATATGATATGACTATAGCTGTAATCTTTATTTTAGAAATGAGAAAACTGGCAGAAGAGGGAATACCTAATGTCGCAGAACTAGTCAGCGGCAAGGTCCAAGTTCAATTTCACAAAGAATTAAGCAATTAAGTAGTTATCAAGTATCTATATACTTTATTAATTACTAAGCATATATAATATACTTGGACAAGGTCCAAGTTCAATTTCACAAAGAATCAAGCAATTCATTAAGTGTATATACTTAACATATATACTTAAGTATGATGTTAGCTGTGGGCTCGTCATATGATATATATTGTGTTTAGCACCATTCCTTCTAAGGCTAATTTGTTGAGAGGTTTTATGATGAAAAAGTACTACATTTTGTCAAACACTTTTTCTCTATCTGTTGCAATGGTCATATGGGTTTTGTCCTTTATCCTGTTAATATGGTGGTTAATGGATCTGCTAATTTTGAACTGTCTTTGATCCCAGGGCCAAATTCCACTTGATCATGGTGAATGATCTTTGAAATGTAATGTTCAATACGACTTGCTGGTACTTCATGGAGGATTTTTGCATCTATGTTCATCAGTAATATTGACCTGTACTTTTCTTTTTTTGTAGTATCTTATGTATTACTAATAATCATGTCTCCTGTTTTGTTTTTCATTTTACTTATTTACTTGAGTCTTCTTTCTTTCTTAGTCTAGCTAAAGGATTGCCGATTTTGTTTAACTTTTCAAAAAAGCAATTCTCAGTTTATCTTTTTTATTATTTTTCTAATCTCTATTTTATTTATTTATGCTCTGATCTTTGTTATTTTCTCTCTCTTGCTAACTTTATATTTAGCTTGTCCTTGTTTTACTAATCCTTGAGGTGTAATGTTAGGCTGTTTATTTCAGATTTTGTTCTTTTTTGTTGTAGGCATTCAATGCTGTAAACATCCCTCATAGAACTGCTTTGGCTGTGAGAAATTTTCTAAATCTCATGTAAAATAATTACACAACATCTGGCAAAAACATCATTCTTGACTATGAATTATTAAAAATACTACTCTAAATGACAGAAATGAAATAAAATACTTGAAATTTCTGTCTTCATTCAATATTTTATTCTAGGTTTTACTAAGAAGTTTAAAACAAGAAAATAAAATAATACAAGGAACTCAAAAGGAGTACTAAACCTTTTATAATTTAATGCAAAATGATTGTGAATATATAGATACAAAAAAAAAAAAAACCCACAAAACTAAACCCAACATATACACAATTAAAAACAGGTGAATTAAAGGAGTTCCCTGAGATAAAAATCAATATTTTTAAAAAATGATATTCTCTATACCAACAAAAACTTAAAATGTCAAAACTATGCCATTTGAAATAGCATAAAAATCAATACCCATAAATCTAATGAAAATTGTGCAATACTTCCACTATGAAGATATAAAAAATTAAAGAAATTAAAGGAGGTATAAATAATAGAGGAACATAAGATGTTCATAAATTGAAGAAACTCAACTTTTTAAAAATTTATTTTTTTCGAACAGGCATGTAGACCCTTTATATAAACCAATCAAAAGCTTAGTAGTTATGTTGCAGGAAATGGACAGGTTGACGCAAAATTGTAAGTGGAAATGCAAAGGGAAATAATAGCCCAAATAAACCGGTTTTTGAAGTAGAAAAGGTTAGAAGATTTATAATACCAGATATTAATAGTAAATAGCTATAGTTGTAATAAAAATGTGCTAGTCATGCAAGGGTAAACTAATAACTAAATGAAACAGAATAAAGTTTAGAAATAGAAACACACATGCGTGGACAGGAGTTATAATAAAGTTAGCTTTATAGATCAGTGGGGAAAGAGTCAGGTGAATTTCTCAACTAAGAAGACAATATTCACTCTTCCTACAAAAGGAAATGAGTTCCAAGTGGAATGAGTATAAAATACTTATTGTGGCCAGGCACAGTGACTCACACCTGTAATCCCAACACTTTGAGAGGCTGAAGCAGGAGGATCTCTTGAGGCTATGAGTTTGAGACCAGCATGGGCAACATAGCAAGATCCTGTTTCTAAAATAATATGGAAAAAAATTGGTTGGACATGGTGGCATGTATCTATAATCCAGGCCTCTTAGGGGGCTGGGGTGGGAGGATCACTTAAGACCAGGAGTTTGAGGCTGCAGTGAGCTAGGATCACACCACTGCACTCCAGCCTGTGTGACACAGCAAGACCCTGTGTCTTAAAAAATTAATTAATTGAATAATTTAATTATTTATCAAAATATTTACTTTAAAATGGTACATTTTCTAGCAGAAAGCTTAGGCTATGTTCTTAAACTATGAGAAGTAAAAAATTATGAGCAAAACAAATTAATAAATTGAATTATTAAAATTAAGAGTGTATGTATATCGAACACTTTTTAAGGGGATGAAAAATACTATGAGCAAAGCAGTAAAAGTTAGCTTTAACGTATACAGTCAATCTCCAGTATCCACAATGTTTAACAACTCTAAAATTCAACAAGGAAAATAGAGAATTAGAAAATATGCAAAACCTTTGAATGGCATTTCCTCTCCCAAAAAACAGATATCTAAATTAACAATAAACACATGAGAAGTGCTTACCTCTTTAACAGGTAGGGGAATGCAAAAGAAAACCTCAGTGTGACATAACTACATAACTAGACTGATTAAATATAAAATGGCTTACAATGCTAAGTGTTGGTAAGGGTATGAAGCAAACGGAATTCTCATACAATGCTGGTGGAAAGTTTAATTTCCAAAACTGCTTACTGATATCCACTAAAGGTAAACCTACACACATCCTAAAAACTAGCGATGCATGCCTGTATATCAGCTTTACAGTTATGTACAGAAGTGATTATAATAACTTTATTTATAATAAAGTAATAGAAAAACACTGGAAATATCCATATATTCATTAATAGGAGAATGGATAAATGTTCTATTTATATAATAGAATACTATACAATGCTGAGAACAATAAAACTTCTACACTCTACAACATGGATTAATCCCACGGATTACTGAAAAAAATAAGCCAAACAAAATAATGGTGTGCAGCATATGTTTTTATTCAAAAAATAGAAGATAAGTGATGTGAACCAATGGTGCTATGTCAGTATAACAGTTAAATGATTGTGTGTCGGGGGGATATTTCTGGGAGATAAAGGGAGAGTGCCTCTTGGATATTTTTAATGTTCTATATTTTTACCTAGAGATTTGCATGGAATCATCTCCTCGTTCTATATGGCAGTGTTCATTGAGTGCCAATTCATTCCATTGTAAACTTGAAATTTGTATGCTTTTAAAATATGCATATTTTACATTATTAAAAATTTATATAAAAGAAATCTATTGAAGTGAGTTTGCAAATTTTTTACACAGTCCTGTCACTTGTTGCAAATATTGTTGAGCACATTTTTAACAAGAATAAATGATTTTTGTTATATATATCTTTTATAACAGAATAAAGTTTAGAAATAGAAACACACATGCAAGGACAGGAGTTATAGCAAAGTTGGCATCACAGATCAGTGGGGAAAGAGTCAGGGTTATTTCTCAACTAAGAAAACAATACTCTTCCTACAAAAACAAATTAACTGAATTATTATCTGAGGACCCTATTTATCCTCAGTAATACTCCTGGTTCCAGTAAATTTCACCTGATATTAACAGCTATATTCACATCTTAGTATTTTCCTCATTTTAATTTTTTTAAATTTTTACTTTCAATCTTTCTGTATCCTTATATTTTATATGAATCTCTTATAAATAGAATATATATTTATATTAAAGCAACTTAGGTTTTTATTTAAACCCAATTTTGCAATTTCTGCTTTTCACTGGATAATTAAGTCCATTTTTATATTTATGATTATCGCTATACTTGAAATATTTAAACCATCTTATGTTGCACTTTCCTTGTATGTCTCTGCATATGATGTTTGAGCCTTGTGTAGATTCCCTTAGATCCTTTTTAGCACTTGTGTTTCCCCTTGGATTTAGCAATAGTCTGCATCTGCAGCTCGTTTGAAGGACTATGTTTGGAAGACTATGCTCAGGCCATTGGAGCACACTCTGCTTGTGATTGCAGAGCTTGGAGCACCTGGGAATTTCTGAAATGTAACTTATAATCCCAGAGCTCTCATGAAAGATTACATTGAAGATACCCTTAGTAAGACTTTGCTTGAAATCAGATCTTTGCTTGGTTTCCTTCTTTTTTCTGTCTTGCTTCTCCCACTTACGTACAGGGCTCCTTTGATATTTAGAATATCACTTACACAGGAATATTCATCATAGGATTTGCTTCTGTGGAACTGAACCTAAGAAAATGGCTTATGTTCCTTTCTTATTTCCTCCTCTCCTTCCTTCTTTTTGATTGAAGGTTTTTATTCTGTTTTGCCTTATATGGGTTGGTTTGTTTTCAAAATGATTTTTTCTTGTTCCTTGGTTTGGAAAGAATATACTCCATTTCTCATTATTTAGTGGTAACCCAAAATACCAAACTGGATGCCTGATCTTACAAAATCTAAAATTAAAACATATCTTTGTCCATTTCTCATATGATAAAAGGAAGAAAAAACAAACAAACAAAAACCCTTAAAGGTTGGGCAAGGTGGCTCACACCTGTAATCCCAACACTTTGGGAGGCCGAGGCAGGTAGATCATGAGATCAGGAGTTCAAGACCATCCTGGCTAACGTGGTGAAACCCTGCCTATACTAAAAATACAAAAACATTAGCCGTGGTGGCAGGCACCTGTAATCCCAGCTACTTGGGAGACTGAGGCAGGAGAATTGCTTGAACTCTGGAGGTGAAGGTTGCAGTGAGCCGAGATCTCAATACTGCACTCCAGCCTGGGTGACAGAGTGAGACTCCATATCAAAAAGAAAAAAAATAGATAAATAAAAAACTTTACAAAGGTTAATATCAGGCACCATACTCACACCTTCGAGTGAGTTTTTAATTTTTTTTTAATTTCTATTTTATTTTTATTGTCTCTAAGTAAATAGTAATGCAGTATTAACATTTGAAATAGTCAATCTCCGGATTTCTTCATGTGGTTTTCAATTTCTCTTCTCAGTAGCGTTTATTGTTCAATTTTGTGTCCTCTTTTCAGTAATCGTTTCCACTAAAGGATGTCCTTTAAATATTGCTGTTGTGAGACATTTTGAGAGTATTGTCTCTATCATCCCCCTTTGCTGGATGAGCCACTTTATTTTCTATTCTGACCCCTGACTGAAAAGATAGATTTCAAGATCTCAAGTTTTATGGAAGTGTCTGATTTTCAATGCACAAGCTTATGTGAAGTTTAGGCCTTGTTAACCTGAAACCAAGCCACGAAGATCTAATACATTGCAGAGATCTGCAAATCATATTAGGACTAGTGAGGTAACAATATTTGCTTACCACTTTGCTAATACTGCCCTTTTTTCTTCTTAAGGAGATTTTTCTTTGTTTTCACAATTGTGTGCATGTTAGAGTAATTATAGGTGTATTTTTGTC
Source organism: Macaca nemestrina (assembly GCF_043159975.1). Lineage (NCBI taxonomy): Eukaryota > Metazoa > Chordata > Mammalia > Primates > Cercopithecidae > Macaca > Macaca nemestrina. The sequence goes on along the minus strand of NC_092128.1, from coordinate 162,053,840 downwards.
ACGAACCATGTGTACCTAGGTACCTAATGATTACCTTTGCTCGTATCTATGGCATGATTCTCAAAAAGCCTCGCGGTGCCATTGTCATTATTTTAACAAATTTACCACAGTCTGTGTTCTTGCCACCAGTCCTAACATTTTAACAGCACCAAAGTGTCACAGTCTTTTTTAAGGGACAAAATCAAAACTCTATGATATCAGAATGCTTTTTAAAAACATATTTTTACCGTGAAAAGTGAAGTTCACTGGCACACCTAATCTCACATGTATATGACGAGCTCAACTTCTTCCTAAAAGGAGCAATAAGTTGCTTGGAGCGTCTATGTGTAAGCAAATTGAGTTAGCCTGTTTTCATATTTAGTGGCAGAGCCTAAGTCACATAAATGCATGCGTATCCTTCACAGGGTATGGCCAGCTAGTGACGCCAATTTGTTTAAGTCAATAGATTGAATTACCCTTTTTAAAAGGTCCTCTTAAATGAATGTTAACAATGCTTGTTCTTTTCCATGATTTTCTGGTTGAATAGTTCCCCTACTCCACCATACATTTCTGTTTTATATATGTTATTTGTTTCAGATGAGGACCCAGCACAGTTGCCCGGAAATTGTTTTATTTTAAAGCAAATATATTTTTAATCTAACTAAATATATTAACTTAAAAATTAAACTCTCAGAAAGAATTCAGATTTTTATTTTCTAATTCTAGAGAATACGCCTTATAAAAATGATTGTCTTGCACAGAAAGAACCATCTAAATCTTTACATTTCTTATTGTGTGTAGGTACTAAAGAAAAACCAACTAGAACTAATTTCATACCAATTATTTTCTCCATAGCAAAGTTATTTCAGAGTACCTTCTTTAATCATTACTATATACTAATGTTGGTTAATTATCTTTACTTTAGAAATTAAAGCATTTTCTAAGAGGCAAGAGTTCTAAGATCAAATCAGCAAGTGTCATATGATCAAATGTAAAACGTTACTACAACTCATGCATGCAGAGCACTAAGCAGACGACAGATTTCATAAGAAGTCTAAATGTGTATTTCAAACATTTGTCATAGCAACACTGCTATTAAGAACTATCAGCAATAGTATTAGCTACCCCACATATTAAAAAACTATCAGTTAGTGAAAACCCAAACACTGGCAATTACTTCATGATTATTTTTATAGAAGATGTGCTTATTTGAAACATGGCATTGTTTTAGGACAACTGAAGGAAAACTGATTTACTGTATCACTACGTTTTGTGAGGCATTTGCCATAATGGAATAAAATGAATGTTTCTGGGTCATAATATACTGTTTCAAATTAGTATTTACCTAACCACACAGCAAAAATAGATAACGGTAAAGATAAAATTTATAGCTATGTTGTAAAAAAATTTAATACCAGGATTTAATTACAATTTACACCGCACTTTGGCAAACTTTGAGTTAAAGGGTTACAATTTTTCTTCTTTAACAAGAGAGGTGACCTCAGCCTTCACTAAGTGCTTAGTGCAAACATTTAGCACAGCAAAATTGCAATAGCTTCCCAGGAGAAAATGAACTGGCATTGATACCAATGCCCTTTATAAAAAAGGAACTTCAAAACACACTTTACTAAAAGAATGAAGATAGAACTGATTAACCCCAAACTAATCAAAAGAGTTGGCCAAAACACTAAGCAAGATAATCTCAAAGCTTTTTTTTAAACAAAAGTAATCAAGAATCTGTATCATGCTAATGACTTTTATCATAAGGTTCTGAAATCTCTGTACACTTAGTCAAAGGTGTTATTTCAAGATATAGGTTGTCCTTAGTCTCTATTGTACTATGTACTTGCCTCACACAATGATACTGGCATGGAGTTCTAAAGATTTTTTTCAAAAGTTCTCAACTTTAGAATTTCAGAGGATATAAAGGACTTTAAGTTAAAAAAAAAAAAGAGTAATAAAATAACAAAGTTACATGTAAACATACATGTGCATTTATTTATTTCCTTATTCATATATTGATACATGTGATTTGATAAAGGATCATAGGACAAAATAAAAATTAATCAAGATCAGTACCAAGAAATAAGTTAAAATTATTTAGGGTTTAAGAACCTCTTGAGGCTGGGCACGGTGGATCACGCCTGTAATCCCAGCACTTTGAGAGGCCGAGGCAGGTGAATCACTTGAGGTCAGGAGTTTGAGACCACCCTGGCCAACATGGTGAAACCCCATCTCTAATAAAAATACAAAAATTAGCAGGGCAGGCGTGATGACGGGCACCTGTAATCCCAGCTACTCTGGTGGCTAATGCAGAAGAATTGCTTGAACCCGGGAGGCGGAGATTGCCGTGAGCAGGGATCACACCACTGCACTCCAGCCTAGGCGACAGAGTGAGATTCTGTACCAAAAAAATAAAAAATAAAAAGCCTCTTGCATTCACAATATTAAGTGTTCAGAATAGGTAACTCAATTTCTAGTGCAATATTTTTCTAAATATCATATTCCTTAATGGTTACATCATGGTAACTCTCATATAACTAAATTTGATCCATATTGTTCATTTAATAAAGAATTTCACAGAACAGATAGATGCATCCAAATGTAATCTTCGAGTTTCCAACTAAAATGTTTTATTACTTCTTTCACTTTGTTTTAATTGCTCCTTTCTCTCCATTCCCAAAGTGGAAGTGTAGATGACTGATTTTCAATCCTTCATCTTTTTTAATATATGCATGTAATGCTATAAATTTCTTTCTAAGCACTACTTTTGCTAAATCTTGAAAGTTTTGATAAGTTTTTATCATTTTTAATAGTTTGAAATATTTTAAAATTTCTCTTGAGACATTTTTGATCCGTGTATTGTATAGGAGTGTGTTCTTTAATCTCCAAATATTTGATGATTTTCCCAGCTATCTTTCTGTAGTTGATTACTAGTTTAATTCCACTTTGGTCTCAGAACGTACTTTGCATAATTTTCATTCCTCGATTGTGTTAAGGTGTTTTATTGTCCACAATATGGTCTATCTTGCTGCTTGTTCCATGTGAAATTGAGACAAATGTGTATGTTATTGTTGTTGAATGAAATACTCTTATCAATGTCAATTGGATGAAGTTAATTGATGATGCTGTTGAGGTCAACTACTATACTTATTTTCTACTTGCTTAATCGATCAGTTACTGAGAGAGATATTGAAGTCTCAAATAATGATAATTAATTTGTGAATTTCTCTTTGTAATTTTTTTCCCATGTTATCTCATGTAATTTGATACTCTGTTGTTGGGACATATACCTTCAGGATTTTTTACAGTATTCTTGAAAAACTGACCCATTTATCATGACATAACACCCCTCTTTCTCACTGATAATTTTTCTTATTGTAAACTCTACTGTGTTTGAATTTAAGAAAGCAACTATAGGATTATTTTTGTTAATGTTATGGTGGTATATCCATCTCCACCTTTTTATGTTTACTCTACCTGAGCCTTTACTTTATAGTAAGTTCCCTATAGAAAACATCTAGTTGGGTCTATGTATATATGTATCACACCTCTCTTTATAGTCAACTGGAGATAAAAATCTCTAGACAACTAGACAACCACTGTATCTGCATCTTCTCTCTCTTCTTTATTTTCAATATTTCTCTCCAGTTAAATGTACAGTCTATTTTCTGCAGATATTTCTTCCCAGTGTGGGTCCCTGGCATCTTGGAAAGGTGTTTATGTTGGGTATTTTGAAGATTTTGCAGCATCTCCCCAGGTAGTTTGATTTTAATATGTGGGTAATACTGGATTCATAAAATGAGTTGTAAATTGTTCTTTCTTCATCATTTTCTAGAAGAATGGATAAAATCAGTGGTAATTTTTCTCTAAGCTTTAAAAGAATTCTCTGGTACAACCATTAGTAACTGGAGATATATTTTGGGAAGAAATTTTGAAGTACAAATTCAATTTGGAGATACATTTTTGGAAGAAATTTTGAAGCACAAATTCAATTTATTTAATTGCTACAAGGGAATTTAAATTATTTACTTTATATTGGTTGAGTTTGGGTAGCTTGTACTTTTTAATAAATTGATTATCATCTCAGTGGCTGAATTTATGTCTGCAGACTTGTTCTTAGTGTTCTTATCTGTTTACTGTGTGTTACATCTACATTTACATACATATTATATATCTATATGTTATCTATACAGAGGAAGGTAAATATCTTAGGCCCCCAGGATATTTTGGGCCCCCAAAATCACTAAGCTAAATGGAAAATTCAAGCTGGGAACTGATTATGGCAAACTTGCCTCTCATTCTATTTAAAGCTGTCTCTCTGCTCGCTGAGATAAGTACATATATGATTGGCTCCTTTGGAAAGGCTAATCAGAAATGCAAAAACAGTAACTACTTGTCTCTCACTTATCTGTGACCTGGAAGCCCCTCATCACTTCTTTCTGCCTTTGTTTTGAATTGCTTTGAGTTTTCCCGCCTTTCCAGATCGAATCAGTGTACTTCCTACATATATTCATTCATGTCTCATTCTTCCTACATACTCCTGACATATATTGATTGGTGTCTCATATCCCCCTAAAATGTGTAAAACCAAGTTGTGCCCCGACAACCCTGGACACATGTCCTCAAGATTTCCTAAGACTGTATCATGGGAGTGTGTTCTCAACCTTGGCAAAATAAACTGTCTAAATTAGCAAAGACCTGTCTCAGTACGAGCATCGAAGGAGAATGCCTTCTCACATGCAGTGCAAGAAACAGAAAAAGAATAGCCACTGGATCCTATGTAAATATTAACTGGCTGCTTAGGGCTAATAATTATACATAGTAAGTGATAGGAAAATGCAATTTCACGCCATTGCCTCAAGATCTACAGAAAAGTGTGGTACTTGTTAACACATTACATTACATAGACTGGAACATGACCCGAAATCATCAGAGCTTCCTAAAAGAAAAGAGCTTGAGACATGTATGTTACATGTAAAGTGAAAAATAAAAGTATTAAGTTTAATGTTGGGTTTTCATTATAACATGTAAATACATTAATCGGTTAAACAAAAATTTAATGGTTGATTTGACTTCTGTTTCCTTTGAGCCACAAATTACCTTTTATTTAATTTTGAAATATACTTAAATAACCTTCCATGGTAAAAGATCTTTTGAACCTATATTGCATGTTTGCATTTCAAAGCACCATTTCTCAACAGCATGTTTGAATTCTTGACATAAAGACATATAAAGGGGCCTCACATATACAACCTGTCATCCATCTATGAAAAAAAGAAGAAAACTTATTTTAGCCATCATGCTATCAGAAAACCATATTTCATACTGATGGCTCATAACAGAAACACACTTTCAAAATGATTTTTAAGAAAAACCCTAAGGCATGTTGGTTGTGTTTAAAAGGACTAGGAAGTACAAAAATGAAACAGGAGCCCTAAAGTGTTTGATATACTTTATGAGGCCAAAATTCCTCTGTGACATGTATTCCAATTTCTACAAAATAACTCAGAAATCAGAAAACCTTTGCTATCAAGAAAAACTACAAAATGGCTGCAACAAAATAGAAAAATATTTTCTTGCTTTGAATATACTATTTTCCTATTTAAGCCATACTTACATCTTTTTTTTTTTTTTTTTTTGAGACAGAGTCTCGCTCTGTCGCCCAGGCTGGGGTGCAGTGGCACAATCTCAGCTCACTGCAAGCTCCGCCTCCCGGGTTCCCACCATTCTCCTGCCTCAGCCTCCCGAGTAGCTGGGACTACAGGCGCCACCACCACGCCCGGCTAGTTTTTTCTATTTTTAGTAGAGACGGGGTTTCACCGTGGTCTCGATCTCCTGACCTTGTGATCCGCCCACCTCGGCCTCCCAAAGTGCTGGGATTACAGGCGTGAGCCACCGCACCTGGCCATTTTTATATCTTTAATACCCTCATTTAACTTAATGTTAAACATATATGATGTGTCCTAATGTTGCTTCGAATTTTCTAAATTTAAGTTTGCCAATTTTTTCACTATTACTGAAATGTTACCAAAATTACAAATCTTTTCAATATTACATATTACATGCGGTACAAATTTGTTACATTTGAAAAAGAATGAAACACTTAAGGTACATTTAAACAAACTGAAAATAAATGTTGGAATAATTGTAATAAGTAATCAAAATGAAGGTGAAGTTTCTAACTACAGAGGATTTTTGCATAGAGAATGACAAACTATGCAGCGAATTGTGTATCCGTATGAAAAGATACTTGATGGGATTGCTGAATAAATTCGAACTCAGTACTAGTGCAAATGTACTTTATAGCAAATCATGTTTCATGAAAAAATAAAACGTAAAACCTGATTTCATCATTGTTTGTCCAGTTTTAAAATAAGTTTTGGAGTGCAAAAGGAAAAAAAGTTATATATTAGATATTCATTTTTTTTATTTTAGTATATCATTTTGCTAAATTTGACTTTTTCTGTGACCTGATACTTGAGATTAAATCCTTGTGTTAGTTGGCTATGGCCACAAAAATCCTGCATGCTTAATTATTCTAAAAGTCATGCTTAAAATAATAATCATTTATTCTCATTAATTTCCAGATCAAATGAGTGTTAGTTAATACAGAATGAGTTTAGTTTGGTGGCCCTGCTGAGCTTTGTAGTCCTACCACATGTGCGTGGGGTCTTAGCAGAAACTAGTCAGAGTTCAGCTGATCAAGTTACGGCTCCCTGAGAAATTTTTACCCTCTTGAGGAAAACAGATTACATCAACTATGTTTTTCTCTTAAAAATTTCAGATGTTCAAGAATAGATGCAATAGTACAATAATTTTTCAAGCCTGGGCTGGCTTCTTGAATGTTCATTCCCAAAGCAAATTCTGTATCTAAACTTTAACTGTAGGAGTGGAGAACTATTTCCCAATTAAGGTGCATGGAAAAGGATGTGACTGTGCAATCGTGTTATTGAGGGAAGGTAGACCTTTGAAACGATAGTCCATTCTAGCTTATGCTCTAAAACTCAAAGCATAACTAGGCAGTGGGTATGTTTACTTGTTATTGTAAGGAGACCTGCCAAGATCTTGTCACATACATATTGGTAGGATCTTTATTAAAACCCCAGGATGACCGATAGTAGGATTCCTGATAAAGACAGGTGATGACTATACAGAGGGAAGAGTAGTCCCTATATATGTAAATCCTATATATAAACCAAAGAACCGAGTCTCATTGTCCGATTGTCCTACCTGGTTCTTTGATTTATATAGTGGCATTAATGATCCACTCTTTTGTGATTATTTAAACAGGGAGATAAGCCAAATGGAAAAGTATAGCAGGAGAAAAAAGACTCTCCCTTGTCAGCCTAAATGCCTTTATTTCATAAGAGAAGAATGCATTGGTTACTGCATGCTAGTCATTAAGTCAAGACATTAAGAGAGCATGCTACTAAGAGAAGGCCCTCTGCAGTAGCCAGATCACACACACACACACAAAAGTGGAAGTTGAGAAGAGGTAGAGGTCAAGTCAGGGTACTTAGGAACCTAAGAAATGGCTAAATCCCTTACATGGAGTTTTTCTAAGAATGCACACATGTGAGCAACCAGAAACCAAGCATACTGCATGGAAAGTATTATCAGGTAAGCAACAACAGCCAAGAGTGGTAAGAATTTACCACTAGTCAGGTAAAAATTTTTCACTTTTCCTAATCTTTTTTTTTTTTTTTTTTTTTTTTAACGTTTTGAGTATCAAATGCGCCAAATGTTGAAAACATTTTTACAAGGAAATTGAGATAAAAGGAAAATAACTGTCATATGCCCAATCACTGTTTCCTAAGGTATGGAACCTCTCTGAAATTTGGAGATAGAGAATAGGATTGGATATTCAGTTGGTTGAGCAAATTTAGTTTTAAACTCATTGATTTTGAGAAGACTAACTTTCTCAAACTAAGTTTCCCAAAAGTTATAGACCCTTTCCAAGGAATGGGAAAGGAAATGTAACAAAGCATAGTCAACGCAATAATCGGAGTAAAGTAGAACAGCACAGTTCTACCACTTTGAGAGGTAAGTCATCTTGCCCAAGAATGGATTGGCTGCCCGAATTGCTCCATTAAAAAATGCAACAATCAAGTTGTAAGGCAACCAGTTCACTAGAGAGTTGAAGGTAGCAAGTCAAGTCCCTCGTCTACCACACTATATGTTCGCTTAGGTCTTGGTGCCTGAACACTGCAGAACAGACACTGATGTTTTCCAACCGTGAATATTCAGTTGGCAAAATAGACTGGAAGCCAAGGGACTGCCATTTTATTATGCTACTGCATCTAACCCAAGACAACAGTGGGGAAGTGTTATTAATTCACCAGTCATACGGCTTAAATTCTCCAGCCTAAAACAAACAACCTCTTCTCCAGACTCTGAGGCCCTTCCCTGCTAACCAAATATGACCGGAGGCAGGGACCCATGCCTCTACAATCATCCTTTCTCCTTGTTTGTTCCTATTAGTAGGATTGTCCCTAGAATTCATAGTGTAGGATTTTCCCTCAGAAAATCTAATGTATTCTTCTTCCCCTGACTGGCAAACACATACTTTTAGAATAAAGTACACCATCACTGTATTCACTCAAATTTGACTCCCGCTTGCTTCTCACTCTTGCATCCAAATCTGTGATTAATACCCTCTTATTTTTGTTCATTTCAGTATGAATCTCCCTTTATCATAGCATCTGTATCATTAACTTGTGAGTCAGTGTGTTCATTTGTTTGTATGTTTTATTTGTATACTGTGTTTTTTGACTCATCTATCATTAGGTGTTTGATTTCAGCAAATGTCTTCAATACATTTATGTTGCTGGTGGCTTTCAGGGTACCTGAAACATTGTAGAAGTTCAATATATTGGGGTAGAATGCAGTAATTTAAGTTTGCTTTTTTCTTTAAGCATCACTATGTGATAGCTACCCTGCTGGGTGACTTACGGATGTACTCACTCTACCTTGGACAACAAACTTACTATATTTGTAGGGTGTCTTTCTAATTATCTGCCTGGCATCTATCCCTGCTTAGTTTCTGCTGCCAGAGGCTCTAGTTTGTTTGGGCATCCACCACTCTCAAGTCCTTACTGACCTCAGCTAGGCACTGTGGTTTCAATACACCTGCCAGAGAGATTGGATTAGATGTGAAATGTGTGATGCAATTCTGTTTAGGGAGTAATTAGTAGGAACTTTCTGTAGGGCTTCTGGGAAGGGTTTCTTCAACTTTATAAAATAGGAAGCAAAAAATCAAATATCAAAATTGCTATATCATGTTGAATCAGTAAATGTTACTAAATTAAAAACCAGATGGAGGCTGGGTGTGGTGGCTCATGCCTGTAATCTCAGCACTTTGGGAGGCTGAGGCGGGCAGATCCCCTGAGGTCAGTAGTTCGAGGCCAGCCAGGTCAACAGGGAGAAACCTCGTCTCTACTAAAACTATAAAAATTAGCCGGGCATGGTGGAGCATACTTGTAATTCCAGCTACTCAGGAGGCTGAGGCAGGAAAATTGCTTGAACCCAGGAGGCAGAGGTTGCAGTGAGCCAAGATGGCGCCATTGCACTCCAGCCTGGGTGACAAGAGTGAAACTCCATCTCAAAACAAAACAAACAAACAAACAAAAAAACAGATGGAATGTTAAAATGGTGATGCAAAAGAAAAAGTGAAAGCAAAGTGAGTCCCTGATGAAGCAGACAGCTCACAGCATTCAATCACTCTGAAGCCATACTTAGATCAAGTACTCCTATAACAACAAGACAATAATTTCCCATTAGGTTTAAGGCGCTTGAGTGATTATTTTCTTTTTTTTTATTTTATTTTTGCCAATACAGGCAAAATTAATCATTGTAGTATTTTGACCAACATTTTATATGTGGAAATATTGAAGTCAAGTAAGTTTCAGCAAATCATTAATCCTCAGGTGTGTAGCAGACTAAGAATTCAAATATAAGTTTCTCTCTTTAAACAAGGATTTTCCATGAGGATATAGAATTTGTGAGAGATCTCAACAACTACTAAGTAGCTGCACATTTCCATTGCGATAGGCTCTGTTTTTATAGCATAGTTACACAAGATAAACAAAAATAGTGTATCTCACACATTTGATTATTTATTCGTCGATTGATGCATAATAGATGTACATAGTTCCAGGGTACATGTGTGTCACATATTTGTAAAAATCTAACAGTTACTGAATTAAATTGATACCAGTATAAAAACAAATTCAATCATCAATGTTAACAATGTGAAGAGCATCCCAATTTGTAATTTAATAAATGATATAGTTTTATTTTGTTTTGTTTTTTGTGAGACAGAGTCTCACTCTGTCACCCAGGCTGGAGTGCAGTGGCACGATCTCAGCTCACTGCAGCCTCCACCTCCTGGGTTCAAGTGAGTCTCCTGCCTTACCCTCCTGAGTAACTGGGATTACAGGTGTGCACCACCACGCCTGGCTAATTTTTTTTTTTGTATTTTTAGTAGAGAAGGGGTTTCACCATGTTGGCCAGGATGGTCTTGATCTCCTAATCTTGTGACCCACCCACCTCGGCCTCCCAAAGTGCTGGGATTACCAACATGAACCACCACACTGGGTCAATGATATAGCTTTTATATTTGGCTAGCCTAGGCATAAATGGCTTACTCAAAAGTAATAATTTTGATAGTAACCTTCAACTTTGCAAGTAATGAGGTTAATAATTAACTATGTAGTATGCTAAGATTTCCAAAGTTGATTTACTGATAACAGACTGAGTTGACACAATGTAACAAAAGAGAAACATGGGCAGGATCACTCTGACTTTAGATATAAAGTATTGTTCATTTCAACACAGAGTTATTAACAGTATATTACTCTCTATGGGTAAGGAAAATGATGCTCTATGGAGAAAAATATACAAACACTAAGACAGTATATTCATAGAAAAAAAAGCAGATAAATTACTTCATACTTTAGAATTATAAAAATATTAAGAAAAATGAATTTGAAAATAATCTCATTAGAATGAAAAAATTAAGCAAAAATGTACCAAGAAGATATATGTAATAAAGCATTCTAGACATATCTCTTTTTCAAGTGATCATAAATCAAATACTAAGAGGAAGATCAGAATGTTTAGTGGTAGTACATGACAGACTGGTTATAAATTTGGGATATACATCAAATAAGAAAGAAAAGGAAGACAATTTTACACAGAGTTAACTGTATGAAAAGGTCTGCTTCTGGAAATGATATTAACTCCACAGCAGTGCTTATCACTCTGTAAATGGATCATCCAGAAAGCAAAGGGTTTCTATTATACTGTTGCTGGCTTCAAACTTCCAAGCAAGAAGCAGAAATTGCATTTGCAGTATTCCCCAGAGCATTTTCTACTTCTATCACTTTGGTCGTGGCTGCACTGACAGTGCAACTTTGCACAGTCCTTTATGAAAAGCTCAAAGAGGGTAATTGAGTACAAGGAAAGAAAAGAATTCACTTCAAGGTTATGTTCAAACTATTTAACATTGAATTCTACCAATGAGAAATCTGCTGGTTTGAAGCAAAGTCGAGCCAAGCAAAATAGATGAGTTACTTGATGTAAACGGTAGAACTCTATATAGGCACTAGAATTTCATGAAAGAATAGTTAGTACATGCAGGCAAGGGATGGGAATTGTTCTATTTAGCCTGAAGAATATTCAGTAATAGTACTATAGCCAGAATAAGAACTCAAGAAAATTATGTGTCAAATTGTAAATAAAAAATGTTCAATGAATATATATTGCTAAATCCCTTACATATATTAATCAACTGTGAGAGTTTATCTTTCCTACTACATAATAAATAGAAATTCAACTGAATAAACAATAACCCATGTTTAGCTAATAGTTGCCCTACCACAACTGTACTAGTAATACCAACGGGAATGCCAGTCAATCCAATAAAAAAAAGAAAACTTGATAATTAAGGGACACATTAATACTAAATTGTTGACATTTATTTGAGGACAAAATGCTGAATGCTTCTTCCAAACTCCCATCAAACCCTTTGCTTGTCATAGAAGCAACTTTTCATATGGACTATTGTCAGCTTCTTGATGATTAAATGAAGAGATTTCATGCCATTTGTTCCATATTACTTGGTTATTGAAATGATTCAATTTTTAAAGAATTTCACTTTGTATTAAACGTCAAATGAAGACATTTTGCATCTCACCTAATGGACACCACAATCTGTTGTATAATGTTTTCAGGAGCAACACAAATAGATCTGCCCTTATAGAGAATTTTTCACATTAAGAAAAAGGCAACTATCAAAACAGAACTCAGTGCCATTCTACTTTCAGAGGACTAAATAATTTCCCACACTAACAGTGCAGACTGTGGAACTCTTGCAAGAAATAGATATGGGGCAATTATAATGAGACTTTATCAATAGGTTCAAAAAAGTGGTATAGCCTCATGAGTACTGCTATTAAATTAATCCAGATTGAAATAGTAAAACCTTCCATTACACCCAAAATCATTAGAGTTGAGGCTATAATCTGGCTGATACATTGATTTAGTAGCAACATAAAAAGGACTAAGGAAAACTAAATAAACAAACATACCAACACCAGAAATGTTTAACCACTTCCTTATTCTTTTGTTGCAACTTCTTTAATCTTGACATATTCAAAGAGATTAATGTACACATTTGTGTGCTCACACATGCCTACATGGGTGTGTTGTGCAGGCTTGTAAGTTTATGACATTAATAAATTATCAATGGCTATAATTTGAAGGTTTACACTGTTTCAAGTGAAAAAATGTTAAATTTTTGAACAAGAAGATATTTTTTAACCTCATATAATTTGGTATGCTTGTTTCAGGGGGTTGTGCAATAGGAGAGAGATAACACTGGACTTGTCAGTCTATCTTGTAATAGTACTAAAGTTTCAACTAGAGGGCATGCTAATTTCAGTACCTTTAGATATGAAAAATACTTAAATATAAGAATATAATTAATGTTATTCTTTAATTTGCCTGGACAGCATTTTATATTGAGCAATGAAAATATTTAAATTGCTGACATGATTTGACTACAGTGGTAAGAAATTCAAAGTAATTAAAGACTTATTAGATTGTATTACTGGAGCATCAACCTGTTCTATTTCATCTCCAATAAAGCATGCTGATTCAGTGACAGATTTATAGAAACATTATTTTAGGGTTAGAATTACTTTTGTGGAGAAAAATGGGTATTAAAAGAAGTTAAAAGAAGTGAAACAGCTGGGCGCAGCGGCTTACGCCTGTAATCCCAGCACTTTGGGAGGCCCAGCAGGCCGATCATGAGGTCAGGAGATCAAGACCATCCTGGCTAACACGGTGAAACCCTGTCTCTACTAAAAACTACAAAATATCAGCCAGGTGTGGTGGTGGGCACCTGTAGTCCCAGCTACCCGGGAGGTTGAGGCAGGAGAATGTCGGGAACCCGGGAGGCGGAGCTTGCAGTGAGCCGAGATCGCGCCACTGCACTCCAGCCTGGGCGACAGAGCGAGACTCCGTCTCGAAAAAATAAAACAAAAAAAAAGAAGTGAAACATTCTTATTGTTGTGTAGTATTCACAATCTAAATGCTCCATTAATCACAAAACTGCACTTTTTCCCACCATAAACAGACTTGAGTGTTCACCTTTTAAAAAATACACATTTCGTGTTCTTAAGAAGTGAAATACTGACAACTCCACAACATTCCCAAATAACCCTATTAATGTTTCTCATGTGTAACGTATGAGAATTGAGAAGGAAAATAAGAAAAACATCATTTTTAAAATTCTTGCTACTGTATGTATACCTCATCACAGCTGTGTCAGTGATTTATGAAAAAAATTGTTTAATAACTGAAACAAACCTTCAGCACTTTCCTAATTTCAATCAAAAGTCACACAGGTGGTAATGCAGCTGTGATTCCATAATAGTATCTCTTAAATTCAAGAAAACAACGCTGCAATTTGGGAAATAACTTAATGTAACATTTGACACCACTTTTCCAACATCAACCAAATTTAATTAAATGTCTGTAATAGTAGTTGTGTATTTTAATACTGAATAGAATGAGAATATATGTTACGATGCTCCTAGAATTGCCATAAATTTTACAGAAATTTCCTGGTATTAAGTCCCCTTGTCTCCAATAATTAAAGAAGTAGGATTTTAAAAAGCACAGCCCCTAACTGTCTGGGTAGGTTTGCACAGTTTATACTGCTACTTACACTTAGAAAGTCAATATGTATCTTTTCCTTCATATCTGAACTCTAATGATTTAACATAACTTATTTTTCCAACAACATTTGCAAACCAGCCCACCAACTTTTCCAAACAAGCCCAACTATGCTAAAATAGGTTTTACCAGTTTAGATTTCTCAAATCCAAAAGTCAAACTTTTGGACATCCATACAGTAATTTTCCGGTTATGTACAATCGTGAAGCATAGTTAACAAATTCTGAGTCTCCTGTCCTCCTTTACAAAGTAAATTTTAATGCTCAAAAGTGTTTCTAAGAAGGAAGTTTCGTCACCATTATGAAGGGCAACATTGGAGAGCAAATGAAGGGTGGATTTGCACTGAGAAGTTGGAGATTGAAATTTGGCTTTCACGGTTGGAGTATCTAGATAGAGTGCCAGGTTTACCTTCATAAAATGGACCTGCTCTCCCTACAAGAAAGCTATATAGTTTAAAAATGAATAACAAAGACTTCAGTATTGAAATCACAAACAAATTCATTGCTTTCTACTCTTATATTTTAAATATTATCTGTTAGCTTTTTTCCTCTAAAGTAAGGGATTAATGTTAGCAATATCTGGTTTGTCTTTTCACAAAGCAGGTTTATGTTATGGGGATTACCACAAAAATAGGTTTTAAAATACCAGAGTTTGTTGCTCTTATGCATTCCTTTGGGAGAGATAAGATGAGGAAATCAATTAACATCTAAAGTGGTAGTTTAGTTTAGACTTGTCAAAGAGTCGGTAGTTCAAGTCATTATTTGGAATTAAGAACATTAGGTAAGATCTTGGTCAAACCTCTAACATCGTAACATGTATAAGATGTGAATGTGTTGAATAATTGAAAAGTTACCTTATTGTTAAGAGTAAACTTGTACCTGAATTGAAAAACAATGAATCAGTATCATAAACCTTGTATTTATGACTTTCTTCCAACCTATAAAAATGCAAGTTTGTTTATATCAGAATATTAAAAACATAATTTTGTTGTTTATTTTATGCAGTATGACTTAATTAACATAGTGTTCATGCTTCACTTACAGGAAGGGCACATTGTGTGAAGTGTTATAAATAGAATGTTATTAAAAGAAGCTAAGGGTACTGTGCTACATTATTAAGTACAGGTTTGTTGAAGAAATGTGTTTAATGTTCATGTGAGAGGTGAGTTGTGTTTAGACTAAAGATCATTATAAAGCTTATAATTATAATTAATTATATAGCAGGCAAATGTTTTTTGGTGGAGGGGGGTGATGCCTTTATATATTGATTTTACAAAAGCAGAAACCCCATCTATCCAAAAAAGGAAATCAGCAATTGGTTAGAAAAACCTGCCTTGAAGTTTAGAAAAACCTATATGTTATAGTAATTGCTGTTAAGATTCTACAAATAGTTTTTTTTTTTAAAGATATTGCTGTGCTTCTAATTATACTTGAGGATATCTTATTACATGCTACAGAGCTTCTGAATAATTAAATGGAATCAGATATAGCATCGAACTTTAATAATCAGTGTCAGGCACTAATATGCTTTCCACACGGTGCATGAACTTCATTGCCACTGGAACATGTATTAACAAAAGTTGACTTGCTAATCTTATTATTGAAATTAAAATGTATTTTTTCATATAAGATTTGAAGGCTTTAACAAACCGTAGATTGCATCTCCATTTAAAAAATGCTTATACTCATCCATGTATGTATATATGATAT
The DNA here is from genome assembly GCF_043159975.1 of Macaca nemestrina. Taxonomy (NCBI): domain Eukaryota; kingdom Metazoa; phylum Chordata; class Mammalia; order Primates; family Cercopithecidae; genus Macaca; species Macaca nemestrina. The sequence goes on along the minus strand of NC_092128.1, from coordinate 162,037,908 downwards.
CATACATCACATTGATGTACTTAAATGTATTATATGAGTCATTGGTCATTGATATGGTTTGACTCTGTGTCCCAACCCAAATCTTACCTTGAATATTAGCTCCCGTAATCCCCACACGTCATGGATGGAACAGGGTGGAGGGTGGAAGGTAATTTTTAATCATGGGGGACAATTACCCTCATGTTGTTCTGGTGATAGTAAATGAGTTCCCATGAGATCTGACTTTTTGTTTTTTGTTGTTGTTGTTGTTTTGAGACCAAGTCTAACTCTGTCGCCCAGGCTGGGGTGCAATCTTGGCTCACTGAAACCTCCGCCTCCCAGGCTCAAACGATTCTCTTGCCTCAGCCTCCCGGATACCTGCGATTACAGGCGTGTGCCACTACCACTCAGCTAATTTTTGTATTTTTAGTAGAGACAGGGTTTCACCATGTTAGCCAGGCTGGTCTTGAAATCTTGACCTCAAATCATCAAATGATCCACCCATCTCGACCTCCCAAACTGCTGGGATTATAGGCGTGAGCCCCTGTGCCCAGGTCGAGATATGATGGTTTTATAAAAGGCTTTTTCTCCTTTTGCTTGGCACTTCTTCCTGACATTATGTGAAAAAGGACATGTTTGCTTCTTGTTCTGCCATGATTGTAGGTTTCTTGGCGTCTTTCCTTTATAAATTACCATTATAAATTATTAGCAGCGTGGGAATGCAATAATGTAGTCCTGCTCCTGCTGAATCTTCCCATATATCCAAGCAGAAGTATGAAAGCACCTGGTATACCCAAGAGATAAACCACCGAACAATTTAAATGTACTGATATTTCATGTACATTTGAAAAAAATAGCCAAATGATTATATGACACTGTTTTAAGTCTACAAAGTCCTGAAGTGTTGCTCATTCAGGACTCTGTGAGAAGCAGGCTCAACATTTTTATTTTGATGTGTTTTTTACTTTAGCACAATAATAAGATAGTATTAGAACCAACTACAGCCCTCTTCTCAGACCCCAGTTTACTCATCTGAGTTCTTCTTATATTGAGGCCAAATCCTGACCAATGACTTCCAAAAACTTTCTGACAGTCTAGTTTGTCTTGGAAACAAATAGAATCCTCCTCCAGCCTCAGAGTACAATTTGTTGCAGAAAAGTTTGCTTCAGTTCAGAGACCCACCACTTAAGTCCACTGGGATAACATCGTTTAGTTGCTGAGTTGTGTTACAGAGAAGTCTATCTTGCAATTTCACCTGTTTGTTTCCACAATTCCCAATCAACTCATTCCTGGTTTTCTTCCCTTTCTTATTTATTTAAAACAGTGGATTGAGCAAATTTGCTGGAGTTTTGACAAATATAATGCTGAATGCCTCCTCTTTTTTATTTGTTGCCTAAGCCTGTTCTAATTTACAAAATTCATATTTATTTATCTATCACGGTACAACAGACCATGTTTTATTCTTTTTCCATGCTAAAGATATTGGAAATAGAATATTTGTTAAATTGTTCACTGTGTGGATGAATCATGGATAGAGATAGGGAGCATCTGCTGTTGATTGAAAGGTTAATTGGTTAATTTTAATGATAATTTAGTAAATTGTAATAAAAGCAGGCTCTTTAAACTGAAAAGCAAACATGAAGATAGACTTTCAAAAATACTTGTGTTCAGTAAAAACAGAACTTGGGCAAGCTGTTTTGTTCTTTTATAAAAATCTAATGTCTTCGGTTCTATTTCAAATATCGTTTTTAAAATATGATTTATTTTTCTCTTTCATTTCTTCAGACTGTTAATACACTACTGCTAATATAACAGCAAAGTTTTGACTCTTCTAACTTGGGGTTTTCCTATAGCACTGCGAAAGTAAATTTTTTAATGTCTTAATTAGCATCTTGTCTTTTAAGACACAAATTGAGCAAATCAAATCAACATAATAATCACCTAATCAGATGCTTAATTCAACTAGAAGCATATGCACACTTTTGTAACTGTCATTTAAGTGTGCATGCATATCTTAGCAGCACCACCTTCTATTCTTTTAAATCGATTCATCAATTTTCTATAATTAATTATGCCGTATGTTGTAGTTTATGACACCTCTCCTGGAATGGTGACTGTCTGAGCATCAGTTTATGTCTTCAGATGTAACTGTGTGCCTCTTGGAAGGGATATCTTCTATCCCCATCTTTATTACTATGTTAATCTCAGTCACAAAGAAAACAGTTGATTTTTTTCAGAACCAATAATTATTGCTATATACTTATTCAGTATTATTAACACCAAGGAGAATGATGAGATAATAATGTCAAAAGGTTACTATAGTTTCATGACTTCAGTTTCAACATGTAAAAGAAAAATTACAAGTCATCACTCTTGTCCTTCCAAGAAAAGACAAAACTTAAGGAAAATATGTGACTTCTGAGACTCCTTGGAGAACTGAGATCATGGGGCAACTGCCATCCTGAAATCTGGAGAGATAGATGATTCCAGAAGGCCATATCCAATATCTGTTGAACTCAAACAGAAGCTGGTGGAGTTCTAAACTTGTAGAAACAATGAAATAGTAAATTTTAACAAATTGTTGAAGATTGAATATGGGCTAAATGTGAGCACAAAACTCTGGGATCCTCAACTTAGAGGCTGCCAAAGTTTCACCAGTTTTAACTTCAGGAACCCCTGGGAAGGGGTAAACATTCTGACTAGGAAGAGCGGAGAGACATACCCTGTTCCTCTGGTGGGGAAGAGGAAGAAAACAATTATTGTGAAATGCCCCCACAGTGTTGTCAGTAACAAGGGTCTATGATCTAGGGGAGAAGATATAGCTAGAGCCTTATCCTACCAGGAAAAGGTACATTTATTTACTCCAGTCATCTCTAGATTTCCTATCTCAACAAAAATAAAATAAAATGAGAATTATTTGTGAAGGTCACAGGGCCACTAAAAGACTGAGATTTAATCACAAGATTATAGCATTTTTCTCCTACCACCAAGTTTACCACCACGTCAACAGAGATCCAGTATAATAACAGGATTTACAGCTAAAAGAGCTGAGAGACGCAGACTCTTTCTAAGGGTAGAGCTTAAAGAAACCCAAATTTCACAGATGAAACGAAAATAATGCTAGAGAAATGTAAAGCATTTGACTCCTGAAATGACTGCAAACATTAAACACAGCTAACTCTTAGCCAGAGGAGGCTTTATTATTATAAAGCCTAAAATTCTTTTTTTTTTTTTTTCTTTTTTTTTGAGACAGAATCTCACTCTGTCTCCCAGGCTGGAGTGTAGTGGAATGATCTTGGCTAACCACTGCAACCCCTGCCTCTCAGGTTCAAGTGATTCTCCTGCCTAGGCCTCCCATGTAGCTGGGATTATAATGTAACCAGGGATAACAGGTGCCCACCGCCATGCCCAGCTATTTTTTTTTTTAATATTTAGTAGAGATGATGTTTTGCCATGGTGTCCAGACTGGGCTTGAACTCCTGACCTCAGGTGATCAGCCTGCCTCGACCTCCCAAAATGCTGGGATTACAGAAGTGACCACAGCACCCGGCCAATCCTAAAGTGCTAAAGACCTGTATACTTCACTTCCTATTGCCTGAAACATTATGGCTTTCAACAAAAATTAGAAAGCATGTTAATAGACAAGCACAAACTGTCTAACGAGATAAAACATGCACCAGAAGCAGACTCAGATATGACACAGATTTTGGAATTACTAGATAGGAAATTTAAAATATCTATGATTAATGTCTTAAAACCTCTAACAAAGCAGTGGACACCATGCAAGAACAGATGGGTAATGTAAATAGAGAGAAGCCAACTCTACGAAACAATCAAAAAGAAATATTTGAAATAAAAAACACTCACAAAATTGAAGAATAGCTTTGATGGGCTCATCAGTAGTCAGAGAGTGGCCACAAAAGGAATGCCTCCGTGAGCTTGAATGTAGGTCAATATAAACTTCTCAAACTAAAATGCAATGACAAAAATAAATAAGTAAATAAACAAATAACTAAAATTAAAAGAAAATGAACACTGAAGACCTGAGAGACAATTTTAAAAGGTTTTCTTCTGCATATTGGCCTACCAGAAAGAAAAGACAGAAAAGTAACAGAAGAAATATTTAAAGTAATAATCTGTTTGAGATCAGTCTGACCAATATGATGAAACTCTGACTCTACTAAAAATACAAAAATTAGCTGGATGTGGTGGCATGTGACTATAGTCCCAGCTATTCAGTAGGCTGAGACAGGAGAATTGCTAGAACCTGTGAAATGGATGTCACATTAAGCCGAGATCGTGCCATTGCACTCCAGCCTGGGTGACAGAGTGAGATTTCATCTCAAAAAAAAAAAAAAAAAAAAAAGTAATAATCTAAGAAGTTTACAAAATTAATGACAGTTGCCAAACGAGATCTAGGTAGAAAACACCAAGAGAACATTAAGAAGGATTAAAAACCAAAAAGTTTCACCTAGTCATATACTATTCAAACTGCAAAAAAAAAAAAAAAAAAAGTATTTACAGAAAAAAAGAAGAAAATCTTAAAAGAAGCTGAGGAGAGGGAACTTAACATTTAGAGAACCACAGATAAAAGTACAGTTGTGTCTTCAGAAACTGCCCAAGAGAGAAGAAAATAGAGTTAAATAATTAAAGCGTTGAAATAAGAAAACACAGTAATTTGGAATTTCAAGCCAGTAAAATAATTCTTCTGAAGTATACTTGAAATAAAGATACTTTTAAACAAACAAAAACTGAGGGAATTTAAGGCCCACGGACCTGCTCAGCAGGAAATTTTAAAAGGAAATCATCTTGAGATTGACAATGATTAAGGTCAGAAACTTAGATCTGCACTACGGAAAGAAAAATGCTGGATAAGATATTAGTGAAAATACATTTTTTTTTTAAATTTAAATAATCTATAAGATACTCATTAGTTAAAAGAAATTATAGTAATAATGTAATGGGTAATTGTATTATATTGAAAAGTAAAATGAATGGTATCCATGACATGTTGAATGTAGGAGAATTGGGACTATTCTGTTATTAGAAACCCGTACTACATGGAAGCAGTATAGTATTGTTTAAACTTAGATTTAATTATTTAAAACTTTATATTGTAATCTGTGGGAATCTCTAAAAAATTAAAAGATACGTAATTCTTAGGCTAAGAAAATACATAAATGGATGCTTGTAAAATGCTCTGTGAAAATGAGAAAAGACAGAAATGGTGGTGGGGGAGGCAAAAAAAAATCTAACAAGTAGCAAATGGTTACAGCAATGTAGATATTCATCCAAAAACATCATTAATCTTTTTAAATGTGAATGATCTAAATACATTGATTAAAAGACATAAATCCGCAGAAGGAATACACAAACAAGACTGCTGTGTTACACAATCATTAAATATGAAGGTGCAGTTTTCTTTTTCTAAAAACAAACAAATAGAAAAAGGTATAACATGTTAACAATAATCAAAAGAAAGTTGCAGTATCTGTATTAGCTTCGTGAGAATACAAAGCAAGCATCAGAACCCTGAAATCTGATAGTACTAGATGCATATACATCAGAATTATATAATAAGTTGATGGATGGTAAATGAAGTGTGCCAAGCTTCTCACTATTGGAATCATAAAGATAACCAAAGAGAGGAGAGGAGGCTAGAATTTCCCAGTAGTATTGTATTCCAGTTGGAGTCATCAGCATGAACTCATGCTTACTTTATGTAGATATTCTTGGTTATAGACAAACAAATTTCCAGACATGTGTGTGTTTGTGTGTATATATATACATATATCTATATCTTTTTCTTTTTCCATGCTAACTGAGGAGGCCTAGAAGCAATGCTATCCCAGTAGCAACAAGTACAGCTGATGCCCAAATCTTGTTTCCTAATATCATTCTCCAACAAAAAGAACCAGAATGTGTTGGAGATACAACTGATCCTGAGACTGGGGCAGAAAATACACAAGACGACCCTGGAGCATATTGTAATAGCAGACAGTTCTGGAAAAAAAAAAAAAAAAAAAGTAATCAAACAACAACAACAAAAAAGTCAAGAGGATATGTCAAATGTAGATAGAAGCCTGTAGAAAGGACTCGCAGTGACCAAAGCTGGAACATTTTGGGCAGCAAAGTACAAAAAGCAGTATTTTGAATTCTAACTCAAACTTTAAAATAAATATTCACAAGTTCATACTGATATAAATGGTTAAATAGATAAATAAAGAAATAAAGATGGGAGAGCAAAAGTCTCTCATGCAAAAGATTCCAAATAATTTATGTAGACAGTCATCTCTCAAAAAGGAGGAGTAAAACTCCCTCTATTGAAGTGTTGGACCCCATGCCTTTAGTGTGGGTTGCATATAGTGACTGGGTGGAGAGGGTACAATGAAGAAATTTACAGTGTGGGAAAATCTACTTCAGGCGGGCGATCAAGAATAATATCAGCGCTGATGTCATGTTGGTAGTATGCATCCCTGATATGACGTGATGAAGTAGGTTATCTATGTTTGCTTCCCTCCTCAAATCCATAACACCAGTCTAATGCAGAGGAAAACATCAGGGAAATGCCACTTGATGGACATTCTACAAAGTAACTGACAAGTACTCTCAAAATTGTCAAGGCCATCAAAAACAAGAGAAGTCAGAAACATTATAGCCAAAAGGAGCCTAAGGAGATAGAACAACTAAATGTAATGTTGTATCCCAGTTGGGATTCTAGAAGAGAAAAATAACATGTAAGTAAAGAGTAGCTATATAAGTGAAGTATGGACTTTATTTTATCAGTATTGGTTCATTAACAGTAACAAATGTACTATGTTAATGTAAAATATCAATAATAGAGAAAACTGGGTACCAAGCATGTGGTAACTATTTGTGCTATATTTACAATTTTGTCTTTAACTCTGAAACTCTTCTAAATTAGCTTGTGTTTAAAGATGCAAGAAAAGGAAAAAAAGAATTGAGAAACATAAAAAGGAATATATTTGATATTGGATGGAAGGATGTTTTGAGCATCATCTATCATCTCATGATCACTGGGGATGAGTATTTTTATATGATTGGTTAGGTGAGTGTTTCTAGTCCTTCTCCCGGCTTGTTTACAGATCTCTTTAATTATTATAAACATACAAGGAAGGCAGAGTTTCTACACAGAAGATTGTTGAGTTTTCCTGTTAGAGGATATATGAGTACCAGTGCTTTCCCCTAATATCTCCAAATAAATCCCAATATTCTTGGCTTTCTAAGTTCACAGTAGCAAAATAATCTTAAAAACTCCATATCATAAAACAGATAGGTCTGCACTACAATAGTATCAGTAATGTGCACTTATGTCTGTACTATTGAAAGATTCAAAAGTTGAGAAAAAGGACTTCTCAGCAACTTTAATTTGGCATCTCTGGAGACAGTTTTATATACTTGTTTTATACATATTTAGGTATTATCCACTTTGTGTCAGGCTCTCTTTCCTGGGGAACATGAAAGATAAGGATTTGTTCTTATTTAGCTTATATTCAGTGGGGGACATAGGATTATGGTAAATGAGATATGGCTCCCTATAATAATAAGTGCAGTAAAACTTAAAATAAGTAAGTAGAGTTACTTAGTGATCATAGGATATACTCATAGCATGGCAGTGCCTCTCCAAGGAAGCAATGTTTGAGCTGAAAAACAAATAATGAATGGCAGCCGTGTGAGTATCTGGGCAAGACTATTTTAGGCAGAGAAAATTGTAGGTGCAAATGCATAGAGACTGGAAGAAAAAAAGTTCAATGTGGATGTAGGGTGCAGTGCATCTGTCATTTCGGTAGCAACTATGCAACCAATTAGATGGCATTGCCAAGACCTAATGAAGGGTTTTATTGCAGCTGCAGTGAAAAATACAAAAGAAAGAGGAAACAAAAATGTTTTCTAACCAGTGTGAAGTAGAAAAGAACAAATGATAATTATTAATAAGTATTCCAGTTCTTGTTTTCTTACAAGTTATACCATATGGCTTAGATTTTCGTTTATCCTTTTGTGGATTTGGGCATCGCCAGCCAAACCATTGCAAATAGTAAAACCAATAACAAAAACTCAAAAGTATGCAAAGGGCCAGGCATGGTGGCTCAGGCCTGTAATCCCAACAGTTGGGGAGGCCAAGGCAGGCTGATGGCTTGAGCTTAGGGCTTTGACACCAGCCTGGGAAACATGGTGAGACCTCACCTCTACAAAAAAAAAAAAAAAAAAAAAAAAAAAAAAATTAGCTGAGTGTGGTGTTGTGTGGTTATAGTCCTAGCTACTTGGGGGTCTGAGGTTGGAGGATCACTTAAGTACAGGAGGTTGAGTCTGCAATGAGTCATGATTATTCCGCTGCACTCCAGCTTGGGTGACAGAGCAAGGACCTGTCTCAAAAATAAAACAAAGTGAAAAAAAAAAATATCCAAAGCTCAGCTAATGGAAGTTTTACCTTATATAAAACTGAAAAAGTAGTGAAAAATACTGTAGATACAATTTTGAGGACGATCATAGCCCTGAGAACGATGAGAGCTAGCAGGTGAACTCTGGGGAGCAGAAACTTTGTAGGCAAGTGGCAGTTCCGTCAGTGAAATTCCAGCCGTTTGTGTCATATTTCTCTGTGATCAGAAGAGTGGCCCAAAGGAAACTTCCATGGCTAATTGCCATGAACCATGTTTAATTTAATAAATCACAGCTGCAGTGCTCTCTCACAGGGAAATCTCTTGAGTCTGGATTGCTTGAGGGGGTTGATATCCATAAAACCAGAGCATTTTCCTGCCTGAACATTAACTTAAAGTGTCTAGAAAATAAAAGGGTTTCATAACTTTAGGTACTGAATGCAATGCATTTGATTTAAGAGCAACATTTAATTGCCATATGAGTTATACTATTTCCTTGGCTCAAGGTAAGCATATTTTAATTTTAAAAAGAATACGACGGTGGCCTTATTGAGCAAGAAAACATTTATATTAATCCAAAATATATAAACCAGGATATATCATCTAAAACTCATAGAGTGCTCTCCTCTGCAAATGTAAGCACCATTAATATTGCCTCAGCACCTAAAACAGTGCCTGGGACAGAGTATGCATGAAATGTTTGTTAATTAAATAAATGAATTCAAGAACTGCAGAGAAGGTCAACTAGACATAAATTTGGAATTTATTCACCCTTTTTTGGTACATATTTACTGATAGGTTACTACAAGGTCACTGAGAAACAATGTTACATATACTTTGGTGTAGTAAAAAAATTAAATTTGAAGAATCATAATATAATAAAAGTATATTGGGAAAGTTTGCTACATAGGGAAGAAAGTAGTTGTGAAATGTGAGTGGAGCATTCGATGGATCATGCTTTTGTGGCTTGAATTTTTTTTCCTTAGTAATAACACATTTCTTTGCTGCTTACTTTTGTAAAATTTGTAAAGAAAATTTGAATAGTAGATAGCTTAGGAAACTTAGGCTTCTTTGTAAAAAGAAAGTTGGCAGAGGTATTTTATGCATTACAAGCATTATATTATCATCAGATCTAGTCAAAAGCATTTCTTTCCAAAATTGCATAAGACTCAAAACCAGCTATTGTCTCCTACAATCATTGGTTTCAATAGACAGAAAAGAAAAATAGGGCATTCCAGCATGGACCAATTGAAAGAGAAAAACTTGGAGGTAGAAAAATAGGGTTAAGTGCACAGAAAAAGTACTAGTTAAAATTGCATGCAGTCATCTATCCATGTGAAGGGTAACTGCAGGAAGAATTATATATGAGGCAGATAGCATAAATACTAAGGTAGTAGGCAGTGAGGATTGTGGTTAATTCAGAAGTCTATTGAATTTTAAGGAGTAGGAGGCAGTCATGGATGACTGTGTTTCTTTCCTATTAATCTGGAGTATGGAAAGACAAGAAGCAGGAACAATTACAAGTGTCTGTTGTAGTCATTTAAATGAACCTATACATTATACATTATAAATTATATTCAATAAATTATAATCTTTAGGTTATAAAATTTTTGAACAAGCATTTACCACTATTAATTTTTACACAACATTAATCTCCTTAGTAACAAATCAGTGGGGAAGAAAGAATTCTAGTTAAGTAAAGTAAATTCTAGTTAAGAATTCCAGTTAAGTCAAATTTTTTCTTATATTTTCTAACTGAACTTTGTGTATCTTGTGCAATATTACATAGTATTCATAGCGTAGCCAATGCATGGCCATAACATTTAAAGGCATAAGAGGATATTATGAAGAACATATGTATGTATTGTCTGTTTTTGAGTTTTAACTTGAGAATGTAGCTCTGTCCTTCACAGAAAAGAGTGACTGTGATGGTTAATTTTAGGTGTCAACTTGACTGGGCTACTGAATGCCAAGATACTTGGTTCAACATTATTTCTAGGTATGTTTGTCAGGGTGTTTTCAGAAGAGATTAACATGTGAATTGGCCAAATGAGTGCAGAGAGCCCTCCTCAGGGTGGCCGGGCGTCACACTCTCCATTGAGGGCCTGAACAGAACAAAAAGATAAAGGGAGTTTGAAGTTTTTTTCCGCTGGACTGATTGAGCTCCATAGCGATCTTCTGTCCGTGAAGACCCAAGTTCTCATGCCTTCACTTTGGACTAGAATATACACCATTGACCCTCTAACTCTCAGGCCTTTGAACTCCACGACCAACTTTCCTGAGCCTTCAGCTTAACAGATGGAAGATCACAGAGCTTAGCTCCTTAATCGCATGAGCCAATTCCTCATTCTCTCCAAATGTGTGTATATATCTATAAATGTGTGTATAAATACGTATTTGTACACATACCTCCTGCTGGTTGTGTTTATCTCAGGACTGGCTAATATAATCTCAAAGAATAACTGTGAATTTACTATGACCAGAACTTTTCAAAATACTATTAATAATGGAATAATTTGTCTGCCAAATTTTGATTTCTGCACTTTTTTTTTTTGCATTGAGTATATGAGGTATATCAATCTAATCAATCGAGTTATGATTAGGAGTAATTTTTTAATCTTAGCAAATATGTAGTTCAATCCATGTATCTGAAAATAGGAATGGCAGAGGACTTAGTACATCATGTAAGAATTATTCTTAGTTTTACTCTTTGGTTTTGATAATGTCTGTGTCTGTAATTGAACTCTACAAACCACAGTTCAGTTGTCTATTCCTTCCAATAAAGGCAAGAATAATTATACAGTGATTGTCACAGTAGAACAAACATCTAAAATTTAGGGGCGCAGTGTATAACCTTACAGACAAAAGTGTAAAATAAACCTTCAATAGTAAACTTATCTAAGTCAAAATTTACATATATGTCTTTATAGACCAAAAGAAGAAAGAGAAATGTTTTCAAATCATCATACATGCTTCTCCTTCTGACTTTAGTGGAGTGTGTAAATGTGTATGTGTGTAGGTAAGTTTAGGAATTTAACCAGGACCTCAGTTTTTCTTAGATTTATTCAGACTACTTTAATCTATAACTATAATAGTTTATACATAATAAATATTCATAATATGAGCCTTTCTTCCTTTTCTAAGTCTTTAGAATTTCTTTAGAACCCAATGCCCAGACTAATGTAACCTAAATATATCATTCTGACTTTAGCTGTCTACAGCAGCACTACACGAGCACACATGAAAATATTCCACGCATTTTAGTAGGTGAAGTCATTTATTTTTACTTGTTATGATTCTTCACAGAATTATTTGAAATCTTTTCAATCACACAACAGTTCAGAAAATATTTTTTCTTTAACAGTATTAAAAATATATGGCTCAAAATAATTGCTAATTATAAAAACCTATTTATACACCTTCATATATAAGTGAACTAAATCCTTTCAAGATGTAAATTTATATACCTTAACATATAAATGAACTAAATCCTTCCAAAAAGGAAATATAAGGGAATATTTGATTCAAATCAACTGTGTACAAATAGTTAAAACTTAGAATTTTAGTTCAGAAATTAGAAAATTATTGATATGTAATAACTTAAAATGACCAATATATTTTAGTTTTTATCAATGCGAGACAATCATATTTTTCCTCTGGTTCAGAACTTGATTACTTTCAAATAATGATTAAGATCTTTTTTTCCTAGTGTCTTACGGTAATTTTTCCTTTTAATATCTCAAATGAGTTCCAAGCTGTCTCAGTAAACTGATATCCTGTTCCTTTCTGCTTTCATGAAGAATAGTTTACTTTAAAATCTTCTGATGTTTATAAATACATCCTGCACATAATTTGTTAGTTTCCATAATTTATGGAGCAAAAATATTAAGGTCTGTTGTAGTTCATCATAATCCTTTATATTTCCGGCAGGCATACAACCAGATTATAAATGAATCTGTAAGAGAATTTTATAGATAAATGAATTTTGTGTAAGATTATATTTGAGATGCAGGTATCTCTACTTCAGAGAGTACTGTTATTCTTGCTATGCTATCTGAAATCAAATCACAAAGATGATCACCAAAGAAAGTGAGGCATAGTTTTTGTCTGATTTTTAATACATAAATCCCATTTGAAATGATTTCACCAATTAAATATAGAAATCCTAAGTACATAATATTCATCTTTATATTCACTTTTCTGAATAGTACCACAATCATTTGTAAGTCCTTGACTTTTTCAGATGTAGAAGATAAGTAGGATTTTCTTTACATTTGAAATTTCAAATAATTTTCAACATGTTTTTCCAGCAACAGCCCTCCATCTTTGATATACTCAAATAAAGAAATAGTAACAGAAATCACATATAATTTGCAATTTTAATGTAAAAAATATTCTTAAAAGGACTCATCAAAAATTTAATGTTTTTCCAAGTTTAATCAATAGTGCCACCAGGTGGTTACATTAATGCAAGAAAAGAACATTGTTAAAATGATTTAATTTCGTTGAAACATGTTGTTGGGGCTTATAATTCACAACAAAGTGAAATAATGACTGTATTGAATACTTATATTTAATGGAAAGTAATATGAAACTTTCATTAGCTAACTGCTATTTCTTTATAGCAAATTATTATTAATTACCTAGGTTCATAAAGACTTGGTAAGCCATTTAATCTTGACTTGTTGCATATAATCCCTTCTTCATTAGTAAGCACAAATCTTAACTTTCAGTTCTACCAGTTTATACGGAGATGCCAACAGCTCAAAAATAACCAATAAGAAAGGCACAGAATGCATCATTAGTTATGTAATATAAATTTGCCTTTCTCACTGAGATTTTTCCAAAAGTGTACCTTGATAAAAACTCATGATCTTTAATTTTAGGTAGTATTCTGGTTTTGTAAAAATTAATAGCAATTTTATCATACTTTTACCAATGCTCATAATTTATGAACTGTGCTTATTGCAACATTTAAATTTATTCATTTTCCTTTATTAAATGCAAGTGTTGTTTTTCCTTCTGTTCCTTTCTTGTACTGCTACAGCCTTTGGCCATTAGTAGCATTCCCTATGACTTTCCACCATCTCACCCACTGGAAGAGTGACCTAGATTACTGCTGAGTTTGGAATGAGGAAGGAACTAAGCTTACATATTTCTGCTTTTTACTCTTCTAATAGGGGTCTGTCCTAGCTGCAGATAGCCTATTTTCTGAATTACTTTCAGCTATGAATACACTTGGTTGTATAAGTCTATGATCTTCCAACCCTGCTGATGATTAATTAGTTCACCAATACTGCCTAATTCTAGAGAAATGATACAACACACAAGACCATAAATACAAGCTATTAGTATTTTTGTTAACAAAGATGTTGTTTTCGTGTTTAGCTACTTACATTTGCACCGATTTCCCAATTAGATCACACCATTTGAGTGGGGAAGAAAATAAAGAGGAACACATATACATTTAATAAACATAAATGAATACATTTGGATGTTCCTTGAAGAATGGCCCCAGCCAACAACTGGACTGTCCTAATTCCAAAAGCTAACATAATAAATATTTGCTGCTTGAAACCACTAAGTTTTGGGATAATTTATTGCTCAGAAGTAGATAACTAATACACCCATGTACTAATGACTGACAATGAGAAGCCATCAGATCTACAGACTTGCCCGGTTGAAGTGGTTAAAGCTGTGGCTTCTTCCTCCTGAAGTGGCCTGGCAGGACCAGCTACCACAAGTCAGAATTGTAGTGATGATAATGATTATGCAGCCAACTTTGATGGTGAGAGGGAGGAGAACAGGAGGTTCAATTAGCAAATATCTCACAGTTTGTTGCAATCCCACTCCCACCCCCAAAAGAAAAATCCCAAGATGAGGGCATTTCACTTGGACTATCTCTAGGACATCCCCAGGACAGAGCAGTCAGTTTGGTTTTTGAGACCTGTGGCCAGCTGGGAAATGTGCCTCTGATATTTTCTCTCTTTCCTCAGCTGTCTCTTCCATTGGCTGCCTCTTCCTTTCTTTGCCCCTGGTTTCATTAGCATTACATTCCCCAATAAAGCTTTAACTCAGCTTTTGCCTCCACTACTCTATTTCAGGTAACCTCCCTGCAGCAAATATATTACTTAATTACACTTCTAAAAGTACAAGTTCGTGTGGAAATCTACCAAAACCCAGTTTTATTAACTTTAGAATTGCTGAAAGTTATATGTAAGTTATATATAATACAGTTAACTTATTTTAGCCATAAGAGAGCTCTAAGGAATTTGACAATTCAGATTTCCCCCAAATATTTGGAAACATAATTGTGGAAACTTAGAGTTTCATGGTACTGCTAATATAAGAATACCATGAGCTTTGATATAGTTATTTTGAAATAGAAGCAATATAGTCTGAATCCTGAGGTTGGCCATGAAAAAAAAAAAAATACCATGTACCAGATGGATATCTAAATATACGTAATGGGATAGAATATCTACTGAAATTTTGAGTCAGATATTTAAGACATAATTTGCCAGCCACATTCTGCATTTAATTTAAGGTTGAAAATGAGTAAGAGTTGGCAGCATCTCTGATGTATAACACATTTACATGAGAAGAATGCACATTGATGCTTTTATTTATTTCTATATGCTATATTGGCTGCATCTGCCGTAAGATTAGAGTTGCTAAGTAATGTGAAAAATTTTATTTAAAAATGGCAATAACAAATGCAATCATATATCAAGTTTCAAACAAAGGATATTTAGTTTCTCCTTAGTAGACACTAAATTACATTGAATGATGAAAATGTATTGGCTATGTACAAATTAGAGAAAAATCAAAGGACAAAGAAGGATGACCTGAAAATGAGAAACTGTGCCAGTTGCTGCATAGAGGATGTGAAATATCTATGGTCTTGATCTTATGGAGACTTGGAGATGTAGCAAGTAGTAAATTATAACTAATCGGAATAATTTGTAAGAAAATTCAGAAAAACTAATTCAAGCAAATTAACATTTTGAAAGTGTGAATGATTCATGGGGTTATTATACTAAACTACATCTTGGTTCCAACCACATAACTCAGTATTATATTTATACATTTATATACATAAACAATAGCCTGCTAGGGCATATTCTCAGGGTGATCTTGAAAATTTTTAAGCAAATTTTGTTGACAGATATAAAATAACCTTCAAGCAGTGTTTATTCAAGAATAAATATTCTAAACTGCAATTTACCATTGATAGCCATTCCTGAAACATTGGTTCTGAATCTCTTATAAATATAATGTATAACTTTTATTAAATATTTTGGGAAAAAAATCAAATTTACTGTGTATTGTTTTAAGTTATTTATATTTTAATTTTTTGCTAACTAGAATTACTTATTTTGATGAGATAACTATTCTGGCATTGGTTATGCAAATTATTTAATTAATTCATTTGGGTTTTTTTGGCAAGATTATTCTGTATTGATTTAAACAATAATCATTGGATTAATTTATAAAACATTGCTATGTAACTTTAAGCGACGTTCGTATTACATCAATGTTCTATTTCAAAAAAATAATTTATAGCAATTTTTTTTCATGTAATGTGGGTCACTGGCAAAAATAATAATCCTCCTGGCTTCATAAAATTAAAGGGTTCCAAATCATTAACATATAAAATTAATAATAAACCATTTAACATAGACACTTGAGGGAGCCAGATGTCTCTGCCTAATTAGAGAAGACCTGACCCTAGATGACAGTGTATTTCAATCACCTTTTTAAATAAGCGTAAAACCAGCATGCAGAGCTTTAGTGCAGTCCACAGTGACACTCCTAGGATTAAGGAAGCCTCAGTAAAATGTCAAAATCATGCAAAGGTGAAAGGGGAAAAAAATAACACTATCATAAATATAGAAACTCTTCTCTCTTTTTGTCTTATAGGAAAGTAGAGTTGTTTTTTGTTGTTGTTGCAATTGTTGTTGAATAATGAATAACATCTACAAATTGAAATTTGAGCAATGCAACTAAGCAAGGATTAAATGGTAATATTTAAACTTAAGTGCATGTACTAAAATCTTAAATCTAAAGAAATATAAAAAGAAACTATGAAAATAACAATTGAAAAATTAAAAAATCATAATTTTGAAAATATTAAGTAATTAGGAATGTTATCAATCCAAATGCTAATGAAAATATGAACAAACTATGTAAATCTCAAGCTTGATCATAAAAACGTAGAGAAAATGCACACACAAACAAGATTAGATAGGAAGAAGCAAATGACATGAAGATAAATGAGAAGTAATAATAGTTTAAAAATTCTAGAACATGTAGTAAGACATGGCAAGCATTTCAATAAAAATTAGATAATTATATAACAGGAAAATCAAAACTGTCAAAAGAATTACCAAAAAGTTTTAGTACATGTTTCCTTAGACCACATCTACTTACTATAAACCTACATACATTTAAGGTTTGTTATGGTTTACACTTAAAAGCAGAATTATTTTTTGATAGATTGAAAATATCTGTCAATTTCTTGCATATTCCTCACTTTCTCTTCAACATGACTGTACTTATTTATATTTCCTTATATTCTTATATAATAAAATTGTTTTATACTGTCAGATTTTTAAATTTTTGTCAAAGCTTCTGAAACGATATTTCATTACTATTGTAGTTCCCTGATACCAATTAGTATGTACTTTTTTCATAAGCCTGTTATCAATAATTTCCAAACAGTTTTTTTTCAAAGTGGTAGTACCATTTTCATTGCTGCAACAATATATGACAGTTCCCTCTGCTCACATTCTCACCCACACTAGTCAGTTTCTCTCTCATTTTGTTTTAATTTTTGCTCTTCTGGTGGGGTTGTAATAGTATTAACTCTGATATTGACTTTTTTTCTCTTGGTTTATAATGACTTCAAGTAGCTTTTAATGTGCTGACTCTTGACATTTTGCATGCCACCTTGCTAACACATAGAAACACAATCAGTTTTAGTAAATTTACCTTGTATATCAATCATAACAAATTCAAATATTAGTTTTAATAGTTTGTCTGCATATTCCTTTGGATACTCTGCACATCAGTTACATTATCTGTGAATGGGGATAACTTTTGCTTTTCTTAATTTGTATGCCTTTTATTTTTTCTATTTGCCTATTCCACTAGTGAACACCTCTAATACAATATTGAATGGAAGTGGCAATCTTGGGATTTCTTATCTTTGATCTTGCCTTATAACTCTTTTTGAAGAGATATTGTACAAAGTTTTAGCATTTATCATGATACTACTTGTGGGCTTCCTGTAGAAATTCTTCATCAGATTGAGGAAGATTTCTTCTATTTCTAATTTTCTGAAAGCTAATGTCATAAAAGAGGGAAAACTTTTATCAAAACCTTTTCTCCCTCTGATATGGTTTGGCTCTGTGTCCCCACCCAAATCTCACTGTGACTTGTAATCCCCACACGTCCAGAGCAGTATTTGGTGGAAGGTGATTGGATGATTGGGGAGTGGTTTCTCCCATGCTGTTCTCTTGATAATGAGTGAGTTTCATGAGATCTGATGGTTTAAAAGTAGCAGTTTTCCCTGCTCTCTCTCTCTCTCTCTGTCTCTCTCTCTCTCTCTCTCATTCCACCTTGTGAAGAAAGTACTTGGCTCTCCTTTAACTTCTGCTATGATTGTAAGTTTTCTGAGGCTTCCCCAGCCATGTGGAACTGTGAGTCAATTAAACCTCTTTCGTTTATAAATTACCCAGTCTCAAGTAATATCTTTATAGCAGTGTGGGAATGGACTAATGCAGAAAGTTATTACCAGCAGAATGGGGTACTGCTATAAAGATAACCTGAATTTGTGGAAATGACTTTGGAACTGGGTAACAGCCCCAGGTTGGAATAGTTTAGAGGGCTCAGAAGAAGATAGGGAGATGCTGGAAAGGTTGGAATTTCCTAGAGGCTTGTTGAATGGCTTTGAATGAAATACTGATAGTGATACAGACAATGAAGTCCAGGATGAAGTGGCCTCAGGTAGAGATGAGGAACTTATTGGGAAGTGGAACAATGGTCACTCTCGCTATGCTTCAGCAAAGAGACTGGTGGTATTTTGCCCCTGATCTAGAGATCTGTGAAACTTTGAATTTGAGAGAGATGATTTTCTGGTACAAGAAATTTCTAAGCAGGAAAACATTCAAGAGGTGACCTGACTTTTTCTGAAATTGCTCAATTGTATGAAATTGGAACTTATGTTTAAAAGGGAAGCACAGTATAAAGGCTTGGAAAACTTTCAAGGAACTTGCCTTGTCTCAGATGAGACTTTGGACTTGGACTTTTGAGCTAATGCTGGAATGAGTTAAGACTTTGGGGGACTGTTGAAAAGGCATGATTGATCTTGAAATGTGAAAAGAATACAAGATTTGGGAGAGGCTGGGGGGAAATGATATGATTGGCTCTGTGTCCCCACTGAAATCTCATCTCAAATTGTAATCTCAACATGTCATGAGATCTGACGGTTTAAAAATGGTACTTTCCCCTGTGCTTTTTCTCTCTCCTGCCACCCTGTAAGATGTACCTTGCTTCTTCTTACACCATGATTGCAAGTTTCCTGAGCACCTCCCCTAGCCATGTGGAACTGTGAGTTAATTAAACCTCTTTCCTTCATAAATTACCCAGTATCAGGTAGTTTTTTTATAGCAGTGTGAGAATGGACTACTACACCATCTATTAGAATAAACACATTTTTTTCTATTTTATTCTATTAATGTCATAAAGAAATCAATTAACTTTCAAATGTTAAAACAACTGCATCTCTGGAGTTAGCCTCATTGCTTTTATTTCATTTATTATTTTTTATATATTGCTGGATTAAATTTCCTAGTATTTTACTTTGGATTTTTGTATCTATTTTCATGGAAATTATTAGTATGTAATCTTATTTTCTTCTAGTACTCTTAGATGTACTTTTCTTTGAATTTTCCTGCTGAGGACTTTTTGAGATTATTGAATATCTGGATTTTTTAAATATGAGATTTGGATGATTCTTGATATGGTTTGGCTCTGTGTCCCCACTCAAATCTCGCCTTGAATTGTAATAACCCCCACACACCAAGGGCAGGACCAGGTGGAGATAATTGAATCATGGGAG
The DNA here is from genome assembly GCF_043159975.1 of Macaca nemestrina. Classification (NCBI taxonomy): domain Eukaryota; kingdom Metazoa; phylum Chordata; class Mammalia; order Primates; family Cercopithecidae; genus Macaca; species Macaca nemestrina. The sequence goes on along the minus strand of NC_092128.1, from coordinate 162,018,408 downwards.
CAGCTTCCCTCCATGTTGTTCTTGTGATAGTGAGGGAGTTCTCATGAGATCTGAACATTTTGTAAGGAGCTTTCCCCTTTGCTCAGCACTCATTCTCTTTCCTGCTGCCCTGTGAAGAGGTGCCTTCTGCCATGATTGTAAATTTCCTGAGGCCTCCCCAGCCATGTGGAACTGTGAGTCAATTATTAAACCTCTTTCCTTTATAAATTATTCAGTCTCAGGTATTTCTTCATAGCAGCATGCAAACAGACTAATTATATATATACACACATATAGTATATATAGTATACATATATGAATACTAATATACTAAGAGTATATATATGTATATATACGTGTGTGTGTGTGTGTGTGTGTGTGTGTGTGTGTATAGTTCTAAGTTTAATATGGGGGGTCAAGTAGGAAATTTTTTGGAAGAAAATTCTGAAAGCAATTACACATGTTTGTGGTGATGACCAGTTACAGGCACTGTTTCAACATGATCCTGAGTAAAACATAAGTGAGAAAAAAAATGGTTGATACAACTTTATAACTTTAGGTAGAGAATGATTGCCAATGGTGGGATTTTAAAATATTTTTTTAAAGAGTAAATAAACTATATTGTTTGTAAAATAAAAAGAAATATGAGTATCAAATCATAGATCACCTTTCAATTATATGAATTTTAAAAAATAATTTTACTCAGTTTTATAAAAACTACACATGATCTTTCATTGAGCTTTTATTACCTGATTCAATTTGAAATTAATTTCACACTAGAAATATGCAGTCTCTCTTCCATATGGATGTGTTTTGAAAAATACCAAATTATCTGCAGCTTAGTTTACTAAAGTTTTCCTGAAGCAGAACAAGATATATAAACACATTATATCAAAATCATGTTTACAGTAAATAAAGTTATTATTGCCTCGTTCTGCAATTTCTGTTCTACTTTTGTTTCTGGTTTTCCAGGCTACACTCTCAATCTCCAAATAAAGGACTGAGACTAAAGGTTTAAATGGTCATTTTAAATACTTCATTTCTACCTAATACATAAAATACATATAGATAGATTTTTTCTTTTATAATTCATAAATACCCCATCTGACGGAAATCTAGCCAATACAACTTCCAATTTTACAATGTAGCTTTTATTTTCCTTTTCAGTTTCTTCATTTTACTGTGTCCATTTCTCTGGTTCCATTTATTTAGCAATTGGCTCATTTAATGTTCTATCCAAAGATTTTGCCTGATTCCTTCATGAATTAAAAAATACAGTCAAAAATGCCTGGTTAAAATTCTCTTAGTTGTACAAATTGATAAATATTTAATTCAAGAAACACATAATTATTAACTCACACATTTTCAGTCATATGATGGTCCTTTCTGATATGACAGTGTCAAAATTTTATTCTAAGGGCCAAACTGTTCAATACAAGTGGTCAGGAAACGTTTCTTCATTGAATAGATAGCAAGTAGTTTATATACATACTTCTCAAAACAGTGAGTAAAATAAATTATCTTTTTTATTATCTCATTTTGGGAAAGCTAATATCTAAACTATTATTTTTCATATAAAACAGATAATATTCCAAGAAAATAGATTGTAAGCATGATTCACTGAGTAAATGTGGCAACTTTTACATATTGTAAAAATAAAAAATAATGTTTAGATTTATAAAGTTGTGAAAATGCATTAACCAGTAATTTTTCAGAAAATAAATGCACAGGTACATGATAAAACAAAGGAGACATTTCACTCCACAAAGAGAAAAGAAATCACCTATTTACAGCATCTCAAACTTTTCCTCTAGATATTAGTTTTATCATATTTATGTTTACCTTTCCAAGTTAATTTTATTCATCCAGCAGCATTTAAAAAATTAGCTGTGTATTATTTTTAAAAATCTGGTTTATAAAAGTGAACATTTGCCTGTATACATTTACTATATTTTTCAATACAATATATTTTTTAACACAAAATATTATATGTCAATGCAATACATACATACAAATGACCTTGTATGTCACTTTTTACAACATAATTTACATGATTTAATATAATAATGGGATTTTGTTCTTGGACAGATGGTTAAAACTCCATATTCCTTCTTACAGTATTAACATTTTTAATAACCATCCTGAATAGTATTGTTCTCATCAGACTCAATTTTGAAGATAATCCAGTAATGTGAAACATGATTGTCATATTCTCTATGACACTTCAAACTGCAATGAAAACATGGAAATGAAAAATATATTTTAAACCAGAGACACAAATCAGAGAAGACATAATCAATGTAAAAGTGTTACAGTCTATTTTAGTGTCAAGAGTTTAGAGACCACAAATGATGTTACAGATTCAACTTTCAGCACAACATACACCTAAATTAAATGATGGTTTTGAACACAAAGTGAGAATCTAGGGAAGAGAAAAATTACAGCGAGATAATTTTTTAAAGTATACTAGAAATCTGCCTATTTCTTTATTCAAAGAAAACAAATTCTATCCATATTCTGATTAAGTGAAATCAAATACAGTAATTTTAAGTGGAAATTTTGTAATTGGTAAGATGATGAGATGGGTGATGGAGGTAAACATACTAAATTTTATTAAATAGGAAAAGGTTTGCTTTAAAACAACCACATCTGCAAATATAAGATAAAATTATGTTTATTTGAATAGAATTCCATTCCCTAATCTTAAGCGAGTAATAGCTCCCTAAATGACACGGAAAAGGGAAGGGTGATTGTGCCTATCTCATTCCTGGTATAAGGTAAACATTTCAGATGTTTATTTATTTTACTCAATAGTAGTTATCTTACTTTAAAGTTATCTTTAATTATAACTTATAATTTATACTAGTTATCTATCACTTAATGAATTTGCAGTCAAGATGTCAGCTGGGTTTAGTCATGTGAGACCTCTTGTGGGGCTATAGGGTCTGCTTCTAAGATGGCTTAGTCACATGGCTTTTGGCAGAAGGCTTCAGTTCCTTGCTACTTAGACCTCCCCGAGGGCTGCTTGAGTGTCTTTATGGCATGGCAAGTGCTTTCCTCTAGAGCGAGTTATCCCTGAAGGCGAGCAAGATAGAAGGTTCAAGGTCTTTTATGACCCACCTTAGATGTCACATACCATTACTTCTGGAATATTCTGTGCTAAATTAGCAAGTCCAGTTCAGTCCACTGTCAAAGGCAGGAGAATTAGGTTGTACTTTTCTAGGAAGAAGTGTTGAAGGATGAGTGGACATATCTTAAAACTATGACAGGGAAAACACAGTAAATTTGTATGTGTGTAATAAATGGGTGCAATGCGTAAGCAAGGCCGGGAGAAACAGAGATGATAGCTTCAAGTGACCATAAATGGTGACTGAACTGCTTTTTAAGCAATGCGGTAGGCCGCGCTAACTTCTAGGCTTCTTATTTTGCATAATAGTCTTTAAATAAGAATCAAAGATGAATATTGTAAAAAATAAGAGATTATACAGTATATAACTACTATATCATTGTATATATTAATAATTTCAGAAGGCACGACCCCAAAGAACTTTGTAATCAAAATGAAGATGTCCAAAGGAGAGGTTTGCTGATTGATGCTATTTTTCTTCAAGCCATATCATCTAATATCTATAATTCACAAAAAACAATTGGCATTGAATCATTTTAGTGCATGTGTGATTAGCTGTATATGGACTCTGGGTAGATTCAAGTCATGAGGTATCTGCTTACATCAGGCTTTCATGTCTAGGTTCTATTAAACACATTCATTGACGTTATAAAAGCTGATGTACTCACAAATTATCAGGAAAAATAAATAATCAGTCAAAATCCATGACTGTATGTTAACATATAATTTAATTTGTCTTTCTGTGATTCTTTATGAGCTACAACTAATAAAAATGTCAACCAAAGTTTTGCTAGGCACTGTGGCTCATGCATGTAATCCTAACACTTTGGGAGACAGAGGAGGACAGATCACTTGAGTGCAGGGTTGGTAATCAGCCTGAGCAACAGGGCAAAATGCTGTCTCTACAAAAAATACAAAAATTAGCCAAGTGTGATGGCACGTGCCTGTGGTTCCATTTGTTGATCTAATGGGGAGGCTGAGGTGGGAGAATTGCTTGCCCCCAGGATGTTGAGACTGCAGTTAGCCAAGATTGCACCAATGCAAACCATCCTGGGAGAGACAGCGAGACCCCATCTCATAAAAAAGAAAGAAAGAAAGAAAAAAGATCATTTAAATGTTAAGTGTGTTAGGATAATAACTAGGCTATAACAATAAGTCTAAAAATACATTGGATTATATAAGATAAAAATTCATTTCTGTATCATATAACACTTTAGCTAGTCCAAGCAGGTGGGGACTTCCCTGCAGAGACTTATTTAAAACCTCAGTTAATTTCATTTCTTTGCTATTCACAAAGGTTTTCGTTACACCTGAATGGCCGAGCAAGACTCAGTGTCCTTGCTGTGTCCAATGTGAGTCATGTGTAAAAAAGAAAGGCAATCTCTGGCAAGCGTGTGAGTCGAGGATGACTTGGAAATTGTACACTTCATTGCATCTCACATCGATTAGTGTGAACACAGTGGCATAGCCACACCCCACCACAGGAGAGCCTACCAACATAAAGAAAGGCAGCCAGGTGCCCAGCTCAAAAATCAGGAGAGTCCTATTTCTACTACGAAGAAGGAGGTAACAGATAATCTTAGCCATTTCCACCATGGTAAGAAAATGGAGGAAGTGGTCTATGAAGAAAATTGTAAGGACTGAAAGCTGATCACAAGAGCTGGATCATTTTTGTCATACCCAACTAAAACAGACTCGAGAAGTCATGGGGAATAAGCACTCAGGGCACAACACATTGATAAAAAAATGTGTTTCTCTGCAAGATTGGCAGCTAAGAACGCCTGCTGTAACCTGAAAGTAGTTTTATCAAATGACTATTGAAGCAACCTGCTGCCACTTACTCTCAGACTAGTTTTTCCACTGCAGTGACTTAGCAGTCAGAGCTTGCCAGCTCCTCAAAACATTATTAGTGCCAATGAAATTTCCCACAGAACCATATGTAATTTTTCTCCTTTTTATAAAACCTATAGTCTTTTCTTTATTCTTCAGAGAGCACACTTCACTTACACTGAAGGCTGTGCCTTCCCAATCTGCAGGTGGGTTTTTGTTGTTTTTGTTGTTTTAAAATAGAAAATAAACTTCTCTTTTTCTTCCACAGATCTTACCATCTTTTGTTTACAAGGCCTGAGATAATTTAGTCAGAAAAAAATAAGTTTGGTAATTTAAATATCCAAACAATGCCATGGATAAAAGAATGCAATTGGTCCTATTAAAATTTCTTTTTTCCTAGCCAGGATGAGCATTTGCTGTTGAAACCTGAAATAGTTCAGTTCCATACACAGTAGAGGAAGCACTTGGCAGTAAGTCAACTCATCCTCTGAGGATCTGTGGCAGCTTTTACCAAACATTCTGTATTCATGGTGCCCTAAGTGTTTCATCTTTCACAGCACTCCTAGAGTAAAAGAATTACCTGAGTTGCTGGCTGTGGTGGCTCACTCCTGTAATCCTAGCACATTGGGAGGCTGAGGTGGGTGGATCACTTGAGGTCAGGAGTTCAAGACTAACCTGGTCAACAGGGTGAAAACCTGACTCTACTAAAAATACAAAAATTAGCAGGGCGTAGTGGCGCACACCTGTAATCCTAGCTACTTGGGAGGCTGAGGAAGGAGAATTACTTGAACCCAGGAGGCAGAGGTTGCTGTGAGCCAAGATCATGCCACACTGCACTCTAGCCTGGGTGACAGAGTGCGACTCCGGAAATAAAAAAAAAAAAAAGAAAAGAAAAAAAACCCGATTTACCTGAGTTATGTTTATTAAGTACTTAGTTTCAAATAACTTAAGAATGTATACATCAACAATTTTGTAGCCTTTTGAAAAAAAAAAAAAAACTTCACATTAATGGAAAGAAAACCAAATATTTTTATTTCATTGCCAAAAAAATCACAATTACTTACTAATGGGATATGTGTTCTTGAAGCCAAGAAATGAATTCACAAAAATGTGTCATCTTCTAAAGAAACGTAGTATGAGATAATGTTGAAACTGTGAGTTACCTGGAATAGGTAGCGTCCATGATATCTGGACATGTCAAATATTGCTATGATTCCCTTGAAACTTTCAGACATTCCATGATGTCCCTGTGACTGCCTTGACACGCAGTTTGAGAACTGGAGGCATATGGAATGCAATATATTAATACCAAAGGGTATACTGGCAAAAATATAAATGGATACAGAAAGAGTCTAGAGAAATGTATCAGTGACTAAGCCATAAGAAGGAAAAATGCTGATTTTTAGAAAAAGAAAATTCACTTTGGAAATAGAAGGTCATTAGTTAGCAAAACAATTGAAGTATTATGTAGAAGGGAAGGGAAAGACCCAATTTTACCTATTTACAACATGCAGAATCCTTGTTCTTAAATCTACATTCTATTATTATTAGGTCAAAGTACATTAATAACAGTCTTATTATAAAAAGCAAAAGAAAATGAAAGTATATTAGTATATTTAGAAAATATAATAAGGAAAGATAAAGTTTATTTAAAAAATAGCTAAATGTCAGCTTAGAAATCCTTAAAAGGAATTATAAATACAAAATAAATAAATTAAATAATAGTCAACACTATATTTAAATATTAAGCAATTGGAGATATATTAAAACTGTTTAAAGAAACAAAATTATGTAAAAGAAACAAAATAATTTAGAACATTTGAGGATTAGGAATATGAAACAAATGGTCTAGGAAAAAAAAATTAAACAATGTAGCCAAAAAAGAAGCAATGAAATAAAACAATCCAAGGCATAAAAAATAATTCTAAGAGCAATGGGTACCCGTATGTAATGAACTGCTATTCCAAATGATCTCCTATACCTCTAAGCAGACTGCTTAGTGTCTGAAACTACAAAGAGTAGAACTAATTATCTTTTGCCTTTTGTCTTGCCTGACTAAAGATCATTCTGCTTGAAACACTTTGTATCTGAGGAGACAAACTCTCTTAGTAAGTACTTTGGATAGCTCAAATTATCAACATTCTAGCAGTGCTGGATATTTAAGTACAATCACTACTTAGTTGTTTTCTTCATTTATTAGAGAGAACAATATTTTCCTTCATGACTTTTGTTGTAAAAATAACTGTATTTGGGCCAGGTGCGGTGGCTCACGCCTGTAATCCCAGCACACTGGGAGGCCGAGGCAGGTGGATCACTTGAGGCCAGGAATTAGAGACCAACCTGGGCAACATGGTAAAATCCTGTCTTTACTAAAAATTCAAAAATTATCCAGGAGTGGTGCTGGGTGCTTGTAATCTCAGCTACTCAGGAAGCTGAAGCACAAAAATTGCTTGAACTCGGGTGGTGGAGGTTACCATGAGCTGAGATCACGCCACTGCACTCCAGCCTAGCCAACAGAGCACGACTCTGTCTTAAAAATAAATAAATAAATAATAAGTCATAAAAAAACTTTATTTGGTTATTTATATAGATTGAGGTTTAGTATATATGCAAATAGATGTGTATATATATTTGTGTATATAAGTTTTTGTATATATCTATGCACACACACCTTTACACAATCATCCATATTTGATCATTAAACTATACAAGGGAATAGAAGAAAGAAAATTTCTTAATTTCTTTCCAATAATATAATTAAGCTATTCAGTCTTATTCAAGGATGAATGTGTAGGTGTTTGTGATATCTTTTATGACGTAGAAGAGAAAAAAAAATCTGGTGTTCCGAGTTCGGAAACACAAAGTGAGCTTAAGTAGTTATATCATTGAATCTCAGTTGCTTCAGTTTCGTTAGTGTTAGGCAAATTATTACCCCATCTTGAAATATAACCAGTGGGGGATTTCTCAACAAATAAAAATATTGTTTTGATATTAGAAAGGCAAAAATGAAAAATATGTCAATCACAGTTTGTTTTGTCTGCCAAACATTCATCTATCTGTAGTCCCATCCATCCATCCATCCATCCATCCATCCATCCATCCATCCGTCCAACCATTAAATCTTTAATGAAAACAAAACAAATGCCACCTAACATAAAGTGTTTATATCCAGAATTACTGGAAGTGAACTCACTTTCATCTCCAAGGGGAATGAGTGTACGTCTTATCAATGAGGCGTCAGGCCCTCAGTTTAGAATCTATGACTCACATCCAATACTAGTCAAAATATTTTACTACAAAATATGATTCTCCATATTATTAAGCCTATGTGTAAGCTTTTAAAATTAAGAACTATCAACATGATGCATCTACATGAAGGGAATGTAGAAGAGTTTAATGAGAAAATTAATGACATGCATAAATATACTTAGAACTAGCAAGGAAAAATACAGATCAGGTCTACAGTCCTCATTTTTGCAACCCTTCACAATCCTGTATCTCCTATTTATTCTCTGCAATATTACCTAGTCTCTGTTATCTTCACCTTCCATCCTTGGGTAAAATTATTTATCTGGTGGGGTGATGTTGGCCATCATAAAGCCGCCTTCTTTTAACGTTTTCTTTTGGACGTGTTACTATTAGAAGACATGTCAGAGAATTTTCTGGGCATCATGTTTCCTGATTCTGTTTAAAAGCAGCACTTTTATTATTTTGCACAGTCATAATCAGTAACTGAAGATAGTACGTTGTCCTGTTTTACCTGTTTTTTTTTTTTTTGTAAGATAGAGATACTGAAATGGTAAAGTATCTGCCTGATTTTAAATGGAACTGATTTTGTAGCATTTGGCAGGAGCATTTCTCTATTACACACCAAATGCTCTAAAACAAAGAACCTAGAGCCATGAGCTAGGTTTGAGAAGGCAGTATCTGCAAACAAGTTACCTAAGCACAATCATAAGAGAGGAACTCTTCCCAGGGCATGTATTATGGTGTTGCAGGACTTTTCCATTGTTCAACTACAGATGGGATCCTTGTCACATGGCCATGAAAATTTAGGTTTGCAGATTATTTGAAGGATGAGTAAAGCAGCGTTTTATTGGGTGAAAAGGGAAAAACAGGGTAACGTGCACCCTCCCCATAGCCAGAGGCTCTGCTGGTGTGCTTCCCGTCTTGCAGTTTGAATTCTAGGCTCCACCCAGGAAGAGGAGGAGCCAGGCTCCTCCCTGCTGCAAATGAAGTGAACTTCTGTGACTCCCTTCCAATGTGAGCTTCCCGGTGCACAGGTGGGTCAGAGACTCTGCAGGGAGCCCTTCCCACCCGGCTGTCTCAATGGTAATAAGAGAACAAGAAGCACCATATGGTTGTTATTCAGTGCATAGAGAACATTTTGTCAGGCAACCACCCCTATTGCATGCTGTCTCTCCTCTTTGGTATTGTAATTGAAATATCTGTAGGTTATTCCATGTAAGACCACCTTCCTTTGTGGGATGGAGAATATTTTTGCAGTAAAGGTATTTATCTTGATTAGAAAAAATGCTTGATGGAATACTGTGGAAATATATATGGTATTAAAAAGACCATGCATAGCTGTAGAGGAAGAAACCTGTAAACTAATTTTTTAATATCAGATCTACATTATGTTTGCCCATTGAGAACAACTTGCATTCATCTATACAGCGGAAAATTGATTTACAATGAAATTACCACTAGATATAATTTATTCTTGTTGTATTGGTTTCTGCCGAAGGAAAATTAGGCTTGTGCCAATGAGCATGACTCCACGAGTAAGATACTCATGTAGCTGCCCTCCTTCCAAGTGTTAAGAGACCCAGTGACCAATCACAGGAGACAATTGGAAAGATAATGTTTAGATCCATATGGCAAGTCATCCTGACCGTTCTACTATTAAGTCTCACCCACAGAAAAAATTTTTGATGAGCACTAATATAAGAAAAAGCATTATCATGCTCTAGGACTATAACGAAAGAATTATCCACACTTCTCTTCTCCGAACCCCCTCATAATAAAATTCCCAGTGGACTCTCTACGTTAAGTGCTGTTATCCACCCAAAACATTAGCTATTGCCACAAATAAGTCTCAATCAACAAGACCAGGCTATTTTTTTTTCCCAAGCAATGTATCATGGTACTTAAATTCTGTCCTTGTGATTTATTTTCTCCACGCCAAAAGACATTAATAATCAATGAACCAGTAAATAGTCTCTCCTTCTTCTGAATAACAAAAATTCAATTTTAACTAGACATATTTCTTCCCAGAATATGGCCTTACATCCAGACATGTCACATTTTGGGGGGCTTTCATTTCTTGTAGCATTCTCTATTTGCCTGTAGACAAGGTGGATAGTCTACTTCTGTGCCAAGTCTTTAGAGCAGCAGTTGGAGTTTTCTGGGTAGAATTGCTCTTTCCTGGTACCTAGCATTACGTGGAATCCAATTCTCACCTTTGTATGCAGATGTCTGCGCAATCATATTCTGTCCTCTGGGGATTCAAAATCACAGGTACCAAGGTGCTTAGTGAATCTAGCAGAGTTATCTCCAGGAAGTAAACAGGTTTAGTTTTATCTGTCTCCTGTGGGTATTCTTTACATTTGTCTCCTCGATAATTTTTTTGGCTTTTGATATCAGCAATGTGCTTATTGTTTTAAAATTATTATACTTCCTTTTAGTTTCATTATTTTGGATTATTATTTGTGGTGTAATTTTTGGCTCTTTCCAGCAAATCTCTCAATTTTCAGTGTAAATTTAAACTCCATTTATGTCATGATTTAAATTATTGTCTTTTTTTGGTTATAGAATTTTTTTCTTTCTCTCTCTGCTTCTTTCTCCTTCCTTCCTTTCTTCCTTCCTTCCTTCCTTCCTTCCTTCCTTCCTTCCTTCCTTCCTTCTTTCCTTCTTTCCTTCCTTCTTGCTTTCTTTCTTTCTTCTCAAGATGTATAGTCTTCTCTAAGAACCAGAGCTCTTTCTGACTCTGTACAAAAAAAGGAGGTATGTAGAGGATGCTATAATTCCATAAATTTTAGACAAAACTAAAAAAATTCATAGCTTTTATAAAGGACTATGTTCTATATAAAATTTAAACAATTGCCCAGCTGGTAGGAAGTGGAACTTCTCAAATTCCTTTCCCCAGCTTTTATTACAGAAATTTTTGGGAAGTTGGAATTATTTTGATTATCCTAAGAGGAGTGATAAATGTTCTTAAGATTTAATTTTCAAGGAATTGAAATTGTTAGATTCACATTTGAAGTTATGTTTGTCTTCTTTTTCAAAGGTAGAATCCATGGCCTATTTCTCTGTATGGGTGCTAGGATGTGGGTGTGGCTTATCTTTCACCTGCTGACGAGTAAATAAAAAATGCATGAGAAATGATTGTTGCCTCCTCCTCTCTTTTCCCTTCCCTTTTGAAAATTCTAGTTAGAAGTCACATGAGTTTTCTGCTTGCCTATTCATTCTTTCACTTCATTTCAAATTTAGTACTTGAAACTAGCCACACTTATTAAAGCAAAACCACCAGTCAGATAATGTCATTCTCTCCAGACTGTCTCAATCTGTTGTAAAGGAAAGAGTTAAGGCAGAAAAGCACATGAAATAGCCTTGTGAAAACTCAGCAATCTTTGGATAAAATCTTAATAAATGTGAAGTCTACAAATTTTAAAGTTTGTTTTATTCAAAAACATTTTTTACAGTGTTTTCTTTCTATACATTTTTTATTTAGAAGTTTAAAGCTTTTGGAAATGAATAGTATTTCTGAGAATTATGCAAGTGTCACAGTTTTGTTCTTTTTGTTAAGAGTCTTTTAATAAGGAGGTTGAGTTTACTGAGAATATAAATTTTGTTCAACTCTAACTCATTCATTAATTCAACACATATTTGTTCAGTGCTTGGTAATTTTAGGGGCCTGGGAGTAGAACCATGGTGAAATCAAAGTCTCCTTTCCTTCATGGATCTAACTCCACAGAGATTGGATTTGGGTGTTAGTGATATCACTGGGGGGATGAGAAGGTGCAGATTCATTACCACCTTTTACTTCCAGCTCTTTGGGCTCACACACTACATAGTTTCGACGATCATGTGATTATCCATGTCATAATATTATTAGTTTGTCTACACATACATATACACACACAATAATATTAAATGAGTGCCAAAACCAAATATCATTTATCTATCATCTTTATTTTTGGAGGTAAGATGGTGGCTAGTACATGATAAGTACTTAATGAACGTTCATTGAAAATTAATGGGCTAGAACCAAAAAACTTCATTGGAAAGATTAATCACTACTATTTAAATTTTGTTTTGCACACCATTTGCCCTCTACATTTTAGTTTAAGCTTCATTTCAGTTCAGGTTTAAAGACCAAAGGTGTGTGGCAGCAATGCTCAGTGCAGAGAACCACTGCCAGAGCATCAGCTGAGCTGAGACAGATGTAATGGATCATGGCCTTGAGGAAGCAGATGAACACAGAAGAACTCGGTGTAATGAGAATCTGCAGAGCATAACGTCAGCAACATGCATTGGATACAAGCTGCAAGAAATGAAGAAGCAGTAAGAGATGCTGGGAAAAATCCCTCTTTATAGCAGTTTTATGATAACTTCGCTCTTGATTTAAGTTTTAAATTTTGAAAGGAATATTTTTAAAGGGACTAATTGCAAACAATTCTGCCTATTGACATTTATCTTTAAGAATTATTCCTACTTAGAATTCTTTTAAAAAATTATTCTGTCTATGCAGGTTACAAAGCCTGCTATTGTTACTTGCACTTTATTTACAGATAGCTTCAGAAATTCATCTTGTAAAACATTAAGAGATAGAAGAACATAGACAATAAATATACATTTTCCAATACTTTAAGGCCAAAACAGATGAAATATGTTCGGAATTATTTGTATTTGCTCTCTTCTTTTGTTGAAGAAGATATATTTCTAATTGTGGCTAAGGTTGAATAGAATTTACATTTTATTTCCTAAATGTGTAGTTTTAAAAATTATTAATTTACCATTGTTTGTTAAAGAAAGTACTTTCTGTCTCTTGGTAGATAAATTTTCTTCACACTAACAATAAAAACCACTTCAAATTATGTAAGAATTATGTAAGAAGCTATACCAGAGTTTTTCTTTAAATACAAATGTTAAACACAAATTATTTAAGAAACCTTGAATGAAAAGTACTGTTAAATTTCTCCATCAACAAAAATGTCCTTTTTATATATATTTATATGAAATTTATATATATTTATATGTACATTATATATTTATATAAAATTATATATTATACATAAATTATATAAAATATATAAAAATTACATATATAATTGTATATAAATATATATGATTTATATGTAAAGATATATAATTTATATATAAATATATAAACAATATATATTTTTATATTATATATAAATATGTATATATTTTTTCAAGTAAGGAGAAAATAAAGAGGAAAGTAGATATGAAGAGGAAAGGCCAGCTAATGAATGTATATAGAAAACCCAACAAGCAAGATAACACAACATTTAATAACTAGAAAGAAGGATTAATATAAGAAGAGCATATAGGAATTTAACAATGAACAAAGGAAAGGAAGGAAGGAAGGAAAAGAAAGGAAGAAAGGAAGAAAGGAAGAAAGGAAGAAAGGAAGAAAGGAAGAAAGGAAGAAAGAAAGAAAGAAAGAAAGAAAGAAAGAAAGAAAGAAAGAAAGAAAGAAAGAAGGAAGGAAGGAAGGAAGGAAGGAAGGAAGGAAGGAAGGAAGGAAGGAAGGAAGGAAGGAGGGAGGGAGGGGGAGAGAGAGAGAAAGAAAAGAAAAGAGAAAAGAAAAAGAAAGAAAGGAAAGAAAGAAATGAAAGAAAGGAAGGAAGGAGAGGGGAAAGGGAGAAAATCTTTGCTACAATTATTCATAACCTCAATAATTTTCAGGATGCAGTACGTTCCTTATTTGAAACGGTCCTATTTGAATCTGTGGATCATTCCATCTCTTAAAACTTTAAAATTGGCTTAGCTAACACAAAGTCATTGAGTTACGTCTAAAAAGACTTTCCCTTTCTGGGTTCTGATGTGTCTGACATGTTTATCACATCAGTTTTCTTCAATAACTCTTCTTCTCTGCTCACTCTGTATAATTTATGGTCATATGGTCTTGGTATCCCATTACAAATAAATCCAGTGACAATCCTTAAATTCATGTCTGCCACTGTGGCATCACAAAAGTAGTTCTTTTTGGCCATGATCATCAAAATATTACATGCAGGTGCAGTTTAACTCCACTACACACATTTTCACAGGTACCATTTTGATTCAGGTACTCAACTTTCCTTATCTGGAATCCCTCCTTATGATTCTCCTCATTTTCATGTTTTCCAATCAAAAAAATATTTTTAAGATCCGTCCAATTTATCCTACAACCACTTTCAGTCTTTTGGTGTATTGTCATTATTTCCAGAATAAACTCAATTTTTGTAGCATAGTATATAAAATCTCCATTAAAAATTTGTGACTCTTTTTCTAATCTTAGTTCCTATAATTTCTTGCACTATTCTACTCTTTTTCATTCTCTAACTTTATCGGACAAGTTACAGTTCTGTGAAAGAAAAAAATGCAAAAGAAAAACTAATGATCTTTTTCATAATGAAGAAATTAACCTCCTTAGAACTTCCACATGATAGTTTATGTAACCATGGATGTTCAACAATTTGTCATTTTAAGAATTGTAAATTAATTAAATCCTGCACTTTGAACCTATTTAATGATTCAGAACCTATTTAATGATTTGAACCTATTTAATGAGAAAGCATACTTAGAAAGCAATAGTGTGTCAGGGGAATTAAGTAAATTCGTATGTCTCTGTTAACATAGTTGAGTAATACTATTTCCTCTTATTGGGAACTGCAGAGAATACAAATCATGACCTCTCTTTCAGGGTTTATTCTGATTCTAGCGATTAATATGTTAGAACATAGAATAAAAGGGAATTTTTTATATTAGTAAGAGTTTCCACTGAATTATTTGCAAAATTGTAAATAGAGGTATTATATATTATTGTATAAACATTTAATTATAAAATACAGGTCACTGTTTATGCTGTACTTTCCTAAAATAACATCCATTAAAAATACAATACTGATTCTATAATAAAACTTGCTTCCGTTAATGAGTTGACCAACTTTGTAATCGCAAAATTGTCAGAGAAATTGAGTAAAAATTCCCAGAAGAGATTATGAAAACATGAATGTTTTTTCATCTCCCATAGCATTTTAAATATTACAAGCCATTTCTCTTTCAAATAAAAGTGAAAATATTATGAAATGCTTAAAGAAAGTATGGCAAAGTATAATCTAAAAGATGTGCTTACCTCATGCTGAGGGAATGCTGAGGTAACTATAAAAACTTTTGCTTTTTTTAAAAATAATTTTTTTAGGTTATCAATCTACTCCTGGTTTGAGTATTGTAGAATTATTTCATCATTTTATATGATTTTTCACACTTACACTGTCATTTAACTAAGTATAAGGGCGTGAGTCCTATTCTTTTGCCTTTACATCCATGACAAACTAAATTGGTTTACTAATGTTCCCTGGAGAAGGCAAAAAAGAAGGGACTTGTTTTACTCATAATATCCCAACAATACATAACTCAAGGCAACTATTAATTTCATTTTTTTATTTTGATTTTTCTTCCTTTTCCAATGCCAACTTCCAAGGTAATCATATGCATAAATAATACTTGTTACAAATATTAAGATTCTCAAAAAATATTATCTATAAAATTATGAATGCTAAATATTCAAAAAATAAATCTAGAATAGCCATAATCAGAGATATCTGCTTGAAAAGATCTCCACTTTCAAATGTTGATCCAAAATATTCATTGAATGCCAGCATAGAATATGTTAGAATATTTAATGTAGCAATCATATTGCATTCAAAGAAACTTCTGACCTTTAGAATTTAGCCGGCCAGAACTTGAAGACTGCTTTTACACTCAAGCTAATAAAAGTTTTTGAAGAAAACATTGTGAATTTTATATTTTTATAGCTGAGAAAAAAATTCTGGAAATAATGTGATTTATTTTAATAACTAAAAACATTGAAAGATTTTAATATTGAGTATTCTTATTAACACAAATGGCTTATAATCCTTTGGGTATATCCCCAGTAATGGGATGGTTGGGTCAAATGGTATTTCTGGTTCTAGATCCTTGAGGAATCACCACACTGTCTTCCGCAGTTGTTGAACTAGTTTACAGTCCCACCAACAGTATAAAAGTGTTCCTATTTCTCCCCATCCTCTCCAACACCTGTTATTTCCTGACTTTTTAATGATCACCATTCTAACTGGTTTGAGATGGTATCTCATTGTGGTTTTGATTGCATTTCTCTGATGGCCAGTGATGATGAGCATTTTTTCATGTGTCTGTTGGCTGCACAAATATCTTCTTTTGAGAAGTGTCTGTTCATATATTTGCCCATTTTTTGATGGGGTTGTTTATTTTTTTCTTGTAAATTTGTTTGTGTTCTTTGTAGGTTCTGGATGTTAGCCCTTTGTCAGATGAGTAGATTGCAAAAATTTTCTCCCATTCTGTAGGTTGCCTGTTCACTCTGATGGTAGTTTCTTTTGCTGTGCAGAAGCTCTTTAGTTTAATTAGATCTCATTTGTCAATTTTGGGTTTTGTTTACATTGCTTTTGGTGTTTTAGACATGAAGTCCTTGCCCATGCCTATGTCCTGAATGGTATTGCCTAGGTTTTCTTCTAGGGTTTTATGGTTTTAGGTCTAACATTTAAGTCTCTAATTCGTCTTAAATTAATTTTCGTATAAGGAGTAAGGAAGGGATCCAGTTTCAGCTTTCTACTTATGGCTAGCCAGTTTTCCGGCACCATTTATTAAATAGGGAATCCTTTCACCATTTCTTGTTTTTGTCAGGTTTGACAAAGATGAGATGATTACAGATGTGTGTTATTATTTCTGAGGGCTCTGTTCTGTTCCATTGGTCTATATCTCTGTGTTGATACCAGTACCATGTTTTTTGGTTACTGTAGCCTTGTAGCATAGTTTGAAGTCAGGTAGCATGATGTCTCCAGCTTTGCTCTTTTGACTTCGGTTTGTCTTGGCAATGCAGGCTCTTTTTTGATTCCATATGAAATTTAAAGTAGTTTTTTTCCAGTTCTGTGAAGAAAACCATTGGTAGCTTAATGGGGATGGCATTGAATTTATAAATTACTTTGGGCAGTATGGCCATTTTCACAATATTGATTCTTCCTATCCATGAGCAAGGAATGTTTTTCCATTTGTTTGTATCCTCTTTTATTTCACTGAGCAGTGGTTTGTAGTTTTCCTTGAAGAGGTCTTTCACATCAATGGTAAGTTGGATTCCTAGTTATTTTATTCTCTTCGAAGCAATTGTGAATGGAAGTTCATTCATGATTTGGCTCTCTGTTTGTCTGTTATTGGTGCATAAGAATGCTTGCGATTTTTGCACATTGATTTTGTATCCTGAGACTTTGCTGAAGTTGCTTATCAGCTTGAGGAGATTTTGGGTTGAGATGATGGGGTTTTCTAAATAGACAATCATGTCATCTGCAAACAGGGACAATTTGACTTCTTCTTTTCCCAATTGAATACCCTTTATTTCTTTCTCTTGCCTGATTGCCCTAGCCAGAACTTCCAACACTATGTTGAATAGGAGTGGTAAGAGAGGGCATCCCTGTCTTGTGCCAGTTGTCAAAGGGAATTTTTCCAGTTTTTGCCCATTCAGTATGATATTGGCTGTGGGTTTGTCATAAATAGCTCTTATTATTTTGAGATACGTTCCATCAATACCGAATTTATTGAGAGTTTTTAGCATGAAGGGCTGTTGAATTTTGTGAAAGGCCTTTTCTGCATCTATTGAGATAATCATGTGGTTTTTGTCTTTGGTTCTGTTTATATGCTGGCTTACGTTTATTGATTTGCATATATTGAACCAGCCTTGCATCTCAGGGATGAAACCCATTTGATCATGGTGGATAAGCTTTTTGATGTGCTGCTGGATTCAGTTTGCCAGTATGTTATTGAGGATTTTTGCATTGATGTTCATCAGGGATATTGGTCTAAAATTCTGTTTTTTCTATTTATAAAATAGTTTTGTGAAAAACTAAAGTATAAGTTATAGATAAAATAGGGGTCCTTTCAGAATTACAAATCAAGAATAATGAAAAAAATTAAAGTTGAAATTTTATATTCACTTATTTATTTTGCTGGTATGTTTTTTAAAGCAATTGTTTATGTGTCGATATGCCCAGATTTGGTGAGTGAATATTTCTTTAAGCTGGTTCTTGTGCCTTTATACGAAAATATTGATAGTAAATTGTTTTGTCTTGTTTTGTTTTTCCTGGTACGACAAGAAGTCCTGGGCTTACTATGTAACATTCATGTCCACAACTGCTATCAGCCACTTCCCCAAAGAGCCCTGGCTTATTTTCATACAGGAGCAATACTTGGAAGCCAAATTCTGGCCCGTCTGAGTGCCTGTTCATTGCTCACTAGGTGGACAGACAAGAGTTAAAATTATACAGACATGCACATTTATCCACAAACCCAGACACCTAGATCTGGTCAAAGATTTGGAGTATGAAAACGAGCTGATGAGTAATATTTAAATTTTGACTTTTTATCAGCATTTTCTAGCATGGCTACTTCTTATAATTTTTATGTAAGAAAGGCACATTTTGTATTGTAATGTAATCATCTGTGATGATTACATTTACATTATCTATCTCTAATCATTTTGTATTTAAATACCTATAAACACAAGGAAAGCTGAAATTCATTTTTTTAGTTACATTAAATCTCATAAACAATTCACAACTACCTTTTAAGATTGATGTTACTTCAGTTCAAGAGTAAAATACAATCTCTTATTCAAATAGAAACCATGTGTAACATAAAAGGCTAAAAAATCTGATTAATCGCTAGCCCTGAATTCATAGGTTAATATTTATGGCTTAGGCCTGAACTAGTTCTTAGATATGAGGTATCGATTGAGTGATAAATGATAAACTAAAAACTTTAGGAGAAATTTGGGAGTATAGCCAAGACTTTCAAGCACAAATATTTGCTAGGCACTGTGCTTCTATATATCACTTAAATGTACTCTTAAGAATTCCAGCTGCTAAGCATTTTGCTGTTTTACAGGAAAAGAAACAGTATTCAGCAGATTAAAATCTATTTAAATATTAGCATGGTAGCTTAATGGAGATGTCATTGAATCTATAAATTACCTTGGGTGGTGTGGCCATTTTCATGATATTGATTCTTCCTATCCATGAGCATGGAATGTTCTTCCATTTGTTTGTGTCCTCTTTTATTTCCTTGAGCAGTGGTTTGTAGTTATCCTTGAAGAGGTCCTTCACATCCCTTGTAAGTTGTATTCCTAGGTATTTTATTCTCTTTGAAGCAATTGTGAATGGGAGTTCACTCATGATTTGGCTCTCTGTTTGTCTATTATTGGTGTATAAGAATGCTTGTGATTTTTGCACATTGATTTTATATCCTGAGACTGCTGAAGTTGCTTATCAGCTTAAGGAGATTTTGGGCTGAGACGATGGGGTTTTCTAAATATACAATCATGTCATCTGCAAACAGGGACAATTTGACTTCCTCTTTTCCTAACTGAATACCCTTTATTTCTTTCTCTTGCCTGATTGCCCCGGCCAGAACTTCCAACACTATGTTGAATAGGAGTGGTGAGAGAGGGCATCCCTGTCTTGTGCCAGTTTTCAAAGGGAATGCTTCCAGTTTTTGCCCATTCAGTATGATATTGGCTGTGGGTTTGTCATAAACAGATTGGATTAAGAAAATGTGGCACATATACACCATGGAATACTAAATACTATGCAGCCATAAAAAAGGATGAGTTAATATCCTTTGTAGGGACGTGGATGCAGCTGGAAACCATCATTCTCTGCAAACTATCACAAGAACGGAAAACCAAACACCACATGTTCTCACTCATAGATGGGATTGAACAGTGAGAACACTTGGACACAGGAAGGGGAACATCACACACTGGGGCCTGTGGTGAGGTGCGGGGAGAGGGGAGGGATAGCATTAGGAGATATACCTAATGTAAATGACGAGTTAACGGGTGCAGTACACCAACATGGGACATGTATACATAGGTAACAAACCTGCACGTTGTGCACATGTACCCTAGAACATAAAGTATAATAAAAAAATCCAAAAAAAAAAAAAGAATCCAACCCACCCTCAAAGTCATATTGAAATAGTGTTTACTTCCTGTTAAAAAATAAAATAAATAAATAATTATTAGTATGACCTGAAAACTTCCCACGTCTATTTAATTGAGATTTAATATGTAAACTTTAAAAAATTGTTATTGATAATACATAAACACAAATAAATAGTATTGATTTGTTACTAAGTGTTTTTACAATAATTTTCTGAAACTATTTTTTTTAATTTTTATTTTATTTTAAGCTTCCAGGTACATGTGCAGGATATGCAAGTTTCTTACATGGGTAAATGTGTGCCATGGTGATTTGCTACACTTGTTGACCCCTCACCTAAGTATTAAGCCCCCCATGCATTAGCTATTTTTCCTGATTTTCTCTTTCCCCCCAAGAATCCCCTTCCCTTTACAGGACCCAGTGTGTGTTGTTCCCTTCCCTGGGTCCATGTGTTCTCATTGTTCAGCTCCCTCTTATGAATGAGAACATGTGGCGTTTGGTTTTCTGTTCCTGTGTTAGTTTGCTGAGGATAATTACTTGCAGTTCCATGTCCTTGCATGTCCCTGCAAAGGACATTATCTCATTCTGGTACAATAAGAAGTCCTGGGCTCACTATATAATGTTAATGTTCCGTAAATGAAATCAGACACTTCTGATGTGTGCATAGTATCCCATGGTGTATATGTTCTCCATTTTCTTTATCCAGTCTATCATTGGTGGGCATTTGGGTTGATTCCATGTCTTTGCTATTATGCATAGTGCTGCAATGAACATACCGTGCATGTGTCTCCATAATAGAATGATTTATATTCCTTTGGGTATATACCCAGTAATATGATTGCTGGGTGAAATAGTACTACTCTAGTTGCATCATAGAGATTCTTTGTTCTCATTAGTTTCAAAGAACTTCTTGATTTTTGCCTTAATCTCACTATATACTCAGGAGTCATTCAGGAGCAGGTTGTTCAATTACTGTGTGATTGTGTGGTTTTGAGTGAGTTTCTTAATCTTGAGTTCTGATTTAACTGTGCTGTAGTCTGAGAGGTTGTTTGTTATGATTTCAGTTCTTTTGCATTTGCTGAGTGTTTTTACTTCCAGTTATGTGATCAATTTTAGAATAAGTGCCATGTGGTGCCAAGAAGAAGGTGTATTTTGTTGTTTTTGGGTGGAGAGTTCTGTAGATACCTGTCAGGCCCACTTGATGCAGAGCTGAGTTCAAGTCCTGAATATCTTGCTAATATTCTGTCTCATTGATCTGTCTAATATTGACAGTGGGATGTTAAAGTCACCGACTATTATTGTTTAGAACTCTCAGTCACTTTGTAGCTCTGTAAGATACTTGTTTTATGAATCTGGGTGTTCTTGTATTGGATGCTTACATATTGAGGATAGTTAGCTCTTGTTGAATTGAATCTTTTACCATTATGTAATGCCCTTCTTTTTCTTGTTTAATCTTTGTTGGTTTAAAATCTGTTTTGCCAGAAACTAGGATTGCAACCCCTTTTTTCTGCTTTCCATTTGCTTGATACAGTTTCCTGCATCCCTATATTTGGAACCTGTGTGTGTCTTTGCACATGAGTTGGGTCTCTCTTGAATATAGCACATTGATTGGTCTTGACTCTATCCAGCTTGCCACGTGTCTTCTAATTTGGGCATTTAGCCCATTTATATTTAAGGTTAATATTGTGTGTGAATTTGATCCTGTCATCATGATACTGGCTGGTTATTTGGAAGACTTGTTGATGTAGTTGCTTTATAGTGTCATTTGTCTGTGTGCATCAGTGTGCTTTTGTAGTGGCTGATAAAGGATTTTCCTTTCTATATTCAGTGCTTCCTTTAGGAGCTCTTGCAAGGTAGGCTTGGTGGTGGCAAATTCTCAGCATTTGCTTGTGTGAAAAGGATTTTATTTCTCCTTTGTTCATAAATCTTAGTTTTGCCAGATATGAAATTCTGGGTTGGGAATTATTTTCTTTAGGAATGTTGAATATTGGCCCTGATCTCTTCTGGATTGTAGGGGTTTTGCTGATAGGTTCACTGTTAGTCTGATGGGCTTCCTTCTGTAGGTGACCTGGCTTTATTCTCTAGCTGCCCTTAACATTTTTCCCTTGGTTTTGACCTTGGAAAATCTGATGATTGTGTGTCTTGGGGTTGATTTTTCCATGATTTCTACTGTTTCTCTGGATTTCCTGAATTTGAATGTTGCCCTGCCTTGCCAGGTTGGGGAAGTTCTCCTGGATGATATCCTGAAGTATGTTTTCCAAATTGGTTCCATTTTCTCCATCTCTTTCAGGTACCCCAATCAGTCATAGGTTCAGTCTTTTTACATAATCCCACAGTTCTTGGAGGTTTTATTCATACATTTTCATTCTATTTTTCTCAAATTTTGTCTCCCTGTCTTATTTCATCAAGATAGTCTTCAAGCTCTGAAATTCTTTCCTCTGATTGGTCTATTCAGCTATTGATACTTGTGATTACATTGTGAAGTTCTTATGTTGCATTTTTCAGCTCCATTTAGGTTATGTTCCTCTCTAAACTGGTCATTCTGGCTAACAACTCCTATAATATTTTATCATCGTTCTTAGCTTCTCTATAGAGAAGATTGGGAAGAGTTCTGATTTGTATGTTTTTAACTTGAATATGCACATGTGACATTCAAATGAAATTACCATGAAGGCAATTGGCAATATGTGTAGAGTATATAGACATTAAGAATACTCACATGTAAATCTTCAGCCAGCATAGATGTATAAATATGTAAACTCGATTCACGAACTTCTTGTCATTATGGCACAAATAATTAACATTTGGTTGCACCTCTCCCTCCAAACAAATAACACTGTCAGATAAACAGAAAGATAGAAAAGAACAACTAAGCAAATATTGATGAGTCCTGAAGCAATACAAATATTTCCATGCTCAACAAATGGAATAGAAACACAGAGTGGGAGAGATGGCTGAAAAATGAATATTGGCATGTGCTGGATTACAGTTTCTAAAGCAAGACATGGATAAAGAGGAATAAAAATAAGCCCAAAGAGACAATGACCTGATCCTGTATTATCAACTGAAACCAGACTTCCTGGTCTTGAAATGGGACTGAAAAAAAGATACTGCCAAACTTTCTAAGGATCAAGGAATAGTGAGTTTACGGCACACCTTTGCGAAGCAGAATGTAGCCATATGATCTGCTATATTTGTCCTTGGATGTGAAGAAAATAAACCTCACACACACACAAGAAGAAAAAGAAAGAGGAAGGAATGAAGGAAAGCAGTGGCATGATCTCAGCTCACTGAAACCTCTACCTCCCGAGTTCAAGCAATTCTCCTGCCTCAGCCTCCGAGTAGCTGGGACTACAGGCATCCGCCACCATTCCTGGCTAATTTTTGTATTTTTAGTGGAACGGGGTTTCACCATGTTCGCCAGGCTGGTCTCGAACTCCTGACCTCGTGATCCACCTGCCTAGGCTTCCCAAAGTGCTAGGATTACAGGCGTGAGCCACCGCGCCTGGCCCTATTCAATTTCTTTAACACAATCCTTGGGGATTTTTGGCACCACTCTCTCTAGGAGGTGTTTTCATTTTTATCTACCCATTCCCTTGAGAGGTCTATGAATAGCTACAGGGGCCATAACATTTGCCTCATCAAATTCTGAATCACTTTACCATTTGTGAGATGGGAAATACTCTTCATGATACTAATGAAATCACAAAAATGATTCATTAATAGAAATATAATTCTATTAATTATAAAATTAAATGTGAATTCAAAAAAAGTGTCTCACATTTTAAATCTCATTTATTTATTTCAGTGTCACCTAAGGATCTTTTCTGTATACAACATGCCTTTGCAGGTTATGTCTTCTTGTTATTGAGAAAAATTCTCATCAAGTCCCATGTTAAGAATAAACATGTATGGTTTTGCTTTCCTGTCTACAGAGTTGAAATGGACACTACACAATTCAAGACGAGTTTCGTCTATGGCCATACCACCCTGAATGCATCCAATCTCGTCAAAACAGAGTTTTTCTGCTATCTCTATTTTATCCTAAGAATTGTATGCATTTCCTGTACACCTTACACCAATTTTTTTTTTTTTGAGATGGAGTCTTCCTCTGTAGCCCAAGCTGGAGTGCAGTGGCGCAGTCTCGACTCACAGCAACCCCCGCCTCCCAGGTTCAAGTGATTCTCCTGCCTCAGCCTCCCCAGTAGTTGGGATTACAGGCATGTACCACCACACCCAGCTAATATTTTTGTATTTTTAGTAAAGATGGGGTTTCACCAAGTTGGCCAGGCTGGTCTCAAACTCCTGACCTCAGGTAGATCCACCCACCTCGGCGTCCCAAAGTGCTGGGATTACAGGTGTGAGCCACCATGCCCAGCCCCTTACATCAAATTTTAAAAAATTTTTAGTAGGATAAGAAAGTAAAAGAAAAAGAAAGTAGTATCTATCTCACTGAAACAGATATTAGTTAGATTGAGAAACAGGATGGCTTTTCATGTGGAGTTTAAAATGCTCTTTTCCTATTAAGTTCATATTGTTTTGAAATATCTACGTCTTCAGTTTTCTTTTCTAATTACAAAGCAATATCACCCTTCAAATATCTATTTAAAAATAGGTTAATTTCTAAAATGTTAAATTTATCATCTCTATTATCTTTTAAATAAATAACTCTTTAAGTCATTGATTCAATACTTTAAAACAGGGAAAAATACACACACGATCTTGATCAGAATTGGACTTAACAACCATTTCATAAAGGCATATTAATAAAATATTTATGAATATGAAATCTAGTCTTCAATAATTAACATTGGTCTCTTTTAAAATATCAGAGCATTGGATCCAGGTTGATTCATAAATGAATGAATTGTTGCTTTTTACAAGTGAGTCATTGGTATATTTGAATGAGAATATTCCTCAAATGGACTCTAGTGACCTTAAATGCTCACTAAAAATATGAGTAATTTAATCATTTCTAAGAGAAAGTCCATTACAATGCCAAGATAGAAGCCACAAAGAAGTTTATGTCAGGATAATACATGTCTTAAATTGAACATGAACATCCTGAAAGTTAATACAGTCAATGGAGCAATTATGTAATGTTCTCGGTTGGAATGATAATCAGGTCTCCATTTACATTTTTCTAAAAGCTAGCATAAAATATGCACGGTATTTACCAGTGTCCTTAATTGGTTCCAGAAAGTCTCTTGGAAGTCTCCCTCCATCTGGATCACTTGTTTTTAGGCAGATACTTTCCGTAGTTTATTGTAATAGTATCAATTAATATATGAATGAATAGGAGATACATTATACATTGATAATTATATGACATATTCAAAAAAATAAGTGAAGTCTTTAAGCATGTTATTCTCTCCAAGGGAATAAAGAAAAATTAAAATTAATTAACATCAATTTTTAGGCATATTATGAACTTTTCAATAAAACATAAGCTTAGTTTCATATTGTAAATAATTTGGACTTTTATCCCACTAATCATCAAGACGGCAATTTCTTCTTCCTAACTAGAAATCTTCTATCCAACATTTGAAAAGGGTGATATTAATAGAATAAGGATAATAGTAATATCTAGATCATAGGATTTTCATGGGGATTAAATGAAAGAATGAACACACAGCGCTCAATTAAGTTTTTCTCTTAGATTCAGAAGTTTTTCACACTTTTTGCACTTAAGACTAAATTCACAATTATAGTCCCATTTGCCCAGATGAGACTCAGTTTAATCCTCTTGTTCTGGAATTCTCTCTAATAAGAGAGAATGGATCTTTATACTTCCCAACAGTAACAGCAGCCAACACTGCACAAGGTAATACTAAGAACCAAATGGTTACACCTGTGTATACAATGCAGTGATATCACAAGGAGTGGAACTCTGAAATTATTAATCTCAGAGTTTATATAGGTATGGAAATAACTGCCACTCTTCCCCTCTGAAAAAAAGAGAGAGCAATTATTTTTACTATGGAATGTAAGCAAATCCTTTCTTAGGGATTGGAAGACTTGTCTCTATCCCAGGACATGGGCATTTGGCAACAGAAGAGATGAGAAAGTAGCATTACTCTTTGAATGAGATCAGTATTGGCCCTATCATAAAATATTGGCTCCAAGTTTAATACGTGCAAAATATAAAGAGCAAATGTTTCAAGCAGAAAGGGGTATTTTCAAAAGAGTTCCAATTGGTATGATAAGTGAACAAATAAAAGCTTTAGGATAAGCGGAGTAGCTTTTTTATTTTATTTTTCTGCACAGTGCATATACAGATGTACTGTATATGTGGCTCTGGATCTGGATGTCACATATAAGGATGTGGATATCACATATAAATCGATATGGACATGGATATCACATGGATAATGGTTGTTTTTGCTCAGTTATTGTTTTTCCACTAATTTTCAGTGCCACCTGTGTCATATATCTGGTTGTCATATATTTGGACTTCTTTCAATACACCATATATTCTGTTTACAAGATCAATTGCTTGTTTCACACTCATATTATACTTTTTAATTACTGTAAATTTATTGTATATCCACAACTAGATTATCTCACCCAACTTTTGTTCCTTAAAATATTTTGGCTATTGTTTTCCATTCACTTTTCAAAACACATTTTTGAATTAATTAAGAAGCTTCATCCTGCTGAGCCTTATCTAAAATCTCATAAATTTTATAAATTAATTTAAAAAATGTATTTTCTTCTTTTGAACATATTAATCTCAATTATGATCATCTTTAAACATCTATAAATAATTTTTAAATTATTTTCTCGCCAGTAGTCTTACACATATTATTTACTTGTATTGCTGGGTATTCTATGGTCTTAGTCCATATTATAAATAGTCCTATTTAAAATACTTGTTTTCTAATTGCTTCTGGCATACAAAAGTAATTAAATTTTTCATATTAATTTTACATTGAAATAAATTAATAAACTTTCTTATTTATTCTAACATTTTATTTGTAGGTTAAATGAAATCATCTAAGGAGAGATTTACATTATTCATAATAATGACAAGTTTGCTGTTTTCTTTTGTATTCTCACACCTTTACCTCTTTTGAATAAGACCACCAGTATATTGTTGCATAGAAGCATTGATTTTGTTCCCATTTAAGAATTATTCTAATGTTCCAACATTTAGAATTAGATTATTGTAGAATTTGGTGTATACATTTCATCCATTCCAGAATTTGACCTCTATTTATGGTTTGACAATAATTTTTATTATAACTGGTTGAATTGTATCAAATGTTTTCTCTGCCTGGGCTCAGGAGTTCGAGACCAGCCTGGGCAACACGGTGAAACCTTGTCTCTACTAAAATACAAAAGAAATTAGCCAGGCATGGTGGCTGGCATGTGCCTGTATCCCTGGTGCTCTGGAGACTGAGGCAGGAGAATTGCTTGAACCCGAGAGGCGGAGGTTGCAGCGAGCCGAGATCGCACCACTGCACTCCACCCTTGTGACATAGCGAGACTCTGTCAAGGAAAGAAAGAAGGAAGAAAGGAAGGAAGGAAGGAAGGAGGGAAGGAAGGAAGGACTTTTTAATAATTTCTCCTAATTTGAGAAATGTTCTGGTTATGAAACTAAAATTGTTCAGTCAGAAATTGAGAAGCATCTGAGATGTTACCCATTTGATATATATCTTCTGAATCAGGTTGGATCTTTATACTTCCCAACAGTAACAGCAGCCAACACTGCACAGGGTAATACTAAGAACCAAATGGTTACACCTGTGTATACAATGCAGTGATATTACAAGGAGTGGAACTCTGAAATTATTAATCTCAGAGTTTATATAGGTATGGAAATAACTGCCACTCTTCCCCTCTGAAAAAAAGAGAGAGCAATTATTTTTACTATGGAATGTAAGCAAATCCTTTCTTAGGGATTGGAAGACTTGTCTCTATCCCAGGACATGGGCATTTGGCAACAGAAGAGATGAGAAAGTAGCATTACTCTTTGAATGAGATCAGTATTGGCCCTATCATAAAATATTGGCTCCAAGTTTAATATGTGCAAAATATAAAGAGCAAACGTTTCAGGCAGAAAGGGGTATTTTCTGCCTTTATAGAATGCTTATTTGTGTTGCTTAGAATGTTAGGACCCTGTAGGAACAGTAGAAAAATAGGTAGGTAGGTAGACAGACAGACAGACAGACAGACAGACAGATAGATTAGATAGATAGATAGATAGATAGATAGATAGATAGATAGATAGATAGATAGATAGATAGATAGATAGATGCATGGATGGATGGATGGATGGATGGATAGATAGATAGATAGATTGATACATAGATAGATAGATGGATGGATGGATGGATGGATGGATGGATGGATGGATGGATAGATAGATAGATCCAGGAAGAATCATCTTCTAATAGAAATCTGCCTCCTAAAGGCAGAAAGTAAAACCTAATTTGGGCCAAGGCAGGGACACGCAACTTAAACTCTGCCATCAGAGGCATCCAGATTGTATTTAGGATAAAAAACATGTAGAATTAGATGGTACTCATAATCGACTCCTGGCATAGCAGGTAGAGCTTTGTAGAGGAAAGTCCAACTTTTAGAGGCTCTTTAAGGTACAGAGCTCCTATTGTTAGTGGTCCACACTCAAAATTTCACTGTACACTGGGATCACAGCAGCAGGCAGTCTTATTGTTAAATCCAATTTTCTAACTTGGTTGCAGACTCTATACTTTAAAAGATTAACAATTTGAGTACAAAGTTTTAGCTGTATACATCCTATCAAGTTGTAAATTTTGTTTCCTAAATAATGCATTTTTTCTCATTTTGTTTACCGAATATATAAATATGTTTAAATATCCAAGAAATGTAGTAGCTTGGCCAATTACATTAATATGTAAATTAATATTTGACAATTATGTTTTAAAAATATCTTTGAGATCTATTGTTAGGTTCCTTAGTATTTGGGATATGTTCTTGATAAATTGTTGTTCCAGTGCAGAAATCTTTATCCTTTAAAATTTTTGAAGTGCTTCTAATTGTGTCTGATAGTTATTAACATTCCCCAGCTTTCTTTTGACTTAGGTTTATCCTTTTCAATATTGTCATAAAAACTTGCTATGCCATGTTTATATATATATAGTGTGTGTGTGTATATATATGGTGTATATATATGTGTGTGTATGTGTGTGTATATATATGTGTGTATGTGTGTCTATATAAATGTGTGTGTGTATATATATATTTTTTCTTTTTTGGGGGATATGGAGTCTTGCTCTGTTGCCCAGGCTGGACTGCAGTGGCATAATCTTGGCTCACTGCAACCTCCGCCTCCTGCGTTCAAGCGATTCTCATACCTCAGCCTTCCAAGTAGCAGGGATTACAAGCATCCACCAGGACTCCTGGCTAAGTTTTCATAGTTTTGGTAGAGACAGGGTTTCACTATGTCAGCCAGGCTGGTCTCGAACTCCTGACCTCAAGTGATCTGCCCACCTTGGCCTCCCAAAGTATTGGGACTACAGGCATGAGCCACCACGCCTGACCCCAATTCATTTTTTATTCCATGATCTTCATGATCTTGTTGAGAATCTATCTTTCTGTCTATGTATTATCTTTTAATAATTATGTCTTTTACCTCTGGTGAATTTTAAAAGATCTTTTTTTTCTTTAGTGTTCTGCAATTTTACTAAGTATCGCAATGTGCTTTCAGTGTGGAAGAGTATGACTGTTTTGTGTTGTTATGCTTGGAATTGTGTTTTTTGTAAAAGAAACCACATCTCCTTACAAACTTGGGAATATCCTAAATAGTTATCTTTTGAAATATGACCTCATAACTCTACGCTTGTTTTCTTTCCTCTTTTCGAGATCTACCTGATCAAATGATAGTGCATAGGTTTATGGCTTCCATATTTGTCAACCTTTGCTTCACTTTTTAATGTTTTTGCTGAATTTTTTTCCATATCTAGCTTACAGTTCAATAATAACTTTTTTATTTTTAAGATTGTATTGTTTTTATTTTTAAGCCATGCTTGTACTTGGTCATATTTTAAATATCTTCTTTAATAATTATGATTATTTAAATAAATGTATATATATAATTTTTTGTTTTGTTTTGTTTTGTTTTGAGACGGAATCTCGCTCTGTCACCCATGCTGGAGTGCAGTGGCCAGATCTCAGCTCACTGCAAGCTCCGCCTCCCGGGTTCATGCCATTCTCCTGCCTCAGCCCCCTGAGTAGCTGGGACTACAGGTGCCCGCCACCACGCTCGGTTAATTTTTTGTATTTTTAGTAGAGACGGGGTTTCACCGTGTTAGCCAGGATGGTCTCGATCTCCTGACCTCGTGATCCGCCCGCCTTGGACCCCCGAAGTGCTGGGATTACAGGCGTGAGCCACTGCGCCGGCCAATTTTGTTATATGAATATTTTGGATATAATTGTGCAATTTATGTTTCTTCTTATTCTTATAGTTAATTGCTAATCCCATGTCTTTCAATATGTTTATGTTATATGGCTTTGTTTGTGGGAATGTTTCGAAGCCTGTATTTTGGGTGTTTACACCAAAGAGGTTTTGCTTCTACTGCTGTCAGATGCTTCAGGCTATGTACCATCTTACCATAAATGTCTACGCTGGAGTTACCCTGTCTTCGAAGGCAATGTAAATTTGAACACTGGGTTATGATAGGCCAAAGTTCATTAATTATCAGAGAGCCTTATTGTTGTTGTTATCATTAGTTCATTTTCAATCAAGTTTGAAGGAGACATATTCCTTTATTTTTTATACTTGCTGGTGAATGGAATCATTCTAGCTACTTTTTCCTGTGTGCAGTTTAGTACTGTGTTTATTCAGGAGTCTTATTGATAGCCCATCATCTTGCAGAGTCCAGAGTCTTATTTCCTGTCACATAGGTGCTAATACATAAGTCTCTTTGTTCCTACTGTGTCCACAGCAGGTAAAACGTCATCATCTGCATACCATTCTGTTTGTCAGGTTTTTTTTTCTTTTAAGTTCTTGAGTAATGTCTCCTTTATTTTTGAAGACTGGGTTTATATATGCATAGCTAGCAATAGTCAAATTTTGTTATTTGCAGTATTTATGCTCTATAACGTTGTGGCAAACAAGAAATTAGCAAACATTAAATCATTGCTTGCAAAGGAAATATGGGGTTAATTTGTTGTGAGCCTCTGGTCACAACATTTTCGTCAGCTGATCACTATGTAATCTTGTTTGATGTGTGTTTCTGTTTTGAGACACCCTACTTAAGATGTGTTTCTGATTTATTAACATCGAACTCTCATGAGCCAACAGCACCAAAACGCATGCCTGAACAAACCTTGCCTAACACACATAATATCAAACGTTTGCAGGTCCCACATCTGTGAATTCAACCTACTGTGTATTGAAAATATTAGGGTAAAAACAACAACACAAGAAAAATAATACAATTAAAAATATGGTATAACAACTACTTACATAGCATTTGCACTATATTACTTATTGTAAGTAACCTAGAGATGATTTGAAGTATATAGGAGGATATGCCTAGCTTGTATACAAATACTACACCATTTTATATAAGAAACTTGAGCATCCCCAGATTTGGGTATTCCAGAGGGTCCTGGAACCAATCTCCTGTGTCAAATGAGATTGACTATATTTTTCTCTGTAAGACACATCATAGCCTTCTTGTTCTTGGGAACAATAGACAGAGATTTTAGCAATATTCTGGGGTGTGGGAGGCATTTTAAGCAGCCATATCACCAACAAAGAGCACCAAATAGACTGTGAAAAAGATCCTTGTTTATAGCATGAAAAATGAAATAACAAAGTAGGGCATTACTTTGTTTAACCTCAACTGGGAGCATGCACATTGAGAGAATCAAATTTTTTTATTCTGTGCATCTTAAAAAAAAGACCAGGAAAACATGAGAGAGTATGGGTTTTTGAGATTACATATAAATTTAATGCATCTTGGAGAAGTTGCAAATATGGAATTCACAAATAATGGGGTTTGATGTAGACATACAGATGTAGGTATGTAATATACTGGTATTTCAAATTAGTAATAATGAATGCCACAGTGTCAGAAATAATTAAACATTGGTTTTTATTTTCAATAAAATATATCCAGTCCTGATAAAGACATTATAACTCTCATATATTGCTGTTAGAGTAAGTTGGTGTAATTTTCTGGAAAGTAATTTGGCAACACATGATAACAACTTTTAAAGATTTATAAAGATTAATTTAGTAATTATCCCCCTGGTAAGCCAATCTTACCAAATTCCGAGAAATGAAAATAAAATTTATATACAGCTGACCCTTGAACAACACAGATTAGAACTTCAAGGGTCCACTTATCCATGAATTTTCTTCAGCTTCTGCCACCCCAGCTACAGCAAAACCAGCCCTTCCCCTCTCCCTTTCTCCTACTTAGCTCACTCAATGTGAAGCTATGTCCAACAAGGATGATGACCTTTATGATGATCCACTTCAAGTTAATGAAGAGTAAATGTATTTTCTCCTTCTTATGATTTTCTTAGTGACAATTTCTTTTCTCTAGTTTATTTACGAATACAGTATATTATGCATATAACATACAAATATGTATTAATCAATTGTTTATATTATCAGTAGGGCTTCTGGTCATAACTTGACTATTACTAGTTTAGTGTTTGGAGATTTAAAATGTATACACAGATTTTCAACTTTGTTGGGTTAAGCATCCCAAACCTTTGCATTTTTCAAGGGTCAACTGTATGTACATCATTACTGTAGCACTATGAAAATTGATTTCCTGAGGAAATCACTCTGCCTGCCTACATAAAATTAATTAGTGCTGAATTTCACTTTTATGACAATGTTTGCTATTAAAGTGTAGAAAAAAATTGCCAAAAATTATGAAGAAAGATATTTTTAAGAATTGAGAAAAGAAGTGAAGGAAAAGTAAAATATGTATCAAAAGTCAATTAACATAGAATTTAAAAATTAAAATGTTTTTGAAGAATATCAGTTTTTCCTTGAATATTTCTAATAATTTCTATTATATCTTTATATATTTAATAGCTTTAAGTCCTACAAATGCTGTCAGATATTAAAAAATTACAGTTTAAAAACAATAGCATATTTTTTGAAATAGAATAGGTAGGTGTGTGACAAAAAACAATTTTTAAAACAGGAAATTTACTTGAAAGACATAAAACTGAAATTGTATTATTTTGAAGCTCTCTAAATTACTTTTATATTTTGTGTTTAAAATGTTTCTTTCTTCATCTTATTTTTCTAGTTAACAATATGTTAAAATTACTTAATGAGAAGTAAATACCCATAAGTCAAAAAAACACAAAGTCATTTATAGATCATTTATAGATCAATTCAAAATAGTGATATAGGTATATCAAAAGTAATTAAAAATTAGTAATATAATAAGTATTCAAACTTATAAGTAACATAAGTAATTCAAAATTAGTGAACAGAGATGACAGTTTTATAAATTAATTTGAAAAGACTGTTGATGCTGGTAAAAGAAAGAATAATTTCTATTATTTCCAATACTTAATGTTTAGTCTGAAGGCTTCCCTGCCTTTTTGATGAGTCATATCTTTCTTGTAAAAATACTACCATTCTTCTTTAGGACATAGTTCACTGCAAAATTACCTTATTTGCCATTCTCTGTTTTTAAAAATATTATTAGTGTCTAATAAGAAATAAATCACCCCAAATTTATATCTCCATCTAAATACATGGAGCTTATATTTTTAATATGGCTATTTTTTCCTTGAGTGTTATTTTCTGAATTTAAGTGATCTCGCACCAGAGATACTATAAACTTATTAGCAAGATTTCCCAGAGACATTGGCCATTTTACCCATCTGTGTGTGACTTTGACATTGCCAATTATATCTTGGTTGGAAAATATCACCATAGTTGAACAAATATCATTAACAGAAAATGTTCAAGTTACTCAGACTGTATTTATGAACAACACATTTTGACTTAAGCTTTCCAAACCTTTGCCACCATTTCTTGTGGTTCCAATTTATTTCCCTTTTTGGAGTGTGATATTAGGAGATGGAGAATGTATAGATATGTTTCTATCCACGCATCCGGCTTATGACTCTCAGAGCTCTCATTACAGTCTTTTCTTACAATGTCAGGGCACTTTGGGCCCCAGAAGCGGGCCTCAGAAAACAGAATTTCTCTTTCTGACTTTCTCCAGTCCTTCTTTTACCTGCTCCTTTCTCTCCAAAGGGTGGAAATCTTCCCCTACCTTTGTACCTTGGAGCTGGCCATAAAAAAAGTTCTCTAACCTACCTTGTTTGATCACAGGTCGTATGAGCTGTGTTTCAGAGGAGGTCCTGCCCCATACCGTGGAGAAAGGATTACTGCACAGAGGCCAAGAGGAAACCTCCGCAGACAGACCTTGCTGGATTTTCCCACTCAGCCTGCGGCTATTAGATTATATCCCTTTGTCCAATTGCATTGGTACACAGTTCATGCTTCAGTCCTGCCTACTGAATGCAATTTCCATAGAAGGCCCAAGAGCACAGAGTTTGAAGAGCTTCCAGAAAACAACACGTGGAGGTTCCTGGAGGGTAGCACGCCCAGACAGAACATGGAAGCTTTGTGCACCTTCCCTCATACCTTTCCCTATGCATCTCTTCATCTCTACCCTTTGTAATATCGTTCATAATAAAGCCATTTCCTGGAGTTCAGTGAGCTGCTCTAACAAGTTTATCAAACCCAAGGAGGGGGTTGTGGAAATACCAACTTACAGGCAGTTGGTTAGAAGCACGAGTTAAACAATCTGGGGCTTGGGATTGATATTGGAAGCGGGAGCAGTCTTGTGTGACTCAGCCTGTGGAATCTGATGCTATCCCCAGAGGGACAGAGTCAGAAGAGAAATGGAGGGCACTAAGCTAGTGTTGGCTGAATAATTGCTTGCCTGCTTGCTTGCTGGTAGGGAGAGATCCCTACACATCTGGTCATATCAATCTTCTGTGTTGATTGCTGTGATGTGAGAGCAGAGGGAAAACAGTTGGAGTTTTTTTTTTTTTTCCTAACAGTAGTATAAAACATATTCAAAATACAATAAAAATATTGCTGAGTTAATATAGTCTTTTCAATGATATGTTTTGTTTGACTTGTCATATCTTGTATGCCACAGCACAAATTTTCCGTCATCATACTAAAGCTCTTAACATGGTTTTATAACTTCTCCTGGGGTTATAAAAAATGTAAGCTCAATTAACTTTTTATTTCATTGCTGATGTTATTAACAATGCCAGATGAATTTTGCTGTCCACAACATTGAGCAATCGTATAGCTTTGCCAAAGACAAATGTTATGTGTAATTTGAAGGTCAGGGAAAGTGATACGATCGTTTCCAAGAAGCACTTAATATCACTTTACCTTTAATCATCTTGTCTGAGAGTGAAAACTTAAGTTTAAAGGAATCAGTTTTAGAGATAAGAAGGCTCAGTGTGTTTTGAGAAGAGGCATATCACTGTTACATTTACATGATGCTGAATTGTCTTGAGATGAAGCCGCTTGGAAAATGAAGTAGATGTATTACGTCCTTTATTTCTGCATTTTACTGCTGTTAAGAAAATAAAACATGCCTATTTCTGAAGTTTTCTTCAATAATAAGTAGTAGTGTCAACAGAGTCCAGAACACATAAATATCTAATGAAAAATTTTCTCCACTCGAGAAAGAATACTTACAGTTATTTCTAATTTTCTATGTTTTCTATAATTTTATCTCTCCTAATCGAGGCTATCCAATTATGTTGATTAATTGGCATGATTGTTGGCATAATAATTTAGAATATTTCATAGTTTCTATGAGTTTAAAATAATTTAAGGCAGCTCAGCATTTTACTGCCTCTTATATGCAATACACTTATTACAATTTGAGATGTATTTGATGATTTAAAAAATAAAGTTAGTTACAATATTATCTGTGGTATGAGATAGTAATTTATCTTTTTAATAAGGAAGTAAAAGGAGAGTGCTACTGTGACCTCTAACTTGGGGGGAGTGAAAACAGAATATGCAGCAACACCAAAAATAAGAAATTTCTACTGAATCTTCATTCAATAAGGTTGTTGTGTAATTCATCTTATTACTTTGAGACCCAGCATTTTAGGTACAAACATAACTAGGCATTTCTATTTCCCTTAAATATATTCAGTGATTCTGTTTATTTTGAGACTAAAATGTGGTTTCACATAATAGGAATATCAGAAACCAAAGTTTGAATGAAATGCAGACGCAAACTACAAGTAGTATCAGGGATTCTCTATCATGTAATGTTGATTACCTCTACAGCTCTTTAACTCTGAGGAAAATATATGTGCTATTTCTGATGTTGTAGCTCTCCTTTCTTTAAGCTCTTTCTAACTGATCTATAGCTCATAACAGCCCTTGTCAGACTGTACTAGTTATACAGATATTTGTCTTTCCAAAGTACTCAGAATTTTGCTTGTGAATTATACTTTCACTATTCTGTAGTCTTATTCATTGTTCCTACTGTGTGAATCCAGAAAGCTATGCAGTTTGAATGCTTCACATGGCAATATACCACTTTCTTCTGAAAGTGAGTATTACTGAATTTCTGATACAGCTGACACTAAAGCTTTCCTTGATTATGTAATACAAGAAAAAGGAGAAGTTGAGTCTTACCTGACATTTTTTCCTCATTACTTAAAAGTCTTTTCCTATTGTAACTATCCATGCCACACTATTAAATCTCACTTTCAACATTACTGATAGTAATTTTGGTTCCTTAACTTAGAATGCTAAGAAGACAAATGTAGGCTTAGTTGAAAATAAGTGAAAGAAGATCAATATACATTTTGAAGTACAGTTAACTTGAGCATATCTTTCCTATTCATCTCACTGAATTTGGATTTCTCTAAATATGGCAATGTAAACAGGCAAATTTTAGATTACTCACTCATCTCTACAGCCACTTTAAATTCAAGTACAGTAACTCTGTGTAGAGGAAGCACATGTCTAATAAAAGCCTTTTGTGAGATATCGGCCCTCTGAGAGAATTTAGGACTTTTAGTAGAAACTTATTATTCTATGAATATGCACATGCTCAAAACTGGTATTTTTTCCAATGTGCAGAGGGTGCTGTGTGTTCACCAAAACCTATTTGCACTTTTGGGACTTACGACTAGAACTATGATTCCCAGCCTCCCTTATGGATACATGTGTCCATAACCAATTACCTGCCAGAGTTATCTGCCACGTACTTTACTGCTTCTAATTTGATACAGATAAATTTGGAGCCTAAAAGTGAATTAGTTCAAAACATGGTGAAACCCCATCACTACAAAAATACAAAAATCAGCCAGGCATGATG
This sequence comes from Macaca nemestrina, assembly GCF_043159975.1. Classification (NCBI taxonomy): domain Eukaryota; kingdom Metazoa; phylum Chordata; class Mammalia; order Primates; family Cercopithecidae; genus Macaca; species Macaca nemestrina. The sequence goes on along the minus strand of NC_092128.1, from coordinate 161,980,882 downwards.
GCGAGTGCCTGTAGTCCCAGCTACTCGGGAGGCTGAGGCGGGAGAATCACTTGAATCCGGGAGGCAAAGGTTGCAGTGAGGCAAGATCATGCCATTGCACTCCTGCCTGGAAGACAAAGCGAGACTGTGTCTCAAAAAAAAAGAAAGAAAAGAAAAGAAGAAAGAAGGAACATCAGAACCTGGATCTCTTGATCAAGCAGTTTCATTTGGACTTGAGATGAATAAGCCACTCAGGTTTTTTTATTATTATTAACATTTTCAGCTGTAAGGTTTATACAGGTAATCTCGAATTTGCCCAGGAGGGTAGTCACGCTGCAACACATTTCTAAAATATGAAAAATTGTTTAGCATTAAGACAAACAAAACACTGACAGCCACTCCTTTAGTTATGAGGAAAACGGTTTATAAAAGAGTAATGGTGTTGATATTTAATTTGTCCTTTTTTAGGAAGGCATTATGTGGAGTGACTATTTCAATAAATAATTGGTTGGTTTGGGGGAAAATGTGAGAAAGGCATAAAAAAATCCAGAGATTTTGAGCAATGAAGTCTTTGGAAAAGGAAATGCTTTTAGATACCAAACAGTAAGAGATAACTCTGACAAGAATCTTGAGGAGGAGAGGACGATGAGGACTCAGGTCTGTTGCAAAGATCAGATTAATAGAGTGCCTCTGCCTACTCACAAACTAGTATCACGGGTAGCCTTAAGTTAGCTGCCATTAAAATGAGAAACCATGAGATATGGCTTCAGAAATAAAGCAGGCTTGGAAATAATATCTAAGACAAAGTGTGGGTATATCCCTCTTATATGGTCTTATTAGAAGCAAAAATGAGAATCCTACTAATAATCAAGAAAATTGCCTATCCAAAAATGACACAAACTTAAACTACAAGTATCTTTAGCTCTTGGGGTGTTAGGAAAAACAAAATAAAACAAAACAAAACAAAACAAAAACTCAGTCTCCCAGACACTCACTGCAAGTGCAGCCGTATGTGGAAATAGACACACACAAAAAGTATAATCTATGGTGAAAATAAACCATTAAGCTTTTATTAAAACCCTGCAATGTGAGGACAGTCCCAGAGGACTATTCTGCATGGAGAAAGTAATCCAAAGACTTTAGAGCTTAAACTGGGAAAGATCAGATAAAGTAAGTTTTATTTCAATAATTTCTCACTATTCAAAATGTTGTCAGATGTGAGGAATTTAGATTGCGTTAGACATGGGACAGCATTCAGCAACTGCAAAACTAAGACCACAGTTTAGCAGACACTCATTGATCAATTTCAGTTTAACAAGAGGAGGAGGAAGGAAGAGTTCCTAGAGTCAGTGATAAGTTTTTGGTCCATCAGCTTCTTCTGTAAAGCATATCTGATGGTTTTAGAAGGGTAGTCTGTAGTCATCTACGATGTGTTCACCTCCAAACCCGTTGACTTATTATTTTAATGATTGTAATGATTGCAGTTTGAATCCATGCTGAAATTTGGCTTTCTCAGTGTTCCTATGCACTACGGACTGAAGTGTTCACTTACTAGCAAATGTACCTACTGAAAATCCATAGGGTCAGTACGTTGGTGCATATTAGATTCATAGAATCTAAATACTTAAAATGAATAAACTGATTTAACTGATAAATAATATATGTTCTGTTCTACTACCTTGAAAATATTACATAATATTACATTAAATATATACATATATTTAAATAAATGCCTTTTGTTTTACTGAAATTGGTGAAGATGACTTATATATTTTTATTTTGGCTATCAGACCTTTCAGTTGATGAGATATCAATGTCTGAATAAACAATAAAATAAAGACATGCATAATCCTGTTATACTTAATGAACTAAATTTTTATTGCTTTTGATTGGATAAAAGTAATAATTTGATGAATTTTATTGATTTATTAATCAAAATTTGACTAACAGGTTGCATTAATAAAAATTTTCATGTGAGTTTTTTACTACTAACTAATTAAAAATAACAAAAGCAAATAAAATTTTACATATTTACAAAATTTCAATATTTTTATCAAAATATAAACTGATAAATATAAAAGATCAAAAGTATTTATAACATTTTTGTGTAAAATGTACAGAGTTATTAATTAAAATTAAAGACAAAATGCCAGTTATAGTGGATGGATAGCAACATATTAAATCAAATTTATGTAAAATTTAATAATTTTTTAATTTATAAATTTTTGTTATATATTTTCTAGAACAGAACTGCTGCTATATTTTTTAAAATTTAATGTCAATGTAATTGCTGATGTAAATAATTAGTATCAGGCTTTATATGTTATTTTCCAAAACTACATATACAACTTCGAATAGCATGCGTGTTACCCCATTGAAAATGATCCTCACTGGCAGTGTACAACTCTTATGACTATTCAGTAACTCATAAATTCCTCTTTCTGGGTCCAGTTGCAGTACTCACAAGGGTATCTTTTAAAATAAAACATGTGCAAAAATATTGCAAATTCATAAAATATTATCATTTAACTCTAAGTTAGAAGTTATTCACAAACATGTTCCATACTCTGAGCTGACCTCAGCCTTCATGCTTTCTGAACTTGCCAAAGTAATCACTTTAAACTCTCATTCGTTATTGCCTGCATTAAGCTCTGTGGTTTGTGTCTTACTCAGATCAGGGTTTATAACAGATGCTTTTTAAAATGCCAATGCAGTTTTCAGCCACAATCACTGAGGCAGGGTTTTAATTCAACATCTGGCACTATATGTCAGCACCTGAGGTAAATAACACTCTTAGTGATGTACTTGTCTGGCCCAATGAACGTGTTCATTTGAAACTGTCATTGGTAGATGCCATGATTTATTATAGCCTGTGCTTCTTCAAAATATTCTACCAGCCCTTGTTCAATAGAATATTTAGACTAATAACAATGCTAGCTTTTCCAACACTGTCTTCTCTGCTATTTGGGTACTGGAAGGAGAAAGTAGAGAACAAAGACTTGAGTAATGGAATAGAGAATGCTGCAAAAAGGCTAGTCATTTACTGACAGAGAGAGATAAAACAGCAATCAAGAAATAAGAAATAAGCAGCTAATGGCTGCTACCACTGCTTCTAAACTTCCTATTTGTTTGTTTTAATGCAGACCAAATCACTGGGGCTTACCTAGCTGACAGGCTTATTAACCACTGTTACTATCAATACTCATGTGAAATATGTATCTGAGTTTTTATAAAATATGATTTCCAGAAGTAATTGAAATAAGAAAATGACTCCTTTCAGCAACATGATTGATAGAACAGAATGCAGTCAAATGAACCAGTATATTCTTAGAATAAAGAAAACAAAACTTATCTTCAGGATAACCAAATAGAAATAAGTTAGAATTGTCTAATTATTAACAGCACATAGATATCCTTTTTGTTTTTGAAAGAACACTATATTTAAGGTATCTAAGTGATTTGTAATATTTTGATTGTGTCATAGTGAATGAATCAAAATTCAAATAGGTGTTTAACTAGACCAATATGTTAAAAAATAAAAATTTACCCTTCATGGTAAAATCGTTACAACTTATATACAGAATATGTGATTTTATTAGTGGCCCAACTATTTGATATATTAAAATATGATACTTATTTATTCATCTCTTTGCCTCATACTTTTTAGGTAGCTTTTTTTTTAAACTATTTCAGAAGCTAAACTTTCTTCTTGGTTAAGTATTTCCTTGTGTAATAACAAACGCTCTGTAGTAGTATCATGACTATGCTTCCAGGTGAGCCAATAAAGGAAACTCGGAAAATATGCAAAAATTAGTTTCTTATTAAATTATATTTTAGTTACAAAAAGTATTGAACAGAAATATCAACTATAAACATGAATTGGCAGAATTTGTACCAACAAATTAATAAAATTACTAATATGTACCATTAACTTGAGGTATGTTGAATGAAAAACAAAATATATTTTTTACTTCTACATTGTATATGGTTATACATGCCAAATGAGCAGAAAGTTGGCATGAAAATATTAGATAATACACACACACACACACACACACACACAGAGGCTCTTGTTATGTTAGTTATCAGTGGAAGATCAAATAATCTTGTTTCGTTGACAGTATGACGAATCATCAAACATAAATCAGGCTTTTCCAGCAGTAATCTCTTTCTAACTTATTGACTTAACTATGCTTAAATATGACTGGTGTATTTCATTTTTCACAGTTTTCATCTGATATGAGTGTGGTTTGTTTGAGTGTGTGTGCGTGTGTGTGTGTGTTAGAAATTGGTGTGAGTTTTAGTAAATCTATTTGGTATTAGTAAAGCTGAATGTACTTTAAGATACATCCATGTAACTAAAGAAGTAATTTTTTCAGTCCTTGTTTTGATAGGAAAATAATATTTTTACAACTCCCTGATCCCAATTCTTCACACTTAAACCATTTTTATATTCTTGATAATATTGTGGTGAAGGCATTTTATTAATCAATGATAATCCATTAAAAGTCATTAAGGCATATGGTCGGCTATATTTTGTTGGAGAGGGTTAACTAAAAGTTTGAATAAATAAACTTACTACCAGATTATTGGAAACACCAGGGACTATCTTAAATGTATTGAGTGCCTTTAATGCCAGAAGTTAGTAAAGAAAAACAAGGAGTTGTTTAAAGGCTTTAGTTATTGCATGATCTCCTATAAATCCATTGCTATGCAAAGTCATGCATTCCTAGGGGAGCAATGCCTCTGAAATACACCTTTGGTTTTGAAAACAGTCCATTTTAAACTGTGCAGATTTAAACACCAAAATGCTAAACCTCAATTCCTGAGACTAATGCTCTTTTGTATAATCAAATTTATGAACAACAGATTATGATGGATTACTTTTTAAAAAATCAATAGAAGTATTTCTATATTATGTAGCTAAAAGGTAACAGTCAACAAGTTCTGAAAGCATAAAATATTTCTAAAGCTACTTACAACATATGCCTACTATGAATTACATATGTGTGTGTGTGTGTAATAATCTGTAACTAATTATTTCTGTAATGTCATGTTATATTAAATCTATTCAATATATATTGAATGCAACATAACATTATAGAAATAATGTTTAACAGGATATAGCATTTTTGTTTTTCTGTTTTTCTTTTTTTTTTTTTTGAGTCGGAGTCTCCCTCTGTGGCCCAGGCTGGAGTGCGGTGGTGGCCCGATCTCGGCTCACTGCAAGCTCCGCCTCCCGGGTTCCCACCATTCTCCTGCCTCAGCCTCCCGAGTAGCTGGGACTACAGGCGCCGCCACCTCGCCCGGCTAGTTTTTTTTTTTTTTTTTTTTGTATTTTTTAGTAGAGACGGGGTTTCACCATTTTAGCCAGGATAGTCTCGATTTCCTGACCTCGTGATCTGCCCGCCTCGGCCTCCCAAAGTGCTGGGATTACAGGCGTGAGCCACCACGCCCCGCAGCATTTTTCTTCTTTAACCCACGTTTCTGTAATGGAATGGCTAAGAAATAACTTGCAGTTAGCAATATAATGACATGTAGTAGTTTTAGAGATCTCAGAATCTATTTACTTGAGAAAGAATGTCCCACATGAGAACTTAAAATATGCTACCCAGATGCACTTCCTGTTTTGGTGAGTATTTAGTGGTTTTAAAGTGTCATGTTAAACAGGTGCAAATACAGATAATAAAATTATCCACTAGAGTACAAATTATAAACGATCAGACTCTACAAAAGAATGTCTTTACTAAAATAGCCCAATCATTTTGTATAGAGTCTGTTCATTTTTATCAGTCTAATATATTCTGTTGTTTCTTTTAGAGTTACACTGTTTGAGGATAGGACCCCACATTCCATAATTTTATAAACTAAAACATAATTCCACTATTACTTCAGGATTTTCAGGATAATATTTTGTATATGATATTGTGTCAATCTTTCCTTCAAAGTTACTGTCTGGGAAACCCTACAGAACGGAGTGGAAGCTGATGTCACCACTGCATAACCTTTTGCAAGACCTGTCCAGTAAAAAACTGAAAGACTGAGGCACCAGAAACATCCACAATAATAGAGTCAAGAGACAAGTCAAGTACAAATAATACTTGACAGAGACCTGAAAAGTATGAAATCAACAACCAAAAGCCCTGGTCAGTGGAAGTAGGACACAGCTAGTTATGCACGTATAAAGGGGTGGCCTGCAGATGCTTGTGGAAGCCTATTTTCTTTTGAATGCCATTTTGAAATTTGAATGTGTCTCAAATTTCCATTCTCACTTCCCAACATGGAAGTCATAATTACCTGTTGTAGACTCTTTTGCATCTAGGAGCTAGGCTTATGATCTAGGTGCTGTCATTTGGAGGTTTCCACTAAAAATTCCAATACAGCAGAGAGTCAAATAACCCAGTGTTATTTGTAATCAAATCCTTTCATGAAGTGAGGTGGAGACCCAGGAGTGGTAGTGATAGAAACACTGGACACAAAGCCCCATGTTTGGTGTCTGTAATGACACAGAGAGAACGTACTTGTACTCCTCTGATGATACTCATTTGTGCCTCTTAGAAATAAACTATCCAAGATCCTTTAATACATTTTTGGGTTAAATGAAGTAAATATATTTCCTAGTTAAAAATATTCCTTACCAAAGATATACAGATGGTAAATAAGCATATGAAAAGATGCTCAACATTTTACACCATTGGAGAAATGCACACTAAAACAACAATGAGATTCCACTCCATGTTTATTAGAATGTTCTATATCCAAAACACTAACACCAAATGCTAGTGAGGATGTAGAACAGAAAGAACAATCATTCTTTGCTGGTAAAAATGTGAAATGTTGTAGTCATTTTGGAAGAGAGCTTGGCAGTTCCTTATAAAACTAAATAAACTCTTACCATATGATTGTACCTTGCTATTTATCCAAAGGAGTTAAAAATGTATGTCCACCTAAAATCCTGCACATGGATGTTTATAGCAGCTTTATTCATGATTGCCGAAACTTACAAGCGATCAAGATGTCCTTCAATATGTGAATGGATAAACTGTGGCACGGTGGATCAATAATGAAATATTATTCAGCACTAAAATTAAATGAGCTATCAAGCCATGAAAAGACATGGAGGAAATTTACATGCATGTTACTTAGTGAAGGAAACCTATCTAAAACGGCTTCATACTGTATGATTCCAAAGATATGACATTACGGAAAAGTCAAAACTATGGGAAAAGAACAGTGGGTACCAGGAGGTGAGGGGAAAGAAGGAATAATTAGGCACAAAGAAATTTTAGAGCAGTGAAAATATTCTGTATAATAATATAATGACAGATACATGTCATTATACATTTGTCCAAACCCATAGAATGTGTACAACATCAAAAGTGAACTTTAATGTAAAAATAATAATGATGATGATAATAACAATAATATTAACTGAGATAGTATGAGGCCATGCAAATATATAGATATGTATTTGTAGAAAATATTTTTACCTTCCCTTCCAAATAAGATAGATAAATCTGTTTCTTTGGTAATAGGTTAATATTAGAATGAAACTCACAATAATATTGCCTGTATAATTCTGAGTCATTAAGAGTGACTATTGGGTTCTTATATCTTCCCTGATTTAAACACACACATACACACACACACTCTCAGAATTTGAAAACCAAGTGAAAAAAAGTGGAGTTCCATGTTCCCCACCTTAAATGGTAAAAGTGATCTAGGATCTCAAAACAAGGAGAGTAAGTATTCCACAGTTTCTTGTTAAAACTGCAAATACTTTACTGTTGCTTAAAAAAAACATACAATTGTGTTTGCTTCCTGTCTTGGTCTGTTTTGTGTTGCTATGAAAGAATGTCTGACACTGGGTAATTTATACATAAAAGAGGTTTATTTAGCTCACGGTTCTGCAGGCTGAGAAGATCAAGGACATGACCCTGGGTTCTGGCGAGGACTTTCACGCTGCATCACTGGATGGGAAAGAAGGTCAGAAAAGAAGCAGATGAGTGAAGAGGGAAAAGCCTGAAGGAGGTCCTGGCTGTATAACAGCATGCTATCACTGGAACTCATTCATTCCCAAGATAATCCAGTCTTGCAACAGCAGGAACTCATTCACCATAAGAACAGCATTAAGATCAGCCTCCTGTACTTACAAATCTCCCACTAGGCCGCACTAACATTATCACATTGGTGTGATAATTGTATTTGAAAACAAATACAAATACAATCTCTTGAATAGAATTTAATAGAATTATTCTATTAAATTATTCTATTATTCTATTAATAATAGAATTATTAATAGAAATTAATAATTTCTATTAAGTTAATAGAAATTGTATTTGTATTTGTTTAATAGAAATTATTAATTTCTATTAAATTAAAAATAATATTTCAACATGAGTTTTGATGGGGACCAACAAACCATATTCCATAGCGCTTTCCTCATAGTCTTATAGTTAATTTGTTTCCTCATAGCCGGAGTTTGACTGGAGGAACAAAAACTAAATAAAATTAAAGAGTATGTGGTGGGGACCAAGGAGAAAGAAATATTTCACCAAGTATTTATTTTGGAGATTTTCCTCAAGCTTTTCCTATTTGGTTTTTCTTAATGTGTAATATAAAAAAAGAAAACTATCATAAAAAGACACAGTTTCTTTTCTTATTGCCACACTTTCTTATTTCTAATATGTACTTTTTTCACATTTTTACATTTCTGAAAGAAAAATCAATTAGATCAATGAATATGTATAATACAGTCTTTATTTTTTTTCTGAAATATCTACTACTTTATCAATGAGTCTTCTTCCTGTCTTAAAAACAGGAAAATAACAATTTGAATAATAAGCTATTCTATTGATAACGATGAAAAAATGATAGAATATGTAAATCGTATTGATAATCATGTTACCAAACATCAGCATTAATTGACAATGCTGACATACGTATGAATTAAAGTCCCCAAGTGGAATTGCAGCACTTTCCATACCACAGCAGATTAAAGATGCTGTCTTCTCTGAAACCGTAATATACTCACAGAACATGGGGTTATGCAACACTTTAATTTTGCAAAGTACTCTGTCTGAGAGCTCTATTGAACAAGAACAAGCCATTTCCAACATTTGCTATGTAATTTAATCTTTTTTAAAAAACAGTTTATATGCCACATTAATAAATGAATTAAAAACAGCCTTATATTTATTTAAAAATTAATACAAAACTTTCAGTTTATGTTTTACTATATGGTGGAATACCAGTGTCGAAAACAATTTTTAATGGGAGAGGAACTGGTTTTGCGATTGTCTGGCTGGATTTTGAAGCGAATACAATTTATATTAATTTTATTGTTATTTTTATTATCATTAAACATCACACATTTAAAATTAAAAAGAAATAAATCCTCTTTAGCTAATAACATAACTGGAGGTCCAAATTGTTACTATACTATGCTTCATTTAAGTTAATATACTATGTTTTATTTATGTTACCATACTGTTTCATTTATATTATGATACTATGTTTCATTTATGTAACTATACTGTTTCATTTATGTTATACTATGTTCATTTTTTCTCTTAAGTAGACTAATTTAATATTACCGATTTAATTCCTACTTATGCTCTGAATTTGTTTTTTATACTTAGTTATTTTTACATTGTTTCTAATAAAATCTAATCTAATAGGCATGGAATATTAAATTTAGTCTTACTATGTTAAGATCGCTTAGCTTTCTTGCCCCACAAGATACTGCATGCGATTGGCATGGAGGTTGTGTGTGTTTCAGTGCCATCCAAAGAGAACCCTTGCTGCCTACACTCAGCAGAGGCAGGTGACCTCCATGACATCACACTTTGTATTGGTTGCCTAGGGATGCTGTGGCAAAGTATGATAAACTTACTGGCTTGAGCAACAGAAATGTGTTGTTTCACAGTTCGGGACGCTAGAAGCCTGAGGTCAAGATATTGGCAGGGCCATCCTCTGTGTAAAGGCACTAGGAAAACATCTGTTCCAGTTCTTCCTCCTTGCTTTTTGTGGTATGCTGGCAGTCTGGCATTCCTTGGCTTTTAAATGCATTACCCTGGACGGGCACAGAGGCTCACACCTGTAATCCCAGCACTTTGGGAGGCCAAGGCGGGCTGATCTCCTGAGGTCAGGAGTTCGAGACCAGCCTGGTCAATATGGTGAAACTCCGCCACTACTAAAAATACAGAAATTAGCGGGCTGTGGTGGTGTGTGCCTGTAGTCCCAGCTACCCAGGAGGCTGAGGCAGGAGAATCGCTGGAACCCAGGAGGCAGAGGCTTCAGTGAGCCGAGATCGTGCCACTGCACTCCAGCCTGGGTGACAGGGCAAGACTCTGTCAAAACAAAACAAAACAAAAGAAAACAAAACCCACATTACCCTGATTTCTGATTTCTGCTTTGTGTTGATGTGGCATCCTCTCTATAAACATTGTATTTATAAGGACACTAGTCATACGATCTGAAGTCTCATACTAATGGATTTGACGATTACGTGTATAATGGTCCTATTTCAAAACAAGGTCACATTATGAGTTACTTGGGATTTGAATGTCAATATTTGGAGGACGCAATTCAGCCTAGAACACACTTCCAGAAAGTAGGTCGTGGTGCTTTCTTATTCACTGTATAGATTCTAAGCCTTATTTTCTCCTGGCATTCTTAGAAATTGTATTTGCTTACAAAATGTTAAAGGCTCTAGCCAATGGATGACAAAGATTTGCTTTTTTTTTTTTTTTTCTGATACAAAAGAATTAAGGAAAAAAAAAACTTTAAAATAAGAATGATTTCTAATTATATCAATTTCTTAATGTCCTTTTTAAGGTTTCTTGTGCCTGTAGGTGGCATTGGAGAGCATTGGGAAGACCGCGGTGTTAGGTGCGATATAGTTAATTGATGACGAAGGAGTTTGAAAATTACCTATAAATGTAAAATTGCTCTCACTAGTTTTGTTGGAAGAAAAGTTTAATTGCAAAATTTTTGTTATTGATAAAATTTTCTGGATATCTCTGATTACCTGCTATTGTATGTCAGTCAACATCCCGTTCTATGTACATCTTAAGAAAGGTAAAATATAATTGATTCTGTACTAAAAAAAAAAAACAAGAACATGTAAATCTGCAATTAAAACATTTCTTCCCATGTATTTTCCCCCTTTTTTGTAATTTAAGCTTTTAAAAATAAAGTTTATGGTTTTTTAAGTTTAAATAACATAGCATATTTTTAGTACTTATTTAAAATTACATAATATTTAAAATGAACTGGTATAGTAGCTCTTAAAAATTACAGAAATAATAGTCTAGTTCTTTCATAGAGAATACTTTTTTTTTTCTGAAAACATTTTGCCCTGAAAACACTTCTGTAGGGCACCTAAGTGACTACAGTTCATGTTACGTAGATTGGAAAAAGCCATGCTCAAGCATCTCTTTCATTACACAGCCCATTAATCAGGAAATCGCTGCCTAGCTCTAGTTCAAGGCTTTCGATGTTAGAATGGTGTGTGTGTGTGTGGGGTTGGAAACTTTTTTTTGTCTTTTTTTTTTTGTCTTATATTCTCTTCAAATCTTGGTAGCCTGAACAAAACTACTTGTGCCTTTTTGAATGTAATTGTTGATAGATGTGTCCTGCTGAATTATTATGTTCAATAAGCTCTGAAGTTTTATCAGCGCCTGTGTGTATGAATCCATACTTATCTTTGTCACATCCATGTGTCTTCTGAAGATGGTAACCGGTGAGAGTAAAACCACTGAGCAACTACCGTATCACGTGACCAGCAGTGTATGTCTTCATGAATTTAATACTCAGTATAGTGGGAGAAATCATTGGTATTTCATTCCCCTGAGTCAGTTCATTCCCTTTGTACTGATGTAAAATTTTATTTTTACCTTAAACCGTTGTTTTATTTTTAAATCATTTGCTCATTTTCTTTCCCTCTTTTGTTAATCATGAAAGGGTTTTAGATGATAAACTAATCCCTTTTATAATATCAAGGGGTACATGCAGCTGGTGTGATAGAGGAAGTCATTGTTTTGTTTTATACATATAAGACTGTCATGGGGAATATAAAAAAAGACACAAATCCTACCTCTTAGACATTTCAGGTAGACAGCAACTCTGCATATTAATTCTATACCCTTGATTATTGCATCTAATTCCCCTCATCAGTCCAATGCTAGATCATTAGCTTTAATTTATTTGTCTACAACGATACATATAAATTCTATTCGTAAAACAACTCTATGCCCTCAAGAACTTTAACTGTATTTATTGTATTATTCCTTAGGTTGAAAAATGACTGCAACTTATAAAATTATTGCATTAATTTCCTTTATGTTGGAAAGGCTAAATAAAACTCACACAATTGTACCTAATAAAATATATGTAATTCCATTTTACTTGACACTGGTTTATATAATAAAATAATTTCCAAAATAGAAGGTTAGTAAGTGGATGCTATTCATGTAGTTTGTATTTTCTTCTGGCCATTGTCTGGATAACCTATGTCATCATTAAAAATGTTTTTCATGCTTTGGAATACAATGTTTAAGAAAATTTCCTTTGGCTGCATTTTCTCACTTCTGTCATATTATTTGTTTTATACATAAATGTTTCTGAAAACATATTAAGTTCTTCTATGGTTCAAAATTCTCGTGGGCTATATGTTAAGTATACTATAGCTACAAATTAAACTGAAAAATATTGATTCCTAAACTTAGTCCAAATATAATAGAGGGTCTAAATAGTATGAAAAAAATTCAAATAAATATTATGAAAACACACACACTATATATATGTACACATACAAAAATAATTGAATTCAAGTATTATTCAAATAAATATGAACAAATAAATATAAATATTCAAATGTGAATAAATTTTATATTTATATATAAATTTAAATAAATATTATGAACACACACTATATATATAAATATATATTTAAGATCACGGTTTATCCATTTATTCCAGCTCAGGTTCGCAGGTGGCCAGAGCCTATCCAGGAAGCTCAGGACGCAAGGCAGTAAAGAGTGCAGGTCAGAACTCCATAAACACATACTATATAAATATATATATATACACTATATAAATATATATGTTTATGTATATAGTGTGTGTGCACATTATATTTATTTGAATTTATACATAAATATGTTACTTGAATACTCTGAATACTTCCTTCTCCTCAAAATTCGTATGTTAAAATCTTAACACTGAAGGTGATGGTATTCGGAGCGAAGACTTTTGGGGAAGATTAGGTCATGGATGTGGAGTCCTCATAAAGAGTCCCAAGGGAACTCATTTGTCCCTTCCGCCATGTGAGGTTACAGTGAGAAGACCTCTACCTATGAAGCAAGAAAGCCCTCACCAGACATCAAATCTGCCGGCAACTTATCTAGGATTTTTCTAGCCTCGAGAACTGTGAGAAATACATTTCTGTAATATCTGAGCTTCCCAATCTAAGCTATTTTGTTGCGGCAGCCTGAATGGACTAATACATGTATTAATATGTGCACACATGTATAAAATATATATTATATTTAATTATATGTATAATATATTTTATAACATATAATAATTATTAGAAGTATATAATATATATTTATACATGTTATATTTAATTATAATTACATTTCATAGAATTATATATTACAATTAAAATTATATGAAACATAATATATTTTATAATTTTATTATATATTATATAGTTTATATTAAATAATACATTTAGTGTATATCATACAATACATATATCATATAAAATATATTATATTTACATATATAAAGTATATTATATATTATGTAACAATATATGTAATATATCTACATATAGTAAATCCTCACAACCTCTACAATAGATATGAAAACTTTGATTTTAAGCTAAACAGCATATAACAACACCAATTTTTTTCATAGGCTAATTGATATAATCAAGGGCTAAGTTCCCATGGCATATTTGTAGTCACAAAAACATCTATACACTTCTAAATAGATAACAAAACACTACAAATATTAAACATTAAAATGAACGTAACCTGTATATACATTTAAGACAGATAAATACAAATTAAGATCACGATTTTTCCATTTATTCCAGCTCAAGGTCGCGGGTGGCCAGAGCCTATCCAGACAGCTCAGGACGCAAGGCAGTAACCAGTGCAGGTCAGAATTCCATCCCATGGCAGGTGCCCTCACACCCATGCCCACACTCACTCATCCTACATTGTTATGGCACGATGTACACACCCCAATGAACCTGATACGCACATCTTTGGAAAGTGGGAGGAAGCCAGAATACCAGAGCAAACCTGCACAGACATGGGAAGAACATGCAAACTCCACACACACTGTAGCTCCAGCTGAGAATCAATTTTTTTTCTCTTCATCATCATAATGAGATGACATTGAACAAAGTGACATATTTGAAGACCTGCTGTATGTATTACGTATGCACGTGTGTGTATGTCTGTGTGTGTTCAACTAGAAATAAAATTAAAACTTGATGGAAGATGTTAAGAAATAAAAATCATATCAATAACACCTGGGCACGTTTGTCCAAGATATGACTGCACCTCAGCCGTGTAGTCTCCCATGCATCTGGGAGTCTTCCTTCTGAGCTGACAGGTACAATCCAGACTTCTGAAGGGGAGTAGTAAGGCTGATATTGAAAACACCAAAATAAGCTAGATAATAAAGCCAACTGCCACTGCCAGAGTGAAGAGTGCTTCTGATGAGCCACTGCCAGAGTGAAGAGTGCTTCTGAAGAGCCACTGACAAGAGGAGAATGCATACAGGAAGGAGAAAGTTCCTGTCCGTCCTCCTGCTTCCGGTCTCTCCAAACTCTCTCCATTGTTCGCTATTAGCATAACCTAAGGAGAAGCCAGCTGGCAAAGAAGAAAGACAGTTTGCAAAGTTCCATCTCTGGCATCAAAATTAGGATATAGATCATCAGATTTAGAGTTGAAAGAAAATAGTTTAACAGCTGGCAGACTAATAATAAGCCAAGAACTTTATTGATGTAGCAGCCACAGCTGCCTTCACCACTGCCTTTTGTCTTTGTCCATGCACTTGTTCTTGTCAAGCTTGTCAATATCCCCTTGGCAGTAAGGCAAGAACAGTGTGCTTTGGGCCTTAGCCATCATCTCAGTGCCCATTTACCCATCTCCTCTCTAGCAGTGACCTTGGCTAAGACTAATTCTCAATCTAGTGCAGACTCTGGAGCTTGAGGCAATTTTTGTAAGATATCAGTTTTTGCCAAATTAATCACTAAAATTGATGACCTTTTAGTTACAATTTTATCTACATGTATTTATGAATGAAAAAAATTGATGTAGCTGGACCAGCAAAACAAAATAAAAATAAAAAACGTTTTGGGAAAACGAACAGGATCTAGGTCTAACTGATATGAAATCATTTTATGAAGAAAGAATATCATCTAAAATTGGCCAAGAAATAGACAAATTAATAAGTGAGGGAGATTACAGAGTTCAGAATGGTAGGGAACATTTCAGTGTCATAATCCAAAAAGTGTGTATTGGTGTTTTTCATGAGGTTGTCTGTCTTATAAAAATTAAAATTATATAAGATTGGAATGAGAATGTTTTGTGTCAAATTTGGTATTCAGCAGTGGACAACTACTTTGAGAACATTCATATAACTACTCCAAGGATGAGTTTACTCACATTAAAAAAAAAAAGGGAATTGTAACACTAACACAGAAGTTTGGAGAATGTATATTCTTTTCCATATTTTGAGGTATTTGACACATTATGTAACATGGATCAGACTTCACAATTAAGGGGGCATGATTGTTTTAAAAAATATAAAACTGACTAAAATTAAAAAGAGAATTTATAAAGTTAAGTAAATTAAAAGTCAATAGACTGGCCAGGCTTCAGTTACATTATTGAATAAGAACCAAAGGCTTTTCTTTTTCTCCAGGTCTCTGAGCTCTGCATCCTTCATCTTTCCTTTATTTCTTACTTTAGCAAACTTTCTTCAACAGTCTTGGGCTAACATACATGCTGACCATCATACACAAAAAAAGAGCTTTTTCCGCAAGCAACAAATAAAAGTCTTACAATCATCTCTGTTGGGGCCATATTAAGTCAAATACACTATCCAGAACCAGCAGGCATAAAGGGAATATCATGGTGGATTTCCTGAAAATCTCAGAGGAAGTATGAGTTTTTATTAGACTTTATCAAAATTCTCACTCTGAAGAGACAACCATAATATCATTGCAACTTTGTACATAAATAGCGATTACAAAAGTGATCAACTATTGTGAAAATTTGCCCATAGAAGACCAGTCCTGAGTAGGAGCTAAATACCAGCCTATCCCATGTGAGAAATCATCATAACGGTAAAACGAAAGAATTATTTTTTTAAAATCAACTTTAGTTTCTCCCCGTTTATTTAAACAATATTTTGGACCAGAATAAACAGGAATTACATTTATTCCGTTCTCATTATGTGTCAGTTGATGTGCTATGTTATTAATATTAATGCTGTGATCAAATCCTAATAGGACCCATCCAAAAGTAGCTTGCAATCCAAAAACTTGTTTTAAAGATTAGGAAAAAATATAAGAAAAAAAATGAACAGAGGAAATCCATCTATAAGTAGAACCATTGGCGAATTGGATATATGTGCGTTCAAATTCAGTGAATATGGCGAATCAGGATCCAAACAAATTTATTCTCTACTATCAGTATATGATATTAAGGAGATGGCAGTGTATATCTTAGTCTTTAAAAATCTTGAGTATTCATAAGAAAGGAGAGACATGAAATTCCTGGAGGAGAGGCAGAGACAAGGTTGAATGTTTCATTGGAAGACAATCTTATGTTCATATTTTATTATTCAAATCTAGAGAACAATATTGATCATATCCTTTTATTAATATGTACTAATATTTATTCTGTATTTATAGGATTAGTGTAAATTACTCATTAGCTCTAACTTTGGAATGTTATTGAATAGAAATGCTTAAAATGTCATAGATATTTAATATGCACATGTACATTTAGGTAATTGCTATAGTATCTTACATATTAGCAAGTTTATAATAAAATTATTATCCTTATAATGAAATATGTATCCAATCTCATAATTTGTTCTTTTTATTTTGTGCCACGCACTTCTACATCCATGCAGTTACAACATAATAACTGTCTTGGAATAGCTATGAAAGATATTTTGCTTATGTGAATATCTGTAGATGTATCTATCTGATGATCACACTTATTTTAAAATATATTAGCCTCTTATTTCAAACTTCATAATTTTTGTTAAATTATATATAATTGTATAGCATATATGTAAATATATGTATATACATAATTTTGGCATATATGTGTATGAAATGCTGAAGTTCAAAGATTGATAAAATGATCAATGAACTGTAGGTATATATATGTAACCACAGATTAGTTTAAGAAATGGCTAAATTTTAAATATTCTAATAATGAAAATAGCAGTGACTAAAATACTTGCTGAGGAGGCATTTAATATCTACTTTTTAATACTAAGACTCTTTTTATGATTTCATTATGTCACATTTTCTGATGTTGTATTACATGTTATGAATAAGAAAGGAATACACAAGTTTCCCTTTAGTCTAGGTGGAAACGTGCAGTAGCCAGGTACATTTATTTATGAAATATAGAGCATATGAAGTCATTTATTATACACTAAAATTATAAGAACACAATACTTGCATTAAGTTATACATTCGAAGGGCTTGTAAGTCACATGTTGTCTACACTTTAATGGTCAATTTTAATGTGTTGAGAGAGAAAACTAAAAAAGCATGAATACGATCTTAACTACTGAGGGCCAAACTCCACATAAAGTTGTAACAATTAAGATTCTCAAGCTAAGGGAAAACCAAAAAGGAAATCAGTTGCTTAAGACACAATTGCTCCTAGAGCAAATCATGGAACTATCTGCTGTTTGCAAATTATTTGCTTGCAGTATTATAGAGGTATTTACTAAAATTAGAAAGTTTTTCCAGTACAACATCCTTTTATCTTCACAAAGGCTGATGTAAGTGCAGCCTGTATTATGTTGTTTAAACACTGCCAAATGCTTTAGCTCACCTTCGTCATTTACCTCTTTGTGCTTTTCTTATTAGATTTAGCTTACTATTGAACAACCAGGGGAAATGTGGAGGCATATGGCAAGCAGTAGATATAGATCATAGTCTGTTGCTCTTTTTCCAGAAACAGTGAAATACACCTTATTTGTCTACTTAAATTCAAGTCCCAACTTTCCTTAATATTACGGCGTATGAACTATTTGTTGTTGATTTATTTCTGTCTCTTCTTTCAAACAACAAGGACGGCTTCTCTATCTTACTTTTCCTTTCTTTGTTTCTTTTTGTTTTTCTTTATATATTGACAGTTTTACAGTAAACACTTTTACTATTGAGATTCTCACAGATTATTAGCATTAGGAAATATAGCCATGCACAAAAACTGTTTTTGTACCTTACGTACAATTGGCACACATTTTGGTATGATATAGAATATGCTTATATATTCAACTTACTTTGTGATGAGGAGCTGATACTAAGAAATTCAAACTTTCGGATTCTTGCAAATACTTGTAGTATATGTACATACTCGCATCCATTATCTTTCATGAATTATTATTTTTGGAAAATTCTCATAATAAATGTATTCTCTCTTCATTAAGTGATTTCAAAAGCATACATGAGCATATATACCTTCTCTTACAACTCTCCTCTGAAAAAAAATAACATGAACACTAGTTATCTGTGACACAATAATAGAGTTGATGCCATTAATTATCCCCTTGGAGGTCCAAAAATGTAAAATTAGGGACACAGAAAGCATTTATCCCCCAAAGCAATCAGACATATAATTAAGAAGTTGGCCGCATTGATGCATACATACAGCCCACAACTGAAGAAAAATGATAATGTTAATGATTAGAACTGGAGATGTCATCCTTAGCATACATATTTATTCATTCTCTCAAAACTGGTCAATATGCCTTGGTTACTTTTTATGTACTAGGTTGTGATATATTGATATCTTAGAGGGACTAAATGTCTAGTGAGAGGCAAAGTTATATAGGAAGATAAATTATCATACAATGTAGTGTTAGTAACACTAAGTGCATGAACAAAAGCTAAGGACACAGAAGACAACAACTAGGAGAAAGGTACGAGGACTTCAAAAAAAAAGGACATCTTCTGAATTTTAATTAGTTGTGTTAATTTGGTGTACAATTAACTGGATTTTTACCTAACAAGTTTTCAATCTGCTAAATTTGTAAAGCAGATACTGTCTTTTTGTCTACAATAGTAATAAGGCAAAAAAATGAATAATCACTTATGTACTAGTCCCTCAATCTCTGCAAATGGCAAAGACTCCACCTTCTCTTAGCCTTTGTAAAACAAATCAGTGGAGGGAATGTGATTAATGGGAATGGATCTGTGGATTCATTTACTACCTTTGATAATGAATCTGTGGTAATTTACTACTAATTGCTAAGGTAGGTATGTATAGAGGCATGCTCCTCCAAAACTATTCATTTTATTTTCATACAGTTCTACAGGACTCGAGGTATTGTATTTGTGCTAAATGGAGCAGAGTAGGGTGGAATTGGTATTGGTTGTGGTCTTCAGTTGGCTGGAACCTAGATTCCAACTTCATAAAGTCAGTTTCACTGTTGTTGGTTTGCCATTGATAAGGTGATTATACTGGAAGATGGAGATTAAGGATGTATTTCTTCCTAACAAATTTGCTCAGAAGAGCTAATAATAACCAAATTCTTATATCTACTTAGTAATCATCACTGAACCTATATGAGAAAAAAATGCATGTGCTAGTTTATGAGAGTTCATGATGGTGCAATTGGTATTCCAAAAATACAAAAAAAATGTGCATCTTACACTCTACTGATTAATGTTTATAATGCATGATGTAATAAGTGTTCCTGATTCTACCAAGATCATACTATTACCAGTGAGTTTGGGGTAAATCTTATCATTTACTCCATACGATGGGCATTCTTCCCTTTTTCCAGTTCTCAGGGAATGCTTTCAACTTTTCCCCATTCAGCGTTTTGTTGGCTGTGAGTTTGTCATAGATGGCTTTTATAAGATTACGGTATCTCCCTTGTATGCTGATTTTACTGACAGTTTTAATCATAAAGCGACGCTGGATTTTGTCAAATGCTTTTTCCGCATCTATTGAGATAATCACGTGGTTTTTGTTTTTAATCCTGTTTATGTGGTGTATCACATTTGCTGACTTGCATATGTTAAACTATCCTTGCATCCCTGCTATGAGACCCACTTTATCATGACGGGTTATCTTTTATGTTGTTGGATTTGATTAGCTAGATATTTTGTTAAGGATTTTAGGATCTATGTTCATCAGGAATATCGGCCTGTAGTTTTCTTTTTTGGTTATGTCCTTTCCTGGTTTTGGTATTAGGATGATACTGGCTTCATAGGATGATTGAGGGAGGGTTCCCTCTTTCTCTATCTTGTGGAATAGTGTCAATAGGATTGCTACCAACTCTTCTTTGAATGTCTGGCAGAATTCTGCTGTGAATCCATCTGATCCTGGTCTTTTTCATGTTCGTAATTTTTAAATTATCATTTCAATCTCGCTTCTTGTTATTGGTCTGTTCAAGGTATCTAGTTCTTCCTGATATAAGCTAGTGGGGTTGTATCTTTCCAGGAATTTATCTATCTCTTCTAGGTTTTCTAGCTTATATGCATAAAGGTGTTCATAGTAGCCTGGAATGATGTTTTGTGTTTCTGTGTTGTCAGTTCTAATATCTCTGTTTCATTTCTTATTGAGCTTATTTGGCTTTTCTCTCTTCTTTTCTTGGTTAATCTTGCTAATGATCTACCAATTGTATTTATCTTTTCAAAGAACCAGGTTTTTTGTTTCATTTATCTTTTGTATTTTTTGTTTCAATTTCATTTAGTTCTGCTCTGAACTTGGTTATTTTCTTTCTTCTGCTGGGTTTGGTTTGTTCTTGTTTCTCTAGTTCCTGGGGGTGTGACTTTAGAGTGTCTGTGCTCTTTCACACTGTTTCATGTAGGTGTTTAGGCTATGAACTTTCTTCTTAGTGCCATTTTTGCTGTGTTCCAGAGGTTTTGATAGGTTGTGTCACTATTGTCATTAAGTTCAAATACTTTTTTAATTTCCATCTTGATTTCATTTTTGACCCAATGATCATTCAGGAGCAGGTTATTTAATTTCCATGTATTTGCATGTTTTCAAAGGTTCCTTTTGGAATTGATTTCCAGCTTTATTTCACTGTGGTCTGAGAGAGTGCTTGGTATAATTTCAATTTTCATAAATTTATTGGGGCTTGCTTTGTGGCCTGTCATATGGCCTATCTTGGAGGAAGTGCTGTATGCTGTTGAAAAGAATGTGTATTCTGTGATTACTGGATGAAATGCTCTGTGCATATCTGTTAAGTCCATTTGTTCCAGGGTGTAGTTTAAATCCATTATTCTTTGTTGATTTTCTGTCTTAATGACCTGTCTAGTACTGTCAGTGGACTATTGAAGTCCCCTGTTATTATTGTGTTGCTTTCTGTCTCATTTTTTAGGTCTATTAGTAATTGTTTTATAAATTTAGGAGCTGCAATGTTAGGTGCATATATGTTTAGGATTGTGATACTTTCTTGTTGGACTAGCCCTTTTATCAATATATAATGTCCCTCTTTGTCTTTTTAAACTGCTGTTGCTAGAAACTTTTGAATGGGAAAAGGAACAGTCAGCACAGTAGACAGACAACCCACAGAATGAGAAAAAATCTTTACAATCTATACACCTGACAGAGGACTAACATCCAGACTCTACAATAAACTCAAACAAATTGACAAGAAAAAAAACGAGCAATCCCATGTAGTGGACATTCGAGAGGGACACATTTACCATGGAAGCATAGCCGATGCCAGAGAACGAAGACCAGATCCTTTCCCAGTAGGTAATGCCCCCTTCAGAGGTGTACTGGCCTGTGATGATCTCCAAGAAAAACACAGGCAGGCCGCTCCAAAACAGGAAAGTATGAGAAATTCTCCTTGCCATTCTTGTAGCGGAGGTACTGAAGCGCCAGACGTGGCCCAGGCCCACAAAGCCGCCAGCCACGGAGATCACCAAGTCGATCTTGCTGGACCACTGCTGCCTCTGCGGAGGTTTTCCCTCGGGCTTGTCCTCAGACCGCTCTCAGGGTCTTCCCCAGCGAGGGCTTCAGGATGTCCTGTGGAAATCTTTCCAGACACTGCAGCTTCTCCTTGGTGGCCGTCTCCTCGCTTTCCCACATGGAGATGAGGAACTAAGGCTTAGAGACGTTAAGCAACTTAACCAAAGTTGCACAGCCAGAATGTGGTGGTAGAAAGGTTTTTGACATATGCCTGAATAGTGATACAAAAAAAGGAAGGGGTCTGTCTGTGTTTACATAATTTTTTCCCTTCCCTAAGAAAACACACAAAAATAAATAATGAGATACAGAAATTAGCATTAATAGCTACTTTGGATGGTACTTTACCCAGGTTAGCACTAATTATTCCTTTGTGGAAATGAATTTATTGTTATGCAGCTTACAGTGAAAATGTTAAAGAGAGATTAATATCTCTCAACCACAAATTAAATGCCTGGGGGCCATGACCTCTCCAAGGAGCTAAGAATAATCTATCAGTGAAAACTAATATAAGGATTTAGAATGGTATTCTTGTCTATACTTGGTAGCATTTTAAAATACAGGGCTTCTATTTCAAATATGAATAATTATTTTTAACATCTCACACCATATGGCTTTTTTATTATGATAGCACCAATACAATTTATGTCTGTAATAGCACTATATTAGGATTTATAACTATGTTTTAAGCTCTATAATTTTAAACAAATTCTACAGAACAAGAAAAGTAATTAATATTCCTTGATATTCTTTTCTCTAATAAACTCAATGCAGCCTTAGTAGAATAAAGGAAAAGGTAACTACATAGATAGTAACATGACTTTTAAGCTCTGAATTAATTTGAGAAGAATAATAATATAATTAATGATGGAGATTAACAAATTTTTACACCTCAGATTGCCAATAACGCTTGTCTTATTAAAATTTAAATTAGCCTTACTGAGCTCCCAAATAAGACTCTTTCATGATTCTATCTATTGTTAAGTATAATGTATTTTAGATTTTTTAAAATGTCAAATTATATTATTTTCATTTTCTCTTTGGAAATGAATTTTCTCAACTTCTTTCCAATTTTCTCTTTGTCTGTTACAAGTTTTGTATATATTTTTATAAGAGGAGGAAAAATGTATACGGAGAGTGCCTAATCCTAAGTACCAGACAACCAGGGAATGTTCGAAATACGTATTATCCAAGAATTCCAAGTGTCAATGGGCTGGATTAATATAGGCCTCTGATGAAATTTTTATGATGGAATATTGTGTTGTCACTACATTATTCTTCACTCAGTTAAGTAATACTTTTGAAATTTCTTGTTCTAGTCTTTTCTTTCTTACACAATGATCCCGTAGGAATTTGCCCTTTGCTTGCTTTACAGAGAGCTCAGTTTCCCTTGAAGAGTTCCTACTTCTTCTAAGAGTGCCTCGTCTTTTTAGCCTTTATGAACCAAGCAACCTTTACAGAAGGCTACATAATTTCTAACTTTATCTTAACTCTCTGGTCAGGAAACACAAACGTCCCTATCTTTCAGCAGTTTGTAAAACTCTTACTTTATTGTTGAATTAATAACATCGAAATGTCATGTTCCGAACAATTTTTTGACTTGTTCTTTGATTCATTCAAGAGAGTAAAGTTAGATACAGAGTCTTTGTGTTCCAGCTACTATGAATTATTTTTCCTGAGATAGATACCAAAGAGTTTATCACCACACTTTGAGCCTGGTAATTATTTTAAAAAAGGTTAAAAACAATTTGTATAAAAATCCATGCTACCTACTTTTCTCATTTTTCTTTATAATCGTAACTAGAAGTACTTTTTTTTCACGACTTGTAAATTAAACATTAAAATTAAAAGAAAAATCTAAGTTCGTGTCCTCAAAGTGATAAAATGAAAATAATGGCAGCACATAATCATTGATGAAATATGGGCATAGAGTAGCAAAGAACAGGGAACAAAATAGAAATCTAGATAGAGTTTCGAGTAAAGTATATGTTAGAAACTTCTGTTTTAAGAGTGATAAGAAAGTCACAATGAAGTTTTATTATTTTATGCATATGGGGAGAAATGTATGTTTTTGCTTTGTACTCCCTTTAGAATAGAGGTACTTCATCTCCGGATTTCAGTTTTGACAAAAATTGTAGACATGGACATCAATCAATTCTGAGTTCCTGGCCGAGCATGGTGCCTCATGCCTGCAATTCCAGAGCTTTTGGAGGCCAAGTCCAGAAGATAACTTTTGGCCAGGAGTTCAAGACCTACCTAGATAACACAAGTGAGACCCCATTCAGGGTTGCAGTGAACTATGATCATGCTGCTGCACTGCAGCCTGGGTGTTGGTGCAAGACCCTGTCTCTTAAAAGAAAAAAAAAAATCTATGAGTCTCTTCTGTGTCAGGTTGTGCCTTGGAATATGAGATACTAATATTAACAATTACAGATTTTTTCTGGATCATTAAAGGCACTCTGGTTTCTATGAACACTACGGCTTACATAACTACTAGTTCTTGTGCATCAACTCTTGGATCATCTACATTTTTCTTATGATACTGCCTTTAACACATCATTCTGTGAAAAGGCCTTGAAACTTATAGTAAT
This sequence comes from Macaca nemestrina, assembly GCF_043159975.1. Lineage (NCBI taxonomy): Eukaryota > Metazoa > Chordata > Mammalia > Primates > Cercopithecidae > Macaca > Macaca nemestrina. The sequence goes on along the minus strand of NC_092128.1, from coordinate 161,956,098 downwards.
AATTTGAATCAACATCTATTCCAGCTAAAAATCATCATAGAGGCTTGCAAAAGGGTCTGACATTTAAAAAAATGAAATTATCTATTTAATGGTAGAAGAATCATTTAAGAGATGACATTATTGGTACGAAGATGAAAGGAGAAAAAATATTCAAGAGGAGGATTACCTTTTGAATGTGTATTTTCATCATAAATAAAAAAGTAAAAGGTAAATGTAGGGCAGAAAGAAAATTCTACTTTAGTAGGTACACATTATTATCTTCAGCCACTTTTAAAAGATAAAACATAGTTCAAAGCAGCAGACCTCTGTAAAAAGAGAACTGTCACGTTGCTTTAAAAGACTTGAAATGTATTATAACTGAAAGATTTTATAAAATTGTCTTCCCTGTAGTTCTCAGAATGAAGTGGAATAATAAAGTGTCTTAAAGTGATCAGGAAAGGAGATAGAATAATTGCATTCTCAAGGTCTTTCCCAAACCTATAATTTTATGAATACTTCATTAGCTGTAGTCATATTCAATAAAAACTGTCATAAAACAAAATTTATTTCGTGGTCACAGAAGTTACACTTTTACTCACAGTACTTCTCTTTCTGAGAATTTCAGAAAAATACTTCATTACATAGTCATATGTAAAATGTACTGTTTGGTCAAAGTAAAACTAAGTTTGACATTGACCTTCAAATATTTAACTAAGACACAATATTTTTACATGGGTTCTATTTGTTAGAAGATAATAAAGCAGAAACAAGCAGGCAGTATATGTGAATATGATTCGATTTCACTAAAATTCTTATTTATCCAGAAATGGAATTCCTTTAATAGTGCTTGAACATGTCTTTTATAATGCTTTCTAATTAAGTGAAGTGCTTTACGTATGTTTCTATATGTAATTTCATTTAAATGACCTCTAGCCCCGCATTCCAAAGAGCCGTGTACATTAGGAAATACATTAGGAGCCACCATAGCAGGTTGGTTGGGGATTTTTCCTCTTAAAAACAAACAACAAAAGCACCATTTGGTATTATTAATAAAATTTTATTTGTAAAAAGTACAACTGCATAAAAATTAATCCAACACGACTTCTTTAAAATGATCCTTGTAATTTCCAATGCAAACTAAATATGCAAATGTATAACTACACTTGCACCTATGGAAAGTGTAAACTTCTTTTTTTTTTTTTTTACAGTTTTATTATTATTATTATTATTATACTTTAAGTTGTAGGGTACATGTGCATAACGTGCAGGTTTGTTACATATGTATACTTGTGCCATGTTGGTGTGCTGCACCCATCAACTTGTCATTTACATCAGGTATAACTCCCAATGCAATCCCTCCCCCCTCCCCCCTCCCCATGACAGGCCCCTGTGTGAGATGTTCCCCTTCCTGAGTCCAAGTGATCTCATTGTTCAGTTCCCACCTATGAGGGAGAACATGTGGTGTTTGGTTTTCTGTTCTTGTGATAGAATAGAAGCTTTAATATTGAATTTTGCGTAAGAGTAAGACTATCTTCATATTATATAGCACCGTATTACTTCCCAGAAAACCACTATATGTGATTTATGGAACTCTGAGCATAAGTATACATACTGTTCTAAATTATTACTAAAATTATTAACAGATGATGCCTTATTTACATGCAAAATTTCCAAATCGGTGGCTACACTTTCTATTATGTAATGTTTTGAAGAAATTGCAGCAGTTTTTTTTATAGTGAAGGCTTAATCCTGTCTAGCAAACTGATAAAGATATAATCATCTTCATTAATTTGAAACATTATAAATATGTAATGAGATAAGTGAAATGGCTTTAAATAATTAGAGGAAAACCTCAAACTGTTCCATTTCCTGGTCAATCAATAAGAAATGATCCTGAACAAGAGTCAGATGACCTCTGAAAATTTTATCCTTTTAGTAATTATGCCAATGTTAATAAAGTTAGACAATCTCCACTCAATTTGACCTTATAATAGAATTATAATTGAATATTAAATTAAAAGATGCAATTAAGATTTAAACAAAATGCTTTCATATTTTGGAGCTGAAATATCTTTTAAATCTAAATTCTTTTAGAATTCAGATCTCTTAGTCACCTAATTAAAAGCAATAGTAAAGATTAAAATACAATAAACAAAGAGAAAGACGGGGCTGTTAAGAAGCAAGGAATGATTTGTAAAGAAAATAAAATTTTTAACCTATAAAATGTGTATTTTAAAGATATAAATACAGTAATTCTACTTTTGTGTTGTGATAGAAGGATTCATTATTTTATCAATGTTCAGACATTTTTATTTACATATGATATTTTTTAGAAAGAATCGTCCATCTTGTCAAGAACAGAATTAATTAATAGGTTCTTTTTATACTGCATCATGTAAAAGCTTTGTAGTTAAAACATGTTCCTAACACAATAATCCAGGCACAGAAAAATAAACTTTACATGTTCTTACTTATTTGTGGGAGCTAAACATTAAAAAAATTAAATTCATGGTGATAGAATGATGGTTACCAGAAGCTTGAAAGGGTAGTTGATGAGGGGATGTGGGGTATTGGCTAAGGTTAATGGGTACAAAAAAATTAGAAATAATGAATAAGATCTAGTATTTGATAGGAAAACTGGGTGACTATAGTCAGTAACAATTTAATTGTACATCTTAAAATAACCAAAAGCATATAATTGGATTCTTTGTAACACAAAGGATAAATGCTAAAGTTATGGATACCACATTGACCCTGATGTGAGTATGATACATAGCATGGCTGTATCAAAATATCTCATGTACCACATAAATATATGCACCTGCTATGTACCCACAAAAATAATTAAAAATTTTAAAATAAAAATTAAATTTCAACTAATAGTATAGGTAAGAAATAATATAAAATGGAACATACTATATTCTTGTATATTTTAAAATATAATTTAAGGGATAACCAAATAGTAGTATTATTGGACACCAGTGCTTTGTATTTGACACCTTTTTTGAATAAGTTCACACATCAAACAGAAATGAATACCTACTCCCAACGTACCTATCACATTTTATGTGAGAGGAAAATTAAATGGTCCTTTCATAATCGTGTTCTTTAGGCAAGACTGGACATTGCTTCTCTCCCTTAGTACCATGACCTTCTTTAAGTTTTGAAATTAATCACATTGAAGATATTTAAATACATCTTCTCCTTTTCGTTTTGGGCTTTTGTCTATTTTTCTATAGAAATGTTATGACATAGCAAACTTATTCTTATGACATATTAAAAAACATATCTTAGGTTCAATCCCTTCTGTGTTTTAGATTTTTGAAAATATATTGTTGAGAAGCAAAGAGCCCAATCCTTGATGTGCTATATACTCCACTAGTGAAATGTTTTCAAGCCCACTTGTTTTTAAGTGAAAGAAGGATGCAGGTAGCATTACCTAGGAGGATTCTGCATTAGCTACACATGGGCTGGCATACGTCAAAAAGTCATTTTAGAACACATTGCCAAATAACTAACTTTCAAATCTACTGAGAATGTTTTTCCTCTTTCCCTTGGGATACTGGTACACACGATGTTAATTTGGTGTGAATGAGACATAAATAGAAACAAATTGTGAGATGCTTCCTATATTGATACATGGTTACTCAAAGAGAAAGCTATGACCATTAATATGAATGACATAAGAAAGCATTATGATTGGCCGGGCGCGGTGGCTCAAGCCTGTAATCCCAGCACTTTGGGAGGCCGAGACGGGCGGATCACGAGGTCAGGAGATCGAGACCATCCTGGCTAACACGGTGAAACCCTGTCTCTACTAAAAAATACAAAAAACTAGCCGGGCGAGGTGGCGGGCGCCTGTAGTCCCAGCTACACAGGAGGCTGAGGCAGGAGAATGGCATAAACCCGGGAGGCGGAGCTTGCAGTGAGCTGAGATGGGGCCACTGCACTCCAGCCTGGGCGGCAGAGCGAGACTCCGTCTCAAAAAAAAAAAAAAAAGAAAGCATTATGATTGTTACAGGTGGGATTAATAATTTAAAGACTAAAGTCACCATATTTAACCATTATATTTTAGTCCATATAAAATAAAGGTGAATTGTTGGATTTATTACAAAATGTAGCTTTGTTAAAACCAATTAAGGCTGGGCGTGGTGGCTCAAGCCTGTAATCCCAGCACTTTGGGAGGCCGGGGCGGGCGGATCATGAGGTCAGGAGATCGAGACCATCCTGGCTAACACGGTGAAGCCCCATCTCTACTAAAAATACAAAAAAAACTAGCCGGGCGCGGTGGTGGCGCCTGTAGTCCCAGCTACTCGGGAGGCTGAGGCAAGAGAATGGCGTGAACCCGGGAGGCGGAGCTTGCAGTGAGCCGTGATTGCGTCACTCCAGCCTGGGCGACAGAGTGAGACTCTGTCTCAAAAAAAAAAAACAAAAACAAAAAAAAAACAACCAATTAAACAAGAACTGAATTAAGGGAATTTTTAAAGAACAATTTTCTGTTTTGAATTTATAAACTCAAGGTAAACGATATTATTATATAGCATATATGCATCCTAATAGAGTTTGTTTTTTATTTTTGAGAAATACAAACCGGATATTTATAAAAATACTGTGACAATATATTAGGTGGCGCTTATAATGTAAAAATAATTTTGCTGCTGCTTTTTTTCTCCTAAATTAGAAGCTTAGTTTTTTTGTTTGTTTTGCTTTTGATACTTGGACGTTAGAAAACATGTGAGTTCTGGTTGGCATTTTTGGTGAACTTTTCCATTTTGAGTTCATTTTTATGCTGCTTTCTAATTTCTGAAAATACTTCCCACATGACATATTGCACACATTCGGTATCCAGCTCATCCGTAGATCAATGTACACTTTTCTTGGCTGAGAATCATTTTCTGTTTTGCAGATAATTTTAAAGCTTGCCATTTTGAGAAAAAGGGAGTGAAGGTCAAGTGTATTAACTATCATTTTTAAAAAACCATACTAACAAACTTGCTTGCCAGATAATGTCACCCTCAAATAGGCCTTGCAGCAGAGTGACTTCTGTTCCTTGAGGGCTTCAGGCTCCTACATAAATTCAGAGCCATGTTCACTTACAAAGAATTGATTTCCAGCTGAGTGGGCAGAATCAATGGATCAACTGTTACAGATTTTACTACTTGTACCCTTGGCCAGAGCCTGTGATTTGTGTTTACAATCCGTAAGAGTTTTCAGGCCCTTCAGATCTGCCTGTACCTAAAAATTATTTATAGTAAAGCGACACTTTTAAAGCTATACCTCTGCCATTAACATCACAGCCTATTTATCTGGGTATTTCAATTCACTTTAAGTAATTATGAAAATATTATAAATATCTTAATATTTGTCTATTCACAGAACTGATAATTTGAATCATTTCTAACCTTTAGCCAAAGAAAATATATATGTGTGTACCTATGTATCTATGTATATATGTGTGTATATATATAATGTATATTGTTAGTGAAGAATCTAAAGGAACATGGTTTTTCTTAACTTTATCTGAAAAAAGAAAATGCATGAAACACTGATATATAATTTTTTAACATTTTTATTGAAAAAGATTGAGAACTGAATAAACAGTGAAATGTGGTCTTAACAAGGTTGAGGAAAGGCAGTTTTTAGACAGAAAGTTGTTTTCCCTTCAAATAAAATATTATGGTCTTAGATCTTTTTTGCTTTCAGGGAAATGTTGATAAAGTACAAAATGTATGTTAATGAATATAAAAACCAGTAGTATACAATGAATAAGATATGGAAAATTAAATATCCCTTTTAAGGAGATAACTTAAATACATTATAGTATATTTATGTAATTAAAAGTTTAAATGATTAAGACAAAAGTATTAAAATGTTAAATGAAAGTGGTGTCTGTGTATGGACCAGACAGAATCCTTTAGAGATAGGTAAAATATTAGCAGGCAAAAGAATGTATAAAATGATTGCTTTTAGCTTCTTTGTTATCCTAAAATATAAGCACATAAATTAATTCTGGTGGATCATATTTCTAAAATTTGCTATTTCTTAAGGATTGGGTTGGGTGGTGGTCTGGGTCGGGTACGCAATTGAACATTTACTTTCTCTTTCACAATGTCTTGTATCATCTGACATTTTACATCTACAACGTGTGTTAGGGTTCTCCAAAGGGGCAGAACTAATAGGCTATATGTAGACATAAAAGGGAGTTTATGAGGGAGAATTGGCTCATTCAATCACAAGTCCCATGATAGGCCGTCTGCAAGCTGAGGAGGTAGGAAACCAGTAGGGACTCGGTCCAAGTCCCAAAGCATTAAAAGTACAAAACCCAACAGTGCAGTCTTCAGTCTGTGGCTGAAGGCCCAAAAGTCCCTGGCAAATCACTGGTGTATGTCCAAGAGTCCAAAGGCCGAAGAACCTGGAGTCTGATGTTCAAGGGCAGGAAGCATCCAGCACAAGAGAAAGATGAAAGCTGGAAGACTCAGCAAGCCAGCCTCTTCCAACTTCTTCCCTCTGCTTTCTCTAGCCTCGCTGGCAGCTGATGAGATAATGCCCACCCACATTGTGAGTGGTTCTTCCACTCCCAATCCACTGACTCAAATGTTAATCTCTTCTGACAATGCCCTCACAGACACACCCAGAAACAATACTTTGCATCCAATCAAGTTGATACTTAATATTAACCATCACACAACCAGAAAATGAGATCAAGATTTTCCACTTTAAAAGTGAAATAAAAATTCTTAATTGTGATTGCTTAAATGCATGTGCCTGTGTTTATATGAACAGCCAAATAATAGTACAAAAATGTATTTGTTTAGCATATATATATATAAATTATTATGAGGCTTAATGTCTATTTTTTACTTTAAGAAAATGGATGGGGGCTTTTGCTCAGTTGTTAATAGAATGTATTTTTGTTCTTTTTCTGAAGAATTTTGTTCTGTTCTGTTTAGTTTTTGTTTGGGGCGGTTACTCTTAGAACTAATTACATATTTATCATTGCTAGACTTAATCAAGTAAATATTGTGTCCCAACTCATGCAGGTATGTTCCAATTCATGGCATAAATTATGTTTACCAGACAAGCTTGTCTCTACCTTACTTCCTTTTGTTTTTATTCCTTACCCTCATCTCTACCTTATGTGTCATTAATTTCAGTAAATAAACTTTAAAAAATTGTTAAAACAGTTTTAGATTTACTGAAATACAGCAAGATTGCGTATAGAAAATTTCCATACACTCCATACCCATTTTCTCCTATTATTAATGTCTTACAAATAGTATGGCACATGTGTCAAGATCATTGAGCCAAAATTGGTACATTATTATGTAGTCTGTAGGTTTTTTTCAGATTTCTTTAGTTTTTATCTAATGTCTCTTTTTCTCTTGCAGGATTACATACAGAGTATTACACTATATTGAGTCATCATATGTTCCTAGGCTCCTCTTGACTATGATTGTTTATCAGAGTTTTCTTGTGTATCAGGATATTGACAGTTTGAGAGTATTGGTCAGACATTTTATAGAATGCCTCCCAGTTAGAATCTGTCTGATTATTTTCTCATGATTAGACTGAGGTTTCTCATGATTAGACTGAGGTTCTTGGGAGGAAAACCACAGAAACAAAGAAGTACCACTTGTATTACATCATATTAGAGAATACACTATCATACCACCAGCATTCTATTAGTCTTGGACAACTGGTTGAAGTAGAGTTTATCAGGTTCCTCTACTGTAGTTTTTCTGGCCCCCAGCCCCATTGCATCCTATAGTATTTGGAAGGAATTCACTTGTGTGTCATCCACTCTTAAGGAATGGGGGGTTATAGGCCACATCCTTGATGGGGGAATATCTATATAATTTGTTTGGAATTCTTTTTTTTAAATGGGAGATTTGTATTTTTGTATCATTATTTAGTGAATTATTTATTTATAATGGTATTTATATCAGCACGGACTTGTGAATATTTATTCCATGTTTTGGTTTACATTCTAATACTTACATTTTTAGGAAGTGTAAATACATTATGAGATATTACTGTAAGTGCAGGAATGGGAATCTCTTGAGTTGGGTCCATTAGGAGACACTCAGTGTTTGTTTAACCAAGGAATATATGTATAATCATTAGAGTTCACATGCTATAGGGGTTAATGACAAAAAAAAAAAAAAGGTAACATCAATCTGACCTCAGACAACTTTATTTTAGACAAGGCAACTTACCTAGAGCAGAAGCTATTGGAGCTATAAACTGGTAGGAAAACTTAATGGTAATTTTGATGAATTGCTGGAGGCTGAGTATGGATTGTCAGGAACACAAGAAACTCCTGGGTCCTCACAGTCTTGAGGTGGTACCATAAACAAAACAAAAGGACAAGTCAGAGACTGAGAAAAATATTTGAAAACCATATATCTGATAAAGGTTTTGTATCCAAAAGTATACAAAGAACTGCTAAAACTCAACAATAAGAAAACAAATAACACAATCAAAAAATGGGCAAAGGTTCTGAAATGACACCTCACCAAATAAGACACACAGATGGAAAATAAGCATATGAAAAGCAGCTCATTATCATTTGGCATCACAAAAATTGCAAATTAAAACAGAAATGAGATATCACTAGAAACCTACTAGATGGGTGAAAATAATAATAATAAAAACAATGACAACAATAAAATAAAAGGCTGAACATAGCAAACACTGGAAAGGGTACAGAGCAAAAACAACACTCATTGCATTTGGGAATAAAGAATGGTATAGCCATTTTAGAAGACAATTTTGCTGTGTTTTATACAGCTTTGAAACATAGCTTCTTAATATGACCCAGCAATTGTATATCTAGGTGTTCAACGAACTGAATTGAAAACATGTTCACAGGCCGGGCATGGTGGCTCACATCTGTAATCCCAGTACTTTGGGAGGTCGAGGTAGGTGGATCACCTGAGGTGGGGAGTTCAAGACCAGCTTGACCAACATGAAGAAATCCCGTCTCTACTAAAAATATAAATTAGTCAGGTATGGTGGTGCAAGCCTGTAATCCCAGCTACTCGGGAGGCTGAGGCAACAGAATCACTTGAACCCAGGAAGTAGAGGTTGCAGTGAGCCAAGTTCGCACCATTGCACTCCAGCCTGAGCAACAAGAGCGAAATTCCATCTTAGAATAAATAAATAAATAAAACATGCTCACAAAACACTTATGCATGAATGTTTCTAGCCCTTTAGTCTCACCAAAAACTGGAAAAAAGAAAGATACCCTTCTAGAGGTGAATGACTAAACACACTTGGTATATCTATATGTAGGATATTATTCAGTGATAAAAATAAACGAGATATCAAGCTATAAAAACAGAATGAATCTTAAATGCATATTGCTAAGTGAAAGAAGACAATCTGAAGAAGCTATATACTTTATGATTCCAATGATAGGATATTCTGAAAAAGGGAACATTATAGACAATAAAGAAATCAGTGGTTGCCAAGGCTTTGGGAGGCAGAAAAGGAGAGTTGAATAGGTAAAGCACAGAGGAATTTTTAGGAAAGTGAAACTATTCTGTAAATAATGTAATAGTGGAAACATGATGCTATTCGTTTGTCAAAATTCATAAACCTTTACAGGGAAAATAATAAACCTGATGTTCAAACATTTTAAGAAATCCTTCAAGAGTTCAGAAGATGGGAGGAGAGAATGCAAAACATGTAAAAAAAAAAACCTAGCTATATTACAAATCTATAAAACAATTTTATCGATCATTGAAAATGAGTAAAATTTTGAAGATTAAAATTTTACGTAAGCACTGTATTCACATTGATAATGTTGTTTCCTATGGACATACTGTTTAACAATTCTGATACCACTAGACATCAGTTAAATGAATGACCGGTGATGGCAGCCATATTTCTCACAGCTGGAGAGGAAGCTACAAATAAACAAGGGGACAAGGCTAGAAAGATCCTTGTAGCAATGGATCAGAATTGGATGCATTGCTATTCACTCATGTTTACCTTAATACGGATACAGATGGTTACATATAGACACATTTGTAGATATTGTATATACATGGGTTAATATACACACATATATTTATCTGATGTCTGCTCAGTAGGACTGTAAGCAATGGCACCACAACAGCAATGAGCACACGTAGTGCCACAGATCTTGGTATTTAATACCACTCTCTAACAAAGAAACCAGGTTCATGAAGAGATGGCAGACTCAGGAACAAGGAAGGCACAAAGTAACCCAGAGCATCTTGTAGAAAGCAAAAGTAGTGTTTTCACACACACACAGACACACACACAGAAAGAAAGAGAGACAGAGAGAGAGAGATTTTTTTAAGGAAATAAATGGTAAAGGGTCAGAACCATGATAGCTATTCTGAGAGTGAAACCAAAGGAACTGATAGGGAAACAGTACGGAGAAAGACTCTATCAGCTTTTGACTTATTTAAATGTGAAGACTAGGAGGAAGAGAAGTACCCTAAAAGTGCTATTCTCCATTTAAGACTTCTGTGATATCATCCTGAAAAGCATGTCATAGCCTCCTAGTATTACAACACCAATGTTTCCCTTTAATTTTTCTAAACACAGACCTTTCTTTCTGTAGGTAGTACTTGTAACCTCTCCTTCTTCATTGACAGCTTCTACTTTGTCTTTATTAAACCCTCTCAAACTCTGACACCACTCCAGTATGCCTCGTTATAGTTAATGAAACCTTTACCCTAGGAGGGCATGGAATGAGAGTGAGAAGTGTGGCGAGGAAGAACACATTAGAGGGCTAAAGGAAGTCCAGTGTGGCTAAATTGAGAAGGTCAAATAAAGATTGGCTCTGGAAGCAGTTGGATAACTAGACAAGAAATTGAATACCTGTCTGAATGTGAATTGTATTTACAGTGACAAGAAAAAATAGAGGAGCCACTAAGTGTAGTTGTTGCGAGGATAGATTAGTTCAATTATAGATCTGTTCATCTGAGATGCCTGTGAGAAATCGAAAAGAACTGATATAGGAAGAAGTTGGATATTCAGGTTTTCAGTTCAGGAAACAAACAAGATCTAGGTTTAAATGGTGTATTTCAGAGTCATCATTCCCTAGGTATATAATTGAGGCCAAAGTTTAGGTACTTCTCTTATACTCCCTCAAATCCTTCCATGATCTCCGTTGCTCCATTAAGCACATAATATAGTAATTGACTCTTTTTCTTTTTTCATTAAACTCTATGAGTCTTAAGGATACCTTTAACAAATTCTTTGAGGGCAGGATTTGGTCTTATTCATCTTTATCTCTCCAGCACATTGTGCAATATTTATTTAATAAATAAATTCATCCTTTCACGTAAACTGCCTAAGTAGAAATTCTGTATGTTAAGTCAGCCATAATTAAGGTGAATAGGTATTATAATCCACACATTATGAAACATAAAGTAACTTCTGAATATTTACATGATTTACTCACTATGACATAGTAAGAAGTTACAGAGTTGAGAGTAGTAATCATCTTTTTACTTTTACCTTTTCTCTTGGCTATACATATTTCTTAATTATACTACGGAGAGTTTAATTTTCAACACTTTAGATATGCATGATTCCTAGCAGAGGACGGCTTCATCGGGCCCTTTAGTTTATTATTAATACCGAATGCTACAAAATATATATAACATTGCAAATGAATTGTCTCTTACAATGTGTCTAGAGTAAGCTGCACTAAGGATATACAAGCTTCAAATTTATTTTAAAGTGTGGAAGCTGCATAGCCAATATCCACTTGGGAATGAATGAATCCCAGTCTAAAAGTCCTTATTTCCAAGACACACATAATTACAATCTCTTACCAAATACCATGTTGGTGTTTAACAATTTTATTTGTAGACCAAATAAAGAAGTCAAACTAATCAAGCTTTTTAGGGCATTATAGTTTAAGTATGGTTTTCCTAAATATGTTCCATGGAACCATTCATTCTTGTATAAAACGTGAATGAGATGAATGTGGCCAGAAGAGACAAAGGTCGTAACACCCTGGGTGGTTGTCTTGCTGGTCCTGTTTATATCCTGATGTATTAAAAACTTATCGGTAATAAAAAGTATTAAAAAGACCTGACAATTTTCTAGGCAATTTTCAATTTAGAAAATGTCTACAATATGCTGATGATAGTTTCTCTGTAGGAATATTTTAAGCATTTTGGAGGAGAATTAATTTTTATAGAGATGCAGGTAACCATTGCTTAGCACATAATTGCTGAGGTGTGGTTAATCACCAGTTGTTTTATACAAACAAAATAATTTGGAATGTTTTTCTGTAATTCTATTTTTTAAATAATTATTCTTATTTCCTTCCTAATGTGATAAACTTCATCAGCACTTTTCACAGCATCACAGCTGTTTTGCCTATGGTAAGTTATAACCAATGGATGAAGTGTTCAAAGTTATTATTTGAATTTTTATCATCATTTTGGTATGGTTCCATGATTTTATTTTTTTCAGTATGATTACCTTTTCAGCAAACAGGAATAATATTGAAGCAATCCTATAAAAGTTCACCTAAATTTTGGAGACTGGGTCTTATTTTTGATCACTCAAGACTCAACTAGAAGTGATTTTAATATATAACCCAATGGTAGGGTCAATGAAGCTTTGATGGCTTTGTAGTTCATTCTTGCATATAAAGTAGGACTCAATGGTAAACTGTGTAAATTGCACGTTTTAAGAATTTATATATAGTACTTGAAATCTGTTTCCTTCTTCCTACCTTACTAACACCTCTACATCTTAACTCCTTGCTTATTCTTTACTCTATTTTTTGTCCGTCTTCTTTCTTCCTCCTAAATACCTAGGTTGCCCTGTCCTACCTGAATATTTACTTACGTAGCTACCTCCTAATAATACCAGTAACAGATTAAACATCTGTATTTTGGGGTCCCATTATGTATTACTGAAGATGGACAAGAAATTAATAGAATTTAAGTGTCAGGAACCATATTAAGTATCAATTCACACCGATGTGACAAAGAAAGCATGAATTTATGTTCCAGTTTGCAATCATTTCCTATATGACTGCCAGCAAATTATTTAACATATCTGCCTTTCCTTTTTCTGACCTGTATGTGGTGGTCATTAGACAACTTATTGGCTATTGGTTAAAAAAGAGCATCATAATATGATGCCCAGGAAATATTTGTAATAAGAATATGTTCCTATAATTATGATTTTGTCATTATTGTTTCATTCCTTTTAACCATGATTTTATCTCTTATGTTTCTGTAGTTAAGGTACAAATATCTCGGAGAAGTTATCAATTCTTAAACATTTGTCTTTAGCCTTAGTGATGAAGCACAAATTCACAGGGAGAGTTTAAGGAAAAGGAGCGCAGAATAAGGAAGATGTGACTTATGTTTGAGAAATACGGTTCATACATATTTTTATGTCATCTAATTATGGGAAATATTGAAGCACACTGTTTAATATTATATATTTATTTTTACTTCAATATGAGTATTTGAGCTTAAAAAGAGCAGGAGATTACTGGTGTACTTTATAAGCTTATTTTAGCAAAATGTTTATATCACTTAACTGGAATACATTAAAAATATGTATTTAATACTTCATCAAAAGGAGGAAAGGATTTTCTTATGAAAATATTTCTTCCAGGTGATTTGTTTGTCAGGAATGCTAAATGATACATGCAAATCATCTTCAACATGCGGTTATTTTTTCCCTTCTGATTAAGCAAACCTTATATTGTTCTGCCCAGAATTATTTTAAAACAAATGTCCAATTAATCATTTAATACAATAATAGTTTACATGTATTGCGATTTTGAATGGTAGGCTCATGCATCTGCTCAGTAGGAGGGCTGGGTTTTGAGCAAAAGTGTGCTTTACTTCAGAGTTCATATAAGCTATAATGCCTCTAAACTATACTATTTCTGAGAAATTAATTTTCTCTGATTTTTTTTTTAGTTTTTGTTCAGAACCATACTCTTAGAGACATGAAAAAGAAATATAAGAAATAAGCAGATATACAAAAAGGCCAGATGCAGAAAAAGTTAATATTGGACAGCAAACTAAGCAAAAGGTGATACTGAAAAAAAATATCTAAAACTGATTTATGTAGAACCTACCTGCTCAAACATATGCGGTGTGTGTTTCTGTGTGTGCAAGTATTCTGGAAATGCACTTGAAAAGCACTATAAAATATACAATCATTTTTGTTTCTTTTCCTGAATGTAACTGAACAAAAGGTTCAACATTGACATTCCATTTGGATTATAAGGGGAAGGGCATTTCAAAGACAAAAGCCCATCAGAGAATACAAATTGCTTCTAAGTTCAAATGTAATAACCATTTGCAAGAACAGTTTAGGGGATATCAACTGCCACTGAGATTGCATTCACTTAAGGAGGACATCAAAAGAAACCAGAGATCTCACCACATCATGATTTATGGATTTGGCTTGAACACTTGTAATTACTCCCTTAGCATGAGAGGATGAGTACAGATGCATGAGCTCCACCAAGCTCAAATTCCTGAGAAAACAGGGCACTCGATTCTTTTTTGCTGATGGATTCTCAAGGGTATTATAGTAGTAAATAAGTCAAAATATTATTTCATGGCTCACACTGTAATGGACAAAACTGTGTCAAGATGGCTACTGTTTGTTTGTTTGTTTATACCGGATATTAACCTTCTAAATTCCCTCTGGTAAAATTTTTGGGAAAAAATGTGCTAATGAAATAAATGTTTCTACTGAGAATTTTTACCTAAATGAAAGAATTGATTATGTCTAAGTAAAGTTAATTAATGTTAACAATTATAGAGATGTGAAAAATTTCATAAGACTATAGAATATTTCCACTTTGAGTAAAAAGAGTACTCATTTTTTCTACCTATAATGTCTAAAAATGCAAAAATTAACAAATGCTTCTCATCTTATTTACATGCAAATGTCACATCAATTTCATTTAGATTTTCTGTCCAGTTAAAATAACTAGTTAAATTTAGAGGTTGTAGAAATTAGTTTAATGCACAAAGTTCTAGAAAGCTACAATCTACTGATGTTTTATTTCTACCACTATAACAAATTTATTTATGGCCAATTCCTGCTTTAATACAATAAGGCATGAGGGGAACATAGAGAAATTCACATGGTAAATTATGTTTTATCCAATGAGTAAATTTACTTAAAACTTAATCTTATTATTCATTATTTATCAATCATTTATTTGTTAATGTACACAAGCAATGTCAGGGCTCAGAACACAATACCGCAAAGTATGGCACTTTGACGTGCTGAGCACGTTGAACTGAAAGAGACTGCAAGAACCTCAGAAGCAAGGTCTTTTTGACCTTCTCTCATCTTCATGTTTGTCATCCCTATGTCTCCCCAAAATCATGTCATAGAAAGTAGAATTCCTCTTCCCCAAGATAGGTGTATTAGTCCATTTTCACAGGGCTACAAAGAATACCCCAGACTGGGTAATTTATGAAGAAAAGAGGTGTAATTGACTCACAGTTCAGCGTGGCTGATGAGACCTCAGGAAACTTACACTATGGCTGAAGGTGAAGGGGAAGCAGGCACCTACTTCACAAGGTGGAGGAGAGAAGAGAAGTGCGAGCACAGGACAACCTGCCAGTTTTAAAACCTTTAGACCTCGTGAATCTCACTCACTATTACGATAACGACTTGGGGAAACCACCCCATAATCCAATCACTTTTCTCCCTCTACACAAGGGGATTACAG
This sequence comes from Macaca nemestrina, assembly GCF_043159975.1. Classification (NCBI taxonomy): domain Eukaryota; kingdom Metazoa; phylum Chordata; class Mammalia; order Primates; family Cercopithecidae; genus Macaca; species Macaca nemestrina. The sequence goes on along the minus strand of NC_092128.1, from coordinate 161,940,395 downwards.
GTCTCCCTTTCTTGACACAGGAGAATTACAATTTCAACTGACATTTGGTTGGGGCACAGAGCCAGACCGTATCAACAGGTCATAGAAACTAGAACCGTTCTCCCTAAAATCAAGCCATAAGACCAAGAAAGACCACACTCTCTTTTCTCTCTCTTGAATACCCTAATTCCAGAGGAGTCCTACCCCATACTCAGGAGGAAGGAATGCTACATAAAGAGTCCAAAAAGAATCTGAACAGACCGGAAATGCTGGAGTTCCCCCGTCAGTCTCCTGCCATTAGATCATACCCTTTTGTCCAATCATATTTCCACATTGCTCTTCATTCTCCATCAAACCTAAGCATAAAAATATTTTAGAGGTTTTTTCCTGCATCTTTGGGTCTTCATTTCTTTTTTTTTTTTTTTTTTTAATATTTCCAAGAACATAATGCCTAATTTTTATATGGTGATATAGTTAAAAATAAATTGTATTAGGTCAAATTTACACTTTATAAACAATTACCATCCTCATATTTATTTTCCATTCTTGTGTATATTGTCAGCACCCTGAATTGAGACAGTGATTTTTTTATCTCTAAACATATCAGATGTTTCTTTGACTGACTGACCATTTTATATTTTAAAATAACTTCAGAAGTTTAGTTTTAAAAGTTGGTAAGTTAAAGTTAAAATAGTAAAGATTCATTGAAAACATGATATTTTACTAGATTAATGGCACGTGTTTGTAAAGTGTCTGTTTTTTTTTTCTGCATGCTAATACAGCATTTTTATTTAAAAAAAGTTGCACTTGTAATAATTTCTTTTTTATTTATTTATTTTTTTAATTTATTATTATTATACTTTAAGTTGTAGGGTACATGTGCATAACGTGCAGGTTTGTTACATATGTATACTTGTGCCATGTTGCTGTGCTGCACCCATCAACTCGTCATTTACATCAGGTATAACTCCCAATGCAACCCCTCCCCCCTCCCCCCTCCCCATGATAGGCCCCGGTGTGTGATGTTCCCCTTCCTGAGTCCGAGTGATCTCATTGTTCAGTGCCCACCTATGAGTGAGAACATGCGGTGTTTGGTTTTCTGTTCTTGTGATAGTTTGCTAAGAATGATGGATTCCAGCTGCATCCAAGTCCCTACAAAGGACTCAAACTCATCCTTTTTTATGGCTGCATAGTATTCCATGGTGTATATATGCCACATTTTCTTAATCCAGTAGGTCACTGATGGACATTTGGGTTGATTCCAAGTCTTTGCTATTGTGAATAGTGCTGCAATAAACATACGTGTGCATGTGTCTTTATAGCAGCATAATTTATAATCCTTTGGGTATATACCCAGTAATGGGATGGCTGGGTCATATGGTACATCTAGTTCTAGATCCTTGAGGAATTGCCATACTGTTTTCCATAATGGTTGAACTAGTTTACAATCCCACCAACAGTGTAAAAGTGTTCCTATTTCTCCACATCCTCTCCAGCACCTGTTGTTTCCTGACTTTTTAATGATTGCCATTCTAACTGGTGTGAGATGGTATCTCATTGTGGTTTTGATATGCATTTCTCTGATGGCCAGTGATGATGAGCATTTTTTCATGTGTCTGTTGGCTGCATGAATGTCTTCTTTTGAGAAATGTCTGTTCATATCCTTTGCCCACTTTTTGATGGGGTTGTTTGTTTTTTTCTTGTAAATTTGTTTGAGTTCTTTGTAGGTTCTGGATATTAGCCCTTTGTCAGATGAGTAGATTGCAAAAATTTTCTCCCATTCTGTAGGTTGTCTGTTCACTCTGATGGTAGTTTCTTTTGCTGTGCAGAAGCTCTTTAGTTTAATGAGATCCCATTTGTCAATTTTGGCTTTTGCTGCTGTTGCTTTTGGCATTTTAGACATGAAGTCTTTGCCCATGCCTATATCCTGAATGGTACTACCTAGGTTTTCCTCTAGGATTTTTATGGTATTAGGTCTAAGATTTAAGTCTCTAATCCATCTTGAATTAATTTTCATATAAGGAGTAAGGAAAGGATCCAGTTTCAGCTTTCTACTTATGGCTAGCCAATTTTCCCAGCACCATTTATTAAATAGGGAATCCTTTCCCCATTTCTTGTTTCTCTCAGGTTTGTCAAAGATCAAATGGCTGTAGATGTGTGGTATTATTTCTGAGGACTCTGTTCTGTTCCATTGGTCTATATCTCTGTTTTGGTACCAGTACCATGCTGTTTTGGTTACTGTAGCCTTGTAGTATAGTTTGAAGTCAGGTAGTGTGATGCCTCCAGCTTTGTTCTTTTGACTTAGGATTGTCTTGGAGATGCGGGCTCTTTTTTGGTTCCATATGAACTTTAAAGCAGTTTTTTCCAATTCTGTGAAGAAACTCATTGGTAGCTTGATGGGGATGGCATTGAATCTATAAATTACCTTGGGCAGTATGGCCATTTTCACGATATTGATTCTTCCTATCCATGAGCATGGTATGTTCTTCCATTTGTTTATGTCCTCTTTTATTTCACTGAGCAGTGGTTTGTAGTTGTCCTTGAAGAGGTCCTTTACATCCCTTGTAAGTTGGATTCCTAGGTATTTGATTCTCTTTGAAGCAATTGTGAATGGAAGTTCATTCCTGATTTGGCTCTCTGTTTGTCTGTTACTGGTGTATAAGAATGCTTGTGATTTTTGCACATTAATTTTGTATCCTGAGACTTTGCTGAAGTTGCTTATCAGCTTAAGGAGATTTTGGGCTGAGATGATGGGGTTTTCTAAATATACAATCATGTCATCTGCAAAGAGGGACAATTTGACTTCTTCTTTTCCTAACTGAATACCCTTGATTTCTTTCTCTTGCCTGATTGCCCTAGCCAGAACTTCCAACACTATGTTGAATAGGAGTGGTGAGAGAGGGCATCCCTGTCTTGTGCCAGTTTTCCAGTTTTTGCCCATTCAGTATGATATTGGCTGTGGGTTTGTCATAAATAACTCTTATTATTTTGAGGTACGTTCCATCAATACCGAATTTATTGAGCGTTTTTAGCATGAAGGGCTGTTGAATTTTGTCAAAAGCCTTTTCTGCATCTATTGAGATAATCATGTGGTTCTTGTCTTTGGTTCTGTTTATATGCTGGATTATGTTTATTGATTTGCGAATATTGAACCAGCCTTGCATCCCAGGGATGAAGCCCACTTGATCATGGTGGATAAGCTTTTTGATGTGTTGCTGAATCCGGTTTGCCAGTATTTTATTGAGGATTTTTGCATCGATGTTCATCAGGGATATTGGTCTAAAATTCTCTTTTTTTGTTGTGTCTCTGCCAGGCTTTGGTAGCAGGTTGATGTTGGCCTCATAAAATGAGTTAGGGAGGATTCCCTCTTTTTCTATTGATTGGAATAGTTTCAGAAGGAATGGTACCAACTCCTCCTTGTACCTCTGGTAGAATTCAGCTGTGAATCCATCTGGTCCTGGACTTTTTTTGGTTGGTAGGCTATTAATTGTTGCCTCAATTTCAGAGCCTGCTATTGGTCTATTCAGGGATTCAACTTCTTCCTGGTTTAGTCTTGGAAGAGTGTAATTGTCCAGGAAATTATCCATTTCTTCTATGTTTTCCAGTTTATTTGCATAGAGGTGTTTATAGTATTCTCTGATGGTAGTTTGTATTTCTGTGGGGTCGGTGGTGATATCCCCTTTATCATTTTTTATTGCGTTGATTTGATTCTTCTCTCTTTTCTTCTTTATTAGTCTGGCTAGTGGTCTGTCAATTTTGTTGATCTTTTCAAAAAATCAACTCCTGGATTCATTGATTTTTTGGAGGGTTTTTTGTGTCTCTATCTCCTTCAGTTCTGCTCTGATCTTAGTTATTTCTTGCCTTCTGCTAGCTTTCGAATGTGTTTGCTCTTGCTTCTCTAGTTCTTTTAATTGCGATGTTAGAGTGTCAATTTTAGATCTTTCCTGCTTTCTCTTGTGGGCATTTAGTGCTATAAATTTCCCTCTACACACTGCTTTAAATGTGTCCCAGATATTCTGGTATGTTGTATCTTTGTTCTCATTGGTTTCAAAGAACATCTTTATTTCTGCCTTCATTTCGTTATGTAACCAGTAGTCATTCAGGAGCAGGTTGTTCAGTTTCCATGTAGTTGAGCAGTTTTGATTGAGTTTCTTAGTCCTGAGTTCTAGTTTGATTGCACTGTGGTCTGAGAGACAGTTTGTTATAATTTCTGTTCTTGTACATTTGCTGAGGAGTGCTTTACTTCCAATTACATGGTCAATTTTGGAGTAAGTACGATGTGGTGCTGAGAAGAATGTATATTCTGTTGATTTGGGGTGGAGAGTTCTATAGATGTCTATTAGGTCTGCTTGCTGCAGAGATGAGTTCAATTCCTGGATATCCTTGTTAACTTTCTGTCTCGTTGATCTGTCTAATGTTGACAGTGGAGTGTTGAAGTCTCCCATTATTATTGTATGGGAGTCTAAGTCTCTTTGTAAGTCTCTAAGGACTTGCTTGATGAATCTGGGTGCTCCTGTATTGGGTGCATATATATTTAGGATAGTTAGCTCTTCCTGTTGAATTGATCCCTTTACCATTATGTAATGGCCTTCTTTGTCTCTTTTGATCTTTGATGGTTTAAAGTCTGTTTTATCAGAGACTAGTATTGCAACCCCCGCTTTTTTTTGTTCTCCATTTGCTTGGTAAATCTTCCTCCATCCCTTTATTTTGAGCCTATGTATGTCTCTGCGTGTGAGATGGGTCTCCTGAATACAGCAGACTGATGGGTCTTGACTCTTTATCCAGTTTGCCAGTCTGTGTCTTTTAATTGGAGCATTTAGTCCATTTACGTTTAAGGTTAAGATTGTTATGTGTGAACTTGATCCTGCCATTATGATATTAACTGGTTATTTTGCTCGTTAGTTGATGCAGTTTCTTCCTAGCCTCGATGGTCTTTACATTTTGGCATGTTTTTGCAATGGCTGGTACCGGTTGTTCCTTTCCATGTTGAGTGCTTCCTTCAGGGTCTCTTGTAAGGCAGGCCTAGTGATGACAAAATCTCTAAGCATTTGCTTATCTGTAAAGGATTTTATTTCTCCTTCACTTATGAAACTTAGTTTGGCTGGATATGAAATTCTGGGTTTAAAATTCTTTTATTTAAGAATGTTGAATATTGGCCCACACTCTCTTCTGGCTTGTAGAGTTTCTGCCGAGAGATCTGCTGTTAGTCTGATGGGCTTCCCTTTGTGGGTAACCCGACCTTTCTCTCTGGCTGCCCTTAAGATTTTTTCCTTCATTTCAACTTTGGTGAATCTGGCAATTATGTGTCTTGGAGTTGCTCTTCTCGAGGAGTATCTTTGTGGCGTTCTCTGTATTTCCTGGATTTGAATGTTGGCCTGGCCTACTAGGTTGGGGAAGTTCTCCTGGATGATATCCTGAAGAGTGTTTTCCAACTTGGTTCCATTTTCCCCCTCACTTTCAGGCACCCCAATCAGACGTAGATTTGGTCTTTTTACATAATCTCATACTTTTTGCAGGCTTTGTTCATTTCTTTTTCTTCTTTTTTCTTTTGGTTTCTCTTCTCGCTTCATTTCATTCATTTGATCCTCCATCGCTGATACTCTTTCTTCCAGTTGATCGAGTCGGTTACTGAAGCTTGTGCATTTGTCATGTATTTCTCGTGTCATGGTTTTCATCTCTTTCATTTCGTTTATGACCTTCTCTGCATTAATTACTCTAGCCATCAATTCTTCCACTTTTTTTTCAAGATTTTTAGTTTCTTTGCGCTGGGTACGTAATTCCTCCTTTAGCTCTGAGAAATTTGATAGACTGAAGCCTTCTTGTCTCATCTCGTCAAAGTCATTCTCCGTCCAGCTTTGATCTGTTGCTGGCGATGAGCTGCGCTCCTTTGCCGGGGGAGATGCACTCTTATTTTTTGAATTTCCAGCTTTTCTGCCCTGCTTTTTCCCCTTCTTTGTGGTTTTATCTGCCTCTGGTCTTTGATGATGGTGATGTACTGATGGGGTTTTGGTGTAGGTGTCCTTCCTGTTTGATAGTTTTCCTTCTAACAGTCAGGACCCTCAGCTGTAGGTCTGTTGGAGATTGCTTGAGGTCCACTCCAGACCCTGTTTGCCTGGGTATCAGCAGCAGAGGCTGCAGAAGATAGAATATTTCTGAACAGCGAGTGTACCTGTCTGATTCTTGCTTTGGAAGCTTCCTCTCAGGGGTGTACTCCTCTCTGTGAGGTGTGGGGTGTCAGACTGCCCCTAGTGGGGGATGTCTCCCAGTTAGGCTACTCAGGGGTCAGGGACCCACTTGAGCAGGCAGTCTGTCCCTTCTCAGATCTCAACCTCCGTGTTGGGAGATCCACTGCTCTCTTCAAAGCTGCCAGACAGAGTCGTTTGCGTCTGCAGAAGTGTCTGCTGCGTTTGTTTAGTTTACTGTGCCCTGTCCCCAGAGGTGGAGTCTACAGAGACAGGCAGGTTTCCTTGAGCTGCTGTGAGCTCCATCCAGTTTGAGCTTCCCAGCAGCTTTGTTTACCTACTTAAGCCTCAGCAATGGCGGGCGCCCCTCCCCCAGCCTCGCTGCTGCCTTGCCGGTAGATCACAGACTGCTGTGCTAGCAATGAGGGAGGCTCCGTGGGTGTGGGACCCTCCCGGCCAGGTGTGGGATATGATCTCCTGGTGTGCCTGTTTGCTTAAAGCGCAGTATTGGGGTGGGAGTTACCCAATTTTCCAGGTGTTGTGTGTCTCAGTTCCCCTGGCTAGGAAAAGGGACTCCCTTCCCCCTTGCACTTCCCAGGTGAGGCAATGCCTCGCCCTGCTTTAGCTCTCGCTGGTCGGGCTGCAGCAGCTGACCAGCACCGATCGTCCGGCACTCCCCAGTGAGATGAACCCAGTACCTCAGTTGAAAATGCAGAAATCACCGGTCTTCTGTGTCGCTCGCGCTGGGAGTTGGAGACTGGAGCTGCTCCTATTCGGCCATCTTGCTCCGCCCCCCCGCTGGGTCTTCATTTCTGAAGCCTTTGATAAAATCAACTTGTTACACTTTGCTCTTATTAGCTTGTCTTTTTTAATAGGAGCATTGGCTGTGACCCTTATGATGGGTGAAGAAGAGCATGACACCCTTTCCACCTCTATAGTAATAAAGGTGAACAAGAATAATAAATGCAGAGTCTTATAAAGACAAAACTGAACTTATGAATACTCAATGCCTAAATGCCAATTACACAAAATGCCTCTCTTGTTTCCTGACTAATTAAAACCAGTACTATTTTACTCTCTGTGATGACACTGACATTATGACTTTGTCTTGCTCTCTTCCTGTATCTGCTTTTGTGTTCAGTTCAAAGGAAAGTTTTTTCATCAGAATTTATAACCACTCTCAACTTCTGAGGTCTTGTTCATATATGATGTGTGTGTATATATATATACATGTATGTTTATATAATTTAGATATAGATATACTTTTACATATTTATATACTATATTAATTTATAATATCTACATATTTATTATTAAAAACAGAATTTATCTTAACTAATTTGGAATGATATAAAGATACAAGTTATGAACATTTATTATAGGAATTGAAAATACTTAAGACATTTTTAATATCAGAACATATAGAAAATAATTTTAATAACACAACTGCTGATTAAAAAGAAGGAAAAATATTTAATAAAGTATTCCACAAAGGAGTTATTGAACCCTTGTAAGACAGAGATTTTTCTTATACTCTAATGGACATAGTATAAAAGGCCCAAATACTATAACTATAACTTCATCAACGTTTTATAGATAATAATGACATAGTATATCTGCCTGACCAGAAACTCTGTTTATTCCTATAACACACTGACTTCTATGTAAATATTTATTCAAGAAAAATATATTGAGTTTAAAAAAGAAACTTTATATACTAGCAATGAACTTGAAATTAAATAAATAATTCAATTCAAAATAGATTTCCAAAAATAAAACACTTAAGAATACACTTACCAAAAAATACAAGTCTTTAATATTGAAAATTATAAAATACTAATAAGATAAATTAAAGAAAATCTAAATAAATGTAGATCTATTTCATACATATGAATTGAAATAATCAATATTGTTAAAACGGTAATATTATTCAAATTGATCTATAAATTTCTCACAAACTCTATCACATGGCCACAACAGATTACTGCAGAAAATTACAAGCTTATCCTAAAATTTACACAGAAATGTAGAGGATTCATAATTGACAAAAATATTTTGAAAAAGAAAATGAAGTTTGCAGTTACACTTCCAAATTTCAAATTTTACTATGAAACTACAAAAGTCAAGACAATATGTTACTGGGATAAAGGTGTACATATAGATCAATATGACAGAATTGAAAATTCAGAAAGAAATTTTTACATTCATTGTCAATTGCTGTTTGACATAGATATTAAGGCAAATCAATGTGGAAAATTAGTCTTTCCATCAAATGGTGCTGGGACAGCTGAATACCCACATGCAAAAAAAAAAAAAATGTGTTTTTACCTCACATTACACATAAAAAGATATTCCAAGTGAATAGTAGATCTTAGATCTGAAATCAAATCTGCAAATCCTGAAGTTCTAAAACTCCTAGAAGAAAACACAAAAGAAAATATTTGAGACATTTTGTCAGGCAAAGTGTCCCTTAGATACGATGCCAAAAACAGAAACCATAAAAAAAACACAACATATAGCAAGATAATTGAGACTTTTTCAATATTAAAACCTGTGTATTTCAAATGACATAACTAATACAATTAAAAGGCAAACCACAGGGCAAGAGAAAATATCTGAAAATCTCATCTCAAGAAAGGGCTTATATTCAGAATATTAAAAAGAACTCAAACAATGCAATAGGAGGAAACAAATATCCAATTAAAATGGATGACATATTTAATTAGACTTTTCACCAAATAATATATAAAAATATCTAAACAGCACATGAAAATATACTTAATATCATCAGTTATTAAGGAAATGAAAAATAAAACCATAGTGAGATATTACCTCACTCTTACTAAAACAACTTTTATCAAAAAGAGAAAAGTTTATACAAGAATGTGGAGGAAGTGGAATCTTCATACGCTGGCAAGTGGGAATGTAAAGTGATACACACACTTTGGAAAATGGTTTGGCAGTTTCTAAAGAAGCTAAATGCAAGGCAGGGTGGATCACATCCATAATCCCCAAAGTTTGGAAGGGCGAGGCGGGTGGATTGCTTGATATCAGGAGTTTGAGACCAGCCTGGGCAACATGGCAAAACCCCGTCTCTGCACAAAATACAAAAATTAGCTGGGCATGGCGGTGCACGCCTGTAACCACAGCTACTTGGGAGGATCACCTGAGCCCAGGAGGCCGAGGTTGCAGTGAGCAATGATCGTTCCACTGCAAGTTAAACATAAACCTGCCGTATGACCCACTTGTTCTGCTTTAAGCATCTAATCAAGAAAACGAAAGACACTTGTACGCAACTGTTCATAGCAACGTTGTTCATAATGCCAAAAAGTAAAAGGAATCCAAATATCCATCAGCTAGTAAATTAATAAACAAAATGCAGTTTATACAAACAGTGAATTCTATTCAGTAATCTAAACAAATGATCTACTGATTTAGAGCACAGAAACATTAAGTTAGACACAAAGGTTGTATATTTTATGACTCCATTTATATGAAACGTCCCTAAAAGAAACATTTACACTGTCTGAACACAAACTACTGGGATTTGGGGGTAGAAACTGAGATTGACTATAATTCCTTCTGAGGGAACTTTTGAAATGATGGAAATCCTCTAATACTGAATTGTGGTAACAGTGGCAAAACTGTAAGTTTAATAAAAAAAAAAATCACTGAATTATACACATAGAATAGATGAATTTTATAATATTAAAATTATACCTCAACAAAAATGTTTTTTAAAAGCAAGTCATGGCCGGGCGCGGTGGCTCAAGCCTGTAATCCCAGCACTTTGGGAGGCCGAGGCGGGCGGATCACAAGGTCAGGAGATCGAGACCACAGTGAAACCCCGTCTCTACTAAAAATACAAAAAATTAGCCGGGCGCGGTGGCGGGCGCCTGTAGTCCCAGCTACTCAGGAGGCTGAGGCAGGAGAATGGCGGGAACCCGGGAGGCGGAGCTTGCAGTGAGCCGAGATCGCGCCACTGCACTCCAGCCTGGGCAACAGCGTGAGACTCCGTCTCAAAAAAAAAAAAAAAAAAGCAAGTCATAAGAGGCTAAACATTTTAAGAGGTTAATCTTTTTTATTTTTTTTTTCAAACCTGGGATGTGGAATGCCTACCCCAAATAAGATGTAAATTTTTAAAAACCATAAGAAAAATGATTGATGGATTTGATTACTTGAAATTAAATAAAACTATGTTTAAAAAAGATATTTTAAGCTAATGACAAATTAAAAGTCAACTTATAGACAAGAGAAACAAATTCCACCTCATATAAGAGCCAATAAGGTTAGATTTATCAGGCAGCAAGAGAGCCAGGGCAGGAGACAGAATGAATTGAAGGGAAAATGACAGCAGCAGGAAGCCCTCAGATGGGAGTGTTGAGCAGTCCAGATGAGAGAAGGTGATGGTTTGTACTACTGTGCTAACAATCGTGTCACAGAGAGCTGAGTGAGTTAATATTACCTATTTGTGTGGGAGCTGAAAGAATGAAAAAAAAAGAAGAAGAATCTTATAATTTTGATTTGATCACTTAACTATATTTTTGTGCTATTTACTGAGATTGGCAGAAGAGGTCTGGAGAGGAAGTAATTCTGCTTTTGTTAAACCACCTTACAGCATTTGCGGTTAGGACAAATGTGCATTTTTGTTTTTCTGTGCCAGGCTTGTTATCTCCTTTATCTATTATATTAGGTCTTCTCTAAGCCAAAAGCCTTATTCTCCATCTTCCCAAATATGTCTCATCTGCTCATAAAAATCTTAAAGAAAAAGTTAGTTGCTCAAAAAGGTCTTATATCCCACCCAATTTTACTTAGTCAATATTGAAGTTCAATTAACTTTCTAACAATTTGCCATCACAGTCTTGTTTTATTTTCTAGGTGTCCATAGATCAACATTTACCAAGCTGATGTTTACTAAGCATCACACCATATGCTGTACCATGCAAAGGTTCAGTGATACAAGAACCTGAAATTCTAATAAAAAGAATCAATTAGGTAACAAAATAAAGTGAGTGGAATACTGACATTGATGTAATAATAGATATGTTGCGATAGGTGTAAGAGATCATTAAAAATGTTCAGTTCAATGTAAAATGTTCACCATAATTGTGAGGAGATTATTAACTTTTGGGGGACTTCTTTTTACAGCAACCATGAGGATCTTGGTAAAGACATTCATTCTTGTCACCTCATTGCCTAAAACCTCCCAGAGAACTTTCTGTGCACCTAGGATAAAGCAAATTCTTTACTTTGGACTGTAATCTCCTACAAGATTTGGACCTGCCAATTTTATTTTCCAACAATCTTTCTCAAAAATCTCAAGCTAGTTATGCATTAAGAATATTTATGAAATGATTTTCCTTTTATTTGAATATTTTATCCAGTGAACTATCTCACAGAAATAAAAAATCAGTAATAAAGATATATGAATGTTTACTACTGAAATATTTGCTATAGTTAAGCAACATGAACAATGTTAATACTCATCCATAGTGACTATTTGATTAATTATGATATGTTTTTATTGTGCTGTTATTGTCTCCAAGTGAAGCAAAAAATTCAAGTTGCAGAGCAGTTATATAACATGCATTGGTATGGAAATAAATGTTAACAAGAAAACAACAAAATTACCAAAAAACCTCTATATGACTATATACACGTCTATAAAAACAAAAGAGATACATACTGACTTCCTTTCATTGTTTCTATAACAGCGAGTACAATTGTGTGGTAAGAGTGTACAAATTTTTTATATATCTATATATTGATTGATTATAATGAGGATGCTTTTGCTTTTTTAAAAAATTGGAGAATATTCCAGTGAAATACAAAACAATATCCATTCCTCAAATCCTCTTTGTGCCCCTAACTTCAAAGGTATTAGAAAGAAACAAGCATTAAGAATTGTATAAAATCAGCCATATACATTGAAAATTTGTTTCTTGATGAAGCATATTTTATATATTCTCATATGGAGAGACTGAATACATGTAATTGTATTCAATCATTCTAACTAGTTCTTGTTTTTTATTTAGTTTTCTTATATAAGAAAACATTTTTCCCTTTGTGTTTGAACTGTACAGAAGTTTTGAGTATAAGAAAGCATACAGGCTAATTTACCAGCATTTATCGTATGAAAGAGGATTTTATATAGGTTGTAAAAATGCAGTTTTTTAAAGGCATAGGAAAGAAACATTAATTCTATTCATTCACTGATATTTCTGAAGAGACTGATCAGACAGTAATGGGTTACCTAGATGTAATGAAAAAAGAAAACTGTTACCATTCAAATAAATTACTGTCCAATTCTGTATATTTACATGTACATTGACAATACATGTTTTATTCATGTGAATATATGTAAACATATATGTAAATACTATAATAGGAAATAGTTTGACATATGCAATAGTTCTCAATATCCATACTCACAAGATATTATTGATTTTTTATGTTTATATAAAAACTATCTACTTTAAATCACTAGCACTTTTTTTAACAGGTGGACCCTACAATTTTTACATGGGTTATTGCTGTTTGTTTTATAGCCTAGTTTACAAGTGTAGTGTTGTTTTGTGTGTGTGTGCTTGTGTATGGTTGTATATGTTTATGTGTATAAACTTTTCAGTAATGTTTGAAAATATTGTATTTTGTGTTTGAAATATATACATATTCTCTGCATGCATCGTCACTATCAATTATATTATTTAGGTTCTTTATATTCTTTTGTTGTGTTTGGTATATCTGTAATGAACAGACAGAAAAAGTTTATCTCAAGTTCCTTGTATACATTTTAAATTTTGTTGCTTCATATGTATAGTAACATGAGGATTTTTTTTTAACTCTAAGGAAGTGATTTCAGAATGTTGTATTATTAATAGATAGCCTTGCTGATATACTAAATTATATGTACTTATTGTCAATCTTCTTAGTCTATTTAATTATGAAATATACTTTAATGCTATATGTTTTAAAAAAGGAGTAAAGAGCATAAAGCTCATTAATTTGGGAGATAAAGATAATGTTTGCACCAAATACCTTCATCCTAATCTCTTTTTTCTCATCCCAGATCAAAAGAATCTCATGATCTTGCTCTCTTTCTCAAAATGGATGTGACTTGGAATGGATGAGAATATTTGGTTCATGTTTTTCTTAAGCCAAGACATGATGGTCAAAGAATACCATGAGAATTGGCGGTCTAAACCAACGAGAGTAGGGTTCAAGGAGATTACTTGATGTTATTTGTCCAGCTCAGCAGAGCGTGGTCAGCTCTTCCTGGTCCATCTGCTCAAGACTATTACCACAGAACCAAGTAACTGGACCTTTTGCTTACACAGCTTTTATCTGCTCCAGTTCAATGTTTATTTACTTAGTGTGGGGAAATTTTATAATACTGAAAACGAAATAATTTATGATATATAGTTCTGAAAATATTTTATTCCTGATCTTATATTATTTTAGAAAAAAAACAATTCTTTGAATATAGGTAAAATTCTATTTCTCTCTCATATAATACCCAAAGGATTATTAGAAGCCAATGGTGGAAGTACAATACAAAATTTCTGCCCAGTCACATGGACCTCAGAAAACACAAGATGAGCTAGAAATTGTCACTTTTGATCCCATAACTGACTTACATAACAACTCTACATTGTGAAAGCAATGAACAAACATTTGACCAGCTACTAGCTATCTCTAGCACAAAGTCTGATTGACAGACACCTTATACATCATCTACTAACACTCCAAATTTCAATTATGAAACAGAAATTATTTGGAAAAATATAAGACATTGTGCCACTCTTTCTTTACTGTTAGTCTCCTACTCAATGACATGATTAACATAACACACAAAATTGCAAACTCTTCCCTCACTGAAATGGGTACTACTGCTTACCAGATCAGAATAATGACCTTTCCCTCTAATCCCACAAGCTTCCTGTATGCCTCTCGATACACACAGAGACAAAACAGCAGGGGAACAAAAAGCTGATTGAACTAGAGAGACTAAGCTTTGCTGAGTGTATTATATTTTAGGATGTGCTACCACACAAAACTATTACGTGTGAGACAAAAGACAAAACAAGTTATAATATCACAGCATGTAGGGGAATAGTTATCTGTTTTTCTTCTCTTCCTGTTCTTCTCCCCTGTTTCCATTCTTCTTCCTCAATCCTCCTCCCTTCTCCCTTACCCTTTTGCCTTCTCTTCCTTCTCCTCTTCATTATTTTTCTTTATCTTCATATATGTATACCAAATAATAATGATAGGAAACTATGCTACCCCTTGTGAGTAGTAGTAAAATAGGTATACTAGCTAGAATCTGAGGGTTTGAAAACCCTATTAGTATGTAAAGAAAATATGCATTTGACTTAAAGATATATATACTGAGTGTTTTAGGGTAATTAATGTTAGCCACTCTAAAAGAATAATAACTCTAAAATGTCAGAGGATTATAACAGGAAAATGTTCTTTCTGTCCTTGTCTTATACACATGACATTTTGGAAAGGAAAATTAGTATCATTTAAAAGACAGAATTGGCATCATGGGAAATTCAAAATCCTTCTGAATTTGCAGAGAGCTCAGTTTGTTCAAGAATGATAGAGGAAAACATCTGGAACAAAACAAAGCACAAATAAATAAATAAAATAAAAGACATCTTAAAAACTATAGAATTGCACAAAATAAAAAGCAGCAAAAACAATCCTGAAATTACATAGAAAAAGCACACCTGTGAAAATAAGTGTATTCCCCTGTTCTCGTGTTACTCATGAAGACATACCTGAGATTGGGTAATTTATAAAAGAAAGAGGTTTAATTGACTCACAGTTTAGCATGTCTGGGGCAGCCTCAGGAAACTTACAATGATGGTGGAAGGGGAAGCAAACACATCCTTCTTCACATGGTGTCAGCAAAAAGAAGTGCAGAGCGAAGAGGGGGAAAAGACCTTTATAAAACCATTGGATCTCTTGAGAACTCACTATCACCAGAACAGTTTGGAAGTAACCGACCCCATGATTCAAGGACCTCCCACTGGGTTCCTCCCACGATACCTGGGGATTATGGGAACTAAATTCAAGATGAGATTTGGATGGGGACACAGCCGAGTCATATCAATAAGTAACCTCAGAATATAAATTTTAAATTAAGACATTGTATATTGCATCTAATGATATCTAGATGACATGGCCTCAGTAATAATTAGAAAATTGGAGAAGCAAAGAACATGAATAGACACAAAATCATCAGGATTATTTGCCAAAACAACACAGGATGAAGTGTGTATAACGGATGAGATGAGAAAAGGCTGAAAGAGAAACTAGATTGCAGCAAATTTAAAGTTTATATGTAATAATATTGATATATTAACCATTATTTGAGCATTATGCCAATTAGCATTATGCCAATTACTGTCTACTACATTCCAGTTACATTTAATGCATTATGTATTTTAATTTTCCTAGGATATGGTATTTGTAGGATATACCTACTATCGTCTATTATGTGCTATTTGAGTACCCATTATCAGTCAAGGAAAAACTGAAGAACTGTAACAGATGGAATAAAGATGAAGGAACCGTGACAATTTAATGCTAAGTGAGATCCTGAACTAAATCTTGAACCCATAAAAGGACGTTAGTGGCCAGGCTTGGTGGCTCACGCCTGTAATCCCAGCACTTTCGGAGGCCGAGGCGGGTGGATAACGAGGTCAGGAGATCGAGACCATCCTGGCTAACACGTTGAAACCCCGTCTCTACTAAAAATACAAAAAATTACCCTGGTGTGATGGCGGTGCCTGTGGTCCCAGCTACTCGGGAGGCTGAGGCAGGAGAATGGCGGGAACCCGGGAGGCGGAGCTTGCAGTGAGCTGAGATGGCGCCACCGCACTCCAGCCTGGGCGACAGGGCGAAACTCCATCTCAAGAAAAAAAAATAAAAAGGACATTACTGAAAACACTAGAGAACCCAAATGAAATCTGTTATTTATCTAATAATATGTAACATTGATAGTTTTTTAGCTGTGGCAATTGAATTAAGATTAGTTAAGATTGTAATATTAAGGGAAGCTGGGTGTAGAGTATTAAGAATTCTTTGTATTATGTTTGTGTAAAAGTAATTGCAGTTTTGGCCGTTGAAAGTGATGGCAAAACTGCAATTGCTTTTGCACCAATCTAATACTATTTTCGCAATGCTCTGTAAGTCTATAATATCAAAAATTAAACATATTATTAAAATACCAGCATGAATTTTTATTGTCATTTTTTTCAGTTATTTTCAAACTGTCTTCCTGTACTTCCTTGTATTCCATAAAGGAATGTAGGGAGGATCAGTCTTCTCTGTTACCTCTACTTTCAATGTGCGGTGATCGCTATTGGAGCTGCAATCCTGGCCTTTCCCACTCCATGTGACATATTTAGGGGTAGAAATTCAGCATGAATAGCTCAGCCTTTCTCTTCTCTTTTTGCCTTAAGGTACCAGTTGTCCTTTGTAAGTATGCACTCCACACTGTACATTGCATCTCGACACTGTAGGATTTACCAGGCATGCTTCCCTGCGAAAGGTCTGAGGTGCTTTAGTGCTACCTCTGACAAAGTGGATACCAATGTCTATTTTGGTGTTCAAAACATCATCATAATGACAGTCCAGTTCTGCTGTGCATCAAAGTTCATTTCTCCACTTACAACATTTTCAGTAATGAGAGTGGTCATTTTATCTCTATTGCTGTTCCTTTAACTATCTTAAATAACTGCAAATTCAAGCTAAAGCAATTTTTTTTTTTAAAAAAAGCAGTCTTATTTAAGATCTAGAATAGCATAATAGTTAAGAATGTGAACTCTAGAAATACATTTCTCAGCTTCTAACTACCCTTCGGGCATCTAAATTTCTGTTTCCTACTGAGTATGTGATCCTTGATTTAAACTTGATTTTTTACCTGTGAAATTCAGTAATAATTAATTTTGCTTGCAGACTTTTGTAGATTATATACACATACACGTGTGTATAATTTGATCTTCTCTACTTTCTTTGTGAAGACTCCACGTGTATTTTATCTCAAAAACAAAGAGATTGTCAAAAAGAAACACATTGATAGTTATAAATTAAAATTCATTAATCAATTCATTCGTTAGTCAGATATCCCTTGTACAACTATCTAAACAGTTTCTTTGAGGAAATTGGGTCATGAAAACATAAATATGTTATCTGATATCATACAGTTGGAGAAACATCTACTAAAATTTAGGTTTCCTGATGCTACAAATGGAAACACAAGATATCTTAAGATAAAACATTAGCTTAGTGATGAAGTGCTCAGGACTCAGACATCTTCAGTTAAAATCTTGCTCTGATAGTCAGTTGTATAAGACTTTTAATACTCTGTGTCTCATTTTTCCTGTTTATAAAACATATAACCACATCTAGCTTGAATCTTTACCGTTAAGATTAAATGAGATGGTCTGAAAGACTGTGTGTGTCTATGTGTGTGTGTGTGTAGATATTAGCAGAGAGAAATCACTTTGTGCTAGGTCAGAAAAGTTAAGAATATAGCAAACTATTTGTGAGACATGAATAATTAAAAGTACAAGTTTATTCTGATTATTTTATAAGTGCAATTCTCTTGGTACTTCAAATAATATTCCATTATTTACAAAAATTAAGCAGAACTGAGTTATTTATATAGATAATACCTCCCATGACTAACCTTTGTAAATGTAATAAATTATTGCTATGGGATATGGTACAATTGAATTGTACTTAAATTTTTATATTTAATGTCTACTTATAACAGTTAGGGCCACTGAGGAATATGTATCTTAATACCTACAATACTTCTTGCAATTATGTTGCCTAATGAAGTCTTTATGAAGTTCACATAACTGTTAGTTGGAGGCACGAGATAAATTTTCTGATGACTTTTCATTCATAATTTAAAGTGATAGAAATGTGACACTGAAATGAATGTACCGAGAGTATTATTCTGATGACTCCGTTACTTCCAATAGATTTTGACACTGATGGTTTTTAATCACTTAGCTAAAAGCGGGGAAGGAGAGAAGAAAATCCTCCTCTTTTCACCTTGACAATGAAATTATGATTAAAAGCTGATTATCTATGACTGCAGAATCACTCATTCTTAATACATACTCTCAGGAGAATTAAAAATATCAAAAAAGAGAAACATGAAAATAGTCCCATGGTTACTGTCAGACAAAAATATCTAGAGGCAATACTAGGTTTTTCATAATTTCATCTTATGCCAGGAGACATGTCATGTAAACATGATTGCTAAATAGTGAGGATAACACTTGTCTATTAGGATAGCACTTGTCTGCTGCTGGAATAAATCACCTAAGATATTGGCACAAAACCTTGCCTATTTGTTTCTCAGTCAACAGGTTACATTAGATTTCTCTCCTGAAGAGTTTCCCTCAAAGTACTAACTCTCTCAAAGTGATAAGTTGTGTGCAATAATCTGGCCCTCCTTAAAGCCCAGGAGGACTGGAGAGAAGGAGAGAGCTCACGATTTTTAGGAGATTAAAGGTCAGAGATAGATTTAACTGGAATTAGTGTAGGAAACTTTACCCTTATCTGAAGTACTGGAACTAATCAGTATCCAACTACATCGCAAAGGAGACTGGGATATATAGTCTTCTTACATTTCCCGTGAAATCTTCCTATTAGACCAGTAAAAGAAATGGAATTAAGGGGGATCTAGTCAATCCTGACGTCTTTATATAGTGACAATAAGTGCTCAAAATAATTTTTATCATCTATTATTCTATGAAATTATATTTGAAAAGAAAACACTCACTATCAAAGTAATATATTCTCATGTGAATAAATTGTATTATTTTAGATTTTAAATGTATAAGTGAAGGTATTAAACATTTAAAATCTTAGAAAGCCCAGTTTGTCTCTGGCTCAGGACTTCTTTATATTTGTTTATGCTTTCAGTGCCACTAACTCCTTATTTTGTTTCTATGAATCTCAATACTCTTCTGAACCTTCTACCTTCAACATTTTTTCTTTTAAGTAACTAGTCCTTCTGGATCACTTTTTTTTAATGGCGCTTGTGAAAAAAAATGTGTTTTTCTTTTTTTCGAGTTAGAATCTTGCTCTGTCACCCAGACTGGGGTGACGTAGTGAGATCTTGGCTCACTGCAGCCTTCACCTCCCAGGTTCAAGCAATTCTCATGCCTCAGACTCCCACATAGCTAGGACCATAGGTGTGTGCCATCACGCCAGGCTAATTTTTGTATTTTTAGTAGAGTTGGAGTTTCACTAGGTTGTCCAGGTTGGCCTCGAACTCCTGGCCTCAAGTGATCCTTCTGCCTCAGCCCCACAGACTGCTGGGATTGCACACATGAGACACTGCCTTGCCCTTTTGTTTCTTAAAAAGTAGATTTGCATGCTCCTAATTTTTAATGTCTCCATTAAAACCTTCTTTAATACTTAGAACTGAATGACACCAATTTTTTTTTCTTTTTCCTCAATTTGTACGTGCTCTTAAAGTAATTAATTTTCTGATACCAAATAGTCTTAGTTGCAGAATGTTTTATTACACAGGCTGAGTGTAACTTCTAGGGTTAAAAAATAGATTATCAAAATTGCCATATTTTTTATTTCTCTACAAGCAAATTTCAATCTGAGTTTTTGACAGGAGGTTATTAGATAACAACTACTTTTCAAGCAACTTCACACTGACTCATTGTACTTCAAATAATACATTTGCTGAAAACACTGTTCTTAGGAAAGAGGCTTGAAATTATGTTTCATCATTCATAGAGCAATGTAGTATGAGCATTTGGAAACTATGCATTTTCTTCTTTCTGTCAAATGAGTCTCCAAAGGACTCTTCAAGATTTTATCAACTTTAATATTAACAGTAGCCAGGAGGAAAGTTTTATAAGTTCAATAGAAAAATGTTCCATAATCCTGGGTAAACTGTCCCTTTGTTTTCAATGTGCACAAAATGTCTTTAAATATTTCACTTGTAACATTAAGTAGTTTGCCTCTTTTATTAGGAAAGTTTTTATACTTATTTGTGTGTATGTATATCTTTGCTGTATTCATTCTTTATGTAGTTATTAAGGCCTAAATCAATTCTTAGCATCTCTAACTGAAAATGTGAGCACTTTGCAATGAGTATTTTCTTTCATTTACCATTACTTTAATTATTCCCTATGAATTATTTCAATAAATATATTAATATAAAGGTGATTGACACAAAATGATTCTTATCTAAACAATCTCAATGATACATCTACAAAGAAGTATTCTTATTTAAACAATCTAAATGATAGAAATAATATATGAAGAAGTATAATAACTGATCTAATATCTAGCATTCCTGATGTGGATGTGTTATGCTCTAATCTCAGGACCTCCAGAGCAGGCTTCCATTTTATTTGAAATAGAATTGAATACTTGGGATGAAGATCTATTAGTCAAAACACGTTTCAACCTCTTATTCGCTCAGCAAACATCAAACCCCTCTTGCAACGAAACACAAGTAGAGTGCAGACTCTTGGGAACTGTATCCTCAAGAAACGAAGACAGACACTTACAAACATCACACACTTAGATTGTTAACCTAGAAGACTAAAGTTCAGGGTAGAGGAAGTAAAAAGATCATGCAAATGGCTGAAAACGTGCACATTTTTGTGGAAAAGGAAAGAAGATGATGGCACTCAAAATGAGGAATTTAAATGGGAAAATTCTAATAGAAAGTGATTTTTAATGACATGGCAGATGACATCATATTCTGGCAGATGAATGTTTATGGTACCAGGCTTCTAAAATGCTTTTTCATTCAGAGTGGCCACTGGGGCTATGAAACTTTGCAAGATTCAAGGATACATAAGATCCATGCACATCAGATATGTATCCTCTGCTCATTTTTAAAGGTAATAAGAAGTAAAATAATCAAATGAACTTGTCTATGTCTTAGTTTGGTGGCCAGGCCTCTATGTAACTGATGACTAGATTAAGATATATGACACACATACTTGATACGTGTTTTGCCAAAATAGTTCAAGAGGATTATAAAATAAGACTTTTGGCACCTACTAATTCAACAACCAGAGACGAAAGAATTTTGTAAACAGTGATTTCTCCTAGAGTTGAATACATGAAAAAAAACCGTAGGCAACAGCAATTTGAGTGTTTCAATTTCCTATCCATACAGTTTTACTAAACATCTACTCCATACCCAGAAGTGCAGTAGACACTTCAGAAATCAAAAAATCCCTGTTATCAAGGAACTGTGACTAGTGGGATGACATGAAATGAGGACATTGAGAGCTCTTTCTTATAATGAGAAAATTATTTCTATCTGGGGAGCAGATGTGTAAAAAGAAAATCTCAGAGAGGATATAGCACTACTCTTTTTAACATTCTTCTTTATATGTGCTTGCCAAGGCGAGTGGAGTTTCATATAGAAAACCACATTCATTTAATTTACAGGGGGTCCACTTCTCATGTATGTATTCATTTATTCAATGCTTACTGAGCACCTACTTTGTGTCTCTCATGAGACATATGTATTAGTCCGTTCTTGCACTACTATCAAGAAATACCTGAGGCAGGGTAATTTATATTAAAAAAATAAGTTTAGTTGTCTCACGGTTCTGCAGGCTGTACAGGAAGCACAGTGGCTTCTGCTTCTGGGAGAGGCCACGGGAAGCTACCAATCATAGTGGAAAGCAACGACAGAGCAAGGCATTTCACGTGGCTAGAGCAGGAGCAAGAGAAAGCTAGGGGAGCTGCTACACACTTTTAAACAGCCAGATCTCATGAGAACTTACTATCATGAGAACACCATCAAGAGGATGATACTAAACCATTCACCAGAAACCCAACCCCATAACCTAATCACCTCTCATCAGGCCCCACCTCCAACATTGAGGATTACAACCGGACATTAGGTTTAGGGAGGGACACAGATCCAAACCATATCAGTCATGCACGTAGGGATCTGAAAATTATTAAAATGTGTTTCCTGTCTTATTAGCGATTAATAGGACTAGATCTTATTAATCCTTCAATAAAAATATTTCACTGCAGTTATTAGAACCACTTGACACATTCTAATTTAAAGACATATTACTTTGAGTAGTCTGAACTTGACAACATACAGCTAAAAGATGCTGAGTGTGTGACTCCTCGAGTCTGCAGTCTTGAGTGTAAAAGTCCAGTGCTGGAAATGAGCAAAGTGCTTTGGAAGGCTTATCAGATCACCAGAAAATTGGAAGATGCCCAGGAAAGGTAGGAAGAGACTATTATTGCCCTGCTGTTAAATTATGTTCCTTTTTCTTTCTTTATCCTTTTTAAAATTTCTTTATCCTTTTTTAAATTTTCTAGTTTTTTCTTTATATGTTAGCCTTTTCTACATAAGAGTGATTTAACATGGGTGAGTCTGATAGCACTCTTCTCAATGGAAAATAATGTAACTTAGTTAATATTAGAAATGCAGCCCTGTGTTACCTACAGGCTAGAGGAAAAGACATAGTGGATTTCTCCATGTATTTAACTTAATGGTTAATAAATAACACCATTTAATACTAGATCTTATTAATCATCAAATAAAAATATTTAAGCTGAAAACCTCCAAACAGTAATATACAATAAAATACTGTAATAGAATGTATTTCTAAATACATTTATGTAGAGTTTTTACAACTTGGTGTATAAAAGCTCTGCTTATTATTTACAGGAATTTTCAATCTATAGCATAATGTTCTTGTGTTATGTGGAAAGGGTACAGGAAATGTTATCGATATCTATAATATAAAAGTACTACTTGTAGACTTACTCTAAAAAAATCATGATTCTTAAATAAATTTCTACTTAATGGTTGGAAGGGAAGTTTAAAAATAATATTTGAATGTACATAGGAACATGTAATGTATCCTTGGAAGGGTGTATATAATAACAAAATTAGTAGGTTTATAATAAAGTTACATTAATCACTCTAGGACAGATGTCAATGCGTGTATTTAAGCCATTTCACTTTTATGGTGACACTTCTAACTGCTTTAGGGAAATGGTTTACATATAAGTTTAAATTAAAATAGTATTTGTTACTATAACCAAAATTTCCATTCTAATCATCCGAGTATTTATCAAATACAGTGATACAGAAAATATTCAAACTGTCCAAATCCTGAATGATTGAAACAACATAAAGCACCTGCCTTGTCCTACTGTCTTACCTGTTTCCCAAAAGGTAAGCAAACGTGCAAACTGAATGTATTGTTATGTTCTGGGATAATATTGTTTGATAAGCTTGATTGCAAAAATGTCAAATTTTTTGCTACTTTATGCCGATAACTTTAGAAATATGACTTTTCAACAACTTCTATTAAAAGGTGAGGGTTTTGTTTCACCACCTCTTAAATCTGCCTCGGCTTTGTCACTTGCTTTGGCCAATAGAAGTTGACAGGAGTGGTGGTGTGCCCCTCTCATGCCTAGGTGTCAGGAGGCCTTGTACACTTCTGCTCATTCTCTGGAGAAACTACCCAGTTTTCAGGAGAACAAACCAGGCTTGCTTCTTGGAAGGATTTAAAGGCCAGTTGGGTAGTGACAAGCTGTCCCAGTTGAGGGCCAGTAAGTCATCTTTTAAAAGCCATCTTTTTACAACACTAAATGTTGGGGCCAATTTTTAAAATTATTTATTTTTTGTGGTAATAGAGAGCTGATACCATTTCCTTGATTCAATACTAAGATGATTATAAAAAACTGGGTTTATTAATCTTATATGTAAACTTGACTGGGCTAACGGCTGCCCAGAGAGCTGGCAAAACATTATTACTGTGTGCATCTGTGAGAATGTTTCCAGAATCTGTTAACATTTGAATCAGCAGACTGAGTAAAGAAGACCCACACTCACCAATGTGGTTGGGCATTCCAATTCTTTGAGGACCTAAACAGAACAAAAGGGCATATTTTCTCTTTCTCTCTCCTTAAACTGGGATATCCATCTTTTCCTGCTCTCAGACACTGGACATCCTAGTTCAGGGACCTTGGGACTTTGGAACTTACAGCAGTAGTTCTTGTAGTTCTCAGTCCTTTGGACTTGAACAGAGGTCAGATGATGAGACTTCTCAGCCTCCATAATTTTATGAAGCAATTCCCATAATAAATATTTCTCTCCCTCAATATTTGTTTATAGACTTGTTACGTGTGACTTCCCATTTTGTAAAAACATGACAAGAAAACAATTAATCTAGGAGAGAGAACAAACATATATGCTAATCAAGAATTTACTACAAAATATTTTATTCTACAGACATCTCCCTAGGGAGTAGACACTATCTTTTGCTTGCTAATAGTATTTTCCTGTAATTGAGCATGGATATTTACACATTTTGCTTCCTACTCCCCAAAGTTAAATGAATAATCTTAATTATCCTACAATTTCTGTTTAGCTATACAGTATTTTGCCAGAAGTCTAACTATGCCAACTCACTTTATGTTCTTATACTTAAAGGTAATATTGTGATTAAAAACTAGTCATTTTCTTTGAGAGTTTTGGGATATTCATTTAATTAACAAGAGCTTATAGAGTACCTAGTTTCTATTGTACACTATATATGCTATGTCTACACACACACACACCTTGTTTTATTGTGGTTTGCTTTCTTGTCCTTCACAGATACTGCATTTTTTACAAATTGAAGGTTTATGCCAACCCTGTGTTGAGCCAAGATAACTGGCACCATTTCTCTAACAGCATATGCTCACTTTATGTCTCTGTGTCATGTTTTCATAGTTCTCACAATATTTCAAACTTCTTCACAATTATTTTGTTTTTTATAGTAATCTATGGTCAGTCATCTTTGATGTTACTATTATAATTGCTTGGGGGCACCATGAACTGTTCTGATATAAGATGGCCAACTTGATTGATAAATACTATGTGTATTCTAATGCTCCACTGACTTGCTGTTCTCCTGTCTTTCTCTCTTTACTTGGGCCTTCCTTTTCACTATCACACAAAAATATTGAAATTACATCAATTAAGAATCCAGTAATAACCTCTATATAGTCAAGTAAAAGGAAGTTTATATCAATGTTTTAAAATGACTGAGCATATTGAGAAAGTCATGTCAAAGTCAAGATCCTCTTACACCACAGAGTCAAGTTGTGAATGTTATGGAAAAGTTCTTAAAAGAAATTAAATTTCTACTCCAGTGATCATACAAGTGATAAGAAACTAAAACAGTCTTACTGCTGATATAGAGGAAGTTTGAGTGGTCTGGATAAGAGATCAAACCAGTCACAACATTTACCTGAGGCCCTAACTCTCTTCGATTCTACAAGGGCTGAGAGAGGTAAGAAAGATGCAGAAAAAAAAAAAAAAGGTTGAAGCTAGTAGGGTTTGATTCAGGTGGTTTAAGAAAAGAAGCCATCTCCATAACATAAAAGTATAAAATAATGTAGCAAATGCTGATATAGAAGCTGCAGCAAGTTATCCAGAAGATCTAGTTAAGATCAGTGATGAAAGTGACTACACTAAACAACAGACTTTCAATGTAGATAGAACACTTTCCTACTGGAAGAAAATACTAAGACTTTCATAGCTACGAAGGAGAACTCAATGCCTGGCTTCAACGATTGAAAGGACAAACTGATTCTCTTGTTAGGGGCTCGTGCAGCTGATGAGTTTTAGGTGAAGCCAACACTCATTTACCACTCTAAACATCCTTGGGCCCTTAAAAATTATGCTAAATCTACTCTACTATATTCTAAGAATTGAACAACAAATCCTGAATGACAGCACGTCTGTTTACAGCACGTTTAACTGAATATTTTAAGCTCACTGTTGAGACCTGCTGCTTTGTAAAAAATATTGTTTTCAAAATATTACTGCTCATTGACAATGAATCTGGGAACTCAGGAGCTCTGATGGAGATGCACAAGGAGATTAATGTTTTTATGCCTGCTAATACAACATCCATTCTATATCCCATGAACCAAGAAGTCATTTCAATTTTCAAATCATATTTTTTAAAATATATATTTTGTAATGCTGTAGCTTCCATAGATAGTGATTCTTCCAATAGACCTGGGCAAATTGAAAACCTTCTGGAAAATAATTTACCATTCTAGATACTATTAAAGACATTCACATCTCATGGGAAGATGTCAAAATATCAATATTAATGGGAGTTTGGAAAAAGTTGATTCCGAACTTCATGGCTGAATTTGAGACATTCAAGACTTCAAGGGAGAAAAAAACTGCAGATGTGGTGGAAATAGCAAGAGAAATAGGATTCGAAGTTCAGCCTCAAGAAGTGACTAAATTGCTGGAATCTCATAATAAAACTTGAAGAGATGAGGAGTTACTTCTTATGGATGATGAAAGAAAGTGGTTTCTTGAGATGAAATCCACTTCTGGTGAATACACTATGAAGATTTTTGAAATGACAACGAAAGATTTCAAGCATTACATATATGTAGTTGATAAAACAGCAACAGGGCTTCAGATGACTTCAGTTTGGAGAAAGGTCTTTTGTGAGGAAAATGCTATCAAACTGCACTGCATGCTACAGAGAAACCTTTTGTAAAATGAAGAGTCAATCAATGAAGCTAACTTTATTGTTGTCCTATTTTAGTAAATTGCCACAGTCATTCCCATCTTCAGCAACCACTGCATGGTCAGTCAGCAGCCATCTGCATTGGCACAAGATCTTCCACCAGCTAAAAGATTATGACTCAATGAAGCCTCAGATGTTAGTAAGTTTTAGCCGTAAGGTCTTTTTAAAATAAGTCATGTGCATCGTTTCTTTAAACATGATGCTATTGCATATTTAATAGACTGCAGTATAGTGTAAACATAACTTTTATATGCACTGTAAAACCAAAAAAAAAGTGTGATTCACTTTTTACAATATTCACTTTATTAACAGTAATCTGAACCAGTAGTATATCCAAGGTATGTCTGTATAAAAATTGTTAAAGCAATCCGAATATGGCCTGAGAAGGACTCCATACTTCGATATTTGAGTCCCTGTGGATGAACTGTAACCTAGCTTAATAGTCAGACAAAATTGAAAACCTAACTTAGGAGTATGGCTCTGTATCAATAACAGTTTTGGCCAATCGCAGCGGGCTATACTTCAACCACTCAGACTGCTCGGTGTTCAAACTGTGTTCAAATAAGGTAAAGGCCAACCTGTAGCCACTCCAGCTGTTTCTGTACCTCAATGACGATTTCTGTGCCTTATTTCCCTTATTTTGTCTATAAATCTTTTTCCACCACGTGGCTGTGCAGGAGTCTCCATGAATCTGCTGTGAATCTGTGGGACTGACCGATTCATGAATCATACATTGTTCAATTAAACTCCTTTAAATTTAATTCGGCAGAAGTTTTTCCTTTATCAAAGATCATAGGGAGCTTAGATTGTTCAAGATACTGTTATAAAGTGTTTTATAGGTACTAAGTAATTTACTATTTACGATAATCCTGTGAAGTGTCTCTCCCCATGTTACTCAGGTAAAAAGACATTAAAATTATGTGACCTGTTTTAATACACTGGTATTAAGTGTCATAGTTAAGATTTGAACACACACATTTTGTTTTCGAATCTGATGACCTCAACATTTAGATACATTCTATCTAGAGTTATGCATATAAATAAACAAAAGTTATTTCCCTAAAGGTGTCAGAGACCACCAAACCATTAAAAAACAATTTCTGTTAACATCTTGCCACTCTCTACATGTTATAGATAACAAAGAACAGACAGAAATTCTGGCTTGGGAGGGAGAATAATTAAGAAATATTGCCTGGAGGAGGTGACATATAAACTAACCAGTCAGCTATGAGATGTAGAAGCCAGTGGTCCAAATGAGGGAAGATACAACATATGCAGAGGTAAAGCGGCCCAAGCTCATGACAGGTGCATGAAGTCAGGTTGAAGCCTGAGAATCTGATGTGAAAGATGACGCTAGACAAGTCAGCAGAAGGAAGACTAAAAAGTACCTTGTATGCTATGCTGAAAACTTTTTTTTTACTTAGCTCTGATATGGATTTGATAAATATAAACTTAGGAAGAGCTTTCAAACTGAAGATGACAAGTTAGACTTTTGCAGTAATTGAGATGCGAAAAGATGAAGAGCAGTAAGTAGTAGAAGTGGAAATGATAAAAGGTTGGATTTAAGATGGAAGCAATAGGGTGAAAATGAAACTTGGTGCCTGGTTGAATGTGGAAGAATGAGGCCAGGATGGTAGCTTAGTTGTCTGGCTTGGACAGTTGGGGATTTTGTATAAGATTTTAGTATTTGCGAGAAAGAAGTTACAACTTAGAGACTAAAGCCTTATGGACTTTAGAGTGTTGTTGTGAAAACTAAGTGGAATAATGCATGTAAAGTATGTAAATCAGTCTGATTCTATAATATGTGGTTAAGAATAAAATTTAGAAATCAGTCATTTTCATGCAAACAGAAGTAAAATATTATATTTTGAACAATGACTTTTCTTTAAGACAAAGTCTTGCTCTGTAACCCAGGCTGGAGTACAGTGGCATATGCATAATTCACTGCCACCTTGACATCCTTAAATTCCTGGGCTTGAGCGATCCTACCACTTCAGCCTCCTGTGAAGATGGGAATACAGGTGCGTGCAACCCTGCCTGGCTAATTTTTTTTTTTTTAATTATGTTGTAGAGACATAGTCATGCTATGTTTCCCAGGCTGATTTCAAATTCCTGGCCTCAAACAACCCTCGAAACTTGGCCTCCCAAAGCTCTAAGATTATGGGCATGAGTGACCATGACCTGCTAACATTCACTTTTTTTTTTTTTTTTTCCTTTTTTTGAGACGGAGTCTCGCTCTGTCTCCCAGGCTGGAGTGCAGTGGTGTGGTCTCGGCTCACTGCAAGCTCTGCCTCCCAGGTTCAAACATTCACTTTTTAAAAGATTTTACGTTAAAGCATGTTGAGATGTCATTGAAATGTCCATTGTGCACATGGATATGCAGAAAGATACTTTTCATCGAATTAGCAGATAAACGGAAATTGCTGCAACGGAACAAGTTTAGAATATGCAGGAAGTTACAAAATAGAAGGTAGGGCCAAGGACTGGACCTTTAGGATAAGAAATAAAAATGTCCATTGAGGTTAGAGATGGAAAACCTGTATTTCCAACTGCTAAGAATAGCTTTGGTGGAGTCAGAATTAGCATCATGAGCATGCAACTTGTGCAGTCCTACAGGGCCCTGCTCACAAAAGGTTTGGTTTAATGGTCTCTTGGTTTATTGCTGTACTGTCACTGTCTTGAAATTCTTAATTTTATCTTTGAACATGTATGTTTTAAGTAAAATGCATTACAAAGTTCAATGCAGTTTGCTAGTGCTGCCATAACCAAGCAATCTGGACTGAGTGGCAAAAACTACATACATTTATTTATTTTTTTTTTCAATTTTGGAGTGTGAGACTAAGCTGGCATTAAGTTTGGTTTCTCCTGAGTCCTCTCTTCTTGACTTATCAATTTCTTCCTTGCTTTGTCCTCAAATGGTCTCTCCTCTGTGCACACGCATGCCTGGTACCATCTCATTTTTTGTTGTTGTTATTATCAATATTTTTAATGAACACATAATTATTATACATATTTATGGGGTACAGTGTGATATTTTGATGCATTTTATACAGTGTGTAAGATTAAATTAGAGTAATTAGCATATCCATCACCTCAAACATTTAGCATTTCTTCGTGTTGGAAATATTCAGAGTTTCTTCTTCCAGCTATTTGAAAATATAGAATAAATTGTTAACTACAGTCACTCTGCCATGCTATAGAACATTAGAACTTGTTCCTCCTATGTAGCTGTACTTTTGTATCCATTAACCTTTGGTTATCTGTCTCTCCCCTCTACTCTTTCCAACCTCTAGTGAGCATTATTGTATTATCTGCTTCTATAGGCAAACTTTTTAGTTTCCATATATCAGTGAGAATATTCAGCAGTTATTTTTCTATACCTGACTTATTTCACTTAACATAAAGCCCTCCAAGATCATCCATGCTGCCATGAATACGATAATTTTATTTTTTCTTATGACTGAATAGTACTTCATTGTGTGTAGATACCACATTGTCTTTATCTATTCATCTTTCTGTGTCCTAATTCCCTCTTTTTATAAGAGAACCAGTCAGATTGGATTAGGAACCACCCATATGACCTCATTTTAACTGAATGCCCCTTTCAAAGGCCCGATTTCCAAAGACAGTCACATTCGGGGGCATTGAAGATTAGAACTTTAACATATGAATTTGGAGCAAGGAAAATTCAGCTCATAACATGAAGCATGATGGAAAAAAATGGGGAATTGTGTGAGCAGATGAGATATCTTAATACACAGTGTATGCACACACCTGCTCAGGCTGGCAGGCCAGCAGGTGAAGTGAGTACAGAGCAATTGGCCTGGTGGTGTAGTATGCAAGCACATGCCTCCAGGCATGTGGGGCACCCAGGGAGATGGGGCTGCTGGGGCATCAGTCAGGTCCAGATTGCAGAATCAGCTGTGGGGCAGAGGAGAAGCTCCACTTGCCAGCAGTTCTGAGATCCTCTATCCCTGGAACATCCCTGGATAAGGAAGGTGTGGTGTAGGCAATTCAAGACTATCTTTCCTACCTTCTTCTCTGTTCCATTCTTTAATATGATGTTAAAATCATTCACCTAATTTTCAGCTCCTATGAAAGTGCTTTTTTGTGTGGATAGTTGTTCAATTTGGTGTTGCCACAAGGGGGATGATCATTGGAGGCTTCTATTTGGCCATCTTGTTCTGCCTCTTAAGACTTAATTTTTAAGGAATAATTATTCCACAAGAGTCATCAGTTCTATGTACTAATATTTATATTTCAAAATAATGTATTTGGATTTATGCATATATTGTCACTACATATAAAATACTATTAACAGCTTCAGTAGAGTTGCATCAGCAGAGAGATCGAATTATTAAATATTGTTTGTGATCTTCCATTTGCCAAGAGTGGAATAGAAATAGACAAGGTAATGGAGCAGAGAAATGAAGAGGAACAAAACATCAAGGGAGGATGGGGCAGAAGTGGGTAGAGGAACTACAGGGGAACAGGTTGTTTTAAGATGGAAATGTATACAGCACATCTGTGGTCTTCAGAGAGTGATCTAGTGGAGAAGGAAAATCATTATCATAAGACAGAGAGATGATGGCAGGAATGAAATATATAGAAGGCAAGATATGAAGGACTCCAGATCATAAATAGAGGAGATGGTCATTTCCCAGAATGGAGACTGCTGGGGCTGGTTATGAGAGATGCTCAATAAGAAGTACCTGCTAAACCCAAATCCTTTTGGATCCCCTAAATCCCAACTCCCCTGGCAGAGCCTAATACAGACTCGAGGACACAGGTGGTGAAAAGTAACCTACAAACTGTGGGCTTGGCAGACATCACCAGTCAATCACAGTGACCTTTGTTACATAGTAAGATGGTGGGATTTTCTTCGGTAAGCTATAGGTAGCATGTTTTAGAGCTTATTCGTACCCACCTCTAGGTAGATTGTTAGTCACGAACAATTTTGCAAGCTGCTTGTTAAAAATTAACATTATTTAAAAATTATAATTAACAATGAAAAAAAAAACAAGTATTGGGGAAGATGTGAGCAGACTGGAACCATCCTACATTGCTGGTGGGAATGTAAAATGGTGCAGCCACTACAGACAGCAGTTTGGCAGTTCCTTAAAAGGATAAATATAGAGTCCCCATCTGACCCAGCAATTCTATTCCTAGATATATACCTAAGACATTGAAGGCACAGGTTCACAGAACTTGTACATAAATGTTCACGGTAGCATTATTCCATGATAACCAAAAAGTGTAAACAACTGAAATGTCCAACTGATGAATGGAGAAATAAAATGTGGCATATTCGTAGAATAGAATATTATTTGGCTGTTAAAAGGAATGAAAAAAGAACTGATGTATGCCGCAACATGGGTGAATCTTGAAACATACGAAGTAAGAGAAGTCAGACACAAGAGGCCACATCTGGTATGATTTTGGTTATATGGGATGATCAGAACTGGCAAATTCATAGAGACAAAAAGTAAATCAGTGGATGCCAGTAGAAGGGATTGAAGAAATGGGAAGTGACTGCTAATGGGTGTTGAGTTTTTTTGGGGGGTGATAACATTGTTCTTAAATTAGATAGCAATAATGATTACACAAGTTGATGAATGTACTAGAAACCACTGAATTGCATCCTTTAAAATAATGGCTTTTATAGTATGTGAATGATATCTTAATTAAAAAATTACGTCATAAAAAACTTACAATTCAATAAGTTACATTAAAAACAAGGAGAATAAATACCACCACCACCACGCTGTTTAAAAAAAAAAAAATGAAGCTCAGACACACCATTCATTGTATTTATTGTCACAGAATGGAATGAAGGCAGGCGAATTGGCAAATATGGCAATAGGTATCTGAAAGAAGGACTATATCTTTACCTGAGATAATACATAAATGGTAAAATCAAGAAATTAATGCATTGCATCTGTAGATGCAAAGGAATTGTGACAAGAGGTTGAGTTCATTGTGTTGGCAGTGGATGGATGACAGAGTGCTGAAGGTCTGAAATAGTAGGAAATGGACACAGAAAGTACTGCGAATTCATGTGAATATTGGGTAACCTTGACATACATGATCATAGGACATACACACACACACACACACACACATATATATATGTGTGTATATATATATATTTTTTTTTGGTGGCGTCTCCCTCTGTCACTCAGGCTGGAGTGCAATGGTGAGATCTCAGCTCACTGCAACCTCCACCTCCTGGGTTGAAGCGATTCTCTTGCCTCAGCCTCTCAAGTAGCTAGGAATACAGGCATGCACCACAACACCCATCTAATTTTTTTGTATTTTCAGTAGAGATGAGGTTTCACCATGTTAGGCAGGCTGGTCTGAAACTCCTGACCTCAGGCAATCCACCCACCTTGTCCTCCCAAAGTGCTGGGATTACTGGTGTGAGCCACTGTGCCCGGCTTAGATTTTTATTAATATATTTCTGCACAGTTTCATGTGTTTTTGTTTTGTTTCATCTTCCAGCAGTGTCCTGGAGCTCGGGGTAAGAGTAGGAATACTGAGCAGTTAGAATCTTGTGGTTGAAGTTGTTTTGATATAGTGTGGAAGAAAGACAAGACATAAAAGTTGATGTTCACGAAAAAGTAAAGATAATTGTTGAACTTATGCATCCTAGGTCAAGTATGACGAGAGGCAAATAATGAAAAGATATGAAGGAATAATTAACTCAAAGAAAATGGAGAAGTCAATGGACTCAAGTCTTAATGAAGTCAGAAATTATGTAAAGTGGGAGAAAGGAAGTGAGAAGTCATGAAAGAACTTACGGATCAGAAGTGTAACATAGAATTCAAAATTTTAGAGGCAAGGTAGATCTCAGACCTACAATGTTTCATCAGTGCAAATAAGGCTGAAGTGGAGGAAAAAAAAAAAACCTAAAACTGAATTTTTATTCATAATTTTGCATAGCTGAACAATGTATGACTATGTTTATTTTCTTGGATAAATCTGGGATTCCCTAAGTTAACAATTACTGTATTTCTCATTTTCTTTATTTTCAGTGTTTCTCTCTGAATTGAACACAAAAGTTTTCTACAAAGAATTTAAACTCCTTAATATTTTCAACTACATCAAGCTAGGTCTCAGGTTAATTTTCCCTTGTAACGAATACATTATTGAAAAACTTTGAACTCATCTACATGTGCAAGAATTGGGAAATATTTAGTTAATGGCAAGTCTTAAAGTGATGCAAATATTGTGGAATGATACACACAGTAAAAGTCTGTAACTTGATGATATGTGCTTGAGAAATGTTTGGAATTTAGAGTCAGCTTGAGAATTCCTTGAAATTTCTAAACCATGAAATGTTTACTCAAAGGCAAATAGGAGGCATGAAAATGGTGAATCAACAAAGGGTAAATATAGCAACTGCAGTCCTATATTGGATATTGATTGGAGCATATTTATTGGATGCAATTATCCAACTCAGGAAATTGATAATGGAGAGGATATTCTGCCTGGTAAATTCTATGGCAGTCTCAAATATCAGTATTGAAAAGTGTTAGAAGAAATCATAATGGAAATGAGAAAATAAAAAGAGAAATTCAGATTTAATAACAATTTTACAGAATTTAAATATGAATGCTTAAAAATTTAGAAAATAGAGAAAATTGACCAAATGATGGAACAGTTTAACTCGAAATATAAATATATAGCTGAACTTCCCTGAAAGAGAAAAATAAACCATTACAATAACAGTCCAACTACTGGAGAAAAAAAGGCAGCAAGATATTTTACTCAGAATATTTATTTTATCCAGAAGCTGAATAAAGATGCTATCTTGAGAGGCACAGAGCAAAGTAATTGGTTCTTGTTAGGCTGTTAGGGTCTGAATCAATGGCAGCTTCAAGAAGTTTCTGGGGCTGATTCTGCAGCTGAAACAAATGTTAGGAGAAGAGAAAAACCTTTCCTTGGAAGCAGTTTTTACAGACCCTAAACAACTCTATAGAAAAAAAAAAAAAACAGCCACTGTGTCCCAGAACTGAGTGCTCTAGATTAAAATAGATAAGGGAAATTACATCACTATACAGAGCCCACCATCAGTGCAGTAATGAGGTAGCCATAAATATGGGCTCAAATAGAAAAGGGGTTAAAATATTCTGAGGATGCTGGAAGGAAAACAAAAGTTCCTGCAATAAAACCTCTTATTGGGGCTGTCCACACCATGAATTTTGAAATTTTGCAGAAAGCAGCAATATCACAAATGTCACTTTGAGAGAAGAGGCAGTGTGAAAAGATACTCCCACACGTACTGCCAACAGTAATTATATTAGTGAAAAACTTGATTTCTTGATGGGAAATTGAGTTTTATTTTAAGTGGACTTTCATCATCTGGCATAGCCTGGCCTCTTGGCAAGCTAAAAAATAGTACTTTCCTCATAAACTGCCTTTGTTCAGATAAAATCAAGTTTCTGCTTCAGTCTTTTACAATAGGAAGTATTGACTTTGGGGAGCATTTTTTTTTCCAGAAATAACCACCTTAAATTGTTGATGCTGGCTTGTTTTCTAAGTCTGGTGTGTGTAGGGCTAATGCTACGTTAACTTTTTTTAAATCTAACTTGCAGCTTGGATTCTAAACGATGAGCAAGTTGAGACCATTTAAATCCTGAGGCCTTAAAAGAATCACTGTGACACTGTGGACGACACAGCTGCTGAAGGAACCAGCACCCAACAATCGCATTCTAGCTGAGACTTCACAGAAGAAGAGATGGGGAGG
This sequence comes from Macaca nemestrina, assembly GCF_043159975.1. Lineage (NCBI taxonomy): Eukaryota > Metazoa > Chordata > Mammalia > Primates > Cercopithecidae > Macaca > Macaca nemestrina. The sequence goes on along the minus strand of NC_092128.1, from coordinate 161,904,885 downwards.
ATTAATCTAGGCCTTCAGTTTCATCAGTCTCTTAAAAACAAGACAAGAATTAGGTTTTGATCTTTGATACCCTGGGTTGTGTCTAACTTAGGACATTAACTTGCCAGGGAGTTTAATCTTCGAACTTCATGTTTCCATATAAATTTATAATGAGAGGAGGTTTATATCCAAATCTGTGGAATCGCTATGTTGATAGCAGTATATTATGCAGTATCTTTATGATGTCATTTGCTTGTTTCGCACAACTTCATAAAGGACATGTTGGTCAATGTATCTGGACATAATTTGCAGAGAGAAATCCAACATGGAGTAAATTTTTGGCATAGTAGTAATTCGGTAGATGTGCTTCCCTGTCAAATGTTAAATGTCTGCTGTTAAATGATACACCCTGTCCATCTGTGGTCCCAGGTGGATACATAAGGGAGCATTAGGTGATGTTCTTCTGTGTAAAGATACACACTAATATCTTATTCTTGGGCACTCTGTGCTCCTCTATGTCCCCTGTCCAAGACAGCAGGAGTCATATCATGTGATTTGGAAGAATAAACTGGGCCAGTTCATCAGTCTCTTTTCCTTACTTTGCTTTTCTCGGTGAGTTTCTTTAAGAGAGCATGGATTTTGCTATGCTTTTTTTCCTTCATGCCAGAAATGTTTTTTGAAAAGACTCAGCCCTCATTGGGCAGAGAAATCTACTTTTTTCAGTGCTACAGTGATGAGTAGAGTAATTCTGTCTCAGTTAGCATTTGGCATTACAAAGGCGACATGCCCATCAGTATATGTCACATTCTTCAACATAGGCATTGTCAGTAATAAAGGTAAATTTGTTTTTCATAGCTGTGCTACTCTTTTGTATCAATTGTTCAATTGGTTCAGAGCTCTAATGGGGTCTGCTCAAATCCCTAAAGCATTTAAATCATAAATAAAATATATCATTTAAAAAATTTTCCTAGTATTCTATGATTTATGAGGATTATTTTTACTTATAGCTTTCCATTTTTGTTTTACTGATGTAATGCATTCTAGTGCATTCTTTTATAGAAACAGAGTGCAATTTTTGAGGCTTTTTTGAACTCTGAGGATTTTCCATTTCTCTTCATTTTTGTTTTATTTGTTTTAACAACTGCATTCTATGACAGAGGTTTCCTGATATGTGTGATGATTCTTAGTTCTCTGTTTATATTTAAAGACAAAGCACTGAAAACCAAGAAGATAGGTATTTTAAATACTTGTAAGCTTCACTATGTGGTGATAGGGTAAGAAATCAAGTCTTTTGTTGGAGAACCACAGATGCCTGTTTGTAGATCTTTTCTCTTCAGCCAATCATTTTCTATAAATATCAGTACTCTAAACTTTTCCTTTGGGTTTAGAAACGTGGATGCTAGCTTTTAGGAGTCTAAGTGGGATGGAATATGTTTTACTACACAATCTATAGAGTTTCATTCATAAGCAAAAATAGTGCCTAAACTCTGCCCTTGGTTGGCTAAGTGTCCCCAATTTCAGAGCTTCTGTGATTCACTCTTTCAGGAATGAGCCTTTACAGCAATCCTCTTCCAGTGTAGGAAATGTATAATAACAAGGCTAAATGTGTGGGGGGGAGAACCAAACTCTTCTTCACTCACACGTCCAATCACTTCTTCTTAAAAGCTTTTGGCCCCATCCTCCCCTATTTGTCTTGAGCGTTCCCCAGTGAATTCTTCCTTTAGCCTTTGAGTCTTTAAGTTCCAAAGTAATAACCTGCTTTCTTCTTGTTAGCTTCTCTCACTTAGGAAATTAAGTTTTGCTTTTCTCTGCTCTGCTATGTGAATCAGCAGGTAGCAGACCTCTTTCTATTTTCTAAATAGACACTTGTGGATCTATTTTGTTCTTTCAGTTATGGGCTTCTCTCCCATTCTCTTTGTCTTCGCATCACATAAAAACATTAAAATGCATATTTTAAGAGAGAATGGAGGAAAACACATTTGTTCAATCTCAACTTTAGGATAATAAGGAACTCACATTTCTTTTATTTATTAACAAATACATCTAAAATCAATTTTGGTGACTATCAAATGAAATAAGGAATGTACAGTTTTCATATAGCCATTTACTCATATGTCAGATATACTCTAGGCAGTAGAAAGTTAATAAATGCTCCATCATTGTTTTCATATATATATTTACTTTTCAGGAAAAAATTTAAAGGGGAAACTCCTTTACAATACAGTTGACCCTTAAACAATGCAGGGGGTGCAGCACGAAAAGGTCCTCCTCACAGTCAAAAATATGAATACAACTTTGACTTCTCCAAAACGTAATTACTAATAGCAGAAGCCTTTTTTTTTTTTTTTTTTTTTTTTTGAGACGGAGTCTCGCTCTGTCCCCCAGGCTGGAGTGCAGTGGCTGGATCTCAGCTCACTGCAAGCTCCACCTCCCGGGTTCACGCCATTCTCCTGCCTCAGCCTCCCGAGTAGCTGGGACTACAGGCGCCCGCCACCGCTCCCGGCTAATTTTTGTATTTTTTTAGTAGAGACGGGGTTTCACGTGTTAGCCAGGATGGTCTCGATCTCCTGACCTCGTGATCCGCCCGTCTCGGCCTCCCAAAGTGCTGGGATTACAGGCTTGAGCCACTGCGCCCGGCCTAATAGCAGAAGCCTTAATGACAAATGAACAGTTAACACAGATTTCATATGTTACATGTATTATTATAAAGAGATTTCAAAAAATTTATGGAAAATGAAATTAAAAGATAAAAATAAAAAGTACAAACTTTATTTGTCAACATAAGCCCTATCAAGTTTGAGACACTTTTGTAAGTGATGATACCAGCCATTTGGTCCGTTCATAAAAAACTGAGGGTATTGGGAATATACCCATGTCAATGCATTCTTTTATACATTATTAACTGAAGAAAAATGGGTGCCCTTTAAATAATTTTTAAGATTTTGAAACTAAAAGAAGATAGAAAGCTGAATGCCTAATGCTTTCCCTCCCATAGAAATTCTCATAAAAATTGCCCTTGTTTTTTTTTTGTTTTTTTGTTTTTTTGTTTTTTTGAGATGGAGTCTTGCTCTGTTGCCCAGGCTGGAGTACAGTGGCCGGATCTCAGCTCACTGCAAGCTCCGCCTCCCGAGTTCACGCCATTCTCCTGCCTCAGCCTCCCGAGTAGTTGGGACCACAGGCGCTCGCCACCTCACCCGGCTAGTTTTTTGTGTATTTTTTAGTAGAGACGGGGTTTCACCGGGTTAGCCAGGATGGTCTCGATCTCCTAACCTCGTGATCCGCCCATCTCGGCCTCCCAAAGTGCTGGGATTACAGGCTTGAGCCACCGCGCCCGGCCAATTGCCCCTGTTTGATCAAAGGAAGGGGCAGGAGATTGTCATATTGAAGAAGGACTATCCAGCAAGGTTTTCCTGGGCATGTTTCTGCTCTAGCTTTGGTTAACTTTCTCTAAATACTCTCATAATAATTAGACACTATTGTTCTTCGGCCATCCAGGAAATCAACAAGCAAAATGCCTTGAGCATCCCCAAAATCTCTTGTCTTGACCTTTGCTCTTGATCAGCTCATTTTTGCTCTGATTAGACCCCTTCCACCGTTACTTTCATTGTGTTTTGTCTTCAGGATCAGACTGGAAAAGCCTCATTTCACCTTCTGTTATAATTCTTTGAAGAGACACTTGAAGATCTTGATCCCATTTGTTTAAAATTTTCGTTGAAAGCTCTATTCTTGTCTGCAGCTGATCTCGGTGCAACCGTTTTGGCACTAGTCAAGTGGAAAGTTTGCTCATCTTTAATTTTTCCTTCAGAATTGTGTCAGATGAGCCAATTGAGATGTCTATGGTGTTGGCTATTGTTTGTGCTGTTAATTATTCATCCTTTTCAATGAGGGCATGAACAGGATTTTTTGTTCATGTTCTTCTTGTAAGTCGATGTAGATAATCTGCTTCTATATGTTTCATTTTCAACATCATCTCATCCCTTCTTAAAATGAGTTATCCATTTGTAAATGGTTGATTTCTTGACACATTATTCCTATAAACTTTTCAAAAAGCATCAATGATTTCTCCACTTTTCCACCCCAATTTCTCCATAAATTGGATAATTGTTCTTGCTTTAACTTAGCAGAATACATGTTGCTCTGATAGGGGCTTTTTTACAATTAATGTTTTATCTTTAGTGGTCAGAAAGGTTACAACAAGTTAGTATGAGCTTATTTTGATGAAAAACAGTTTTGAAATCCATGAATAGTTTTGTCATAATATGCATTTTCATGAACTTCTTACAGACTTCCCATTTACTATATTCTTACAATAAAGTAAGCTAGAGAAAAGAAAATGTTACCAAGACAATTATAAGGAGGGTAAAATATATTTCCTATCCATTCAGTGGAAGTGGATTCTCATAAAGCTTTCACCAGCCATTGTAAAAACATACCAAAATGTAAAGACCATTGATGCTAAGAAGAAACTGCATCAACAAATGAGCAAAATAACCAGCTAATATCATAATGACAGGATCAAGTTCACACATAACAATATTAACCTTAAATGTAAATGGACTAAATGCTCCAATTAAAAGACACAGACTGGCATATTGGATAAGAGTCAAGACCTATTAGTTTGCTGTATTCACAAGACCCATCTCACATGCAGAGACACACATAGGCTCAAAATAAAGGGATGGAGGAAGATACAACAAGCAAATGGAAAACAACAAAAAAGGCAGGAGTTGCAATCCCAGTCTCTGATAAAACAGACTTTAAACCAACAAAGATCAAAAGAGACAAAGAAGGCCATTACATAATGGTAAAGGGATCAGTTCAACAAGAAGATCTAAATATCCTAAATATATGTGCACCCAATATAGGAGCACCCAGATTCATAAAGCAAGTCCTTAGAGACTTACAAAGAGACTTAGACTCCCATACAATAATAATGGGAGACTTTAACCCCCCACTGTCAACATTAGACAGATCAACACGACAGAAAGTTAACAAGGATATCCAGGAATTGAACTCAACTCTGCACCAAGCGGACCTAATCGTCATCTACAGAACTCTCCCCCCAAATCAACAGAATATACATTCTTCTCAGCACCACATCGCACTTATTCCAAAATTGACCACATAGTTGGAAGTAAAGCACTCCTTAGAAAATGTAAAAGAACAGAAATTATAACAAACTGTCTCTCAGACCACAGTGCAATCAAACTAAAACTCAGGACTAAGAAACTCAATCAAAACCGCTCAACTACATGGAAACTAAACAGCCTGCTCCTGAATAACTACTGGGTACACAACGAAATGAAGGCAGAAAAAAAGATGTTCTTTGAAACCAATGAGAACAAAGATACAACATACCAGAATATCTGGGACACATTTAAAGCAGTGTGTAGAGGGAGATTTATAGCACTAAATGCCCACAAGAGAAAGCAGGAAGATCTAAAATTGACACCCTAACATCACAGTTAAAAGAACTAGAGAAGCAAGAGCAAACACATTCAAAAGTTAGCAGAAAGCAAGAAATAAGAGCAGAACTGAAGGACAAAAAACCCTTCAAAAAATCAATGAATTCAGGAGCTGGTTTTTTGAAAAGATCAACAAAATTGATAGACTGCTAGCAAGACTAATAAAGAAGAAAAGAGAGAAGAATCAAATAGATGCAATAAAAAATGATAAAGGGAATATCACCACTGACCTCACAGAAATACAAACTACCATCAGAGAATACTATAAACACCTCTATGCAAATAAACTAGAAAACCTAGAAGAAATGTATAAATTCCTGGACACATACACTCTCCCAAGACTAAACCAGGAAGAAGTTGAATCCCTGAATAGACCAATAGCAGGCTCTGAAATTGAGGCAATAATTAATAGCCTACCAACCAAAAAAAGTCCAGGACCAGACGAATTCACAGCCAAATTCTACCAGAGGTATAAGGAGGAACTGGTAACATTCTTCTGAAACTATTCCAATCAGTAGAAAAAGAGGGAATCCTCCCTAACTCATTTTATGAGGCCAACATCATCCTGATAGGAAAGCCTGGCAGAGACACAACAAAAAAGGGAATTTTACACCAATATCCCTGATGAACATCAATGCAAAAATCCTCAACAAATACTGGCAAACTGAATCCAGCAGCACATCAAAAAGCTTATCCACCATGGTCAAGTGGGCTAGGGCAATCAGGCAAGAGAAAGAAATAAAGGGTATTCAATTGGGAAAAAAAGAAGTCAAATTGTCCCTGTTTGCAGATGACATGATTGTATATTTAGAAAACCCCACTGTCTCAGCCTAAAATCTCCTTAAGCTGATAAGCAACTTCAGCAAAGTCTCAGGATATAAAATCAATGTGCAAAAATCACAAGCATTCTTACACACCAATAATAGACAAACAGAGAGCCAAATCATGAGTGAACTCCCATTCACAATTGCTTCAAAGAGAATAAAATACCTAGGAATCCAACTTACAAGGGATGTGAAGGACCTCTTCAAGGACAACTACAAACCACTGCTTAGTGAAATAAAAGACGACACAAACAAATGGAAGAACATACCATGCTCATGGATAGGAAGAATCAATATCGTGAAAATGGCCATACTGCCCAAGGTAATTTACAGATTCAATGCCATCCCCATTAAGCTACCAATGAGTTTCTTCACAGAATTGGAAAAAACTGCTTTAAAGTTCATATGGAACCAAAAAAGACCCTGTATTGCCAAGACAATCCTAAGCCAAAAGAACAAAGCTGGAGGCATCACGCTACCTGACTTCAAACTATACTACAAGGCTACAGTAACCAAAACAGCATGGTACTGGTACCAAAACAGAGATATAGACCAATGGAACAGAACAGAGCCCTCAGAAATAATACCTCACACAGCCGTCTGATCTTTGACAAACCTGACAAAAACAAGAAATGGGGAAAGGATTCCCTATTTAATAGGTGCTGGGAAAATTGGCTAGACATAAGTAGAAAGCTGAAACTGGATCCCTTCCTTACTCCTTATACGAAAATTAATTCAAGATGGATTAGAGACTTAAATGTTAGACCTAAAACCATAAAAACCCTAGAAGAAAACCTAGGTAATACCATTCAGGACATAGGCATGGGCAAGGACTTCATGTCTAAAACACCAAAAGCAATGGCAACAAAAGTCAAAATTGGCAAATGGGATCTAATTACACTAAATAGCTTCTGCACAGCAAAAGAAACTACCATCAGAGTGAACAGGCAACCTACAGAATGGGAGAAAATTTTTGCAATCTACTCATCTGACAAAGGGCTAATATCCAGAACCTACAGAGAGCTCAAACCAATTTACAAGAAAAAAAACAAACAACCCCATCAAAAAGTGGGCACAGGATATGAATAGACACTTCTCAAAAGAAGACATTTATACAGCCAACAGACACATGAAAAAATGCTCATTATCACTTGCCATCAGAGAAATGCAAATCAAAACCACAATGAGATACCATCTCACACTAATTAGAATGGCAATCATTAAAAAGTCAGGAAACAACAGGTGTTGGAGAAGATGTGGAGAAATAGGAACACTTTTACACTGTTGGTGGGACTGTAAACTAGTTCAACCATTGTGGAAAACAGTATGATGATTCCTCAAGGATCTAGAACTAGAAATACCATTTGACCCAGCCATCCCATTACTGGGTATATACCCAAAGAATTATAAATCATGCTGCAATAAAGACACATGCACACATATGTTTATTGAGGCACTATTCACAATAGCAAAGACTTGGAATCAACCCAAATGTCCATCAGTGACAGACTGGATTAAGAAAATGTGGCACATATACACCATGGAATACTATGCAGCCATAAAAAAGGATGAGTTCGTGTCCTTTTTAGGGACATGGATGCAGCTGGAAACCATCATGCTCAGCAAACTATTGCAAGAACAGAAAACCAACCAAACACTGCATGTTCTCACTCATAGGTGGGAACTGAACAATGAGATCACTTGGGCACAGGAAGGGGAACATCACACACTGGGGCCTATTGTGGGGAGGGGGGAGAGGGGAGGGATAGCATTAGGAGAAATGCCTAATGTAAATGACGAGTTAATGGGTGCAGCACACCAACATGGCACATGTACACATATATAACAAACTCGCATGTTGTGCACATGTACCCTAGAACTTAATGTATAATTACAAAAAAAAGAAAAAAAAGAAAAAGAATTATGTACAAGTGAAAGAAACCAGTGACAAAAGACCATATATAGTATTTACTCCATTTCTGTGAAATATTGATTAGGTAAATCCATTGAGACATAGTGGTTGCCAACATAGTAGGGAAAATGGAGGGGATGGGGTGTAACGGCTGTTAAATCAAGTTTAACCTAAAGCTTCCTGCTTACATATTTTAAGTTCAGCCTAAAAATTTTCTGTACATTGTGAGCTATAACAAGAGGAGGTAGAAACAGTCCATAGCCTACACTTGTGCCAATCACCAAGTTTTGGCAAATCAAATGTACCCAACTGTTCAAACTGTGTTCAAAAAGGCAAACACCAAGCTGTAACCAATTCAGCTGTTACTGCACCTCACTTCTGTGTTCTGTAGGTTACTTTCTTTTTCTGTCCATAAGTCTTCCACCACGTGGCTGTGCTGGAGTCTCTGAGCCTGTTCTGACTCAGAAGGCTGCCCAATTCACGAGCTGTTCATTGCCCAATTAAACTCCTTTAAATTCAGTTTGGCTGAAGTTTTTCTTTTATCGCTGCTAATGAGTTTGGATTTTTCTTTGGGGTGATGAAAATATTCTAAAATTACATTATGGTGATAGTTGTGCAATTCTGTAAACAGGCTGATAATCATTGAATTACATGCTATAAATTAGTAAGCCTTATAGTATGTAAACTATATCTCAATAAAGATGTTTTCAGGAGAGTGACTCATGGCTGAAATTTCTGATTACAATTAGCACACATTTATGTTTCCATTAATGTGAAAAATAATTCTGATTGTGTGGTTTATTGTTCCCTTATATATTTATTAGATGGTACGGTTAGTTAAAATGAATTTTGCAGTATATAATACTGTCAAACATGTAACTGCTCTTTCTAATCCTCCAATTGTTCTTAGAACACAAGTAAATCAGTGTCCTAAAATTCATTTGAATTATTTAAAATTAAGATTGATTGTGTGCAATCATAAGACTGTTTAATTTGACAATGTAACATTCAGTTACTAAATTTTCATTATTTGCCACATATCAGGAAAATTATAAAGCGTGTGGTCAACACCTACTTAGTGTCATATATTATCATAAATATCTTAATTTATCCAAATGTTAACTCCTCAAGGCAGAACCTCTCCTTTGTCCATTGTTATACTGCTGAAGAGTATCTGTTAGAACATTATCTGTTACAAAATAAGCTCTGAATAAATACTGTCTACTGACTATTTTACCTTCCTAGAGCAACTGGAGGAATGATTATATTTTCTCTGATATTTAAATAAAGTTACATTTTGAATTAGTTTAATTATCTTCAAAATCTATTGCTGAGACATAGAATTCTCACTGTAATTAAACAATGTTTGAAATGCTTTATATTGTTGTAGAAAGATCAGAGGCAAGGATTAACATTTATATTCAGAGGTACATGAGATGAGTAAAACCCACGGGCATGCTAATCCCCACTCTCCACTCCAGGAAAAGAAAAATTACTAGTATCTTTGTTGCTGGTACTTTAATCTTTCACATTCTATTAGAATATAGAAAGAGAAGAGGGTACAAAAACAAAGGCAAGATAATTACTTGATGGAAAAAAGAAGATAAATCCTCCATTTCATGATATGTTTTTGGCACTGAGGTAAAATTTGCTAACAGTATTGCTTGACTCGGGATGAATTGGGGAAGGGGTCGACTTCAGCATGTAAGTATATCAAGCAATCTTAGTCAGAGTACAAAATATATTTTCTCAGTCAGGAGTTTGTCAAGCACAAAGTCCAAATATACTTTTGTTTCCTTTATCAGCCTTTGAGATTTTATTATAAAGCAGACATCAAAGTTGCCAAAGGTTAAAAGACCTCTATATTCACATCTTGAGCATCAAAGGTGACAGAGTTTTCCTTGGTGCTTGAATCTCTTGTAGCTTTGAAGGCACAAACACCAGTGAATGCCATAGGTTCTTACTGTGAGGAGAAAGAGGTCAGTTCATATTGTAAATGTTTTACTTAATTTTTCAATGCCCCATGTGATTCTTCAATGTTGTTTTCTTTCTTTTCTTTCTTTCTTTCCTTTTTGTTTCTTTCTCTTTCTTTTTCTTTCTTTCTCTCTCCCTTTCTTTCTTTTCCTTTCTTTCTTTTTCTTTCTTTCTCTCTCCCTTTCTTTCTTTCTCTTTCTTTCTTTCTTTCTCTCTTTCTTTCTTTCTCTTTTTCTTTCTTTCTCTCTCCCTTTCTTTCTCTTTCTTTCTTTCCTCCTTTCTCTTTCTTTCCTTCCTTCCTTCCTTCCTTCCTTCTTTCTTTCTTTCTTTCTTTCTTTCCTTTCTTTCCTTTCTTTCCTTTCTTTTCTTTCTTTCCTTTCTTTTCTTTCTTTCTTTCTTTCTTTCTTTCTTTCTTTCTTTCTTTCTTTCTTTCTTTCTTTCTTTCTTTCTTTCTTCTTTTATTGTCTGGCTGTATTCTGTTCACATTCATACTATAATTCCCACAATTAGCATTACTTATTATACACAATGAGAGAGGAGAAGGCATGCCTTGTTTGAAATACATATTTTCTACAAAAAATTAGACAGGTGTGGTGGCACATGACTGTAATCCCTGTTACTTGGGAGGCTGAGGCACAAGGATCACTTGAACTGGGGAGGCAAAGGTTGCAGTGAGCCAAGATCATGCCACTGCACTCCATCCTGGGTGACAGAGCAAGACTCCATCTCAAAAAAAAAAAAAGACACACCAAAAAAGAAAAAATGGTTTCTCCATATATATTTATCAGACTTTTTCATCTTTGCTAATCATCCAACTTCTGGAGATTTATAGACATAGTAAATATCAGATTTTGTTCTTTTTTCATGCTAAATCTATCTTTTATCCTCCATATATCCTGCATATAATATATTATAATGTTCATGAAATAGTCAGATATTTGTATTTCATTTTCACACTGGTATTTTTACATTTACCTACAATACTATCATTATCAAATATGCAATAAATCTTCTGGTGTCTTTAAATTTCCTTTTTATTATTTTTATCAGTACAGAGTAAGATACAAATGACATTAGAACTATGGGGAGCACAAATGCCTAAAGTATAAATAAATGCATAACATCAAAATACAGATTATAGCAAAGACCATCTTTTATGGACTTAACAAAAATTATTTTCTTTTTTCCTGCAATCAATAATTGTATAGTGTTATTTTTACTATATTGCCTTCTCATTCTTGAGGGCATTTATTAGGAAAAGGGAATGAAAAAATATTTTTCTGGAGGACAATTCTTTATGGTGTTTTTCTACATCTTATGACTGATTTTGTTCAAGACTGTTTTTTCAAGGATGTTTTTATAACAAAAATCTTGGAAAACAAAACCTTGTTCCTAAAGAAAAAATCCCTTAGAAGATAGAAGAAAAGGTAGAATTATTTCCTGAGTAGAACATCAAAGATGAGTCTGCTACTGGGCAGAGATTCAGTAGTTTTGGTTGCAGTCTTCTTTATAAAATTGGTGGTTTTCTAAGATCAGAGTTCCTTAGCTACGACACAAACCCACAGTGTTCAGTATTCACCTGGGCCCACCTCTGCACCTTCCCCGTGGGATTTGTGGGACAATGGGACTGAAGCAAATCCGGAGCTCATACTGCTGCTGTGCCATAATTAATAAAGCTCTTTGTCTCTGACCCAGGGGTCTCATGTCTTCTGCCAGTTTCCATGAAATTGTGGCAGCCAAATGTGTGAGCTTGCCAGTAGAGAAAAATCTTAGATTGTTGACAAACCTTGGCAATTTTTGAGATGATTGGAGGATGGAATTATGACAGAGACAAAGCTTTCCTGGAAGAGGAAAGAACAAGGGCCCTATGTGGACCAAGTTATGGGATATGAGAATATTCCCTGGAGCCCCCGTTGCGGTCAAAGGGAGTGGCATATAGGTAAGGGCCACCCCCACTGTCTTGAGTTTTAGTAATGCTGAGGAGTAGGATGATTGAAACAAGTCACATGAATGAACGTTTTTCTTATTATTTACTTTTCTAGGAAGGAGGTATAATAGATGCTAAAGGAGCCAAAAACTGGTAGAGGGCTAAACTGAAAATTTAAAAAAGTTTGAGTCATCTCTCTGCATCAAGTGAAAAACAAATGTGACAGGCATATTGGTGAGGAGGTGCTCCCCTTCTCCATGCTCCCTGATCTCTTGTTCCCTGTTTGCCCCCAACTCAACTGCTTTAAGAAAAAGTCACGTGTAACCTTTACTCTATAATAAAAGTTGAACCTCTTTAAAAAAGATAAAAGTAAGAGGTGTAGTTTAATGCCTGAAAACCATGGTACTTAGGATATCTCTCACCTACTAGAAATTCCCCCAATCATCAAAAGCACTGGATTATGGTTCAACTTCTTAAGGTAAAAGAAATCTGTATAGAACCATGTCTCTGTTCCTTGCATTTCTTTTATTAAGGTAAAATCCTGATAACATAAAGTTGAGCATTTTAAAGCACCAATCCACAACCTTTTTGCCACCAAGACTGGTTTCATGGAAGACAGTTTTCCCGTGGACAGGGTTGGGGGTGGTTTGGGAATAGATGATTCAATCACACTACATTTATTATACACTTTATTTATATTATTGTTCATTGTGATATATAATACAATAATTATATAACTCACCATCATGTAGAATCAGTGGGAGCCCTGAGCTTGTTTTCCTGCAATTAGACAGTCCCATCTGGGGGTAATGGGAGACAGTGATAGATCATCAGGCATTAGATTTTCATAAGGAGCATGCATCCTAGATCGCTCTCATGTGTAGTTCACAGTAGGGTTTCCACTCCTATGAGATTCTAAGGCCACCACTGATATGACAGCAGGCAGAGCTGAGGTGGTAATGCTTGTTCGCCCCTTCCTCACCTCCTGCTGATCAACCCTGTTCCTAACAGACCACAGACTGGTACTGGTCAGTGGTCTGGGGCTTGGGGAATCCCTGTTTTAAAGTATATAATTCGGTGGCATTTCGTACATTTTCAGTGTTGCAACAACCACCTCTGTCTAGTCCAAAGGACTCTCATCATGCCAACAAGAAACTGGGTTCCACAGAGCAATCACTCTCCACTCCCTCCTCATGCCAGTCCCTGACAACCATCAACCTGCTTTCTGTCTCTGCATTTCCAGCTTCTGAAAGTTTCATATAAACGTGATCATACAATGTGTGACCTTTGTGTCTGGTTTCTTTCACCTAGGTCCATATTTTTTGTCTCTAAATTTTATCATGAATTAGTACTTCATTTGCTTTTACAGGTGGATAAAATTCCAACTATAGATACGCAAAAAAGAAAAATAAGAAAAAGGCTAAATATTCTGAGGAACTTTGGGGAAGGGAGGGTGTGATGCTTAATATTGAATGTTGACTTGATTGGATTGAAAGATGCAAAGTATTGATCCTGGGTGTGTCTGTGAGGGTGTTGCCAAAGGAGATGAATATTTCAGTCAGTGGACTGGGAAAGGCAGCCCCACCCTCAATCTGGGTGGACACAATCTATCTAATCAGCTGCCAGTGTGGCCAGAAAAAACAGGCAGAAGAACATGGAAAGATTAGACTGGCTTAGCCGTCCAGCCTACAACTACATCTTTCTCCGATGCTGGATGCTTCCTGCCCTCGAACATCAGACTCTGAGTTCTTTAGCTTTAGGACTCAGACTCTCAGACTGGCTTCCGTGTTCTTCAGCTTGCAGACGGCCTCTTGTGAGACCTCACCTCATGATTGTGTGACTTAATACTCCATAATAAACTCCTCTATATATATGTCCTCTTAGGTCTCTCCCTCTAGAGAACCCTGACTAATACAGAGGTAATTACATTTTTATGGCTCTTTGGATACAGATGTCCAAGACTTGAAAAACGAGAGGACACTTGGATTCTACTCATAGATTCAAGCAACGTTCACAATGGAAGGAAACAAAGCAAACACGACCTTGTATGTGGGGCTCTTTGCGCCAATTCAATGCACTCTTTTTTGTTGCTTTTACACTTGAATGCATAACAGGAATTGATGGGTTGTATGTTTGAACTTCTTTATCCCATAAATGTCATAGAGTCAACCTGATTGAGGAAGAACTGAGAGAGAGAGAGAGAGAGAGAAAGACTAGTGAGAGAGTCTTCCTTGTCATTTATCATCAGTTGGTGGGGCAGGATTAGGACGAGGACCTCCACCATCTCATAATTAATGTTTTCATTATATAGATGACATCCTCGGGATTTGATAGGTTAGAAGCAGCAGTCTCAGCTGTCCTGCTTGTAATGTTAACATACCTATATTGGCAAGGGTGACTGAGAAAACCCAACAAAACTCATGGGCCAAATAAAGTTTTGGAGGATTACTTGGGCAGGTTCATGTCATCCATCCAGCAGTTTAGGAAAAACTGCTGTCTTTTCAGACTCCTACCAACAAAACGAAGGCCTAGCACTTTGTTCATCACTTTGTGCATGGAGACAGAACAAGTCTCGGTGACTGATAATTTTGTTGACTAGAACGGGAAGGGGAAGCAATGTCCACCCAGAGATGATCCTTGGAGATTTGGACTTAGAGGTTTCCCTAACACAGCTACCAAGTACACCTTCTTTTAGAAGCTGCTATTTGCTTGCCACTAATCTCTTGTCGAAAATGAAGGCCTGACTCAGAGAGGTCATGTGACTTCCCAGCCTGAATTTCCATTTTGTGCTCAGTCTACTAGTATTCCATGATTAACGAGACGTGAAAGCTTCCAAAATGGAATTAGTATATTGAAGACCACACCTGCTTTGCCCCAGTGGCATTTTGGCTTTACATGAATAATTGGGTGCTATCCATTGGGGTTGTATGGGGAGTTTATGCCCCACTCCACGTACTGAAGCAAAGTTGTCCACTCAAAAGGGCACATGATTAGGAAGCAGAGGTTCCCCTAAACACCTGGGCCTGGATCACTGATGGTTAGATGCAGCTACAACTAGACGTCTATTAGGATGCTGCAACAATTCGGCCTCAGTTCCAGCCCTGCAGAACCAAAAGTAGATGAGGTCACTCTGTTCAGAAGGTAGAACTGTGACTCTCCTCCTTTTGCAAGTAGTCTACATGTTTGGTCTGTCACATGGAAAACTACACACTGTTAAATTAAAAATCACTCCTCTTAAAAGCCATCAACTATGCAAATAGATTCATTTCTGACTGAACCACTGGGGTCATTCACATAGATTCCCATGGAAAAGGCAGGCCCAATATCTGACGAGATGCTTGGAAATCAAATTTCTGATTGAGTCTGACTCCAATAATAATAATGATACCTGCTCCATAGGGTTATTTGATAATATTTTTAGATATTTCTTTTGTAAGTGTGTGTTTTATAGACTTACACTATGCAGACACTAGTCAGTGCTTTTTTTTTTTTTTAACTTTCAGAAAATACATGGGGAGAGTGTACTTTGAAACTAAAATACATGGCTTCAATTATGTTTTGAAACAAAGAACTTTTGTTATAAAATTGTTGAGTTCTTTATTGACTGACTTGGGTTTTAATACAGCTGTAATAATAACTAACATTACCAATGTGATTATAATCTTCCTGTGTATTACAAACTATATTTCATGCTGGGTGATGGAACTTAGGGCTTACTGTGAGATGGCTTTAGCTTAATATTCTGAATTGCTGGATATTAACCTCCAGCTCATGCAGCTTCATTGGCTTTTTGTTGTTGTTGTTCATTTCTAGCAAGCACATGGACAAGTTTTCATATTCAGCAAACCTTTCCTCACCCTAGAGAATGGTTGATATGTTGCATCTTAAGTGCATTATATGCATAAAGTTTATATGCATAAGAAATTTGAACATGGCCTGAAATATGATTGTTAGCTGTTTTTAATATTATCATTGAATTTCTTAACACAGCCATATCTGTGTTTTCTTTCTGAGTGTTAGTAGAAGGTTTCATTATTATTTCATTCATAAAATTTTCAATCATTATCTATAAAATATGAATTTTATTTTAAAATTGAGCACAATATTATTATTGGTGAAAAGCTTTAAGCTATGAACTTTTTCTCTGTTCAAAACAGTAATGTCATTTGTGGGTTGTAGCTTGTCAACATAGTGGGTATTGTGATATTTCTGCCAACATCTGCTTTAGTAAAGGGAAGAGCAATCCAAGATAATCTTTTATTGATTTTTTTCCATCAAGGCTAATTTGCATTCACTTAGTATCAAATTTTTCCAAATTTCAGTCATGTAGTTTGCATACTTGCTTTTTTCAAGCCGTCTAGTAGATTTATTTCTATAAAATCTCTTTCACAGTTCAGGGAGATGCTGGAAGATAATTTTTCATTTTAACTTTTGCATTTGAACTATTTATACTAAAAATGATATACTTTAATTTATTTACAAATTTTATATCTGTGTTATTCTTAAGTGCAAAATGTTTAAGTGTCATAAAAATATGGTAATGTACAGAAAATACAAGGGGACATATTTAAGGTCTATTCCTTTTTTAATATAAAAATATACAGAAATATATCTGCACAGATATGCCTACACAAAGCAAGAGGTATCACAACATACTTCCATTTGGAGGTGGTATGTCCTGCTGTAACCAAGCTTTTGTGTAGATGTAATCTTAATGTTGACATTTTCTGAAAGCAACCATGATTTTTTTTTTTTTTTTTTGAGACGGAGTCTCGCTCTGTCTCCCAGGCTGGAGAGCAGTGGCGCTATCTCGGCTCACTGCAAGCTCCGCCTCCTGGGTTCCCACCATTCTCCTGCCTCAGCCTCCCGAGTAGCTGCGACTACAGGCATCCGCCACCACGCCAGGCTAATATTTTGCATTTTTAGTAGAGACGGGTTTTCACCATGTTAGCCAGGATGGTCTGGATCTCCGGACCTTGTGATCCATCTGCCTCAGCCTTTCAAGGTGGTGGGATTACAGGCATGAGCCACTGACCTGACTGAAAGCAACCATGATTTTAACAGGCCTAAGATACAACCTCTCAACCATTCTGTAGGGTGAGGAAGATACACTGAAAATGAAAACTTGTCCATGTTCCTGCTAGGAATAAGAAAGAGTGATGCTGCATGAGCTGGAGTCTAATAACCAGCAATCTGGGCTGTGAAGCTAGAATCATCTCACAGTAAGCCCTAAGTCCCATCACGCAGCATGAAATATAGTTTGTAATACACAGGAAGATCATAATCACATTAGTAATGTTAGTTATTATTACAGCTGTCTTAAAACCCAAGTCATTTAATAAAGAATTCAACAATTTTACAACAAAAGTCTTTCATTTCAAAACATAATTGAAGCCATGTATTTTAGCTTCAAAAGTACACTCTCCTCATGTATTTTCTGGAAGTTGATAAAAACATTGATTAATGTCTGCATAGCATAAAGTATATAAAACACATGCTTACAAAAGCAATGCTAAAAATATAAAAGTTGTACTTTCTTTTTTTATATCTACTTTAAGTTCTAGGGTATATGTGCAGAACGTGCAGGTTTGTTCCATAGGTATACAAGTGCATGGTGGTTTGCTGCACCCATCAACCCATCATATACATTAGGTATTTCTCCTAATGCTATCCCTTCCCAAGTCCCCCACCCCCTGACAGGCCCCGGTGTGTGATGCCCACCCTCCTGGGGGCCAAGTGTTCTCATTGTTCAACTCCCACTTATGAGTGAGAACATGCGATGTTCGGTTTTCTGTTCTTGTGTTAGTTTTCTTTACTGGCCAAAATGATATAACAGGAATTGGATTCATCCTTCCACCTAAACAAATATAAAATCAGACAAGATACACAAAATAATTGTTTCAAGATGTCAGACATCAAGCAATACAGTTTAGTGATCTCTAAGAGAAAAGCAACAAATGAAATGAGACTTGCAATTTGCCCAACTTAATGTCTGAGAGAGTTTCTAGGCTACAGCACCAGGCAGGGTAATTTATGTGGAACCTGGTGGATTCCCTGAATTGAAGTGGAGCTGGGAATCTTGGAGGGATAAAAAAGCTATAATTTACAAAGCAGGGTTCTGGAGAGGAGATGGCTCACTCAAAGGACAGCTGTACAGATCTGCAGAGAAGCCTCACAGGTTTTCATCTGAGTAGTGATTAGGGAGTACTTCTGAGTAATCTACCCAAGTCCAGAAAAGTGACTATCAGAAAGAATTAGAGAGCCGTGTCAAGAACTCACACAGAGTGGAAAATCATGCAATTTATGGGGCAACAGGTAGACGAATTAGAAGATAACTATCCTCAAAAGAATCAATATTTTTCCAATATTGAACTTAACTTTACCCAGATCAACACTTAAAAATATTTTTAAGACTATAAAAAATAGTAATCACTTAGCAATATAAAAATTAGTGTCTGCCACCCAGTAAAAAATTACTAGCCATAAACACTGAGAAGGGAGAAACGCTGTAAGGGTTTTATGTAATGTACGAAGTGGTATGAAATAACTTGAAATTAAACTGTGATATATTAAAGATGTTGCGCTAGTCAATGTTCTTCAGAGGGACAGACTAATAGGAGGTAGACAGACTGGACAGGTGATAGATAGATAGATAGATAGATAGATAGATAGATAGATGATATGAGGCAGTTCACTTGGGGAATTGGCTCAGGTATTTATGGAGACTGAGAAAAGTCCCATGACAGACCATCGACAAGCTGAAGAATCAGGAAAGCTAGCAGTGTGGCTGTACAAGTCTGAAGCCCTTAGAACAACGGAAGCTGATGGTGTAACATTCAGTTTGAGGCTCAAGGTCAGGGAACCCAGGAGGCTGCCAGTGTAAGTCCCAAAGTCCAAAGGCCAGAGAACTTGGATATCTGATGTCCAAAAGCAGAAGAAAAGTGTCCCATCTCCAGAAGTGAGAGGGGAAATTTGTTTTTCCTCTGCCTTTTTGTTCTGTCTGAGTCCCAGCCAACAGTTTGGCATCTGCCCACATTGAAGGCAGATATTCTCCACTCAGTCCACCAATTCAAAGACACACACAGAAAGAATGAATGACCACTATTCAGGTATCTCTTAATCCAGTCAAGTTGACAATCAAAAGTAAATATCACAGGTGTTTCCTATAAATACTAAGACAATCATCAAAATAGCGTAACAGCTAAGAAGCCAAAAAAAGAGATAAAATTACTTAAAATAATCAATACAAGAGAAGGCAGAAAAATGGAAAAGAAAACAAATAAAAAATACCAGATGGAGCAAATATGAAATAAATATTAAGATCATAAACTTAAATGAAATCATATCAATAATTGTGGGAAAAAGAGTTTCTGGGGTGCCAGAAGAGTTGGTCTCCCCTGTGTGAGACACCCATGGGGAGTCATGGGCGGTCTCTGATGAGTCTCCTTATTGTCTTCATGTCTTTATGCCATACCCGCTCAGCGGCATGCCACAGGTTGCTCGGGGACATAACACTCGCTTGAAGCAGTGGAGTATCATCAACCATCTTGGCTCCTCCTGAAACCCACTCCCACCCATTTCAGTCCTGAGAAGTTAAAGATCTTAAGTAGTTTAGACACACACCTTTGCTGGAGGAAATTCAGAGAAAATGCCACTGCTATACATCTTATTGAATGACTCGTGAGTTCTCCTTCACTGGTTAATCCTTTTCCTCATCCCTTCCTACCCCTCCCATCTGCCCTAAGAACAAAGAGCTTGTAAGCCAATAAATTAGGCGGAGCCAAAGAGCTCTGGGCCCTGAGCAAGGCTCCAATGCTCCAGTCCCCTGGACCCGCCTTTTAAACACTTATTCTGTCTCTTTCTAACTCCTTTGTCTCCACTGGACTCGGGGTACCCGCTGGGTGGTGTGGGGCTGGGTTTTCCAACAATAATCACATTAAAAGTAAATAGTGTAAACTCTCTTATCTGTAGGTCTTTTCCCAGAGATCTCAAGCTTAGCCATGCCCTCATTCATGCCCTCTAATTTGTACTCATGTCTACTTAATGAGTGTTTGATTAATTTCTTCACATATTTTCCTAAAACAGAGGTTCAAAATATTATTTAACTCTTTTCTTTTCATATTTCACACATAAATAGAATTAAAATAAATATTAATACATATATAACAAAATATTTGAAGTATTGTGGGATATTAAGGAAAGACAAAACAGCCATTTAAATGTCTGATTATTACAGTTGGTGCTAGGATGGAGAAGGTTCTAAAGTTCTTGGTAAGATAAAACAGTGACCTGTAAATAGGGGTTAAACAATTTTTTGTTTGTTTATTTGTTTGTTTGAGATGGAGTTTCTCTCTTGTTGCCCCGGCTGAAGTTCAATGGTGCGATCCCAGCTCACTGCAACCTCCACCTCCCAGGTTCAAGCAATTCTCCTGCCTCAGCCTCCTGAGTAGGTGGGATTACAGGCACGCACCACCAAGCCTGGCTCATTTTGTATTTTTAGTAGTGACCCGCCCACCTCGGCCTCCCAAAGTGCTGGGAACCACTGTGCCTGGCCTTAAGAATTTTTCAGACTGGAAGGTGATATAGACATGTGACATTAGCTTAAATAACGGAAGTTTTTACTCAAGGATGTAAATCCATGAGTTGGAAGGAAATGAGAAGCAGGAGAATGAATCTTATTGGATATGAAGTTTTGGAGATAAGAGGAATCCCCAGTGAAGAACATTGCAGAAATTCATGGAGTGAAATATTACAGAAATGAAAGTAAAATATATATCTGGAGATATTGAATTGAAGCATTTACTTTTTTTCAAGTATGCCATTACTTCCAAATGAGGATTTATCTTCCATTTCATTTAAGATGAATGTAGGGCTCAATTTAGATAAGTAGAAGTCAATATCGCATTATACCTGTCGGCTTCTTTTTAACTTGAGACTCACTTAAGTATTATTCTTTCATGTCAAGAAGTTCCCTGATATCTTACCTCAGGTAGGAAATGGTTATCTCTGTTAAGCCTGTTGCAAACTTTTGTTTGTCTTATTTTGTTTTTTTAACTCATACAAGCAACAGTCAATTAAAATGCAGAACTGACTATTTCTTCTCTGGCACAAGTAAAATAACTTCCATAGTCAGAATTACTACTTTAAAAACGATTCACACATACCATCCACATTATTTTTATAGCTTATGATACATTATTATTCTTTTAGGAGATATCTATATTTTTCTTAAAAAAATGTTTAACTACACATGGCGCAGCTAAAGCAATTTAATTGTCTTATATACATGAGAATGAGAAAAGGCACATTCAGAAATATTTGTAATTGAAAACATAAGCAAAAGTCCAACAAAAAAGTCTTGTCTTTTGACCCCTTTTGATATTGCACAGTTAATGAGATATGTGTTAAGCCATGCTTATAGGAAGAATGGAAGCTTACATCTAGATTTAATACACTTTTTGAATAGCAAAGCTATATATTGCCCTCTGTAGATGATAACAAAAAAATGAAAAAATATATTAGTGAAATAAAATATACGTAAACAAACTAGTCAAATAGAATGAGAAAAGCATAATAATTATATTCATTGTAATAGGAATTTAGGTAATTATACTCTATTAAATTTTATGTAAAAAAGATAATAGTTGGAAATGAAGATAATTGTTTGAAATGTGATAGCTTATATTTAGAAAAAAATTTAGAGTAGAGGATTAGACTTTTATATTTTAGTTTAAAATATTAAATATATACTTTTATATTTCTTTTACCAGTGAGTCTTTTTCTCTTTTGATAATTCAGAAAAGATCCTCATGGAATTTTTTGTTAGTCCATTTACTCTGAAAGAAATAAAAATTCTTTAACTTGATAAATTCTAATTTATTTCATTAGTCTTAAGGCTAAATGTATGAGTACTTAAAGAGGTTGTATCAGTCTATAAGCTATTTAATATAAGCCCATAAATTAAGCCTTAAAATCAATATCTAATGCACTGCTTAAGTTGTACATATTTTACTAATTTTCAATTTGGTAATTATTACCAGTACAGTAAGTAAAAACATCCTAATAAATTATTTATTGCAAAGATAGTTTACAAAGAAAACACTCAGTTGCCCATTTGCCAGGTTGTAAAATGATCAAATATCATGGTGAATTTTGTGAATTCATGCATTTGGTGAGAGAGTGAGCAGATATAAGGAATAACATTGTAGATAACACATCTGTTAACAAAAGAAAAATAACAAGGATTTTTTCTAGATTAATAAGGTAGGCTTTGGGGTCAAATGGCTTGAGTTCAAATCATGGCTTATTCAATTAATAACTCTGAAAATCTGGACTAACAAATAACTATTACAATCATTTTTTCCCATTTAATGTGGAAATATTAGACCTTACCTAATAGGTTTTTGGGAGGATTAATAAAAGTCAACTTGAAATATTTACATAGAATTTAGCACATTTAAAATACTTTTCACTAATGAAGAGTATTATTTATTGCCTTTTCCTGTTATGCATGATCCTAAGATTTCAGAACTCTAACCTTGGTACCTGCCACTTCAAAACGATCACCCTAAAGTGAAAAGTTTCCGTTTTAAAGCTCTAAGATATTAATTATTTCTAAATCATCCAAGCTTAACAACCATGTTTCAAATGCCTGTAATTTAGTGCTGCCTGAATATTCTAAAGCGTCCAAATTCAGCAGCTCCAAATCTGTCTTCATAATTTTCTCCCTCAAATCAACTCTCTCTTCAGTCATCCTAATTATTAATATATTGATATCTAGAAGGAATCAGAAAATGTAAGCTCTGATTTCTTTCCACTACTTTCTGCTTCCAAGCCCTTTGTATCAAAATGGTTACCATTGTCTATGGACTGAATTGTGCTTTCCTTAAAAAAAATCATGTGTTGAAGTCTTAACCCTGTATGTGACTATATTTGGAGATAATTTTAGGAGGGAATTTAGCATACGTGAGATAATGAGGGTGGGACTCTCATAATGGGATTAGGGTCCTTATAAGAGGAAGAGCAAGATACTGCTCTCTGTCCACTATGTGAAAGCACAGTGAGAAGGAAGCCATTGCTAGCCAGGAAGAGAGCCCTCACTAGGAGTCACATTAGCCAGCACCTTGGTGTTGGACTTCCCAGCCCCTAGAACTATGAGAAATAAGTTTAAGCCATCAGCCATGATTTTTTGTTATAGCAATCTGAGAAGAGTAAGAAACCATGTCTTTATTATTTTTTCTTAGAGATCTACTTAATGCAGATTAATTCAAGGTCTCTCAATTACTAATTCAACTTTTGCTGTATCCTTCTCATTGATCTCTCTGTTATCTAAATCTTTCTAGTCCTGTTCATCTATCAAAATGTCACTGAAGAGGTCCCTCCAGAAAATAAATTGGTCATATTATATTCCTCTGCAAAACAGGTTTCTGTTAACTTCCTGTTGTCTATAGTAAAAACAATCTAAACTCCTTTCTCTAATATTAAGTGATCATAAAATGGTTAAACATGTACATTTTTAGCTTCAGCAGTGACTAGACAATGATGAAACTATTATGGTTATTGTATTAGTTATCCCTGCTTAACTTAGTTGCTTAAAACAGTGTAGTGGATACTGCTGGTGCCCCAACATAGTTTCCTTTGCTGCTAGGTGTGCCCAATCTCCAGCTGCTGTGCATTTTAGCTGATCATTCACAGCTGCCTTTTCTATGGTGATTAGCCAAAAGGGGGTGGGCCCTAAAGCCTACTACTCCCCATACCCTTTTCCCAATCTCATTTGCCTTGGAGAAAAGCTGTCTGCCAATAACTGACTTAAACTAGGGCAGAAAATAACCACTCCCTTTCCTCACTGCAGGATTCACTCTGTGGTGCTATTTGTGTTTCAGCTTCCCCTTTGGATCAGAATGCATGTAGTCCCCAGCTGAGAGACACCTCTGCTTAGCTCCATTCTTTAGACCTATTCAGCTTCCTTTACTTCTCTTTATGTGACAGAATTCCCTCAATACTTACTTGATCAGGAAAACAAGTCTTAGGCTTTGCTTCTTGGAAGCCCAAACTAAGAGAAGCAATACTACTGATTACTATTCACAAGTCTGCAGTTCAGTTGGATGGTTCTTTGGGGTCCAGGCTGGCAGTGTTATGTTTGCAGTAATCTCTGGGTTAAGGATGTGGCCCTGCTCTGTCATGTGATGTGGATAGACTGGCTGTCAGCTGCTTTTGGATGGCTCAGCTTCTCTACAGTTGGTTTGTCACCTCTCTTCAACAGGTTAACCTAGACATGGTTTCAGCAGCTCACAGAGAAGCAAGGCAAAGACATGCAAACGTCCTCCTGAAGTCTTAGAAGTGAATCCATCACTACTAACACATTCATCTGGAAAAGGCAAGTCACAAGTAGCAGGTCACAAGTCAGCTTATATTTTTATGGATGATCATAAAGCAGATGTGCTTTGATGTTTGAAACTTTTATAACCTCCTCAGCTTATCCTGTACCCTTTGCCAAGAATGTCTTCAAAAGTATTGAAAAAGTTATGAGTAGAGTGGGAATCTTATTGGAGAAGAAATTCAGAGCTTGGCAATTGTAAGTTTGCATGCTTACCCCTCTTACTACGTTGTCTGACTTTCCCTCAGAGAAAGGATCAGTCCTATACATTATTGTGCTGACTTTATTTGTCCATTACGCAAACATTTATTAAAATCTGATATGTACCAGTCATTCCACAAGGTACTATAGATTTAAATTTAAATCTATTTTAGTTTGCATATTTTTCTTCTCCACATTTTTTTAAATTCACTTTTGGTTGACTTCTCTTTTTTAGAGAGAACATCACATTCATTTTACTGTCAAACTTTTCAAAGTTATATTACAAATCTCACTTCCATCAGTCCAGTTTTCATTATAGGTTTATTTTGAAGAAGCCCTTTTAAGTTCAACAATCATATTAACTGACAAGGCAGAGGCAGGAGTAATTAGAGCATGAAATATATACCGCAGGGTCACCTCCCATCTTCAGTGTAAATCATGATTCAAAACACTAACTCAGCCATATTTTGACAAGGAGGCTTCAAATAATTCCCTTGTCTTTGGGCCAATTTATCATTTGACTTGTAAGAAGTTGTGCATATTGGAAATGTACAAACTTGCAAGTGCAGTTTGGCCTACATGGGAGCATTTTGTTTGTTTGTTTGTTTGCTTGTTTTTAATGTGGAAAAATCTCTCTCTGCCTTGCATAATATTTTATTTAAAAATCACTTCCATTTATGTTCTGCTTTCCTGAGAATGAAAAGAGGAAAGGATCATACTCTCTTTTTTAATTTTTGTTCATTTTTATTTATTTAGTTAGTTAGTTTGAGATGAAGTCTCGCTCTGTCGCCCAGGCTGGAGTGCAGTGGCACAATCTCAGCTCACTGCAAGCTCCACCTCCTGGGTTCACGCCATTCTCCTGCCTCATCCTTCCAAGTAGCTGGGACTATAGGCACCCGCCACCACGCCCAGCTAATTTTTTTTTGTATTTTTAGTAGAGATGGAGTTTCACCATGTTAGTCAGGACTGTCTCAATCTCCTGACCTTGCGATCCACCTGCCTCGGCCTCCCAAAGTGCTGGGATTACAGGCATGAGCCACCGTGCCTGGCCCTAGGACCATAAGCTCTTAATTTGCATACATGAAATGTAATTTGGAAAGATCTGATACTAAGACAAATTAGTTGTTATTATTTCTATCATTTTTCTTATTAAACCAGGAAACTTTAATCTGATGCTACTTTTAGAGGAAAACAATGAAAGAGTACTCAAAACTCATGTAAATGAGAAACTGTGATAACTCTGCCCCAAATCCTACATTCTTATGCTTGTCATGAACAAGTTAAAGAGTATCCCAGAGAGTGATACAAACTTGATTAAACAATATTTTTGAAAGTTCCTACCAATGGCAAATTACAAGATAGTTCACCTTTAGTCCAACTATAAATGGAAATATCACTCATGCGAGAACGAATTGTCCATTAAAGAGGTCAGGTTACCCAGATATAGCATATGCTAGAGTGATAAAAAAGTACATTAGGAGTCTAGACTTAAACTTGTATATACGATTAAGTAAAAGGAACATAGGTTTTAGAGTTAGACAAACATAGGTTTTGTTTTTGGATAAACTGCTTACCAGCTGGGTACTTTGGCAGATGATTTAACCCTCCCCCAATATTCTGTTCTGTTCTCTGAAAATGTGGCCACTAGTACCTGCCTTAACAGGTTATTGTGAGCCAAGAAACAATCTATAAAACACATGGAGCCCAATCACTGTCGTAGAATATGTACTCTTGTCATTAGTATTATTATGGTTATTAACTTACTGATATTATTGTTTAAAAAACAGCTCAAAGGGATATTTTAGCATGAAATATATTATCTTAATGTGTAATTCTTACATAAAAAATAAAGTTATAGAGAAATATTTTATAACCCCACTTGATTTAAAGAAAATCAAGGATAGCCTTTGGGAGGAAAGATAGATTATTTTTTCTAGCTACTTGTTACATACTCCAAAAAGTATCTAACTTATGTTGGCCTTTAAAGCAACAACAATTGTGTAAAACCAAATGATATTGTGTTGATATTCTAACCTGAAATGACTTTTGCCCAGTTAAGTAAATTGTTACTATTGTTTATTAAACTGTATCCTAGCAACTTTAGTTAATGCAAATCACTAATTCTCAAAAGCTGTGAAAATAGAACATACAGCTCAATGTGCGTTAAAGCCTTAACTGTGACATTTGTTTGATCCTACTTGCCGGCTTGAGTAAAACAAAACCAGATGTTGAGTTTAACATTTCCCTTTTTGTGAGATGCTTTAAATTAATTACTTTTTCCTTTTATCCTCTATGTGAAAGTATATGGAAGCAAACATTAAAAAAAAAAAAAAAAAACAAATACATAAAAGTAAACAACCTGGCATGGTGGCTCACACCTGTAATCCCAGCACTTTAGGAGGCTGAGGTAGGCAGATAATTGAGGTCAGGAGTTTGAGACCAGCCTGGCCAACATGGTGAAACCCTGTCTCTACCAATTACAAAAATTAGCCGTGCATGGTGGCATGCACCTGTAGTCCCAGCTACTGAGGAGGCTGAGACAGGAAAATCACTTGAACTCAGGAGGCGGAGGTTGCAGTGAGCCGAGATCGCACCACTGCACTATAGTCAGGGCAACAGAGCAAGACTCTGTTTAAAAAAAAAAGAAAAAAAAAAGTGGAAAGATTATACAGAATCACCCTATTTATTAGTATAGCATTTTTTCAATCTTATTTTCAGTTGTTTCCTCTAGAATTATCAAATACTAAATGCACACACACATGATGCACTATTATTGGATTTGCAAAACAAAATAACTTCCATGGAAGTAATCAAGGCTAATAATAATGTTTAAAAATGATACTGGAAAACATATTATATCATAAAAATATTTTCATGTGGGGATATAATTTTAATAAGTTATAATATATTATGCTTACATACTGTTTTTTAACTTAGACAATACCTCTCTACTTTGTAAATAAGTGTTGCAGCATTATTATTTAATACAAAGTTGTTGTCATAATACCTTACCAGAAAAAAAGCATCCATTAATTAGAATACAATTTTTGTAGGAATAGAAAGAAAGCAATTACTAGAATTTTATTGCCCATATATATTCTCATGAAATTTTATAATTATAATACGTTATAAAAAAGTACATTTTATAAAGACATAACTACTACAAGAGAAATATGATGTATAAAAAACACTTTTCATCTCATTAGAATATGTTTTATTGATTAGTACACTGTTGAAGTTTAAAACATGAAGTTCAAATTATAGATTCTCATATATTTCATAATTCACTAACATGACCAATCAGTCCTGGTCAGTGAAGTATTCAGTCCCCTTTCCTAGTATATTAAGACATTTTCAAGATTGGACAAAATAATCTTATAATTACTTGAAAACATTTTGTTTCTTTTGAGATGTAAATTGTATCATCTGAAATAAACAGAACTCAGTGTTCTAGAAATTTCAAAATAATTGGCAGATGCAACCTATAACTTTTTTAAGATCTTGGCAGACATACTAAAATTTTATTAAGTGAATGCTTTTCCTTTACAAACCATCTTCAAACATCTTAACACCTCCACCATTAAGGCAAAGTATAATTTTTGAATGGCATTCCGGTGATCACCTACAAGTAGTAGGAACTGTAAGAAAAAATATGATCAAAATCTAGGAAATAATGCAAGAGGATATATGTAAGTCCTTTCAGTGCCACTGCACTCTCAGCAGGCCCTATTATAGCAATAACCCAAGGATTATTTAGTTTTCTAGAAGAATGTTTTGTTTTGTTTTTTTACTTTGTGTACCAATTAATTGGTGCCTAGTCACTGGGAAGTTACATGTCTACTTGTAGATATCTGCCTAGTAGAAAAGGTATCCCCAAAGATTATGGTTTTATTACCCACTTGGAATATGAACCTGTGTTACATTTAATCTAGTGATCTTATTCTAATATTCCACTTAAATGCCTTTGCTAATAGACTATGAAAACACTTGTTCCTCAAATGTTCTTGGAATCAGTCTTCCCATCTAACTGGTGCTCTCATTAGTTAATGAGTTCAATAAATCTTTGACATGTATTTATTCTATATTGTATGAGGATCGTGTTTTTATAGTTGGAAAATTATAGTTAGACAGAATAAATTTTAAAAGAAGAGTGACTTCCCAAATTAAAAATAAAAATTATTTTGTACTTTTAGAATATAAAAACTGATGTAAACAAAAAAGCAGTCTCATTGTTTTTGGTTGATTTTATTTAAGTCTATATTATCTTTCAGATAAGTTAAAGTATCATTTTGGTTACTATCATTTACTTTGCAATAATTCTTTATGTCATTCGTAATCTATTTCTTATCAACGCGTGTCTGTTCACAAAATATCTATTTCACTCTGTTCTTACAGTTCAGAATAAAAAAGACCCTAGAAGGAGAAGGTATCTGATTGAAGAAGTCTGATTGCTTCTGGGAAGTGAAGTGGAAGTCTGGCCATGAATGTAAAGTGCTGCTGGCTACAGCTTTTGAGAGCAATTTTTCTTGCCCTGTCAGGTGAGTTCAACAAAGTAGAAAAGTTATGGTCTGTCTAGAGGTTCGACTTGTAAAGGATGTTTACTTGTAAGGCTATTTGACTGCACTTAGTGCACTGAAGAACAATGCTTTGACCTCATGATGAGTGAAGGACGGACAGAATGAAATGTTGCATTCCGAGGGCACTACTCTGTGAGACGCTCGGGCTAGCGTGACAGAGACACTTCTCTTTAATTATTCAAAGAAATCCCACTGTTAACTTTAAATTGATAGAATCCAGAAAACAGACAGTACTTCAGAGGTAGAAAAAAAAATACCACACAAACATTTGTATAATGTCTCAGTGCACAGAATGCACAGAGATTTAATGAAACATAATAAATAGGGTTTATGTATGCATTTATAAATTGTACATTTGCTGTTATTTTTATATGTAATCTCATATTTCAGCTGCAAAGAGAGGACACTAATACTTATTGAAGAGTTTCTTTGATATATACTTCTCTTAAGATACATATTTTCAATCATTTCAAAAATACATTCAGTCTAAACTAATTACTTCAAATTGTAATTCATCTTAAGCTAAATTTATACATTATATTTGATTATAAGACACACATTCTTTTCACTACTGAGTGTCTCTGAAACTAGGTTGCTTTATTAAAATGGATAATGTATCAGAAATTAATTCACAGCATTCTGTCATTCTTAATAGTGTGGAATATAATGGTATTTCATCTGATGGCTCCTTGGCTTTAATATATGTCTGTTATTGCACCACTGATTTCTCTAGAAATTCTACCCTGCTCACTTCATCAATGCTCTTAACCTTTATTTTGTTCCCTCCTTGTAGGATGATTCTATAATTTATCTTCCAACTCACAACTCTTACGAAAGTGAAGAGGGTGCTGAAAATAGTCGTGCTAAGGTATTAAGTGATAACATGGCCCTGTCTCAATTAAACTGGAACTCTCTCCCCAGAGAAAGTTCTAGTTTCTGGCATACACACATGGCTTCATGGCCTGCCTTAGTGCACAAACATATACACACATGCGCAGCCCATCCAGGAACTTCTAATTAAGATGTGTGACCTGTGATGGCTATCGTGAGAAATCTCTCTTTTGGTTTTATGAGAAAAAAGTCTTAATAAAATATTTACTTTGGGTATCTAAATAGATGTTTGATAAGTTCTTAAAATATTTTTTAGTGATGTAAATGTAATACCTCTAAACTTGTTGATAATTGTCACTGACAGGGCTCATAGTATTTACCTATTTATCTATTCATTCATTTTTATATAATTTTGTTTTACAAAGGTAGAATACACACTAGGTTATTGTTATAGAAGCAACAAATGAATTTGAGCTTATTGTAACATCATTTATTTCTTCATTGAGTATGGAAAACAGACCTGAATGAAACTCCGCTTGACATTGGTTACCTAATGATTGTCTTAGGGTCAGGATGAAAGATTTGAAAGCTAAATTTGCAAAGAATTGGAACATTAAAAGGAGTTTATTGCTTTATAAATATAATTAATTATATATCATGTTATTAATATTCCACATTTCTCCCAAATATGTACAGCAATAACATTTTAGAAAACAGCCTATTGGCAATAACAGTTATATAGAAATTTGTATTATTTAGGAAAATCAAGATATTACAGAAAATGGGACTTTACGTATGAACACTTCAGAAACTGAGTCTGGTAAATGATAACATGAATTTTTTTTCAGTCCAGAAAGAGAAGAGACTAAATAAATTCTGTCGTATTTGATAAACTTAGATGCCACATGTATCTTTTTTGAGATGGTGATACTAGTGATATTGGATTTCATATATAGTCAATGAATAAAAAATAATCTGTGTGAATGTTTGACTCAGATGCATTTTATGCAAATTTAAGTAGGGTTTCAGTAAGCACTGAAAATATAGCATTATTCACTATTCTAAAATCTGGTTGATTGGGAAATTTTAACATATTTCAAAAGACTGCATTTTGGGCTGGTTCTTTACACTCAATAGAGTTTCCATTTTATGGTAGAAGGAGTGATAAAAATAATCAAAAATCTGTTGTTTCATGAGTTGGAAATTTTGGGGGAATTCTAAAATTTCCTTTCAAAAGTCTCTGTATCTCTGTGTGATTTTTTTTTTTTTTATCAAGCCTTGTGTCATCAAATGGCAGTGTTCAGGATGTCAACAGTTTCCTATTAGAGGCAGAATATTGTGGGTAGAAGCCCTAAATAGAAAATCTAGAGATCACTATTTAAATTGCAGATCTTCACCTTTTGGGGGCAAGGCATGGATCACTGAGTTGGTCAGTATCATAAAGGTCATGATGCTAATTGTGGGGGCTGAATATCAAGTATTCATTAAAGCAGGTGGTGATTCTGTGGGTACCCTGAGAGGTACAGCTAACCAAAACACAACCTCCAACCTATGGGCAGATCTTTTCATTCTTTACAGCCCTGACATTAAAGAAGTTAGGGCCGGATGCAGTGACTCACGCCTGTAATCCCAGCACTTTGGGAGGCTGAGGCAGGTGGACCATCTGAGGTCAAGAGTTCGAGACCAGCCTGGCCAACATGGTGAAACCCCGTCTCTACTAAAAATACAAAAATTAGCCAGCTGTGGTGGCGGGTGCCTATAGTCCCAGTTACTCTGGAAGCTGAGGCAGGAGAATCGCTTGAACCCAGGATGTTGAGGTTGCAGTGAGCCGAGATCATGCCACTGCACTCCAGCCTGGGTGACAGGGTAAGACTGTCTCAAAAATAAAAAAAAAAAAAAAAAAAAAGAAGTTAGGAGATTCAATTTTTCTTTTTTTAAAATAAGTAATGCAATAACTGGAGGAGAGGAGGACAGTGTGTCATTCACTATCATGGAGATTTTTAATAAAGACAGGCAACAATAAAATAAAGAAATTTTCTTAGAATCATTTTATAAGACAGAAGAAAGAGTAGAATTGGACATAGGAGGATATGATTGACCTCATCGATGATGATAACTGAAATGCCTTCTGCTCATTAATCTGTACCCCTCACGGGACTTTCCTTTATAAAACATTAGTTAATTTGAATATTTATGTTTCTCTTTTCATACCAGCTAATTCCAGAAAGAAGAAAATTTCAAATGCATATAGACTTTGCAGGCAGGTTTGGATAAATTGAGGGCACTGGCACTTCCGAAGAAGAAAAAGATAAAGAAAAAGCAGTATGAGATCTTCGATTATCTTACTATCTGCCAGCCTATCTCTATACTCTTTAGCCTCTGACATAAACTAGAAAATACCGGGATTTATTCAGTTCAGATTAACCACAAAATAAATCAGCACCTGAAGAGTAATGCCATCATTTGTAGAATTGAAATTCAAGAAAAGTAGGCCAGGTGTGGTGGCTCACGCCTGTAACCCCAGCACTTTGGGAGGCCAAGGAAGGCGGATCATTTGAAGTCAGGATTTCCAGACCAGCCTGACCTGCATGGTGAAACCCCATCTCTGCTAAAAATATATACTAAAAAATTAGGCTGGCATGGTGGTGCACACCTGTAATCTCAACTACTCCGGAGGCTGAGACACGAGAACTGCCTGAACCCAGGAGGTGGAGAGTAGTGAGCCAAGATCACGCCATTGCACTCCAGCCTGGGCACCAGAGGGAGGCTCTGTTTCAAAGAAAAAAAAAAAGAAAAAAAGAAAAGAAAAATATCTGTTAAATATGGTGCTGGATACCTCAGTTGGTTGTAATGGTGTATTTTCTTAGAAATATGCTAAAATTTACTATATATACATTTAAATATAAAGTTACAGGATCGCTTTCTGTACAGTAGAGAACATTTGCATTGTTAAACTGTTTTTATTGGCATGATTTATAATTGATTTTCTGAAATAGATGACAGATTTTCATTGATCCACACTCACTAACTTTTAGATCTCAAAACTCATGAGTAGTAGTTAGAAGAGTTAAAAAATTCTGGGAAAGAGGATGAGTATAAGGAGAGAGACTAAGTACCCTAAGATAAGAAATTCGATGTCTTAACCATTATGAAAATAGAAGCCCAGGCGCGGTGGCTCACACCTGTAATCCCAGCACTTTGGGAGGCCAAGGCGGGTGGATCACAAGGTCAGGAGATCGAGACCATCCTGACTAACACGGTGAAACCCCATCTCTACTAAAAATACAAAAAATTGGCCAGGCGTGGTGGCGGCGCCTGTAGTCCCAGCTACTCGGGAGGCTGAGGCAGGAGAATGGCGGGAACCCGGGAGGCAGAGCTTGCAGTGAGCCAAGATCCGGCCACTGCACTCCAGACTGGGCGACAGAGCGAGACTCTGTCTCAAAAAAAAAAAAAAGAAAATAGAAAAGAATGTAATTTTTATATATATACACACACTATATATACATTAAATATATGTACACAAAATATCCATTAAATATATAAATTGAATGTATAAAATCATATTTTATATATTTACACACACACATACATATACAGCAATTCCAAGAGAGGATATAAAATGTGTACAAATACTCCTGAAGCTAATTTAAACATAAAACACTTTTTGTCTAATGTAATCTTATAAACTCGTAATCCATCTTCAATTTGTTTTAAAAATGTTGCTTTGACTGGAGGATGACAGTTGGAGAATACAAATGTTATATGGACATATGAAAACATATATATGCTTACAATTGGTGCATATAGATTTATTGTTCTATGAAACTATTATTTATTAAATCGTGTGTATTGATTGCATTGCTCAATAAATATTTGCCATTATTTTTCTTGTAAAACCTAAATGTTAACAAGTCATATTGAACTCTTTCTCTATTTCTTTTTTCAATGTTATCATATTTCACATAAATATAATTATGATCACAAAATCTTCATGCCTGCTACATTTTTATTAATATATGATGCTTCTCTTTACCATTTTTGTTGATTTATAATCTTCAGTGTTGCCTTTTATTATTTTTTCCTACTCCATATGTCATTGTTTTGAAGGTCCTTGTTGTTCATTGATTTCTTTCTTTCTAACTGAAAAAAAACTTTGCTTTGAGGTTGTTTTTTGAATATTACATTATAGGGCGTTAGATTTTAATCCAGTAAGAGAGTCTTTATCTGTTGTTGGGTCAATTGAGTCCTTGCTTTCTTACTCTTATTCTTTTCCTTTCCTTCCTTCCTTTTTTTTTTTACCTTCCTTATTTCTTCCTTCCTATATTTTTTGGTTTAAATATTTTAACGACATTTTATGCTACAAATCTTTAATTACATATATTTTTCAAACATGTATCCATTTTCCACCCAGTATTCCAGGGAGGAATCATATCGGAAACATTAGATTTACAATAAAGTTTAAAACAGAAAAGAAACAATTCTACAATTTGATACATATGGTGCTATTAGTGACTGCTATTTCTGAAGTTTTTTTTATTGACAATTATATGTGGAAATATCTCATAGTAAAATCATCTTCAAGTGTAGATTTTCAAACAGAATCAAGATTGCAAGAATCCAGTATTTTATAGGTGTTATATAATAGGTTATATGAGTAGCTGCAAATAATTACTAACACGTTTTTTAAAAAGGTTTGGATGATGAAGAAAAATCATGACTTTCACCATTACCACACTAATATAAAGTTCTAACAGCTTTTAAAATTATTGTTGGGAGAATTTAGACCAACAAGTTGATCCAGGATATATTTATTTCTAAGTTGTTTTCTTATCCATCTGACTACCTGGGTGGGTTTGACATTGAACAGACAATGCACCACGAGTTCCGAAATTGATATATCATGTGTAGAATCCTTTACTAAACCATACTTCAACACATCTTAAATTTATCTAGAATACCAGGAAATTCAATGTTATTATTAGTGGAAATTATGGCAGAGGGTTTAGAAATCTGAGTATGTTTTTGCATGCTGAAATGGCATTTCTCCATAAGTCATTAATAGAGAATGTATCCTAAGGACCAAACATCAGTTTTGGGTCTTGGGTTTGATTTTTATTTTCTCTTGAGGAAGATGGAGTTTCTATTGCTTCTGGTGGTCTATACTTAACTGTGACAGTCTAAGAATCTTAAAAAATATTTGTTGTATATGGTTGGTTACTGTTGTATCTGTAACCAACCAGATTTGTTGGTTACAGATCCCAAGAGAATTACATGACTTGTAATCCCCAGATCAATTGGTTTTTGTGCACCCCATTAACTGATTAGAAAGTTAACAGGTTTCAAATCACTATGAACAATGCCAATAAGTGCCTCCAACATATTTTTGATAACTCAGATACTCATACTTATGCTAATATAATAGGAATAATAATTCCTATACTGCTGGATTTTTTAAGCCACCTATTAAGATCAATATTTCTATACTCCATTTTCATATAGGTGTACTAGTTTCTGACTTTGTAACTATAAAGTGGGTGATCTTATCTTTGTGTGTTATAATTTATTAAATTAAGCTATTGCATTCCTTTAACTCTCAATTTTTTGCTCATCTGATTTTCCTAGGTTCACATATTCTATAGTATGTATCTGTTTTTATTTACTCAACACCTGAAATACCTGACTTGAATCTCTACTTCCTATCTGCTTTCATGTAGAATAAATTCTTTCCTTAACTGAATACATTCATTTATTGAAGAGGATGCTAAATTGCCATAAATGGAGCTTATCAAACTATAAATTCAGCTGTTTCATTTAAAAATTTGTTTAATATATTTTTTAAAATGTTGTGGTATGTACATAGTAACTGTGGATATTTATGAGATAGATGAGATGTTTTGATACTGGCATGCAATGTGAAATAAGCACATCATGGAGAATAGAGTATCAATTCCCCCAAACATTTATCCTTTGAGTTACAAACAATCTACCTTCTTTAAGTTATTCAGGTATCAATACACATAATTTTCTTGAATTTTGCCTACCTTGAATCTTGGCTGAAATAGTGTAGTTTTTATTAGCATTATCCTGACAACGTGTGCTTTCTGTGAATCTTATGTAATACTCAAACCAGACCAGAAAGTATGCACTTAACGACTAATAGTTTACTCTACAATATGTATATAATACAGACACACAATTTATTTGTCTACATCTATAGCTACATCTTTCAATTTATTTATATCAATATTTATACTATTATTCCGTCTTCTCTTCATTGCCACATTTTGAGGTCTCAGTTTTGGTTTGTTGCTGTTCCTTTTTATTTGCTTAGGTAATAATAGAGATAGGAAAAACCAAAGTGTTTACTCTTACACACTCAACACAGAATATTTTATTCATCTCTAGTCACCAAGATGTAGTGAGTTGTCCCCCAACACTGACTTAGTAATTCTCCAGTACCAGCTGGATGTCCTTTAATTCAATTCCATTCTGACACTATTGATTTAGAGACAGCGACAGATCTTATAGGCTAAGGGCTCAGTCCCACAAGAGTGCCCCCTGCTATAGATATTAATCACAAGTCATAGGTTGTGATTTGTGCTTCTACCTAACTGGGTTCCCATAATCCCCTTTGGGGGATAATTTGCTAGAGCATCTCCCAGAACTCAGGAAAACACTTTTTTATGTTTACTGGTTTATTAATAAAGGAGATAATAAAAGATATGGATGAACAGGCAGATAAAGAACTACATAGGGTGAAGTCTGAAAGGGTTACAAGCGCAGGAGCTTCTGTTTCTATGGAGTTGGAGCATGCCACTTTTCTGGCACATGAATGTGGCCGTTCACCCTGAATCTCTCCAAAGCCCCATAGTTCAGGGATTCCTGTAGAGGCTTTGTCATGAAGGCATGATTGGTTGTTAACTCCATTTCTGGTCCCTCTCCCCACTCTAAACAATGGAAAGTGTGACTGAAAGCTCTGAGTTTATCACAGGTTGGTGTTTTGGTGACTGGTCTCTATTCAGGAGTCCACCAAGGGTCATCTCATTTGAGCAAAAGATGCCCTTATCATCCAGGAAATATCAACTACAAGAGTTTTTGAAGTTCTGTGCCAGCAACTGGGGGCAGAGATAGACAGACAGACAGATAGATAGATAGATAAATAGATAGATAGATAGATAGATAGATAATTACATGGATGGGATACTTATGTAATACACTTTTGAATTATTACATATCTTCAAATACCTTTCGGCATCTGAGATGCAAATAATATCTTGAGTAAATAAGTGATATTTTGTAACCACTGGTAATGTAAATATATTTATTTACTGATGACTTATCCTTACATATACAATTAAAATTGTTTCTTTATCATTATCATTAATTTTATCAGGCTTTGCCCAGTTAGAAATTCTTTCTCATTAGTGTAGCCTAGGACTGACCCAGAGGGTATTCTCAATATGAAAACACAGTTCTTCACTTAGCTCAAATTTTCTTCAATCAATTGTTTTGTTATTTCTGATGCTCCATCTGGCCCCTCTGCTCCCTTTGAAGCCCCTATTCTTTTCCTCAAAATTTTCCTAAACCTGTTAAGTCATTAACGTTGGTCTTAATTGTCTCTCATTTAATCTAAGTTCTGAATACATCTTCCTAAATGCTTAAACAAATCAGGTGTCCATCTGTCTCTTTCAGCAGCTTTTTTCCCTTGCCATGTGTTTCAAATTTTCCATCTTATTTTTCTCTCTCTTCCTCCTGAGGCCTATCAGAAAAGCTGCAATTTCATTGTGCCAATGAATCTAGACTTAGATTTTAACGTTTACATATGCTTCATAGCCAGAATCCTCAGGATCTTTGAGGTACATGGGACTCCTTCCCTGGGATGCTACAGATGAAAGATAGACTCTCACTGCTACTGAGTTAGATAAATAGAAGAGGGCTTTCTGCTCTCAGATATTGTTTGACTTCCAACCATCCTGGCAATGAAGAAGTAGCTCATTTCTTGTTTCGAATCCAGACTCATTGGAAAAAGTCAACCTTCGATCTTCACGTCCAACACACTCTCACCAGAGTCCTACAGATCTCTGGAAACCAAGCTCAATAAAGGAAATATCATACAGCATTAAATTTCATTTAAAGAGATAAGAATAAAATCGTGTGGATGATGAATTCAAGTTAGTAAATCTAAAAGCAGAGATGACATTTCTGATAGACACTGAAGAAGTAGGATGATATTTGATAATTTGGAAATGAACTATATAAATTTACAATATTGCAGAGAAGATTTAGATGTTTAATCTCTTAGGAGGTAAAAGCAATCTTGGTCAATTATTGAATATGAAGGATAAGCAAACCACAGCTACCTGATACGATGTTTAAGATACGTTTTTGGAAGTGAAGTAAAAAGTAAGTTTGGAAACTGAATAATATACTATTTGGGCAAAATTGGCAACAGAACATACTCTTAATTTATCTCAAGTCTCCTACCCAGAGTTGAATTTACATGTATTCATTAGCTCTGCATTAAGAGACAAAACTTGATAAAATAATTAAAAGAAAATAAGGATCATAAAGATTATCAGCAACTCTGTTTCTCAAGTAATTTAACTCTATTTTGAAAATATACTCACTGCTTACGCTGTACTCATTTACTTAATAAATACTTGTTATCTTTATACCATGAACACAAACTGCATAAAGCAATGGAGAATCAGAGACGAGGCAGTCTCTTTTTTCAAGTATAATCACATAGGTAACTATTATGAAACAAAGTTCAGCGTTAGAGAAATGCTTGGGATGTTATTACAGAGAGGACATGAAATGTGGATTGGGCCATGAGGTGGTACTAGATATGATACAGAAAAGATAAAGAGAAGTTGATTAAAGAAAACCCTAGGACATTTCAGGAAGAAAAGAACACAGAGTAAATAATTATGACAAGAAACATCATAGTATTGGTAAAGCAATACGAGTATCTATCCAGAGATAGCGGCAGATTTCACAGGCTAAGGGCTCAGTCTCACGAGAGTTCTGTGTGGTTAAATATAAAGTGCAAAGCTAGGATTAAAAAAAAAGTTGACACAGATCAGTAAGCACAAAGTTATGAAAGAAAATTATTAAGAAGTTTGAGAATTTGTACCTAAGGAGGAGCTAAAAAACAATAGAATGTTTTGGTGACAGCAACATGGTCAGGTTTTTTAAAAGGTAGGTCACTTTCTCTGCTACCGTATAAACAGATTCATGGGAGATAAGACTGGATACAGCAGAGAAATGTAGGAAGTTACTGCATTTGATTAACAAAGAGATTCTGGAGAGGAGGCAGAGAAAGACGACTAAGTAGACTCCCTCTAAAGACCATCCCCCTTTACAGGAACACCAAACTGAACAGTTATTCACACAGAAAGCCACCTTCATAAGAACCAAAAATCAAATGAGTGACCACAGTACCCGGTTTTAACATCATGAAAAGAGGCACTAAAGATGGTAGCAAAGACAGTCTTGAATTGCTTTCAGCAACCCTCGTTCATCCCCCGGCAATAGCCATATAACACAAGCAGAGAATCTGTGAGCTGGGGTAGAAAGTGCAGAGATTGCAGGACTTTGCACTGAAACTCACAGCTGCCTGACATACTGGAAAGCAACACTGGGCAGAATGCAGTCAGAGCCCACAGAGGCAAATTTAAACCAGCACTAGGCAGAGGCAAACTGTCCACGTTAGTGGTTGAAACCTCAGTTCTGGCAAGCCCCAACACCATGTGCTAAAGCACTCTGGATCCTAAATAAATATAAAAGGCAGAAGGGCGTGCGGGCTCACACCTGTAATCTCAGCACGTTGGGAGGCCAAGGCAGGCAGGTCACGATGTCAAGAGATCTAGAACATCCTGTCCAACATGGTGAAACCCCGTCTCTACTAAAAATAGAAAAATCAGCTGGGCATAGTTGTACACGCCTGTAGTCCCAGCTACCCAGGAGGCTGAGGCAGGAGAATCGCTTGAACCAGGGAGGCGGAGGTTGCAGTGAGTGGAGGTCAGACCACTGCACTCCAGCCTGGCGACAGAGTGAAACTTCATCTCAAATAAATAAATAAACAAATATGAAAGGTAATCTAGGACACAAGGAGTGCAATTATTGGAAAAGTTCTGGTGCTGTGGTGGCTTGGAGCCAGTAGACTTGGAGTGCCCGTGACCTATTGAGATACAAGCAAGGGCAGCAACGGGAGGGCTTGTGTCACCCCTCCCCCACCCCCAGGCAGCAGAGCTCACAGTTCTGGAACATTCTCCTTCCTGTTGCTTGAGGAGAAAAGAGAGTAAACAGGACTTTTCTTGAAACTCGGACACCAGCTCAGCCACAGCAGGATAGGGCACCATGCAGAGTCCTGAGGTCCTCATTCTAGTCTCTACCTTCCAAATGACATTTTTAGACATAGCCTAGGCAAGAAGGGAATTTGCTATCTTGAAGGGTAGGACTCAGATCTGCTGTAACTTATCACCGCCAGTGCTATCTCAGGCTAGAAATCTCCGGAGATCTGGCTGTTTGAAAGTATCTAGCACCTCCCCCTTCACTCTTTCTCTCTCTCTTGCTAGCCATGTGAAGATGTGTCTGCTTCCCCTTTGCCTTTCACCATGATGATAAATTTCCTAAGGCCTCCCCAGAAGCAGAAGCCTGTACAACCCACAGAACGGAGCGTTGATTAAACCTCTTTCCTTTATAAATTACCCAGTCTCAGGTATGTCTTTATAGCTGTGTAAGAATGAACTAACGCAATCACCAATGTTGGAGATAGGGCCTGGTGAGAGGTGATTGAGTCATGGGAGTGGATTCTTCATGAATGATCTAGCACCATCCCCCAACCTTGATACTGTATGGTGAGTTCTCACAAGATCTGGTTGTTTAAAAGTGTGTAGCACAGGCCCCGTCTCTCTTCCTCCTGCTCTGGCCATGTAAGACACTCCTGTTTCCCTTTCACTTTTTGCCATGATTGAAAGTTTTCCAAGGCCTCCCCACAAGATGAGCAAATGCCAGCATCATGCTTTGTGTAGAGCCTTTGGAATCATGAGCCAATTAAACATCTTTTCTTTAGAAATTACCCAGTCTCAGGTATTTTTATAGTAATGCAAGAGCAGACTAATATAGTCAGCCATGTCATACAAAGTCAAGGCTACATTACTAGCTAGAGACTTTGATGCCCCACTTTCAACATTGGACAGATCTTCCACACAGAGAATCAACAAAGAAACATTGAACTGAATCTGCATTATAGAGCAAATGGACCTAATAGAGATTTAAAGAGAATTTCATTCAATGCCTACATTATTTTCCTCAGCACATGCATTATTCTCATGGAGATACCATATATTAGCCCCAAAAATAAGTCTTAAAAAATTAAAAAAAAAAAAAGAAAGAAAAAAGAAATCACATCAGTTATCTCCTCTACCTACAATGAAGTAAAACTAGAAATAAATAATAAGAACTTTGGAAACTACACAAAAACATGGAAATTAAACAATCTGCTCCTGGATGACCAGTGAAAAAATTAAGAAGGACAATGGTCAATGAAAATATTAAGAAGGACAAACAAATGAAACAAATGAAAATGGATACACAACTTACTAAAATCAATGGGATACAGCAAAAGCAGTACTAAGAAGAAAGTATTAATATATAGCTCTAAGTGTCTACAGGAAAAAAAGTAGAAAAACTAATCTCTCTCTGTGACTCAATTTTCCAGTGGGGAGTCATGCAATGCAGGCCAAAGGAGTACACTTTTTATTTTTCTTTCTCTCAGGTCTTGGAGCTAATTTAAGGAAAGGCTTTGAGACTCCAAGAGAAAGACACTGTGAATAGCTGCAGGCATTTTCCCAGTCCTGTGACAGACAGCAGGATGCCAGTTTTGATCCGGGCTCACACACAGTCATTCTTTGGCAACCCAGCAATGTATCTGTGCAGGTGTTTTAGTATTAGTCCAGGGATTATAGTACTTGCTATGGAGCTGGGTAGTAGCTTCCACAACCAGAATTAAGTGACAAGTGTGGAAAGTGCTCCAGGTGTATGCACTGAAATGGTGCTCTCTCTCATCCCTTGTGGGGTAGGAGAGCCATTGCTGCCATAGTTTCTCCTGGGTGTTGAGATTTGTAGCCAAGGCCAACCGGACAACCTGGAACTAGTCTGTGTGTGACATTCCTGGCTGTCTCAGCCTGTCTCTCTAGGAACCTGGTTCAGTGGGGCCCTCTCTGCTCCACGCCCAGGCATATCTCCAGACACTAAGAGTGCCCTTTCACATGAATTAAAAGCTTAAGCTGTCCCACTCTTCTCGTGCATAAATTGGGGTGCAGCAGGACCCTCTCTCTTCTGCACCTAGACACATACTCAGGCATTCAGAGCACTTGCTCTCCAGGATCAGCAGCCTGAGCCACCCCACCATTCCTGCACTGGCAGGTCCTCCCTGCTCCATGCCCAGGCAGATCTCCAGGCAATCAAAACACTCCCTCACACAGGGAGGAACTAGCCTGTGTGTGACATTCTGTGTGTCTCAGCCTGCTTCTCTAAGAATCTGGTACAGTGGGGCCCTCTCCGTTCCATGCCCAGGCTTAACCCTCCTTTCCACCTTAACCCTCCTTTCCATAGATTGTGGTGCAGTGAGATCCTCTCCACTCCACACTCAGATACAGCTCCAGGCATTCAGAGCATGTGCACACCTGAACCAGCAGCCTAAGTTGCCCATCCCTCCTGTGCAGAGATTGTGATCAAACGGGGCCCACCTTAGGTGGGCATGGCTGGTCTGACCTTGCCCATATGGGTCCCCACCTTACAGGGATAAGCAAGGAACTCAGACCACTATGCACTCCATGGATTAGCTCATTGCCTGCAGCACGAGGCTTTCTCCCAGTAAACAATGACTATATGTTTACCCATTTGCACTGGCCACAGTTGGCTCTTACCCATCAGCCCAATCTAGTAGCCTGTAGTTTGAACCATACAGCCCAATATAAAACCAGGCAACATAAATGCATAGAGATATAGAAGCAAAGCCAAAAGATCCCACCCGACATTCTGTGCAGTCATATCCTATAAGAAAGAGGTAGAGGTAGAAAAATAATAATAAGACAGGGAAATAATAAAAGAAGTAAAATGACATCTCCATAAAAACAGTTACAAAACTTAGAAGTGCCAGCATCTCCAGATGGGAAGGAACGAACACCATGTAAAATCTGAATGCTGTGACACCACCATAGGATCATACTAGCTCTCCTGCAATGGTCCTATACCAAAACAGAAACTCAGACATGGTAGATAAAGAATTCAAAGCAAGAAAGCTCAATAAGATTCGGGAAAATGTTAAAAATCAACAGAAAAGAACTTCTAAAGCAATCCAGGAAATTAAGGAAGAGATAAATATCTGGAAATAAATCAATCAGAGCTTCTGGAATTAAAAAATTCACTTAAGATATTTCAAAATTCAATTGAAAGCTGTAGCAATATACAAGACTAAGCAAAAGAAATGATTTCCGTGCTTGAAGACTTGTCTTTGGAAGTAATTTGGTTAGATACAAATTTAAAAAATAATTAAAGAAAGGGACAAGGAGTTTGAGAAATA
This sequence comes from Macaca nemestrina, assembly GCF_043159975.1. NCBI lineage: Eukaryota > Metazoa > Chordata > Mammalia > Primates > Cercopithecidae > Macaca > Macaca nemestrina. Next base: position 161,861,228 of record NC_092128.1, on the reverse strand, counting down.
TGGGATCATGCAAACAAACAAACAAAAAAACTATGTATCACTGGCATTCCTGAGAAAGGAGGAAAAGTAAACAACATGAAAGACACATTTTATTTGAGGGAATAATAAAAAAACTCCTCTAGTCTTGCTATAGATGTAGACATTCAGATATAATAAATCCAGAGAACGTTAGTGAGATAATATACAAAATAAACAACGCCAACACATATAGTCACCAAGACTTTCCAAGATCAATGCTAAAGAAAAAATCTTGAAGTTAGAGAATAAGGTCAGGTCATATACAAAGGAGACCCCGTCAGGCTAACAGCAGACTTCTTAGGAGAAGCCAGAAGAGATGGGGGCCTAGTTTCAACATTCTTAAACAAAGAAGAAAAAAGAAAAAAAAAAAAGAAATTCCAACCAAGAATTTCATACCCTGTCAAACTAAGCTTCATAAGTAAAAAAGAAATAAAATCTTTTCCAACAAACAATTGCAAAAGGATTTTTATTTTTTACCATTAAACCAACCTTATAAGTCATCTTCAAGGAAGTTATAAATGTGGAAACAAAAGAACAATACCTGCTACCAAAAAATCTCCCCACATGTAAGTACATAATCCACAAACTCTATAAAGCAACTACACAATATAAACTGAAAAGCAACCTGCTAACAAATCCATAAGGTGATCAAAACCTCACATATCTTTTTTTTTTTTTTTTTTTTTTTGAGATGGAGTTTCGCTCTTGTTGCCCAGGCTGGAGTGCAATGGTGTGATCTCAGCTCACTGCAAACTCCACCCGCCAGGTTCAAGCGATTTTCCTGCCTCAGCCTACCAAGTTGCTGTGATTACAGGCACCTGCCACTACACCCAGCTTATTTTTTGTATTGTTAGTAAAGACATGGGGTTTCCCCATGTTGACCAGGCTGGTTTCCAACTCCTGACCTCAGGTGATCCACCTGCCTTGGCCTCCCAAAGTGCTGAGATTACAGGCATGAGCCACCATGCCTGGTCTCACATATTCAATATTAACTTTGAAGGTAGACAGTCTCATTGCCACACTTAAAAGGAACAGAGTGGCAAGTTGGATTTAATAAAAGACCCAACTGTCTGTTGTCTTCAAGAGACCCATCCTATATGTAACAACATTTATAGGCTCAAAGAAAAGGGGTGGAGAAAGATTGAAGTTTTAAGAGTCCTAAATATTTACGTACCCAACATTAGAGACTCCAGATTTATAAAACAAGTGCTTCTGGACCTGTGAAAATACTTAGCCACACAATAATAATGAGGACTTCAATACTCCACTGACAGCATTAGAGGAATCATCGAGAGAGAAAATCAATATAAATTTTAAACTTAAACTCAACATTTAAACAATTTGACCTAATAGACAGCTATAGAATATTCCACCCATCAGCCATATATACACACACATAAACATATATACACAACCAAGAATACACATTCTTCTCATCTGCATAGAGTACATATTACAAGATTGACCACATTCTTGGACATAAAATCTTAATGAAAATTTAAAATTGAAATCACAGCAACCATACTCTCAAATGACAGTGGAATAAAAATAGAAATGAGTTCTAAGAAGATCTCTCAAAACCACACAGTTAGGTGGAAATTTAACAAAATAATCCTGAATGACTTCTGGGTAAACAGCAAAATTAAGGTAGAAATTTTGTAAAAATGGAAACAAATGAAAACAGATACAGAAATATACCAAAATCTCTGGGATGTAGCAAAATGTTAACAGGATGGTTTATAGTTCTAAATGCATCTGTCAAAAAATTAGAAAGATCTCAAATTAGCAATCTAACATCACACCTAAAGGAATTAGAAAAATAAAACTAAAATAACCCCAAAGCTACCAGGACAACAGAAATAAATAAGAGAGCAAAACTGAACCAAAACGAGACCCAAAAATTCATACAAAGGATGAGCACATTAAAAGTTGATTTTTAAAGGATAAACAACAATGATAAACTGCTAACTAGATTAAACAAAAGAGAGAATCAAATAAGCACAAACAGAAATGACAAAGGTGATATTACAACTGATCACACAGAAATACAAAAGATTCTCAGACTGTTATGAACATCTCTATGCACACAAACTAGAAACTACAGGGGAAATGAATAAATTTATGGAAACACCAATCTCCAAATACTGAATCAAGAAGAAATTGAAGTCCTGAACAGAACAATAGAGTTCCACAACTGAGTCAGTCAAGAAAGACGACCAACCAAAAAAAAATCCTGTATGCGATGGATTCACACCTGAATTAGACCAGACACACAGAGGAGAGCTGCTACTAATTATACTAAAAGTACTCCAAGAATTTGAGGAGGATGAACCTGTCCTTAATTTACTCAACAAAACCAGAATTACACTGATATCAACACCTGGCAAAGACACAAGAAAAATTGAAAACTACAGGCCAATGTCCCTGATGAACATAGATTTGAAAATCCTCAACAAAGTTGTAGCAAACTGAATCCAGCAGCACATCAAAAATGTACTACAACACAATCAAGTAGGGTTCATTCCTGGGATGCAAGTTTGGTTCAATATATGCAAATCAATGAATGTGATCTTCACATAAGCATAATTTATAACAAAACCATATGATTATTTCAGCAAATGTAGAGAAAGGTTTTAATAAAGTCCATTTTCCTTGCATGTTAAAAACTCCCAACAAACTGTGCATCAAAGGAATATACCTGAAAATAATTAGAGCCATCTATAACAAACCCAGAGCCAACATCATACTGAACAGGCAAAAGCTGGACGCATTCCCTTTAAAAGAGGAAAAAGATAAGGATGCCCACTCTCACCACTCCTATTCAATATAGTAGTGAAAGACCTACCCAGAACAATCAGGCAACAGAAAGAAATAAAAGGCATGCAAATCAGAAAAGAAGTTCCATTCTCTCTGTCTCTCTCTCTCTCTCTCTTTTTTTTCTTTTTGAGAGGAGGTCTCACTCTGTGTCCCAGGCTGGCGTGCATTGGCATGACCCAGACTCACTGCAACTTCCACCTCCCAGGTTCAAGCAATTCTCCTGCCTCAGTCTTCTGAGTAGCTGGGATTACAGGTCCCTCCGCCACCACACCTGGCTGATTTTTGTATTTTTAGTAGAGATGGAGTTTCACCATGTTGGCCAAGATAGTCTCAAACTCCTGACCTCAGGTGATTTGCCTGCCTCAGCCTCCCAAAGTGTTGGGATTGTAAGTGTGAGCCACCATGCCTGGCAGAAAAGAAGTTCCATTCTCTTCCTTTGCTGATGATATGGTTCTACACCTAGAAAACTCTTAAGACTTCACCAAAAGGCTCCTAGACCTGAAAAAATGACTTACGTAAAGTTTCAGGATATAAAAATCAATGGAAAAAAATGATTAACATTGCTATACACTGATAACATGTAAGCTGAGATTCATATCAGGAACTAAATACTATTTACAATAGTTACAATTCAATAAAATAACATATCAAGGAATACATCTAACCAAGGAGGTGAAAGATCTCTGCAAGGAGAACAACAAAACACTGCTGAAAGAAATAAGGGATAACAGAAATGGAAACATCTTATACTCATGGATTGGAAGAATTAATATTATTAAAATGGCTATACTGCCCAAAGCAGTCTACAAATTCAATCCTATTTCTATCAAACTACCAAAATCCTTTTTCATAAAATTCAAAAAAAAAATTCTAAAATTCACGTTGAACTAAAAAAGAGCCCAGATTACCAAAATGATCATAAGTTAAAAGAACAAAGCTGGAGGCATCATATTACCTGCCTTCAAACTATACTATAAGGCTACAGTAATCAAAATGGCATGGTATTGGTACAAAAAAGACACGTAGACCAATGGAACAGGTTAGAAAGCCTGGAAATAAAGTAACATACATACAACCATCTGATCCTCGACAAAGTCAATAAAAATGAACAGTGGTAAAAAGAGTCCGTATTTAATTAGTGGTGCTGAGATAACTGGCTAGCCATAGGCAGAATAAAACTGAACCCTATCTTTCACCATATCCAAAAATTAACTCAGTCTGGATTAAATATTTAAATTTAAGACCTCATACTATACAAATTCCAGAAGAAAACCAAGGAAATATATTTCTGGTCATTGACCTTGGCAAATAACCTATGACTAAATCCTCAAAAGCGATTGCAGAAAAACAAAAATTGACAAATGACAATTAATTAAACTAAAGAACTTCTACACAGCAAAGTAAACTATCAACAGAGTAAACAGACAACCCACAGAATGGGGAAAATATTTTCAAACTATGCATCTGACAAAGGTCTAATATTCTAAAATATTTCTTTCTAATCTATAAGAAAATTAAACAACTTTACAAGTGAAAAACAACTCCGTTAAATAGTGTCAAAAGGCTTAAACAGACCCTTTTAAAAAGATAGACAAATGACCAACAGACATATGAGAAAATATTCAACATCACTGACCAGTCAGAATGGCTATTATTGGAAAGACAAAACATGCTGGCAAAATTGTAGAGAAAAAAACCTGCTTATACACTATTGTTGGGAATGTAAATTAGTCCAGCTTTTCTTGAAAGTAGTTTGCACATAGTGGGTACATTTTTGCTAACAGTCTGAAAGCAAGGTGCCTCACCTGAAGCTTAAGGTCTTCTTCCAGACTGATTCAGCTTGTTACAATAGAGTTTCTTTTGGTTGTAGGACTGAGATTCCAGCCTTCCTGCTGGCTGTTGGGAAGACGAGGCCATTCTCAGTGCTGGGAGATTGCCTGCTATTTTCTGTCCTCTCCACAACATGGCAGTTTTCCTTCAAGACCAGAAAGAAAACACCTTTGTTGCTTTTAACCTGAATTTCCTTCACTCTGACTTCTAGACCTATACACAAAGGACTCATGTAGGTCAGGCCAATATATATTATCTCTTATTTTATTTATTCAAAGTCAACTAATTAGTGACCTTAGTACATCTACAGAATCTCCTTTTTCATGTAATATGGCATAATCATGAGAGTATTATTGCATCAAACTTGCAGGTTGTGAGTACACTCAAGATGAGGAAATTATATAAGTCATGTGGAACTAAGGTTGGAAATCTTGGGGTCATTTTACAATTATTATTATGTTACAATGATAGTCAATACACTTCAAATATATATATTAAAAATATATATATACACACACAATTCAACATATATGAACAAAGTAAAACATGGTATCCTCTATCACCGTCTCATTGTATTTTCTGATATTATCATTTGTTTGATTACTTTTCTTTCAAATTTTCTCCTACATTGTATTAAATGTGTATCCTGCTTGGAAATCCATAAAAAAAATTTGAAAATTGATGTGGAAAGAGTATGAGAGAACAAAGGCATGCATGGGAGGAAAAGATAGAAGGAGGTATTTTTTACATAAGGGAAACATATGATTGTATGAATTCCCACGATGACTTAAAAGAATATTTTATCTTCTGTAGCCATGGGATTGATATAAAAAAAAAACAAATTTTTACAAGTAAAGATGTATCATGCAAATGAAATGAGGAAACTCACTCTCTGGGGTTCTTACATGAATGTGAGAATGTTTATTAGAAAAATGTGAAAAACCCTGAATATAGAATGAGAGAATTCATACACATTCTTATAGAGATGATTACTTACACTCTCCACTCCCCTCATCTTCTTTTACTTTGCTTTTAAGAAGAAAAAGCTGTTCCCCTGACTAAGAATATTAACATTCCTTTGCTTTAAAATTCTAATAACTTTGTTTGAGGCAGATGACTTTCAAGGGGATGCTGATTGTATTTAAGACTCACAGGTACCATCCCTCATGTATTCCTGACTCAGAATTAAATAACCAGCATATTCTCAAAAGAATAAGGATAAATCATGACCTAAAAGGAGATAGAATAAAAGGTAAAAGATTTGCCTGATTTTTCTCAATTCATATCAACTGAAACCTGGAAATGCATGTGGGGAAAAATTCTAAATGTGTTATTTTATGAGGAAAAAATATTATAACATTAGATGGGATTTAATTATTAATATGGGTTACAGCTTCAGCAACAATGAGTATCTCTAATAGTTTACTTGATGAATAACTGAAATCTGGATACTATGTTGTCCTACGTTAAATAGAATTGAGATACTAGAACTTAACTGGCAGGGGTAAAAATGAAAGTGCTTAGGAAAAGAAGATTCAGCATGGATTATTCAGTTATCCAAGCTAATCATGTTTCCAAGAAAAGCTCAGAGAATATTTCCTTCACCAGTGAATTGAGAAGAATCCAAAAGATAGTCCATTTATAAGTGACTTGAGAAGTTACAATGATGAGAAGAGTACCAACATGCTTGGAAAGGATAGCCCTAAAATGGCTGTCTTTGTCCAGTCCATGACTACAGGTGTTACCTCTTAATTTAAGTAGTGGTAATGGGATTGTGGAGCAGCGTAGGCCAACAACTGATAACTTTTACCTCTGTCTTTAAGGTGGGTATAGTTCGCAGTAATCACAATGTTTTGGTCTGCAGAGACTTGACGAAGTGAGTATTCGAGGTGTTCCTGGGAATGAGAACAATAGATGTGATGACTTTGTTACGTGTTCACTTGGCTAAGCTGAAGAGTATTTCCCAGAATTCCCTTTTTATATGCTCTGATACGGGTGCCAAAAAGGCAGGAAGAAACCATTTTGTAGGATATGGATAGTCTGTTAACTCACCTCACTGGCATACAGCAGCAGCTAGGTCTTCTCGCTATACCTTCATTTATTTTCTCTGAATCTTAGGCCACATGTAATACATATCACCTCTATGACAAAGGACTTTTTGTCACCTTAGGCCATCTCTATGGCAAAGGACTCTGTTTTCGAGGATGCCCTCATCACTAATGACAGCGGTAACAAGAAGAAACATGGCTTTGAGTCTGTCTGCCTGTGGTTCCAGACTTCTTGCTATCTTTTCTCCCTGCCTGTCTGTCTGTGGACTTCGGCCTCTAGCATTTGATACAGAAATGTCCTTGCAAAGACTACTTAGTCAATTTCCATTTCCCATAAATCATTTCCCATAATAAATGTCCCACTGGTTCTGCTTCTCTGAGTGAACCCTAATTGAAACAGAAGGAAATCAAGTCAATGATTTATTAGTAAGTAAAATGGAAAACATAGATTAAAAACAAATTTTCTATAGTTTGAAAAATAACATCTCCTTCAAAATTCATGTTAAAATTGAATACCCAATATGACGGTATTAAGAGGTGTGCCTTGAGGGTGTGATTAAATCATAATGGCTCCACTCTCTTGAATGGGATTAGCACTCCTATAAAAGGTCTCAAAGTTGCCTTTTCATCCCTTCTTCCATGCTTCTCCCAGCTGGAGGATGCAGCAATAAGGTCCATCTTGGAAGCAGGGAGCAGCCCTCACCCAACATCAATCCCACTGGCACTCTGAACTTGGATTCCCTAACATCCAGAATCATGAGAAATAAATTTCTGTTCATTATATATTACCCTATCTCTGGTATTTTGCTACAGATCCACAATCAGGCTAAGACAAATGTAAGTGGGCTGAAGATACTTGAGGGAATCGCCAAGTTAAAGAATCAAGGATCTCTAACCTACTTCCCAGATGTGATTCAAAAGACAGATTCTAGAGCTCCTGGAATGAAGTAGAAACTGGGTTTCCCCTGAAGGTAGACCCTAGAAATAAACCTACAAATAAGTAATGGAAAGAGTCTTTCCAACTTTCCCCAAAGAAGCCTGTGAACATTTTCCAAAGTAAAATGCTTTGAAGAAAAAAAAGTATCCAGACCTTTTAAGTATTACTCAATACACTGGCTCTGAGCTGACATAAATTTTTCATACTTCAACAGGTCGCTACTGTCCATGACTCAGAGTAGAGGCTTATGGAGGTCATTTGAGAAATGGAATGTTGGCTTGAATCCATCTGTAAGTGGGCATAGTAAATCTGCAAAACCATTCTGTAGTTACCTTCCCGAGTTCTGAATGCATAGTTGAAATATTCATACTCTATAGCTAGCAGAATCCCCACACTGGTTGCTTGGCCCATGGTGAAAATGCTCTTATGGTACGATAAAAAAGTAGAGGTCTTTGATCTCATTTTATGTGAATAGTGGGGGAAAAAAAAGTCATATGTCATCTGTAGTACAATCGCAAGGAATTATGCCACCATCAAAGATACAAGAAAAGTGAGTTCTACTTTATTTTCACTTAAGATGCCACTTGGACTTGTGAAGAAATATTGATGCTGTAGACTAAAAGGAGCTATTGCAAACTTAATTAGCAATTGCCTCCAATTGCAGCTGTTGTTTCAAATGTTGTATATATATTGGAGCAGATAGCATGAAGCTCAGTAGCTGGTATGAAACTATTGATCTGGGTCAGGTGCAGTGGCGCACACCTGTAATCCCATCACTTTGGGAGGCTGAGGTAGGTGGATCATGAGGTCAGGAGTTCGAGACCAGCCTGACCAGCATGGTGAAACCCCGCCTCTACTAAAAATAAAAAAAATTAGCCGGGCATGATGGCAGGTGCCTGTAGTCCCAGCTACTCAGGAGGCTGAGGCAGGAGAATTGCTTGAATCCGGCAGGTAGAGGTTGCAGTGAGCTGAGGTCGTGCCACTGCACTCCAGCCTGGATGACAGGGTGAGACTCCATCCCAAAAAACCAACCAAACAAACAACAACAAAAGAAACGGTTGATTGGCAATTGCTTGCATCTATGTATTAGAAAGGACCACCACAAAGTTTGCTTTCATACTGTGTGGAAGGCAGCCTATCTTCTCTGTATTACCTCAGGAATATGTCGTCTCTGTTCTGTTTCATAAAATAGTGCACTGGGTCACTTTTTGTGTCATAACATAGTACACTTGCTCATCTCAACTGTGTCACCATCCTTCAGAACATATTATCTTATTATGTCGATAATATCACAAAACTTGCATCTGGTGAGCAAGATACAGCAAACAACCTCTAGATGTATTTGTAAGATCTATATGTCAAATGGTGGGAGATAAAACCTGTGGAAATTCAGAAGGGATGAATGTTGCACATGAGGTCAACAACAAGATCTTCCCTTAAGTAAGGCGTATCTAGCTGAGTGACTCATATTCAAAACTACCATTTCCCAGGAGGACCAGTCTGACACCCAATGGCCATTATATTATATTGAATTCCTCTCATCACCTTGTGGAGGATACAGGCAATAATCCATCTTCACTGAAATAGTGATTCAGTGAATCACTAAAAACATCTATAAGATATTATATCATGGGTACTTTTAAGTTGCCCAGAATTATTTTTTTAGCATGACTTTAATTGGTTTTGTTTCATACTTATTTAACATCATGGTATTCACACATCACTGCTCCTTAACAACGAACTATTTTACAACTGAAGCAGCAAGGGAATGGACTTAACTATCATGAAATTCACTGGTCTTGCTATGTACACCCTCCCTAGAAGGGAGAGTACTGATAAAATGTTAAGATGAACTGTTAGGGGCTTGTTTACAACCAATGCTGATTTGATGACAATAACTTATCATGCAAAAATGACTACTATATAGCTGGAAAAGTATCCAAAAATATTGAAATAAATGTAAAAGTCTTGGATTCTGGTCTTGGCCGTATCGCTAATTAGTTGGATGGTACTAAATAAATCTATATGAATTTCTATATTTTTAAAAAGAGAAAATTGGAATATGTGTGTCTAGAAACATCAAAAGTAGCCAAAGTGTTCCAGAACAACCTAGGCTAAAAGGTAACAACATTAAAAAAAAAAATCAACGTAATTTTTAAATATAATACCCCTATCTCAACATTCGAGAGCCTTCTGTGGATTTCAGATGTTATGTGTGTTTATTAGTAGAAATCAGATAACCATAGCTGATTTTATCTATCATTTCACTTGTTTCTTATGTGAACAGCTTTTGGCATGTTGGACTTTTGACCATTAAGTCATTTTAATGTATTTTTGTCTTCATTTCTATATATTTAATTTGTATTTATTATCAAAGTTAATAATAAATCTTAATGGATTTGGTCAAATTCCATGCTTTAAGAAAGTCTGGAATATTTTATATTTACTATACTTTTAAAAAGCTTGATGATTGAAAAAGTAATAACTATACAGTAAAATCTATGGTTCTAGTGAATAATGAGAAATTATTCATTCATTTATAATTGATTAAAATATTATAGAAATCACCTACCTTTGTCATGCACATGAAAATCAAGTTTGAATAATTATTATGGCAAAAGGAACAGCTGGTAAACATTCCAACGTGAGCATAAACCTAATAAGAGTGTGGAGTTTCAAAGGCAATGTTTACCTATGTAACAAACCTGCACATGTATCCTTGAACTTAAAACTTTTTTTCAACAGTGAATGTTGGTATGGGACTTTTACATTCTTAGGAAAGAAACTACTTAATGAAATTAAAATATATTAGACAAATGTATTCATAATGAAGCAGGAAAAAAGATAGCAATAAGACAAACAAAAGCAACTGCTGTGAACATTATAAAACCTACATTTTTGAACTTTAATTATGAATGTCCTTGACAATACTAGGTACTGATAAGCTTTCAAAGTGGATCAACCTTATCAGTATGAGTGAGACAATCATGCAGTTTATTTTTTCTCTGCTTCCAAGATTAACCTCACTGAATTTTTTTTGAGCATTTGTGCCCCACCAAAATGCTTTCCATTCAATGGAGTTTCACTGTTAGTTCTAAAATACTAATATTTAAAAGTACAGAAATAAGACACTGAGATATTATTTTATCCTTTCTACAGTTTATTTGTCTCCAAAGGAGACTGCTGTCATTTAGAATGACAGGTTTTTAAATAGAAGTAATCCTGTTATCTGCTTGGTGAAATTTTTATTGGAATATTCTCTAAATTTAAGAAATGAATACATATATATGGGATTACTAGTGTCATCAGATTAATAATAGATAAAGTCTTATAAACATGTTGGCTTCACTCAATAAAGTGAGCTTTTGAATTGTGAAGGAACAGTGGTTTCTAAATTTCCATTATCTGAAGAGCTTTTTTCTTGTGCTTTTAAAAATACAACATGTGACATGAAGAAAGGCAAAGTTACTGTGGTTAAAGTTTGCGTGAAAGTGGTGTAATCTATTCTGCTGGGCTCCATCCTCAATGGGCCCTTATGCAGATACAAGAGACCGAATGGCTTGGCAGAGAAGTATGAAAACTCAAAGTATTTTTAACCATTTATATTTGTAAAAAAAAAAAAAAATAGTTGGTTAAAATGTATAAGGATATGGATTTACCCTCATGGCCAGACACAGACATACATTCTTCCAGTGAGGTCCAGTCGTATGAGTGTCCTTGTCTCCGTGAAGTAAAAGGAAGCATGAGATGCTCCACATGGTGACACATGCCTGTTCTGTACTACCAGCTACTCAGGACGCTGAGGCAGGAGGCTCATTTGAGCTCAGCAGTTCAAGGCCGCAGTGAGTTATGACTGTGCCATTGCTCTCCAGCCTGGGCAATGGGTGACAAAGTGAGACTCCATTTCAAAAAAAATAAAAAATAAAAAGCACAATGGACATGTGAAAGTGAAGGCAGACAGTAAGGACAAATAAAATCGGAAAAAAATGTTTTAGAATCTTGAATTCTAATGCATATTTATCTCTTCTTAGCATTTTCAAGAAAATGGAAGTAAATTCTGACTTATATTTAAAACTTCTAGATCAGCATTGCTTGACCTGGTTATTCTTCTCTATTCCTTTGATCAACATGACTGATAATATCACATGTAAAAATGTCCCATGTGTGTTTGCAATGCCCAATGGTTCTGATACAATACTAAAAACTGTAAAGTATCTAAATGTTTTACCCTATTTGCAAATTAATAAGTTAGCTTGCCATAGTTTCAGATATATACAATCTTTACTAGAAACAAATAATAGTTTATTACTCACTGCAATACCAATAACCAGAATATTAGCATTTGCATTGATTCCTTCCTCAAATTTCAGTTTTCACCAGCTGAGGCAGAAAGAACAAGTGACACCTGCCCACAAAGTGGATTTCATTATAGAAGAGAAACACTAAGTTTACAAAATCCACATTTTTAATGCTGGGTAGTATGCATAGATAGAGGAGGTAAATTTTACTTTTAAGTTCTTGGGATCCTGACTGAGCCTAAAAATTAAACTGACATAAGATAGATTAACAGAAGAAAAGCATACAAATCAAACACAAGTTTATATGACATGGGAACCATCATAATGAAATAAAGACTCAAAGAAGTAGCAAAACCTAAATACTTTTATATTACATTGAACAAAAGGGAGAATTGTGAATAAGTAACTAAATTTTCCACAACAGGCTAAAGGAATATGGTAATTACTTTAACAGTCTGTTTACACAGAATTTTCTTGGCTCTGATTTCTCATTGAAGAATATTGCTTCTTTCTGGTATAGGGGGGACACCATATACATGAGGAATTTTTATCTCAGGTTTTTATAATGAAGGAAATTACAATGTCTTTTTTGTATCTGCTGTTTCTCAAGTGCTAAAGCTCAAAATAATCTCTATACCAAAATGGTGTATTTTGGGATGCACATCTTGCCACACTAGCTCCAGAGAGAGCAATGCGTGCGTGCCACTTGCTCCGGAGAGAGACACTTTATCCTTCAACATTGTAAAAAAACAGGGTTTGCTCTGATGCGAGGTGGGGCGGGGTCAAGGTGGACGCTAGATCATCCAGGGCTGTTTCTATACAGACATCCTTGAAAAGATAGATCAGAACAAAGCAGTTAGTTATTTTGCTTATAAGACATACACAAATATAAGAAACCCATGGATAATTGTCTCCTTGTGATACCAACTTTTTAACCCTTTTGAGGATATTATCAGGGAAAAGTAAAATGAAAAGAGTAAAATCAAAATAGCAATCTTTTAAAAGGAGCAACATCTGTATATCAACTGATTGTAGCAAATCATTATTTTGTGAAATTATAGCAAAAACATCTGTTCAAGACAGAAGGTGAACTCAAAAGGAACAGATTCTATGGGTACATAAGAAACACTTTTAATAAATTGAAAATCCAAATATTTGGCCATCCCCACTATGTTTCTAAATCCCTCTGTTCTTCCATTTCATGAAGTATACTGGTGTGTGTTTGTCTTAAAATGTCCTTTTCCATTAAACAGGAAGCTCTATGAGTTGAAGCACTGTGTTGATATCAGTGACAACTGGATCCTAAGCATCTTGCACACTGCCCAGCACATAATCAGCATTTGATTAATATCAGTAGGAGAAACAAATACCACACAACAGATTATAAGACGATGATATTTATAAAGTTTAAAATTATTAAATTGGCATTTCTTAGAGATTCTATAGATTCTAAAAATAGTGAATTTTGCACTGAGCCCTACTCATTCTGATGCTCACAGTGCAATATATAAACACAGCACCTGACACATGGCAGGTGTCATTTTAAAGCTTGAAGGCTGTAAACAACCTCTTGAGAAAACTAAGATCAAGAAAAAATTAAATTTGCAGAGTGTTACAGAATTTCAGTCCTAGTTAGTGGCTAAAACACAAATTTCCACATTTTATGCTATGGTTTATAGAATCATTATTTCTTTTTTCTCTAACTTAAAGGATAGTAGCTTGTCTGACAACATTACTTGAGTATTAAAATCAACGTTGTGGAGGCATCACAATACATGACTTCAAACTATACTACAAGGATACAGCAACAAAAACAGCATGGTACTAGTATAAAAATAGACACATAGACCAATGGAACAGAATAGAGGACCTAGAAATGAAGCCATACATCTACAACCATCTGATCTTTGAAAACCTTGACAAAAAATAAGCAAAAGGGAAAAGCTTCCCTACTAAATAAGTGGTACTGGGATAACTTACTAGCCATATGAGGAAGAAGGAAATTGGATTTCTACTTATCACCATGTACAAAAATTAACTCAAGATGGTTTAGAAACTTAAAACCCCAAACTGTAAAAGAAGAAAACCTTCTTGATATTGGTCTTTGCAAAGAATTTATGGCTAAGTTCTCAAAAGCAATTCCAACAGAATGAAAATTTATAAATGAGAACTAATAAAACTAAAGAGCTTTTTCACATCAAGAAAAAATATCAAGGAAGTATGCAGACAACCTACCAAATTGGAGGAAATATTCACCAACTATGCATCCAACAAAGGTCTAAAATCCAGATTCTATAGAGAACTTAAACAAATTAATGAACAAAAACCAAATAACCTTATCAAAAAGTGGGTAAAGAATATGAAAAGACAATTCTCAAAAGAAGACATACAAGTGGCCAACAAACACAAAACACTGCTGCTTATCACTAATCATCAGAGAAATGCAAATCAAAACCACAATGGGATACCATCTCACACCAGTCAGAAGAGTGTTTGTTAAAAAGTAAAAAAAAAAAAAAAAAAAAAAAAATTAAAAAAAAAACAGATATTGGCAAAGCTGCAGATAAAATGGGATACTTATACACTATCGGTGGAAATGTGAATTATTCCAGCCATTGAGGATACCAGTTTGGAGATTTCTCAAAAAATGGTAGATGACCATTTGACCCAGTAATCCCATTACTAAGTTTATACCCATAGGAGAATAAATTGTTCTACCAAAAGGACATTTGCATCCATATGTTCATCTCAGCATTATGTAAAATAGCAAAATGATGGAATCAACTCAGGTGTCCATCAATGGTGGACTGGATAAAGAAAATGTGGTACATACACTATGTGGCCATACAAATACACAAAATTATGTCTTTTGCAGCAACATGGATGCATTTGGAGGCCATTATCCTAAGCGAACTAATGCAGAATACACGTACCACGTGTTCTCACTTACAAGTGGGAGATAAACATTGGATACTCATGTACGTAAACACAGGAACAACAGACACAGGGGACTAATAGTCTAGGGATGGAGGGAGGGTGACAAGGACTGAAAAACTACCTATTAGGTACTATGCTCACTACCTGGATGATATGGTTTGGTTCTGTGTCCCCACTCGAAACTCACGTTAAATTGTAATCCCCACATGTCAGAAGAGAGACCTGGTGGGAGGTGACGAGATCATGGGAGCAGATTTTCCCCATGCTGATCTCATGATAGTGAGTGAGTTCTTCTTGTAAGATCTGATGGTTTAAAAGTGTGGCACTTCCCCCTTCACTCTCTCTCTCTCCCACTGCCATGTAAGATGTGCTTCCCCGTTGCCTTCCACCATGATTGTAAGTTTCCTGAGGCCTCCCAGCAATGCAGAAATGTAGAAATGTGAGTCAATTAAACCTCTTTTCTTTGTAAATTACCCAGTCTCAGGTAGTTCTTCATAGCAGTGTGAAAATGGACTAATACACTTGGTGACAGGTTCAACCGCACCCCAAACCTCAGCATTATGCAATAAACCTTTATAACAAACCTGCACATGTACCCCATGATCTAAAAGTTAAAATGGAAAAAAATTTTTAAAGTAAATTAAATTAAATGTAAAAATCCATGTTAACGGGGATAACAAGCCAAATTGTCACCATTTTGTTTTAAAGATTTTTTATAAAATTAATTTTGAAATGGAACATATGTGATGCAAGACAACTACATTTAATTACTAAATAGTAATTAAGATTTAAAGATAATAAAAAAATAAATAAAATTTTTCACAGAAGAGAAAAAATATCCAGAAGAGTTGTCAAGGAAGGAACCCAATCTCCTGGAAGATGGCAAAGCACAACAAAACTACAAAGCAGATAATTAGGCATGAAAGCAGGTTGACTTGCCATAAGAGCATGGTTATTCCATGGAAAGTGGACAGTGAAACTCAATGGACCAGGGCCAGTGCTTTATTACTCAAAGCACTGTGTACATCAGGAGCATAAGCAAAGACCCTACCTCCATGTCTCCGAAGAGATACCACCAGCCCAGATGGATATTAGGCATACAGTGGGCTGTGCTGCAGGTGAGAAATGCAGTCCCAAGGCCTAGCACTTTTTGAGCAAGGACCAAGCATGATAGCAAGCAACAAATATTTTCACAAGCAACAAGCAAGCCAGTACGAAGGGAGGAGCAATTAGAAGGTATTTATACTTTGGTCACTTTGAATACTTCGTTACCTATATGACTAACTGCAGAGACTGTTCCGTCTCAGGAGACAGACAAACCCTGCAGTGTAACACAGTCAGTAAGAACATGCTGGGATGCTCAAGGACCATGGAAAATTGCCTCATCTAACAAGCCTTTTAGCCATCACCCTTTTCAAATAACAGTAACGCTAAACATATTTCTCTGAGTGTTTGCCACTAACAAAGACTCTGTGTGACCAAACTTTAGTCATGCTGCAGAACCATCTCTTAGCACCATCTATGCACTTGCACAATCTAGTATTAGCAAAACTACAAGTCAGTTTAACAGGCATCACCCCTCACCTTTAATATCTGATCACCCTCATTATCTGACTGGGTTCCTCATTCTCTTCAATTCCCCAGTTGATATCTGATCGTTCTGGCCTGTCTGCAGCAAAAATACTATTAGGTCGGTTTAGTTACACTCCATCATACCCCTGATGTTTTCTCCTAGTAATTTTCTATTCACTGATCCCCACCCTGCTCCTTGGCTATAAATTCTCATTCTCTCATGCCGTATTCAGAGTTGAGCCCAATCTCTCCCTGACTGCAAAATCCCATTGCAATGGTGCCTATATCTATCATGATGGTCCTGAATAAAATCTTCCTTTCTGTGCTTTAACAAGTATAATTAAATTAGTTTTCTTCAACGCCACCAAAAGATTCACCTTCTGATTTATTTTAAAAGAATGTCCTACTAAAACAATCGTTCTGATGCATACTGAATTCAGAATAAGTAATCTTTATATTTCACAATCCATTAATTTCCAATGAAGTAAAACCCTATAGTAGTGACATCATAATCAATATTTGAAATATTAGGAAATATTAACAATTGTTTTACATACCTGCCTTCGATAGTCTACAGTCACTGCTTATGTATACAAAAGAGAATCAAAACATTTTATTTATATGACTAATTATATCTTTAAAATTCAAGGAAAGAAGAAGATAACTAAACCCTGAAGACCACCGGTAGTATTTTTTTCTACCAAATATTGGAGAATATCACATTGACTAGATAATTCAACAATTTCAGGAAATTATCTCTAACCATGACTTTTAAGGTTCAGTAAAATATGTGAAAACCTACAAATATGTTTTTAAATGGACTTCCTAACTGATATAGGTTAACATCATAATCACATAATTGTTAACTCTATAATTGATTCTTAATTGCTTATATGCATATTTCATTCCCATTGCTAATCAGCATCATAATAAAATATTACTAAGTTAAACAATACAGTTTAAATTTCTTACAATGTTATGACCAGTATCTTATTTTATTTTTCATAAAACACTTGGGTAGGTACAGTTTTGTTGTACCATTTTAGAAATGGTAGAGGCTGGCATGGATCATAGTTTTGCCCATTACCTTGTCAGTTGTTTAAAGGGTTAATGTATGTATCTCGTCTGCCAAATCTGAAATTTAGATGACTCTGCCATTACCGTTGGATCCTGCTCACTGGAGCCTAGAGAACATGTTACTACTGAGTTGGCAGCTCAGATCTCCTTGGTTGGGTAAATATGCAAATAGTTGATTTGTTGAGGAGTCTCAATCTTTAGGATTCAGAAAAATAAAACTTTAGAATAAGTGAAGATTGTTATGTACCATAGAGAAGAACTTAATAAATTTAAGAAAATATGCTTCTTCCATACATGGAGAGGCCATAAGCACAAAAAATACTTACGTACTACAAAGTAGATGACCTTGGCCCCCAGTATAAGTCCTACTATTTTTAATTTGGCACAGATTATGAGAAATATGTTAATTTCACTGTCCTGATGAAAATTTCATTCATTTTTTTCAGGAATTTTTTTAAGAATCTGGTTTAGACTGGGAGCAGTTGCTTAGACCTATATTCCCAGTAGTTTGGGTCGCCTAGGTGGGAGGATTACTTGAGACAAAGAGTCCCAGGCGAGCCTGGGACAAATAGCAAGACCCCATGTCTACAAAAAATTAAAAACTTAGCATGCATTTAAAAAATTTAAAAACTTAGCCTAAGAGTTTAGGGTTACAGTGAGCTATGATCATACCACTGTACTCCAGCCTGGGCAACAGAGCAAGAACTTGTCTCTTATAAAACAAAAACAGAAAACCTGGTTCAATTCTAATCAAAATTCAAGTCAGATAGTTCCCTAATTGCCAAAAAGATAAAGAGCAATAAACTGTAGTTCTGACCTCAAGAGGCTTATACAGATGGGAAAAAATTAGCAAGCAACTAAAAAAAAAATTGTCTATTGCATAACAAACGATCTTCCTTGTATAAGCTTACCAGTTTTACTCACTATTATCAGTGATAGAATTTCTTCAATTTTTTGTCTCCTATTCTCAAAATAATTACAAGATTTAAGATACACAGCACTTAATTCTAAAAATATGTGGACTTTTTATCCCAAAAACATCAACTACAAAATGATAATGATAAAAAATTACATGCTGTTAGAGAAACAAAAGTTGTTGAAACCTAGTTCATTCTATTTATAAAGTCATGCAGCAAAGGCATTTTAAAGAAAACTACTGATTGACAGTTTTACTTAAATTTTTGCTTGCTTTCACTGTATTAGAACAGTCTCAAAAACAACCTCGTGAAAATACCATTATTCTCCCAGTTTACTCAGGTCTTGTGACCGATTAAGTGTTTAAATAGCAATGCTGACATTAAATTACAATGCAATCTACATGGTGAAAATGGAACATAAGTGATGCATTTGCTTTGTTTTGCAGAAGTCATTATAAAAGATATATCTATCAATAAACAAAATATTTCAGCTACCAACATCTTTAATAACAGAACATGTAGGCAAATTTATTAATTAATGAAACAGATTTTACTATCTTCAGCAAAATAAATAAAAACCTAAACTCCTCGAATAATCCCATTTATTCAAAAACTTAAAGTATAGCAAAAATAAGTAATTCAATTAGTATCATTGTTTCTCAGTGCTATCATTGATATTAATAAAAACTCATAAAACTGTAGTAAATTCCGGTTCATATTTTTGCTGCTACCACTAGTAAGATGCAATTTTCTCTGAGTCTGACCTTTGTTTTATTGCAGTCTAAAATGTAGTTCTCAATGACATTAAAGCAAAGGAAATCTATAAGGTACTTTTTTATTCAACTCCACACAAGTTTTAGATCCTATCGAGTAGGAAATTGTGTCCAAATCATTCATTTTCCACAATTTTATTATAACATTATAGATTTATAAAAAGCTATTATATTAAAACAAAATCTAGTTTTAAATTTCCACTTATGCTTTTATTGTCCATAAAATTTTCAATTAATTTTATTGAGACTCCATTAATATAGTTCAAATTATTTCCCAGCTGTATTATAATTGTGACTGAAAAACCAACTTATTTAAGCTTCCCCATCAAAATTTGAAATAAATCTCAGAGAATTCACAAAAATAACATGGAAAATTCATAGCAAAGTTTAAGTTATAAACCAGAAATATTATGAAGCAGAGCTCACAGATATATTAGTAGTTTTGTGAATGGAGATCATTAAGTGTCTTTTTCAGTTAAGAAGGTTTATTTCCCATATGATCCTCCCTTCCTTTTTGGACCTTCAAGCAAAACAAAAATTGAACATAGGTATTCTGTAAATATTGATGACCATTTACAAAAAGAATGGCTCACTTAATCTCTTTTCCTAGCATAGTATTCCGTAAGTATCAACACAGTTCCAAATTTGGCACATACATATGAAACATTTCTAACATCTTATAACTAAATATTTGTGGCAATCACAGAGTTGACATTTGAATTAGCACATCCACAGATGTTTATTATAAGGGAATGGTCACTGAGCAATGACTAAAAGGGCCTGAACTCCCATCTGGTCGCTGCTATTTACTGACCTATGTGATTGTGAGATAAATTCTAAACAGCACTTGGCATAAGAATTCAAAAAATATCTGTTGAATCACGATGGAAATTTGACTAATGGAAACATATGTTGTAGAAAGAAAAGTGATATGGTATTAGTCTTCTATACCGTATAGCAAATTATCACAAACTTGCAGCTTAAAATAGCACATATTGATAATTTCTTTGTTTCTGTAGGGCAGAAGTCAGGCATATCCTAGCTGAGTTCTGTACTCCAGGGTCTCACAAGGCTGAAAGTCAGGTGTTGGCTGGAGCTGTGGTGATCACAGCCTGCACTAGAGAATAATCCATTTCCAAGATCTTCGTGTTCTTGGTGGAATTCATGTCTTTGCAACTGTTGCCCTGCGGTTCTACGTTCAGCACTTAGGACTCTCAGCACTCAGTGGCCACTACAGTTCCTTGCCACGTGGCCCCCTCCATATGCTCTCTCACAACATGGAAGCTTCTTCAAAATTAGCAATAGAGAGAGAGAAAGGGATAGAGAGAGGAAGAGAGAGAAACTCTTACTTCAGGGATGATCCATTTTCTCTTTGAGTTATTTTATCAGTAAAACCAGGCCCACCTAGATGAATCTCCCTTTTGATTAATTCAAAAGCAACTTATTTGGGATCTTCAAGACATCTCCAAAATTTCTTCATCTTTACCATATCTCATTGATGAGAAACAATTCATATTCAAGGGGAGAAGATAATACAGGAAGTGAACACCAGATGGTGGGAATTACTGGGGACATTTCAAGGTCTACTTGACAAAGATGGAATTGTGATAATCAAGTATAGAAAATATTCGACTTATTCTTTTTATATATTAAAAAATAGAGAAGGAATCCAATGAGGTCACAGTGTCCTAAGGTCAAATAAGATAACGGCTGGGATGAAAGTTAGTTAAAACAGAAGACTGACAATAGACAAATGTTTTCTTCATTTGAGTTATCTTACTTTGCCTAAATAGCTGCTACACTCAGCCACGTGTTACTTATTGTAAGAAATAAATATGAGGGGTGGGGGCTGTGGCGAGAGAGATGCAGGTTGCTCCAGGCAAATTCGCATTGGTAATTCTTGCTTGAAAACTGTCCACATTGTAAGATGTTGGGCTCATCTGGGCAATAATGGCTCTTAACTGTTTCCTTTGCAAGTGACTTCTATTCCTTACAAGAATCAATTCAGGATAAATAAAATTATTTATTTGCAACAACCCTTCCCACCACCCTAGGCAAAAACAAAAGTGTTTTTATTAAGCCCCACGGGCGAAGGGAAGTGTTCTTACAAATTAGATTTGAATATTATTTGATTTATTTTTTAAAAGCCAACATAGTTTGGCACTTGGTTTTTTCCTGCTAAAGTAGAAAACTCTGAACCCATTGTAAATGTGGCAAAGAGCTTTCATCTTTTCCACTGGAAATTTAATCTCACATGTGCTCTTCCGAATGACAGAGTGACATCTTTGAGCAAGGGTTGTTTATCAAGCATTTGTTAAAGGATGAGGTAGGCCAACAGTCAGCAGCCAATTTCTCCTTTCCAAAGTTTTGGGCTGTTCCCAAATTCTACCTCTAAAGTATAAGAACAGGAAAGAAAATGACATAATTGTATATTTTTTTTCCTACAACAACCTTGTCTCTAATATAACATAAAAATTGTCAGATAATCACATGAAAAGTAATGTATAATTTATTTGAATTATTAATTATAACAATGAAAACCTAGAACGTTATTCTTCAAAAAAATGTTTTTACTAAGCGTCTATTATGAACTACACAATATTCTAAATTCTTGGGAGAAGTGGAGACAGTACCTTAATCCAAGTATCTAATAATGAAGAATCATTAGGCATCTTATAATATATGTACACATTGTTAAATATTAAATAACCATTACTGTGCTAATTGTGAAGAATTCCTATTAACATTTGAAATTGAAATTTTAAATAAAAAGAGATTCAAATTAATATTTGCATAGATAAATTGTAGGATATTTATATAATAAAATGTGATACAACAGTTGAAAGAAAATCTAGAGTAATAAATGTTGACTTGGATAAATCTCAAATACAATGTTAAGGATTAAAAAATAAGTTGCAAAAGAATAGTTTTAGCACAATCATATATTACACAGTAAAAGTACAGACAAGGTACTAAAACGATAAAAGCCAAATTTTGTTTAGTGTTTAACTATGTGGGAGAAGGGGAGAGATTTGGGAGAGAAGAAAAAAGACTTCAATCATTTTTGTTAGATTTGTTTCTTCAGCTTCACAGGGGCACTTGGGGTATAGTAATACTTTTCTCGAAACCTATTTACATTCTGAAATATTTCACTGTTAAAAAAATAATTTTCTATTCCCATACATCAGCGAGAATATGTAATATTTGTCTATCTGTGCCTGGCTTATTTCATGTAACAAACACTTTTTAAAAGTTGTACTTTTAGAGATAAAGAGTAGAATAATGGTTACCAGAGGCTTGGAAGTGTATTGTTGTGGGAGGAGATAGAGAAGCATTCATTAATGGGTACAAAAATACGGCTAAAATTAATAAGATCCACTGTTCAGTAGCAAAATAGGGAAACTAATAGTTAACAATAATTTATCATATCTTTCAAAATAACTAAAATAGTGGAGTTGGAATGTTTCTAACACCAAGAAATAATAACTGCTTGAGGTGATAGATATCCCAGTTACCACAGTTTGGTCATTACACATGGCACACTTGTATCAAAATGTCACATGTACCCCATAAGTGCATACAGTTATTATGTATCCATAATAATTATAAATTAAACATAAAATTTAAAAATATAGGAATAAAACTGGCAGGAAAAAAACAGCGTATCTTTGGAATTCTGTTACTCTCTTTCTATTCAATGTGCATGTATTGGCTTTATAATTGGAGAAAAAAATATCATTCAAATTAGTTTAAATTAATGACTATTCTACTTTTCAAGGTCATTCAGTTACTAAATTACATTAGTATCTAGATTTTTATATTTCGTGCATTATTTCTGTTAGTGATTTTTATGTTTACATGGTGAATATAATTTATATTTAAGAGTATGTTTAATTATGTCTCAAAACATATCTGTATACTTTTATGTATCTAAAATTTGAAAGTACTGTCAAAATTTGTATTCTCTAAATTTCTATATCTTAGCTTTAGTTTATTTAGAAAATAATTATGGAAATAATATCATAATATTTTCTATTCTCAAAGACAGGTCTCACTCTCCTGTAGATGTGTGTGAAATATTATGAACTAGGTTGTTCTATTTCTATGAAACATAATTAACTCCTCCAATCTCCTTTTGTATCAGAGTAGTTGGTAAAAGTAAACACTATAAATAACTTGTGCCTTTAGACAGACTCGTTCTTATCTATGTTAATACTAAATTTAGTACACGTATGTTTCAATCAGTTGGAGGGTGAAATCTGAAGTTTAGGTAGATTAAATGCAGGTAGACATAAATTCAAAAACTATTAAGAAATCTTAATCAGAATAAGAAATTAGTTATGGTTTCATGTGATTTAAGTTAGAACCAGTCTACCTTTTTTAACTTTTCTCTTTTCTTCCTGAATGTGATTAATGATGGGCTTCTGAAACTGACTCAGTTCTAAAATCCTTTCTGAAAACAGAAATTACATTAGTAGTCAGTGACTCCAGCTGCTGGTTTCTCTTCTAACCCAACACATATGCTTCACGATGACCAGACACTGCATACCAATGTTGAGCCTGGGTGCCCCAGCAGTGTGTGAGATTTCACAACCGATCCTCCCTCTTGTTCAACTCAGTCTATGTTCTTGCTTCAAGATCAGGTAATTTCATTTAAAAGCTTCTCTAGGAATGAGACACTGGTAATCTTACCTTTTGGAAATATTCTGTTCTCCAATCTCCGCTTCTGGTAAAGTCCTACTGTGGCTTTCTCACTCTCATAGTTCAACAGGATGGAGTGATACAGTTCTTTCACTCCTGTATTTCAGCAAGTTCTGAGTTCTTGTCTCACGACCAAGAGGAATGAGGTGTGCAGACACTGGAGAGTGAGTAAGACAGAGGAGAATTTTGTTGAGTGACAGAAAGAAAGCTCTCAGCAGCAACAGGGAACTTGAAAGTGAGTTGTTGGCTGCGAGGCAGAGTCCAGGGTTTTTATGGGCTTAGAATGGGGAAATGTATGCTGATTGGATTGTGGGTAGGCTTGGAAAAAGCACCATTCAGAAAGAGGTACAATAGTGTAAAGAACCAATAGAGAGCTGAAGTGAAGGCTTGGTCCAGGTCCCTGACCCAGAACCAATCAGGGACTGATTGCACCAAATGGAAATGGAAGTTCCCACTCTGGTCCATGGACTCTATCCAGGACTGGTAGTTTGGTATCACACTTCAGACAGTCATCGGCTTGAAAGTTGAGTTTCACCAGGCACCCATCCCTGTCTGCCCAGGAATTTCTCTGCTTACTATCACTATCACTACCAAATTATAAAAATCTCTCAATGCTGAATGTCACTCATATTTTTACCTCTAACTTCTAATTCTACATTTAATAATATATTTTGTCTCCTATACTCCATAGTGATACCAAGACCAGTAATATAATCAATAATAGCTACCACTAACTGAATATCGAATATGTTCCAGGAGCTTTAAATATATTCTTTCTATTATCTTAATAATTCAAATTCAATATTATTTACCCTGTTTTACAGATGAAGAAGTTGAATTGAAATGTGTATAAAACATACCCAATTCCATAAGTGCATGTATGTTTTATCAAAGACTGCACAATTTCCACTAAGATACAATGCCTGCCATCAAAAATAAAATAGCAGCGATGGCCCCAACAAAGCTGTTTCTCCCTCTTTCTTTATTTCAGCATTTTGGAAAAGGCAGATCAAATGGAGAACGTAAGGCAAAATGAGTCTAAAGAAAAGCAGAGAAAATTAAAAACAGATGAAAAATAGGGTAGAATATTCAAGAAATATCATTGTTGAAGAGTACATTTTAGAGACTACAAACACTAAGAAATATGCAAAAATATTTTAAAAATTGTAAGAAATAATGAAACTTCTTTCATCAATTCCTTAGGAAATATACCCCCAAATATTCTAAATTAAATGTTAAATTAATCAGAGTATCTAATCTTGAAATGTAGACACTTTTCTTGAAGGATAATGGAAGTGCTGTTCTGAGGTCAAGCATTCTTAAGCCAGTCCTCATTATAAACATTTATTTTCTGAATGTCCTTCATACCTCCTTAAGAGGAATTGAAAAATAATGACTATATTTAACTCTTATATTTTGACTAACTTTAAAAATTCTTCTGTCTTTAAGATTTCAAGATAATTAAACCAATAATGGTGCACATCACTACTCTTGTAGAGAAATCTTTCAAGATAAAATCATAAGGATATTCTTTGCAATTCAATCCCAGTTATCACAGGATCCTTTCTACACATGAATTGATTTTTAATCCTTTGGAGAAGTATATATGTATCATGATTTATTAATGGAATACAGAAATATTATTGAACACATTAATACTTTTTAGCTCTAGTAGAGATAGAAATGCCAGTTAGATATGTATATTATTTAGTATTTATTGTTTTCCCTTCTAAGATTATGCACTATATGCAACTGATTTTATAATTATTAGAAAGTCAGGAATAATAAACATTTAACCTGTTAACTATTATTCAACCAATAAGCATTCCCTGTAAAATCAGTAAATCACAAGGACAAGAATTTTAGCTTTATCTGATAGTTAACTGATGTCCTTGGCAAAGAAAACTAGTCTCTATGCAATCATGTAGTATTTTTAATTATCAACTTATTTTCACCTAAAATGATTTTAACTACTTACCACTTTTGAATCCCACCCTAAATTCAAAGTCCTTGGTCTATAGATAAAGGTGAAGTTGAATGTTATTTTTGGCAACTTAATTTTGATCAAAATTATATTCATCAAAATTATTTTCTTAAAAATTTTTTTTCTTTTTTGAGACTGAGCCTCACTCTGTCACCCAGGCTGGAGTGCAGTGGTGCAATCTCAGCTCACTGCAAGCTCTGCCTCCTGGGTTCCCACCATTCTCCTGCCTCAGCCTCCCAAGTAGCTGGGACTACAGGCGCCCGCCACCACGCCCGGCTAATTTTTTGGTATTTTTAGTAGAGACGGGGTTTCACCGTGTTAGCCAGGACGGTCTCGATCTCCTGACCTTGTGATCTGCCCGCCTTGGCCTCTCAAAGTGCTGGGATTACAGGCGTGAGCCACTGCGCCTGGTTAAATTATTTTCAAAATTTTATGATATCTTACTGAGTAACCTGTAATGATGACTTGATTTTTAAGAAATTTTTATTAGACCTTAAACAAATATGACCATGCCAACTGTAATTTACTATTACGTTTAAAAGGGACAAAATGATTATTTGGGGGATGTTTAAAATTATTCAAATAAAAATACTTAATACCTAATATTATAATAAATATTGTATATATGTATTTCACATATGTAACTTGGAAAGAATAAAAGAGAACCCATTACAAAACACAATAAACAGAGTATTACCAATATTATATAAGCACTCCATACAACTTCCTGAGCAGGCCCTGCTCCCTCTTTTGAAGAGCAGATGACCATGCTGATGTTTTTATCATGCCCTCAAGATTCTTTATCATTTCATGACATATAAATATATATGCATACTTAAGATGTTTTATTTATTTTACGTTTATAAAAACAGTAGAAAATTGTATGCAGTCTTCTGTGAAATTTTTCTCTCAATTTTATATTTCTAGAATTCATCATGATTGAAGTATATATATTTGGTATTTTTAGTACTGTGTAATATTTCATCATTTTAATGAGCCACAATTTATTTATTCATTCTCAAATTGCTGAGAATTTAGGCTGTTTCTAGTATTTTTCCCCTCATGAGTAATATTGCTCTGAACATTCTTTTTTTTATATTTTTTTTATTTTGAGACGGAGTCTCGCTCTGTCACCCAGGCTGGAGTGCAGTGGCATGATCTCGGCTCACTGCAACCTCTCCTCCTGGGTTCAAGTTATTCTCCTGCCTCAGCATCCTGAGTAGCTGGGATTACAAGTGCATGCCACCACTCCTGGCTAATTTTTGTATTTTTAGTAGAGGCAGGGTTTCACTATGTGGTCAGGCCAGTCTGGAACTCCTGACCTTGGGATCTGCCTGCCTCAGCTTCCCAAAGTCCTGGGATTACAGGCGTGAGCCACTGCATCCGGCCTGAACATTCTTCTTTATATCTGCGGTTACTAAGTGCAAAAGTTGATTTTGTGCATGAGTGATATTTATGAGGCTTAAGTTATGTTCATTATAGGTTAAGCTGACTTAACAAATGGACCAAAATATATGTAAATAACTCAAGTATATTAAAACTCTCTTTCTTGCTTATGTATCAGTTCAAAGCAGGTGCCTGATCTCCATTCAGTAATTCAGAAATCAAGGTTTCTTTCCTCTTGTACCACATAATTGCGTGTGTGTGTGTGTATACGTGTGTGTGTGTGTGTGTGTATATATATATGATTGTCAGAAGTTCAAAGAGAACATGAAGGTAGCACATCTATCTCCCACAAACCTTGGCTCAATAATGGTGTACCCCACTTGGATAAACTGAATTATATTTCCACAAAATTAACACACTGATTGATGTCCCAAACCTCAGTATTTCAGAAAGTAACTATATTTGGAGATAAAAATGAGGTCATGAAGATGGGGTCTTAATCCAATTTGAATGAAGTCTTTATAATAAAGTGCAAGAGACAGCAGACATGCACACATAGAGAAGAATGGCTGTGTCAAGACAGAGTGACAAAGTAGCATCTGTAAATCACGGAGACAGGTCTCAAGAGAAACTGAACCTGGGGATGTCTTGATCTTGGAATTCTAGCCTCCAAAACTATAAGAAAACAAATTTTTCATGCTTAAGACACCCAGTCTGTGACATTTTGTGCCATCACTGGCAAGCTAGTATATTCACTGTTGCTCTTATTCCAATAGTGTAAACGAGTCACATGGCTTTCCCTAACACAGTGAGGGTGGGATGTACAGTCCCTAACTGAGGGCCTATTGCATCAAAATACAGTCATTGTACTGTATCTCTGTCACAAAGATTATATGAATTTACCAGCCCTAGAGAATAGTGCTGTATTTTACACTCAAAGAGATTGTTCATTTTTTGTTCCTATTTTCTATTCCCCCTAAGTGCGCGAGAGAATGAATCAATCTTTATCTGCGGTGACATTTTGCATTTCAGGCTTCTTATTTGCCAATGGAATGGGTATAAAATGACATCGCATTAGAGTCCTACTTCCAGCTTCCTTCACTGTCAATGACTTTGGACATCTCTTCATATGTATGTTAGTCACGTGCATCCACTATTCTGTAAAGAATGTGCTCATTTACACTCCCCGTAGTCTATTCATATATTTAGCATTTTTCTTTTTGAATTCTGAGGTCTTTATAAAACTATATGAATCCTCTTAGTTATTCGTAATACAAATAACTTCTGCCAGGTTTCATCTTTATTAAAGTGTCTTGGATATACAAAAGGCTTTAATTTTAATATACTTGCATTTCTCAATTTCTTATGTCCGAGATACATTGTACGCTAACTTCAAGTTCTAAAGCATCTTTATTCATTTATTTTTTCAGAGAGTTCCAATTTGTACATTGGTCATTTAACTTAATCTGTCACTGGATTGAGAAGAGAGTACAAGAGACACCTCATGAAGGGAGTGACAGAAACCTGGCAGAATGGAGAGAGCTTTAAAGGAGAACAGCCAGTGGCACCTTAGAGTACAGAAAAGAGCCCCCAGGAATGCGTGCCAACCTTTTAACCTCTCTAACCACACATCCTCAAGCTACTGGAAATATCAGTTAAATTAGGATGTGTGTCAAAGACAATTTGATTGCTCTATGATAAAGCAAATTGGACCTACAGAATGCTGTTTGTGCTATCCATGATTATAAAAACAAGGAATATCCCAAAATATGAGTAAATGCATTACATAAAATAGCAGAAGCAAAAACAAAACAAACAGCAAACAACAGATAACTTCCTTAAAATCGTTGAGTTATTAAAGAAATTAATAATAAAATTATTTATATGAAATGACAGCACACAATAACTACCTAAAAGATGTGCAATGTAAAGATAGTAACAGAAGTCAACAAACTGAAACACACAAAGATACAAACTGAAAGAAGCAGAATGAGTGCAATTGAAAATCAAGTTGCTGTTATGAGGAAAAGGCTTCAGAAATCATAGTGAACATAGAAGGAAAGTCAAAATATTAAATGAATATACAGAATATTATTTATATAAAAAACAAAAATGATGCAATGTAAGATAATTGATGTCTCTGAAGTAAACAATACAAATGATATTCAGAAAGATACCTCAGGAAAAAAAAAATTTTAAATTATATAGAAACTTAATTCACAGGAAAAATATACTGAACAATTTTTTAAGAATTCAGGATATACCACATTCCAAGAAAGGTGATAAAGATAAGACAAAATTGAGATTCATATTATATACAACAAAACCAATGAACTTTAAAGTAAATAATTTTTTAGATCATAAGTAGTAAGAAAACATCAGCTATAAGGGTAAAATCAGGCTAGCTTTTAGATTTCTCTACAGAAACATTCTTTGCCAGAAAATCAGTAAAGCAGTGATTGCCAAGTCATGAAAAAAATGAAGTGTGATCCAAGAATGTGACACCCATCTCAATCGTCATAAAAGAATTAGAGCAACTGGCTGACATTCTGAAATATAAAAGAGTCAGAAAACATAAAATGAGTAATTCTGAAGAAAAATTCTTGGTAATTAAATTCAACAGTCTAAAAAATAATATAAAGAACTTCAGGATGGAGAAGACTTGGTGATGTATACCGTAACGACTATTCAATTTACTTAAACATAAAGACAAGAATAAATCCTGGTGGGAATATAACTGGACAATATAGTGTTATGATTGCTATCAAACTTAAAATAGTCTGGGCAACAAAATTAGCAGGTCAACACAGATGCTGAAGAAATATGGATGCTAAGAGCTTGACATCTTTCATTCCAAGGAATTGTTAAATTATTTTATATTGAAATATATATAAGTGTAACTTGGGTGCTTTCTAAATTGAATTTATATTTTCTTGTTTTTTAAGATAATTACTGTTTAAGATCTTTGTCCATTAATAAAGTTTAAAAAACAGCAAATAATTTGTTGGAGAAAGGTTAGAAAACAGTTATAATAAAATTCATATTTAGAAAAGATGTGAAGGAACACATGTTCATATATAAAAGAAAGGTATACATGTCAATGTTGTTTCTAAATAGTAGATTCGTCAATTTTGATTTAACATTTTAGTTATTTTTTCTGAAATCACTAAGTAATGTTCAAAATGAAACAGGTTAAAGAAATTGCAGGCGATTATGATGAAAAGGTTAAAATACATAAATATACATGTTAAATAAAAATTAACCAAATCATAGAAAATTAATATTTTTTCTGTCTTAAAGCAGTATAGAAACATTGTGTGGTTGGATGTTTTACAATATATCATACAGTATTAGTTCCTCCTTATCATGACTTCAATTTCTACAGTTTCAGTTACACATGGTTTGGGTTAACCTCAGTTCAAAAATATTAAATGGAAAATTCCAGAAATAAACAATACATAAGTTTTAAGTTGCATGTTGTTTTGTGCAGTGTGATACTATCTTACACCATCCAACTATGTCCTACCCAGAAACGATAAGATTCATATTCTTTTGTCCAGCAGCTCCACCCTCTCTAAGCTGCCTGTCCACGTGCCCCTTAGTTAATTGGTAGTCCTCTCAGTTATCAGATCCATTGTTGAGGTATCACAGCACTTGTGTTCAAATAGCTCTTATTTTACTTAACAATGGCCCCAAAGAGCAAGAACAATGATGCTGGTAATTCGGATATGCCAAAGAGAAGCTGTAAATCTCTTCCTTTAAGTGAAAGGGTGAAAATCCTTGATTTATAGGGAAAGAATAAAAAAAAAACTTTATTACAGTATGTTGTTATAATTGTTCTAATTTATTATTATTGTTTTAATATCTTACTGTGCCTAACATACATTAAACTTTATCATAGGTTTGTATATATAGGAGAAAACATAGTGGATATAGGATTCGGCACCATCTGTAGTTTCAGGCATCCACTGGGGGCCTAAAATCATATGTCCCACAAATAACGCAGGACCCCTGTATGCACATTCAAGCTTGATAAAAGCCCTTTGCCATGGAATTAATTCTTACATAATGAAAGTCAAGGGCATTGCAGAGTGCTGTTACCAGCAGTGGAGGTTTCTCATTAATGCGTACAGATTCACTACACAAAGCAACATTCTCTTTGCCTGGTGACAGCTTCTTAGTGGCTGCTTGAAACCTCAGTGGATTTGTACTACATTTGTTATTCAGTCTAAGTTCTGCAGTATTAGAATGAATTCTGCCCTCTTAATACATTCATTGTCTTTGATAAGCTAAAATACACAGGAAATTGCTCACTTTGGGAAAAAGATTAACTAATTCAGGCCACAAAATTCAATTTAGTAAGGGAAAGGTCACTTTTAAACTATATTCTGAGCATCTGATTGAAAACCCTGAGTCAGGTACCAGCTAATCAAGACTAATCAAAAGAGAGATTTTGTTATTATTATTTTCTTTAGAATAACAAATGGTTTTGATGAGGTATGCCTTTTTTATTTTACTGCAAATTTTCAAGAATGTCTACCTAGATTTTTGTTTATTCTCTACACTAACAGGGATGACACTCTAGTTCCCTTGAATATTTATACTTCATTCTGATTTTATAAACCAAGCCAAAAATCCTCTACAAATAAAGCAAAAAGATGTTTCATAATTGCTATCACCTAAAAATCTCTTGCACCTTTATACATACCAAGAATAATTTAATTTTCTCTCATTGAAAATATCTCCCCCTCCTGCTCACATCACAGGGTTGAAGGCATTTGTGTGCCAACTTTTCCCAGAACACCTGGTCAATCCTTTACCGCCAGATGGACCTGCTGATGCAGAACAAAACAGGGAATAGTTGTAATAAATAATTCTGTGGGGGATGCTGTTGGTAACGTTATTGGTCCAGTCTGCCTTGACTAAAAATTGTAGCAATCCATAGCCTCCATTTATCTGTCTAGAACTAGCAAATTATTCAGACGTGTCAGAAGGCAAGGCGATAGAATGAAAGAGGACTGGTTTATAAATCCTGGGATTGTGCAGTCTCTGCTACTCACTTTGTTTGTTTGGGGCTCACTTTTCTATCTCTAAAATTAGTGAGCTCAAAATTGAGAGAATTGAATGAGATGTTTCTTGTACTTTACTCAGGTTTATAGTTCAAAGGCACAGTGTGAACATTGAACTTCTTGACACCAGAAAAACAAGAGACTTTTAAATGGCCTATATATTTAGGTTAACACGTGCCTTTCCCTGTCGTCTGCATTCTCAAAAAACATTTGGAAAATAGTCATATTATAATAAAGTTATTTAAACAAACTTTTGTGAATAATTACTGCTAGATGATGATTATTCATGTTGTAACAGCTGAACATCAACTGTATTACTAGGTGCCAGGCACCGTGGCAGGAGCTCAGACCCTTGAGCCCCACTAAGCAAGACGGTGAAATGTGGGATTAAGGAACTCACAGAAGTGCACCTGCTCAATAGAGAGAGAAATGCAGAACATAGATGGTTAAATTGGTTAAATGTGGAAATGGAATCTTCCTGACAAGTGTAAGCTGAGCTGACTCTCACTTGGCAAGAGAAAGAGGGGTAGCATGAGAATTTAACGTAAGGATGTTTCAAATGCCAACAAGTGGATGTGAAAAGGAATTAAATTACAAGAGCTTTTGTCAAGTAACTGAAAAATTAATAGAAGAAAGATAAAATGTCACATAGACAAAAATTAAATGCACAGAGGCAGAAGCAAATTTTATAAAAGATAAAAGCTAACACTTAACCAATCGGTATTAGTGGATTTCCAACCTCAGCTGCAATTTTAAAGAGCTTAATAGTCATCACTTATATTCTTCTAACAAGAAATGGTTGTACAAACTGAAAATCAATGATGGTTCTTAAAGTGAGGTTGCTGGGCAAATTGCTACCTTGAAATCTGGAAATCCTTAAAAAAGGGCCCACGCAGAGAATCAGAGCTGAGATCTGCTTACCAGGAGAAGAACCTCATAGAGCCTTAAATGAATGTTACCAAAAAAAAAAGGGGTTCATTTACCTGGAGTAACAAATGACTCTCCACAAGAATGCAGGTTTTGATCATTAGGAGTTTTACTACTTTCCACAAGGAAGGAGTGCATGGGGTATATTCCCCAAGGCAGTGTTTCCCTGAAGGAAAGTAGCAGTAGGGTTTCATGGGGCGGTGGAGAGGGGAGAAGGTCCATCATTGCATGTAGAGGAGAGGTCCCAGTGAGGCAGAGGCAGTAAGTCCATATGCTCACACACAGGTTGCATGTTATGATGATGAAGCCGTTACTCTTCATAGGGTAGATATTTTAGCATGATAATAAGAAAAGTTTACCTGGGTTAATCTATCATTTGCTGGGGTCTGTTAGGAGCTTGTTCCAGCCAATTAGGTGAGCACATTCTACACAGAGTTTGGGGAAAAATGAAACCACCTTTAAGAAAATATTATTACAGTGAGAAAATTATGACAGTGCAAGAGATTGAACCTAACTGACTCCATCTTACCTCTAACCCTCAACCTGCCTTGTTATCCTGGGCAGAAGCTGAACTAACTTTGGGAGGAACTTCGTTTATAGTTTAACTTTGAATCAAAGACTATAACAGCCCTTTCCCAAACAAGCCCTCTTCTTGCTTGTGAACAGATTACCTTTGTAAGACTAACACATTAGCCACAATGTAAGAAATTATGGTTTAGGAGTCACACAGCCAGAGACCACTAGATTCAGAACATCCCCAGCTGTTCTCAGGAAAAATATCACTGCTGTAAATCTAAGATTGGTGCTCAAGATACTTTCTAGATCCCGCATTCTGAGGCACCCGCTGGCACCACCCAGACCTGTAAACTGGCTCAGCCAGTTCTGTGAATCCACCCAGGAACAGAAGACAGCAAAAGTACCCACTTTGACTCCCCCAGTTTTGTCACCAGCCTGACGAATCAGCACTCCCAACTCCCTGGCCCACTGCTTACCAAATTATCCTTAAAAAACGCCGTCTCCAAATTTTGGGAGAGATAGATTGAGTAATAAAACTCTGGTCTTCCATTTAGCTCGCTCTGTGTGAATTAAACTCTTTCTCTATGGCAATTCCCGTGTCTTCATAAATTGGCTCCATCTGAGCAGTGGGCAAGTACTCATTGAGGGGTTACAAAAACAGGCTGCAAGGCCGTAAAACAGGGTGATTGCTCAAGTTGATTACATTCTTAAAGTTCCTGGAGACTCTTCCTGTCTTCTTACACTGATAGGAAAACATGAATGGTAACTTTTTCACCGGAAATGTGTCGCAGTCAAGACCCCAAGAGAGAGTTCTTGGACCCAGTGCAAGAAAGAATTAGAGGTGAGTCCATAAAGTTAAAGCAAGTTTATTAACAACGTAAAGGAATAAAGGAATGGCCACTCCATAGGCAGAGCAGTCTTGTGGGCTGCTCAACTAATTATACTTATAGTTATGTCTTGATTATATGCTAAGCAAGGGGTGGATCATTCATGAGATTTCTGGGAAAGGGGTAGGAAATTCCCAGAACTGAGGGTTCATCCCATTTTTAGAGAACATAGAGTAACTTCCTGACATTGCCATAGCATTTGTAAACTGTCATGGTGCTGGTGGGAAGGTCTTTTAGCATCCGAATGCCTTACAATTAGCATATAATGAGCAGTGAGGACAACCAGAGGTCACTTTCATCGCCATCTTGGTTTTGGTGGGTTTTGTGGGCCTCTTTAATGACCTGTATCTTGTGTCAACCTCTTATCTCATCCTGTGACTTAGAATGCCTAACCTTCATAGCAGCATGATTTATAATCCTTTGGGTATATACCCAGTATGTTTATTGTGGCACTATTCACAATAGCAAAGACTTGGAATCAACCCAAATGTCCATCAGTGACAGACTGGATTAAGAAAATGTGGCACATATACACCATGGAATACTATGCAGCCATAAAAATGGATGAGTCTGTGTCCTTTGTAGGGACATGGATGCAGCTGGAAACCATCATTCTTAGCAAACTATCACAAGAACAGAAAACCAAACACCGCATGTTCTCACTCATAGGTGGGAACTGAACAATGAGATCACTTGGACTCAGGAAGGGGAACATCACACACCGGGGCCTATCATGGGGAGGGGGGAGGGGGGAGGGATTGCATTGGGAGTTATACCTGATGTAAATGACGAGTTGATGGGTGCTGACGAGTTGATGGGTGCAGCACAGCAACATGGCACAAGTATACATATGTAACAAACCTGCATGTTATGCACATGTACCCTAGAACTTAAAGTATAATAAAAAAAAAAAAATTAAAAAAAAAAAAAAGAATGCCTAACCTTCTGGGAATGCAGTCAAGTGGGTCTCAGCCTCATTTTATCCAGCCGCTGTGCAAAATGGAATTCCTCTGGTTCAAACACTTCTGATAGTTTAAACAAATTAACAAATTACGAGATGCAAAGTGTGGACTAGTGTAAGAATGATAAACTAGGGGCTGCAGTTTTCAGGTGGGTGGAATATATATGGGCAATCTCTCCAAGAATCCCTAGTAAATATTTGAGAATAATTTCCTATTTGTTCTGGCAAAGAGAGGGGAAAAGAAATAGTTCTGAAATTCACCCAAAGTCTTCTACATAACAAAGGCCTACTCTGCAGAGAAACCATTTAACTAGAGCCTTATTCCACCTTAGGAAAAGGTAATTTCTCCACTCTAAAATCCTCTAGACTTTCTGTTTCACCTAAGGGAAGAAGAAAAGCTAAGAAACACTTGTGAAAGTCACAGCACAGGAAAATAGGCACATTAAAAGAATGAGATTTAATAATAAGATTACACACTGTTTTCTCTACCCCACAATTTACCACCAGGCCAGTAAAGACTCAGTAGAAAAACAGTGGATTACAGCTGAAATAGCTGCCAGACACAAACTTTATGAGAGTAATACTTAAGGGACCCCAAAATCAACAAGGGAGACAAAAATAAGATCATCAGAGGAATTTGAAATCTGTGGTACATATAGCCCCAACATTAAATACAGCCCAGCTCCAAGCCAGGCTAACATAAAACTGTCCATTAAAGCCCATTTAGCTCAGTTATTGTTACCTAATACATCATGTCCAGCTTTCAACTAAACATTATTAGGTATTGATATCGTTAGGCTTTGTGTCTCCACCCAAATCTCATCTTGAATTGTAATTCCCATAATTACTATGTGTCAAGGAAGAGACCAGGTGGAGGTAACTGGATCATGGGGGAGGTTTCTCTATACTGTTCTCATAATAGTGAGTGAATTCTCACAAGATCTGATGGTTTATAAGTGTTTGATAAGTTACTCTTTGGTCATCCTCTCTCCTGTCACCTTGTGAGGAAGGTGCCTGCCTCTTCTTCCCTTCTGCCATGATTGTAAGCTTCCTGAGGCCTCCGTAGTCATACAGAACTGTGAGTCAATTAAACCTGTTTGCTTTATAAATTACCCAGTCTCAGGCAGTTCTTATAGCAATGTGAGAATGGACTCATGCAGGCATATTAATTTCTTTTTTAAAAAAAGGCAAGCTTAAGAACCAAACTTAGATAAAACACACACTTTGGGATTATCAGGCAGGACATTTAAAATAACTACTGTTAATTTGTTAAGGGCATTAACAAATTTGTTAGATATTAATCTAACTATAGCCATAATCATTTTAAATGCAGATAGTCTGAACATGCTAATTTAGAAGCAGAGATTGTCAGATATAAAATAATAAATAAACTACACATTCTTAAACAATCAATAAATAAAAGAAGAAATCACGTTAGCCTGCTATTAAAACCCGACAAAGACGTTATAAGAAAACTATAGACCAATGTTTAATGTGAACACTGATGTAAAAATACTGGCAACCAAACTCAGCACCACATTCATTCAAAGTACTATACAATTTAAGAAAGTACTAAAATTCAAATTCAAAGTACTGTACAATTTGAGATTTGTTTCTGGAATGCAATAATGACTCATCATATATAATTAATGTAATACACCACATTCCACCTATGAAAAAACACACACATGGCCATCTCAACTGATGCAGAAAAAGTATTTGACATAATTGACACTTTTTATGATAAAAACAACAAACTATGAATAGAAGGAAACTACCTCAACATAATAAAAGTCATATATTTTTTAAAAACCCACAGTGATCATCATAATGGTGAAAGACTGAAAGCTTTCCTCTAAAATCAGGAACAAGACAAGCATGACTAGTTTTATCCCTTCTATTCAGCATAGTACAGGAACTTCTAGTCAGAGTAATCACACAAGAAAAATAAATGAAGGCATCCAGTTGGAAATAATGAAATAAAATTATCTCTGTTTGCACATGATATGATCTTATCTCTAGAAAACTCTGAACAGTCCACAAAAAAAACTGTTAGAAGTAATACATGAATTCAGCCAATCAGCAAGATACAAAATTACCAATAAAAAAGTTTCATTTTTACATAAAAGTAATGCACATTCTTAAAAGAAAATTATAAAAACAATTCAATGTATACTAGCATGTAAAGAATACAATACTTAGGTATTAACCAAGGGGTGAAAGTTTTGTACAATAAAAACTGGAAGAGAATGCCAAAATAAATTGAAGAAGATATAAATAAGTAAAAACATGTTTTGTATTTATCGATTGAAAGATTTAATATTAAGCTGTTTATACTACCCAAAGTGATCTGCAGA
This sequence comes from Macaca nemestrina, assembly GCF_043159975.1. Classification (NCBI taxonomy): domain Eukaryota; kingdom Metazoa; phylum Chordata; class Mammalia; order Primates; family Cercopithecidae; genus Macaca; species Macaca nemestrina. The sequence goes on along the minus strand of NC_092128.1, from coordinate 161,823,216 downwards.
TTTAATACAATCCCTATCAAAATACCAATGATCTATTTTGCATAAATAGTCTCAAGAAACTGAACAGTCAAAATAATGTTGAAAAAGAACAAAGCTGGAGGATTCATATTTCCTGATTTCAAAATTCACTACGAATCTACAATAATCAAAATGTTATGGTACTGGCATAAAGGCAGACACATAGACCAATGAAACAGGTAGAGATCCTGGAAATAAACATTTACATATACAGTCAAATAATTATTGATGAAAGTAACAACACTATTCAATGAAAGCTACAACAGTGTTTTCAACAAATGGGACAGGGAAAACCTGGACATTTACATGCAAAATGATAAGTTGGACCCTTTCGTAGCACCATATATAAACATTAACTCAAATGGTCAAAGACTAAAATGTAAGACCAAAACTCTAAAACTTTCTAGGAGAAAATGTAGTGCAAAGCTTCCCAACATTGAATTTGGCATTGACTTTTAAAATATGACTCCAAATGCACAGGCAACAAAACAAAAAATAGACAATTGGACATTATAAAAATTAATAAATTTGCACTTCAACAGACACTACCAATAGAGTAAAATGGTAACCCGTAGAATGGGAGAAAATATTTACATATCATATATCTGATAATGGGTTAATATACAGAATATGTAGAGAACTCTCAAAACTCAATCACATAAATCAAACAACAAAATTCAGAAATGGGCAAAGGACTTGAATAAACATTTCTCCAAAGAAGATGAAGGACAAATGGTCAATAAGCACATGAAAAAATGTTCAACATCACTAAACATTAGGAAAATGCAAATAAAAGCTACAATTAGATACTACCTACTATCCATCAGGATGACGACTTTAAAAAATAAAAGAAAAACAGAAAATGAGTATTGGCAAGGACATGAAAACATTGGAACTCTTGTGCGCTGTTGGTGGGAATACAAAATGGTACAGATGTTACTTCCAAAATTAAAAACAGAATTGTCATATAATTCAGCAGTTCCAATTCTGGGTACATACCCTAAAGAACAGTTCATAGCAGCACTATTTGCAATAGCGAAAATGTAGAAGCAACTCAAACATCAACCAATTAATGAATGAATGAACAAAATGTAGTAAATGTAGTCTATGCAGGTAATACTATTTAACCTTAAAAAGAGAAAACATTCTGACATGTTACAACATACATAATCTTGGAGGACATTATGTTCAGTAAAACAAGTAAGTCACAAAATGCCAGTGTTTCATGAGTCCACTTATATGAGATACATAGAGTAGTCAAATCATAGAGTCACAAAGTAGAACGGCCATTGGCAGTGGCTGAGAAAATGTAGAGTCATCGTTTAGTGGGTATAAAGTTTCAGATTTCCAAAAATGAAAAATGTTATGAAGATGGATCTTGGTGATATTTGCACAATATTATGAATGCATTTAATACCATTGAACTCTATGCTTAAAAATGATAAGATGGTAAATTTTATGTTGCATCTATTTTACCATATTTAAAAATAGTGGAAAAAATACGGCAACAAAACTCTACCAAAAAAAGAAAGATTCAACACTATTAAATTTTATAAATAACTAAAATTACGCTGTTTCCTAAGTCTCAATAGTCAAATACCTGATATCCAAAGTTAAATAATTGATACGTAAATTTTTGCAGCATGCAAATCACTTTCACCTCATCTACATTTCTTAACTTCCAGAAACAATCCCAGGTAAATGGTGTATTAAATTTTGAAGGAAACAAAAAATACTTAGCTAAGAATTCATTTTTAAGTAAGGGAAGAAACTACACGAAAACAGATCTTCTAACTCCAAAAGTCCATGTTAATTCCATTATATGTTTTTTGCATTTCTTTCATTTAAATGTAAATACTACGAAACAGGAAAAAAATGTCTGTATTATATGAATATTTAGGCAAAACTTATATAATAAATTAAAATTTCTGAGACATTAATTTAATTACATATGTCTAAAAAGTAATAAATCATTGAGAAACAATTTTTTGAGGTAATTGAAGAAAATAATTTTAAAAGAAACCAAGTCTTCTCCAGTCTTATGCAAGAATCATAATTTGATGATAACATCTTGAATAAAATATTAAGTTTTATCTTTATTGCTTCTTCTGTTTTACTGCTGAATGTTAAAAGCTGATACTGGTTATGAGCTTGTGGAAAACAGTTCAAATTACATTCAATAACTAAATGACAAAGGGTTATATTTCAACTCAAAAGCCGTCTTCCTGATAATACAACATTTTTATTAACATCATCAAGATTGTATCAACAAAGCACTAAATAATGGGACTTACATTATTATGCATTGTTATTTTCTAATGTATCATCTGCCCAAAATAAATGACATTATATATTATGAGGAACGGTGGCTGAAAGCAAACAAAAACAGGTAGTTTCAATTAATTTAGCTATCAACAATGAGTTAGGTTCCCATTGTGCTCAAGGCATGCCTGGATTTTGCAAGAGATACAAAAGAGTAAAAAGCTCAATCTCTACCTATCCTCAAAGAACTTTAACTTAAGTATGAAACATGTTATCTAAACCGATGGCTGGAGAAAAGGCAAAGTATAATAAGAGTATTTAAAGTCTAAATGTGACGAGAACTCAGGAGAGGGAGAAATGTCAATTAATCAGAAAATTTGTCTCAGCCCGAGGGTGTGCGGATGAGAACACAAGGTTTTAGATCTTTACCAGAACAGTGACAGCAAAATTTAGCTACGTATAACCAAAGTACAATGTCCTGGGCCCTCTCGTGCTCTGCGTTATTTAAGGCTCAAGCTGCAGCTACTGTTCAAAGTCAGGAGAGAACAGTAATATTAACATGGTTACCCCCTATACAGCTCCTGTTTTGCATCATGCAGTGGATGGATGATACACTGTATTGTCACCTTTTTCCCTTACAGTGTGTCAGCTGTAGGTAGCTTTTGAAAATAATTTAATATCTTTACAAGAAAACTAGGAAGACGGTAAACAGGAAAATCTTAGTTAATAAAGAAAGCAGGGACTGTTCAATTCAACAAGCCTGTTTGACTCTCAATTCTAAAAATATCTATCTGTTGACATTGAGCATATTATTTAATCTCACTCAACTTCAATTTTTTTCATGTATGAAATGAAAAATGAAAATAATACTTTTGTGATTATTACTAATGGCTATTGGTATTAAATAAGAAAATAATAAGTTAGGTATCTGGTAAGTAATATTCGTTACTCAGTAAGTGTTCAATTCATTCTCTCCTTGCTTTTAATGAAATTCTCAGCCAACATCATAACTCAACTTTAGAGTCTATGACTGTATAGACCAAAGAGTAAAAGTCAACATTATTGTGACTGTAGTTGTCTCATACTCAGATCAACATCATTAGCATTTCTGCCCTCATCCTCTTCCTGCCCATTAAATTTCATTATTCAGCTTTATTTAAAAAGTATACATGCCGATATAATCGGTATATTTGACATAAAAAGTTGAAAAAATTAGTAATAATAAAATTAAAACATAGGTTTCAATCATTATATTTTATGATTAGAATCTTCACTTAATTTCTAACTATCACAAACATTTTGACTTATTCTTATTATTATTCTACATTACTTTTACATTCCTATGAGGCACCTTCACTGATTGTCAACAATTCACACTTTAATTATACCTTTAAATACTTGTCAAATCTCTTTTTTTTTACTAGAATAAATAATTTTTGTGAACAGTTTGGCCAAAATTAAAGATTTTTTTATTTTATTTATTTGTACTAAGGCCATTATATTACCAGTTTCATATAATACAATGGCATCTTTATTTGAAATATTAAAAATTACATTTATTATATGGCATGAAGTAATTAAAACTCATGCTCTTTATTATTACATTATTTTTAATTTTTTGGTAAAGCAATGTTTTTGGTTTTTATTTAAATAACATTTTAAATTTAATTTGGCAATTGCTGTTGATAGGATTCATTTGTGTTTATTTTTCTCATTTTGCTACCATTAATTTTAATGGGATTTAATTATGTACTTTCTTGGTTGTATGTAAAAGAAAATAGTGACATAGCAATGTTTAGAAAATTTACAGTTTTTACCAATATGAACATTTTAAAATTCTAGGGGTAATTTGTAATTTAGATAGGTCTTGAAACCAATACAATTTCATGTTCAGGTATCTTTCAAAACCTTTACAAACTGTCTGGCAAGTTAGGGGTTGACACAGAGTTTCGATTGTATTACTTGAATTATTTTTTATAAATAATTATATTTAAAATAATTATTTTGTGGGTAAAAAACACAACACAGCATTATTTTTGGATTAAATAACTAAATTGGAGCTTTCATTCTAGAAACAAAAAGTGGAAAACAAGGAATTGCCAGAGAAATCCAAAGACATTTACAAGATTTTTTAAAAAAATTATTAGCTAATTTAAAGGAACCAGAATGTTAATATCCATAAGAATTACAATGTATTTCGATGTGAATTTACTACATATGCTATTGTATTAAACCTACTCTTTATTACCTTTAAATGCTAAAAGTTTTATTCCTTTCCCTTTCTTAACCAAAATATTTCAGTTAGATGATACAAGTCTAGTACTATAGCTTGTTAACTCATTGTTGCATAATATATCATCTCATTAAATAATATTGTGATAAGATTATTATTATTTTCATTTTATTGATGACAAACCTGATTCTCAGAAATACTAATTGAAATATCCAGGGTAATTTAGCTACTGAGAAGCTAAATCAGAAATTAAAGTTCTTATTTGTTCTTGCAGGTTGGGTTTCCTTGGAAGAAGAGTCTGAGATAGAGGTTAACAAGCAGAAATATTTTAGGGTGTGTTTTTGAAATCAGGTCCTGTTGGGGATGTGAAGGTAGTGGGTTGAGGGAGAAGCATGGCTGTCATGCAGGCTTAACAAAGGCTGTGACCAATCCCATGGAAATTTCTAAAACAGACATAGCTGTTTAGAATTGCTCTGAGAGAACGTGAAGTCTTCCAAAAGTAGTAACCCTTCATGTTGCAAAGTGTGCAATAGAATAAATTGCCCCTTACTGGCTGGGTGTGGTGGCTCATGCCTGTGATCCCAGAATTTTGGGACGCCGAAACAGGTGGATCACCTGAGGTAAGGAGTTTGAGACCAGCCCGACCAACATGGGAAGACCCCATCTCTACTAAAAATACACAAATTAGCTGGGCGTGGTGGTGAGCATCTGTAATCCCAGCTACTCGGGGGCTGAGGCAGGAGAATCACTTGAACCCAGGAGGTGGAGGTTGCAGTGAGCCAAGATCATGCCATTGCACTCCAGCCCGGGCGACAGAGCGAGACTCCGTCTCAAAAAAAAAAAAAAAAAAAAAAAAAAAAATTGTCCTTTAGTTCAGAGCATCAGAGCAGGGCTTTGCAACCTTTAACTATCAACACTTTGTGCCAGGCAAGTATACATATATATATTATTTTTTTTTGAGGGTCTGCTCTATGCATTATGGGATTCCTGGACTCTACTTGGTAAATACTAATAGTATGCTTCCCTACTTACAACAACCAAAAAATGCCCCTAGATATTGTCAAATATACACTTGGGCACAAAATCTCCCTTCCTCCCAGTCAAAACTAGAGCTTGAAAGGACATGAGCTCAAAAGTTTCAGATCATTAGCCTCGAAAATATCATTGAGGCTACAGGTCTGAGACTTCACAGGGCCCTCTGGAACAATAAATGCGAACTATTGCTGATCTATCTTTTTCCTATGAATGTAAAGAACATATTTTTTTTGGATAAATGGCCATTTATCATGTATCTGAAACAATGCACAGAAAGCACATCCTGCACTGCAACTGCAAGGGGGTTTTCCACTTGGCTGAGTTTGTGGGAGTGTACCATCATTCTTGACAATCCATCTTTAATGAGCCTGTAGTGGCAAATTTCACGAAATAAATTGAAATATGAGGGTAACCACTACTCTCATATCTTATTTTTTTGCAGGTGTCTCTGATTGATTCATATTTATCATGGTAAATATTATTTCCTATCTCAGATGATAAGTGGGGGAATTTCAAAGAATTCGACTTGGTTTTCCCCACTGCCATAGTGTAACCTCATTGCCTAAGGAACTAACAGAGAGATTTTGCAAACTGCGAACTCTATATCCATTTTGATTTACAGTTGGAACCCAAAAAGGATCACCAGGTGAATGCATCAAACAACTGGGTCAGGACTCTTGTTTATTATTTGGCTCTCATACAACCCATTCTAATAAGGGATCCATGTTAATGCTTCACGTGAACAGTATAAAGGTTAGCTTGGATCCTGTGTTCAATGGTCCTCAAAACCTGGAGGAGTTTCTTTTTTCACTGTATAATTACCTGAGCAAATGGCTACAGATTTCCTAGGGGAAGGACTGCGGAATTATCATATATTTACTCTAGTATTGCAGGATCTGTCCTTTTAGAGACAAAACCTCTTCCTCTGTCAGTGATAATCAGGTTGGAAAACTGGCTCAGGTCTAAAAGTTGATAAAGAAATTGTAAATATTAGAGTGGTTGCCCATCTATTTTTCCCTTAAGGACGCTGCTCTCTAACCCTCCCCACAACTCTCTGTGTTAAGCTTCCTGGCTTTCCCTCCAAACTTGACTCATATTATAATTTCTACTGTCTTGCTTCAGACAGTAATCTACTGCCAGCTGACTTCTACGATGTTGGAATTCTATCATTGTCTCTATTGCTGTCAGTGAGTCCAATTCTACAACAGACTTTTCTAAAGTTAGCTCCTATCTACAGAGAAGATCCAACACTGAACTTCTTATGGGTGCTTATTTTACTGTTTTAAGCACATTGTTTTTATTGCTTTGGTAAATTTAGGCCCTCCTACAGTAAAGAGTCCTTTGTTGAGTTTTCTGGCCTTACATTGTATATTCTCTCTAGCTTGCCAATTATTCTGAAACTTTTCATTTATTCTTTTATCATATGACATCGCAGTTTCGGCAATTCTCATAATAGACCCTCACTCTGCCCAAGGTTCTGAAGTCTACAGTAGCAATAGGAAAGCAACATGTCTAGGGAAGGTATCAGAATGTTAAACGTTGCATTCTAGAAAAATGCTTCAAATATACATTAATTAATTATGCCGTATTAAACTATGTATTCTGCCTCCCTTGATCTAGAATCTTAATATCTTATGATAGATAGACAGAGAGATAGATAGATAGATAGATAGATAGATAGATAGATAGATACTAGAGATAGATACTCTTCCATTTCCTGCATGTTGTTTAGGTCCTGCAGTACATGTTGTTTAGGTCCTGAAGCTTCTTCATGATACTTTGTCTTTCTTAGTTGGTGAAATTTACCTTACAAAGGCATTATGTTGTCAATTAATCCTATTTTATGGTCTGGTATACAGGAATCTATGTAGTACCTGATCCTTGAAGGGATGTAAATATTATCTCATCATGCACATTTTCACGGAGCGGAGGAAGGTGCCTGCCTTTAAAAGAGAGAAGTTGGTCATTTCAGCAGGTACTGGAGAATATAGAAAGTCCAGATTTTCACATATAACACTACCTAAGGCCCTAATCTTAGGATATCAGCGCACCCTAGGTGGAAAGATCAACTTTCTCCCAAGCTCTGCTGTTCTTCTTATTAAACCTCAGACCTGCTCCTCAGCTTTATTTGCCTTCTGACTACACAAGATGAATCTCTTTATATGCTGTGAGGGAACCTTTCTAGATTTCGCACCGACTTTAGGTGATAATCACACTCAGGCTTTCATTATCTTTGCTCAAAACATTGATTACCCCTGCAAAAGCATACAATTCTATTATCCTTATAAATATTACTCCTTACCTATATTACAAAGCCCTGATAATTTAACTTTAACTCATATATAGGATATAAGACCTGTGCCTGTGAAAATGTAAACAATTACACTACTGCTATGTGTCCGAATACATCCATGCTCCAATTACTACTAGCGATAGACTTCCTATTGTTATCTGGTCAATATATGACCCAGCTAGAAAATTCCAATTAATATTCTACTATTTTTCTCCCACTTCTTGTACCAACTATTGAAGGTAAAGTTCCATACGATGCAGACCCAGAGAAGATTAGCGTATGAAAGTTTGGACAGAGAATGCTTTCTTGTGGGACAAGAAAAAGATGTAGTATTAGGTCAAAGGGCAATTTAGGATGCGATGCAACCTCAAAGAAGATGTCAGCCAAATAAGAATGGCCCTTGAGAGTTATTTTAAAATGAGGCAAGAAGTGTAATTTTTATACCACTGTATCACAATCTTTGAATGAAGGCTGCCCCTTGTAAGTGCCTTGTCAATACCCATGGTAGCTCTCTATAGCCAAGGCACTTTCCATAGAGAGTTGTCAGTTGAGGGCTATCATCCAGGTACATGGCAACAACTAGAAAAACAAATTCTTTAGCCTTGAAGGGATATGCTTATGGCAAGTGCATTATAACATCCACGACAACAAGCCACAAAATCTGTGTGTTTTTAATGGCGCCATGCTGTCAAACAGATTACCACTTTGGTCATATATGACTGCTGTGGTTCTTGAAACACATGGTTTACTTTTGGTAGAAGAATTATCTTTTCTTTACTGTTAAAGTTCAACCTCACTGAGTTAATGTGCGATTAAAGGAGAAGGGTTGATGCTTGGCAGCATAGAGCCTGTATTTGGAATCACAGATGTATAGGTCTTATGACAGATGAGTTTATTTATCTAAAAATGTATAAAATGTCTCTGCTTTTTAATTTATATTTTAATTTTAAGTAATAGTTTCAATTTTATAACATGTAAAATTGTATGATGTGATAAAATATAGCTAATTTTTAACTGAATTTCCTTTTACTTCAAACATTATCATTAGGCTATAGTTCTCAAATTTACCTGCAATTACATTGGTTCTAGTCAATGAAATCAATACACCAAGTGGATGAATGCTATGTTTAGGCACGACTCATATAAAAAGTCACACATATTATTTCCCCATGTTTATTCTCCTTGAAAGCCACTCATTGAAGTTCATGGAGCTACAAGACGAAAGGTGTTTGAGTTTTTAAACCACCAACTGGAGGAGAGAGGTTTTCATGTCAGGAAGAGCTACTTTGGACTGCTCATGAGCAGAAAATATATTTCCATTTTCTTAAGATGCGAATTTATCTGTTAGTCAGCTAGTGCTCCCTTGATTAATGGAGGTTATACTTAAAATTTTATTTTATGTCTGCTGAGTATTTTTAGCTATTTTTTCCTTTTAAATATATTTAAGTATATTTAATTTATATTTATATTTAAGTATATTTAAATATATTTAAATTTATTTATATTTAAGTATATTTAAATATATTTCCTTTAAATATACATAAATTTCTGTAATTTAAATATACATAAATTTCTGCAGCTGTATTTAGCTTCCGCTTTGTTTAATTCACTGTTGTTTTTAAAAGATAAACACCAAAAACTTATATTCATTTTCCATTTTAAAAACTATTTTTGTTCTCTTTCTCCATTCATTTATGTTTATGAATATCTTTTTATCAGATTTTTTATATTGAATTATTCATTATATATTTTGTTAATAATATTTAAAGTAATTATCAGTTTGGGAATGAATCACAATTGGTGAATGCTTGTTTGAACATTAATGCACAGAGGAAACAATGATTAATTCCATTCGTAGTTTCGGGAGGTCAAATTTGAGATAATCCTTGAAGATGGAAAAATATTACAGCAGGTAGATACATAAGAAGCTGATGTGTTTGTGTGGCAGTGAGAGTTCCATGGGATAAGAACACTCTGGTCTGTAGTATTTGTCTGTCTAAAAGGTTAAATTGAGATATTATACAATATATTCAGAGAAGCAAGGATAATAGAAGGTGGTGAGGGTGGAGAGGTCATGGTAGATAGAGCGCCTGGGATGGGTGATGTAATTTGTTAATGATTTTCACTTTAAAGTTTTAGATTTAGATGTTGTAAATCAATTTTTAAATTGTTTATTTTTTATATTTTTCTCTCTTCCTCTTTTTTAACCTCACACTTATTAAAACAGCTGTTATCAAAAAGACAAAAGATAACAAGTGTTGGAAAGTATACAAAGAAAAGGAATTTCTTACACACTATTGGTGGGATGTCAATTAGAATAGACATTGTAGCAAACTATTTGAGGTTCTTCAAAAAGCAAAAAATAGAACTATCATATGATCCACTTCTGTATTCCAAAAGGAATTGAAATTCGTAAGTCAAAGAGATATCAGCCTTCCTATCATCATTGCAGCAATATTCACAATAGTCAGGATATGGAATCAACCTAAATATCTATCAAGTGATGAATGGAAAAATAAAATGTGGCATTTATGCACAATCAATGGCTTAGTCTATTTTGTGCTTCTGTAACAGAGTATCAGAGACCAGGTAATTTACAGTGAACAGACGTATATTGGCCCACAATTCCTGGTGCTGGAAACTCAAGATTGAGGGACCAGAATCTGACAAGGGCCTTCTTGTTGCATTGTCTTATGGTGAAAAGCAGAAGAGCAAGAGAAGGAGAGAGACAGAGAGAGAAGGCTGAGGTCACCCTTTTCTTAGGAATCCAATCCTGAGATAGTGGTATTAATCCATTAATGAGAAGGATGCCCCCATGACCCAAACCTCTTCCATTAAGTGCCATCTCCCAACGATCCTGCATTGATAATAAAGTTTCCAATGCATGAACTTGGAGGAACACATTCAAATGGTAGCAATGAAGTACTATTCAGGCTTTCAAACTAAATTTGTCATCTGAGTCAACATGGATGAACCTGAAGAACACTATGCTAAGTGAAATAAGCCAGTCACATAAAGATAAATACTATAACATAATTTCTTATCAGTGTAATCTGGATAAATCAAACTCATAGAAGCAGAAAGCAGAAAGGTGGTTACTAGGGAATGGAGGGATGGAAAATGTAGGGTGGAATGGAGAGATACATCTCAAAAATATAGTGTATATCATAATTGCTTTGTATTTGTTGAAGAAACACATTGGAGACACTGTCCCTATTCAGTGACACATTTGTTGAGAGTGACCTTATAATTCATTGTGCTTTTTGCTATTTTGAGAAAGAGACGATAGTCATAAAGTACAAAGTTTCAGTTAAACAGGAAGAATAAGGATTTAAGATCTATTCCACAGCATGGTGACTACAGTTAATAATAATGTATATTTCAAAGTTCAGTTTCCTTACCATAAAAATAATAAGTATATGAAGTGATAAATGTGTAATTTTCTTGATTTAATCATTCCACATGTATATTTATAAAAAATATCACATTGTATTCCATAAATATATAAGACTATTAGGTCTATTAAAAATACAAATAAGAAGGCGTCATTGCTCTAGTGAAAAAAGAGAATTGACACAATCAGGCTTGCATGATTGAATGTGGTAGATAAATTGGTGTAATAAAGAATAAGGGTAACATTAAATAGATTCCAATAATCCAGATAAGAGATCATAAAGATCTGAATGAGGGTAAAACCAAACCAACATAATTTGAATGTTTAGCTTTGACATGCTGTATTAGGTCATTCTTGCATTGCTATAAAGATGTATCTGAGACTGGGTAATTTATAAGAAAAGAGATTTAATTGGTTCACAGTTTTGCAAGCTGTACAGAAAGCATAGTGGAATCTGCTTCTGGAGAGGCCTCAGGGAGTTGACAACCATGGTGGAAGGTGGAAGGGGAACAGGAGGGTCACATAATGAAAGCAGGAACAAGAAAGCATTGGGTAGGTGCCATACTTTTCCCACCAGGCCCCACCTCTAACACTGGGGATTACACTTCAATATGAGATTTGGGCAGGGACACACATCCAAACTATATCAAATGCCTTCACATCACATGATATTTTGTCTTGTATTTTTTTAAACAGAAGTCCTTTAAAGACTATGTTTTTGTATTTATTGAAGAAACACCTCGGAAGCACTGTTCCTGACTATTCAGTGACACATTTATTTGGGAATGTAATTTGCGATTTGTTGTGTTTTTTGCTATTTTGAGAGATATTGGGAGAGCAACTTATAATTAAACTGAGACAATAGAGATAAACAAAAATATTCCCATGAAAATAGGATACCTATAAGAATAAATAAAATTAAGAAAATAGGACACATGTCAGAATGCATGGGTCAGTGACTGCTAGAATTCTATTGCCAAATAATTTCTCTGAAATTTTATGAATTTTAAACCAAAGCAGGTATAATAATCCATTGTCATTTTCCTTTTTTCTTCTTTCTTTAATACTCATTTTCTAATTGTTTTCCTTTTTTACTCTTTCCTTCTTCTTTTTCAGCTTTTCTGATTTTGCAAAGTGTTTATATTTTATGCAAATACCCCATTTTTAAGTGCCTATTTTCATTTCAAATTCTTATTACAATTAACTTTTCTATTGAGAAACAAATTCTGATGACCTTCTTTATTCTTCACAGTGCTATAACAGTTTATGTGTGACTTGTGGTGCGTTTGTGTTATTTTTGAAGAGACCATAAATTAGCATAAATAAGGACATTTTTATATATGCTAATTTATACACAACATCAATTATATGAGACAATATAAATATTAAAGTTTAGAAGTTTACACTGCTAGGTTTTTCTTACTTTGAAAATATGGAGTTTCCACAACTTTGAATCTTACCATTTATTGCTTTGACCTAAACTCTGAGTGCACAAAAGCCCTCACCAATTCAAAGTCATGATACATGGAATGTGTGAGAATATGGAATAGAATTTTTCTTTAAATACATACTAACATGACCAGACTATTTAAAATGCTAAATTATTGCACCTCTAGTAGGATTATATTTAGCACGGAATGAATGGTCATGCATTTGGTTCTAGAGTAAGATATGAAATGGGTGATTTATTCCAGTCGCTGAAAATATTTGAATATCAAACACCTTATTTAGAAACAGCATACATCCATTATCAGGTTGATTTTGTATAAGCCAGTAAGAAGTACAAGGTCATCTCTCCTTGATATTTTAAATAAAACCAGTAATATTTGAGATTTGACTTTCTAAGGTTAATTCTGCTAGTATGTTACAAACTAGTGTAGGGTGATGGTAGCCAAAATATAAAAGAATAATTAGTGGTACCTGTTATTTTAGAATATTTTGACATTTTTATACATGACTATTCTTTAAATGTTATAATAAATGAATACAAAGGCTTTAATTTTGATACCTAAATTGCCACTGGAGTTTAAAGCCTGTGTAATCACATTCATTTATTTATGTCTTCAAAATTAAATCTAGGTATTTGTGAGATTTTTATTGGAGGTAAATATAAGAAATTTCTAGAATTACAGAAGAAAATGTGTCAAAATAGCAGCTATACCTAATACATAATACTCCAGTCTATACATTAAGATGAACTTGGAAATGTATATTTGGTGTTTTCACAGCTGTTCAGTTTACATAAAAATTATTGGCTATTTCTATTTAGGAGCAAATTTTGTGCCTTTTTTTCTATTAATAACTCACACCAGAAAACAAATGGCGCTTATCTTTCCTTAAGCTTTTACTAGCTCACTTTTGGTTTTACGAAAGTATTTAAGAGGGCAAATCATTTTCGATTTCATTGCAACATGAACCCACTGGGTCTTATAATATTTTCATATTCATCCTTATTCCTGTATGTTACAAAGATTCAAGATGCAAGACAGCCTATGAAAAGTCCAACACTTGACAAGGAAGGCCAGGTGTAAATCCTAGCGGTATATTTGGATATAGTGATAAAATACACTTCTTTGAATTCTCCTTTAACATCTGTTACATGTAATTCACGAATTTGTACCTATGCTATAACACAACACTCTGCAATCTTATAGAATGATCAAAAATCAAAATCTATCATTGCAGAGATATTAAATAAGCCAATACTTTGGGAGGCTGAGGCAGGCAGATCACCAGGTCAGGAGTTTGAGACCAGCCTGACCAACATGGCGAAACCCCATCTCTACTAAATATACAAAAAATAGCCGGGCGTGGTGGCGGCGCCTGTTGTCCCAGCTGCTCCGGAGGCTGAGGCAGGAGAATCGCTTGAACCCGGGAGGCGGAGCTTGCAGTGAGCCAAGATCGCGCCACTGCACTCCAGCCTGGGTGACAGAGTGAGACTCTGTCTCAAAACAAACAAACAGACAAAAACAAACAAAAAAACAAATAAGCCAATAGATGAGAAATGAAAAAAATTAACTGATGAGTTTCGAAATTGTGTTGCACTTTCAGAAGTATTCTGTAGTTCTCTAAAAGTCTTATAAAAATAGGAGAGTAGGATTTCTAATGAATGATAAAGTCAAAGAGGGAGGAACTAAGAGAGGAATATACTAATATATTGTAGCATGAAGACTGAAGGCAACATCTTGGGGGATTCCATGATCACTTTTCATGGCCGATTTCCTATTACAATAGGGCAGATAATAGAAGTTATGAATGTCATTACATGATAGTCTCACATTCTGAACATCTTGAAAAAATACATCGCAATAACAGTTTATTCCTCAAAGGAGCACAAGCATGTTATGACTTTCGAAAGAGTAAATTGAAGATGCAAGGGAGTGAAGTTTTCTGAGATGTTTAAACGAAACATCCCAAAATATTTCACAGAATTTGGGAGAACCTTAAAAATAGGTACTGTGTATTATAATTGCCAGATATGTAACTCTTAGATGCCACGTAATAGAAGGCAAGATAATTTTGTTTATTTTAACTTTGCTTTGTTTTACTGCCTTCACCTCTTAAACAATGCATGCAAACAATAAGCTGTGTTCTTTTTTAAAAAAATAAAAACGTTTTAGATATTGAAATAAAAGCCAATGATTAATTGGAAAAAATACTTTATTTTTTTTTTGGCATAGCTTGAACTTTATGACTAAAGTTTAGCATTGAGGAACTTCTCTTTTATTAACTTGACTAAATGTGAAGAATTAGAACTTTACTAGCTCGAAGCTGATTTCAGAGGGAGTTTAAAAAGAGGTTCACAAATCATTTTCTTAGTTTCAACCAAACCTTGAAGGCTTGAATTTAATTGAAAATGTTAAAGTTTCATTTCAGGCTTCAGAGATCAAATCTTCAGAGTAAAGAAGGGCAATTTAAAGACAATTACGGTCTTTGGAATGTAATATGAAATCGTCCTTATTTTCAAATTAAGGATTTCCATATTAAGATCACCTGTAGATTAGTGACTGGTAAATAGTACATTGCTGACATGAATACCTGTGGGTACCTTTAAAAGAGCTTTAAGTTAATCAGTTTCCTACCACATGCTGGCCCACTAATGAAGAATGATGCTCTGCCTAAATTTAAAGGGACTCAGTGCTCTGATCCTACAAATTGATTCCAACTATAGAAACATTTCTCTCTAAAGCACAGCTATGGTGGTAAAAGTTTTAGGCTTGTAGTCAGAAGGCTGACATTCAAGTCTTATTTGCACTAATTTACTGGCTGTTTTATCTTGCCCATTTGTTTAAACCACGTAGGACTCATTATCTCCAAACCTGTAAAAGTAATATTTCTACTGCCAATTCTTATAATGGACCCTTTAAATTTTTAGTTCTCTCTCCCTTCAGATCATAGTTTTGAGGATAAACTGGAATTATCCATGTTACAGCTATTGATAACATATACATTGCTACACAAATGTTTAAAAAATGGCATTTTTCAGATCTTAGACACGCAAACTATCACATTAAACAATGATCAATGATAGTAGGCTAATTCCACTGTAGCCTGATTAAATTTAGGTATCCATTTGGCTGGTGCCTATGTTCAAACATTATTCTGGATGTTTCTATGAGGATATTTTTGGATGAGATCAGCATTTAAAGTGATGGATTTTAAGTAAAGCCCATGGCCCTCCATAATGTGAGTGGGCCTCCTCCAATCAGCTGAAGGCTTGAATAGAACAGAAGAATGACCTCTTGCCAGCAAAAGGGAACTCTTCGGCAGATGGCATTTGGACCTGAACTTCAGTATCAGCTTCTCTCTTGTTTCCAGCCTGCCAGCCCATCCTGAGAACTCTATACTTGCAAACTTCCATAATCATGTGAGCCAATTCCTTAAAGTAAATCAGTAAATTAAAAAATATCCCATTTGTCCTGTTCTCCAGAGAACTCTGATGAATTATACAGTAAAAAAATCATATTAAAACTGATAGAAATTGAATTTATGTAATATTGAAATTTTATATTTATGAACACTATTACCTTTCATTAGATACTTATGTTTTAAATTGTCTTAGTATTCATTTTAAAAATTATAATCTATGGTAGATGATATTTACCTTCTCAAGTAACTAGAATTCTTAGAATATGGTTCTTAATCAAAACAAGTCATTAACCCATATCCTAGGACAGGATTTTACCTGTTCTCCCAAGTTTTAACAGGGTCTGCCACTTGGAGACATACTCTCTCTCCTCTTCTGAACACCATGAAACATTCTTTGCACAGAAAGAGTTCTGTCTAATTTGTTCCTAAATTGCTTTCATGAGAATAGGGCATCTGTATTTAAGGACATGGCTACTGTCACCCATTGTACAAGCTTCATAGGCCAAGTATTATTTGAGAACAACCCTTGTTCATTCTGTCCCCATAGTATTTCTGCCAGAAATAAAATATTTGAATTCAGTCATTTCTAAACATTACTCTCATCCTTTCATTCCTTTGAAAGCCATTCTTCCCAATCTTGTCTAAATTTTATGCCCTCTTATTTTCTTATCTTCTTAGAGCACAAAAACTTCCATTTCCTGGAAGCTCCTAAAATGGATTCCCCTTCAGTCCTTTCCTCTGCTTTATGGAACCCTTGTACCATTGGAAATAAACTTAACTACTTTCTCCTTTTTACCATAATTTTCTGTTACCTGCTTGCTTTGACAGCACTTGGTCCTCAACTGAGAGCACATTCCCTTGTGGTCCTCTCCTGTGGAATTTTTCCTACCATGCATGATCCGGAGAGCCAGGAGCAGATTTAGACTAACTGGCCAAAGTCCTTTCAAGACAAGGTCAAGATCCATTTAACTCCTCTCTGCTGGGTTAGTTACAAATATTCAGCATTCTCACAAAGCCATATGGATATGTCTATTTTCATAGTTATCCAAAATTATCTATTTTCACTGTCAGTTGTGATCTCTTTGAAGGAAGAAAGAAGTGTTGTATTTTATTTTATAGTTCAAAACTTTTTGATGATACCTAAATAGTGAATGATATATAATTATTTTCTTACATAATATCAATGAATTAATATATGTATGAGTAAAAAAATAAAATATTATCCTATTAGACATACAGTTAAGTTTATTTACTGGTTAATTTACATGAATAATGTCAAGTTTGGTGAACATCTAGGATTTTACTGTAGTTGCAGAATGTGATTGCCTAGAAGTCCATGCGATAGAACAGATTTGAAATCAGATCAGATGTATTTTGTTTCCTTTTTTTGTCTGAGACAGAACCTTGCTCTGTCACCCAGGCTGGAGTGCGGTGGCACAATCTTGGCTCACTGCAGCCTCCGTCTCCCCAGTTCAAGCGATTCTCATGCCTCAGCCTCCAAACTAGCTGGGATTACAGGCACGTGCCACGAGACCTGGCTAATTTTAGTATTTTCAGTAGAGGCAGGGTTTCACCGTGTTGGCCAGGGTGGTCTTGAACTTCTGATCTCATGTGATCCACTTGCCTTGGCCTCCCAAAGTGTTGGGGTTACATGGGTGAGTCATGAGGCCGGTCTTCTGATGTATTTTTAATTTGTGGTTGTATTAGTCTGTTCTCATGCTGCTAATAAAGACATACCTGAGACTGGGTAATTTATAAAGGAAAGAGATTCGATGGACTCAGAGTTTCACATGGCTGGGGAGGCCTCACAGTTATGGTGGAAGGCAAAGGAGAAGCACAGTCATGTCTTACTTGGTGGCAGGCAAGACCATCAGATCTCGTGAGATGTATTCACTGCCACTAGAACAGTATGGGGGAACCAACCCCATGATCAATTATATCCACCTGGCCCCACCCTTGACACACGGGGATTATTACAATTCAAGGTGAGACTTGGGTAGGGACACAGCCAAACCATATCAGTGGTAATTCTTATTGTGTTGCAACCTAGGACCAAATGGAAAGACATTTTTGTAATGGTTTGAGAATTGGGAAAGGCAATAACCAACATTTGGCAAACTCAAATTGCAAAGTGGTACCATAAAGCACAAAACAAGACTCAGCATTCTACAAGGCTGGGAAAGCACTTACAGATCTTTTTGAGCCTGTGGAAAAGCCCAGTGAAAGGGGAAACAACGAACTGAGAAAGTGATGAATGACTCTTAATCTTCTGTGACTGTGGCAGTGACACACAGACCCGTGGGCAAACGTGAGCATTCCAGTGTAAAGGAGGATGATTCTATCCCCTTGAATGGAAATGCAGGAAGGGAACTCTTTCAAAGTGCTTCACAGCCACCTGAGAAACCAGAGTTAGAGACAAGAAGAGTATGTGGATTTAAAGTTAGAGGGTAGAACTTGATTATACTCTGCGGGAATGGTCATGACTCAGGATAGCAGTTACGCCAGGGGTATACTTACAGGACTTAGGCATTGGAATACATCTGTGATTTTTTTTTTTTTTTTTTTTTTTTAGAACGTATAGTGTTCTAACTTCAAAGGTAACAAGGACATAGCAGTGTATGCTTGGGCTTGCCCAGTACGTGTAGTGAGAACAGAAATGGAAAAGTAGGAAATGCTGTAACAGTAAAGTCTGTCAAGAAACTGAAGAAGAGCAGTAGTTGATACTCCTCTCCACCAGCATTTTAATAATACTTAAACTTCCTCTGCAGCCTTGGGGTAACAGTCAGAAAGAGGAGAATTAAGAAATTTGAGCACAGTAGTTGCCACACTTATAATTTATTCCTTTATTTTTATTACCTTTTCTTTTATCTCCTCCCTCCCTTCCTCGCTTCCTTCCCTCCCTCCCTCCCTCCCTCCCTCCCTCCCTCCCTCCCTCCCTCCCTCCTTCCTTCCTTCCTTCCTTCCTTCCTTCCTTCCTTCCTTCCTTCCTTCCCCTTTCTCTCTTCTTCTTTTATTCTTTCTCTCTCTCTTCTTTTATTCTTTTAAAATACACTACAATAAATTTCAAACATTATAGCGTTACATCTTGTTTTTGACACTCTGAGAAGAAGGACAGATTTCCACCCAAAATTTGATCCAGATGTCTCTAATGATAATGGTACAGACACATCCACACACACACACACACACACCCCAAAACACCCCCAAGACAGTATGAAAATGTTTATTACTAACAGGATAAAGCATTCTGTGGACAAGGCACACTTTCCAAGCTGGTCTGAAAAATGGTTTGAAAGAGTAAGAAAAAGAGACTAGTTTGGGAATGTCATTGTGTTTAAGAATTGGGGGTGAGGTGAGGGTCCTCAGGAATATTCAAGAGGCTTGAATGTTTTGAATCTTCTACCAGCTGAAAGAGGAATACTCACTTTCTTGTCAAGCTGCTTAATAGTGAGGCCTAAGAAGAGAAGGGAGCAGTGCGGTTTGTAAGATATGAGCAATTGAACATCAAAAAGTAGAGTCAGGCTGTTCTATATTCTCAATACTTCATTCCATAATACAACCATACTCTTTTGTCAGGCAACAGCATTAACTCTATGTCATCTAATAGTCAGTCTATACTCAAATCTTTCCAGTTATCTCTTTCTTCTTTACATTTGATTTGTTAAACAGCCAGAGTTTCACAAGGTCTACAAATTGCATTTTAATGTTTTGTAAGACTGTTTCATTCTTGCATCTTCCTCTGTCTTTTATACTCATGTCATGAAATTGTTGCTGATGTCAGATGTTGTAGAATGTCACATTTTATAAATTTTTCTCATTGTTTGGTTGTAGTGTCATTTGACTTATCCCTTTAATTGCATTATTTGTAAATTGCAGGTTACCTGTAGAGGCCTTATCATATTTGAGTTCAACATTATAGATAGAATATTATATAATACTTTACACCTAACACTGTATACTTTACATTTCATCAAATCATGAGGAATATGCTATCTGCTTATTTCATGTTAAAAGATTCTAAGACTAATTGCTGGTTCAAGAGGGGACAATCAGCTATCCAAATTGCAATTTGAACTGTTTATTCTGCAATCTCCATGTAATCTGTGGGGTATAATTTAGCATAGTGTAAATATACAGGTCCCCACACTACTCCACCAAAAGTGTTTCTTGATAAGGTTTCCTGTCATCTTGATGTTAGTAAAACAATGGTCAAGTCTTATCTCAGCTATTATTTAACCAAACCATGACTTTTGGCACAGATTATTTCTCCTTTTTTCTGGTAACAAATTCTTCTTTTTGCTTTCAGAGCCCTATGCTTGTTTGATTCTTTGTTTCCCTTTCTGACCTCCCTGCAGAGGTAGTGCTAGTTTCTTCAGTTATCCTTAACGTCTTTCTTTTTCTTTTCTTTTTCTTTTTCTTTTCTTTTTTTTTTTTTTTGAATCGGAGTCTTGCTCTGTCGCCCAGGCTGGAGTGCAGTGGCTGGATCTCAGCTCACTGCAAGCTCCGCCTCCCGGGTTCCCGCCATTCTCCTGCCTCAGCCTCCCGAGTAGCTGGGACTACAGGCGCCGACACCACGCCCGGCTAATTTTTTGTATTTTTAGTAGAGACTGGGTTTCATCATGTTAGCCAGGATGGTCGCAATCTCCTGACCTCGTGCTCCGCCCGCCTCCGCCCCCAAAGCGCTGGGATTACAGGCGTGGTCTCTTTTTTTTTTTTTTTTTTTTTTTTTTTTTTTTAGACAGAGTCTCACTCCGTCACCCAGGCTGGAGTTCAATGGCGCAATCCCTCAGCTCACTGCAACCTCCACCTCCTGGGTTCAAGTGATTCTCCTGCCTCAGCCTCCCAAGTAGCTGGGGCTACAGGCACCCGCTACCATGCCTGGCTAATTTTTTGTATTTTAGTAGAGATGGGATTTTGCCATTTTGGCCAGGCTGGTCTTGAACTCCTGACCTAGGGTGACCACCCACCTCAGCCTCCCAAACTGCTAGGATTACAGGCCTGAGACACCAAGCCCAGCTGTTTTCCTTAACTTCTAAACGTTGGAGAATCCTAAAAGTTAGTCCTGGAGCTTCTTTTTTATATTCTAGAGCAGTCAGTGGTCTCAACTGGAGATGACTGTGCGCCCATGGGACATTTGGCAATGTCTGGTGACATTTTGGGTTACCACTGCTAGCATCGTGGGTAGAGGCCTGGGATGCTGCTCAACATCACACGATGCAAAAGACAGTCTTCTAAAACCAAGAATTATCCACCCTTCCATAGCGATATTGCCAACATTGCAAAATCATGATCCAGAATCATTTTTTGGTGATCTCCTTTACTTCCATGGCTTTAAATATTACTTAAAAACTGATGGCCTGGGCACGGTGGCTCACACCTGTAACCCTAATACTTTGGGATGCCAAGGCAGGCGGATCACCTGAGGTCAGGAGTTCAAGACCAGCCTGGCCAACATGGCAAAACCCCATCTTTACTAAAAATACTAAAATTAGCCAGGCTTGGAGGTGCATGCCTGTAATCCCAGCTACTCAGGAGGCCGAGGCAGAAGAATTGCTTGAACCTGGGAGGCGGAGCTTGCAGTGAGCCGAGGTCATGCCACTGCACTCCAGCCTGGGTGACAGAGGGAGATTCCGTCACAAAAACAAACAAACAAAAAGAGCTGATGATTCCTATATTTAAGTCTTTCTTGAATTCAGACGCATGAATGTACTGTCTATTCTTTGTCTCAACCAGGATGACGAATAAGAATTCAAAATTGAATATGGACACAGAGATTTCCCCATTCCCATCTCTTCCAAGGCATGACCACTTTCAGTAGAGGTCAAAATATTTTTTTTTATTTTATTATTTTTTATTTATTTTTTTATTTTTTATTTTTTTTTGAGACAGAGTCTCGCTTAGTCGCCCAGGCTGGAGTGCAGTGGCGCGATCTCGGCTCACTGCAAGCTCCGCCTCCCGGGTTCACGCCATTCTCCTGCCTCAGCCTCCCGAGTAGCTGGGACTACAGGCGCCTGCCACCTCGCCCGGCTAATTTTTTGCATTTTTAGTAGAGACGGGGTTTCACAGTGTTAGCCAGGATGGTCTCGATCTCGACCTTGTGATCCGCCCGCCTCGGCCTCCCAAAGTGCTGGGATTACAGGCGTGAGCCACCGCGCGCGGCCTAGAGGTCAAAATATTTTAAAGCAAAAAAATAAAAAACATTCTTACAGAAATCCACGTGTGTTCTACCAGCATTTCCTGTTAGTTCAACCTTCAGAGTATATCCAGAATCAAACCTGTTTTTCTCACCTACACTGGTCCAAGCTGTCCTCATCTCTTGTTTATGTTAAGGCCGTAGTCATTGTCTGGAATCCATTCTTTTGACGTGAAATATTTTAATTCAATCCCTCTTCTATGTAATTATTTCTAACTCATCTGGTACATTTCTAACTCTTAACAGCTTTCAAAACGTTATGTCATACATACATTTATCTCATTTGTAATGTAACAGGCATGACTATCTTTTATACTGGTTTTTTTGAGTGTGGATTTATATTACTTAAATTATGTGCACAAAACAGAGTGTGGGGTGTAGTAAATGGTTAATAAGTTAGTATTAACAGTGAATATGAGAGTAAGCTCTGCAATTTATATTTTAAAAATTCCACAACATAGAATTAAATTTTAAGGTCAAAGTGTGCCTCTTCTATTTTAGAAAGTGATGCATAAAAAATGTAAAATGTTACGCTGGGTGGAATTATTACATGTTGAATTTAGTACATATATATATTAAGAAAAAATTAGTCTAGTTCACCTCACAGATTGCAGTAATTGATTTTAACAGCCTATTATCAGCAACAAGATACTTTAGAGACTGGATATTTGTAGATGAACTGAATAGCATAGAAGTTACAAAGGTTTATTTGTGCTTACCAGTTAAAGCTGATCATGTGTAACGTTAATTAAATGTGGGAAAATGTGTTTTCTTAATGCTGCAGGGTAATTGGAAAAGATAAAAAGAATGTTTGATAATGAAATGTGCCTCTTTTTCTTACCAAGAGAAAATGCAAAATGTTTTGAATCATATATTTAATAAGTTGCATTTATTTTAATAGAAAATGTGGCCTCAATGCTTCTTTAGCTATCAAAACACTAAGAGGACCTTATATCCTATTGAATATATTACATTCTGCTATCAGTAATTATTTCTATCACTAGTATAATAGCTATTCTAATTAAGGTTATCGCTAGACTCAAATTATACTTTTTGAAAAATACAGCTAAAATTCCTCATGATCATTCATTTAAAAAATATCTCATTTTGACATCTGTGCCTCAAGCAAACTGATAAGATCTAAAATCAAAACATATTTACATTTTAAAAGATTGATTATAGGTAAAAAGCAGCTTAGGTGGAAATGTTTAAAGACATCGTGTTGACTTACTTCTATTCAAAGTAAACAGGTGTTTTTATCAAAATGTAATAAATTGACATGATCATTTACGACTATTTTATTATTTTAATATATTTGTTTTCACTGAATGTGAAAATACTAACAATCTTAATTTTTGTTATTCATGCTTTTTAATCTTTCTCAGGCACAAGATTTAGAAAATACAAGACATTTATTTTCATTTTCCTTTTACCTAAGAAAGCATCTTATGATGAATGTACTGATTATGGGCTCTAATTTCAAATAATTTTATCATGATCTATTAGTTTCTTAAGGCTGCTGTAATAAAATGTCACCAACTGGGTGACTTAAAACAACACAGATTTTTCTCTCTCATAGTTCAGGAAGTCAAAACTATGAAATCAAGGTATCAGTAGAGGTAGTTTCTTCTGGAAACTCTGAGGGATAATCAGTTCCATGCCTCTCTTCTAACTTCTAGTGATTTTCAGCAATCTTTGGAATTCCTTGACTTGTAGATCATTCCAGTCTCTGCCTCCACATTCACATGGCCTTCCTCTGTGCATCTGTGTGTTTCCTAAGCTCCCCTTCCTTATAAGATTGCCTGAGTAGATTCAGGGCCTGCTCTAATCCAGTATAGCCTCATCTTAACCAATTGTATCTGTAGTGACCTGATTTTTAAATAAGGTCACATTCTGAGGCTTTGGGTAGACATAAACTTTGGGGGACCATATTAAATTTGGGGGACACTATGCATTCCAGTACAATATGCTTTTTCCAAAATTCATCTCTGTCCCTTGTGCAAAATACCTTCACCCCACCCCAACATCCCCTAAAATGGGAACATACGTTCAAAACCAAGCAGCCCTGTCAGTTCATTTTCTACCAGTAGAACCCTTAGAGTCTGAGAGTCTTTCTTTCATTTTATTCAATATCTGTCTTCTTTAGTCCAATTTTGCAGTTTTTTAATTGGTATAACATTCTTAAAACCCTGCAGGCCATCTCTATGTGTCAAGGGGATCCATGTTATCAGACACAAAGATTCTCCATAGATCCTTCCTGGATGACCTCAACTATACTCCTAGCTTCTGATGAGATTGTTTATTGAATACACGAGTGTCCTAGTTTGTGTTGTGTTGCTATAAAAGAATACCTGTCACTGGGTGATTTATAAAGAAAAGAGGTTTATTTAGCTCACAGTTCTTCAGGCTAAACTATTGAAGGTCATGTACCTGGCTTCTGCCAAGAGTTTCTGTACTGCGTCACCACATGAAAGAGGTCAAAGGGGAAGTGAACACTTAACAAAGGAAAACCTAAAGGACGTCCTGGCTTTATAATAACTTACTCTTGTGAGAACAAATCCATGCCTGTGAAAACTAATCTAGTCTCATGAGAGTGAGAACTAATTACTGCAAAAACAGAAGCAAGGCATTCATTAGGGATCTGCCCCAATAACCTAAATGCCTCCCAATAGGCTTCACCTCTAAATACCACCACATTAAAAATCAAATCTCAATATGAGTTTTGCTGAGGGCAAACATAGCACATCTGAACCACTGCACATGTCACACACCTAATCTCCCCAGTAGAAGTTTCTCCACCATCTGTAGGTGTTTCCTCAAGAGCACACTGTAACACCTTTTGCAATACAGGCTGAGAATTTTTCAAATGATCACGTTCTGGTTACTTTTTGCTTAGCATTTTCTTCTTAGTTTATTTCTTTCACCTCGCATTTTAATATAAGAAGCAAGCAGAATCTAAGACACACCTTCTATAATTTGCATGGAAATCACCTCCACTAAACATAAAAACTCATTTCTTACATCCAATATTGGAACACAATCTAGTCAATTTTTCCACTACTCATTAACAAGGATCACTTTCTTCAAGTGTTTATTAATATTCTCTTCATTTCTATGTGAGACTTCACCAGAAACACCATTAACATTTATTTTTCTACCAATATTCTGTCCATGATGATATATGTATTCTTGAAGATGATAGAAGCTTTCTCTACAACTTTATTCACTTCTTTTTTTAAGTCCTTACTAGAATCACCTTATTTGAATTTCTATCAGCCTCTTTGAGGCAACCTAGGCTTCTTAATCATACTTCTAAAAACTCCTCCAGCCTTTACCCATTAGTGAATTCCAAGACCATTTGCATAATATTAGGTATCTGTTTTAGCAGCACCCCACTTCCTGGTACCAAAATCAGTATCAGTTATGGGGCTCCACAGAAACAATTAGAAATAAATGTATAGATTTATATTTGAATATGGATATAGATTGATATAAAGAAATTTATTTTAAGAAATTGGCTCACACAATTGTCGGGGCTGACAAATTGGGTTGCTGAGCAAGCCAGCATTCCATCAACTCAGGCAGTAGTTGATGATACAGTGTTAAAGCAGTATATTTTTTCTTCTCAGGGAAAGCTCAATTTTTCTTGTAGTATCCTGTAATGATTGAATGAGTCCCACTCATATGATCAAGAGTAATCTCATTTACTTAAAGTCAACAGATTGTATATGTTAACCGCACCTATAAAATACTTTCACAAATTATTGTTTGATTAAATAACTGGGTAAAATAATCTAGGAAATTGATATAAAATTAACCATTACACATAATATTTAACTTTTACTCTTTTTTAATGTATGTATTAAAATTTATTGTAAAAGTATTCCATATTCGACTAAGTTGTTTTAGACAAACACATTTTCACATGACACCTATATTGAGGCAAGAAAATCTTCTAACATTAAAGCTGCATAGGATATTATCGCTATTGTTTCTAGCATTGAAGTTGTTTAAAATATCATATTGTTTTGTCACCTATACTTTGTCCTCAACTTACAATGCTTTGACTCAAAAATTTTCAACTTCATAATGGTTGCAAAAGTGATAAGTCTTCAGTATAAAGTGATCTGATATTCTACTAATGCTGGGCAGTGGTGGTGAGCCAAAGCTCTATTCAGCCTCACGATAATATTCTACCGTGTACTGTGTTACCAGGCGATTTTGCCAGCTGTAGGCTAATGTAAGCATTCCGAGTACAATTATGACAAGCTAGGCTACACTTTGGTGTTCAGTGGGTTAGGTACATTAAGTACATTTTCAACTTACAACATTTTCAACTTATAATAGATTAATCAAGATGTAATTCCATCATACGTCAAGAAGCACCTTGTATATTTAAATTAATGTATTATAAATTTAAACTAAATTAAGCCTCAGAACTTTAGTGCATTTTGTCATTAACTTTGTCGTTGTTAATGGTTCCGATAGTTGTTTGTTGTAACAAACTTTATTTCAGGATTCCTGCTAGCCCTAAGGTATTTCAGTTATTTTGGATACAAAATGGATTCATGAGAAGCTCAACTTTTATAACAAATATTGAAAGAGAAATAGTTGTTTCATAAATACTCTACATATGTATTCTAACTAGTCTTTATGTATGTTCTGCGACATAAAATACAATCGTCTTCTGAAGGCATCTAAAATTATGGAAGTTTTTGTTTAAAATTGAGCTACTTAACTGGGAAGATATTGGGTAATAGAAAGTTATTCGCTAACTGTGGCCTCTCCTTTTGCAGAATTAAGAACACTTATTATTTTATTTAATACATGTTCATGTGCAGACATTGCTTATAAAAATAAATTTTAGTGTGATTATGTATATGCTTCAAGTAATATATATCATTTGAAGCATTTTACAAAGTGCAAATAAGGAAACAATAAATGGATTTCCTTTTGACCTTGTTACTTTTCTAATTACTGTACCTGAATTGGTCATCCAAAGAGTAAATGTTAATCGTTTTGCAGGTCAGGTGCCTCCATGCATTACATAAACTGCTTACTGCTTGGCAAATAAAATAGATGAGAAATGCAAGGAGAGTTTCTAGAAGAGTGGCTGAACAGAGACATTATAGCAGCACTATTGTTGCATTTTAAATCACATTATGGTAAAATAAACATAATAAATAAGCATAAGGAATCACTAGACCTCTGAAGGAATATCAAATAATTCTCATAATTATGTTTGTTCCTTGTGAGTGGCTCTGATGGTATTATAATGCTTACATCAATATTTTGTTGTTAATAACTTTCATGTATATATTTTGTTGTTAATAACTTTCATGTATTTATGTGGTCTCTTCATCAAAGGAACTAAAACATTCATAAATAACAAACATTTATTACATTCCTATGAAGGTCCTCAAGATGTTATGAACCTTTATATGGATATAGATAGAAGGGACAAGTGAGGGGACAATACATTAGTGTGGTTGTGAAGGTTATCTCTAAGGAAAAAAAGAAAATGTAAAATATCTGACTGCACTGGTAAGTCCACTCCACTTACAACATGTCATTCTGGACAAGTTAACTCACTCTCTTACCTCAATTTTCACACTGCAATATGGGAATAATAACAATATTTACTTCTTAACGCATAATGAAATCATTGAGATGATATAAATGAAACAATAATTTAGCTTGGAATAAAATCATCCTTAGATATTAGCTTCTAACTTTCAACATTCATAGAATTTATGTCTTTGAAAAAGATATTTTTAAAAACATCCTAAAACTTTTTCAAACTGAGATTTTCATTGTCTTCCTACTTGCCAATGTTATCCAGAGTGCTTGCTAAGCTCTCTTTGTATTGTAAGTCAACACTGACAACTATTTCAGAGAACTTCAAATAACAGCCTTAAATGAAGTCTACTTATTTTGACTATACTATTTTTATCCTGGTTCCCCTCCACCACATTCTAGGTGCCCATTAAACTATTCCTTTGTACTAGGGAGAAGGAGTCATCGACTGAGATTAGGTACTCTCCTTTCCTCCCCTATCATGTCAAGACTTTATTATTTTACCACGTGTATTTAAATTATCTCACAAATGATGCATGCTCTCAGACAATCTATTTCCTTTCTACTTCTATCTGATACTGGACCCCTGTCTGTGGTCTCAAAGGACGTGACCACTTTAGGATCTTCTGACTTACTCTTACTCTAATGACCATTCCAAGTCATTTCGATATTCATTTAGGTAGCTCATTCCACTTCGTGACATATCGAATAAATAAGTGCTATAGAAAATAATAAAGTAAGGGAAGAAGTATATCATGCAGGATATAAACTAGAAGAAAAAAATCTAATTATTTTTTAAAAGAGGGAATTTAATGTAGGGAATTGATAACACAACTAGTGGAAGGGATGAGAGCCTAAATAGAAGACTGAGATGCCACCAAGAGTTTTTATAGCAGCAAGGCCATAGAGACAAAAGGAGCAGGGGGAATTATCACAGCAGAAGGGTCAAGTTTACTCAATGTATTTGTTCACACGTTTGGCTGTAATAAATTAAGGAAAACTTATTGGCTTAATTCAACAAACATTTATTATTTTACGATTCTGGAGTAATAAGTCTCAAATCAGTTTCATTAGATCTAAATCAAGGTATGGCAGTGCCATACTCCTTCCAGGGGTTCTAAGAGAAAGTTTATATTCTTGCCTCTTCCAGTTTCTAGAGCTACATTTTTGACTGGCAATCCCTTCCTCCATCTTCAAAACCTCAGCTAGCATCTTGCTTCAGTTGTGACATTGCTTCCCTCTTCTGTGGAAAAATATCCACTCAGCCTCTCTCCTACAAGGACACTTGTGATTTAGGGCCCATCCAAATAATTGCAAATGATCTCTTTGTCTCAAGATTATTACCTTAGTTTCATGTGCAAAGTCCTGCCATATTGTTGACATTTACAGGTCCCAGGAATTAAGACCTGAATTATTTTGAGTAGCCATTTTTCATTCTACGATAGTCTTCCCTTTAGTGTCCAAATATTACTGTTTATTTCACATTCACAATGTATTCACCCCATCCCCAAATCACCAAATATCTTAACCTATTACATTATCATTGAGGTCCAAAATCTTATGTAAATGTTATTACCTCAATAGTCCTAACTCTCATTATCTAAGTCATCTCTCCTAGAGCAAAATCCTTTACCCATTTGTAGACTTGGGAAATGAGAAAGCAAATAATGTGCCCCTAAAATACAATGGAGAAACAGGCATAAGACAATAATTGTAGACATTCCCATTATAAATGACAGAAAACTAAAAGAAGAAAGGAGACTCCAGTCCTAAGTAATTTTGAAATCCTACTGTTTAGTAGAGTCTATTAGGTTTCAAGACCTGGCAGCAAACCTCTGTGAATTTTGGCTCCATTCTCGACCCACAGCTGCATTCTCTGGTTCCAGGATCCACCCTCTGGTCTGGAGACTCTGCTCATGAATTATCCTCCTTTTCCCTTGAAAGGTGCACATGTTTACTGCTGAGAAGTTTTATCCCTCTTTCCTGCTTATGGAAATTTGGGAGTCTGACAGCCTGCCTTTCATTCTTTATTTTTTTTTTCCTTTCTTTATTTTTTTCAGGACTAACTGGCAGTGTCTCTGCCAACATAACATCTCAAGTAACTTGTGGATCTCCTGTGTAATTCATGTGGATTTATTCCATTAAACAGGAGTGTCCTCCCAAGATATTTCTTGGATAATACCATCTTTATTTCTGGTTTCTCCTAAGATAGTTGAAAGGACTCACCAATCATATTCTTAATGTCTCTAAAGAGCCCTCTGTGTGAATGTATATGGTGATCTTTTAATACTGTGCAGCACTATTCAAAAGTTGTTTGGTCACGTCCTTGAATTTTCCTTTCAAGCATGCTTTTCGGATAGTGAATCTCCTAATTTTAGCATCTTTTGAAAGTTGAATAGCATTCGAATTTGTTGACCAAGGATGGTAGCTTATGCCTGTAATCCCAACATTTTGGGAGGCCTAGACAGCAGGTAGCCTGAGGTTAGGGCTTTGAAACCAGCCTGGCCAATGTGATGAAACCCTGTCTCTACTAAAAACACAGAAAAATCAGCTAGGTATGGTGGCATGTTCCTGTAATCCCAGCTATTCAGGAGGCTGAGGCAGGAGGGAGGTGGAGGTTTGCAGTGAGCTGAGATAGCACTACTGAACTCCAGCTTGGGCAACAGAGTGAGACTCTGTTTCAAAAAGTAAAGAAATAAATAAAAGAATTTCTCAAGTCATCAACTTCTGGTTTATTTTTGTTTAACAGTTCTTTCTTCAACGTATCTTTTTCCTTTAACATTTTACTATAAGCAGCAAAAAGAAGCCAGGCTGCAACTTCAACATTTTGCTTAGAAATCGTCTAAACTAAATATATAAGTTTATTGCTTACAAGTTCTGTTTTCCGCATAACTAGGACAAAAGTCACCTAAGCTCTCTGCCAGTTATGATTCTTAACTTGATCATACATGCAGAGTCTCTTCTGCTTTAAAAGATAACATTCATAGGCTCCAGGTTATTATTTCGGGTCATTATTAAGACTTTACACCCAGTGAAAAATAAACCCATGGTTGGGTCTGGCTAAAAACCACTAATATCATTTGGATATTTGTTTCTTCCGAATCTTATGTTGAAATTTGATTCCTAATATTGGAGGTGGAGCTTAGCGAATAGTGTTTGTGTTGTAGAGGTGGATCCCTTATGAATGGCTTTGTGCCTGAGAATGAGTGAGTTCTCCTTGCTCTATTAGTTCCCACAAGAACTGATTGTTAGAGGCAGCTAAAAAGAGCCTGGCACCTCTTACCCACATCTTTGCTTCCTTCCTCTCAACATGTGATTTCTTTTCCCCTTTGCTTTCTGCCATGAGTGAAAGCTTCCTGTGGGCCTCCCCAGAAGCAGAAGCTGGTGTCATGCTTCCGGTACAGCATACTGAACCATGAGCCAAATAAACCTCTTTTCTCTATAAATTATGCCACCTCAGGTGTTTTTTTTTTTTTTTTTTTTTTTTTTTTCTTTTTGAGATTAAGTCTCGCTCTTTCCCCCAGGCTGGAGTGCAGTGGTGCCATCTTGGCTCTCTGCAATCAGGTATTTCTTAACAGCAACACAAAGTGGACTAAGACAGCCACACAGGGAAGTCAATGTCTGCTAGAAAGACTCACTATGATAAAGGCAGAGAAAAAGATTAACTTGGCCTCTCTTATTTTTGTGGTCTCCAAAAATCCTATTGGTCCCTCTCATGAAACAAACTCAACTGAACCCAGCTAGCCCAGGAATCAGGAAAACAGAGCCTGCAGGCATCAGCTTTCTAGGCATAAACTTCAGAACAAAAGAGAATCCTAATGCAAGCAATTCCAGAATTGATTCAGGGGGTTGAGTGAGCCAGTCAGTGTTGTCATTTTATTCATAGTGGTCAAGAAAGGATTGTGTAATAAGGTAGCATTTGAGCAAAGACGGGACTTGTTCCTCCTTGCCTTCTGCTATGATTGTGAGACTTTCCCAGCCATGTGGAACTGTAAGTCCAATTGAACCTCTTTCTTTTGTAAATTGCCCAGTCTTGGGTATGTCTTTGTCAACAGTGAGAAAACTGATTAATACAGTGACTCTGTTGAATGGTGAATGTATCTATAACAATGACAAGAGTAATATCAGAGTGTATAAGTTAGGATGCAAAATAATGAATAATTGAGACACTTTGGTGAGCAGATAGGTAAAGTGAGGTGAGGGCAAATTAGGATGAAGCTGGACACAAGAATCTCAAAGGATATACTGTTTGTGCATAGTTTTGTTTTAATTATTGAAGTAATGGGGACATTTTAAAGTAAAAAAACTGAAATGCCTTTCAATATTGAATTCCTTATAAAATAAAATGAAAAGCAGCCTTTAGCCAAAACTTAACAGGAAACACTTTATTACTAGATTATTATCAAATTTAAATTAAGACAGGAGAAGAAATTTTAGGAGATGAGCCTGAACTAACTGAGGAGTTCTTTAGTTGGAGGGAAGAGTAGGAGAGTAGAAAGGTGACTTCAGTAGTGAAAACCTACACATTGGCAAGAGAATAATAGTACAGAAAAGAACATATGGGAGCAAATTACTTTGTGTTGAGGCAGAATAAAATTGGGATGTTGGCCGGGCACAGTGAGTGGTTCACACCTATAATCCCAGCACTTTGGGAGGCTGAGGCAAGCAGATTACGAGGTCAGGAGTTCGAGACCAGCCTGGCCAACATGGTGAAACCCCATCGCTACTAAAAATACAAAAAACTAGCCGGGCGTGGTGGCAGGCATGTGTAATCCCAGATACTCAGGAGGCTGAGGCAGGAGAATCACTTGAACCTGGGAGGTGGAGGTTGCAGTGAGCTGAGACCGTGCCACTGCACTCCAGCCTGGGCAACAGGGCAAGACTCCATATCAAAAAATAAATAAAATAAAATAAATAAAATTAGAATGTCAGCAGTATTATATTTAATTCTGAAATCTTCTTTGGTAGAGCAGTTACTCAGAAACAGAAGAATTCAGTGTGGCTTGAAAGGATGAACTGATGGATTCTATTTTTCCAAATTTTATATTCCCCAAATTCTGGATACTGCTTCTTTGCCACAAGCTTTACTACCATCAGTAGTGTAGCATGAATCACTCAGTTCTTCATATCTATCTCTTTATCTGAGCCCTTATTACCAGTGTCAGAGAGGTCTGATTTGGCGCTGGTGAGCACAAATGACTACATGATAGTATGTCTTTTCTATCTGAAAAAAAAAAAAAAAATTCTTTTCACATCTCTCTGCTTTGTTTGGAGTAGGAATGTTTAGAACATATCCCTAGAAAGGTTAGCATCTGCAGCTGAAGCTGGAATGGGACCCCTATTTCAGAATATCATTATGTTTATTTCAACACATTGTAATATTCTCCTGGGAGGAACACTTCAGCCCATTTCTGTTTCTTATCTTTATTCTGATATCTACTGAGATATGCCTGTTGATTTGATAACAAAGAATATACTGATAATGACATTGCTAACATTTATGACAACCAGGCCAGAAGTACCTACAGGCTTTATTAGCCTATTTGATAGATCCTACAACAAAGAAGATTTTATAAAATAATTATTGTAATTGGCTATTCTTGCATTGCATAAATACCTGATACTGGTTAATTTACAAAGAAAAAAGATTTAATTGGCTCACAGTTTGGTAGGCTTTCCAGGAATAATGGCACTGGCATTTGTTCAGCTACTTGGGAGTCCCCAGGAAGATTACAGTCATGCTGGAAGGTGAAGCAAGAGCAGGCATGTCACACTGGGGAGGCAGGAGAAAGAGAGAGGAAGTTGTGGGCAGGAGGTGCCACACACTGTTATATGAGAAATCACTATCCTTTTTTCCTTCTTCTTTTTCTAATGTTTAGTTTTTGTGAGTACAATAGTAGCTGTATATATTCATGGGGTACCTGTAATGTTTTGATACAAGCATGCAATATGAAATAAAGCATATCATGGAAAATAGGGTATCCACTTCATCAAGCATTTATCCTTTTCATTCACTGTCTTTGAAGTCAGCACCAAGCCCTGAGGGATCCAACCCTGATACGATTCATGTTCCCACTCAAATCTTATGTTGAACTGTAATCCCCAATGCTGGAAGTGTGGTCTGGTGTGAGGTGATTGGACTATGGGGGTATATTTCTCACGAATGGTTTAACACCATTCCCTTGGTACTGTCCTTGTGATAATGAATGAGTTCTCACCACATATCGTTGTTTAAAAGTGTGTGGCACCTCTTCCCTCTCTCTCTCTTTCTTGTTCCTCTTCCTGCCATGAAAGATGCTTTGCTTCCCCTTGCCTTCTGCCATGATGAGAAGCTTCCTGAGGCCTCCCCCACAGCAGAAGTCACTATGCTTTCTGTACAGCATTCAGAACCATGAGTCAATTAAATCTCTTCTCTTTATAAATTACCCAGTCTCAGTTATTTCTTTATATCAATGTGAGAACAGAATAATACAGCCTCCATAACCCAAACATCTCCCATCAGGCCCTACCACCAGCACAGCAGATTACAATTCAACATGAGATTTGGATGGGCACCAATATCTGAACTATGTAATTCCACCCCTGGACCCTCCCAAATCTTATGTCTTTCTCACATTGCAAAATACAGTCATGCCTTCCCAACAGTCCCCAAAATCTTAACTCATTTCAGCATTAACTCAAAATTCCACAGTCCAAAGATTTATCTGAGACAAAACAAGTCCCTTATACTTATCACTCTGTAAAATTAAAAAAAAAAAAAAATTACCTACTTCCAAGATACAAC
Organism: Macaca nemestrina; assembly: GCF_043159975.1. Classification (NCBI taxonomy): domain Eukaryota; kingdom Metazoa; phylum Chordata; class Mammalia; order Primates; family Cercopithecidae; genus Macaca; species Macaca nemestrina. The sequence continues at coordinate 161,788,558 of NC_092128.1, read as the reverse complement.
GGGTGTATACGCATTAGATAAACATTCCCATTCCAAAAGGGAGAAATCGGTCAAAGTATGGGGCTATAAGCTGCATCCAAGTTTAAAGCTCAACAGAGCAGCCATTAAATCTTAAAGCCTCAAAATAATCTCCTTGTAACTGCCCGGTGGGTTCACCTTGCCCTCTGTCTAGACACAGCTGATTTATCAAGACAGAGGAATTACAATAGAGAAAGAGTAATTCACACAGAGCCCGCTGTGCAGGAGACAAGAGTTTTATTATTACGCAAACCAGCCTTCCAAAGCATTGATGGTTTAGAGTTTTTAACAATAATTTGGTGGCTGGAGGAAGGCCAGTGAGTTGGGAGTGCTGGTTGGTTGGGTCAGAGATGAAATCATAGGAAATCAAAGCTGTCCTCTTGTGCTGAATCGTTCCTAGGTGGGGGTCACAAGATCAGATGAGCCAGTTGATTAATCCGGGTGGTGCCAGCTGATCCATCAAGTACAGGGTCTGCAAAATAGCTCAAGCACTGATCTTAGGACCGGTTTAGGGACTGTCAGAATCTTGTCACCTCCAGCTGAATAACTCCTATACTATAATTTCTAATCTGGCGGCTAATTTGTTAGTTTTACAAAGGTAGTTTAGTCCCCAGGCAAGAAAGAGGTTTGTTTTGGGAAAGAGTTGTTACTTGCTTTAAACTGTAAACTAAGTTCCTCCAAAGTTAGTTCAGCCTATGCCTAGGAATGAACAAGGACTGCTTGAAGGTTAGAAACAAGATGGAGTTGGATAAGTGAGATCTCCTGTACTGTCTCAGTTACAATTTTGCAATGGCAGCTTTATCCTTTGACTCCATGTCCCACATCCCAGGTACACTGGTCAAGGGGTGGGCCCCCAAGGCTTTAAACAGCTCCACCCCTGTGGCTTTGCAGGGTTCAACCCCAGGCCTGCTTTCATGTATTGGAGTTGAATGCCTGAATGCCTGTGGCTTTTCCAGGTACAGAGTGCAGGCAGCTGGTGGATCTCCTATTCTAGAGTCTGAATTATGGTGGTCCCTGTATTAGTCTGTTATCACATTGCTGATAGACACACTGGAGACTGGGCAATTTACAAAAAAAAGAGATTTAATAGGACTTACAGTTCCACGTGGCAGGGGAAGCCTCACAATCATGGCAGGAGGCAAGGAGGAGCATGTCCTATCTTACATGGATGGCAGCAGGCAAAGAGAAATGAGGAAGACACAAAAGCAGAAATCCCTGATAAAACCATCAGATTTCATGAGACTTATTTACTACCATAAGAAAATGCCCCCATGATTCAATTTTCTCCCACCAGGTCCCTGCCACAACATGTGGGATTGTGGGAGTACAATTCCCACAATATGAGATTCAGGTGGGGACACAGAGTCAAATCATATCATTCCACCCGGACTCTGCCAAATCTCATGTCCTTACATTTCAAAACCAATCATGCCTTCCCAACAGTACCCCAAACCCTTAACTCATTTCAGAATCAACTCAAAAGTCCATAGTCCAAAGTCTCATCTGAGATAAGGCAAGTCTTTTCCGCCTATGAGGCTGTACAATCAAAAGCAAGCTAGTTATCTCCTAGATACAATGAGGGTACAGATATTGGTTAATACATTTCACATGGGAGACATTGGCCGAAACAGAGGGGCTATAGGACCCATGCAAGTCTGAAATCCAGTGAGGAAGTCACATCTTAAAACTGCAAAATGATCTCCTGTGACTCCATGTCTCACATTCAGGTCACACTGATGCAAGTGATGGGTTCCCATGGTCTCGGGCAGCTCTGCCCCTGTGGTTTTGCAAGGTACAGCCTCCCTCCTGGTCACTTTCATGGGCTGGTGTTGAGTGTCTGTGGCATTTCCATGTGCAAAGTGCAAGCTGTTGGTGGATCTACCATTCTCGGGTCTGGAGGATGGTGGCCCTCTTCTCATAGCTCCACTAGGTAGTGTCCCAGTAGGGACTCCGTATGGGGGTTCCAACCCCACATTTCCTTTCTGTACTGCCTGAACAGAGATTCTCCATGAGAACTCCAGCCCTGCAGCAAACTTCTGTCTGGGCATCCGGGTGTTTCCATACATCTTCTGAAATCTAGGTGGAGGTTCCCAAACCTCAATCCTTTACTTCTGTGTACCCAAAGGCTCAACACCACGTGGAAGCTGCCAACACTTGGGGCTTGCACCATCTGAAGCCACAGCCCAAGCTCTACACTGGCCCCTTTCATCGCACTGCTGGAGTGACTGGGATGCAGGGCACCAATCACCTAGGCTGCACTTAGCACAGGGACCCTGGGCCCAGCCCACAAAATCACTTTTTCTCCTAGGCCTCTGAGCCTGTGATGGGAGGGGCTGGCTGAGGACCTCTGACATGCCCTGGAGACATTTTACCCATTGTCTGGGGATTGACCTTTGGCTCCTTGTTTCTTAGGCAAATTTGTGCAGTCTGTTTGAATTTCTCCTCAGAAAGTGGGGTTTTCTTTACTATCACATTGTCAGGCTGCAACTTTTTCAAACTTTCATACTCTGTTTTCCTTTTAAAACTTAGGTCTTTCAATCGCACTCAAGTCACCTCTTGAATGTTTTGCTGCTTAGAAATTTTTTCTACCAGATACCTTAAATTATCCATCTCAAGTTCAAAGTTGCACAAATCTCCCGGACAGGGGCAAAATGCTGCCAGTCTCTTTGCTAAAACATAACAAGAGTCACCTTTGCTCCAGTTTCCAACAAGTTCTTCATCTCCATCTGAGACCATCTCAGCTTGTCCATATTGTGATCAGCATTTTGGCTAAAGCCATTCAACAAGTCTCTAGAAAATTCCAAACTTTCCCACATTTTCCTGTCTTCTGAGCCCTCCAAACTGTTCCAATCTCTACTTGTTACCCAGTTCCAAAGTTGCTGCTACATTTTTGGGTATGTTCTCAGCAGCGCCACACTATACTGGTACCGATTTACTGAATTAGTCCGTTTCACACCATTGATAAAGACATACCGGAGAGTGGGCAATTTACAAAAGTCAAAAGTTTAATACAGTTTCAAGTGGCTGGAGAAGCCTCACAATTATGGTGGAAGAAAGGGAGGAGCACGTCCCATCTTACATGGATGGCAGCAGGCAAAGAGAGAAATGAGGAAGACACAAAAGCAGAAACCCCTGATAAAACCGATAGATCTCGTGGGACTTATTTATCACCATGCAAACAGTACAGAGGAAACTGACCCCGTGATTCAATTATCTCCCACGGGGTCCCTCCCACAACATGTAGGAATTATGGGAGTACAATTCCAGATGAGATTTGCATAGAGCCACAGAACCAAATCATATCAGCCCCCTTATCATAGTTCCACTAGACAGTGCTCCATTGGAAGCTCTGCATGGGATCTCCAACCCCCAAAATTCCCTTCACACTGCCCTAGTAAGATTCTCTGTGAAGGGTCTCTCCCTGATGCAGGTTCTCCCTGATGGGCACCAAGGCTATTCCATATAGCTCCTGAAATCTAGGCAGAGGGTGCTTGGTCTCATTTATTCTTGCACTCTGTGTACCAACAGGCTTAAAAACAAATGTAAGTCATCAGGGCTTAAGGTAGCTCGTGCTCTCCAAAGCAGTGGCACAAGCAGCATCTAGGGCCATTTGAGACCAGGCTGAACCCAAGCAACTGGGATGAGGGAAGCAGTGCTCCAAAGCTGTGCAGGCCAGAGGGGCCCTCGGTCCAGCCCAGGAAACTATTCTTCCCTCCTAGGCTTTAGAGAATGTGATGGGAGGGGTTGCTGTGAAGGTTTCTCAAATACCTTCCCAGCCTTTTCTTCCTTGTTTTGGCTGTCAGCATTTGGCTCCCTTTTACTTTTTCAAAGTTCTTTAGCAAGTAGTTGCTTCACGCCCTGCTTGAATTCCTTTTGCTAAAAAAGTTTTTTCTTTCTCTGCCACTTGCAAGGCTGCAAATTTTTCCAAAGTTTTATACTTTGCTTTACTTTTAAATATAAATTTCTAATTTGAGTTATTTTCTTGCTCCCACATGTGAGCTTAGGTTCTTAGAAGCAGCCAGGCTACCTCTTGATGCTTTGCTGCTTAGAAATATCTTCACCCAGATACCCTATATTATCACTCTCAAGTTCAAACTTCCCAAATCCTTAGGGCATTAGCAGAAAGCAGAAAGCTTTTTGCTAAGGCATGGCATGTGTAACCTTCGCTCTAGCTCCCAATAAGTTCCTCATTTCCATCTGAGGCTTCAGCAGCATGGACTTCACTGTCCGTATCACTATCAATATTTTGGTCACAACCATTCAATTAGTTTCCAGGAAGTTTCAAACTTCCTTTCATCTTCCTGTCTTCTTCCGAGCTTTCCAAACTCTTCCTCCCTCTGCCTGTTACCCAGTACCAAAGTTGCTTCCATATTTTTAGGTATTTTTATAGCAAAGCCCCAGCCTTCTGTACCAATTTTTTCAGTTAGTCCATTCTTGCATTGCTATAAAGGACTACCTGGGACTGGGTAATAGATAAAGAAAGAGGTTTAATTGACCCACAGTTATACAAGCTTTATAGGAAGCATGGTGGGTGCTGGCATCTCCTAGGTTTCTGGAGAGGCCTTGGGAAGCTCACAATCATGGAGAAAGGCAAAGCAAGAAGAAGCACTTCACATGGCAAAAGAAGTAGCAAGAGAGAAAGAGAGTGGGGGAAGGTGCCGCACACTTTTAAATGGCTAGATCTCATGAGAACTCACTCACTATTACAAGGTCAGTATCAAGCTGTGAGGGGTCTGCCCTCATTACCAAACCACCTCCAACCAGGCCCCACCTTCATCCTTGGGGACAAATATCCAGACCATATCAACTATATAATTCCTGATGTGGCTTTTTCCATCCTAAATTTCCCACACCCTCATCTCTGATCTTAATTTAAAAGTATAGATAAGGCTCAGGCAGATATGTTTTGATATTATATATTTTCTTATGTAGTACATTTTAGAGCAAAAGTTAATAACCATGAGGATTATTGTTTTAAAAAGTGCATGTAATAGTCTTCTTCCCTATATTTCTGCTGTTGGATACTGTCCTCATCCACAATGCTCTGCTGCATTGCCACATGACTTATTTTGGCCAACAGGACAGTAATACATGTCACATACGCACAGACTTGAAAATAACTTATGTTGGACCCAAACCTCTCTTGCTGCTCTTGGAACACTTTGGCCATGATGTGAAACAACCAAGCCTAACTTAACGCATGGTTAGAAACCACAGATTGCAAATCAGTCACCCCAGCTGAGGTCCCTAGACCAAACAACCTGCCAACTACAAGACATATGAAGACATTTATGCAGATCACGCAGCCACAGACTGACCTGCTAGCTGACCACAGACACACACGTAAAAGAACTCAGTGGAAATTAAACACAGATCATAGCCCAGTCAGCCCAAAGTATCAGAATCTATCTAAAATGACTGGTCTTTTAAGCCACTACATTTTGGATAGTTGATTATACAGCAAAATCCAGCTGATGAAGTAAATAACATAGTAAAAAGTATTATAAAAATGGATATATTATATAGGTACAGTTAACTATTATTTACCATTCCACATCTTCCAGATCTTAGAAGTAAAATGGATTAAAAAATGCCATATAATTTGCAATAATGAGACCTTTTTAAAAGGTACTTTAGTATCTATATTTACTGTTATTTTCCAGAAATGAAATATAGGTCTTCCAGTACTATTATTAGTATTTATTCAGTGAATGGGAACATATGCCTTTTTGTAGCAGCAAGAAAATTACTACAACAGAACCTTATGTTATTTTGTTTTTATTACATTTATTATAATGACATATTGAAGTACAAATAAGAAAATGATTTGGATATTGTTTATCTTCTTAATATTATTCATTTAGAAAAATATTTATAACATTGTAAGACAAAAAGCAATCATATTAGAAGTAATAAATAATGCAATTCATTACAATTTTTACAGAGAGTTTCTTTATCCACTCATTGATTGATGAGCATTTGAGTTGGTTCCATGTTTTTGCAATTGTGAATTGTGCTGATATAAACATGTGTGAAGAAGTATCTTTTACATATAATGCCTTCTTTTCCTCCGTGTAGATATGCAATAGTGAGATTGCTGGATCAAATGATAGTTCTACTTTTAGTTCTTTAAGGAACTTCATACTGTTTTCCATAGTGGTTGTACTAGTTTACATTCCCACCAGCTGTGTAAAAGTGTTCCCTGTTCATCACACCCATGCCAACATTATTATTTTTTGATTTTTTTTTTATTACAGCCCTTCTGCTGGGGTAAAGTGGTATTGCCTTATAGTTTTGGTTTACATTTCCCTGATCATTAGTGATATTGAGCAATTTTTCAAATGTTTGTTGACCATTTGTACGTCTTCTTTTGAGAATTGTCTATTCATGTGTTAGCCCACTTTTTGATGGAAGTTTTGGGTTCTTTTTTTTTTTTTTTTTTTTTTTTGCTAATCTGTTTGAGTTCATTGTAGATTCTGGATATTAGTCCTTTGTCATATGTATAGATTGTGAAGATTTTCTCCCACTTTGTGGGTTGTCTTTTACTCTGCTGACTGTTCCTTTTGCTGTGTAAAAGCTCTTTAGTTTAGTTAAGTCCCAGCTATTTATCTTTTTTTAATTGCATTTTCTTGGTAGGGGGGTGGTTCTTGGTCATGAAATCCATGCCTAAGCCAACGTCTAGAAGGGTTTTAACAATGTTATCTTCTAGAATTTTTACAGTTTCAGGTCTTAGATTTAAGTCCTGATCAGCTTTATTTTTTAATCCAGAACTTAAAAGACATTTTCTATGTGTGAGGTACATTTCTAAATGTTTTACAAATATTACACCATGCAATCCTAATAACCAGGTATTATTGTCTCTATTTTCAGAGATTATAAAAATGGAAGCACGAAGGGATTTCATACCCTCCCTAAGGTCTCAAACTGAAAAAAAGAAAAAAAAAATTAGAATTCAAATACAGGTCATCCTTCTGCTCGCTAAAACCCTTAGGCCGCAACATGAAGAAACCTAGCCTGCTGCCATGGTAAGGAACCACAGAGTACCAAATGAGCCATTCCAGCTTTGTTAATGTTTTAATCACTATGTTATGCTGTTTCTAGATGTCTTAAGAAAGCCTTTTTAAATTATCTACTCATGGATGGCAGATGCCCCTTGAACATATTTTCAAAGCCATCTGCATCTTTCCTTCATAACTCATCATAATTTGACTTATGTTTATATTTACTGTGGTTCTTTCCAACAATTATTTGGGAATTCTAGAAGTGAAGTCACAATCTTCACTACAAACAGGAATTGAATACATATTTTTGAAAAAGAATTTCATAATTGTTAATTAACTTTACGATTTTGAATAAATGCAAATTTACTCAAAAGAATGTTTACCTCTATTTCCTATTATTATCAATTCATCTATCTTTCATAGAAATCCAACTTACATACACCTTAAAATGTATATACTTGGCCAGCTATATTATCCAGCACCATGATGCTTTTATTTCTAGGACCACTCCATATATTTATAGAAAAAAAAGTATATTTGGTTGATTTACTATAACAACGCTTTACTTAAGTTTGAGACACAGAAAACTGTGATTTGTGTCTTTGATGGAATACTATTTTCAACCACAAGTATTAAAAATAGGACATTTTTGCATCTAAAAATTACTTGAAATAATAAGATAAAAACAGGTATTACGTCTTAAATTTGTCTATCTACCACTGAAACATAGAAATAAATGGAAATCTACGCTTGCCATTAGTACACTTACATATGTTCACAAGAGGTTCAATCTAATCTTAGGATAATTTTTCCAGTAATATTTTATATTTATAGTACATTGAGTTATATTCAAAAGTGTAGTTCAGAAAACTTACTATTAGGATATTTTGTAACTTTATGTTTAAAATAGGTTAACATAGTTTCCTTACATTGGGTCCTCAAAATAATTTACTACCAAATGTAGTAAATTTAGAGCAAGTTGTATAAACATTAGAAGTAGTTCTCAATAAGCAAGTAGAAGTTTCTCATTTTCTTCCTCTGCATTTGCGATAATGTAACAATGTATTTTAAATATATTGTAACATCCATATGCCGGGTACCCTGCTAATGGTTCCAAAATCAATGTCTTTCATATTTTTCTTGTGTAGTTTGTGTGTATAAAACATTGACAGCAATATTTAAAGATAATATTTGTGGTCAAAGTATGGGTCATTAGAAGTTTCAGAAATTTCTTTCCATTTCCTACTCAGACATAAATAATATTTCAATAAATGATCAAAATAAGATAATAAAAATTATAGAAACATCTTAGTATGGAAGAAATAAACTAACGTCTAATTTACACTAATATTGTTCCATATTGGAAAAGGGAAAAATAACATGTAACAGCAAGGAGGCATTTTAATGACTATGCATGATTTAGAAGTTACCTTCACTGAATTGTGAAAAGCATAAGTAAAATGTAATTCTAAGCCTTGGGTAAAGATGGGAGAAAAAAATCAGAATAATAGATGTGTATGGTAAAGTACAACAAAAAGAGACAGTTGTTTCTTTGAAATTTTAAAGCAATACTAAGAGCAACTTTATTATTCACCCTCTGGGACAATGAAGTAGATGTAATCTTTCTTACTCCCTCTGTTATGTACAGCTAAAAACACTGGAGCTTAAAAATAATAAATAAATTCAAAGTCTTCTTAAATGTCTTTTAATTATTTAATTAATTTATATATAAATAAATAATAATTTAAAAGACACTTATGACTCTGAAATGTGGAGAAGCTGGACCCACTAGAAACTTGGATCTAAAGGAATGACACAGTGATGAGCCCACTGGATTTGTTTTTTTTTCCATCATATATGAAAATCCTGAAATTGAAGAAACCAGCAATCTGTAAACATCAATGAAAACAGAGAAATATCCCCCCAAAAAGCCTCCTTTTTTGAAGCAAAAGGGCCAAGAAACAGGTAGCATAGCAGGAGAGACAACTTTTAGAAAATAACATCTTTACCCAGGTAAACAACACAGAAAATATCTATGGCCCAACTTCCATCCTTGAAAAAACAATCAAGTGGGTCACCTACAATTTTACCCTTACAAGGCTATGAGAAGACACTCTGAGTTCATCTTTGTGACAGCGTTAGAAATAAATAATCCAAGGGTTAAAGAAAAAAAATCTTAGATAAAATTTCTGAAAATTACATTAAAGTGAATATAAATGAAAATAAAACATTAACATGTGTTGAATAAAGCTAAAGCAACAAAGAGAGGAAAATCTATGCATATATTAGAATAAAAGTCGCCAATTCAAAATATAAGGTACCATGACAAGTGCCTAGAAAACAAAAAGAGCAAAATAAGTCTAAAGGAAGCATAATTTGCTTTATATGTATTTTCATGTAACTCTATTGTTATGCACCTTGACTATTAAATGCTAATGTCCTGGATGTGATACTGTACTACAGTTTTACAGGATGTTACCATTGAGGAATATTGGGTAAAGGGTATTCTCTCAGTATTACTTCTTATAACTTCTACATGTTAGCTCTACAATAATCCTAATTTTTTAAATAAAAATGAATATAGAAAAGAGCAAAATCCCCAGCTACTCAGGTAATTGTTATTATTCAATACTGACTTCCATTTTTATGTTGAAATACAAATTGATTTCTATTTGACTTTTACCACACAGCTGGAAGTGGATCCCACCAACAGAGTTTCCATAAAGTTATCTGTTCTCTTTGGTGTTCATCTTAATTCTTGGGAACATCCTGTTAGGTGTCTTGGGTTCTGTTTACTCCCTTTGGTCCAACATTCATCAGAGACACAGTAATAAAACAAAAAAGATGGAATAAATAAATAGGAACTTAGATCATTTCCATATTTGACCAAACAAAACAAACCAAAAGTCTAATTTGAGTAGAAAAGCAAATTACAAAAGAAATTTTCCATAAAATACCACCAGTTAATTTTACATTTAAAACCTATACTCTATATTGGTTTTGACCCATATATTTAGTACAGTTAGTGAAATGCATAGGAAATACAAACATCAGACTTAGACTAGTAGTTTTGTGAGCAGACGGGGGAAGGAAGTTGATGGATTAGGAAATAAATCTGTATATTTAACATTTTTGTTCTCTGAAAAATGGCAGAATTTTCACTTTACTACCTTTTTGAAAACTGATGTAAAAATATGTTAGTATTTATTTATTATTAGTCCCATATATTGGAATCATAAATATTAACTCAAAACTTTTTTTAAAAAGTCCTTAGTATGTTTGTTATTGATGCAGGATTTTTTTTGGTGCTACTTTGCCAGCTGGAGGCCAGTGTGACTGGCAATGTGTCCACTCAGGACTCGCTCAGGCTGTGGCTTGCCACAGAGGTACCCTGCTGACTCGGCCCCCCAGACTGTGCCCACCTTGCACTCCAGCATGGATCCCGTGGCCACTATGACTGTGCGCTCAGCCTGAGGTGGGAGTGGGTGTGTGAGCATGAGAGTGCAGGGTCCAGCCGGCCACTCCAAGCTCTGGCATAGGAGTGGGCTCTGTGCAGGACTTGTGACTGGATCAGGCATGTCACAAGCAACTCCCATGGGGGACTCTGGCATCCAGACAAGGGGAACACAGTGGCAACCGAACAGGGATGCCAGTGACCTCGAAGCCCCAAAGTGGGTGTCACAGAATGCTAACAGCCCTTTCAGTCCCACTGCCCCACTCTCGCCCATGACTCCAGGGCTGGCCTGGCACCACTGCTGCTTCCCATCATGTGGGGTGGCTGCTGGGTTCTGGCAGAGGACAGAGAGCCACAGTGTTACAGCCTTTTTTGTACCTGCACTCGATGGGCCCCGAGTTCTTGTCCTGTGTCCAAAAAGAATGAGGTTACACTGACAATTGAAAGGTGAGAAGGGCAGAGAAGAGTTTTATTGAGTGACAGAACAGCTCACAGTGGAGAAGAGACTCGAAGCAGGTGGTCCCTTGACCAAAGGCAGCTAGTCTCCCTCCAAGTATGGCTGAGTCTGAGGCTTTTATGGACTCATAATGGGGGAGTGTGTGCTAATTGTTCTGCGAGTATCCAAGAAAGACACCACTCAAAGGTGGGCATGACAGTGTTAAAAACCAATTAGAGACAGGTAGTATATGTAAAATAGGTGAAGGATGGGGATCAAACTGAGGAAAGCATGCCAAACTGGAAGAGAGGTTCCCAATGTAGTTTAGTGATTCATCCAAGATTCATGGCTTGGTTTTCAGACTTTAAACTGTCTTTGGCTTGAAGGTGGAGTTTCACCAGGGACCCACCTCTATCTGTCTAGGCATTTGATTACCTCCTGCCACTAACATTATTTACTATTTATTATTATTATTATCTTTATTATATATTAGCCCTTATTATCTTAAAAATTTGAAGCCTTTATTAGTGCACACATGATCTGTCTCCATCTGACTGAATTCACCCTCCAGTTTCTTCCCCAACCTTTCTAAACCTTGTTCATTTCTGGAAATTAACTTCTAATACGATAAAGAAATAAATTCTTAATTTACATGATAATAGTTTGCTTCCTCTACCTTTATTTATTGTTTTGCTTTACTGTCCAAAACAATTTATTCCATTGCAACTTTTATTAAATCCTCTATTGATAAGAACTGTCCTACAGCTGAAACTTTTTAATGTAGCAACCATTTCTGACACTCCTCTTCTCAAAACATTGGGTTATTAATAGTCATCAATATTAATGTTACAGTGAATGTCAACATAAAGTGTTCTGGGCTAGACACAGATTATTATTATTTACATTTTAATAACTATTGATCCTTTTTGCCTTAATTTTTATCTGTAGTATGATATGAGGAAAACCAAATGAAAAAATCTCTTATGCAAGTGGTCAGATCCTTCTTACACAAGGGACAAAGAATAAAAAATGAATTGTTCTTTGCTTTTTGAAGACAAAGAGACTATTCTACCTCCTTATTTGCTGAGAGTGCTTCTTGGAAACGTGCAGAGAATAGGTCCTTACTCCAGTCCTTGGTAAGAAAATAGATTTTCCAAAGGGCTAGTAAGTCCAGTATCTCCAGCCAGATTTGTCTCCAAGGTAATGGGCCTCATTTATCCTTGAAATATAAACAAATATCTTTGGAGTTAAGTAAATTTCCATGGAGTTATTTCACTATGAATACAGCTGTGAATTAACTTGCAAGTATTGCTATAAGACCAGGATTCCACTTTTTCAGGAAAATGTTTTGGGAAAGCCATGACTGTGCAGACACCCAAAAATATTTTCTCTACACTCAATTTCAAACCAGGAAAACTAAATTTAAGTTTTTTAAAAGAAAAGCCTTAGACAAATCAGGTTTCACAGTATTTAACTGAGCAAAAAATGATTGGAGAATTGAGCAGGCCCTTATCCAGAATAGGTTCAAAAAGACTCCAGGGTTTCCACATGGTTGAAGAATTATGAATAGAAAAAGAAAACTGACATACACAAAACAGAAACAGCCAGACTGCTTACTGCTCAGCCTTTGCCTTGTTTGAACACAATTTGAGCCTCTGATCAGCTGAAACATGGTGATTGGCCCAAGAGAAAGTTACAATCTGTTTATACATCCAGTTAAGTTACAGTTCACTAAGTACAGAGAAACCTTCAAGCCAGACTTAAAATATGTAAGGAGGCAGGTGTAGGCTAAACTTAGCATGCTTAAAGGAAGGAATGGAAAATCATCAACTGAGTCTATAACACACTGACACTTACTCTCTTAAAGTTCTTGGCCAGGCCTGAGAATTAAATCGACATGTAAGATAGATAAGAGGAGAAAAACATCCACATTTAATATACAAGTTTACATGACATGGAATCACTCAAAAGGAAATGAAGTTCCAAAGAAGTGGCAAAACCCAAAAGCTTTTATATTATATGGAGTAAAGAGAGGTAACTGTTGAAAAGTAACTAAATTATGTGGGGAGGATAAAGGAAAAGAGGAATCATGTTAACAAGGTCTTATTGTGCCGAAGTCTCTTGACTATGACTTCCCCTTGAAGAATGTGTTCTCCTAATACAGGAAGCGCATCTTCCACATGGGAGATTTCATCTGTTTCCAAGAAGCAATGAGGAAAATTAGAATGTCCTTCTTGCAGCTGTTGTTTTTCAAATGTCTTTAGTTCAAAATATTTCTTATACCAAAACGGTATATTTTTGCAGGCATATTTGGCCACCTTTTACTGTGTATACAAGCACTTTTTGAAGAGATTTCATAAAAATAATAATTTTACATGCTTGGAAACATTTGGAAGTAGACTAAGCCTCTTACAAAGCTAACTTGGTGTGCTGGTTTTTGTCTGGTTTCATTCCCATATCTCGGGATGATATCTTGTAATACTTCTTTTCATTCCATTTCCTTTACAGATCCAAGGACGCTACCTGTTTTCATCTCCTTTGCAGGCCTACCTCCTTTTGTCCCTTTTCTTAGGGCTCCAATCTCTTCAAAATTTACTACATTGCTAGGGTACAATCTCTCTCACGTCCTGAAAAAAAAAAAATCAAAGATTTTTCACTGATTACTACAAAGATATAAAGAAGGCAGCCGGGCGCAGTGGCTCACACCTGTTATCCCAGCATTTTAGGAGGCCGAGGTGCTATCACCTGAGGTCAGGAGATCAAGAAAAAGAAAAAGAAAGAAGGCAACAATTAAATAAAGAAAGGATATCTAAAGAAATTACACAGTAGATATTGTTTCTGTTTGTTTGCCTATTTGGTTAAGCATTACTTTTTTTTTTTTTTTTGAGACGGAGTCTCGCTCTGTCACCCAGGCTGGAGTGCAGTGGCGTGATCTCTGCTCACTGCAAGCTCCACCTCCCGGGTTCCCGCCATTCTCCTGCCTCAGCCTCCCGAGTAGCTGGGACTACAGGCGCCGCCACCACGCCGGGCTAATTTTTTGTATTTTTAGTAGAGACGGGATTTCACTGTGTTAGTCAGGACGGTCTTGATCTCCTGACCTCATGATCTGCCTGCCTCAGTCTCCCAGAGTACAGGGATTACAGGCGTGAGCCACCACACCCGGTCAGTTAAGCATTACTTAAGCTTCCTTATTCTTATGATCTTGGTGGGGCTGTCAGAATTGGGACCCAAGATTCATGTTTAATGACAATTGAATTCAGCATAGTTGCTGAAATGAGAAGTAAGACAAAGATTGAATATGACCAGTGATTTAATTATTCAATTTATTTGAAATATAAATATATAAAAGTAATATGATAAAGTATGAATATGACCAACAATGCAATTATTTCATTTACCTGCAATATAAATACATAAAAGGAGTATGGCAAAGTATGAATACAGGGCAGGTGTGGGTGGCTCATGTCTGGAATACCAGCACTTTGGGAGGCTGAGGTGGGAGGATTGCTTAAGGCCAGAAGTTTGAGACCAGGTTGGACAACATAGCAAGACCCTGATCTCCATTAAAAAATTTTTTTTTAATTATGAATATAACCAATGATGTAGTTATTTCTTTTATCTGAAATATATATGTATATATGTGTGTGTGTGTGTATGAATAATTTTAAAGTTTATTTGCAAACTCAATCTGTAATATTAAATTATGAGCTAGATATTCTTTAAAATGATACATTTTTAAATTGACTAAAAGACTACATATATAGGCCTTAATGGGCTTTATTTTTGTGCCAGGAATATTTCTGGAAATTAATATAAAATAAAAGTATAGGCATAAGAGTGGTGTGATGTAGAGAGGAGGGAAAGAAGTGCACACACCTTTGAACTGGTCCTAGCGTGAGATTTACCTTAGCTGCAAAGAAGTTCCATGCTCAGATACACTCTGCAAGATGTACAACAAGAGAAGAACAGCTGGGCACCCACAAGGACCCAAATTGATACCAACTGAGCAACACACAACTCTAGCAAAAATGCAGCTGATATGCACAGGAAAATTCTAAATAAAATTTACTTTGTAATTTTAGAACAATTGTAAATATTTCCATAGAATAGCAAAAAAATCTAATTTTACCAACTAGACTCAAATTAATCTCATAATTTTACATTTTACATTTTATTCACTATACTAATTAAAGTATCCTAGTTAAAAAAACATAAAAATGTTTATAGATTACCTGACATGCAAAAATGTGCCAAAATTAAAAAACAAACTAGAAACTATCAAAATCTAAAAAGGAATTTTATTTTGTGATTCTTTATGCAGCTCTGGGGTTGTGGATATTTATCAAAATTTTTTACTCCTAGCTTTAAGTCTAATTAGAATTACGTCTTTATCATTTAATAGATAACTATCTGCCTTTGTCTTTTACTTAAATTGGCTGGAGGAAGCATTTGACAGAAGAACTGGTTGACAGCTTTTCCATTCAATTGAGTGCATTGGCACTGTCATAACTTGAGGTAGCAAAATGTATTGGGTAGCACAAAAACCTCTTTATATGTCCAAGTCCTAGCTAGTGTAGTTGATCAAAATTGCATTTCTATGATGTCAAAATAGCTCCATTCAAAGTGAAAATTTTAATTACATGTAAATTACATCCCTTATGTATTAATAGATACCCATAATTTTAGGACTAAAGGTGTACGGTGAAGCTTGACTTTGCGTTTTGTAGCCACCAAAACTTTCTAACACCCTTTATATATTTGTAGAAATAGCCACCTGAGTCCATGCCTTCCCAAAGCATAGGCCAGAAAATTACTTTACGTAGTTCATAGGTGTGTGAACTGGCTTCTTTAATCTCGTGAGTGAGTGAGATTTTGAGGCAGAAGCAACAGTGGAGCTCATTCTGGTAAAAGTGGCAGAGACCCTTCTTTTTCCGTTTTAAAAAAGTATTATTTTGTAGAGACTGAATCTCGCTATGTTACCCTGGCTGGTCTTGAACTCCTGGGCTTAAGCCGTCCTCTCACCTTAGCCTCCCAAAAGTGCTGGGATTACAGCCATGAACCACTGCCCAGCCGACACACCTCTTTCAGACACAGCAGTGGCAGAGACAGAAATAGTGCCATTTGGTTCTCAATAGCAACGATGCTCCTGTAGTGGCAATGGGGTATTACTCCCAGCTAGTGAGGCTCTATAATTCTCATGACTTCATGGTGATAACGTATATTACATAATATCCTTCAATATTTTTCTTTTTTTGTTAACAAACTAGAATAGGTTTCGTTTCTTATGACTAAGAAATTGATTGACTAGACACAACAAATAAATTTCTCTTATTATACAAAGTAAAAAAGTGGGACTGATTTTATTTTACCCACTTAACAGCCAGGAACAAACAAAATCAGGATTAGGGCCATGTCTTTCAAATGCAAATTCTGTACATTCCCATGAAAATAAGACACGTAATGTTTTTTGTTTGTTTTTAATCCAGGTGCTTTTAAATATCTAAATATCTGGATATCTTACTTAACACTTTCAAAATAAATTTATAACCTTGTTACTTTGCTTATTTTGTCTTATTAGCATAGTTAAAATTGATCAAGAAATAAATTCCTTTGTGGCTTCAAAGCTACAAAGAAAGAAATAGACCATATTTCTTAGCAATTATACCAGTGAAAGCTGATCAGACTTATAATGATTTGCTACATAAAGAAGGAGGCAGTTTTGCCTGTCTATTCAATAGACAGATATGGGGAGGAGGGGGTTATCTACTTTCCATTACTCTCTGGGCCTTTTAAAAAATGTTATGGTAAAATGATCCAAAAAAAAAAATATTTCCTTTGGGTCCACAGTTACTACGTTTTAAAGCTATTATTTCTTTAAAGAGAAATGATAAACTACAGGACATTTTTATAGGCTCAAATAGTCCTTCTCAATAAAATGTGACTTGCTCCCCTGACCTGAAGGTCAGTGTCTTGGGTCTTTTAAAGCTATGGATGAATGAATTTTTCAACTAAGAATCATATTATGGTAAGCATCTTTCTCCTTGAATACTTCTCATTCAGCTCTCAGCTCTCTAATTCAAGGAATATTAGATTAGAAACACTCGAAATTCTCAAAGGTTATAGCTGCATATGTGAAGAAAAATGATCTTAAAGATAGCTAAGGACTAAGCTACATATCAAAACTAACACTTGACTGCTCTGAGAAGCAAAATGGCTGCCCCCACACTCTTTAAGGCAAGTAATATAACTCACAGGGGAGACATGATTAAAGAAATCACATATATCATGGGCATAGCCGTCCAAAATGTCCTTTTAGGATTGCCCCCAAAGTATAAATTGCAGGAATTTATTATTCAGATTTAAGTCACAGGAAATGTAGATTTTGCCTCTTACATTTAAAAGCATAATTTATAGTATTTATACATCTACAATATTCAGGATTTTTTTTTCTAATTTCTTAGTTTATTAGTTATTTCTTTTATAAGTATTTATCGTGATTATACTGCTTAAATTGCCATGTTAGCAACTAGGGGATCTAAGTGAACTGATACAGACAAAGACCCTTTATTCATGGAACTTATATTCCAGTGAAGAACAATAAAATTGAAAAATATATATAATACTATGATTATAGTTGGAGAAAGGTAATATGGAAACAAACAAATGTGGACCGAACATAAGCCATTGCATTTAAACAAAACTTCCATTTAGATGTAATGTTTGCACTAAGAGCCAAATTGTGAATGAGATTTAGCTGGATAAAAAAATAGGGGAAAAAAAAGGACACATTCAAATTGTATTTCATATTATTAGACACAACTTTGAAATCTGGTAAGTTGATTTTATGACTTGACAAGTCATGTGGCTTTTACTTTTCCTGGCTTATTTCCTATATTTATTTCATTGTAGTAACCCTTTTTTTTTTGTATTCTCCTTTTTAAATATTTCTGATCTTTTTAGTTTTCCTTCTCCAATGCCATTGCTTTGGTTAAGATTATATGATTTCTTGCTGGAATTACTATATCGACCTTCCTATTGATCTCTCCATTCCGGGCTTTCAGCTCCTGATTACATCTCCTTCTCCATTCTTAGTTCATCTTTCACATTGCTACTGGTGGAAATATTTTTTAAATGTATTGACGTTAAAATGTATTGACGTGATCAATATTCACTGTTACTTAAGATGCCTCAACATCATGCCAAACTTATTTGCCCAGGCTGGAATGCAATAGTGCAATCTCTGGTCACTGCAACCTCTGCCTCCCGGGTTCAAGTGATTCTCCCACCTCAGTCCCCCTGAGTAGATGGAATTACGTGTGCCACCACGTGTGGATAATTTTTATATTTTTTGTCTTGCTATGTTGCCCAGGCTAGTCTTGAACTCCTGACCTCAAGTGATCTGCCCATCTCCATCTCCCAAAGTGCTGGGATTACAGGCATGAGCAACTGTGCCAGCCCAGCTTCTACGTTTAATTCTAGTTCTCATGCTATTTTTACCACATCTGCAGTCGTTTCCTCCTCTAAAGTCTTGAACTCTTCAAAGTCATTCATGAGGTTTGGAATCAACTTCTTCCAAATTCCTATTAATGTTGATATTTGGACCTCCTTTCATGAATCATGAATGTTATTAATAACACCTAGAATGGTGAATTTTTTCCAGAAGGCTTTAAATTTGCTTTGCTCACATTCATTAAAAGAATCACTGTCTATGGCAGCTATAGCGTTACAAAATGTGTTCTTTAAATAATAAGACATATACACCGTGGAATACTACATAGCCATAAAAAAGAATGAGATCATGTCCTTTGCAGGGACATGGATGGAGCTGGAAACCATTATCCTTAGCAAACTAACAAAGGAATGAAAAACCAAATACCATGGTTTTTATTTTTAAGTGGGAGCTAAATGATGAGAACACATGGACACCTAGAGGGGAACAACACACACTGGGGTCCTTCAGAGGGTGGAAGCTGGGAGGTGGAAGAGGATCAGGAAAAATAACTAATGGGTACTAGGCTTAATACCTGGGTGATGAAATAATCTGTACAGCAAACTCCTATGACATAAGTTTACGTATGTCACAAATCTGTACTTATATCCCCGAACTTAAAATAAAAGTTAAAAGAATTTTAAAAAATTAAGTTGTAAACAGTTTTATACTTAAAGACTTGAAATCTGACATTGTTTCTTAATCCATGGGCTGTAGAATGGAGGTTTTATTAGTAGACATGAAAACAAAATTAATCTCCTTGTACATCTCCATCAGAGTTTTTGAGTGACCAGGTACATTGTCAGTGAGCAGTAATATTTTGAAAGGAAAATTTTTTTCTGAGCAGTAGGCCTCAACAATGGGCTTAAAATAATTAGTAAATCATGTTGTAAACGAATGTACTGCCATCAGGCTTTGTTCTATTTAATAAACACAGGCAGAGTATATTTTAGCATAATTCCTAAGGGCCCTAGGATTTTTCAGAATGGTAAATGAGCATTAGCTGAATTAGCCCCTAACTAAAGAGTCAGCTTGTTTTTTTAAGCATTAAATCCAGGCATGGACTTACCTCCTTTAGCTAGAAAGTCCAGATGGCGTCTTCTTCCTGTAGAGGCTGTTTTGTCCACATTAAATATCTGTTGTTTAGTGTAGTTGCCATCATCAAAGATCTTAGCTAGATTGCCTGGATAACTTGCTGTAGAGCTTCGATACCAGCATTTGCTAATTCATCTTATACTTTATGTTATAGAAATCATTATTTTCTTAAAATTTAAGAACCTGTCTCTGCTAGCTTCCAACCTTGCTTCTGAAGCTTTCTCACCTCTCTGGAACTCACAGAATTGAAGAGAGTTAGGGTCTTGCTCCAGATTAGGTTTGAGTTTATGGGAACGTTGTGGCTGGTTTAATCTCCTATCCAGACACCTAAAACTAATTTTCCATATCAACAATAAAGCTACTTTTTACTTCCTGTAGGCCCCACATCCTATTACCATCACATTGAAGGGCAGAGTTTCAACATATGCAATTGGGGAAGAGATCATAAACATTCAGTCCATAACAACGTAAGAAAATTCTCACTGAACAAGATAACACAATGGCGACATTTTGTTTGCAAGTAAAAAAAAGTAATAAAGATGCATTTGTAATTTCTTTTAAATTTAATTTAGATAATAAGATTTCTTACATTCTCAAATTTTGATAAGCTTGGAAGGGGTAAGAAAAGAGACAGTAGAAGTTTTTAAAATCATATGGGAATCAGAGGGTAAGTTTTAATTTAAGAGCTACTTGTTCTGGAAGATTTTTTTTCCTAGATGGAGTACATGGATGCCACGGATCCTTTCCTAATACTTTATTTTTCCTATCATAAAATGTACAACCATTTATAATGACTATTTGTCTATAGTCTCCAATAGAAAGTTGTAAGTTTTGTAAGAATCTTTATAGATCTGTCTTGTTAAATCGCCTGCATTCAGAGGTTCAGAGTGTTGAGTAATGATCAGGCAATTAGGACCTGAATGTATGCTGAATGCATAAATTATTAACAGTCATCCCCCATAAAAAAAGAAAGAAAAGTAAAAACAATGGATGATAGATTTGTAAATCCACAATCAGTTCTTGGATAAATGACTGCATGACAGAACATTTTCATCCTATGACCGCCTTTCATCAATTTATGTTGGGTGAAGAAGTGTGGCATAGCTGTGGCTACCTTTTTTATTTGCCACTGTGGTTTTAACTTTTAAAAAATCAACATTTCCTTACTTCCCAGAATTCAGGATCCTATATCCAAAACCAAACTCAAACTCCAAATTCCACCCTTCTATCCTTGTTCCTCTCATTATTTGATAAAACATAGAAAAATACTCCTTTGGCATTTTGTCTTAAATATATGAGCATCTCAAATTTAGCAGTAACGAAAACGAATTTAAGATGTGTGTTATGGCCCTCACACTTACTACTTTTTCCTCATGAGTTAATGGACACTTCGTCTTTCATTTTTTAGACCTAGAACCATGACTTATTTTTGTCTCTACTTTTTCCCTCACGTCTCACATCCAATCTATCAGCAAATACTCTTCATTTTATCTTTAAAATATGTCCAGAGTCTAACACATTTCCACCTTTGGTCTACTACCATCCTAGCCCAAACATCATAATCTCTCCACTGGATTATAGCAATAGCTTGTTGGATGGTCCCCCTTCCACCTTTGCCCTCAGAAAGCCTACTTTCCAGAGAGCAGGCAAAATTATCCTATTAAATTGTCTATCAGAACGTATCACTCCTCTGTTCAAAACCAACCAACAGCTTTCATCTCACTCACTCAGAGTCAAACCTGAATTTCCAACCACAACCTATAAGGCCTTGATGATTAGATTCACCATTATATCTGTGATCTCACATTCTAATATTCTCCCCTTGCCTCACTCTGTACAAGTCATACAGGCTCTAGGACTCTGTCACTATTTCTTGAACGTGCTAAGCATACTTTCACCTCAGCATTTGTTATTTTTTCTGTCTGGGTTTTTTCCTTAGATGTCTGCCTATTTCAATGCTTTACCTCCTGAGCTCTCTGCTCAAATTGTATCTTATCAGTGATGCTTTTTTGATGACCCTTTATAAAATATCTCCTATTCCATTTTTTCTCTACTAGTCTCATTCTTCTGTATATTTCCTTTAAAAAGTTTTAAGATTCATGGAATTTAATCCCGCTAAAAAGTAATATTGAGAATGGAAAATTTATTTGTTTGTTTACTGCTGGAAGCAAAGCAATTGGAAAAATGCTGGCTACATAGTTGATGCTTTATACTGAATAAATAAATAGTCTCTGATATGATTGGGCTCTGTGTCCCCACCCAAATCTCACCTCAAATTGTAATATCCACGTGTCAAGGGAGGGACCTGGTGGGAGGTGATTGAATCATGGTGGCAGTTTCTCCCATGCTGTTCTTGCAATAGTGAGTGAGTTCTCAGGAGAGATGATGGTTTTAAAGTGTGCCACTTTCTTTCTCTCTTGCTGTCTCTCTCCTGTCACCTTCTGAAGAAGGTACTTGCTTCCCCTTTGTCTTCCACCATGATTGTAAGTTACCTGAGGCCTCCCTAGCCATGCGGAACTGTAAGTCAATTAAACTACTTTTTACCCAGGCTCAGGTAGCATCTTAATAATAGTGAGAAAATGGACTAATATCATCTCTAAGCATCATACAAAGCACCTGTCTATGATATCTATTCAGCTAATTGCTTGATGCAAAGTTGATTATGAACTCTACTTAAAACTTCTAGCCTTCATGGGAGAAAACTGGAAGAAAACATGCTGTTTACTTTTGATCTCTATTAGTCTCTTACTTTGGTTTATTGGTTCTCTCCCTTCTTTGCTAAAAATGTTAATTTCAAGATAAATTTACATTTTTTCTTCCATCCAGTCAGTTCGCCCATATATTATGTATTGTGTCATATCTATAAACAGTAGCAAGTCATGGACATGATGGATACTTTTATTTAGCTGTGTTTACCCACTTGCCTATGACTTTACACAAAATGCAATGCTTATGCACTGTAAATCTAAAGGCAATAATGATAACAGAGCCATTGGAATTTGGTTATATAATTAATAAGTAATATAAACAGTAAATTTTTGGCTCATTATTCATCCTTTCATTCATTAAAATGTATTGACCTCTCTTGTGTGCCACCCTCTATGTTGAGTGCTTAGATCCAGCATAAAACAGGAGACTTGTTTCCTGCATGAAACCTGGAGAATTCTGAGGATTACAGATATTAGATCAACAACCAGAGAAAAGAATTATTTAAATGGTTATGCAAAATACTGTACAGAGTCCTATGGAAATACACCAGTGAAATAGAATATGCACAGAATGTGATACACTGTACAAGATAAGTACATCAAAACCACACATTTGAACTGTGTAACTAGTATATGACAAAGCTAGAGAGATTGGAATTGTGCTTCTAAAATAAAATAATTATTTTGTAACTTGTGATAAAAAAAAATCCATCAATGCATCAATCAAAACGGCAGTGTTGTCAAATTATGTAATATAGCTGTAACTAAAATGTATATATCTTTATACATAATCACAGGAAACGCAACTCATAGTCAATTATGTTAACATATTTTCCAGTTCAAAAATGTGGTATGAAAGTATTTTGAAAGTTCAGTATCAAGTAGATAGTTTGTCAGGTGTTTTTACACCACACAGAATAAATCTTATCTTTGCTAGATGAGAATAAGTGTGCTAGTTCTTTTGTATTTTGACTTTTAAGTTTGAGGCAGAAGTGCCACGGAAATCAACTTCTGACTAGGGGAGATAAAATAAACTCTCCAAAGAGCTAAGCCTGTCAAAGTAGATGCAAAAAAACATCTCTCTCGAATGCTCAAATAATAAATGCTGTATACATAAGTAAAATTCAAGAAAGCTTCAGTTCTTCTCACTTTTCTTCTTCAAGCCAATGCTGGATTTTAGCATCTTTACTTAGTCGCCCTGGACAGAAAAAATGTATTTGGATCTATAAATATTAGAGTTTTCATTGATATGACACTGACTTTCTCTTTACCATAATCAGGTGGATTCTGGTAGAAAAGAGATGAATGAAGAATACTCAGGACTTGGTTGCTATGGAAACCAGCAATGTCATTGCCTCGTGATTAGACATTGAACTGATTTTTTTTTTTTTAAATGCAGAGGCATATGTCCTGATTTTTGTTACTTATAAGCTAATAATCTACCATATTATTCTTTTGCACTGAATTCCATTTGCTTTATCCCAGGAGTCTCTGAATTACTGTCAGTAATATATTAAATAAACTTGAAACCATTTTGTCAGTCAGTTGTGTAAAAAAGAATAACTCTGGGTTGTCAGTGAATGCCAAAGTTGTATCAGAAAACTGTTTTAAGAAACGGATGACATAAAAATTTTTGCCTTCAAGCAAGTAGTTTCTGGTTATTGTATCTAATTAACATATGCCTATATGTGGACCTGCACACGAATGTGTATAGTGTATGCAATATGGTGCATTTCTGGATATATGTATTTTTAGAAACTATTAAACCAATCAGTCAATAATATCAAGATCCTTTGTATTGATATTGATCTTGGTATATAAAATAATACAAAACCCTGGTATTAGGGCATTATTGACATTATTACCTGAAAATGAACAGAGAAGATCTCCCTACAAATAAAATAATGTGTACTGCCTTTTTGCACAGATATTAATATGAAAAAATTTATATCAGTTAAATGAATTTTATACATTAGAAAACATTTTGCATTTAGTCTTTGAAATGTGAAATATCAACGATGCAAACTCTTGGAAAATGTGGATTATGTCAATAAATTTCAAGGTTTTTTTTTTTCCCTCCATAATTTGTTTTCTCAGGTTCAGGTCATAAAACAGCATATCCACTTTCTCCCATATAGTATTTATTCTTTACTTGGCCACACATCTTCAAATCTATCCTAAAGTATGTGCCACAAAAATTGCTTTGGCTATAGATTCCTATGTAAACCTGGACATGTTTTAAAATAATTTCCAGACATAAGCAAACTTGCTTCTAGCTAATGTGTTTCTTATTTATTGTATAAAAATTTAATATGTATTTAATTACAATGATGTTAAATAAAGTCACAGTTGAATGAAGCAGAAAGTCTTTTCTTGTTCTTTTATTTTACATTAAAATTTTCAGGAGGCCGAGGCGGGAGAATCACTAGGTCAGGAGTTCAAGACGAGCCTGGTCAACGTGGTGAAACTCCAGCTCTACTAAAAATACAAAATTAGCTGGGTGTAGTGGTGGGTGACTGTAGTCCCAGCTACTCAGGAGGCTGAGGCAGGAGAATCACTTGTACCCAGGAGGCGGAGGTTGCAGTGAGCTGAGATTGCGCCACTGCACTCCAGTCTGGGCAATGGAGTGAGGCTCCACTTCAAAAAAAAAAAAAAAAAAAAATCATATTAATACTTGTGTAGGAAAGAAACTAAAAATTATAAGATAAATATTATAAGAAATTCTCTTTCTCACCATACCTACCTCATTCTTATTCTTGCTCCCAAAAGACAAATTCTTTGATTAGTTTCTACTTTTAGTTTGAATATGAGTTCTAGTTGGGCAGAATCTAAATCTCCTTTCATATTTCATCTTGAGTCTGAGAGTGGGTAAAAACACATGTTTAGTGGACAAACAAAATCAAAGGTATTCCTGTTCCTTATCTTAGTGATAACATTAATCTCTCAATCTAGAAGCTTGATTGTCATTCAAACTTCTATTCTTTCTCACTCCCCACATCCAATCTATGACTAAGTTATGTTTTATTAAAATCTGTTTGTCCTTTCTTCATTCTTGCAATCAATGTCAGAGATTGGAAATTTGTGAGTTTTTTTTCTCTTTTAGATAATCACAATAGTCATCTATTTTTCATCTTGCTGGTTTTAATCATTTTTTAAAATTATTTTTCATCAAGCCCACTGCCAGGGTAATCTGTCTAAAGTAAAACTTTTACCTGTAACAATCTGATTAAAATATTTTACTTTCCCCTCAAAAGCATTATTCACCTTTCAATATCAGTATTTGGTGAACAGGAAAAAAATAGTCTTTGTTTTAATAAGCATAACTCTTATGAAAATAAAGATTTCTCTTTTTCTTGCAGGACTCTTTGGCACCTTCAGTATATTGATATGGTGTATTAATTTATCTTGGAAATCTCTAAGAGTAGCGGGTAAAGTATGAAGTTGTTTTTCCCTTTTGTCTTTGAGCAAATAATTGAGTGTGTGTGTGTGTGTGTGTGTGTGTATCTAGCTTATTCCGCGGGATATTTCTGCATGTCTGAATTTGCCGGGAAATACTATAATCTACATAAAGTGTCACCTCTTGTTAAGCTAACCCTTCTTTTTCAGGATTGTTTCCTCTCCAGCTTCATCTTTTCTAATTTCCTACTTTATATTCTACTTAAAGTTTTCGTTTGTAATAAAAGTTCGGTTGTATTAGTAAAGTTAATTAATTGTATACAAAATTATCTTATGCTTAGAAACTTCATGTGTTGTGGTTAAATGCATTAAATAAACAAATGGATAAATAAATAAATACATGCCACATGTTCCCACCTTTCCCTGAATGCATGCCACGTTTTAATGAGACTTTGCAGTTCCTTTGATTAAGAGGTAGATCTATTGTTATCTTCAAATCTAGACTGGCCTCATGACTGCCTGTAGCCAATACTTTGGTCAACATGTGAAAGGCATTATACCAAGCCTAGGCTTGAATAGGCTTGGATTCCATCATCCCTCTTAAATTCTTGCCAAGCCTTTATGTGAACAAATTTGGGATAGTCCCCTAATGTTGACAAACATGAGGCTGAGTCTCCTCTACCATCCCCTTCCCTCAATGAAAAGCTAGCCACCTCCTCAGAGGCAGAGCTGCCCAGAACTCTGTAAATGCATGTGGTGGTTCAGTTAAGAACAGAAGGACCAGAAATCTAGGCCAAGTCTAAATTTCCAAATGGAAATTGTCAGTAAAATGAATTGAGGTCTACATAATTGAGAGCGACCATAAAGAGCTGACATTTTAAGGGCTAAGTTGGGTGGTCTGTTACACAGACATAGCTACACAATATTCCTATGTACTTCCCTTTGACTGCCACATTTATTCCACACTTTTTCATATAAGAAACTCTAAGACTCAATTAGAAAAACATTCACTAGAAAGATCTGATGTGGCCACTCCTTTCTGGGCTCAGTGTATCTATTCATACCATTATATACAGAGTGTTGCCATTACAATAAAATTATGTTTATAGTCTGTATTCCTCCAAGATAATGTCTCCTAAGGACAGAACCTGTCATTAATATGCTTCGTCCTTATATACACAAAGTTCCCTGCTCATAATGGAATCTCAGTATTTGATCAACTTAACTGAGGATGAAATAGTTATTTTTCCTAGAGTTTTATTATAATAAGTAAATACAACACAGTCACTTGTTTATATCCTCAGGATATAAACATTAATTTTTAATATAAATCAGGATATAAACATTAAAACATTAATTTTTATTCATACACATTCCCTGACAGCCAAGTTTCCAGTGGATATATTTTATAAATGAATTATTCATTGTGTTAACACTTAAGTTATAAAGCTAAATTTTACATTTGGAATTCTCCTTGGAGACCAGGTACCTCTAAGCTAAACATTTCCCACAATCTAGAAGTAGGTGCTTGTATCTTTAATTCACAGAGAAAAACTGAAGGCCAGGAAAAAAGATGTCCTGTAACTTCCTTCAATGAAACCTCCAATTGAATAAATACTTGCTATCATCCTTTGCTTTCTCTCCTGATACAATGGAGAAATCTCCCTTCTCCTCCTCCTGAGATCATTTTGTCTTCTTTTATGCTTTTTCTTACTTTTTTTTCTGCTGCCTTCCTTAAATTTCTATTCATTTGTGGTAGTTGTGTTATATTAATTTTATTCAAGATAAATCCCTTTCCTCTAAACGATATGATTTTTTTTGCCCTGATGCCATTTATTTAATGCTGGTTACACTGCTACTCACAATACTGAATCATCTATGCTAACCATTAAAACTGGCATCAAATGACTCCATAAAAGATCATTACAATGGTTTGTTGATGATAATCACTAATGCAAGTATCACCTAGAGTATGCAGGAAAATGTGAAATATGGTTTATCTTCTGGTTACCTTAAATTTACTATTTAGATTTGACAACATAAATCTAAGCAATGCATCTTCCTGCCATATATGTCCTTGAATTCTTTAGCCTGAGATTACTTTATTTTTAGAGTATAATCTCTTTCAGTGTTGAGCCATCCATGGAAAAGATAGGTGGGCATCCATTGATAGATACATGAAAGCAATTCCATTTGCATAATGAATGCCTATACTTTGTTCCGCATAACTTAATATCTACCCAGTCGATCATGATGTCACCACACCACCTCATAAACCAGAAGCAAGAAAGGACATTGACTGGAAGGACTGGAGTGCTGCAGAGCAAGACATGTCTCAAAACCTTCAGAAGAAACAAGCACAACCATACCTGGTGGGAAGACTGATACTGCAAAGGCATTTGCAGTAAGGGTTGAGGTAACCTCTCTGGGTTTCAGTGGCAGATGGGGAGAGGCACAGGGTAAAGGATGCCTACTGCTATCCTTGCATCCATCTTATTCTATAGACCACAGACAGCAATGTGGTTGGAACACTGATGGATCAGAGCTAAATCACAGCTCACACATGTGGCTCATGTTCAAGGCTCAGAATTGAACCACTGGTAGATCAGAATCCTGAACATTTCCAGATTCTGACTTAGGTGAGAGTCACCCCAAATCAGTGTGTCAGTATCATCCCAGTGATGAATCTCATGTGATCCCAGGAAGAAATTCTTTGCCAGCCACAGTGGCCACACTAGCCATGAACTATTCTCCAAACCACCCTTCTGGATCTGGCCTGGAAACGTAGCCCAGGGACAACATTGTAAACTTGATTATCAGGTATCCTTGGGGGAATCCAGTGAACCATATGTACAGAGGAAGTCTGGGGATTGGGAAGAGGATTGAAAAGTATCCCACTGGGGCCCAGGGTACACATGGATGCAGTCATGGTCCCTGTTTTTAATCTAAAATGTATTGTTAAAATATATTTAAAGACTTACTAAATAATACACTTAAATAATTATTATCACAGTCTTCTGATGTCATTCAAAGACAGAGTTTTCCTGATTTTGCTTAAACGCAGGATTTATACAAGACTATATCATGATGGTAGTAATTTCTATAGTCTTCACCTGAAATTTCCTAATTGTTTTTAGTTTATAATGATAATAACCAGAAATCCTACTTTTCTTTACATGGAGTCCCCCACTAGGAGCAGCCTTCAAGACCTTAAGATGGTGTGGTCACCAAAAGTAGGCTCTAGCCAGAATGGATTTCATGACCTACCTGCCAGGTGATACTGCAACTGTTGGAGTGAGAGGAAGGAGGAAAGAGGCTCATTACTTGGTTTCATGCCACATTTAACCTCTAGAGTTTTCCGATGAGAGAGTGATATCATTTGGCTGTGTCTCACCCAAATCTCATCTTGATGTGTGTTGTGGGAGGGACCCGGTGGGAGACAATTGAATCATGGGGGCAGTTTGTCCCATACTGTTGTAGTGAATAAGTCTCACAGGATATGATGGTTTCATAAGGGGAAATCTTTTTCACCTGGTTCTCTCATTCTCTCTTGTCTATTGCCATGTAAAACGTGCCTTTTGCCTTCCGCCATGATTGCGAGTCCTCCCTAGCCACGTGGAACTGAGTCCATTAAACATCTTTTTATTTATAAATTATCTAATCTTGGGTATGTCTTTATCAGCAGCAAGAAAACAGACAAATACAGTAAATTGGTACTGGTAGAGTGGGGTGCTGCTATAAAAATACCCCAAAAATGTGGAAACAATTTTGGAAGTGGGTAACATGCAGAAGTTGGAACAGTTTGGAGGGTGGAGAAGAAGACAGGGAAATGTAGGAAAGTTTGGAACTTCCTAGAGGCTGGTTGAATGTCTTTGACCAAAATGCTGATAATGGCATGGCAAATGAAATCCAGGCTGAGGTGGTCTCAGATGGAGATGAGGAACTTGTTGGTAACTGAAGCAAAGGTGACACTTGCTGTTTTAGCAAAGAGATTGGTGGCATTTTGCTCTTGCTCTAGAGATTTGTGGAGTTTTGAACTTAAGGAAGATAACATAGGATATCTGGCAGAAGAAATTTATAAGCAAGAAAGCATTCGAGAGGTGCCTTGGATGCTGTTAAAAAACAATTGTTTTAAAAGGGAAACAGAATATAAAAGTTGAAAAAATTTGCAGCCTGATGATGCAATAGAAAAGAAATACCCATTTTCTGGAAGAAATTTAAGGCTGCTGGAGAAATTTGCATACAGAATGAGGAGCCAAATGTGATTGGCCAAGACAATGGGGAGAAATGTCTCCAGGGCACATCAGAGACCTTTGTGGCTGCCACTCCCATCACAGGCCTGGAGGCCTAGGAGGAAAAAATGGTTTCATGGGCCAGGCCCAAGGCCCTTCTGCTGTGTGCTGCCTTGGGACTTGGTGCCCTGCAACCTAGCCACTCTAGCCATGGCTAAAAGTGACCAAGGTACAGCTCATGCAGTGGTTTTAGAGTGTGCAAGCCCCAACTGTTGGCAGCTTCGATATGGTGTTGAGCCTGCAAGTGCACAGAGGTCAAGAATTGAGGTTTGGGAACCTTCATGTAGATTTCAGAGGATGTATGGAAACGTCTGGATGTCCTGGTACAAGTTTGCTGCAGCGGCAGAGCCCTCGTGGAAAACCTCTACTAGGGCAGTGTGGAAGGGAAATCTGGGGTTGAATCTCCCAAACAGAGCCCCATTGGAGCACTGTCTAGTGCAAGAGGGTAACTGTCCTCCAGACCCCAGAATATTAGATACACCGATCGCTTGCACCGTATACCTGGAAAAACCACAGACACTCAATTCCAGCCCATTAAAGCAGCCAGAAGCAGAGCTGTACCCTGTAAAGCTACAGAGATGGAGCTTCCCAAGACCATGGGAACCCACCTCTTGTATCAGCGTTACCTGGATGTGAGACATGGAATCAAAGAAGATCATTTTGGAGCTTTAAGACTGATTTAAGGATCTTTATGCTCTGAGCATACAAATTCTAAATCTCACTTCTAATGCTGCTATGGTGGCTTTTCTTGAGAGCAATCTAAGATATTGGATGTCATCTTTCTGAATCTATCTGAGTCTACAGATAAGAACACTCAGTCTTGCAGCTGTCATTTCACTTCTATCTTTTGCAACAACTACTCATTGACATCCATTCATTCTGAAAGCCATCTGCTGTATCTCAGCTAATGAAAATTCCTAACTCTTAATTTAGAAGCCTGACTTAATCCAAGGAGTCCTTCTTGGACCTTTGTGTCATCTGTAAGTTTTACTGTTCTTCATTAGCTTTTCTAGTTACATACTCACTAGAATCCCAGTCCTACCTCTGGCCAACTTTATAGCAGGAAACTAATACAGGCATCTGATCACTTTTTTTCCCTGTGTGAACACTATACTTAGTTTCCTATATTATATTGTCATTGATTTTTCCACATGTGTGTGAGCTGTGTTTTCACTCTGGTCCATCAGTGTTCATACCACATGCTGTCTGTGGTCTATAGCATCAGAAGGCTGCAAGGGTAGCAGCAGTCATCCTTACCCTGTGCCTCTCCCCAACTGCCACTGCAACCCAGGGAGGTTACCTCAACCCTTACTGTAGATGCCTTTGCAGTGTCAGCTATTTCTAAATAGCTTTATCCCCCACCCCCCACCCCACTGAATATCCTTTATTTTTCTCCAGTGTTCCAGTGTTCTCTTTTAAAGATACAACCTTTATTTTCATAGATTTAATGACCCTCTATTTGATGTTATCAATATTTTTCAACAATAAAGCACAAAAGATGTGATTGAAAACCTGCATCCATGGCTCAGGCTTACCTATTACTGAGCTGTATTTTAAGCATCTCAGTTGAGAACCCAGTGGTTCCATTGCAATATGTGGGGGTAGGCAAGAAATCTCAATATCTCTAGGAATTTTCCCTCAGGTTGATTAATTTAACCAGGAAGCATTTAGTCTTAAGCCCAGCCAGTATATAAATATAAATTATCAGCATTCTACAATAACTATAAACTATTATAGAGATTTGACATTTATTACATCTACTTTCATTCATTCCCCAGGTTTTGTTGTGATACTGTTCTTCTGCCCCTAGAGATTCTTTTCAACCTCAAAACTAGAGAATGTCAGAATCAAGCTGGATAAACATGGGAGTAGAAACAGGCTCAAAATTGGAAAGCAACCGGATTTAACTGTATTTGTAGGCAAAAGTAGGCCTAGCACTCTAATTTCCTGACCTTCTGCATCTTGATTTCTTTTTGACTTCACCACCTTTATCACTCAAAGCCTAATTTACAGCTTTCTCCTGTCTACTTCCTTACTGCTTGTGCATCAGTGTTTTGGCTACCAAAATTTAAATCACATTCCTTGTAGAGGGTCATCTCTTTTCCTGTTCTCTTTGTCTTCATGGAATTACATTTTTATTAGGGGGTTTGGGTACGGGTTAATTTTATTCAGTGACATTTTAGTGGAGATTAGAGAGGAAATTAATTTAAATGCATGTGTTCTCTTGCACATTTAACAGTAAGTCCTTCACTTTATAACAAGAAAAGAAAATTAAATTTCAGAACTATAAACTGACTTGTGTAAGATCTTACAAGTTTGGATTGAGAAGTCAGGTTTGCAATTTGTTTATTCTCTATTCTTTCAAATATAAAAGATGATTTGTGCCTGGGTGCAGTGGCTCATGCCTGTAATCCCAGCACTTTGGGAGGCCGAGGTGGGTGAATCACAAGGTCAGGAGTTCAAGTCCGGCCTGGCCAACATGGTGAAACCCCGTCTCTGCTAAAAGTATAAAAAAAGATTAGCCTGGCACGATGGCAGACACCCGTAATCACAGCTACTCCAGAGACTGAGGCAGAGAATCACTTGAATCCGGGTGGCAGAAGTTGCAGTGAGCCGAGGTCGCGCCACTGCACTCCAGCCTGGGCAATGGAGTATGACTCAGTCTCAAAAAAAAAAAAAAAAAAATAGATTTGTTTATTAAAACTGTATAAATGTTTTAAATTCATAGAGCACAAGTGATATTGCCAAAACCTCCCTGTCTCCTTTTCCTGCAAACCTCTAGAACCTGAAAAGCTCAGGCTAAGATCATATTACTTATAAGAGCTCCACTAAGCTGCATGTTGCATTCTTTCTAAATTAAATATCTTAAAGTAGTACAGTATGACAGCCATAACCTATATGTAATCATAGAAATGTAAAGTCACACTGAAACTGACAGATCCCTTCTTAATGCTTAAGATCAATTCACAATAGCAAAGACATTGAATCAACCGAAATACCCATTGGTGATAGACTGGATAAAGAAAATGTGGCACAAAACCATGGAATACTATGCAGTCATAAAAAACAAGGAGATCATGCCATTTGCAGGAATATAGATGGAACCGAAAGCCTTTATCCTTAGCAAACTAATGCAGGAACAGAAAACCAAATACTGCATATTCTCATTTATAAGTAGTGAGCTACATAATGAGAACACACAGACATATAGAGGGGAATAACACACACTGGGGTTTTTTGGAGGGTGGAGGGTGCAAGGAGGAAGAAGATCAGGAAAAATAACTAATTGGTATGAGGCTTAATACCAGGGTGATGAAATAATCTGCACAACAAACCCCCATAAAACAAGTTTACCTATGTAAAAACCTGCACATGTACCCCTGAACTTAAAATCAAAGTTAAAAAACAATAACAATTTTAAAAATCCTGATATTGCACTATAAAAAAAGATTGTTTCTTTCTCCATGATCCTTGACTCAAATCTACTCAAAACCCATTTTGAAACTCATCTCAGTAGTGTGGTTCCTGGTATGCAAGTTGAAATCTAGGATTTAGAGTTCTATTGTGGAACTTGGAATGGAGAAATGCCACATGTGGAGAATGTGTTGTAAGCCTATGCCTTTATGACAGATAAGTACTAGAGCTCTATGTTCTTGATTATTTTAGTCCCACTTTCTGCGATTAAAAAAAAAAGATTTTAAACTTTTAGAAATGTTTTCTTTTTAAGTTATTTATATTAATGCTTCAGAAATTAATTTTGTAGAATATTCCATGATATTTTGTTTGTTTTCGAGTGTTAGAGTGGTAGCCAAAGACAGAGAAAATAAATTATATATGTAAAGAAGTTTTTAAATATCTTTAAAAAATATTAAGTGATTTTAATTTAACATTCAATGAGAATATAAATACGAGTATGAATTCACTATAATATTCTGCATGAATATGTGATTGTAAATAAAAATAAAATGTAGAAAGGATAGAATGATGGTGAACCTCAGTAGAATATATTTCCATGATTATAAATAAGGAAGTGTTCCTTGCTAGCTCGGGTTGGGTTTTGCAGAGGCAAACCTGAGATAAGGAATTTTGTTCAATGTCTTACTGCTGGAGTACTCTCAGCAGAAGAGATGTAAGGGACAAGGCTATGCTATGGAGAATGTAAGAATGCTAAACAGCAGTGTAGTCTTAGATCTCACTAGCACTTAAGAGATAAGACAGTCCCACCTGGAGGCAAGAGAACAGTCTTGTATTCCAATGCAAAGCAGGTCTACAGGAGGGTTTTCAGGAGGTTGTAATTTTCCAGGCAAGTGTCTCCCATCTGGCCAAGGGCAACCCTTCATACAAGGGAGAATCTGTGAGCTGTTATCAGTCAACTCTCACAGCAGCTTGGAGATGGGGAGTGGGACAGGTACCAATATCATTGATTATACTTGCCATGTAGTAATGTATATATGTGACACCTTCTGCGTCTTTGCATAAATGCCATGAGTCTGTAATGACAGTAACCTACATTCGCTGGGCTGAAACGACTGCAAGAAAGTAGACTCTGGACATCAACTATACAAATATTACATATCATATACATTGTAGAGACTGTAGAATGACACTTATATCCCCAATAAAATAAATCAAAATAAATAAAATCAAAACACTAAGAGAAAAGGCAGTAGGCCTTGTTGTTTACAAAAGAAAAGGAAAGAAAAGAACAACAAAAAAGAATATCCTCTGAGATTGTCACTAGGAAAGAAAAATCTATTAGTATGAGAACAAATTCATGTGGTTTATTACAGATGGTCTATTATGTTCAGATTCCTTTCATTCTAGTTGTATTTATTGAGTTTCTACTGAGGACATCAATGTTCATTCAAACTCAGAATGGGGAACGTTTTCACCAGGGAAAATATATTTTATCTCCTTCTTACTTTAGATGTGAGGAAAAAATTTCAAAGCTGAAAATAACAGGGAAGCTTTGAAATTCCCTCACAAAATGACTGGGATTTAAATTTGCCTGTTACCCTTCTAGTGTACACTCAAATACCATAATCAAGAAAATTGGACCGGGTGTGGCGGCTGACGCCTGTAATCCCAACACTTTGGGAGGCCAAGGTAGGTGGATCATGAGATAAGGAGTTCGAGACCAGCCTGACCAACATAGTGAAACCCCGTCTTTACTAAAAATACAAAAAAAAGTAGCCAGGCGAGGGGGGCGCCTGTAATCCCAGCTATTTGGGGGGCCGAGGCAGAAGAACTGCTTGAAACCGGGAGGCTGAGGTTGCAGTGAGCCAAGATCGCACCACTGCACTCTAGTCCAGGCGACAGAGCAAGACTCCATCTCAAGAAAAAAAAAAGAAAAAAAAACCCACAAAAAAACAAAAGAAAACCTCAGTGACCATCCCCACACCACCCACACCTTATGTTATAATTGATGAAATTTTTTTGTCTAAGCAATGCTAAGTTTCTGGTCAGAAAATGTCATGTATTTTGTAATGTATAAAGAAATGAGGGAAGAGGAATAGAGAACATATAAGCGATACTTTTAGTGGAGTTAGCACATATTCTCTCCAACTGAATTCCAAATTAGTTATCATTTCAAGCAAGCCATCCATCATCACGATGAATGTGCATTTGCAGAAAGCGAAATGTCAGAAGATGCTTTTTCAATTAGATTACTCTCAGTTTCCTTTAAAAATACTTAAAGCTTCACCATGTAAATTAAATACAAGTGCTGATATGTTCTCATTGTAAAATGCAAACTCTTCCCTCTTCCTTCAAAAGCAAATTGATGCATGACTGATCAAAGTTGTGGAGAAGACAGAGAAGTTATGTAAGGATAACTGTGGGCACTAAGCCCTCCCTTGATTTCCTTCTGACCTAGAAATTACAAATATTCTTTAGAATGTGCAATGCTACTTTCCATAAATTTACATAGTATTCAAAAGAACTTACTTATTTGTAAAAATTGCCAGTAAAAATATTACTAAAACTTCTCCTTCAATATTAAATAAGTGATATTAAGAAGAAAATAATAATATTTGAGTCATATAAAACTGTGGCATGCATACTTCAGACATTAATAATTATATAAATTTTATAATGATAATTAACATTAGTGTTTATTAAGCACACTCATAAACACTTTTGGATATTTGTACCATTTATTTATCATAAGAATTTTAGGCCTGGTGTGGTGGCTCACGCCTGTAATCCCAGCACTTTGGGAAGCTGAGGTGGGCAGATCACGAAGTCAGGAGATCGAGATCATCCTGGCTAACATGGTAAAACCCCATGTCTACTAAAAAAATACAAAAAATTAGCTGGGCGTGGTGGCACGCGCCTGTAGACCCAGCTACTCGGGA
This sequence comes from Macaca nemestrina, assembly GCF_043159975.1. NCBI lineage: Eukaryota > Metazoa > Chordata > Mammalia > Primates > Cercopithecidae > Macaca > Macaca nemestrina. The sequence goes on along the minus strand of NC_092128.1, from coordinate 161,752,313 downwards.
GGCTGAGGCAAGAGAATCTCTTGACCCCGGGAGGTGGAGGTTGCAGTGAGCTGAGATTGCGCCATTGCATTCCAGGTTGGGTGATAGAGCAAGACTCCCTCTCAAATAGAAAAGCAAACAAACAACAACAAAAAAAGAATTTTAAATGGGAGGTGCTATTATTATCCTTATATTGCAAATGAGGAAATTGAGGCAGAGAGGCTAGTAACCTGTGTAACCTATATTGAAACCTAGATGTCTGAGTATGGATACTGCAGCACTCACCATAATGCTTCCACAGTATATATTTTCATTTTCTAATAATAAAAAGAGTTACTTTACTAATAACCTAAATCCTTCTGTGAAATTATTTTAAGGAAAACATATTTTTTCCATTCATAAGATGGTTTTGGATGTACAGTTTCCAACGTTATTTTCAAGTATACAATTTAATACGAGATGTTTCTTCCAGTGAGGGTAAAGATGAGTCCATGAAAAAGGATCAGATAGGTAGCCATGTGACCTTAACAGCTATAAGTGAGAAATGACTTAGCTTTGTTGATGGAGTATTAAGAATGAACACAGAACGGGAATCTCCAAAGATAAAAAGAGTCCACACTTCAACCGGGTGTTAACTCTGGTCCAAACACAAGTGCACACCTCACGTATCAATTTACTTTATGTAGTGAAAATAATTTGTCCAGTATGTTTCAACACAAGCTTCTGTAAGATTTCCTTTGTAATAGTCCTAGCAAACATCAGGCAGAGGAAAGGAAAGACAAAAAGTTGGTGAGAAAAAAACCAAGAGACCAGGTAGTTTTAATTGAGCATGACTTCAATATGAAACTGCAGCTTGCTGTGGCTGCTAAATGTGGTGTGAAACTGCACTAGGAGATAGAGATGACATCAAGCACAAGCAAGGACCACACCAGCAGCTTCTGAAATATTGTATTCAAGCCTTGGAATTGTATTTTACAACTGAATAGAGAGGTATAGACTATGTATTGAAGAGTCCAGAAAGATTATTCTAAGGAGAGCATAATTCAACTGCATGAGATTCAAACATTTTACTGAGTAGTTTAGCCTCCCAAGTGAAGTGCTTTTCAGAACATTCTCGTCCATTATCACACTTAATCTTTACTATGATTTTTCAAGGTGGGCTTTATTCCCTCATTTACCAAAAATACGCATTGTTTTCTCATTTTACTGATTATAAAACTAGGTTTTAAAGAGATAATTTTTAACAGAGACTCATTAATAACAATAGTAGTAAATTAATGGCAACAAAAATGATAACATCTGCTATCATCACTGAATGCAATGTGAGTCACTTTCTAAGGGCTTCACATATTTTAGTTTACTGCATTCTCACCATAATCCCTAGAGAATGTTACTAATTAATTGAAAAGCCTGAACATCAAACCAAGTGCTTTAACAGTGACGCTTACGGCCACTTTACCTGAATTAAAAATGGATACTTAGCCAGGTAAGAAGTGCTCTGTGATTTACTTGCTGTTCAATCCTTTTCTTGTCTGGGCCTTGGTTTCTTCCTCTGGAAAGTGAAGACAATGGCTATGTTAAAATTCTGTTGTAAAAATTATTAATCTTCTTCTTGTCAGTGATTACTTTTCTCTCCTGATGATTCAGCCTGTTCTTGTTCAGTGTGGCATTTTCTTTCCTAAATGGATTTCTGTGGTATTCACAAGTTCCTTTCCCATCTCACTGGATTATTCTAGTAACCTACTCTTGACATCTTGTTTCGTAAAATGTGATGATTTGTAATTTTCTTCAAAATATAAAACTGTTATTTGGCTTTCTATTTTCTGGTTTTATAAACTTGTTTGTTTTTTGTTTTGTTTTGTTTTTTTCCCTTAAAGCTGCTCTTTTCATATATATATATATTTATATATATTTTTATATATTTATATATATTTATATATTTATTTTTATTTATATATATTTATATATATTTGAAAAGAGCAATTTTAAAAGAATATATGTTTTAAAAGAATATATATGTATTAAAAGAAATATATATATATGTTTCTTTTTTAGATGGAGTTTTGCTCTTGTCATCCAGGCTGGAGTGCAGTGGTGTAATCTTGGCTCACTGCAACCTCCGCCAGCCAGGTTCAAGCAATTCTCCTGCCTCAGCCTCCCAAGTTGCTGGGATTACAGGCGCCCCCCACCACACCTGGCTAATTTCTGTGTTTTCAGTAGAGATGAAGTTTCACCATGTTGGCCACGCTGGTCTTGAACTCCTGACCTCAGGTGATCCACTCCTCTCGGTCTCCCAAAGTGCTGGGATTACAGGCGTGATGTATTTTGTTTTTCATATCACACTCAGATATTTTGAATAAGGCCACTTTTCTCCCTGTTTCTTTAATGTATTGGGTCTTCATTGCCTGTACCAGTCATTTCCTTAAAAATAGTGTGAGTTACATAAATGCCCAAGATTCAACTCACACAGTTATCTCCCACTTCTTTGACTTCCCACTGGCATGTCCCTTCCACAAATTCCTTCCCTTCACTTGAGCCACATTCCCCATTCCAGAGCCAAACCCTGGATAATGCCATCGCTTGAAATTCAAAGTTACCAAAATCATTAGTTCATACATTCTATTCTCTGATAACTACCTCTACTTCTGGTCTGTTTACACACTTACTCCCTTGATACCTGTAGTTTGACACTGTAGCTGAGCCAGTCCACTGTTGAATTGAACTCTTCTTCACCGCTATGCATACTTATCCATTGTCTACAGTTCTCTCCTTATTAAGTAAATCCTATTTATCAATTCAGTGGTTTTCATGCCAACAGTCCAATCATGATTCTTCCCCCATTGGCTTTTAATGTTACTTAAAAGCCCTGAATCTTGTGAAGACCTAGAAATTTATCCATTATTTGAACTTCCCAATATCTCAAGTTTCAGCTCATATTGCTTTTCTATTTTCTTTCCATGTTGCAGCCATTCTAAGGTTAATTATATGTCCTTGTAAAATATTTTTAATTCATTGTCTTTATATACATATTTCTCTATCTAGATTGACTACTTTCCCTCCCTTTAAAAACTATTAATTGAAGCTTATGTGTTATATCCTGTGCTAGGCATGTGGAACACATCAATGAACAAAAGAAAGAAAAATCTTACCTCATGGAACTTATATCTCAGTAGGGTAGGTACAATAATCATGACACATAAATAAATTAAATAATGTTTCAGAAGGTAATAAGTACAATAAGAAAGGGGCAGAGCAGGACTAGTTAAAGGGAACAGGAGTACCAGAGTGTCTTAGGTTCTAACTTAAAAATAGGTGAAGGAGTTAGCCATGAGAATATTTGGAACAAAAGTATTCCAGCAGAGACAACAGGCAGAGTAAATACCATAAGGCTAATATTGATTTTTCTTTCTTTAGCTAAAATAATTTCCTTGGCTAAGAGATCAATAAGCTCCTAGACTAGGTAAAATATGCTTTGCTATTTTTTTTTTCATTTTATCTAGCACTTTGCCTACAGTAAGACACTTCACTCACTTAATTACTCTGTGGCTCTCAGCTTCAAGACAGCTCTCATATATGTTCTTCTGGAAGCAAGAAAGATGAGGAGTTGAAAAGGACTGTGAAGAGTACGTCTCAACTTGCTCATTAGAGCATCTCTCAAGTGCTGCCAGATGGCCAGATGCCAGATGACCATTTACATAGTATTGGCTTGAGCTAGTAATATAGATATGCTTGGATGCAAGGAAGGTTGGGAAAAATAATATTTATTATCAATGGCCATATGCCTAGCTAAAAATGTGACAACAATGGAAGATGAATACAGCTATCAGAGAGTAAATAAGACTTTCAGACAGAATTTCAGAGACAAATTGACTGATTGAGGATTATAATAATCTAAAGATGATTTTAAAATTTCACTTATAAGAAAATGTCTCTCAGTCAGTAGAAAAGAACATGAAAGTCAGGGGAGAAAAGGCAAATAGCAATTGATCTGGTCCACCATCTTATATATAAACATATATAAAATTTGGTATACTATCTTATAACATATATAAAATCTGGTACGCCATCTTATATATATAAACATATACAAAATAAACATATATAAAATAAACATATAAACATATATAAAATCTGTTTTGTAAAACATAATCAAATTTCCTAAAATTCCTAATTTTGATTATGATTGAGTTTGCACACAAATTCTACTTAAAACAAGACAGTTTATTAAATAACTTAAGACAAAACTTTGGATGATACCTTGGGATATTTTTTCTCAACATCATAAAGACTTCAGAATTCCATATCTCAAAAAGCATTCCTTCTCCATCTCCCTGTCACCATTGGGTGTGGACACATGTCCAGCCATAGTAAAACACACACAATATAATTGCCATTATTTATAATGCTTGATGTGTACCAGACATTATTCTAATTACTTTAATATATCTATTCATTTAATTGTTACAACAACTCTCCAAGGTAAGAATTAGTATTATTTTTATCTTAAAGAGAAATGAGACCAAAGCATGTCAGCAACTTGTGTAAAGCCACAAAGATAATAAATGAGCCCAGATTTGAATGTAAATCATCTGGATCTATTATTATATATTGAATATAAATGTATGCATTTACAAAGCACACTTACATACACATATATGTATAAACAAACATACATATATAAGCACATATGAATATATGCATGCCTAAACTTATTTTATTTGATTTGCCTGATTATTAATTCATGAATGAATATAAGACATATCATAAATTTGTAGGCATGAATATCTTATATGAAGATACATTCCTTTCCTTGTTTTTAATGATTTAGAAGGGTGCTATTAATAATTTCGGCTAGTGAAATTCATATTGGAGTTTTACTTAGAGGTTGATGCAATTAAGAATTTTTAAAATTATATCCAATACAATTCCAAATAATTGATATCTCTCATGGCTAGTTATATTTAGATAATTTATTCCTACAGTGTGATCTGTTACTAATGGTTAGAAAATGTGAGAAAAATTTTAATAGATATGTATTTTTTAAAAAGACTAAATTTAAATTTATATGGTGCACAGACGTCTTGGTCCTGCCATGGTTCACAGCTGACACCCAATGTATAAACGAGTGAATGAATGAGCTATGACTACTATAAAATTGTAATGAATTGGTCACGTGAATACTGAGAAAACAAGTGACAGATATCTTCTACTTCATTTCAAGAAATTTTATTAACATATAACCTTGTAAAATATATTTCTAATCACGTTAGCTTTAAAATGATGTATTTTAAATTAAATTTGTTAATATTAAAATGGATCTCATCCTTGTACTTAATTCCTGCTCTTTGGAAGAAGCTGTAAGAGTCACCTTGAAAGTTTTATATGAAGCAAGAAGGTCTGTACTTGAAGATGTAAGGTTATCTCCTTTCTCACCATAATTTATCCTAATTATCTTTTAATTGGGTATTTCAATAGGGTGTCGCAGGAATCCACAGTTGTAAAAACTTAACTCATTAAGGATTTCATTAATTACATTGTCCTTCAAGAATTTTCAGATATCTTTCTCTTTTATTTAAACATTCTAAAATATCTGACATGGAAAAAAAAAAGACCATAAAAAAGAGAGCAAAACCTGAAAGAGAAGATGTAAGACTGCATGTTTTGTCACTGAGTGGACAGCTACATTCGTCGTAAGAACTTTGGAAGCAAAGCATGTAGTTATACAAGAGCAAGTCTTCATTGTCCCCTATAATTTCTATGTTGAGAAGGTGTCCCTGCTTATCTGTTTTCTTTTTACCTTTCTTTAAATGTTTTGGGTTGGGAAACAACATACTGTTATGGAAAGAACATTGCTCAGGACGATACATTAACATCAGCATGAATCTCAGCTCTACAGTTTCCTAGTGTCTCAAGAGATTAGGGAAATACATCCAGTGGATATAGTTTCATGCTTTTTCTGGAGTTTAAAACAAGTTTATGAAGATACTGAAATTCTAATATGATAACTTGACAATGATAACAAAAAAGACAAAATAGTTTAAATATGCAAAAAATTAACAATATATTTGATAGAAGTGTTAAGTCAAAAATTTCTGATGGGATTTATAAAAGGAAATATACAACACCTTGTGGGAAAATAAATTACTATAATCAAGTTAGTCCAGCATCCAGGGAAGAGTTCTGTGAGGAAACTTAGGTATTTTAAGGTTTACAGGGAGCATATCATTAAAAAAAGTTCCATGCACGGGATATAGTATATGAGCAAATTGCGAGGTAAGTGAGAGTATGGCAAATTCAAGAAACTGGAAGGTTCACAGTCTAGTAAAGAATGTAAGGAGAGCAGTGGTTAGAAGAGGGTAATGATACAGGTTAATATGGAGGACCTTGTAAATCCACGTGGAAGAGTGAATGCTTTTATATTAAAGAAAATGGGTAAATAAAATTTTTAAACAATACAGTGATATATCAAACTTACTCTCTCATTTTTGGATGAAGACCCTTCCTGCATATGGAACAAGTAAATGGAAGAGGGCAAGATTACAGGCAGTTAAGTCAGGTAGAAAAGTGCTTATTTCAGTGAGAGATGATGGTAGTTTGCTCCGGAATTGAGAAAAGTGAACAGATTCTGATAATGTTTACAAATCAAAATCTGGAAGACATAGCAATTGAGTGCATGGAAGTAGAAATTTCTACCTTGGCTAACTAACTGGATGGAAGAGGGTGATGCAATTTAACAATTTCAGTTTCTTACCAACCTATCTCACATTGTGTATATTTGACCCATTTCACATAAATGCTGCTTTCGCATAGCTTTAGTAAATAATTTAAAAATGCACCACCTGCAGTCAAGACATGCACGCACACACACAATCAAAAAAACAAAAAGAAAGAGAAAGAAAGTACCCACTGCAATTTTTCTCACATCACAGGGTGAAGTAATCACTTTGTACTGTGGATGGGTGTGCCCATATAGTGATCATTCCTAACCCTTAAAGATCAATATCCCATTATTTGTTAGCAATCATATATCTTTCCAATTTTTTCTTTCTGCTATTTTCACTATAACTGTTTTATAATTTCATTGGAATTTCCAAGTCTTCTATCTCTTCCTTCACTTTTGGTCTATTTACTACTTTTGGAAACCAATTTATTTCCTATCTAGCCTAATATGTGACCCATCACTTCAAACATTGCTCCTGTCTTTAAGGTGCTGGAATGACAGTTACTTTGTTGTCTCAGAAGTTTTTTCTTACCCCTGCTCTAGGTAGGACACTTCACATGTTCATCATCCCAGCATCTATAAGACTCACGTGGCACTTACCTAACAGGCAGGCTGAAGTTCTTCAGTCATGCACACAGAGAAAGACTGCCCTCTGCTCATGTGAATAAACGAGACGATTTTCAATTATACCAGATTAATCAGCTAATGAGAACGAGCAGTTCAAACAACCTTTGTAAGATAAAAATCTGTTTTCCAGTCTCTAGCTTATAACTTAATATGTGGTTTCACTTTTCAAACTGATATTATCCTCCTTTCTAAAATGAGGTTAATACATTTCTTCTTTGATTATGTCATAGACGTCTATGAAAAAGTAGTAGAGAATGAATACAAATGTTTTGTAAATCTACAAGATTCATAACTGTAGCTTCATCAGCATCAACATTCACTGAAATACTATGTCATAATTCAGATATTTACTTTAATCTTTGTTATTTTATTTCTTCCTCTGTCATTTTCTAGGGTGCTTGGTGGTCATTGTCCTCCCCATTTGCATTCTTTTTAATGTACCTTCCCTGCCCTTACTCTCCTAGTTTAATATATGAAGAAATTGAGAAATGAAAATATAATGACTTTTTCTAGTTATACAGGCAGTTAATTCTTGAAGTTAAGCTAGAAAATAAAAGCAGTCTTCGCATCTGCAGCCTAGTACAATTTCCGTAAAAGTTATAGATATTAGAAATGGTATTTATACTGCTTATAATTTATATACTAGTACATACAATATAGGTAGAAGACTGTAATGTGGAGATCCAGTGCAATAAACATGGTTTACATTTATGGGCAAGTTAATACTGCAGCTTGTTTCAATACTTACTATAAAGGATAGAATTATTTCACAGTTGTATGAATCATGTGTTTTCTGAAATATTCAAACTTTAAGGAAAAAAACTAAATATTAAACACAGACAAAATAACAGCATCTTCACTGATTTCGATCTCAAAAAATTGGAAAGAGAATAAAGTCAGAGCTCTAATGCTTTTGATATGTTTAAGATTTGGAAGGTGACCAATTATTTTATCAGCTTAAGTAGATATGTTCCTTCACAATATACTTGAAACTAAACAAAATACACCCTCTTCAACACCTGGAAATTTTTTCTCAACTTTTTGAACTCACATATGCATATAGGTATTCAAGGTATAAAGTTGTAACTTAGGGCAGTAATATAATAATTATAAATAAATTCATTTAGCAATAAAGAAATGCATATTAAATTAACAAAAGAGCTCAGATTGTCAGCATTTCTTTCATTTGGTATAACTGAATCCTCCATTACAAAGTAAGATCTGAAAGTATGTCAAATGGAGACTATAAGCACTCCAGTGGCCGTTTGCATAACTGAAATATACATCACTCTAGGGCTTATGCCACCATTTGCTTTAATTTGATCAGTTTAATTAAATCAAATAGTGTTATAATCCTCAAGAGGGGAACTGCTATACTTAAGATAAATTCCATTAGAAATACTTGAAATATGAGTATTTTTATAGTGTATGTTAAGAGCTGCTTGCAAATGCAGTGTAAAAAACAGAAGTGATCATCCAATGATCACTAGAGATGCTATATTTTAAGCTTTACATGTATTTTAACCAGGAAAATCACAAAAGTGAGCCACACAAATAACCAGAAAGGTAATGAATATATTGGAGAATCACATAAAATGATGTTGAGCACTTTATGAAGATCGAAATAAGAATATGTCTATGTGGAATAGATTTGCTTTTGAATGATATTACATATGTCTTTAAACACACTGACATCCCTATTATTTGGAATAACAATTTTTCAATTTCCAGTTAGTGCTTCAGATTCAGCCTCTCATTTATTCTGTGAGCATTTGCTGAACACCTGCTATTTGCACATGACTATGTTAAACACATGCCATTTGTCACCTGGCATCTTTATTCATCTTGCCGCATCTATGTGATGTTCAATTTCTTCAAATAGATGTCTATCCTAATTTGGTGGTAGACTCTGTAAGGGTGACCTGAAGTGAAGATTGGGTTGAGCATGAAGGAGGTCACGGCAGCTGTGTGCCAGGAATAATTTAAGAGCGAGAGCACGGCATTGGTTAGTCTGTCAAAGATCAGACTATGGAGACCAGTTAAGATATTTTAATTCAAATAGCAAGACTTTAGAACAGACAAATTACCAGAAGGATTGAAACCTGGGATGTACAGATATTTGAATTTTAACTCTCTGGGATAAAGCGTTGAATCCAAACAACTTCTAATCTGGCAATCAGCACTAAAAAAACACACACACAAATAAATAAATAAAACATAATGAAATTAACATTGGTAATAATATTGGTTTCTCTAAAATGAATTCTCATATTATTTATCATCCAAATCAGAGGTGCCATAATGAAGGTTTTATTTTTATGTTTATCTGCTGCTTAATTACAAGATATGTACTTTATTTAAAAATATATGTTAACATATATATACAAATATTTATATATTTTTAAAAGATGTCTTTTTAAACTTATGAAAGCATATATATAATTTTTTAACTTTATATACATAATACATAGACTATCTACATTATTATCTTTTAAACTTTCGTTGTCCATGGTCTCTATTTCATTTAGTAGATTATCACAGCTTCATTAGATGCAACCATGAATTATGTATGTTTCATATTGTCTTCTTGAATGTATTAACAAGGATATTCTTTTTACCATAGGTTGTTTTCTATCAAAACTTTTATTAGTATTACCATAATAAAAACAATATTATTTTCCAACAATGAATTTCTTAACTATATTTAGAATAGCATTCAAAATAATATCAGGTATTTTCTCTTAGAAGCATATGTTAATACTTTGACAAATTTTACTCGATGACATAAATTGTACTTAAAATCAAATGACTTTTGGCACTAACTTAACTTATATTCTACTTGCAGTCTTCAAAGGCCTGATATAAAATTGCATATTAATTCTTTGCAAACTTCTTTTGTTGTTTGAGTCAACATATTTAAAAATACTAGTAATGTACCTTCAATGTGTACACAAGAAACCTTGGAATTTAAAATAAGCCAAATTAATTTTTAAAACATTCAGTTTTTCTATATAAAAAACTTCAGCTTTACAGTGTTGGGTAACTGTAAAGTTAGCAGTGACAGGTGAATTACACCATGACTTTTGCTATAGTTTGCTCAATATAACTATAAACTTTAAAAGAGCTTCTGACGTTTCCCCACTAGATCTGTATCTTATCACTGTTGTGTCTCATTATGGCCCTTATGGTAGAATATAAATGGCAATAAACATTTTTGCAAGTTATATGTTCCTTATTAACTTTCTTTTAAAATGTAATTTCAGTTAATTTTTTTTTTTTTTTTGGAGACAGAGTTTCACTCTTGTTGCTCAGGCTGGAGTGCAATTGTGCCATCTCAGCTCACCGCAACCTCCGCCTCCCGGGTTGAAGTGATTCTCCTGCCTCAGCCTCCCGAGTAGCTGGAATTACAGGCAAGTGCCTCCACACCCAGCTAATTTTTTGTATTTTTAGTAGAAAGAGGGTTTCTCCATGTTGGTCAGGCTGGTCTTGAACTCCCAATCTCAGGTGATCCGCCTGCCTCAGCCTCTCAGAGTGCTGGGACTACAGGCGTGAGCCACCATCCCCGGCTGGTTAATTTTTTATTATGAATTTTCGGGAGGAAGACCACAGAAGTGAAGTGCTGTTCTCATTGTATCATAGCAAGTATAAATACAATCAATATTAATTATCACTGTTGATATTATCCTTGCTCACCTGGCAGAGATAGTGCTTATCCGATTTCTTCAATATAAACTTACTCTTTACCCTAGCCCTGCCCCTGCCTTTCCATATGGTAATTCTTGGAAAGAGGTCGCTATGTGCAACCCATACTTAAGGAATGAGGAGTTATGATCCATTTATTTAAGGGCTGAGTATTCCCATGAATTATTTTTCATGGTTTTACAAGAGAGATTTGCGTATTTTCCATAATTTATTTATTCAATAATTTATATTATCATGAACTCATAAGTATTTATTTTATACTTTGTGTTACAGTCCAGTACTGATTTATTTCATTTGTCACATCATCCCAGCTTTAGCCATTGAGAACTCTTTCAGTTGGCCCTGTTTCCCTTTGTCTTTCCCTCATTATTGTGCATTTCGTTCTGTTATTTTTTTCTTTATTTTTTCCAAGAAGGCCATTTTATTCTGGCACTAAAATATTTTTCAGTCCCATCTTATATATCCTTTACCCTGTCCTAGAATCAGTCATTTCTCCAAAAAGCTCTGCACCCTTTAGTTGGAGAGTGACATTAGAAACTAAGATCTGGGCACTAGATATGCTGTTCTGATGTGACATTGCTCCAAGGTCCTCTTGGCTGACAGAGCAAGACAATGTGTTGATTCCAGTCCTTACATTTACACATTCTTATCAATGTAACTATTAGTATCTACATTAATAATCATGTTTCTCACACTTGAAGTGTGAAGTTATAAGCAAGCACGGGAGGATGCTGGAATGATCTAGGTGGTAATGGATTAGAGTTGAAGTCATTACTGGGAACGCATCCTCCCTTGCTTGTTTACAACTTCACATTTCAAGTGTGAGAAACATGATTCTCTAGATTGCCTCCATTTGCCTAATTGTTAAATTTTGGTGTATATGTGTAGTGGTTTCATAATCCTTAGCCTGTACCCATGTGGGGAACATTTCCCACTAGAGTTTAGTGCGTACGTGCAGTTCTTTTGCATTTAGATTTACAGACTCCATTCATTTCCAGGTTACCTAAGTCAGTATCTTTTCCCTAATCTTTGATGAGATTATACTTTATACATTCTTAATAGAGTAATAATCTTTTGTCACAATGATACATTTTAGAAGACAATTGGGTGGTCTTTTTTTTTCTTCTTACAAATATAAACACAGTCTTAGCGTGCTCTCTAGGAACTATGCTCCTAGGTATCGCACAGCTGATTTGAATGATTGTGTGTACACACACACAAAACCTCGACACAAATATTTATAGCAGATTTATTCAAAACCAACAAAGAGTGAGAAACAACCAACTTCTGTCCACAGTGCTGACACATGACAATGTGTTCTTAAAGAGGCCAAACTTGAAAATATTTACTTTCTTTTCCATAGTTGAAATTTTCTTCTGTATTTTGTCTGTATGCTGATTTCCTGTTCTGAAAGTCAAGAAGCAGTATTTAACGTGAAAAACTGCCACAGAACAGTGAAATATAGGAAATACAGATGTACACCACAGAATGACAATCCTATTACAGGAAACGCATTCCCACAACTTCTGTGCTCAACAGTATGCTGCTCAGACTGTTTACAAGGAGAGTTTTTGTATTTTCTTGTTTTTGTTCTGCATAGCTCATCTATAATTTTCTGGGCTTTTTTTTTTTCCCCCTGCTGATCCTTGGACTGCTGGCATGGACGTTCCCTTCTTCCCAGTATCATGCTGTCAACAGCGTGGGCTGCGGAGCCCTGGATGGCACATCAAATGACTGGCAGAGGGAGCAGCAGGTGACGGTAGGAATATTTTTTCTACCATCACCTGAGATAGTAGGAAGTCAGCAGTCCCTGACAGTTGGATTCTGGGTATAACTCTTTTTATCAGTAGGCACCTCTATGCCATCCTTGAAAACGAGGTGTAGTTATTCAGTGATGATAATGTTGTCAAGAGTGATTGTCTTTCAGATTTAACCAAGTGAAAGTAAGAACTCTATTCACTGCACACGAGTCTCACATGCAATTATACGATATCATGCCACAAGCTTGAAGCACTAAGTAAATGATACCAAATCCTAGGCAGAAGCTGAAAGCACTAAGTAAATGGTATCAGTCCCAAAATGATATGTTCTTATGCAATCACTAAAAATATTTTGTTAGAAATTTAAAACACACACGAACAAATACCAAGTGACACTCCCTGGACAAGAAGTGTACACACAATTGTCACATTAAACAATGCGCACATCTGAGCACCTTACATAAATACAATGGCTGTCTAAGGAAAGAAGTTCATGCTGGAGTGAAATCACTTTTATCTCCTGATCACTTTGTAGGGTTACGCTGGTCACTTTTAGGAAGAAGTGTTTTGTTCTTAGCACAGATATACAAAGTTGGATATCACAAGACAGAGTAAAGAGCAGATAAAAGAGGGAAATGAGGGAGGAACAGAACTCTTAGGTGTGTCTGGAATGAGGTGTGGCCAAAACCATGTTGATTCCAACCTACATGGTCTTCCTGACCAGAGAACATTATTAAAGAACAAAAGCTTCTTAAATATATTTCTTCGTGACCAGAAAACATTATTAAAGAACGTTATTAAAAAACAAAAACGTCTTAAATATATTCCTAAGATGTTTGTGTTGCCATACCATACAATTTCACTTTTCATTGCCTCCTCCACACAAAACTGGTAATTTTCTTACTTTAAAGGAAGTTTTATGAGGGCATTTCTCCCACGTTATGTGTGCTTATCTTTTGTGAAACCAAAACGTCTTGAGTTTTATGTATGACACACAGAGCAGTATTGCCACCGCTGTAACAGAGGTCTAGGAGACAGAAGAGGCCATAGGAATAAAGAATGTTATATCACTTAAGAAACAGCTCTAGCTCTGTGGGTTTCACAATGGTAAAAGTATGTACGTACCAACTGTGAGGCTTTAGAAAAGGAAAGTGGGGGCCGGGCGCGGTGGCTCACGCCTGTAACCCCAGCACTGTGGGAGGCCGAGGCGGGCGGATCACGAAGTCAGAAGATAGAGACCATCTTGGCTAACACGGTGAAACCCTGTGTCTACTAAAAATACAAAAAATTAGCCGGGCGTGGTGGCGGCGCCTGTAGTCCCAGCTACTCGGGAGGCTGAGGCAGGAGAATGGCGGGAACTCGGGAGGCGGAGCTTGCAGTGAGCCGAGATCGGGCCACTGCACTCCAGCCTGGGCGACAGAGCGAGACTCTGTTTCAAAAAAAAAAAAAAAAAAAAAGAGAAAAGAAAGAAAGAAAAAGAGAAAAGTGGGGGACAGGGATTGGAAGGAGACGAATAGGCTTCCTGGTTAAAAGGTAATCTGAGCATATTGGTATGAGAGCCCACTTTCCAGCTTCCCAAAACAACAGTGGGACTTAATTAATTCCAAGAGAACTTCTTGCTTTGACAAATGAATACATCACTAAAAGCCAAAGGTAAAATAATACTAGAAACCATTTTTAATGTGTGTAGCTGAATGCTTCTATTAGTCTATAGAAGAACAATACCAGCACTATATTACTGTAAGACTTCCAAAAAGAAAGTGATTTTGTGTTTGAGAAAGTTTAATGTCTTAGTCCATTTTGAGTTGCTATTAAGGAATATTTGAGGCTGGGTAGTTTATACAGAAATTAGGTTTCTTTGGCTCAGGTTCTGCAGAGAAGATGCTGAAGCAGGGCGCCAGCAACTACTCGGCTTCCGGGAAGGACGTTTGTTCCGCATCAAACTTTGATGGAGAAGGTCAAAGGGAAGCAGGCATATGGGAAGAGGGATGACACGGGGGAAGATCCTCATTTTATAATAACCCTCTCTTGGTGGAGCTAATCCATTCCCCTGAGAATCCAGTCCCACAAGGGCAAGAACTCAGTCACTACCACGAGAACGGCATCAAGACACTCATGAGAGATCTGCTTCCCTAACCCACATACTTGCTATTAGGCTCCACCTCCCAACACCACCAGACTGAGGATCAAATTTCAATGAGACTTGGTGGGGACCAACGAACCACACCTGAACCATAATAATGGCTAATTTCAATTCTTTATTAAATGTGTTGTAAGTTACTCTGCTACATGACTTACACATCTGTCCTGTCCCCATTGCCCTGGTCGTTAAATGAGTCCTTATCTTTATAAAATAGTTCAGTCTTCACAGCAGATGGAGTTATTATGAAGATTAGTGATTCTCACTCTTGACAGCAAATGACTATCACTTTGGAAGGTTATAAAACACATTATGACTAGCACCTTTCCATCCTCATACCCACGGTTCTCATTTACTTCATTTGAGCACAAGACCTAGACATTAATATTCTAGTAAAACAAAATCCTCCAAATGACTTAATGTAAACCCACTGTTAAATGGTGATCCTCAGATTTTGCTTCCATCGTTATTATTTGGAAGAGCTTTATAAATACTGATAACTAGATCCCACTTTTAGGATTTCTGACTCAGTATGTCTGGGGTAGGGTCTAAGAATTTGCATTTGGCAAATTTCTAGGTAATGTTAATGGTGTTAGTCTAGAGATCATATTTTGAGAACAACTGATCTAAATTAATGCTTCAAACTCTAATATGATTATAGATCACCTGGCATCTTGTTAATATGCAAATTTTAAATCATAAATCTGGGCTGAGACCTAATGTTTTGCATTTTCAACAAATCCAATGGAATTAAATAGCTTGTATGAATGTTAATGGTCTATTTTTAATAAACATTGAGGCATATAACATCACAAAAGCCAAAGGTAAAAGAATACTTGAAACCATTTTTAATGTGTCTAGCTGAATGCTTCTATTAGTCTATAGAAGAACAATACCTGCACTATGTTACTGTAAGACTTCCAAAAAGAAAGTGATTTTGTGTTTGAGAAAGTTTAATAATAATAAAGTCAAACTACATTATTTACTGCAGTATTTCTCAGAAGTTTTAATGCATATTGCAAAAATCTTATAAGAAAATATAATATCAAAAGTTGTAAAACTTTTTTCATCTACAAAATGTTTTGACCAAAACTCTGATTAATACTGCACCATACTCTAAATTACATGGAACCCAATTTGAGAAACATTAATATAGTGTTTTTACCTCCCTCAATCATCAGAGAGCTTGACTCATGCAGAGCCGGTTTCTACAACTAAACAGGAAGGTGTGTTTTATTTTCTTTTCTGCACATTTAAAGAAGATGATTAGTTTTTGATTCTTGATAGGACTAAGGAAGTAAGAATAACACAACTTTCCAGGGAAAAGAACCCTTGCTGACATGCTCGTTAGGGTTTTGGCTTTTTCTCTTTATGTTTATATTCCAGGCATTTATTACACTTCCATAAAATAGCTAAAATAATGTTAAGTGAATGATTAAATCACTATATATATAAATTACAGGGTTTGAAGGCTAGTTAATGAGATAATTAATGTGGCAGCAACTTCTAACTTCAAAACCTCTAAAATACTCGTTGTTAATTAGTGTCACTATTGTTTTAATAATGTGATTGATATTACCAGTAAAAAAGTAAAAACGTTTTACTTATACTGGTAGATAGAATTAACACACGGATATGGAATTACACAAGTAGAGCTTTAGGCTTACACAGACAAGGTACAATCCATTGGCATTTAAAAGAGTTCATAGAAGTTGTCAAGCTCTTTCCATCATTGGAACTACCTCTTATTAATTAACATGAATGAAACAGAAACATAGCATAGAATGGAACCCAAATGTCAAACATTTTATCTATAATTATTTAGAAACAATATAAGATATTAAATAAAATGTAAAAATATGATTTCATCAAGTTCTGTAAATTTACTAGTATTTCATCTTTTCCTCTGATGAATGAGTTATATAGTGTCATATAGATCACAGAGCATGCAATTTTTGGTGTAGCATATTACATATTCATGTCTTTGCTAATAAAAGTCAACTGTCCTTTTACTTACAATTTGCATTAACAGCTCATCAAAATAAACGAAATGATTTATTAAAATATTACTGAGTAGAGACTGAATGGCTCAGGGAATTGATTGGTAATGGGGTATGTAGTCTTTTATTTCTAGGTCACTGATTTGAATTACATCTTGGCAGAGAGTAGAGGCTATTCAGGACATATGGTGTGTGGAACAGGGTGGTGCAGCCAGTCTCATTTTCATTAAGTGCTGTCCATTTAGATTTCACTATTTCAAGGAAACTGAACTTGACTCTAAAACCTCTATCCGTGGATTCAAAACATCATTATACATACATGTGTAAAAAAATTTATAAGAGAGGTTAATATCACTAAGAACAGGAAAAATATTATCCACTGAAACATTCTTAATATAAAATATTTTGTCTGACCTATGTGAATAGGTTTAACATGCATACAAATAAATATTTCAGGATGATTTAGTTGAACATGCCCTTTTTTAGGTTATTTTCTTCCTCATGTCTTCAGGAGATACATAGCTCCCTTGAAGTTAAATTTTCAGTATACAGTTCTTCTAAGATAACATTAAGATATTTTATAGAGTAAAATTTAAAATCCTATATGAACCAGTTATAGATTAAAAGAATAGAATATTATCGCTAAGAAAAGCTAAGGAATCTTTTTAACTTTGTTTTATATGTAAAAGAAAGATGACAAGTATGAAGCTGAAACTACTTCCCCAATATAGTACAGCTGACCTGTGATATAATACAGATGATCTGTGCTATAGCTGAACCATAATTTCCAGGCCAAAGCTCTTCTCACTACTTGTACTACCCCTTTTTAAAGATGGACTCCTAATTCAAATGGACAGCATTATTTCTCATTCTTCTCGGGTCAAGACGAAGCAATGAGAAAACAAGTAAAAAATGTTTACAAGAAAAATTTGAAGATCTCATGATTATAACATGGAATAAATATAAAAGTTGTAGTTACTGTTTGTTAGAATAAGTGAATTTATCAAGGTTCTCAAATACAAGCTCAATAACAATTTCATGTTTATATATGAGAAACAGAAATTGAGAAAATGCTATTTAAAAAAAAACAACCATTCACCAGCAACAAATTTAACTACTTAGTAATAAATCTACCAAAGTATATGCAAGACCATACAGAAAACAGATAAATCATTACTGAGATACATTATAAGATACCTAGATAAATGATGTCATGTACCCGGATTGAAAGGCTAAGTATTGTACAGTTGACATTTCTCCTCAAACGGATTTTTTTATTCAGGGCAATTTCAATCAAACCACAGTTAATTTAGGGAAAAAGGAAAATAACATTCGTTTTAACATTTTACGGCAATTCATTAAGCCAAATTAGGAGGCACAAAAAAAATCAAATATTGACTTTTTAAAGCATGTACTTTAAAGTGAGTCCTGACTTAGAAATTTGCTTTAACTAATAAAATGTGAGCAGAAGTATACTCTCTGTTTGTCCTGAAGGGTAACAATTAAAGAGTAACAATGTCTGCCACAAACAATTGTATAATTTAGTTTGGAAGACTAGAAGAGGGATGAAAGTATATTCATATCATCACCATCTATAGATAGATGTACACAATGATACATGATTTTTCTATTCTCTTAGCAGAGCAAATTTTTTAAGACACCCATTGAGACATACCAGGTTAGCAGGTAGATGAGGGTAAATGCCAATTTAACAGACACAAAATAATCTTTAGGAAAAAAAAATAAATCTTTATAATGAAGAGTGAGAAGACTTGAAATACAGTAATATAAAAGTCATGAAAGAGACTTTTATATTATTGCTGTATTATTCTAAAGAATTTGTTAATAATTTGATAAAGAATTCCTTTAAAGTCAGTTACTACATAAAAACTCAAAACTCTGTGATTTCATTCATTCTAAATGGTAGAGAGTTTCATTTTTTCTACAAAATGTTATATTAAACTTAGTTTCCTTTTAATATCTCTATAAGCAAAACTAGTCCTTTTTATTGTAGTACAAAAATGCCTAATTAATACACCCTTCAATCTTTGTATTAATTATACACTCTGTGTGTACTTACAGTTTCTAATTTTCAGAAAGAATTTTCTCCTTTATTTAGATTTCTGAAGGGTGTACATATTAGTATAACAGGCAACATACTGAGATGCTAATACCCTATATTCAGGGCATTCTCCATCCCCCACATCATGGCTGAACTATTTTTTAGACATATTTTTAATCATTCAAATTCTGTTAAAACAACTTCTATCCATTGAAGATAGTATTCACATTGAGAAAAAACTTCTAAATATATACTCATTAAAAGTATATGCAAATGTATTTCATGTACACTGATGAATATATCTTTTTCTAGAGTTTGTATTAGTTATCCAATGGCAAAGACTTAGATAATACGTCATCTCCAAAGGCAGAATCACTGTTAGTATATTAATGCCATCTTACCTATAATTATATAGATGTATTTTTGTCTATCCATTCTAATATAAGCTATAGAGTGACAATTTAAATATATTTTGTGCAAGACAACAAAATTCATAATTTTAGGAGATACAAGGACATATTAATTTTTCAATTCACAAATCTGAAAGAATAATTTTATTTCATTTATTTACATTACCCAATCTCTATGTTATTTTTACAATTGTGCTTTGTACATACGCTGAATTCCAAACTTTTATCATTATTAAATAAAAGTAACACAGTTTTTATTAAGTCTCTTATTTAATCTCCTCCTATACTTAATTTACCTTTATATCAAATGTGACAGTACAAAATATACTTTTTGGTTAACCATTTTATGATTAATTTTTAAGTTTTATTTCTTTTTATTTATAACAATGATTATACACAATTAATAAAAGTCAAACGTAGTAAAGTTAGTGAATGAAAAATACAGTTTCCTCAATTAAACCTCCAGAATGTAACAATGAATATTACAAATTTCCTGACAGCAGGCCCTCATTAAAAAGATTCTGGAATCTTTCTTCTTTGGATTTTTAGAAAAAACTATAGTGGTTCCTAAACATTTATGATTTTTCTTAAAAAATGAGTTTTATTACCCATCAATAATAGAATTTTTGTTTGAGTTTGTTGTGATTTAGTTGCTATATCCTAGGACGATTTTCAAAGGGAGAATAAAATTCTGACAGAACATCTTCATGTATATCAATAGTTTTATATCACTTATGCAAACATTCAGACAACCTTTTAAAGTTTACAATAACTAATTGGCAGTTGGAGTGTGAGAAATAATTAGAGACGACAAGAAAAATTTTTACTCTTTGTATAGCATTTTAAAACATAGATTTTTCTTTGAAAAAACATTCTAGATAAATACATTTCCTGGGTTGTTTTCTGTCCCCTCTTCCATACATAAGACCAACAAGAGCCTCTGACGTTTTTCACATGATAGGCTATCAAATTGGAAGAGACGTGAACTAAAGCTTGCTTTACGTTAACTGGGTATAATTAAAGAAACAATTAAACTACTCGAAATTTCTGTCTTTAAATGTCCACCAATGTGCATATACAATGAGAAAAATATGCACAAACACATGAAATGGCACCAGAAAGCATGTGTTAGAATTGAAAGAATTACTAAACTTGGAAGGAGTTTGTAAAAATCAGGATATCAGTAAGATTGGCAAAATAAACATATTCAGGGCTAATGAGAGCTGCCTCACATAAAATACCATATTTCTTTCGGTCTAAGATGTTATTAATTGCAAAACATCTTATTAACATTTGATTTATTGATTTTTATGATCATCGGGAAAGAAAAAATATTTGCTGTTTAAATCAATAAAATCAAAAGCATTGAAAATCAATAAAATCAATGCTTTTGATTTTATTGACCCAATCCAATTTCAAACATGGCAATATATGAAAATACACATGGCTTAAAACTAATGAAGTATGGTAATATGTAAACATATGAAGAACAAGAACAAAAAGCTTATTATCGCCCACAACTAGAAGAGAGGAAAGTCGCATTAGTATAAAAAAAGGGCACTGGAAAGAAACTCAAATAAAAATACTTTTTTAAATGTGTAATACTTACAAATGATTACCTAACATTAGATCCCAGCTGATGCTTTTAGATAAACCTTTGAACTCAGCTTAATACAGTAGTCAGTGAGCCAAACATAGAAAATATAAAATAAAACTATTTGTCAACAGATGGAGCCCATCAGGCTGGTCCATTACAAGAAAAGAACAAGAAACTTATCAGGAAGTCCTTGTCCTAAACTATTCTAGCCCAATAAATTTCCATTTGCCTCTGTGCACTAACATAATTATAATTCTTCCAGTATATATTGTCTTCATTAAGGACATTGTAGAAAGGTTTTTGTTATCTTCTTTGCAAAGCCTCACTTCAACAGATATGTCCTCAAACCATTGGTCTAGGCAACAAGCAGCACAATATTTAGGGGTTTCACACCCTGCACAGAAATGTTTGTTGAGTTCTGAAAATATAAAAGCATCAAGTATTATATATGTCAACCTGGCCTCTGATTATTTATATGATACATAATTCTGCTAGCACACTCACCTCTGCAGGGAATTTTCAAGGCTGCCAGCCTTTCTACAGTTATTCACAACTGCCACCGGCAAGGGGAACAGGGAGGCTACCTGCTCAGCCCGCCGTGGAGTGCTAAGTTAGCTGTATGGATGCAGCTGTCTTCAGTACAACAGAGAGAAAAATGGAAAACCTCATTTGACCTTACGCTTATCCAACATCTGATTCAGTTTAGCAGAAACACTTCATAGGAAATAAATGCACACAGGTAATTTACAAACCTAATACTTGTATCCCAGTGGAGTCATTCTCAACTGGTTAGAACCCAAGGAAAGGGAGAGTAATTAGCACCATCATAACACTCATAGAAACCAATTAGCACTTAAGTTAAGTAACCATAATATGATTCTCTAATTGTCGTGATGGTTCTAAGTCAAATTAAATCACTAAACCAAGCAATTCAATATTTGCTAGTGGACAAATATATTTTTTAGAAACAATTTTACTAACAGATGATGAATGAAGGTTTTTCACTCTTTTCTCTAAAAGATGAAGTAAATGTTAAGAATTAAATAACATGAATGTTAAAAACTAAATAACATTTAAGTTAGTCTTCTTTACCCCAAACAGGATTTTTTCAGTTCAATATTGCAAAAGTATTTTAATTGTTCCTTTAGTCATTCATTTCCAGTGGAAAAAAAAAAGATAAAATTACCCTAATGCATTATTACTTGAATCTTGAAAAATAAGAACAATCTGAACATTTTCAAGTAAATACTTTAGCACAGAGAGTGATATATTTCTTTCTACTCTTTGCCAGTGGCTTCATTTAAAAGTCCTATTAAATATTGTTCTTGTCTGCTATCTTTCTCCAAGCTCTATATTCTTTCCAGATCTTGAATATTTACCGAAAAGCAAAAATGTGGTTTTATTTCAGTAGATGAATGTGGGGGAGAATAGATAAAATGTGTTTGCAAAATGGATACAAAGATGACAGAAAAGACAGAGTTGCCAGATAAAACATAGGATGGCCAGTTAAGTTTGAATTTCAGATAAACAACAAAACATATGTTCGTATAATTATGTCTCAAATTTTGCATAGGATGTACTTATGATAACAATATTTTTTCACCAAAATTCAAATTTAACTGAGTATCTGTATTTTTATTTCTTTTTCTTTCTTTCTTTTTTTAAGGTAGAGTTTTACTCTTGTCACCTAGGCCGAAGTGTAATGGTGCAATCTTGACTCACTGCAACCTCCGCCTCCTGGGTTCAAGTGATTCTCCTGCCTCAGCCTCCAAATTAGCTGGGATTACAGGCACATACCACCACACCCAGCTAATTTTGTATTTTTTGTAGAGACGGAATTTCACCATGTTGGCCAGGCTGGTCTTGAACTCCTGACCTCAGGTGATCTTTCCACCTCAGCCTCCCAAAGCGATTATAGGCGTGAGCCCTGCACCTAGCCTTTTTTGCTAATTTTTTTTAACTGCATATAGCAGTAAACTGAAAGATTATTTACAGTGGAATTCCTAAGGTCAGGTTTCCTTCAAGGTGCTTATATGTTCTTTTCATTTTCAATCCTCTTATTCTTGGATTTATAGTATTAGAGATAATTCATTTTACCAGAGTAATTTTTGTTCACATCTGCAAAATTATAAGATTGAGAAATAAATCAAGTAGGATATTAATTTTACTTTGAAATAGTTAAATCCACGTCTCCTGAATATCATAGGCTTTCTGTCCATAAATCAATAAGTTATCCCAGTGTGAACTAGGATGATTAAAGACTCTCCAAACATCCTCTGGATATTCCCAAACTTTTGTGATTGTGCTTCAGGTCTTCAAAACAATTTACCTATTTTGGTTCTATCTCACGTGGTTTTTTACAAGGAAAATCATAACAGCAATGGATATTATACATTTTATAAATTTAACTGAAAATGCATAGTGTCACAATGGATTCAATATATTACACAATGCGTAACGTTTGACCAGCTAGCCCGCTCACTTCTGGCCCGGTATTGAATTTCTTTTCAACAGATGTCATCCGATTTTCTTTCTAGGGTTTTTTATGTTTGTTTTGTTTTGTTTTGTTTGAACTGCACTGGTCTATTCCTCTTTCCCTACATTTCCCTCAGTAATTATGGGATTTTTTTGAATAAAACTTTGTCTATAATTATTTTCCAGGAGGAAAAGCAATCAACAGTTTTCTAAATTTGATACACAAAGTTTTTACTCAAGTGATGTGTGAGAAAATAATGCACAACATTTATTTGTAACACCTGGCACTCCACTAACTCATGGCTCAAACACATTTTATTACTTTTCCCTCCTATGGAATTGAGAGGAAGAGGAATATGAGGAATGGGAGGAAGAAAAAGAGATGCCATCTTTGTGATTATCAAATGGAAAGAAACATGTAATCTTTGGGAACCTTTCACATTAGCGTATTTTCAATGGAATGGTAACAGGAACTCGATGGCAAAATTTAAAAATTTGAGGCTGTATGTAGTTTATAAAGCCAAATCCTGATGATATTTTTGTCTTTTCCTCACTTCTGATGTTTTTTCTTGCAGCATTTCAGTGGCAAGTCTAAACATGGCTCAAAATCTGCTCACCAACTGCTGGCACTGCACTCTCTATGATTATCTCTAGCATGTTAAGTTTGTTACCCTGAAACCTCACATGCCTCAGTGTTAACATTTGGAAGAGGGCTGCCAGGCCCAACAAGAACAGAGATGCACAGACAAGCAGCTAGCTGGGCATATAGGACATTCTGTGGTGGTATATGCAGGCATATGAATCAAACCTGATAAGCCTAAAAGCTTGATTGGTAGTTGGGTTACTTTGAGGTTAAACCTCTGCATATGCATGATGAACCTGGCAATATCATTTTTCATGAATTTTATATAGATTCAAATTCTAATGCACTACATGCAATTTGTCATTTATAATGACGTGTTAACATGACATCTCAAATGAAAGTATTGGCACATGCTTCCATGGAGAATTAGTAGACTTGAGAGATTCCAGGGTTTTCAAGGTTATCAAGCAAATGTTTGCTTCCTTCGGGATATGGACTGGACAAGAGAAATCTACTTCGCATGCTCTAGGGCAGTGTTTCTCACCCTGGCACTGTTGACAGTTGGGGTTGATTAACACTTGTTATGGCAGCCTGTCCTGCACATCATAGGATGTTTAGAAATATCTCGTTTCTACCCACTGAATGCCAGCAGCAACACTCCCATAGTCTCATGAAAGTGTGACAACCAAAAATATCTCCAGTCTCTGCTAAATGTCCCTGACAGTGGGGAACAAAATTGCCCCAGGCTAACAATCTCTGGTCTAGAAAATGAACAAAATAAATTATTTATTTTATTTAAAAATTTTTAATAGACTTCATTTTTTAGAGAAGTTTTGATTCACAACAGTATTTGCTGAAGTTACTTACAGAGATTTTCCCTGCACTCACATTTGCGCATCTTTGCTTGCTATCACTGGAGAGGTATCTCATATATTGTTATGGTTGATAAGCCTACGTTGATATTATCATGTGAGCAAAGTCCACAGTTTAAATTAAGGTTCGCACTCGGTGTTGTATAATTCTATGAATTTTAACAAATGTATAATGACAGTATCCATCAATATGGTATGATACAGAGTAGTGTCACTTCCCTGACCATACATTTGTGTTCCTCCTATTCATCTGTTCCTTCCCCTAACACTTGGAAACTACTGATCCTTTCACTGTCTCCATAACTTTGTCTTTTCTAGAATGTCATATAGTTGGAATCATACAGTGTGTTGCTTTTTCAGATTGACTTCTTTTACTTAGTAATATGCATTTGAGTTTCCTCCATGTCTTCTCATAATTTGACAGCTCATTTCTTTTTAGCACTGAATAAAGCTCCGTTGAATGGCTGAACTCCAATTTATCTGCTCACTGATGAAGGACATCTTTGTTGCTTCCAAGTTTTACAATTATGAATGAAGCTGCTGTAAACATTTGTGAGGTTTCTGTATGGACATGCTTTCAACTCATTTGGGTAAATAACAAGTGGTGTAATTGCTGGAACATACGGTAAGAGTGTGTTTAATTTTATAATAAACTGCTAATCTGCCTTTCAAAGTGTCCGCACCATTTTGCATTTGCAACAGCATTGAAGAGTTTCTGTTGCTCCACATTCTTTTTTTTTTTTTTTTTTTTTTTTTTTGAGACGGAGTCTCGCTCTGTCGCCCAGGCTGGAGTGCAGTGGCCAGATCTCAGCTCACTGCAAGCTCCGCCTCCCGGGTTCACGCCATTCTCCTGCCTCAGCCTCCCGAGTAGCTGGGACCACAGGCGCCGCCACCTCGCCCGGCTAATTTTTTGTGTTTTTAGTAGAGACGGGGTTTCGCCGTGTTAGCCAGGATGGTCTCGATCTCCTGACCTTGTGATCCGCCCGTCTCAGCCTCCCAAAGTGCTGGGATTACAGGCTTGAGCCACCGCGCCCGGCCTGTTGCTCCACATTCTTACCAACATTTGGTATTGTCAATGTTTTGTATTTTCAACATTTTAACAGCTGTATAGGGGTATCTTATTGTTGTTTCAGTTTGCAGCTCCCTAATGGCATATGATGTGGACTATCTTTTCATGTGCTTATTTGCAATTTGTATGTCTTCTTTGGCAAGGTGCCTGTCCAAATCTTCTGTCCACTTTTTTTAGTTGTGTTGTTCGTTTTCTTATTGAATTTATGAGTTCCTTGTATATTTTAGATAACAATACTTTACCAAATACATTTTTGCAAATATTTTTCCTTAGTTTGTGGCTTGTCTTCTCATTTTCTTGACAATGTCTTTAGCAGAGCAGGTTTTTAATTTTAATGAAGTTCAGCTTCTCAATTTTTTTCCTACATGATTTGTATCTTCGGTGTTGTATTAAAAAGTCATCAGTATACTCAAGTATATCTCGGCTTTCTCATATATTATCTTCTGGGAGTTCTGCAGTTTTGCATTTGACTTTTAGATCTGTGATCCATTTGACTTAATTTTTGTGGAGGGTGTGAGGCCTGTGTGTAGCTTTTTGTTTTTTGGGGTATTTTTGGCATGTGGATGTCTAGTTATTTCAGCGCTATTTGTTAAGAAGACCACGTTTACTGCACTGTGTTGTCCTTGGTCTTTTGTCAAACATAAATCAACTATATTTACATGGGTCTTTTTGCAGGCTTTCTATTCTTTTTGATTGAACCATTTGTCTGTTCTTTCACCAATACCATATTGTCTTGATTACTGTAGCTTTATAGTCAGTCTTAAAGTTGGGTAGTGTTTATTCTCCTTCATATTGTGCTGGCTGCTTGGAGTTTCTTGACTGTCCATATAAACTTTAAAATAGTTTGTTGATATTCACAAAACCACTTACTAGGATTTTGATTGAGATTACATAGAATCTGTAGATTAAGTTTGGAAGAATTCACATCTTGACAATATTGAAACCTCCTATTCCTAAACAGATAATATCTTTTCATTGATTTAGTTCCTTGATTTTTCTCCATCAGTTTTGTAATTACCTAAATTGTATTAGATTTATACCTAAGTATACATTTACAACTAATCTGAGTCTATTCTGACATAACACCATACCTCTTCATAAATAATACGAGTAGTTTTTAGTAAAAAATATTCCTAATTCCACCATTCCTTGTGTCAGAACTTAGCAATTCCTAACTATTCCTTGGATCACTCCTTTTTCACTGTCCTTCACTTTACTTACACATAAGCATACATAATTGATCACATTGTTGCTATTATTTTGAATAAACTGTTATCTGTTAGATCAATTAAGAATAAGAAAATAAAGGTAATTATTTTACCTTCACTTCTCCCTTCTCTGGTGATTTTCTTTTCTTTACATAGATCCACTTTAATAATTTATATTCCATCCTTCTGTTTGAAGAACGTTTAAGATTTCTTGCAAGGCATGTCTACTAGTCACAAATTCCCTCAATTTTTGTTTGTCTAAGAAAGTTTTTATTTTCAAACTATAATTTTGCCGGGTACAGATCTTGAGATTGGTGGTTTTCTACTCTCAATACTTTAAATATTTCTATCAATTCTCATTTTGTTTGCATAGATTCTGAGGAAAAGTCAGATGTAATTTATAATTTTGCTACTCTATAGGTAGCATGCACTCCCCAATCCCCTTTCTAGCCTTCTTCAATTATTTAAATTCTTTTATTTTCTGCAATTTGAATAAAATACACTTAGGCGTATTTTTCTTTTTCTTTTTTGCATTAAACTACTTGATGTTCTCTGAGTTTCTTGGATCTGTGGTTTTATGTCTGACATTAATTTAGGGAAATTCTTAGTCATTATTACTTCAAATATTGTTTCTGTTTCTCTCTTTTCCTTCTGGTATTCACTTTACATATATGTTATATCACTTGTACTTGCCCCACAGTTCTTAGATATACTTTATTATTTATCCAGTCTTTTTTCTCCTCGCTTTTCCATATTTGAAGTTTCCACTGACATCTCAAGCTCAGAGATTTCAGTCTACTCATAAGCCTATCAAAGGCATTCTTCATTTTTTGTTACAATTTTTTGATCTCTAGCATTTAATTTGGATTCTTTTTTAGAATTCCCATCTCTCAGCTAACATTGCACATCTATTCTTGCATGTTGTCTATTTTGTCCAGTAAAGTCTTTAGCATATTAAAAATAACTGCTTTAAATTACTAGGCTGATAATTCCAGCATTCCTGCCATGTCTGAATCTAGTTCCAATGCTTACTCTATCTCTTTCAACTGTGATTTCACCTTTTAATATACCTTGTGATATTTTTCTTGATAGCCAGATACGATGCACTGGGTAAAAAGAACTGTAGTAAATAGGCCTTTAGTAATGTTGTGGTAATGTTAAGGGGGAATGGGAAGTATTCTGTAGTCCTATAATTTGGTTTCAATTTTTTTAATAAGCCTGTGCCTTTGGACTATGAACTTTACATACAATTCTCAGCATCCTCCTCCACTCCCTGTTAGTGAGGCAGGGTGACTGCAGAGAGCTGGAGTTGGGTATTTCCCTTCTGATCAGTTAGGCTCTTTAAAAAATCTCATACTTTAGGCTGAGGTAAAAGAGTGTCTTGAGGGCGGATCTTGTTAGGAAGAAAATAGTGCTCTGGCATATTTTAGTGTTTTTATTACCCCTCCTCCTGCAGGAAGGAAGTTTTCTCTGACACTTACTGTGACAACATGAGCACCTTGAGGTAACACTCACACAAGTTTGCAGGCCCCTGTATGAATGGTTCTCCCTGGAGTGTTTAAGTCTCTAACTTGTTCATACTGAGCCTCCAGCAATTTGTCAATTACAGTTTATGATTTTCCATCCTGGTACTGTTTCCCATGGAGGTTTCCGCTTCAGTAAGTTGTGATTCTGCTCCAGTAGGTCATGATTCTCTGTATTCACTTGTTGGTCTCTGCAATTTTGATGGCAGTGGTTTGCTGTATTACCTCACTTCTCTGACAGATGCAAGAAGAGTTGTCAGTTTTTCACTGTGTTCAGCTTTTTACTTATTAGGACAGATTGGCAGCTTCCAAGCTGGAAACCAGAAGTTCCATGCCAGACTGGAAACCAGAAGCTAAGGTTACAATTTTTTTGTGTGTGTGTGTATGTGTGTGTTCATTTATATGTTTTATAACACAAATTTCACGGTGTTCAGCTTTTTACTTATTGGGACAGATTGGCAACTTCCAAGCTGGAAACCAGAAGTTCCAAGCCAGACTGGAAACCAGAAGCTAAAGTTACAATTTTGTGTGTGTGTGTGTGTGTGTGTGTGTGTGTTCATTTATATGTTTTATAACACAAATTTCTCCTTCCTTCATTCCCATAATATAATCTATATGAAACATTAATTAAAGTCATTATAATGTCTTTCAGTTTAGGCAGGAAATACATTTTTCTTCACTATTTCATGAAAAACCACTTTTTTCCTGGTGAAGAGAATTAAGCTTTGTTTACCGATGTCCTAAATAATTTAAATTACTATATTTTACAAACATTAGTTAATTTATACTCATACTGTGAAGAAAATATATGTTATTAAAGCATTTTTAGGAACATAAAATGCTATAAGATTAGGTGCATTGTTCAGTATGGAATCTATGTATGCCATTTTATTTTTAAAAAGTTATAAAATTACTCAGTGCTTTCTAGAGTTAAATTTAATAGTATCACAGAATTTTAGTAACAACCAGAAAATAGGATAGGACATATTCAGTAAGTATGAATGAATATAAAAATTATTTTAAATGATATTTAACAATTAAAATGCTGACTGAAGTAACCTAAATATTTTAATTATATAAAAGAGTATAATTAGAATTTGACCTAATGCTTATTTGCTTATTCTTTTTTTTCCCCAATTATATCCATGATTTTAGGGTCCCAAGTTC
Source organism: Macaca nemestrina (assembly GCF_043159975.1). NCBI lineage: Eukaryota > Metazoa > Chordata > Mammalia > Primates > Cercopithecidae > Macaca > Macaca nemestrina. The sequence continues at coordinate 161,722,418 of NC_092128.1, read as the reverse complement.
ATTTATAGGTTTTCACAAGCAACAAAATGTATAGGCCGTTATCTATACTGAGAAAATTATAATTGCTTTTAACTAAATTTTGTGTCACCTTTGTTTTTCACAAACTTATGAAAAAAAGAACATTTTTCTTGTAAAGACATGTCAGCCAATAAATTTGTTTTATCTAGATTGAAACTTTATAAGGTTGGTATTTCTGGTTTTTAAAGTTTTTCTCCAAAAAGTTTTAAAAAGAAATTTATTGAAAATTATTGAAAAGCCTCTGTTTAAAATGATTTTTCTATATTTTTCTATAAAGAATATCAGAGAAACTTATGCCGCACAACAGTTCAAATTACAACAGAAAATTAAAAGAATATAAGAAGAAAACATTGATTAGAGCTCACTTAAGAAGTTCCTGACACACCAACACTAAAATATAATGAGAGTTTAAAATGATGAATCTTTTTATTTTTACAAGAGCATTTAGAGTGTCATCTAAATCTGCTCCAGGCTAAATGATGAGAACACATGGACACATAGAGGTGGAAAACACACTGGGGCCTAGCAGAAGGTGGAGGATGGGAAGAGGGAGAGACTCAGGGAAACAAAGTAATGGGTGCTAGGTTTAGTACCTGGATGATGACATCAGCTGTACAACCAACCCACATGACACAAGTTCACCTATATAATAAACTTGGAACATCTACCCCTGACCCACAAATAAAAGTTAAATTAAAAAATAAATAAAAATTTTAAAAATGCAAAAAATATTTTTAAAAACCTGCTCCAGAATAAAATGGTTGATGCTTCTGTTTGACAGTTATTTATTTAGCCAAATATATACTGCTCTAAAGATTTAAATAATAGTTGATTAAAACATAAGTAAATGTATTTTTATAAAGTAAGATTGTGAAAATGTCTGTGATTCCATATGTTCGACTAATAACTGCATATCTATGTCCAACATGTCTTTAGTGTAGCTTATAAATATATATGTAGCAGTTTTCACTGTCCTTACTTTATGAACCCTTTCTTATAAAATGTCACAACCATTTTTAAGTCATCTAAAAATGGTGACATATGTTCTCTATGGAGCTTTAACATACAAGATGTTAATTTTTTATGTAAGGCACTAATATTTAGGCACAAAAGCAAAATAACCGTTGTTCACTTTTGCCTAACGCAGCTATATGAGGGAGTGTGTCTAAATTGTCTATGCAAAATTCTCATTAATGTGGTTATGATAATTAAAAAATGTGATTCTGAAAAACAGGAAAGAGCAACATCTATTCACTAGAATATTTAATAACATGATCATCTTCTTAGCGTGCCCAATAAGCATATAATAAAATGTGAAATTAATTTCTGGTTAAGAAGATCCAGTGTGAAAATACTAATTGTCTTAATTTTCCATTGTTTTCTTTTTTTTTTTTTTTTTTTTTTTTTTTTGAGACGGAGTCTCGCTCTGCCGCCCAGGCTGGAGTGCAGTGGCCGGATCTCAGCTCACTGCAAGCTCCGCCTCCCGGGTTCACGCCATTCTCCTGCCTCAGCCTCCCGAGTAGCTGGGATTACAGGCGCCCGCCACCTCGCCCGGCTAGTTTTTTGTATTTTTTAGTAGAGAAGGGGTTTCACCGTGTCAGCCAGGATGGTCTCGATCTCCTGACCTTGTGATCCGCCCGTCTCGGCCTCCCAAAGTGCTGGGATTACAGGCTTGAGCCACCGCGCCCGGCCAATTTTCCATTGTTTTCTAACAAATTTCCACAACCATGGAGGGTTAAATGGCTTAAAACAACATCCATTTATTAGGATGAGTTCTGTAAACCGGATATCTAAAGAAGAGCACAGCTGAGTTCTTTGCTGACAGTCTTACAAGGCTAAAATCAAGTTGTCTGTGAGATATTATATATTTTTGAAGACTCAAGGGAATCATTTTTTTCCCCAACTCATTCAGATCATTGGCTAAATTCAGTTCCTTGCAGTTGTAGAATTGAGGTTTCCAATTACTTGCAGGCTAGCAGCTGAGGGTCATTACTGAATTCTATAGACTGGTCTCATTCATTGTCATGTGGCCCCTCCATCTTCAAAGCCTGCCAATGGAGAATCTTCTTCATGTAATGTCTCTTATGCTTTGAGGTTCTTCTCCAGGAAGAGTCTTTTGAAGGTTCACCTGACAGTTCCGGTATACCCAAAATAACCTCTGTTTCTTAAAGTCCCTATACCATATAACATAACTTAATGACTGGTGTGACCAGCCCATTGTATTGTCAAATTCCATTAATTACACAGGGACCATGCGCCAGGAAGTGGGATCTTTGAAGCAATCATAGAATTATGTCTACTGCACTGGTTGAGAGCAAATAAAATGGAGAACGAGTATAATAAAATATTACACCAAAAATCCTATTATGAACACACATACACACAAACACACAATCGCTGAAAATAATTAGTTCAAAAAGTTCACAGTATGCCCGTAGTCCCAGCTACTTAGGAGACTGAGGCAGGGGGATCATTTGAGCCCAGGAGTTTGGGACCAGCATGGGAAATATAGGGAGAATTGATCTCTAAAAAGATTAAATTAAAAATGTTAAAAATGGCCTGAGAGTCAAAAAGAAAAGTTCGCAGTTCTTATTTGCAACTGACAGAATTTTTTTGTTTTCCTATTTCATTACAAAGATTTTATACTTTAACTGTATAAATTAAATAAGCATTACTTTATTAAAACCTTTCTTCCAACATTATTGTGGACATTTTTGGTCTTATCATATCATTGCACTTACACAAGTTGGCTTTTATTTACGAAAAATAAAATACTCTTAATTCCATTAGTAGAGAAAAGCCCAATTGAGGAGTTTAATATATTAATGCAGATGATCCATATTTATATATTTTTTAAAAAGTTATAGTTTCATTTTGATTTAATGAAAGAGAAGGCATTAATGTTATATAACTACCATGATAATGTAGTTATCATTATCTACATGTAATTATTGACTTCTAAAGTCATACATGTAATATTGACTTCTAAAGCATACATTTAAAAATTACATATAATAGAAAAGAAAATATTACTTCCAAAATGGCCTTTTTAGTGAATCTTAATTTTCATATTTAGTTTTAGTGGTTTTAGTGTATTTCTGTCTATCTACCTCTCTGTTACGTCTATCATTCATTCTGATTTTTATGAAACCCAAGGTTGACTTCATTCTGCCACCCACATTGCTTCTGTTGGCTTCCTCCACCTATTAGATTGCATATGTTCAGGAAATTAAATCTCATCATCCATTTAACTATAGGGAAACTATTAGAAAGACAGAAATGTGTTGAAATCATATTGCTATGTAAAGCCAAATACAAGTGACTTTTCTTTATACATTATAATTAATTATGTGTACTAGTGCCACTAAACAGATTTTAAACGGCGTTTCTATGTCATAATATATTCATTAAAATTCAAAGATTGTTACTTTTTCTTTTCATTTTCACCCTATAATTTTTTTTCAGAATTCTCTACCATTACAAATAAACAAGCAAAAAAACAAACCTCACTCAGTAATGAGCTAGAAAAGCAAATAAGTTTTAAATGTCATTAGTGAATAATATTATTTGAACTGTTTTGAGGAAGAATTTTTTTCCTAAAACTGTGAGCATAACAAAGCATGGATATCAAAAGATACTTGGGATAAAGAAGAAATTGTTAGTAAAGCCAGTTTTACTGATCATTTTATGAGGGATGAGAGACTATCTATTCTATAAATAAAGGAATAATCCATTTTTTTCCTAGCAAGATAATTACTAGTCCTCTTGTTAAAATATAAAAACACTACAAAAAGGTAATTAATTGTTTTCATTACCAAAGATTGCTTCCTAATTACCTAGTTATTCCTAATTGAGGAGGAACCAAACAGGAGAAAAAAATGGATAACACCCTTATACATTAACAAGAGTGTGCTATAACAAAGTTTTTTTTCTTTAATGTGCATTTCTATTTCCATTTTCAATTAACTGCTATTTTTAACACAGAGCTTTTATTTCAAAGTAATATTTTTCAGAGACAAGAGAGGAAAAAATAAGAAATGAGGCAATATACAATTCAAAAAAGGGCAACTGGGAAAAAACCAATGGTGTTTGAGTATTTATTATTAAAACCAAACCTGAGGTTTTAACATTGAAGTATTTTATATAAATATGTAGATTGTTTACTATATCAGATTTTACTAAACATATGCTTAAAGCTTTAATTCCCAAGATATGATACCTATTAGATATAACTAAATTTGTTATATATAACATATGTTATATATCTTTTTAAAACTTTGATTATGCCAGGTCTCAGTAATATCATATGAGTGAAAATGTCCCCTATAAAATATGTTCATAGAAAGCTTTCAAATAGTTAAAATGAATAACTACAAATCTGCTTTATACAAATTACATGCATGTACAAAATATCAACTATTATCTAATGTAAATAGATGAGTGGTAAGCAGATTTATTCATGTATTTAGTAATGAGATTTTATTTTGTTAAATTTGCTATTCTTTTATTCTTTTATAGCTCACCTGCTATGTCATTGGCACAATTTTTAATTGTCTTACCCTTTAAAATTTGTTTTAAATTTAAATCTGTTATGAAATATTTATCTCTACTCCCATTGGTAAATGGATGTCAATCTTACAGTAGTTCTAACTATTCAGGGTACAGATTGGATTTGATAATTGTAATATCTATGTTTCCAGCAAATGTTTCAGAAATTTCATTTGTGTATTTATAAAATGGCTTCTCAGATTATCTCAAATCAAATACTGAGATTTCAAATTCTGCTTTGGTAAATTAAACATTATTATTTTAATTTGAAAAGAAATATTTTTCTTTGTTCTCATTATTTTAATTAGTTTAATTTGCAAACAATTATTCCACTGCATTATATTTATCTGTGAATACAATTACTACCTTATTACTTTGAGTGGTTTTTTTTTTTAGTTATGACAGTTAATAATAATTTTAAATCTGAAACATGCATAAAAAATGAGAGCCATATTTCTGGTCTTACACATCTGTCTTCCATCTTAGATCTGACAGGCTGAATGGCCATGCTTAGAAAATGGTTTGATATTCTTTTGTCTTACTCATTTCTCTTCTCTCTCTGCCTGCCTCCTGCAAGCATCAAGACCTACTTGCAACCTGTAGCACTTTTTTCACTTCCTCTACTCCAAAATCGTTATGACAGTGAATAAAACAGTTCTACCAGTCTAATGTCTCTCAAACATTTCTATTTCTTATTCTCTGCTTTCACCCAGAAACAACCTCTTGAGGTCCACTCTTGGAGATTCAAGTCAACTTCCAACTTCAGATTTTGCCACTGCAGTATCTTTCATATGCTACCTTACAATTCTAAAAGATAACTTTAGCACTGGTCTTCAGCCTATTAGCACAAGTATGCTTACAGAGCATGAGCTAGTGCCTTGACCCTACTTCAAAATTATCATGATGTGTACTGCCGTCTAAGTTGATGAAAAAAAATACTGTTCTGTTGGTAATAATCTTTGACATATTCATCCTCATCATTTCAAATTTTTAAGTAATTATATGGCGAACTCACTACTTAGGAAATTAAATATAGTATTATTTAACATACTTGCAACTTTTCACACATTTTATAAGGAAGTGAGGCTTTTTATCTATCTATATGTATTAATTGGTATAATTTTAGAAGCACTTATAGAGTTTGCAGGGAAATCACTCTTCTGAATATTCAATACTTGTTGCTAGGTTTTATTAAGTTTGCAACAAATTTTAAATTTCGTAAGAGATTCTGATAATAAAATACACAAAATTATTATAGGTAGGAAAAGGAAAAAATAGTACTTTAAACTGAATACATGTAGTAACAGAGAAGAACATTATTCATTGAAAATATTTAGAATCTAAGATTTTTGTAGTGGTAAAGAAGCACTGACTTATGAGTCTGAAGAAATGATTTGTAATGCTGGTTGTTTTACTAATTAGGCCTAGTGCTGAGTAATTTACTTAGTCTGTTTTCAGGAAAACAATATCTAAATTGAGGGTAAATTGGACAAGATAATCTCCGTTTTGGTCTGATATCACACACACACATACGTGTGTGCACATGTGACGGACACACACACACTCCACCCACATTTCTGAGAGGAGTATCAGGTTGTCTGTTGTATCCTTGAAAAGACAAGGTACAGTCACAGAGTAGCTAGAGCAGACACTTGCTTTCCTGATTTGACTTCGAATGTGAGGTTTTGATTTTTGCCCTATGCCTCAATCACAGTGAGAAACAGAATGGAAGTAAGGAAACTGAATCTACACTGCTGTAAATGTTAGCCGGGCGTGGTGGCTCACGCCTGTAATCCCAGTACTCTGGCAGGCCGAGGCGGGCGGATCACGAGGTCAGGAGATCGAGACCATCCTGGCTAAGACGGTGAAACCCCGTCTCTACTAAAAATATAAAAAACTAGCCGGGCGAGGTGGCGACGCCTGTAGTCCCAGCTACTCGAGAGGCTGAGGCAGGAGAATGGCGGGAACCTGGGGGGCGGAGCTTGCAGTGAGCTGAGATCGCGCCACTGCACTCCAGCCTGGGCGACAGAGCAAGATTCTGTCTAAAAAAAAAAAAAAGAAGGGATGTTGCATTTTATAACACTCTAAAATTATGAAATTTAGCTTTTATATAAACAAGTATTAATAGCCATTTGCTAGTGTTAACATTGCTATGACACTTTGGGAAATTATTGTATGCAGAGGGATGAAAGTACAGAATAGGTACTCAGTGTTCACCATTAAAATAGCGTGTAAATAATATTTAGAATTACTAGCAGCCTGTAAAAGTTAATTCCAAAAGATTTTTATATAGCTAGTTTTGTTCTTTTATTTTAATGTATAATTAATAAATGTCTTTTTATTCCCAAATACCTATTGTCATAATTTTTATGACAATAATTTTTTGACCAATTATATCCCAATATATTTCTTCCATTATAATAAATCCTTGTCAGTTAACTTAATTTAGAATATTTTTGTTTAAAGTTTCACTGAAAAGTTCATATGCTTCCAGATTATTTTTACTTACCCATATAATATGAAGCAAAATTGAAGGAGAAGTTATATTTGAAATTACAATATAATTCAGGGACTAAGTGTAAAATCAGCTTATTCATTTATTCGTTCACTCACTTATTTATTTACAAAGTTCTTCCATAAAACTTACTTTCTAGAGAGATAACCAATCAATACCATTTTTACAAATAAATAAGTACATTTTATATGTAGCATTTTAGAAGACATATTGTCTTCGTTGATTTAGGCTGAAATATAAAGTACCATAGAAATTTATTACTCGTGGTTGTGGAGACTGGCAAACACAAAATTTAGATGCCAGCAAATATGGTTTCTAGTGACAGCCGATTTCCTAATTCATAGATTATGCTCTCTCTCGCTATGTCCTCACATGATAGAAAGGGTAAGTGGGTCTATTGGGTCTATTTATTTGTTCATTCATTCATTCACTCATTAATTCATTTATTCATTATGAGATATGGTCTCACTCTGTTGTCCCAGCTGGTCTACTCCCGGTCTCAAGCAATCCTTGCATATTAGCTTCCTGAGTAGTGGGGATTACAGGTCCACGCTGTGCCACTGTGTCCACATGGGCCATTTTATAAGGGCAATGATTCCACTCATGAAGGCTCTGCATTCATGACTTAATCATCTCCCAAAAGACCAACCTCCTAATATTATTGGTTTGGATATTAAGATTTCAAGATATAAATTATATGGGGATAAAAGCATTCTGACTATAGCATATACATTTTGGAACAATCAGAGCAGAGTAAAGAGTACCAAGAGTGCTAGCACCTGGGAAGTTATTATTTACACTTTGTTTTTAAAATGTAATTAAAATAACAAGTATTTTCTATGGAAATATCAGTTTTTTGGGAACAAATATTTTTATTGAGTTGTCTTTAATTTATTCCTGTTTTATTTATAATGCTATATACTGAGAAATCCAAGAAAACAGGACAGAGAGCAAGAGGGTGAACAGAATGAAATAGTGTCTCAAAACCCCTTTCCAACACAGGCAAACACTGATTAAATTAAATATAGCAATTCTTTATTTAACACCATTGATAACTTCTTGGAAACTGAAACTTTAAAAGAAACAATATGCAACATGTCCTCAAATGATATCTTTTTCTTCAACTTCATTTTCTGTAACACTTATGAAAAACGAGTACTTATGTTATACATTGTTTCACTTAAAGTCACAATGTCTAAGAACCTACTGACAATATTAAGTGAGGATTTATTTTCTATTATGCAGTTAGTATGTAATTCACTAAAATGGAGAGGTGTAAAATAAGTTCATTATTTAGGTATGCATGTTTGAGTTTAGAGAACTAATTTTAAACAAAATAATTTTTTGGTGAAAAATACTTTCCATGAGAATTATTTATGATTATTAGTTTCTTGATAGAATGGATCACCAAAGGTAAAAGTTTTAAATTTTATATTCCAATATATCTAGAATCCTTTAGCTAGCATATGAGCAAATATATGCTTTTTAGCAAATATAACAATACTACTCTGAATTATGGAGCCTAATAATAATACTAGATAATGGGAGAAAAATAAAGGAAAGAATAAAAAACAAAAACAATTTAGTAATGTCTTTATCTGTTTTGTATTACTATAACAGCATCTGAGATTGGGTAGTTTATAAACAATAGAATTTTATTTGGCTCATGGTTCTGGAGGCTGAGAACTCCAAGAGCATGGCCCCAGCACCTGGATGGCTTTCGTGCTGCATCATTCTGTGGTGAAAGATAAAAGAGCAACAGAGTGAGAGGTCAAACTTTTATAACAAGCCACTTACATGATAACTAATTCACTCTCATGACAACATTAATCTATTTGTGAGGGTAGAGCCCTCATAAATTAATCACCTCTTATTAGGTCCTAGCTCCCAGGACTGTTACACTGAGGATTAAGTTTCCAATACATGAACTTTGGGGGACACATTTAAACCACAGTAAGAAATCTACAAAATCTACAAGAAATTTTAATTATTTAAATGAATTTACTTCCTTTTGGTATCTATTAAAGAGGAATAAATATGTAAGGCTTTATAATGCATAAAACATTAACATTCTGGCCAAAGAACTTCAAATATCAAATTAATTTTTGCTCCAAAAGGCAGCACATTGGCGGAAAAAAAAAAAAAAAACACTATCTTCCCGTAACTCTGATGAAACAATGGTTGGCCTCCTCAGACATCTGTACCTAGCTTTGTTTAGAAATTTTGATGCTTTTACAAAAGATAGAACTCAAGATCATTAAAAGAAGATTTAATGGAAGTTAAAGTATTTTCTATAAATCAAGTGAGGCTTTTGCAGAATCATAAGTCATGTTAGTGAAGGCAGCTATAACATCAATATTTTGGTTGTCAACTTAAAAATGTTGAACAGATTACTATTGGAAAAAAGTTATTTAAGGAACTGTGTTAAGCCAAGTGCTTTCTTTCAGAAGAACGGGTGGAAGAATAACAAGTTATAATTTGGGAGTTGAGAGATAAAATTTTAGCTAATAAAAAGTATATATGTAAGATATAATGAGGATTTAATTATCAAAGGTTTCAATAGCTTAAATATTAATTTTATAGGAAAATCAATTTGTCTCTGGAATAATTTCTGATACATTTGGCATTCAATAAATAAACATCACAAGTGAAAATTTTACTGTTCAAAAGCTGAATTCCTTAGAGTACCAATTAAATAAATACCATAAAACAGCCTTTCAGAATGATACTGGGGCTTATTCTTCAGCTCTATAGGAAAGATGACTTAAATATTTTAAAAATCATTGAGAACATAATGTTCTTCAGGGCTTAAATATTTGTGCAAAAGTATCCAATTTCATGTTACCAACTTTGTAAAAAAATGTGACAGTTTATGGCTTTTAATGGTTACTCTGGTATCTTTAAGAAGACAGAATTTATATGTAAGGCTTCCTATTAAACACACAATATAAATATACTTATTGACCAATAGTATGCTATATTCCTCTTCATTTAATCTATTATCTTGTTACACACACATGCATATACACAGATATATAACTGTATATGTGTGTATGTGCATATATGTACACAAAAGCTAAATGAATACATGCACACACTCACTTGGTTTCTATTTTCATGTATGGAGAAATGTGATCTGTTTTAAAATACAATAATTAAGAATATGAAATTTTAAAAATATATAAACTACCAGAAAATTGCAAAAGCACTTTTTACAATATTTAGTTTAGATCAAGCTACTTTCATATCTATTTTAATTTTTTACAAAATATTTAATTAAAAATTTATTATAAACTGAACCATCAGAAAAGTCAAAGAGGTATTTTATTCTGGGTATCTTGGTAATTTGTGTATGTTTAGCAGTTTGAATACAAATAGACTACGTTTGCCCTTGTCTTAATACACCAACATGCATAACAAGTATGTTCAAGTATATATGCAAACATTTTACCCATGCTTAGGCTTTTGTATTTGGATTCTCAGCAAATCATTTTGATACTTCAAAATCAGATAGCTTCTGGAAAAATAAATGATGCATTGTGATCTTTACAGGCAAATGTAAAATTAGAATCAGAGTGACATTAGATAAAATTTCTTGATGTAAAAATAGACTATGTTTAAAAATTATTTTCATGAAAAGTAACTAGATAATATTTTCACTATATTTTGTTTTGTTTTGTTTTGTTTAATTATTAGAGCTTAATGCAGTGTTTTCTTAATTTGAAGTAGGGAATGTGAGACAGCATTTCAACTATATACATTTATCCAAAGATATTTTGAAAAGTAAGAACTGTGCTTTCCCTTTTGTTTAGAAAAATATATATTGATTTCAATGGTCCTCCCCAGAGGAAGCATACAGGAAGATTCAAAAGAGTTTCAACAGGTTTTTTTTAGCTCAAGCCTTGAAACTGACCCGACAGTCCCATACACAGCTCTTTTGGATAAACATAGAAATTAACTCCTCCAGTCTTAAAGCTTGAAACTTACATTTATTTTATCTGAGTTTCATCCTCAAGAAAGGACCCCCTAGACCTCTCAAAAAGTATCAAGGTCTGAAACTCACCAGATCACTGCATCCAGACAATGAGATGCTGGGATCCCACATTTTGTGTCCTTATCACACCCTAGTTCCTGTTTTCTAACAAATTATGACATTTTTTTCCATGCTGTGTGAACCCCTAATTTTAGTCCTTCAAGGAGACAGATTTGAGACCGAACTCCTATCTCCTTGGCTGCAGCACCCAGTTAAAGCCTTCTTCCTTAGCAGTGATTTTTGTCTCAGTGATTGGCTTTCTATGCAGCAAGTGGCAGGAAGGACCTCGACTGAACCCCTGGTGCTTCAGTAACACCATAACAGAAAATTTCTGCCTTAGAAACATAAATCGGTGTTCACCCCCGCCCCCTTCTAGGTACAAGCCTAGATATAGAGTGATCTGCCACCAAGGCAACTTGCATTTAGAAGAGACAATGCACTTCAAACATAGTAAGCTGCAGTGGTCACTTTTAATTTCTTGTACTATCTGATAAAATACTGTATATTCACCTGACAGACAGCACATTTGTCCATTCTTTTGGCATGAATTAATGTCAGGAGTTCAATACCAGCCCAGCTAACATGGTGAAACCCCGTCTCTACTAAAAATACAAAAAATTAACCAGGCGTGGTGGCGGACACTGTAATCCCATATAGTAGGCAGGCTGAGGCAGGAGACTCGCTTGAACCCAGGAGGCGTAGGTTGCAATGAGCTGAGATCATGCCACTGCACTCCAGCCTGGGCAACAAGAGCGAAATTCCATCTCAAAACAAAAACAAAAACAAAACGAAACAAAACAAAATAATTCCAGAGCTGAACAAAATCTTGACTTGCTGTGCAATTCTTTCTCCTCCTTCCTCCTCCTCCTGCTCCCCTTCCTTCCTTCCTTCCTTGCTCCCCTTCCTTCCTTCCTTCCTTCCTTCCTTCTTCCTTCCTTCCTTCTTTTGTTCTTTCTTTCATTCTTTCTTTTTCTTTATCACAGGGTCTTGCTCTGTCACTCAGGCTGCAGCGCCCGGTTGTGATCATGGGTCACTACGGCCTGGACTTCCCAGACTTAAGCAATCCTCCCACTTCTGCATCCCAGTTAGCTAGGATCACAGGTGCACACCACTACACCTGGCAAGTTTTTATTTTTATTTTTTGTGGACAGGAAATCTCTCTATATTGCCCAGGCTGGTCTTAAACTCCTGGTCTCAAGTAATCCTCCCAACGTGACCTCCCAAAATGCTGGGATTACAGGCCTGAGCCATCATACCTGGCCCAATTCTTTTTCTGTTATCCCACTAGTTGATTGTGTAGCTTTGGTATAAACACCTTTTTAAATGGTTGAAAATCATTTAAATGTTGTGATTATAATATTATAATCGTGTAGCTTTTGTATAAACACCCTTTTAAATGATTGAAAACCATTTGAATGTTGTGATTATAATATTATAATATTGATATCTTAATAATGCATTTCAAAATGCACTCATCAACTTGTGAGATGTGAATGGTTTTATTACCATTTTACAGACATAACATTGAAATTCCAATGTTAAATAACTTGTCCAAGGTTCCAAACCTTGCCAATTGTAGTGCTTTTTTGGGGTTCAGAAATTAAGTACTACCTTGCCTATGTTTTTGTATCTCCTCAGTCTCAGAGCCTCTGTGGTTAAAGGCATTTTTCTTTCCAGTTAAGGAAGTTGCCCTTCAAGGTATTTCAATACACAATTATCATTCAACGAAGGTCAGATTTTCTCCTTGTACTTGTAATCACTCATCATAATTAATTCAACATCGAAATACTATATTAATATATTAATTAATAATTACAAATTAACTGTATATTCATTAATAACTATTAAGGCTTTAATATTTATTTCATTTTTATTAAATCTTCATTATCTAATAGCTACCATAACAACCTACTGCAATTCCAAGTATAGTTTTGCCCACCACAGTCACTTAGCAGTCAGAACTTACTCGCTCCCCAAAACTTTACTAGCGCCAATGAACTTTCTTGACGAATAATACATAACATTTATCTTTTTATATAAAACCTCTGACTTTCTCTTTGTTCTTCAGACATACAAAAAACTACCTGGTCTATGTGTATGGCCTGAATTGCAATTCTTGCTTCCCAAAGCAAAGCATTTTAAATTTAGATGTTCTTTTCTATATTTTATTTAACTTTTACTTTCTTGTGCCTTTATTCAAAAACATTTAATAATACTTAAAAAAACCAAAAACTCATGTTATGTTCTGGGAAATAACCATAAGCAAGACAGATGTGGTTCCTCACCTAATGAATGTACATTCTTCTGATGGTGATGGATCACAAAGAAACAAAGAAATACTGTTGCTGAAAATGCTAGTAAGTTCTCTGAAGCACATAACCAAGACTCTGCATAGAGAACAATGAAGCCAGAGCAGGACAAGGGATGCTTTGGATCACAAGTGCTTTAGATCAGGAGAGCATGTCTAAAAATGTGAAAGATGGCCAGGGGCGGTGGCTCACACTTGTAATCCCAGCACTTTGGGAGGCTGAGGTGGGCAGATCACCTGAGGTCAGGAGTTCGAGACCAGCCTGGTCAAAATGGTGAAACCCCGTCTCTACTAAAAATACAAAAAATTTAGCCAGGTCCAGTGGTGACACTTGTAATCCCAGCTACTCAGGAGGCTGAGGCAGGGGAATCACCTGAACCCAGGAGGCAGAGGTTGCAGTGAGCAGAGATCGTGCCATTGCACTCCAGCCTGGATGACAAGAGTGAGACTCAGTGTCAAAATAAAATAAAATAATAAAAAATAATAAAAGAAAATAAAAAAGCATGGAGGGAGCCAGGCATTGAGTTGGCTGTGGGAAAATATTCCAGGCAGAGAAACTAGTAAATACAAACAAAGTCCTCTCAATCCTGATTACCCAGCTTTCAATACATTTCTCAGGGTCAGAGATTTGAGACTTGATTTCAGGAAGAATTTGACCAGTATTCTGTTTTCATCTACAGCTTTTCTTCTTGTTAATACATTTTTATCAATGAAGTTCAAAATAATTAGTCTGTGTCAGTATAACCATTTCTTTTCCGTATCTGGGCACAATGAATGTGTGCATGATGTAATATAGAGAGCATATACAAGGGATAACCTACATATGCATGTTTAGAGAGGAACCACAGCAAAATGGTTGAGATGATGGATTCTACTACCAAACAGATAGAGTAGACCCAGTTGGGTCTATTTAGATAAATATAATATATTTAACTAAAATATAACAAATATAGATTAATACTTTTAAAAACTTGTAATTTTAACGCATTTTATTAATTTGATTTAATATAATTATTTAAATTTAGTAACATTATATTTAAAATTTTGATTTAATGTAATTTAAATGTGCTCAAGATACATTTTCCAAGTAGTAGAAGTTTTTATTTTTATTGTTTGTATTTCTTTATTTTCATTTTTACAATTTTCTACAGTGTGACTAACTCTAACTATAGGCTAGGCCAAAGAAGATACTAAAAGAAAAGTAGTAATAGCTGAGAGGCAATGGAGGGACATAACACCCCTGAAAAATAAACAACAACAGAAAAATCTTTAGTCAATAGAAGAAAAAAAGCCAATGAGGTGTAATGAGACCAGAGATTCACAGAGATGGAATCCAGACAATGTAAAAACCAAATATAGAAAGCCTGTCTAGTACACTTTTGTAGTTGATATGGGTGCCATAATAAAAGTAGTAGCTTGGAACCAGGAGGTCAATAGCTGGGTGATGCGTGGAGTTCCAAATCCAAATGTCTGTTTTCTATGATTTCCACATGGGCCCCTAGGAAATAGATAATGTGACTGACTTGACACTTTGAAGAAGAATTTTCAATCCAATGGTCTTAACAACTACATCTCATAGTCATATCACTTTCTTTTGAAATCAGAGTAGTTATGTATTATCTTTCTATGACGAAGCTTAGTATTGTAGACACAAGAATTTTTTAATTCAATTAATTATTATACGACCCCATTTAATCTTTGTTGTTATATTGACTGCCTTTCCAAAACAAATCCTTTATTTTTGCATGGTCTTTTATTTTTAAAGACATAACAAATTTAAAAACACAAACTAGTTATATTTCCCTCTTTCAAATTAATTGTCCTTCTTGTCAATACTAATGAACATTTTTCTGACTTTCACATGTATCTTCCTAAATTTATTTATTTACCAATGAAAAGAAAATCATATTTTCATTCGCCTTATTCTTTTATGATCAGTACTACTCTATGTTGTTTACTCCTAGATAGACACATGAAACTTTATGCTAATCATGCTTTCCTTATTTTACCAAAGCATTTGTTTTTTCTCATTTAGTTACTGAACAAATTCTAAGATTGATACAACACTTTGGGTGTTCACAAATTCAGAATTGGTATCAGTGAATCAGAAGTTGCTAAAATGACCCTGCCTCACAGAAAACTGTGGCTCGGCAAGAGAAAGGATAAGTGGGTAGGGCAGGAGAAACCTTTGGTACTTCGTGGACTATCTGGCCAGCCATGGTATGGAGCCACAGATGCGCTACAAGAAGTTACTAAAGGTAAAAGTTATCAGTGGAATTTAGTGATGGATCAAACTCCCACAGAGCTGGTTCACTGGGCACACAGGGAAATGCAAACTAATAAGAAAAAAGTGAAATATTCAGTCTCTTGGTTATTGTTTTCTGCAATAGCTAAAATGAAGTTAAAAGAGAGTGCTGGGTCAAAACTTAATGCTATACTGAGCTCATATTTCAGTCAGTCTGAACTTTGGCAAAATTCCCCAAGGGCAAATTTTTGCAAGGACAACAGCAAATACTTCTAAAACCTTTGGTTATCAAGAAAATAGTCAATGTGAGGAAAGGACAAAACCAAGAAACATTTTTTTAAGCAGACAGGGAGGGTCTCCATGGTATAGGAATTTAATCACCTTGAGCAATCAGCCTGTTCTACAGCCTCCTGCTTTGCAGCCTAGTTTTTTCAAAACCCTGCATGGAATCTGGTCACCTAGTCGGTTCAAACCAGCTCCTGACAGATTCCAGCAATTTATAGATTAACCCACATAAACTTTCCTCATTACCATGCTAAAATCTCCACCCTGGGAGGGACCGTGGCTTCATTATTATAACATCTGACCTATGTGCCAGCATAATGACTCACCACGTCTTCACCACTGGGACCTCTTCTCTCCATGCAGTGATTTGCCCTCTCTGCTCTCCATCACCCCATAAAACCATTCTGTCACTTTCTCTCAGAGAGACAGTGCTTTGAATTGAATAAACTTTCAGTGTCTTCCTTACCTGTTCCAAGTAATAAAATTCCTATTGATCAAAACCTGTCTTCTCACGGAGAGTCATCTGTTACTAAGTGAAGGAACCCTGTTTTTTTAAGGGGAGTAATATATTGAAACCAGAGGGTATAGCGTGAATAAGTTGTTTTATTTTGTAGGTATATCTCATCAGCTTCCTCAGGAACATTTACTAAAATGGATTGTGAGACAATCAAATTTAGGAGCAGTGCTTTAGGTTTTACATGCTGCAGAGTTGAAAGAGCATGTTTGGGTTGATGCAAGACGCACAGCTCACCATGGAACAATCAAATATAGTTATACACAATCCTGACGCATAGGAGGTTATTCTTCAGGGAGTTACCAGCCTGGTGGACTGAAAAAAAAAGCCACTATAACATCTGTTTATCAGGAGAAGGGAGATTTTTTTGACTCCCTCTGTAAATGCCAAGTGGAACGCCTTAGATGAAGCAGCTGATACTTTTCATATGCAAGCCATGTGGGATTGAATTTATGAGGAACAAAATATTCACCTGCTGAATATACCTTTTATGGCAAATGCTGTGATTAAGGGTGCCCATTTTATATGGATGCCTCGTGTAATCTTGCTGTTGCAAAACAGAAGGACAGTTTAGGAAGCCTGGTCAGATTTGTTGGTTCAGCTTTCCCTCATGGATCTTACAGATGCTGCTGAAAACATTAGAGTGATTTACAAGAGAGTGGAGAAAGGTCAAAGGGAAAGTCAAAGGATGTATTATAGAAGGTGGAAATTATTAAACAATTATTAAGACATAAGGTGTACAAAGAAGAAATTAATAAAAGTAAAAAAAAAAAAAAAAAAAGACAAAACATGAATTCATGTCCTTTGCAGGGATGTGGATGAAGCCAGAAACCATCATCCTCAGCAAACTGACACAGGAACAGAAAACCAAACACTGCATGTTCTCACTCATAAGTGGGAGTTGAACAATGAGAACACATGGACACAGGGAGGGGAACATCACACACCGGGCCCTGTCAGGGTGTGAGGGGCAAGTGGAGGGATAGCATTAGGAGAAATACCTAATGTAGATGAGGGGTTGATGGGTGCAGCAAACCACCATGGCACGTGTATACCTATGTAACAAACCTGCACGTTCTGCACATGTATCCCAGAACTTAAAGTATAATTAAAACAAATAAATAAAATGTTGATTAGATATCAAAAAAATTTGTTATATGGATGCTAGCATGCATTTGTACAAAAATTACATAACACACTTGAATTCCACATACGAATCTGAATAAATTTGGAGATCTGAACAACAACAAAAAAAGACTAAATGGAAAAAAAGGGAAAGTCATGGGACTGGAAATCTTTAGATTCCTATTTTAAAATGAGATAAGTAAAATAAAATTGCATTTATGGTGTTAAAACAAAAGTCTTAACACAATACTATCAAAGGTTTGGTGGACCAAAGGGAGTCCCTGATGGTTCCCCAACATTAAGGGGTTCCAAAAAGCTTTGCTCTGTTGTTTGGAGAAATTTAAAGAGTCAGAAGGCAGAGATTATGATGAGAAATCCGATCTGAAATTGCCTGGGGCAATAGTCAGGGAAGTTAATTAAGATAAAGATTGATAAACAGGTCAGTGTCCCTTGTCTCAACCAAAGCCTTTTTCACAAGAATGGGTAAAATGGCCTGAGGATGAAGAAGTCCCTGGGACTAAAATATAAAAACATGTAAGGGTTGGTAGTGAATCAGTGTATTTCCCAGACTCCTAGACAGGACTCTACTCAGCCGGCCGCCCTCAACAACTCCCCGGAGGAAGCTTGCTAGCAAACAAGTGCGGGAACCGGAGTAAACCTGCAGTGAATCAGCCAGCTGCCTCAGCACCAGCGGCATCAAACTCCATTCACTTGGACCCGCTGCATTCCACCCCTCCACTGAGGGAGCGCGCAGGTGTGGGTGCAGGAATTGGAGCTGTTGCTTTGGGGCACTGACAGGAGCAAACGACATGCAAGCTCTACTGTACCGTCCAGGTAGGGGTGCCTGCAACTCCCGAAGCCGCAGAGCGCATGTTACAGTGCTGCTGTAGCTCTGCCATCTGCAGATGGCTTACGTGTTAACAGCTCAGTGGACCCTCCGCCTCTTTGTGTGAGGCGGCTGCCCTCCGCCAGCAAGGGCAAAGGGCCAAAGTGACAGCTTTTTGTATCTCCACTTGTGGCTCCCGAGCTCTTGTCCAGCATCCAGGAAAAATGAGGTTGCACGAATAAACTGAAGGATGGTGAATGTGGGGGATTTTATTGTTAATGAAAGTGGCTCTCGGCTTTTAGGAAGGGGAGCTAAGGGGACAGGGTCTGTAGGTAATCCTCCCCGGAAGTCTGGTTGTCTCTGGCTGGATTCTTCTTAAGTGTTAAGCCGCCAAGCTGCTTCTCTCCAATGTCCAACCATAGTCCTGTCTACTGGCTGAGTCTGGGGTTTTTATAGGTACAGGATGGTGTAAGGCGGGACCATGGGTGGTTTGGGAAAAGGCAACATTGCAGCAGGAAAACAGGGATATAAATTCCCACTTTGGGCCAGTTTCAGACTTTTTGGCTTGAGGGTGGGTTTTCACTGGGTACCTGCCCTTTTTTGCCTGCAATTTCCCTGCCCCTGTCCCTATCAATAGGATTATGAAAGTTAAAATGTTAAACAGGCTTTATGTAAAGAAGTTGGACCTCACTTACCTTAATGCTTTATGGGAATGAATATTATGTCTGACTGGGGAAAATTTTCCCTACCTAGCTAAAACTATAAAATAAAAGGCATGTAAATCCACCCTTCAAGCTATATTAATTAAATGTGCTAAATGGGAACCAGTAAGATTGCCCAAGCTCAGAGAGCGTAAAATAGAAACTGGAGTGCTGGTATAAACAAATTTTCTGTTTGGTAGCCCTATGTGAAATGTAAATTGCATCCTATGGCAAAAGCCTGTGAATTCCTCCTAGTGATGACTACTGGGATTTTGAACTAGAGAATTTCCACCTGGGGGAAATTTACTACCTTGCTATTATAAAATAAAACTCTAGATTAAGACCTCAAACTTTCCAGTTAAGATGGACTCCCTGTGGCTAATAGAGATGCTCTAAATTTAGAAGTAGAACCAGACACCGCAGCACAGTCAGAAAGAGTGACCAGGCACTGTAGGTTCTCAGGCAAACATCCTGTTTTACACCTCTGAGCTGAAACAGTTCCTGCAACCAGAGCCAAAATAAATTGCTACCAAGCTCCCCAACAGCCATTTAAAAGAAAACATCTGATGAAGGTTTTGGACTTGGAAACCACCTAATCAGAGTTTGACTATTTCAACAACTGAGAATAGACCAAGTTGAATACTTCATTTCCATTAATAAAACTGATTGAGAACCTAAACAGAATTTTTTTCATTTTAAGCCAAACTCTCTATTTGTTCTTAGGAGCATATTTTTCTTTTTACCAGAGGCTGCATTTCCCAATCTACGGGTAATTTTTTAAAGAAAGTAAAGCTCTCTCTTTTTCTTGTAGATCTCATGGTCTTTTCTTAACATCGCTGAAGTTACCCCTATGACTGAAACATATTAAATAATGAAACCTGAAATTTTTATGATGTCTTGGGTAACATTAGAGAAATGCTCTAATGAGGTTAGAAATGCCCAAGGAGTTTTAGAGTAAAATAAAAAAATGGTTTACACAGGAGCATGCTACCTGGTGAATGCAAAGGGGAGATTTTAAGTAACAGAAAGCTTCTTTTTCTTCCAGAGCAAATTTTGGAGGTACATGAGGAGTTGCTGAATTCTATCGTCACTTGCACAGTATCTTACAAACACCTCTGACCTGACTGGCAAATAACTGCTTGGTGTGTGGAAGACAGTTCCAAAGTAAATAAACAACATTCTGTTTCAAAGGATGACACACTGATGAAAAAAAGAATAAAGGTAAAAACAAATCAGCTTTCTGGGCTGAATAGTATGCTAAAGAATTCAACAGAGACAAATGCCCCCTGTTTGGGTTTTTACTGACTTACGAGTGGTGATCAATGGCTTATCAATACAGTCAGAGGGGAAGACAATGGAAACCTGGCCTATTAAACATATGGGGCATGGCTTTATGGAACTTGGAGTGGAAATTTGAGTAGAACATTTCCATGCCATCAGAACAGCCTCCTTCCAGGTTTGGAAGGTAATTCAAATTGATAAGCAGATATCCTCATGTGTTTCTTTGAGGTGACTACCTAGATCCATGAAATAAGTGCATATGGGGGTACTGCAGCAATGCAGAGATGGGCTGAATCTAGATGTGTTTTTCTTTTACCCTCTAAGGCACCAAATGCCAGTAAGAACTGTTCTGTTCATCAGCAAGAGTCAGAGACTGCACATAACTGTGAAATAGATTTCCTAGCAGGGATACCCTGAACATAGCTGGCAAGTAAGACTAATGCTGGCAAGTAACAGAGCTGGCAAGTAAGACTAATGCTGGTGTCCCAGGGAGGTTACATATGGGTCTTGACAGGAATAGACATTGATTCTGCCCTGGACTTTGCTTACCTCCTGGATGATGAAAATGCTCAGAGTGCCATTAAAAAAAAAAAAAAAAAAGAGAGAGAGAGAGAGAGAGAGAACACTAAACATAACATGAACTTGGAAAGCCAGAGGCCAATGATAATTTCTTCAGACCAAGCAACATACGGTTCAGCCAATAATGTCCAGTAATAGACAAAGTGACATTTTTCGCATAGTAATAGTTTGACAAAGAAGTAAAATGTGCAATTAGAACATTGATTGTCTAAAACAAGGGAATGTAAAAGCATAAAGGGCCGGTTTACACACCTTCACAAGTGCGTGTTCAGACTCAACGTGCATTGATAAGGGGAAGAGGGAGTAGTGAAGAGGAGAGAAGAATGCTGGTATAACTATGCCATTCCTGCCAAAGGAAGAGTATGATGATATAATGATTGTACTTTTTTCTTTCTTTTCCATATTACCTCACCATGGCGTTGCAGTACAGAAAGAGTTTAATTCACTTAAGTCCTGGTTTATGTCCAAGAACTGGAGTTATCACTCAAATGATTTTCTCAGACTGCTTGGAAGTTAGAGTTTTACGGACCATTTGGTGGGCAGGGGACTAGGGAATGTGTACTGCTGATTGATTGGGGGTGAAATCACAGGGGTGTAGAAAATGGTCCTTGTGTCCTGGGTCCACTTCTGAGTGGGATCACAGGATCAGTTGAGTCACGAGTCACAAGTCATGCTGAGGTTAGCCTGAAAATCATCTCCAAAAACACTCATGTTAGGTTCCTCAATAGTGATGTTATCTACAGGAGCAATTGGGGAAGGGACACATCTGGTGACCTCTGGTCACATACCCCAGGAGAAGTAAGAAATTACAAAATCTATGCCCATCTCTGACCTCTGGCCACATAACTCCTGAGCAGAAAAACTGTATAGAAACTATGTCTTGGTAGAGTTCAAACCACTCCCATCGTCCTGTTCTTGTGGACTTTCATTGATCTTACAAAGGCAGTTTCAGTCCCCAAACAAGGAAAGGATCGGTTATAGAGATGGATTATTACCATCCTTGCTTTCAAATTAAACTATAAACTAAATTCCTCTCAAAGATAAATTTGCCTGTGCTCGAGAGTCACCAAGAAGAGCTTGGAGGTTGGAAGCAAGATAGAGTTAACTATGTGAAAGGAAAATACATCTTGGGACCCTAAAATCACTAAGCTAAAGGGAAAAGTTAAGCTGGGAACTGTGTAGGGCAAACCTGCCTCCCATTCTATTCCAAGTCACCCCTCTGCTCACTGAGATGAATGCACATCTCACTGCCTCCTTTGGAGGGGCTAATCCAAAACTCAGAAGAACGCAATCATTTGTCTCTTACATACCAATGACTTGGGAGCCCCCTCCCCACTTTGAGTTGTCCTGCCTTTGCCTCAAGTTGTCCCACCTTTCTGGACCTAACCAATGTCCATCTAACATATGTTGATTGATGTCTCCTGTCTCCCTAAAATGTATAAAACCAGACCATCCTCTGACCACCTTGGTCACATGTCGTCAGGAGCTCCTGAGGCTGTGTCTCAGGTGTGCGTCCTCAACCTTGGTAAAATAGACTTCCTAAATTAACTGAGAACTGTCTCAGATGCTCGGGGTTCACGACTATGTCCGATTTTGTACTGTAATGAATTTGCAAAGGCAGCTTCAATTGCTGATTCAGTGTAACAGTTTAAGAAAGTTTAAGACTCATTTCCAGAGCGGTTGAACCATTTTAAAATCTGCCCAGCCAGGTATGAAGCATGCAGTTTTTCCACATCCTCAACAACAATTGCTACCTTTTATATGGGTGCTAATTTCATTTATGAGGGCAGAATCCTTACACCTTAATCATTTCCCAAAGGCCATATTTTTAATAGTTACATCAGAGTTAAAAGTTCAACAGGAATTTTGGGGGGAATCTACCATTATTTGAATCATAGAACTATCCCTATATCTATTTTGATGAAGTGTTTGTTTAAATCCTTTGTCTGATTTCTAACTGGATTGTTTTCCGATAATAGACAAAGAGGACATAAGTTTGTTTGCCATCAGAGATTTTGTGTCTGCTTCAAGGAATAGATATTCTGGATTATTATAATGAAGACTGAATTTGTTAAGATGAAACATTGTTGTAAGAGAGAAAAATTCAATCTCATTGGCTTCGCATAGGATCTGTTTTTCTAATTTATTTAAAATGAGCGTTTCTAATCATATGTAACTTTCCTATAAGCTATGATGTAAGGAACTGGGCACCTTTGAACTTAACTATTTTGCAAATTTCTATAGATACCCTCCAAATTTGGCATGTTTTTGTGCATTAATTGTTCAGAAAGGAGAAAACATAGAGAACGATTTACAGAAACGTTAATGGTCTAGGCCTGAAGATGACATACACCCTCTGCACATATACCACTGGCAAAAACTGTCACATATCCAACTACAAAATAACTAAAAGATGTAGTCCAGATCTGTGTCCAAGAAAAAAATATTTTGTGAACTCAAAGAAATCTCTGCCACATTCCCTCTTTTCCAATTATTTATGCCAACCTTCTTCTCATACACAGAGCCATTCAGCAATTGTCACTAACACAGAGGACCCAACATCTTATCAAGCGGAGTCTATTATCCTAGATAAACCTCAGTTCTCTCCATTAAGATGTAATATTCATGAACCATTGTCCTTTGAACTCTGTCAAGTTTTATCTTCTCTCAATAAATATACAAAATGAATTTGAGGACAGGATACCTATCCACAAAGAATGGAAGAGAATAAGGGATACAGTAATCAGTGATTCAGAGAAACCATAATATCCTGGTAAGCCAACATGGAAAGTTTTCTCAGCCCTGCAAATGGACAAAGTCCTGTAATTAACCCTATTATTACAACAGTACCTGGTCTCTTGTTTTCAGACACCCCTGGACAGTTTCCTCTTTGGCTAGTAATCTCATATTTATACACGTGTTTAGAGTTGCAGAGATACCCCATTTGGATAGTATAACATTCGCATCCTCTTTTATTTTTTGTGGCAAATTTAGAAGGAAAAAGAGATATTTTAAGCCTTAAAGAGTGAAATGTTTATTATCTCGGGTACGTTGTTTTGATGAGAATGTTATTCCTCATAAATTTATCCTTCTTCTGATTGTATTATTTTATTTAATTTAATGTGCCAATAACTATACCTAAAGTTCTTCCCAGTATTTAATGCATCCTTAGAATAAAAAAATCATCTGCTTTAAGACACTATTATTATATGTACTAAGGAAAAAATGCCTGACTTATGCTTTCTTATAACTTATTTTATTTTATGTTTCTCAAAATAATTATGTTTGACTTATTTAGATACAAATTTACATAAAACATAATACTCGGTGCATAATACAAAGAATATATGAGTAAATTGGTTAAATTATTCCCGAGACTCATTCCAAATTAGAAACTGACTCTTCTGAATTTCAACTCAGAGTTTTTCATCTCCATGTTCTTTCATACAATATTGGGATCTGCATCATCAAAAGTGTTGGTGACATAGCATGTTTTAAGAATATTCAAATCATGTCTTCTGCAGATTCAAGCCACAGAATCTAATCTGCAAGTTTATATGTGTATAAATGGGTAGCAATAGCCATTTCACTGTTGCCATATGGCCGGTAGAAATTCATAGGTGCTTTCTAATTCCAGAAATAATAAAATGAGTGAATCTGCATTTTGCCATTGGTGAAAATGGAAATCCTCCTCCATTTTATTACTTTCATTTTCCCATGTTCCTTTTCTCTGAAGAGAAGATTTTCTGTGTTTTTCTGAAACCAGAGGATCAGGTAAATCTCCGTAGATCTGGTATTCTCTTTTTCTTGTAATAGCTTTCTAATAATAATAAAAAAATAAACACCAGCCCACACATTGCACATCAACCCTTTTCATCCACTCGCCCCAGAGGTATAGGCTCAGCAGTTATGTGGCATTTTACTGCTGCATAATAAGGTTTTCAACATTTTTTAGCATCTAATATGAGTTTGCACTCACTCACTAGCTGGATGGGTTATTTATGCTCTTATCATTTAGGTAGGTACCTGCACACTTTTAATAGCAGGATCTTACTTCAAGGAACATATTTCTAACTTAGTTAAGGATTAACATACTCTAGCTGCCACTCAGTGGTTTTATGCTGATTTATACAAGTCTTCTGCAAGTGATGATTTGGGGCCATTTTGGGTCTTCATCTTTACCATTCATCTTTCAAATACAGTATTTGTTAATGCGTTAACATGGTAAAATAAAGAAGATATTAGCAATCAAATGAGAAATATTTCAAAGATACATGTAGGCCTCAGAAAAGTGTTCTCTTTATTCACTGAACTAGAACTCAAACCGAAAGTCAGCCACATTTAACTGCATAGAAGGCAAGAAAATATAGTGTAAACACATGTTGAAAATAAAGAAGAAATGTGTTTGAAACATAGTACTATCTAATCTAAAGATCAACTGACATTAGGATACACAGAAAAAAGAAACTACCAAAAGAATAAAAAGAAAGTTCTTTAGCCACACATGGCTCTGGTATTTTGCTCATTTCTACCGAAAATAAGTAGGAAGTTTTTAATTAAAAATTATTTGTATTGAAAGTTATACATTATAATTAAGAAGTAATTTCACTCTCAGGTCAAATTTTGGATTTTCTAATTTTATAAAATCATTTTATATTCATAAAATAGAATAGTATAGATATATTTATCATTTGGCATCCTTAGATACAAAATAATTAGACAATGAGTTTAGAAATATGCTGTACCACCTAGTAACATATACCATTTAATTTTTATGATGTTAAAACCTGAACTTTAGCTTTCTTAGCTTTCTGAACTACTTTTTCTTTGGCAGTAAGATTCCTTTAACAAGCATGGTCTTCTACAGTATCTTCTACAATATGGAGCAGAATTCAATTCCAGTCCGGTTCAGTACATAACTATAAGAACAGGAAAGTTGGAGCCCCACTTATCTGAAATGCCTCTTTTACCCCAAATGGCTTTATCTGAAGCTCCTAAGATCTTGCAAACCTCTGCAAAACAGTAATGTATAATATGGTTCCAGAGAATTTGGGGCCCTACCTGAGTACAGAAAAAGACAGAAAGCTTGGAACATGGCAAGCCTACAGGAACACCATATATTTTTATTTTGTAGATGCTATTTTTAGTAGTAACAATGATAGTAATGTAACAATAATGAAAATAATGTTTTCATTACTTTTCCATACCATTGAAACTCTAACCAGTTTGAAGGATTTTGGGGGGGGGGGAATGTTAATGTTACATTGAATAAAACACACATAACAAAACACCCAAAGATACATAATTTTCACTGGGAAAATTTACACTGTATATTATAAATATGTGGATTTAAATGTATATGTTTCTTCTATTAAAGTGTCATTTATTTTCCCCTTTAACTATTATTCGTTCTTATAAATTCCTTCTATAAATAATGGTTAACATATTCGGAGGAAGTATATAATGCAACTTATTACAACAATTAGTACTAAAAAGTCTTTAGCAAGTGTATGTTTTCTATTTAGGCATTTAGTTTTCTAAAAAAGCATGAATAGCCTTTTACTAGCCACTACTGGAAATAAACATTATGCCATTATGAGGTAACCAATATATTTTCAGTATTATGGAATATAATACTGGCTTAAATTCATACTTTAATTGTTATACTTTAAACTTATACTTTAATTATTTTATCAAATGACATGAACGTCTCTTATTCATGACTATCAGAATTCCAAAAATTGGTGATGTTAAGATGTCTGTAAGTCTCATTTTGCATATATTATCTTTCTTTTTTCAAAAAAGTTAAATTAGAATGTGGTTCAACTTATAATAATATTTTGGCATCAGTGTGTTCTTGGCAAGAAAAAGATAAAAGTAGGTTACAGAACAAAGTGATATCAAAATATAGCTAAAAATATTTCTTATACTGTCAGGAATATGTTTTTCTTCCCATCCTCATTCCCCAATCACTTCTTCAGAAATGTCTAAGGTTTTCTTTGACAAGAACATAGGAACGTAATAGATTTTGTTTCGGGAATAGAAGTAACTAGTCAAAAGAGGGTAGTTATTAAAAAGATTAATTGTGTAGAGGAGGAAATAAAATATTAAATAACGAATTGTACTGTCCAACCACAGGGGCTTAACAAAAATAATTAAAACAGTTAACAAATTTCTTAAAAGGAATGATGAGTTGGTTTTTCTAGTCTTTTCTCATTCTGCTCACCATTGAGTTATGGGATTAATGTAAATGGTAACAGACTCCATGACTTCTTCATTTCTTTCATTTTTAATTTTAAAAAATTAAGGCCCAAGTATTCAGAGAGGTAACAAAACATAAGTGGCAAGAGTACACACCCTAGATGCCAACACTGCACTCATTGAAATCTTAGAATAATCTCAACATGCTAAGTTTTCTCATGTAAAAAAAATGTGTTTTCATAGGTTTGTCATGAAAATAAAATAAAATGATAAATGGAGCTTAGGTCTGTGCCTGCCAAATGCCAGTTAACACATGGTCACTATAGTAAACAAACACAATCCCCCAAATCACGTCTGCATGCCTTGAGAAACAAACCTTCACAATTCATTCATGTGAAATACATTGTGAACCATTTAGAATTCTGTGAATCTACAATGATAGCTTTGATTATAGAACAATAAAATCACTTTGGTGCAGTGGAATAGCTCCCAAAACTATTTTGATGTTGAATAAACAATAAAAATAGATTTAGACAAAAATCCATCATGAATATGTTTACCTCTGTCCCACATAATGTTATCTAATTTTGAATACTAATGGGAGAAATCTTCAATAGTATTGAAATATAGGATTGACCCTCTAATTTGTAGGATCTATTATTGCACAAATGGTAAAATACTGAGTAAATAGCAGCTTAGTAACATATTTGTAGTCTTACCTAAAATTCTTATATTAGAACATTTTGAAACATGCATATCAGTCATTCTCATGATGATTATTTTGTTTGTAACCATGATTGTAATTATAAACATAATAATTTAAATAATAAATAAATAATTTAAAAACTTATCAAAGACCAAGTACTTTGCTAATTGCTTACATATTGCCAATTATATGTAATATTATTCATATGTGAATAACTTAATAAATTATTTAATTTTATTATTAATTATTGAATTTGTTACAATGACATGATTTCACTATTGCTATTGGCACTTTACACATGTAGACACAGAAGTATTTTCACCAGTTTCATAGCACTATTAAATGACAGAGGATTAAAAGCCACATCTATTGGAGTTCAAATCTGTTACTATTATTAGAGTTCAAAGCTGTTATTATTATTATTATTTTTTAGACAGGGTCTCCCTCTGTCACCCAGGCAGGAGTGCAGTGGTGCGATCACAGCTTACAGCAGCCTTGAGCTCCTGGGCTCAAGCATCCTGCTACTTTGGACTTCCAAATAGCTGGGACTACAGGCATGTGCCACTACACCCAGCTAATTTTTGTATTTTTTGTAGAGACTATGTTGCCCAGGCTGGTTTAGAATTCTTGGGTTCAAGTGGTCCATCTGCCTCTCAGTCCCCCATAGTGCTGAGATTGCAAGTGTGAGCCACTGTGCATGGTCCAAAACTGTTTGATATGAAAGTATGATTACTTGTTTGTTTGATTCTAGTCAAGGTGATGAAAGTGAAGATAACCTCTTATTCTTCTGTTTTTAAAAAGAAGCTTAT
Organism: Macaca nemestrina; assembly: GCF_043159975.1. Classification (NCBI taxonomy): domain Eukaryota; kingdom Metazoa; phylum Chordata; class Mammalia; order Primates; family Cercopithecidae; genus Macaca; species Macaca nemestrina. The sequence goes on along the minus strand of NC_092128.1, from coordinate 161,693,724 downwards.
GTGAATAAAGAAATAGGCTGTATAAGTATAGTATATATCTTGCTATTAATATAACAGACAATAAAATTGCAACTAAAAGTAATTTGAGCCATTTTTAAAAAACAGACCCCTGTCATAATCCAGTTCTCCTATGCCTAGAAATGACCTACAAGAATGAACAGATCAGCCCACAAAATCTGGAATTCAGACTTCCCGTGCACTCGTCAATCACTGCCCGTGTGAATTTTTTCTACATTACTCAATTTCAGCTTCATTTTATAACATTATTAGTTATTATTTGTTGATTGCCATGTGCAGTGGATATATTGTGATTATTATCTTAATATACATTTAACCGAATTTGACATTATAGATGACCTTTCTGCAGGAAATTCTTCTCCAAAGTGATTTACAGAATATTTCTTGCTTTATTTAGGATAGGCTAAGTTTCTTTAATGTAGAAATACAAAAAATAGGCTTATAAAAGATAAACATTTCTCTCCCTCATGTAAGTTCAGAGGTAGTCAATGTTCCAGGGTCAGCTTTATGAAATTTCCATAAAGCTAGATTTCTCCTTATTTATTATCCTACCATTTCCTTGCTGTTGTCTTCATTCAGATGATCAAATCCGGATCACCTCTCTGTGTTCATGTTCCAGCCTGTGAGATGGTGAAGAAAAGCCTCCTTGCAATAACATATTCTATCCCTCTACTATTGACCAAAATACAGTCACATGGTCTCCTTGTCCTTTCGGGCAATTCAAAAAATACAGTATCCCAAAAGGTGGTCACGAGTTCATCTAAAATTCAGAGTTTCACTTGTAAAAAATGAATGGATATTAGGTTAAAACTAGCAGTCTCTGCTACACTCATGTTTTCATCTTTTCTTCTTAAAACTTTATGATTTGAACAACTTTTGAAATTTTGTTTTTCTTTACTCATTCAGCATAGAAGACTTTGTTTGTCCTCCTAATTCTCATTCCTTGTTCAACTTTTTTCCAACCCTCTGTGGTGTGTCTACTCCATATTTTCTGGAGGAAGTGCTAGAAATGGCATTTTTTTAGTCTTCATTACTGCTTGGTTTCTTTAATATTATACCATGCATTCATATATGCATGGGGTTTGAAAAGTGACATTAAACAAACTTAGTTGGAGACTATGATTCTTCTACTCCACTGCTTCTCTTTTCTCTTCAACTTTTATTTTAAGTTCAGGGATACCTGTGCAGGATGTGCAGGTTTGTTATATAGGTAAATGTGTTCCATGTTGGTTTGCTGTACAAATTATCCCATCACCTAGGTATTAAGCCCAGAGTCCATTAGCTATTCTCCTTGATGCTCTTCCTTCCCCCATGCCCCCCCTTCAGCAAGCCCCATTGTGTGTTGTTCCCCTCTGTGTGTCCAAGCATTCTCATCGTTTAGCTAAAACTTATAAGTGAGAACATGTGGTGTTTGGTTTTCTGTTCCTGCATTAGTTTGCTGAAGATAATGGTCTACAACTCCATCCATGTTCCTGCAAAAGACATGATCTTATTCCTTTTAATGGCTGCATTATGTTCCATGGTGTATTTATACCACATTTTCTTTATCCAGTCTATCATTAATGGGCATTTAGGTTGATTCCGTATCTTTTGTATTGTGAATAGTGCTGCAATAAGTATACATGTGCATGTATCTTTATAATATAAATATAATGTAATACAATGATCTATGTTCCTTTGGGTATACACCCAGTTATTGGATCTCTGCATCAAATGGTATTTCTGTTCGAGGTCTTCGAGGAATTGCCACACTGTCTTCCACAGTGATTGCACTAACTTGTATTCCCACCAACAGTGTAAAAGTGTTCCTATTTCTCCACAGCCTCACCAGCATCTGTTGTTTCTTGACTTTTTCATACTTACCATTTGGACTGGCATGAGATGGTACTTCATTGTGGTTTTGATTTGCATTTCTCTTATGATCAGTGATGTTAAGCTTTTTATATATGTTTCCTGGCCACACGTATGTCTTCTTTTGAGAAGTGTCTGTTCACGTCCTTTGCCCACTTTTTAATGAAGTTTTCTTTTTCTTTAAATTTGCTTAAGTTCCTTGTAGACTCTGGATATTAGATCTTTGTCAGATGGATAGATTGCAAAAATTTTCTCCCATTCTGTAGGATGTCGTTCACTCTGATGATAGTTTCTTATGCTGTGCAGAAGTTCTTTAGTTTCATTAGATCTCATTAATCAATTTTTGCTTTTGCTGCAATTGCTTTTGACATTTTTATCACGAAATTTTTGCCCATGCCTATGTCCTGAATAGTATTGCTTAGATTTCCTTCTAGGGTTTTCATAGTTTTAGGTATTACATTTAAGTCTTTAATCCATCTTCAGTTAATTTTTGTCTGTGCTATAAGGAAAGGGTCCAGTTTCATTTTTCTGCATATGACTAACCAGTTCTCCCAACACCATTTATTAAGTAGGGAATCCATTCCCCGTAGCTTGTTTAGGCCAGGTCTGCCAAAGATCAGATGGTTGTAGGTGTGCAGTCTTATTTCTGAATTCTCTATGCTGTTCCATTGGTCTATATGCCTGCTTTTGTACCAGTATCATGCTGTTTTGGTGACTGCAGCCTTGTAGTATACTTTGAAGTTGGGCAGCATGATGCCTCTAGCTTTGTTCTTTTTGCTTAGGATTTTCTTTACTAGTCAGGCTCTTTTATGATGCAAATCCATTTAGAAGGTTAAATATATTTTCCAGAGTCTCTCAAACCTTTCCTGTGACATAATTTCTACTACGCATATATTTATGCCTAAGAATTGAAAGGTGAAAATGAGCACAGTTGATGCAGGCTGCTTCTGCTTTTTCTCTTGAAATCAATGATGCTGGTGACATTTGTGTTTGTCAGTGTAAGCTTTAACTTAGGTCTCATTAAATTTTACCTTCAAAGACTAGATTTTATCTTCAAAGGTGTTAATTGCTAGGGTTTCTGCATCTATTTTGCTGATGTGAATACTAAGGATCCTCTGTGAGGCCACAGTTGTGATTGAAGCTTCCTGGTCATGTCAGATGCAGAAGATTTCATGGCAGACTCGGTCTGTGAGTTTTGTGTTTGGGGAATTCTGAAAGCTTCTTTTGGAGGCTGTTTGTTCTGACATTATAACAATTGTGTGCATCATAACATCTAATTGGCTTAAATTTATTTCTGAGTTAACTCTCTAGCTCTGTTGCTCTACCATCTTTAATTTTTCATTATTAATTCTTAAAGTTGTAACCTGCAGAATATTCTAGTCTCCTTTTCAGCATTCTATGGAACACTTGTTTTGTATTTCAAACCATGCATCAGGTAAACATCATGCAGGTATCTTTAACTTGTCAGTGTTTCCTGATGTTAACTAGAATATAATCAACAGTAGTGTACATGAAGGTCAATTATTTTAAAATAAAACAAAAACCCAATGGTTTAAGTTAAATCTTCTTATATGAAAAGTCTTTGTAAATGGTGTTAAATGTAAAAATTAGAAAAAGGGAGTTAGCAATTTTCCAGATATCATGCACAGAATTTAAAAAATAAATACCTATCTAATTTAGGAAAAGTATACACCAAAATATATTGTTTACAAAAAATAAAATATTGTTTAAAATAAAAAATAATAAATTGTGGATGCCAAGGTGTTTTAGTAATAGAGTTATTTAATAAATGACTCAGGTCTGAATAATGAGTTATTGCAACTAATTTCTTAAAGAAATGAATGCTTGCTGATCCAATCTTGATATGAAAGCTTCTATTTGATAGACATGTATTTGATTTATTTTCACCAGCTTCTGTTATTTTTAGACCTGACTGGTAAGTAACACATCGAACATGTGCTTGGGTATGTTGTCAGAAAACAGATTTTACCACATTTACAAGGTAGTTTTCATGTTAATTTCCATTCTGAAACTGAGGAATTAATTTATTTGATATGTTTTGATTACTTTTTGACAACTGAGCAATTTTTTTTAGCTTTTTTGGGATATTCATCTGGATGTTTGGTTATATAGCAAAATAATTAAAACTTTTTTTCTGAATAACTGTCAAACAGTACTAACTTTTAAATATTGATTTAATGTCAACAGTTTCAAAGTAATGTGGTAGAATGCATGCTAAACTTGCCTTATTCATGAAATGGTATTCCTTCAGTTTCACCTATAAAACCTACACAATTTTTACAAGCTAAATCCACTTTTATCACATTCCCAAGGTCTTGGTCATACACATTCACAGATAGCCATTTAACTACTAATATGTTTCTGGATATGTGCTAGGAGCAAAATATAAATTAATTGTAAATATATGTAATGCTACATTTTAAAATGTGACATTTTCATAAATATTTGCATGAAGTCTAATATTAAACTAAACATAACTTCAAAATTAGAACACCAAAATAAGCAGAAGAAAAATAGAAAAAATTAAATAATAAGAGAAAGACAGAAATAATTCAAACAGAAAATGGAGATTTAAAACAAGTTCTAAATCAAACACTGGTTTACCTATTACCTTCCTCCTTCCAAAAAACAAAACCAATGAAACACAATAAAAACAAAAATACCTGAAAAACAAAACTACCTCTAGACTAATAAATAAGAAAAAAGTCAGCAATAATATTAAGAATAAAAACAGGGTCTTAATTAGAGGAAAGCATAATTTATAAAGTAAGTAAATGTTCTTTTAAAGTGTATGTGAGTAAAAATCATGAAATTGATTATTTCTCTGAAAAATTAAATTTATACTGATTCATAATTGTAAATGACATTATAGAATGATTTAGAGAAGAAAAAGTACAGGCTGACTTCACTCATAGACAGAGACACAAAAGTCCAAACTAAACAGCATACAGTAATTGCTTTTTAAAATACAATTAAAATCACCTTTATTCACTTCCAGAAAAAACCCTGTTAATATTTTAATTTCATGTTAGGACTCTCTATTTGTTTAGCTATTATTTCTTTAAACAAGATTTTATGGTTCTTTCCCTTAAAAAAATATGAATTTTATTTATTCTTACAAATTGTAGATTTGTAAACATTTATTTTTATGACTTGCAGATTTTCCCTTTTCATTGTCAAGGGAATAGCTGTATCACCTAGAAAATCTTATTATTACAGTAAAGCTATAGCTCTTTGTACAATGTGATTATAATAATTATAAATCAGTCACTTTATACTGGTTTTTATTATGTCTTATTGATACATCTACAATTTTACAGTTTGCAGATTTTCCAGATATATAATTATATTATTAGAAATAAAAGTTATTTTTTATTTTTCAATACTAACTATACCCTTTTTCATTTTTTTCTTATTCTATTTATTAGAAACTCATGTCAACATTGCATAATAGTGCTGACTATCCATCCTTCATTCCTTAAATATTTTTTACAATTTAAGATATTTACTCTATCTTTTGGAAAATTATGTTCATTATATTTAACTAGATTTTGTTTATCTCTGTGCTATTTAGTGTTTTGGTTGAAACGGCTGCTGTATGACATAAGCTTTCTTCACTATCTATTGGCAATATTTTAAGATTTTTTTCTGTAATTGTTATCAATTATACTATTTTCTCTTTGTGAGACATATTGGCACAATTAGAATAAACAATCCTAGTATTTCTGGGTATTGCTCTTTTTAAAGACTATTGATTCCTATTTTTGACAATGTATTTATAATTTTTTCTCTAATTTTATAAATGATATTATTTCACAGCATTTAAAGTTATGTTTAAAATGTTATGGTGTTAAATGAAAAGACGAGTTGAGATGATTTCCATATTTTCTCATTGGAGTACAGATATATACAAATATAGAGATCTTTATATGAAATAACAATATAGATAATAAAATTGGGCTCTGAATCCATCTATTCCAAGTACCCCTTTAGAAGTTAGATCTTTATTTATGAATAGAGATTATGCCGAATTCTCAAAGTTATTTATGGAAAATGTGAGCGGGAAAGGCATTAAGTATCTCTTTGGAATCCTCATATTCTTGCCTTTTTCCTCTGTTTCCAGGTGTCCTGTCCGTGGCTGCAGTCATTGGCCCCGTCTCCCACTGATGCTGTCTGAAGCCATGTGGGAGCAGTGGGACTGCAAATATCCCAGTGCTGTTTTTAGTAATCTAATGTACAAGTATATTTGCTGTATTCTCTGTTGACGTGAAGGACAATACCTTTTCTCCATACTGTGTGATACAAAGTCCCCTACCATCCCCTAGGGGATACCTTGCACTGGCAATCTCTTAAATCAGTTTCATTCAAAGAACTCTTTAAGAATAGACATTAGGGCCGGGTGCCGTGGCTCACGCCTGTAATCCCAGCACTTTGGGAGGCGGAGGCGGATGGATCACTAGGTCAGGAGTTCAAGACCAGCCTGGCCAAAATGGTGAAACCCCATCTCTACTAAAAATACAAAAATTAGCTGGGCGTGGTGGCGTGTGCCTGTAGTCTCAGCTACTCAGAAGGTTGAGACAGGAGAATCGCTTGAACCCGGGAGGCGGATGCTGCAGTGAGCTGAGATCACGCCACTGTACTCCAGCATGGGCGACACAGCCAGACTCAGCCTCAAAAAAAAAAAAAAAAAAAAAAAAAAAAAAAAAAAAAAAAAGATATTAGGAGAAATCCACAGATTCTTGATTTCTGCATTATTATTGAACTAAGAGAAACTTGGCTAGCTCTACCTTTCTTTGTAACATTCCCAGAAGACTTCACATATACATCCAAGACTCCACCATTTTTCCACCAATGTCCAAATCCTAGGACAGTGATTTAGCTTCAAAGTATTTTATTTTTCCTGCAGATGTATCTAGAAAGGCCTACAATATTGAAAGGAAAAAAAACTTAAGACTGAAATATAGTGAAAATATAAGTTAGAAGAGTTTTAGTTATAGCGGCAAAATAAAATAAACGGCTATCCAATCCCTTATTCCACATGGGGAATACAGTCTGTAATCAATTTTATTCTCTTACTGCCTTTGGCTTGGTTGGTCTGGTCTAGTAATGAAGAAATGCAGTAACTTCTTCATTTCTCCAAGGGGGCATTTATTTCTTTGCTGCTTCTCTCTTGTAACCCAGAATGGCCTCTTCCTGATTAGAAATGGTTCTGTAAACAGGTAATTTCGTTCAAAGGAGAAACTTGTGTACTTGACAGAAATTACCAATTATTTCTTTCATTTCAGAACTCTGAATGATATTTACTGTTTAAAACAACTCCAGTGCTGTTTTATAGAAGCTAACTTTAGACATTTACCTGAGTTTTCTCAGGTGCATAAACTCTTATAATTTTGTAGTTCTAAATAATTTTCTTACCAGTCTCCATTTATTAAAATACAATAATGGTCTACCATTTAATGAGGTATAAACATAATATTCCATTTATGTATAAAGCAAAGTATGCCTTATTGCACAAATAATGAAAAATATCTGATTTTTTATTATATGAAATTGTCCAGATGGAAAGAAGGTAGATGAGTCATGAAGGAGAAATCCTGGCTAAATCCAGAAATAATAGTTTTATTGAAAAAAAAAACAAGATAAGCAAGATAAGCAAGAATATGTTACATGTGTGGGTTGTGCTAAGTTCACAAATAATCATAAGTCTTGAATAATTCTTCAAAAGCATCAAATATAAGAAGGGACAATTTGTCTTGCAACTCTGAACTTAGTGATCCTGAAAACATGTCTTAATCATTTGAATTCTATTTCTCCAGCTTTTATGAGGTGTAACTGACAAAAGGTCTACCTATATTTGAGGTACACAATGTGTAGTGATATACTTATATATTATAAAATGATACCATGATTGTAATGGTTAATATTGAGTGTCAACTTGGTTGGATTGAAGGATGCAAGCTATTGTTCTGGGTGTGTCTGTGAGGGTGTTGCCAAAGGAGATTAACATTTGAGTCAGTGGACTGGGAGAGGCAGACCCACCCCTAACATGGGTGGGTACTGTCTAATCAGCTGCCCCGTGGCTAGAATAAAGCAAGCAGAAGAACGCAGGACTAGACTAGATGAGTCTTCCAGCCTTCATCTTTCTCCAGTGCCAAATGCTTTCTGCCTTCGAACATCAGACTTTCAAGTTCTTTAGGCTTTGCACTCCGGCGCTTACACCAGTGATTTGCCAGAAGCTCTGGGTCTTTCAGCCGCAAACTGAAGGCTGCACTTTCAGTTTTCTACTTTTGAGGTTTTGAGAGTCGGACTGGCTTCCTTGCTCCTCAGCTTGCAGATGGTCTATTGTGGTACTTCACCTTGTGACTGTGGGAGTCAATACTCTTTAATAAACTCCCTTTCATATATAAACCTATCCTATTAGTCCTGTCCCTCTAGAGATCCCTGACTAATACAGTGATCAAGCTAGTTAACATTTCCATCACCTCATGCGGTTACCATTTGTGTGTGTGTGTGTGTGTGTGTGTGTGTGTGTGTGTGTGGTGAGACCATTTAATATCTACCACTTTAACAACTTGTAAGTATACAGTACAGTATCACTAATTATAGTCAAGCTTAGCTATGCCCATATGCAACATTGGAATACTAACTCTAAGGGTTTCATAAGTATTACATAAAATAATGTGTTTTAAAGCATTTAATATAATAACAAGGGAACAATTAAAATCCATTGGCCTGCTTTGCTATTTAATATTTTGGTGTCTCTAAGAATTATTGTTTTTTAAACATTTGTTTGATAGTTAATTAGAAACTAGGGTGAGGGTTGCGTAGGAGAGGAAAAGCAAGGTTACTGATGACACACTTTAGCTTTCATACTTATCAAGCGCTCATAAAATTATCTGTGCACTGTACACCTTTTGAAAAAGGTTCTGAGAAAACAGTTTTCTCCACTGAGTTAGTTTCTTAAATATGTTAGCATCCACTGATATCTTAGAAGCATCTAGATTATAATTTTTTCCCTAAAAAATGCCCAGCTTTCCATAGGGAAAAAAAAATTGCTCAAATGCTCATTCTTTAACCCACTTCTGAGTGCTTGATAAATAGAAAGTGATCATACATGTTAACAACCTTTCTCTCTTTCTTCCCTTCCTCCCTTGGGTCTTTATTCTTTTCCCTTTCCCTGTACCTCCTCTTCACTCCCTTCTCCTTTCAGAGAAAAACATGTGAGCAAAGCAATTACAATGAAAAACTCATCACATTCAAGAAAGCACGAATGGAAATGGTTGAGCTAAGTTGAATGTTTTTTAGTAAAGTTATAATGAGTAGTAAAAAAAATTTTAAATACATAGCCATGGCCAGTTAATGAAAACATTTTGAAGGCCAAATTGATGAGACTAAATTTTATCTTATAAGAAACAAGAAATCATTGAAAGTATCTGAGGGTGAATGTTGGAGGGAAGTTGGAATGGAATCGTAAGGTATTTCAGAAAGATTACTTCGAAAGACAGGATGACAGATGGAAACCAGTGTAAACAATTAAGAGACAACCATGGCATTACTTTCTTATTATAGTCATTTTAAAAATACAATCACATGATACCAGCACAGTGTAGAGTTACAACTTTACACTAGAAGAAAAATGAGAAGTTAAAGGTTCTAGATGGTGGCAAAGCAAAAGGAGATGAAAAGATGTGTGGGTCAGGCGCGATGGCTCAAGATTGTAATCCCAGCAATTTTGGGAGGCCAAGATGGGAGGATCATTTAGACCCAAGAGTTCTAGACCAGCCTGAACAACATAGTGACACCTCATCTTTACTTTAAAAAAAGGGACGGGGAAGAAAAGATGGGTGTAGGAGTCTTTATGGGGAAGAATACTTTTTAACTGCCCCCTTTTGGGAGAAAAGTGGAAGGAATCAAGGAAAACAATGTAAAAATTTTACCAGTATTTTGATAGAATTAATGTGTAATTTCTTACAAAGAAGAAATCTAAACAAAAGCTTGTTTAAGGCATAACATGATGAGCACAGTTTCCAATGTTAGAAAATGAATGTCAAAAATATAAAGGCTGAAAATGATATAATTAGTCTAAATAAGAAGAGAACAAAAGAGTAAAATAAACAGCAACTAAGCAAAGACGTGGAATTGACAAAGAGGAGTAATAGAGATTCAGAAAGAATATTTGTGTAAGCTGAAATCAAGGTAGGGTATTATTATATAAAGACATTAAAACCTCACACAATACATGAAAGGAAAAAACTAATTGTCTGTGTATAAACATTTATTTCAAAAAGAGTAATATTACTTTTTCATGTATTATGTGGATTGTTATTGGGTAGATGATGCATAACTAGAAGTTATATGAACTATTTATGCTGTTTATTACCTCATTGTGTAGCAGCAGTGAGCTCTTATTTCCCTATTGGCTGTAAATGAAGAGATGCATCCATCCAAATATAGCAGAACCACAATGCAATGTATCCCTGGTGAACTAAGTTCCGTAATATATATTCAGCCTGAAAGCACACTTAAATTTTTTTGTATGCTAAACAAATGTGTACATTTTTTAGCTTACAAGACTATTCCAGAGCATAGCAATATTAAACAACTTAAAAGTTGAACACTTTTATTAATTCCATATCACATAGAAATACTATTGAATATGGGGGGGCTGTTTGATTTCTAATAAGTTATATAATGAAATTTATTTTCTTTAGGTAAGTGCAAAAAATTTTTTTTAAAGGTGCATTTTGAAAACCATAGTACAATGTGCATTTGTCAAAAAAGAAATTTCTGTAAATAGTGCTATTTTAAAAGTTAACTTATCCTTTATGTCTACAGTAGAAATTACATCAATTGAAAAAGAGCTACAGAGTGTTGTCAGTTAAATATTCAATATGTGCTATTATTTTATTGTATCATAATATTATGAGCCTTATTTTTACATCATTTTGATTAATGCAATATATACAAGCCAGCTCTCCACTCTGTTTGATGACTAAAATTGGCTCATTTAATATTCATTTAATAAATGACAAATACGTTATTTTGGGTAGTATTAGCCACAAACACAATGTCTGTGTCTAACATGAAGGATATGTAAAGCAAGGTATTAAACTATAAAGATGGCTGAGCTGACAAATAAAGGAAGGTAACGCAACCCAGGAACTGGCAACTGCTGGAAGTCTCCACTTCCACAAACTGCAAGGACATACTGGGGCCTGGAGCCCAGGATCACCAGGTAGAGGCTGCAGTCATAGACTTTGTCTGTCTGCCAGACATGCCTCCTAGGACAGAACAGGAGAGGAAGAAGTAACCGGACTTCTTGGAATCACCTGCTCGCCAGTCCTGAGCCAGTGCTTGCCATAGGCATAACCCAGAGAAAAGTAAGGTGACATGGGAGACAGATACAGAAAACCTCTAGCGTTCAGGCCCCTGAGACACTGAGCAGAGATGAGGAAGGGCAAGGAATAAATAGGAGGCAAACTGACCCCCATGTTAACTGAAATTACAGATAAATCTACTAAGATGAATGCTGAAAAACATTCCATGTACATTACTAGGTATCATAAAAAATAAAAATACTTGAAAATTTGACCAGCAACTGAAAGTCTTAACCTTGATTAGGGAGTAGAACTGCAGAAGAATGACAAACTAAATGCACATTATAACAACGTGATATGGCTTCAACTATTTAGCTACTACTTACGCGTTGTAGTATGTGGTTAATAGGACAAAATGTGTTACGTTAAAAATTATAAAATATCAATTATCCTTCTTTCTATATAATACAGTATATTAATTTATTCTCTTTAATTCCATTTTAACTTGAACTTTTCAAGAAGAATCCTGAAGTAGGGGAAAGACTATTTGTCCTCGACCAGAACCTTCAGAGCAGATTTAGTGGCTAGTTTTTGTCATTTGCTAGTTTTGTGACTTTCAGCAAATCAATTATGCCTCTGAGCTTTATTTTCCCTGCAATAACAGTTACTGCACTGTGTATCTCACAAAAGTATTGAGAGTTCAAAAATGAGCTGGAATTCACTTTAGAAACTACAATATCTCTTTCCATATGAAACATAATTTTTATTATTTTAATTCTCATCAAATTACAGGTGTAAAATTTAGACTTCTTTTAGATTTTTATTACAATTTTAACAGACCTATTTTTTCTGGTTGTTATTGTAAGACATTTCGCATTAATGTGAAACTAAAAATTGGATTCAAGTTATAACTGCCTAAAGCAAAATAATTATTTATGAAAGTGGGGTGTGAATTTGTCTTTGAGGAGGGATCATCGGGTTTAAGTATATGAGTATACCTGTATCAGAGTGTGTGTGTGTGTATGTGTGTGTGTGTGTCAGTGTGCACTTCTGTGTGTGAGAGAAATTTGGTTTAGCCTTGATCGAGGATATAAGACACTTTAAATTCATCCAGTGCTATTAAAGAATTGTACATTAAATCAGTTTGATTTTATCAAGGCAATTTATTTTGCCCTCATACAAATGTAGGAATGATTTACAATGAGTGTCTTTATCTCGTAAAATAACTAAATGAGTTTTCTGCTTCAAAAGTACTTAAATCATACCAGTCTTTCCATTTATGCAACAATTTATGCTTTCGGTAATACGAGCACAAGCATAATATCAAAATCTGTTATTTTTGGTATCTTTTTTACATGCTCATTGTTTATAACTCAGTTTAATCTAATTACTCTTTGTTGTATTTTCTAAACTCAGTTGTGTATTTATTACCAAAGGTCTTTTCTATATTACCATTATCATTAATCATTTGTGAATTACTTGGCTTCCTATGCATTTTTATAGCCTCCATTACAGTTGCTGTCTGGCCTTTCCTCAGAAGTAGCTAAGGCAAGTGATTTCAATTTAGTGTAGCTTTCTCAACAAAAGATTTCAAAACAGTATCAGTCTTTTTTCTTGAGAAAAATAATCTTGTGTATTTTTCACTGGTTACAATCATAGAACATTTTTTGACTAATAGTGAAAGATGAAATTCAACAAAAATCACAAAAAAATTAAAATGAAGCAGAAGTTTGATATTTTTGCAATATTTAGAAATACCCCTCTTGATCACAGTTACTTGTGGCTCTTAGGCATGGTGGCGCCAGGGCTGTCACATTTGCCTTTTTATTTTTAGCTTCTGACAGTGACATGTCTTACAAAACGTGAGTAGACCTCACGTGTCAGAACGCAACAACGGATACATCCCGTCAGCTATGAGCAGTTGCTGCTGACAGGTGTTAAAAAGGAACAGTGGCGATTTTCTTGAGTTTAAATAGAATATTTTTGGAAAATGACACTGCAGCAATGTAACAGGCATGATGAGGCATCTTTGTAACTCATGCTATTTCCATACATTTTGATCTTTAATCGCAATAAACTACAACATTTTACAAAGTTGTAAAATCTTAGGGTTACAGGGCAGGTTTTTTAAACAAAGTCTCGTCCAGGTCCCTTGAAATAGTGATAAAAAATTTAGGGATACTGGTTCTGAAGCAAATGAGCTCTAGGTATAAAGTTGACTTGCCCAAACGCTGAGCAAGCATCAGCAGAGAGTAATGGGCATTTTCCAGAAGCTTCCGCTTGTTCTCCTGAGAATCAACCACTTTGCCTACAGGGAGCTGGTCGTCAAGGGTTATCAGAGCAGTTTTCTTTCAGCTTTCCTGAAAGCCAATAGATACTTCTTCAACCACTCCTTCTCCAGTCCACTTTTTGGTTGCATAATGTTAAGTCCCAACTATAATAACTTAATTTCTCTTGAAGTAACTAGAGCTATTTGTTTTTCTGAAATAAACATAAGGTACAATGTCTTCTTTCTGTTTGAATGTGTGGACCACAAATTCCTGAGAGCTGAGTATTGATTTAGATGTACTGAATTTGTAATTGGAATAATTTAAATGGAAAATATGTATTGAGTCAGTTTGGGGCCAAAATGTTGGATTTATATTTATATATATGAAATCTGAAATGAAATCTTTATACAACAAATACAATATAAATATGAATATCCTATAGCATATGCTGATATTTTCTGGCTCAATTAAATGTTTATAATATGCCATTGAACTTACATATGTATGTACAAACTCCCAAGCACACTAGATTTTATTAAATACTGAACACGAGTCAATGCAGTTACAATTTTTTCACTTATTTACTCGTTTAGTTATCAAAATAGTTCTTTTTATATATTATTTGTTTCTTTTTCATCTAAAGAAAGAGACATAGACAGGTTAAATGACTTATGTAAGTTAACACATCATTTGAAGGATCAGAGGCAGAAATTAAGCCTACTTAACCTTATTGAAAAATGCTCTTACCTACTATATGTTATGACTCCTCATAATCAATTTAATGATGAAGAGTTTGTTCCAAAAATCTAGTGATTGAGAAATAGAGTCTATGTCTGATATTTACATTATCACATTTTATACTAACAAAAATCTTGAGATAAAAAAATTTGGCATTTACTTTATATTTGTCAGAAATTAAAAGAGTGAGGTTAACCATGTTTTTCATATACTTGACAATTTGTGTGACTTCTTTAGAAAAATGGCTATTTTGATCCTTCACCCATTTTTAAATCAGATTATTATTTTTTGGTCATCAAGTTGAGTTTCTTGTATATTCTGGATATTAATATCCTGCTGAATAAATAATTTACAAATATTTTATTTAATTCTGCGGTTGTCTCTTCACCCCATTGTTTTTTCTATATATAGAAGATTTTTAGGTTGAAATAATCCCATTTTTCTATTTTTGTTTGTGTTGCTTGTATTTTTGAGGTCTTCCTCATAAAATCTTTCGGCAAAACAATGTCTGAAATCTTTCTCCTGTTTTCTTCTAATAATTTCATAGTTTCTGATTTTACATTTATGTTCTTCATCTATTTTTAGTTGATTTTTTTTGTATATGGTGAGAGATAGGGGTCTAGGTTCATTCTTTTGCACATGGATATCCACTTTTCCCAGCAGCATTTATTGAAGAGGGTGCCCTTTCTAAAATGTATGTTCTTGGAGATTTTGTTGACAATCAATTGGCTGTAAATACATGGATTTATTTCTGGGTTCTCTATCCTGTTCCATTGGTCTGTGTGTCTGTTTTTATGCCAGTACCATGCTATCTTGGTTATTGTAGGTTTGTAGTGTATTTTGGAGTCAGATAGTGTGATGCCTCCAGCTTTGCTCTTTTTGCTCAGGATTGTTTTTTGGCTCTTTGGCTTTTTTTTCTGTGTGTGTGGTTCTATACAAATTTTAGAATTGTTTTTAATATTTATGTAAAGAATGTCATTGGAAATGCAAACCAAAACCAACTGAGATATCTTCTCACCCCATTTAGTATGGCAATTATCAAAAAAACATAGTTTATTATACAATTGCTGCCAAGGATGCAGAGAAAAGAACACTTTTATATACTGTTGGTGGAAATATAAATTAGCAAGCCATTATGAAAAACAGTGTGGATGTTTCTCAGAAAACTAAAAATAGAACTACTATATATCCAAAAGAAAGGATATAAATATGTTGAAGATACATCTGCATTTCTGTGTTTACTGCAGCACTATTCATAATAGCCAAGACATGTAACAAATCTGTGTCCATCAGAAGATGCTTGGATAAAGAAAATGTGCTATATACACATTGAAATACTATTCAGCCACAAAAGGATGAAATCCTGTCATTAGTAGCAACGTGGATGGAACTGCAGGACATTAAGTAAAATAACCAGGCTCAGAAAGATAAATATATGTTCTCATTCATATGGGAAAGCTAAAATAGTTGATTTCTTAGAAGTAGTAAGTAGAATAGTGGTTACTAGAGGCTGAGAAGGGTAGAGGTTTGGGGGAGATAGAGAAAAGTTGTTTAACAGATATGAAATTATAACTAGATAGGAGGAATAAATTCCAGTGTTCTATAGCACTATAGTTAGCAATCATTTATTATATATTTCCTGATTCCTAGAAGACAGGATTTTGAATGTTCCCAGCACAAAGAAATAATACGTTTGAGGTGATAGATATGCTAATTACTCTGATTTGATTATTACACACTGTATACATTCTATATTGTGTTGAAATATCATACTGTGTCCTATAAATACATAAAATTATTACGCATCAATTAAAAATAATGATTTTAAAATCAGTAAGGCAAAACATTAAATGGAAAGATGTTTTTATCAATTGGTGAAGAAAAGAAGCATCAGCAAAGAAAATAGTCAAGAAAACCCCTCAACCTCAACAAGAAGAGCAAGAACGGAATTCTGATTGATGTTGTTGTGTATGAGAAGCTGAATTAAAATTTTATTTTGGAAAATAGATAAATATACTATTCTTCGGAAATGTGTATTTTAACATTTTCTATTATATATGTTGAAAAGAGGAAGACTGACCTTAAAAAATGTAGGGGGTTAGGATGCATAGATTTTTGGTTAAATTGAAAGTCCATAGCAAATTTTGCTGCTTATATTCCTTTTATCCATGGTATTCAGAGGTGTGAAACAATGTGAGGAAGGAAGTTTTAGGGATAAGAACAAGTGGAACTATTCTGGAAGGAAAAACATTATCACAGTATCACAGATGGGATTTTTTGAAAGGATTTCAGGTTGTCTTTGATAAGGCCATGGCTTGATGAATAGTTTCAGCTACTATTAGACTAATCCTGGTGGAAATGGGAGGTGGAAGCATCATCTGTTAGCTATTTATGAGCTTTCTTTAAAGATTACTTAGTGCTGTCTCCATAACCTTATTTGATTCTTTGAATAATGAGATAATTCTAGACACCTGCTCCTTGTAACAGCAAATCTATGTTCCACAATATATGTGGGGCAGTATATGTGGAGATATTCCCAGACAAATTCAACTGCTGTCATTTTTTATTGTGGTTAGTGTAATGACACATTCTTCAATGGTATGTGTCCTTAAGATTTAAACTTATAGAACATGTAGATTAAAGTAGTTTTTCTCTATTTTGTTTTTCTAATCTCTTAAAAGACAGTAAGAGTGACATTCTCCTGTACAGCATTCCCATGCGTTTCCCTGGGAACGGGTGCTGCCTCATTCTAGTTTATTCCAGAAAATATGGCTGACAACAAGTCAGTAAAAACGACATTATTATCTGGAAAATAGTGCCTTTGCTCTAAGTTATATATAGATATAACTGTTATACATGTGTGTGTATATATATATATATTAAAGTTTTGAAGCTATATATATATCTCAAAAATCAGTACAAATTATTTGCTACATAATTCGCAACTAAATATGGCATTGAAATTTTTCCCAATTCCATGTTTGAGTATCTCTGCATTAAAAATTAATAATTAGTAAATGTTATGTTTTGAGAGCTGAAATTCAATGGAGGGAAGAAAATGGTGCTATTAGTAAAAATAAAGCACAAACAATTATTTAAAACAATTGAATAAAAATTATTTTAAGTAACTTAACATGTATTTTTCTGGTGTAATAAACGCTATGCCAAAAATAAAATCTAAAGACACCTAGATTTTTATTTTATCTGGAAAAAAAATAATCCGAAAGATAATGTTTTATAATATTTGGAAGATTTGATTTTTTACACTGTCACATTTTTTATAATGGACTTAAATTTTATTATATTTTTAGGATAATTCAAGCACACAGTAACATTAATTTTTCCCCATACATGTATATATGTTATAAATGCATGATGTATATATATATGATTGTATATTATAACTGCATATAAATTATACATGTACTTATATATAAATATATGATCTATAGATGCACACATATATTTTATATAACATATACAGATCACACATAGCTATATCTACCTATCTATCTGGTTGTTTTAATTCAAATAATCTTTAGTACAAATATTTGAAAGAGAAAATTAACATGATCATGTCCTATTTCAATTACATTAGAATTTGAGTTAAATTGTTTTAATCTCAAGGAAAAAAAACATGACTCTGGAAAAATATTTAAAGAATTAAAAAAAAAAAAAAAACAAGAAACTTATCCAAGGTGTACTTTATACTATTCTGAAGTTCAATTTGTTTGTTTTCAAGGTTCAAGGTCTTAATTTCAGAATAGTAGAGAAAACCACCACCACAGCCAGAGAAACTAGTCTTTGCAGAAATAAATTTAGTTTTAAAATTACCACTCAGAAAAACACAATTAGGATGGCGTTCTTGCTGTTAAACAATAAGCTAAAAACTCAATTGCTGTATTATTCAGATGAAGTATAATCAACAGGTCCAAAGGTTAGTAGATTGCAAACACATCCTCAAAGGTTCCCTGCTGTACTCATATTCCTTGCGTTGTGACTTGCAGCTTCTGTCATCAAGAGTACAGTCTATTTTCCCACTGACTTTCAGTGTGACCATGTGATTTATCTTGCACAATTGAAAAGTAGCAAATGTAGCACAGCTAGAGGCTTGAGAAGTGCTTACATCTAATGTTCACTGTCTTATTGCATTTGTAACCCTGTAATCATGTGAATAGATGCATGCTAGCCTGCCTGATGATAAGCCATTACATGGAGAGAAGCCTAGTCAATAGCATTCTCAGACAAGGCCTTCATAAGCCAACTTGCCTCGGCCACTAATCATATAGCTTACCACAGACACAGGAGCCAAAAGAACCAATAACTGAGCCCAACTCAAACTGCCAGTCTGCAGAATCATGGGCTGAATCACTGGCTGTTGTTAAAAGACAAAATTCTGGAGTTGTTAATGTAGGAAATTTAACTGACAGAAAGGCTAAAGATAAATCATAGCTCAACGTAAATCACATTCAAGTTACTTGGATAATATATTACAGTGCATCCTCATAAGACATTTTGTAAAGGCTGAAGCTGCTGTGGTATTATATATAGGCAAATTTTGCAGATAAAAATACACACACATCACTGAAAGCTACCAGGATAGTATCTCATAGTGGGTCCTCACAAGAACTTTTATAGAAGCTGAATTCACTAGAGAATCATATATTAGCAAAATTTGCAGATATAAATTTAGATATAGATACATGAGTACACATGTGTGCATACACAAATAAAACAAATAAACAAAACGGAAAGCTACCAGAATAATACCTTTCAGTGGGTCTTCACAAGAATTTTCATACAAGCTGAAGTCACTGTAGTAGCCCATACAGGCAAGTTTATATTTTGTTGACCTATGTTTCCAAACCTAGGTTTTGATTTGCTTTTGCTATAGTCTATTTTCTAGGTAACAGTGAATAAAAGATGCATGAAAAATAAGTGACCCTATAAATTTCAATAGAGTTAAACATTAATTATATGTCAATTTACATTACTCAGGGAAACCTTTTCAGTATATAGTTCGTATGTACATATATGTATATATGTGTGTATATAATTATGTCTCTATCTGCAAAATTTCATGTGATAACAAACTCATAAGTATCAATGCTTCTAATATAAAGATAAGAGATAAAAAAGCTCCCAATAAAAATCTAAGAAATGTGTTCTCAAACTTTTTTTTACAACTCTTGCTTTTTATATTTCCTTCTAGGTTTGCCTATCCTCATTTCATCTTTATCTCACCTCTCAGCTGAGCTTTCCAGATAATAATTTTATTTCAGAGAGAGATTGAAGTCCATTCTCTACAAACTTTGAAACAAAATTATATTGTTAGGTTTAAGAAATATGATATACAATAAAGAGGAAGATGATAGAATTGTTTTAGAGGATTTTGCCTAGGCTACTCTGATATTAATGTGGCTCATATATTAAATTGATAAGAACTGACAACAAAAGTAATGTTCAACAAATAAACTTGGCTAAGCTTAAAGTCAAAAAAATTGATAAAGCAATTCTATAAAAGGTAATATTTTTAATAGATAATACTTGATGGACAATATATTTAAATAGATAATCGCAACAAATGAATATTGCTATGTAAGTACTATTATCAAGTAAATTGGGTGGCATTTCTTTTAAATTAACATTAGCAATCTATCAATTATAAAGCAATCTCTTGACTTGGGACCAAACTTTTATCCTGCATACACACAGAAATTTGCTTCTGGAGTCCTATGTAATTGCCACTAATTAAGTGTATTAGTGAATAAAATTAGGCTGTGTAAATAAACTAAACATTTAACTATAACCAAATACAGCACATAACTTACTTAAGAAAATACTAGATTCTTTAATATTAAGATCTATCCTTTTATTAATATTCGTAGGCTTATATTTGATTTCTAAGAGTGTTGTATTTCTGAATCAGTTTGTAGAACATTGAAGATAAGGTTTTGCTATATTTTGTAACAATCAAGATTTCAAAAATACTTCAAGTGTAGTGTAGGCAGGACTTATAGAATGGTTGAATAAGGAGAGCAGTGGCCCTTTTTTCCAGCCTTTTAACTAGTGAACATTTTAAAACACAATCATTTAAAGTCTGGAAATTGTCCAAAGGGCATATAGCAAATGGTAAAACATTTAATCAAGAAAATCTACTAAATCTCAGTAAGAGCAGCAGCCAGGTGGGGCATTTGAGTCATAACCCACTGAGTTACTGTACTGCCCTCTCCCCGCAGCTTCATGTTTCATCCCTGGAGGGGCAGGTTGCCTGCTTTTCTCACCCTCCATTACCAACCGCACATTGCAGAAGCTCCATTCTAGGCAGGTGTGGTATAGAAGACCAGTTATGCCTGTTTCCATCCAGTTTCCACTCTTGGAGCCAAAGGTGGTCCCAGGTGTGGCAAGCTGAGAGTACTGGGGCCCTAATCAACCCCATCCCATCTTTTTCAAAGGATGTCAATTTCATATAATGAGGGGCAAGCCAAGAAGACCAGGGTCTGCTACTTTCCACAAACACATGCACAGTTTCTGTCTAGTTTGTGCTGTTACAACAAAGTACATGAGACTGAGTCATTTATAAACAACAGAAATTTATTTTTCACTGGTCTTGAGGCTGGGAAGCCCAACATCAGAGTGCCAGCAGTTTTGGTGTCTGGTGAGGGCTGCTCTCTGCTTCCAAGATGATGCTTTGAACATTGCATCCTCCAAAGGACACACACTGTGCCCCTATGTGGCAGAAGGAAGGGAAGAGAGAAACTTGTCCCTTCAAGCCCTTTTATAAAGCCCCAATCCGTTCATGAAGATGTAGTCATCATGGCTTCAACCCTCCTAGAAGTTCTACCTCTTAACACTGTTGCATTGGGGATTAAGTTTCAACATGAATTTTGGAAAGGAGCATTCCTCACTCAAACATTCAAACATAACGCAAACATTGCCTTCTAATGGAGTAGGGATGTGACTCTGGAAAAGGCGGGTGTCTACCCTCACCTCGGGTACAAGCACAAGGAGAGTCTCAACATAACTTGTCATTAAAGAAATGCAAATCAAAACCGCCAGGGGATACTACTTCAAAACCACCAGGAGGGTGTATTAGGGTTCTCCAGAGGGACAGAACTAACAGGATAGATGTATATATGAAAGGGAGTTTATTAAGGACAGTTGACTCTCACGATCGCAAGGTGAAGTCCCACCATAGGACAACAGCAAGCTGAGGAGGTAGGAAGCGAGTAGTGGCTCAGTCCCAGTCCAAAAGCCTCAAAAGTAGGGAAGCCAACAGTGCAGCCTCAGTCTGTGGCCAAAGGCCCGAGAGCCCCCGACAAACCATTGGTGTAAGTCCAAGAATCCAAATGCCAAGGAACCTGGAGTCTGATGTCCCGGGACAGGAAACACCCAGCATGCGAGGAAGATGAGAGCGGAAACGCTCAGCAAGTCAGCTTATCTATTCTGTCTTCTTCCGCTTGCTTTTTTTAGCTGCGCTGGCAGCTGATTGGATGGTGCCTACCCACATTAAGGGTGGGTCTTCCTCTCTCAGTTCACCTACTCAATGTTAGTCTCTGCAACACACTCACAGGCACACCCAGAAACAATACTTTACCAGCTATCTATGCATCCTTCAATCCAATCAAGTTGACACCCAGTATTCACCATCACAGACGGCTATGATAAAATGACAGAAAGCAAGCATGGCCAAGATTGTGGAGAAATTGGGGAACTCTCACACATTGCTAGTAGGAATGAAAATAGTTCCGCCACTTTGGAAAACAGCTTGTCAATTCCATTTCTGGGTATACACGCCAGAGAAATGAAAATTCACATCCACACAAAAAATTCTACATGAATGTTCATAGCAGCCTGCCTCATAATAAATACAAAGTAGAAACAATCCAAGTTGCCATCAGCCGGTGAATGGGTACTTTAAATGTGGTATAGCTATACAATGGAAGAGTATTTCACAACAAAAAGGAAAAGTACTGACATATGACACAGCATGGATGAATCGTGAAAACAATATACTAAGTGAGAAAAGCAATTCAGAGAAGATGGCATACTACTGTATGCTTCTATTTATACGACATTTCCAAATAGGTAAATCTATAGAGATAGAAGGTAAATTACTGACCATGAGGATGAAGTTTCTTTTGGAGGAATGAATATCTACTAAAATTAGACTGAGATATAGTTGTACAACTCTGGGAATATGCCAAAAAAATGAATTTTATGTTTTGTGTGTCAGTTGTATGGTATATAAAGTATATCTCAATAATGCTGTGAAAAAAACCTCTAGCTATTATTATGAATATTTTAATGAGGAAGTGAGCACTGCTTTAATTATCTGAAGCCAGAAATAGAGTATCTTGTTTTCCCATTTTGGTAAATTAAATTTCTTCTGTCAAGACAATTTCCAAAATAAACTACACCTAATCTAGCAGCTCTCAAATCAGTTTCTTAATACTAAAATATTCATGAAGATACAGACTAAATAAAAGCTCAATGTATAAAAATCACAAAGAAACAAAGAAAAAAACAAGACTAAGAAACACATGCTGTCAAGAACTTTAAGGAAACTCCATTTTTCTTACGGCATGGGGTTTGCACTGGAATAAAATATAATGTAGAATTGACCTTATAAAACATAGTCTAACTAAATAAAAACAGGAAGATACACTATATCTCTTCCATCAGTGATGACAACTTCCACAAAACAGATCATTGGGAGGTCTGTGTATGGTTTGATGTGGGGATCAGGATGGAAGCAGCACAGGCTGAACAGACTGGCAATTGCACTGTTTTCTAGGACATTGCCTCCCTACAGGGGATCCATTCTATGAAGGAGTAGGGATAAGAAATATATTGTTGCCAAGACATTGTAGGAAATATAGTTTTTAAAATGTTCTGATAATGTAGACCATTGAAGAATCTGGACATGCTCTGTGGTTCACACCTGTAATCCTAGGAAACTGGGAGGCTGAGGCAGGAGGATCGCTTGAGGCCGGGAGTTCAAGACTAGCCTGCACAAGATCCTGTCTCTACGAAAAAAGTAAATAAAAATAAAATAAAAATAGCCAGGCATGGTGATGCACACCTACCATCTTAGTTACTTAGGAGGCTGAGGTGAGGAGTTCAAGGTTATAGAGAGCTATGATCATGCAACTGCACTCCAAAGAAATACTGTCTTAAAAATAAAAATAACTAGTTTGGTCTTAATGACAAACAGACTCAAGACCAAACAGACTCATCAAATAACGGAAGCCTACTAAAAACTGAACATTGAATGAGAGATTTTCATTAGTGCTTTCTCATAAGCTGTGTACCAGAACTGCAAATGCAGTACTACATGGATAGGGACAGTGACAACCTGTGTATGTTCAGAAAGAATCCATTTTTTATAGTATGCTTAAAAAAGCAGGAACAGGGGAGAATGACACTGCAAAAGTAAAACATTTCAGAAAAAGGAAGAAGAAAACAGTAATACCAGAGGGTTCAATGAAGGATCAAAATAAATGGCGCTGTAAAATATTAAAAAGTTTCAGTAAATGTAAATAATACACAACTGGATTCTTTAGCCAGAAACCTGAGCTTTATTGTGTCTCTTCTCCCTTTCTTCTCTTCAATGTTGAATCATCACAGAGTACTGTTGTAGCCAATAGAGGATACTTTTTAAAACAGCCCTCAAATCTACTTATTTTTTTCCATCTCCCGTTCACTGGCTCAAATTGTTATTGGTGGAACGCATCTGTACAGGTCTGCAGCAACTTCAATTCTTGCTTCCTCAGTAGAAAGAATTAGACTAAAGGACATAAGGCAGAAAAAGAAGACGGAGGCAAGTTTTAGAGCAGGAGTGAAAGTTTATTAACAAGCTTTCAAGCAGGAATAAAAAGAAAGGTACACTTAGAAAAGCGCCAAGCTGACCTATTCTTGCAGGACAAGCACCGCATGTGACTTTGGACTTAGGGTTTTATATGTTGGCCTACTTCCGGAATCTTTGTATCCCTTTTCCCTTGATTCTTCCCTTAGGGGTGACCTTCCCGCATGCGCGGTGGCCTGCTGGTGCTTGGGAAGTGAGTCTGCTCAGTGTATTTCCTGGAGTTTATGCATGCTCACCTGAAGCTTTCCCTGGAAGCTTCTTCCCTTTACCTGCAGCATGTCCCGGGAGGGTCATACATCAGTTAAACTCCACCATTTTGCCTTTTAATGAGCGTGCTTGAGCCCATTGAGCCAGCTCATGAGATCTTATCAGGAAGATGCTGATCACAAACTTCAGGTGTTTCCTACGTATAGGGAGCCTGCCTTTTCCTAGTCCTGGCTGTGACCAATTATTATTTTAGAGAGAGAGTTAACAATGGCCTGACCATCACCTGATGGTCAGCTGACTTTCCTGGTAGGGTGTTGGTGGAGTCCTCTCCTGCCCTGCTCATGCCTGACTAGCTACCACCTGTAACAAACTGAAGTTCTGCCAATTTCTAGAATTGCAAATGTGCAAATTTCTTAGTCTCGCTGAGTCTTAGTTCACTCATCTGTAAATGATGATAACAAGTATCTCGTTATAGAAATAACTTGTCCCCATGAAGTTTGGGGAAGGATTAGGTGGAACACTAATGATAAATCAATTAACAGAGTATATGGCATATAAGTAAGAATTTTATTAAGATTCAAATATCATTATCCATAAAATACATTAAAAATGTCCATGCCTTTTTACACAATTCAGAAAGAGATTCCAGAAATACCATTTGACCCAGCAATCCCATTACTGGGGATATACCCAAAGGAATATAAATCATTCTACTATAAATACACATAAAAACGTATGTTTATTGAAGCACTATTTACAATAGCAAAGACATGAAATCAACTCAAATGCCCATCAATGATAGACTGGATAAAGAAAATGTGTCACATATACACCATGGAAATCTATGCAGCCATAAAAAGGAGTGAGATCATGTCCTTTGCAGGGACATGGATGAAGCTGGAAGCCATCATTCTCAGCAAACTAACACAGGAACAGAAAACCAAACACCACATGTTCTCACTCATAAGTAGGAGTTGAACAATGAGAACACATGGACCCAGAGAGGGGAACATCACTCACCAGGGTCTGTTGGGGGCTGGGAGGTGAGGGGAGGGAACTTAGAGGACAGGTCAGTAGGTGCAGCAAACCACCATGGCACATGTATACCTATGTAACAAATCTGCACATTCTGCACATGGATCCCATTTTCTTTAGAAGAAATTTAAAAAAACAAAAATTAAAAAAAACATTTTTGCTCCATCCAAGCACTGAGATATATATATATATATATATAAAATCTCCACAGTAAAGTATACTGATCTGAGATTACTCTTGCTTTCAGCAACATTAAAGCCAAGTATAATGCAAAGCAAGAAACTATACACTGTAAAAATATTAAAATTAATTGTGATTCAGCACTTCAATTTTATTGAAAGTTACCAATGCTTTGAATGATGCAAAATTGTTGGCAAAAATATTTTAAACTACTTAAATATACTATGAAAACACAGAAGGCATAACATCATTTAGTATTTTAACAATTAGTAATATATTGCCTAAAGAATTAAAAGTAAATAATTGTATTTACATTTTAAAAACAGTATGTATTGCTTATATCATACTGAAAAAACAAAAATGTTATTAAAATTTAAAAAAACATAAACAATGGAAAGAGAAGGTGGAAAAACCCAAAGCTACAAAGATAGCAATAACAAAATAAACACATTAAAACAATACATATCAGCATTTTAACCTCCCCAATAAAGGCCTTAACTTCAATAGGGGTTAAAATAATATTAATCTCTAAATTTTATGACAGATGCACCTAAATCAAATTATTAACAAACAAACCCAAGGGAATAAATATTAAATTAGTCATTCTAATTAAGAAGAAATACCAAATAAACCTTTCTTTCAAATTTCAAAATCTGTAAACTAAAAACATGCAAATAAAATATAATTTGAATCTTTGAATTCTTGAGGTATACTCGAGGGACAGCTATAGAGTTTTCCTTTTTAAAATAAAAGCAAAATTATATTAAATTCTCATCTTTTATAATGAGAAATTGGAGTTGGAAGTATGTCTCTAGTTATATTTCCATATTGTTATATAAAAATGCAATACAACAAATAATAAAAATAAACCAAAAATTCATATTAGGATTGATAGACTTAGTAAGCTTTACCTATGAAGGACATTTTGGTAATTACTACTTGGTTCTCTCTCATACACACACACATACACAGTGTTATAATTTATGATGCAAATCAAATTAATTAGAGCAGGACAGGACAAAAGTAGAAATGGGGTGTTTGTAGGCACAGACATATTTGTTACTGAGAAAAAAAGAAAATAGAAAGAAATAGACAAAAGGAGGAAAGAAGAGGGCCACGTGGCCGGGTCCTGTGAGTGACGCTGAGCGAGGGGAAGTGTGTTAGAGGCAGAGAGAGATTGAAGGCCACCTCATGGATGAGAGATGTGGAGAACAAGAGGAAGAGTAACACAGCATTTGTGAAGTACTGTACTTTGAGTTTCAAGAGAACCAAGAATATTAGAATTATTTTAAATTACTTTTGATTAATGGATGGTTCTTTTTGAATGTTGAAATAGGGCCAGTGGGGCTGGGAATTTCGTCGGGCTATGCTTTGTGAGGTTGTTCAGATTTCTGTGCTCACCTGGACTAGTTAAAACTCTATGTTTCTGCCTGGACCTCAGTAGAGGGCACACTTTTAACAGAACTGTCATCCCATTGGAATTAAGTGGGAAAGGGGAAGAGCATCCTGACCCAGGTTGACAGGTTTGAGAAGAACTCACAAGCTGGACAGGTATGGCAGTGACATTGCCAAGCTTGGGATTGCAATTTTTGAGAAAATGAACATTTCAGGACTGGGTGATACATGTGTTAGAAAAAAATAAAGTTGAGGAGTAAATGTGGTTTCAGTAAAGATTTTGAGGAGCCAAAAAAAAAAGTCTCCTATGGATGAATTTACTAACTGAAAAATTACCTCTCATTTTGCCTCAAAGAAATTGCAGTTCCTTATAAAATTAAAATCATTTCTGAAAGTACAGTAGAAGCTGGTGATAGATATTATGAGATTTGTTCAAAAATAAACGTTAAGATATATTTTATTGGGAAAAGTAGCTCTTCATTTGCTATCAAAGCATTCTAGAAAAATTAAATATAAAATATTTCTAACATATAAATAGAAATCAATATATTTAATTGTGAATATAAGCATAGGATAAGAAAGAACTTCATAAATATGACAAGAATGCCAGAACCCGAGAGGGAAAAATATGTACATTTGATAAGTTAATGGAAAATAGACAGGAAATCTTAATGAAAAAATAATACATAAATAAACATGTAAGATGGTGAAATATAAAAATAAATACAAACTTAGACTGCATGTAAATATAGCTACAGATACAGATGCAGATACAAGTATTTTCTATAAAACTGCCAAATATAAATAAAATATATATTTAATTTACATGTACATGTCTGCATATTTGTTTATCTATTATCTGTCTGTGTATTGATCATCTATTCTGGAGTGAAATTTAGTAATTTGGAATGTGTCTAGGAGATTACACCATGTTTTTTAAATTACATAATGCAAGACATTTTAGAAATTTGTTTCTTTTTTTTTTTTTTTGAGACAGAGTCTCGCTCTGTCGCCCAGGCTGGAGTGCAGTGGCAAGAGCTTGGCTCACTGCAGGCTCCTCCTCTTGGGCTCTCACCTCAGCCTCCCGAGTAGCTGGGACTACAGGCGCCTGCCACCACGTCCGGCTAATTTTTTGTATTTTTAGTAGAGATGGAGTTTCACTGTGTTAGCCAGGATGGTCTCGATCTCCTGACCTCGTGATCAGCCCGCCTCGGCCTCCCAAAGTGTTGGGATTACAGGCATGAGCCACCGTGCCCGGCCTAGAAATTTGTTTCTATTTCATCTTTGCAGCTGTGTGTGTGTGCCTGTGTGTGTGTGTGTGTGTGTGTGTGTGTGTGTGTGTGTGTGTGAAATAAAAATGGATATCTTCTGAAGAACCTGTATAAAATTGTAATATAATCCCAGAGACTTTTGAATATTCTCTGCTGAAGTTATTCATAAAATATTTTCCTAACTTCTTAAATTCTGTAATAAAATGAATAAGAATGGGAAGGGTATTGACTAGGGGATTAGCTGCATGTGCAATGGTGCAGGGGAATGGCACGCTGAGGATCACAGAAGATTGATCCTACAGAAAGTGCTACAGATTACATAAGGAAAAAATTACAAGTGAGTAATGAAGGTTCAAAATATGAGTAATTGGCATAATTCTTCCAATAAAATGCCCACTGCTATGCCTGGGTAGATGATAAAAAATATAGCACTCAGAAATCTGAATATTTAATCTTCTTCTTTAATTTTAAGGAGTCCAAAAATGTAACATTCAGGCTCTCACAATAGAAATATATGTGTAGTCTACTACTATGAAACTAAAAAAAAAAAGCATATTAATCTATGAATTCAATGATGCAGGCAATTAAACTACTCTTAGCACTCTTGACACAACTCTGGTTACTAACGAGGTATTCCTTTGTCCTGTGTGTCACAGCTTCTTCAGCTACAGTGGCTCTGCCACTTTCTTGCCAACTGGGAGATGGGCATCTCATATGAAGTCCCCCAGCGAATTAGGAGGTATATCATCATCTCACATTCTTGTGGTCTTTTAATCTACAGCTAACAGCTAGATGCTATCATGAAAGCTGAGTTTAGGACTCACTTTTATGTTGTTCTTGTGTTCCTATAGACTAGCTAACAGCAAATGTATGAGAAAAATATATAGCTCAATATAATTCATTTATCACAATATTTTCTCTTTGTATGGAGAAACCCATCTATTCATATTTGCCCTCTTAACTGTACTCACTTCTCCATAATCTTAGCAACCGCTCATTAAAGAAGTCTTTAGGTTTGTCTGTTCACTTAGTATAGAAACATTACTTTGCTGGGCTAAGTTTTTCACTGACATAATAGATTTTTGATCTGTTATGAGGCCTACTTAGATTTAAATTCAATTCCATATAACATATAAATTCAAACTAACATTGGTAAAAATGGCTAAAAGTTTATTTTTTCTTATAAATAGAAATGAAAAGGTAGACATTTTGGAGGTAAACTACCTCAGGGCCCCTTGTCTTATTGTTCTACATTCTTGGATAATGCCTCATAACACAAAATTAGCAATTTCCAGGAGAAAATAACAGAGAAAGATACTTTTTTTTTTTTTCGTAAAGAGCAGTCCACGGACATCTGATAGGCTACTTTACATAAATTTCATTCAGAATCTAATAACATGGCCATACCTATTTGAAATTGAAGTTGAGAAATATAAGCTTTATTCAATTTGGAAATATTGCTGAACAAAAATCTGTGTTTTGTTGCTTATGATGATGAGGAGTATAGACATTAAGAGAAAATTAGTTGTCTCTGACCAGATTTCTATATTATTTATCTTCAACACACATCAAAGGCTAAAATGAGCTCTAAATTAATCCTGTGGGGGATGAACAAAAGGCTATAAAACAGCCACAACTGTGTACTTAGGTACAGAACTTAATTTTAATTTTTGAAGGTGGTCTTGGAATGAATAAGTTGTAAATTCTGTAATCCTATATATGTGTGATATATTTATTCTTTATTCAACAAATCTCAATTATTTTCTTAATATTTAAGTAAAGATCCCTGTGGGCTAGAAAGAATGTTTGGAGTTTTTTAACATACATGTCACATGTGTGATAGGCAGAAAGGGTCTCTCTCAAAGATATCCACAGTCTAATCCTCCAAAACTGTGAATATGGCAGTTTACATGGCAAAAAGAATTTTGGAGATGTGATTAAGGACCTTGAGATGGAAAGATTATTTTAGATTATCTCCCTGGGAACAATGTAATCAAAAGAGTCCTTTTAAAAGGGAAGCAGGAGTGCCAGAGAGAGAGAGAGAGAGAGAGAGAGAGAGAGATTTGAAGATGCTATATTGCTGGCTTTGAAGATGCAGCAAAAGGTCATGAGCAAGGGAATGCAAGCAGTCTCTGAAGCTGGAGAAGGTAAGGGAACAGTTGCTCCCCGAGAACGATCAGAAGGAATGAAGCCTCACTCTCACCTTATTTTAGCTAACTGAGGCCTCTGACCTATAGCGGTGGTCCCCAACCTTTTTGGCATCAGGGACCAGTTTTGTGGAAGACAATTTTTTCATGGACTGGGGTTGGGGGGAATGGTTTTGGGATGATTCAAGCTCATTACATATACTGTGCACTTTATTTCTACTATTATTACATTGTAATAATTATACAACTCACCATCACGTAGAATCAGTAGGAGCCCTGAGCTTGCTTTTTTGCAACTAGATGTCTCATCTGGGGGTGGTGGTGTGTCCGGAATTGGTTCCTTCTGGTGGGTTCTTGGTCTTACTGACTTGCGGTGAGTGTTACAGTTCTTAAAGATGGTATGTCCCGAGTTTGTTCCTTCAGATGTTCAGATGTGTCTGGAGTTTGTTCCTTCTGGTGGGTTCATGGTCTTGCTGACTTCAGGAGTGAAGCCACAAACCTTCACAGTGAGTGTTACAGCTCATAAAGGTAGTGTGAACCCAAAAAGTGAGCAGCAGCAAGATTTATTGTGAAGAGCGAAAGAACAAAGCTTCCACAGTGTGGAAGGGGACCCAAGTGGGTTGCCACTGCTGGCTTGGGTGGCCAGCTTTTATTCCCTTATTTGGCCCTGCCTATGTCCTGCTGATTGGTCCATTTTAGAGCACTAATTGGTGCGTTTTTACAGAGTGCTGATTGGTGTGTTACAATCCTTTAGCTAGACACAGAGCGCGGATTGGTGCGTTTTTACAGAGTGCTGATTGGTGCATTTACAATCCTTTAGCTAGACACAGAGTGCTGATTGGTGCATTTACAATCCTCTAGCTAGACAGAAAAATTCTCCAAGTCCCCACTCGACCCAGAAGCTCAGCTGGCTTCACCTCTCAGTGGGAGACAGTGATGGGTCATCAGGCATTAGATTCTCTTAAGGAGAGCACAATCTAGATCCCTCGGATGCACAGTTCACAATAGGGTTCATGCTCCTGTGAGAATCTAATGCCGCTGCTGATCTGACAGGAGACAGAGCTCAGGCAGCATGCAAGCAATGGGGAGAGGCTGAAAATACAGAGAAAGCTTTGCTTGCTTGCCTGGCGCTCACTTCCTGCTGTGCACCCTGGTTCCCAACATGCCACAGACAAGTACCAATGTGTGGCCCAGCAGTTGGTGACCCCTGACCCACAGCACTGTATGCATTTATGTTGTTTTAAGCTACTGAATTTATGGTAATTTGCTATAGAAGCATTAGGAAACTAATATTTAACAAGTAAGAGTTAACAACTTAAATGTTCAAATAAAATTTAGTTTCCTTATTTTCTGAAATGTACTTAATTTGTCTTCTGGATGATCACCTTATTAAGGTAAAGAGGAGAATTCAGCTTGCCAGCTAATTACATCTCAGTTTCTTCTATGTAAACCGTCTCATGATTATTCCTCATGTTTTCACATCATCCTTCCCCCATCACCTCCTACTTACCTCTAGGATAGTACCTGGTTATATTTGGGATGGAGTCTGATGGCAGTAAAATAGAAGTGCCACAAATCCACTTTTGTCTCACAGTTTGTCTATTTTTATCACTGAATTGGTATCTATGAGACGGGACTGGTCTTAACTGGTTTTTTCTTCATAACACTGCAAATGAAGTGTGTTTGACTCTGATCACAAAGGTTGTGAACTCTATTTTTTTGGCTTCTAAATTTGCTGTTTGTGGCTCCTCTCAGCTCACATATGACCCTGAGCATGCAGGAACTTCTGGATTACCTATGCATCACTCCCGGTGTCTCAAGAGTCATGAGATCTTCCATAGACTCATTCAACAGAACACTTTCCTTGGACAATGATTCAATATTACTATATACAGGGTATTGTGCCAGCCTAAATGTAAGGATGTGAGGCTTTATCATGAAGTATACAAACCTCCAGACTCTTCTAAGCAAAGGAAGCTATCATCTCTGATGCCCTAGGCTTCCTTAAACTATGTCTGTATATTTCTTTCAGACCCCTATTAAGGGTCCTTTCAGAGCAGTAGAAAAAAGCAAGGACACTGATCTCTTAGAGTAAATGTATTACCATTTTTTTCTCTTTTTCTTTCCTCTATCTATGGAACAATAATGAATAGATTTTTCCACTACCTCTGTTGGGATGGATTTCCTTTTATATTAATAAAATACTCTGATTTCTCCCTTTTGTATATGAAGGTTGTTAACTTACACTTCGGATATGGAATGGTCTCTTAATGAACTTGAACCACTATTTTCTTTCAGGGAAGTAGCTATCTCTTAAGATGATACCTCGCTATGTTGTGAAAAATAAAGCCAGCTTGGAAATTCAAGTTACAATGACCCTTTTATTGTTGGTAGTTTTCATTCACCTTTTGAAGTGATGGATGCCATTTATTTAAGAGTTTAGATATGCAAATTTACTGGCCATGAAAACACAATTTCAAATACACCAAAATTTACTGTTCTTATACTCGTATTTTTGGAATAGACACCACTTATTTCCTGTTTATGGTTCCACTGCTCTTATTTCCTTTATACTGGAATTTCCAATACAGTGAGGAAATAATTTATTATTATCTTCCAGGTTGCTTTTTCTATCTCAAAAAAAAAAAATTCAGAGTATAAATGTTCAAAGCACAAATATCCAAGAAGGTAAATCCATTTTAAGATAATTTTATTTTGGACTTTATTTTATTAAAAACAGAGTGATTGTAGATTCTTGAAATAGAGAATGACATTTTGAAAACATCTCTTTACTAAGATTAATCTACTGGTCATAAGCAAAACAATTTGAGGGGGATTTAAAACGTTTTTAGTTTCCATCACTAAATAAACATTTTAGGAGACATTAGGCAAAATTTTGACATGGCTGGAAGAGTATTTCAATCTGAAAATAGTATGTAACAAACCTTATAAATATACTTAATTTATTCATGCACTTAAATTATAATTAGATGAATTTATAATTTAAAAAATATTTATATAAATTGTATTTCCTTAAAATTGTTACAAAATGATATCAAATATTCTGATTTGAATGACATGTAGTAAGGCTTAAAGGAAATTTCAATATTCCTAACAACTCTGTTTTTAACTTTGGAGCTTTCTACTAAAAAAAGATTTAGTTCTAGAGTTGCTGCTGATGGTAAGATTTGAACATCTTATTGTTAAAACTCTCTGAACTATAGAATGAATAATATGCTTACATATGTATATGTATGTGTATTATTTATTAACCAATAAAACAAAATAACCTATCCAACAAGAACTTTTTATGCCTCTGGCATTTAAAATGAATGAATTTGCCAACTTTCAGCTGGCCAGTTATTAACAGAAAGATAGATTAGTGACAGAGATTGTGTTTATGGAAGTGCATTAATATTAATAAAAAAATTGCATCCTCAACTTATTTTTAGTTTCATGTATAAAACGTAAAGAAAAATTTACTTTAGGTCTTTTTTCTTACTTCACTTTAAAACAGATGTCAATACAGCAATATGAGCCAGCTCTGAAAATGGACATAAAGAAAATACAATATCTGGAGGAGGAATTATGTATGAAAACACATTCCATAAGATATTCATTATATTTTCATTGTAATTACTGATGCCATGGACTCTTCTACACTTTTCCAAATTCATACAATCTAATCCTCAGTGTAATTACTGATTGCCCAAAGTGAACTCCTTGGCAACAAAGTCCAATATTTTCTGCCTCATTTCTACAACACTCATAAATCAATCATGAATTCAAGTCACCAACTTTGTCTGCAATAACATGCATAACAGTGATGAAAGAATGTAAATTTGCTAAAAAATGTCAATTTTATGGACAATTTCTGACAATAAGTTAGGCCTATTGTAGAGTTCTAGAAGCATAGTTTCTACCCTGTAGTCATTTTAAAAACATCAATCTATGTTTTTCCTCTTTGGAAAGTTTAATTCTGCTAGATGGAACATGGAAGTTAAATAAATTTAGTGTTTTCTATCATGCTTGACTCTTTTGAAACAAGAGGTTTGACTTATGTTCTAACTTATTTGTGCAAAATTCCTTCTGCAAGCCACTGTATACTTCGACTAATACAAACTGAAAGTGAGGGGTTCCTTTGTGCCATGTGAGAAAATCAAGTTTGTGTTTGTTTTCAGTACATAGCTGTTAAAAAAGAAAATTTAAATGATAATATAGATGCAGACATATTAAATGAGGCTAATTTGAAAGGATGTGCCATTTACTTTTACGTAGATTAATAAATAGGTATAGATATAAGAATTCATCTCTCTGTTAAATGTGTAGCAATGTGTGTCACACATACAAACACACACACACACATGCATACATAGACCTATTTTCCCTTTTAGAACTGCTATTACTAATTTTCCAGGCTCCAAGATTAATTCAGGTATTATTATGAGTCATATATAAAAATCAAGAAACATTTTAACCATGAATTCAAGCACATTAAAATTGGATTTAATGAAAAAATAACTTTAAAAATAAAATTGGTTTTATGAGAATACAATTTGGATGCCTATATAATCCTGCATAATTTAAAGATACATATAGAAGTATTTACTCTCAGTGCTTTTTAAAAGCACCATGATTAAATTATTTTTTAATTTTAAGGTTTTGATGACAATAACATCAATTTAAATATTCAACAGTTTGCAAATCACTAAATACTATTTAGTTTTAAAAACAGTAACGCTTTCTTACATAGAAGCCAATGATCTCAGATATTAAAGCCACTGATTACAAAGAAGAGAAAGTAGAGCGAGGGTTTCAGAAAAAAATAATTGACATATAAAGTCAAAACTCAGGGAAAAACAGAGGATGAGAACCTCCACACTTATATTTAAATTGGAATAGGCAGTATGCTATGCTATGATACAAAGAACCCTGGAACTGTGGTTGGGAGGCCTAAGTTACAGTTAGAAATCTATCAACTCTTTACGCTACACTGTGTAATGAGATTTAACTTAGGATCCATACTTGTAAAAGGAGGAAGATGCCAGCATCACAGTCTGTGTACTTAGCACAAGTCTATTTAGTGAAAACACATGTTGCTTTGAAGACCAAAGAAGACTCATGTAAATGAGTTTCACAAAACAAATATCCTTATGCATTCACACTCCATAGTCTGACTTCCTGTTTACTGCATTACAGATTTTCTGTCTCTTTTCAAGTTTTAAGCTCATAACTAAGTATGAGATCAGCTACTGAATGATACTTCCTGTTTGAGGAGCATTACTCAATGGCAATGCTGGAGATTCAGTTAAATAACATAATTTTTTTTTTCAGCACTAAAGGGCAAAATGAGCCAAAGAAATAAACCAAAACAAACAAAACGAACCAAACCACAAAACAGCTTCCGGGATCTGATGCTGGATTTTGAGATAATTTATTAGAGTAATCATAGAATTGGATAGTGAAGTATGTGAGCTATTTAAGTAACAGGGTATTATATTATTTATCTTACTGCTTAAAAATTAAAACATATTGAATAATATTAACAGTAATTCAATAGGAAGAGGTTTCGTTATGCATGTGGTTCAGAGTGTTTTCAAGTGATCAATATCAATGAACAATAAGGGTTAAGTGTAAATTATTTCCAGCGCTAAAGTGTACATTTATCTACAAATAAATTTTTCTACTAGTTCAGCTAGAAACTCAACTTTTCTATCAATAGCAGGAAGAAAATCAGATTGCTTCCAAAACCAGCTTCCCCTTCTAAAGAAACATTCATCTTCAAAACCTGATTATAAAGTTCCCTTTGTTTAGGGCTTGATTCTATTCTCAGATATGGAGATGAATCCCAGTTCTGTGCCTTGGAAGTCAATTACGGTAACTGCATTTGAAACGCAGCAGAATGATTTTCCAAGGGATTAAGATGTATGTGTTTGTGAGAAAAATAAATTTTGAGTTTCCATGGCTATAAAAGATGTGAAATGGTTAAGCTTTGAGTGCTATCATAGCAAAGTTTTTCAAAAAGACTTGATATTTTGTCAATATTGATTCAAGCTTCTCAGTGTCACTGAAGTAAAAATAATGAAGTTCTGTTGCTGCAGGGACATGAAGGAAAAAAAGTTTGATTGATTCTTCCATTATCCAATGACAGCTCTTATAAAGTAGAGAATAAAAATGGCAATTAGATGGTTGGTCTAAAGAGAAAATATGTGAGACTATATATGGAATTTTTGAGTGGAGACAGTCTAAATATGCAAAAATGAAAGAAAATCCTCAAAACCAGATCTATATCGCTCCAAAGATTAGAATATTACATCTATTTATTTATTTATTTATTTATTTATTATTATTATACTTTAAGTTGTAGGGTACATGTGCATAACGTGCAGGTTTGTTACATATGTATACTTGTGCCATGTTGGTGTGCTGCACCCATCAACTCATCATTTACATCAGGTATAACTCCCAATGCAATCCCTCCCCTCTCCCCTCTCCCCATGATAGGCCCCTGTGTGTGATGTTCCCCTTCCTGAGTCCAAGTGATCTCATTGTTCAGTTCCCACCTATGAGTGAGAACATGCGGTGTTTGGTTTTCTGTTCTTGTGATAGTTTGCTAAGAATGATGGTTTCCAGCTGCATCCATGTCCCTACAAAGGACGCAAACTCATCCTTTTTGATGGCTGCATAGTATTCCATGGTGTATATGTGCCACATTTTCTTAATCCAATCTGTCACTGATGGACCTTTGGGTTGATTCCAAGTCTTTTCAAAAGAAGACATTCATACAGCCAACAGACACATGAAAAAATGCTCATCATCACTGGCCATCAGAGAAATGCAAATCAAAACCACAATGAGATACCATCTCACACCAGTTAGAATGGCGATCATTAAAAAGTCAGGAAACAACAGGTGCTGGAGAGGATGTGGAGAAATAGGAACACTTTTACACTGTTGGTGGGATTGTAAACTGGTTCAACCATTATGGAAAACAGTATGGCGATTCCTCAAGGATCTAGAACTAGATGTACCATACGACCCAGCCATCCCATTACTGGGTATATACCCAAAGGATTATAAATTATGCTGCTATAAAGACACATGCACACGTATGTTTATTGCAGCACTATTACATCTATTTTTAAAAGTATAACAAATAATCTGTAACTCTTTTTCTTGTATATTTAAGGGCTACATCTGAGTTTAATATACAATACAGATGTGGAATCATTTTACAAGTTTAATTTAATAATAATTAATGGTAGGATCAATTTGACTAACATTTTAAAATTAACAAAGGAATTTCACATTATTTTATTAGTTCATTAGAAATACGGAGTAATTATGCTGCGACTGTTCCATTTTTCCATTTCCCATTTTACACAGATAGAAATCAAAAGGCGGCATAGCTGAATGAACTATCAATGATGTTTACCTGAAGTCAATACTAGAATCTTGACTTTCTGAAAATAACTTTATATTGTATCTGTTTTTACACACACACATGTATACAGTAATAATAAGTTACTTTTGACAAACTTTATGGAATAAGTATACCAGTTAGAGTAAAATTAAAATACATATGCAATTGTTTCAATACTTTTAAAAAACAAGATATGTTTGTATATGCATATCTTAACTAGCCAAATGAAATAAATAAAACGTAATTTTTATATGGTTTATAAAATCATATCACAATATCAATAGAATATTTAATAGGTTAAATATATTAGAACATGTGAACATAGTTTAAATGTGTAATCAGTAATTGTTTATTTTGTAGAGTTAAAAGAAAGAAGAAAATAAAAATAAAGAAAGGTAGCTTCACTTCCACCCAAATTTGGAAACGTCTGTTCATGCATTTTACAGATATATGTGTGACATGCACTATGTAGGAGAAATTTCAAGTTGTTTAAGAGAAAACCAGTGCAATGGCTGCCTGCATGGAGATTATAGTGTAATATAATCTATAATATAATTATAGTGTAATGAGGAAAATAGATGTGAATAAATGAATGCAAGTGTCATCAAGAGGAAACCCAAGGAGCTATGGGAATGTGGAAGCCATGGACTTCAACATGTCTTGAAAATGGAGTGAATGAGAAGAAAAGATTCTTGGGGGGAAATAAAAAGCTGGAGTTAGCTGAAGAAGTGGAAAGAACATTTCAAGAAAAAGAAATGGTAAAGTGAAATGACTGAGATAAGAAATAGAAAAGTCCATTTGAGAAAATAAAAGAAACCAAGCTTTGAATGGATCCTAAATGACAAGTGAGAAAAAGGCACAACACAAGTCTGAAGAGAAACACATAAGAAAATGGAGGCTAGTGCTTCCTATTTCTCTAAAGGGAAAAGGCAAAGACTGAACTATGTGAAGACCAAATTCCCTAATTCACATGAGCATTTTCAACAAACTATTCTGGCTGGGCTGTACAATATATTAAAAGTGGGCAATACATTCACTGAATTTCTTACTGGTAATGTAATCAGTAAGGGTGTTTACAATACAGCTTGTTTTACATAGGGACAATAAAGGTACATCAAACTAGATTGAAATCAGCAATATCTAGGAGTTGCAATAAGTAAGAGTTAATGACTAATAAAATATATTGGAGATATTTATGAACGGTATTTAGGATATGCAAGAAATGTCAGTCTGGGCTTCTGATATAAATATGTGTCCTGTCTGCATCAGATGGTAAATTAAGTCATAAGAAAACATGAGGCGTCTTAGATGAGATTCTAATGTAGGAAGAGAGTTGATTTACTCCAACATTTAAAAGTAAACTTGGAGAAAAAAAGCCAATAAATATAGGTGAAAAGGAACTCCTGGAGACGTGGAAGGAAACCTAAGGGAAAAAAAAAAAAAAAAACTTGAAGTAGTTAGTACAGATTAAGGGTGCCCTATTCTGCTAAGATATAGAATATGGTGAAAATTTAAAAATATATTTACTGTATTTAGCCACATGAAGATTAATGATGACAGCAGTGAGAACAGTCTTAGTAGAATATGAAAACACAATACAATTTGCAATATTTTGATACTGGAATAGGAGGTGAGAAAATTGAGAGAAAGATTGTTTACCAGAAAGGCACTATAGAATGCATTTAACCCACTGTGATGAGTCTTTTATTTCAATGGCATTAGTTAACAATATTAAACATGAAACATGAAATTGTTTTATATAAACTTTCAGATCCTTGGCTTTTCTTGAAAAATCTAATAATTCAATAATGTATTATCTCACATTGCACCATAGACAATAAGAGTGGCTACAACTGAGTACCTGCTGTCTCTATTCAATGGATACTGTTCTTTGGAAATTGTTTCACTGAGTGAGGTCTGGTATTTTTATTGGTTCACAATGAGATAATCACATATAGCTCTTTAAAACTGTCAATCAGTAAAGAGATAAGATAAAAGTCTATTTTCAATTTCTATACTTGCTTCTGTGAGCACCCTAACAAAGTGTGTCTATGTCAGCAGAGTCCACAAATGTGATTTTGAATTGCACTGCTCTAGAATTTGCCTCTGTGCCAACTGTTCTTAGCAATCTCCTTGACACCGAGTTGGATATCACTTGCTATTTTGCATATTGTTCATGGTCATGTTTTCTTATTGAAAAATTAAGAGGTAAAAATATTGCTTCATCCACTGCCTCTAACAAAAACAGACAAATTGGTAAAAGTTCCACCTATATTAAGAAAGGTGAGGAAGAATATGACTTCAAGAAAGGGAAATATGTTGATATATGATTAATAATCAATACTAAGCTTATATAAAAAGTATACAAGTAAAATAGAAATTTGGGGGCCATCACAGTTTACCTAGTAAGTTGCTGTTGTAGTCATTTGAATTTTTAATGTTGATATTTACTTTCAAGTAAGTCTGGCTATATAAAGGAAGAGAAAGATGAGGTAATAAGAGAGAGTGAATGAATTGTTCAGATTTGTTGGTGATGCATTTTTCCTTTTCTCTTTTTTAGATGGGAAAAACTAGAAACTTTAAGTGATTAAAAGATAAAAACAGGTAAGAGAGTGAGGTTGAACACTTAGTAGAAATAAGAAATATTTAAAATTCTGGAGAAAGAGAAAGACCGGGATCCAGAGAAAAAGTGAATGAGTTGATTTTTGGTGAAAGGAAGAAAATACCATCTATTGTAAGAAAAAAGATAATTAGTAATTCATGATCTTAATAATTAATAAATTGAATAATTAAAAATGTTAGACTTATTAACATTGAAGTTTAATTATCTCGAGTTTATCTTCTTTCACTTTTATTTAATTTTTCCTATCAGAAATGCCTTGAGACTTTGTCCATGTACTTTGTATCAAGCATGTTTACATAAATTATGTTACTTACACTGGAAAAATTGATTTAACTGATGAATAATCTCTTAAAGCTCAAGTCAAGATTTTTCATTTAAGTTCATTGTCAATAATGCAAATCTTATAACTATCTAATATATTAAGGATAGCTTGTTTTTGCTATCTTTCATGAAACTTTCTATAAAATTAGTGATTTGAACCAGCAGTAACGGCATTTTATGCCTCAAATAGTAACAATATCAAAGTTACATACTTTAGGGTAAATATTGCAAGATAAGTTAAATTAGCATAAGATATTAATAATATGAGTTATTCTTAGTCAGCTGGAGCTGGAGTGATTAATTTCTCAGCTCTAGCAGCCCTGAAAAAATTTTAGGTAACTACTCATGGAAGAAAAAATTGAGTACTCATCTGAATAAACTAGATAATGGTTCATTATTTCAACATGTATCTCCTTTGTTCTATTTGATTTTTTTTTTTTTTTTTTTTTGAGAGGAAGTCTCACTCTATTGCCAGGCTGGAGTGCAGTGGCGCGATCTCTGCTCACTGCAGCCTCTTCCTCTCGGGTTCAAGAGATTCTTCTGCCTCAGTCTCCCAAGTAACTGGGACTACAGGCACGCTCCACCACGCTGGCTAATTTTTGTATTTTTAGTAGAGATGGGGTTTCACCGTCTTGGCCAGGATGGTCTCGTTCTGTTGACCTTATGATCTACCTGCCTCAGCCTCCCAAAGTGCTGGGATTACAGGCGTGAGCCACCATACCCAGCCTTGATTTTACTTATAGAAATAACTTAAAAGTAACACACACACACACACACACATATATGTATGTGTATATATATATAAAAGTAACATATATATGCATACACACACACATATATATAATAATGCCTACAGTTTTTAACTAATAGGATAAGCAGCACTGAAATATTGCCATCCAGCACAACCCTTGGATTGGTTTGGTTTCTAATGTCAGTGCATCTGGTCTCCATTCCACTATTCTGGGCAAGATTTCCATTCTGAAGAGCAGCTTTGTCGTGCTTATTGGCGTGGCTTTGCCCTCCTTTTGTCTTTTCTCATTATCACGAGGTGACTGCAGGAGGTCTAGGCATTGGCTTCAGACAAGGCAGAAACTGACCATCTCCACGATACCTGCTATGTGGATGTGCAATTTAAAATAAGTTTCTAATCATTCACAACAAATTTCCTCCTTCTTAACATTAATAGAACTGAGTCACATGCTGACTGTGTAAAGCAGTGGTAGTGATTGGAGAACAGGCATCTTTTCAAAGAAGACTATCCACTTTACATTACATGAAGTTCCGTATTGACAATTCAGGTAACGTTTCCTTTTTAACAAGCAAGCCAAATACATACAATAGAAAAGAGATAAATTGTTTCTCTTACACACTCAGTAATACTCAGGTTTCTTCTTCTTTTTTTTTTTTTTTTTTTAGGAGAGAGGAAGTACTCTGCTGTATGCAAATGGTTCTCAAACTGTGGTTCCTTGACTAACAGCATTATTATTATCTGCGAACTTGTTATGAACACACATTCTCAGATCTGAGACCTAATGTACAAGAAACTCTGGGGCAGAGCCTAATCATCTGTGATTTACTAATTTTGTGGATGATTCTGTCGCACACCAATGATTTAGAAATACTGCTCCATGTCATCACTTAGTAGCAGAAGCAGATGAATACTTTGCCTATCTCAACACATAATGCCCACAGTCATGGTCATCTCCAACTAGGTGGTGGAAAGGCAACCAGTCTGGAAAAGTATAAGAGGAAAGTTTACTAGACCCCACCTGGAATCAGTACATATAAATTCCATCCATTTTTCATTAGTTAAAGTTCAGTCACGTGGCCACACATGATTGTAAGATAAGATGGGAAATTGCTGTGTGTGAAACATGACAGAATGTATGTGAAGAATGACATGTTTTGGTTAGAAATTAACTGTTGCTTTTACAACCTGCTTCTCTCTTTCCATACTGAACTTTGTTCACATTCGACTGTGTCTTACACCATCCTGTTAAAAAATTTTCACATGCACTAATCTTGCTTATAATATTTATAAGGATTCTTCAGTTTTATTCGCTTTGAGTTGTTTAATCACTATGCAACCTCTGGATTCCATCTCAAATAGCATTTCCTCAGGAAATCAACTGTATTATATCCTCTTCTTGCATATGCTCATAGTACCATATTGTTTTCTGTTATAGTTAGTAGGTGTCATGGTTTCTCCTCTACTTGAAGGCAAGGTCCAGGTCAGATTTTATTCACCTGATATCAACACACCTTGTATGATGCCTGGACATAATAGAAGCTCTGTAAATTGCTTCTGAATAATAATAAAAATATTTTAACAATATATATAATATATACCTTTATATGTATTTGAATAAATATATATGTATTTGAATTAGAATTGGCTACACATGCCTTATATAGGTGAAAATGTTTAGACAGGGAGTTATTTTCATAAAAATTAAAAAATCGAAAATTTTTGCCATCTTATATCAAAAGAAAAATAGCATAAAATATAAATGCAGGCAATGCCAATTTTCATTTTGAATCCTCTTTATTTTAAAGCATATCATCTTTACTTTAAATTTTATCTTTATTAGCAATTCTCTTTTCCTTTCATGACTAAAAAAGCGACTGTGCTTCAAAACCTAGCACCTCTCTTTCAATTTGCAACCCCTGTTGAGACTAAGGATAACTGAAAACAAGTTTTCCTTAGAAAAGAATATTGAAGCCTGATGTGAAGGAGAGAAAAGTGAAGGCATTTATTGCTAAGGCATGGAGGCTGATTTGGAGTTTGAGGGAGTAATTTATACCATCTCTTTAGAATTTTTTACACCCCATTTCTGAGCTTCCTTTTCTCTGAATCTTAATATTTATAAAAATAAAATGAATGATGTCTAACGATCTCCGAAGTACAATTTTATATAAATTTGTATCTGATTGAACATTTGAGTTCTTTTAGATGTCCAACAATGTATCTAAA
Organism: Macaca nemestrina; assembly: GCF_043159975.1. NCBI lineage: Eukaryota > Metazoa > Chordata > Mammalia > Primates > Cercopithecidae > Macaca > Macaca nemestrina. The sequence continues at coordinate 161,650,065 of NC_092128.1, read as the reverse complement.
TGTTCCACTGCAATCTTGAATACAAAGAAGTCAGAACACAGTCACTTGTTATAATCATCACATACAACTGAAGTATAAACTTTAAAAAAGGTCAGCCTTGTAGAGAAGGACTCTGCTGTTTGTCAGGCATCGAAGGCACTTTGACTTTTTACCTCCTTTCATAACAAAAATTGTACATGAATTCCAAATGATTGGGTATGAATTTCCTATCAAGATGATGTTCCAACTAATTAACCCATCCTCACTGTAATTTTAAACCTATCATCTTCGGGTTTTTTGATAACCTTCACAGGTTTATGTGGAAATGAAAGAAATGTCAACCCATATTTATGTTCTAACAAAAAGTGCTAGAAAAAAGTTACGACACCATCAGTAGTTTCATTAGTTTCTTTTTCTGTTAGCAAAACTTTCCAAAGAAGTGTGAATTAATGTTTACAGAAACCAAAAATATTAACCACATGAAATAGACAGTTTTATGATATTGCCTACCTGCTCATGCATCAGACCAATGAAAAGCAATTTATAATTTTCTAGCTATATTATATCTTACACACAGAAACCAAATGTCTGAGCTACATTGAAAATGGCTACTGGACCCTTAATTTTGATCACAGCCTATGCCACAATGATTGATAGGTAAAATTGGATTTTTACCGTGAAAGTTTCAATCTGTTTAGATCAAGTGAGTGAAATGAATGTATCGATCAATTGGGGTTTGAGTAAGTCTAACTTCATACTGTAGCTCTGTGTTGATACTCTCCAGTGATAGTCTGGGCTTAAAGGGGGTATTTTTGTTTCTGTACAGTCCTATTTTCTAAGCTTGTTTGAATACAGAATACTCTGATAGAATCTCTAGGGGAAAGAAGTATTCCAGGAAATACCAAGGGGTACATTTTGCCAGATGACATTATGCCAGGCTAGTAAAAGGTAAATTTCCTTGAACAGAAAGCAATTTATTGTTTCAAGTGTTTTGTTCAACTTTATTTAAATTACATGTGTTGTTTCCCAAGTGAATCACACCTTTACACATTTGATTGTTGTATTTTAAAACATTAGCTCTGTTTCTACATTTTTTATTTTGCTGTCCAACTTATTTTTTAAGATATTTCAGTTACTCATAGGAATGTAATACACTCTGTTACTTTCATTTTCACATCTTTTTTGTTCTCTTGGGATTGTGTGTTGGTGGAGTGGGTGAGGAATGATGAATACATTTACGTGTAAAGATGGCATTTATTTTCTGATGCTGCCAAAAAATACAGAAATAAATAAAAGACTGTGCATGACAAAAAATGTATAATATACATAGAATCGGGATAAAACAATGTAAGTTTGTTCTGTAAATAACATTTTAAAAATTTGAATAATTTCCAGCGTCAAGTAGGATAAATACATTAACATTATTTGTCTATGTACGTGTGTGTGTGCATGTGGGTGTATGTGCGTGTGAGTCTACATTAAAATAAAATCATCTAATAATTTATCTGGCACTTTCAGTCTGCATATATATCTATTCTATGAGTCATTCATACATTAAGCAGACCAGGGACATCTTAATTATATTTGATATGATAAATATAAAAGTAAACTCTATTAATATAAACATTGGTTATTAATGCCAAATTAGCTTTATCTTGCTCCTGCTACAGATTTTTTTTACTTTATCACTTTATTTATAATAGATTTTCAATTCGAAATAGGTGACTACATAACAAAATTATCAAGTCACTTTGGAACACCACAAAATTATGTTTCTTTACAAACGTAAGAGGAGCCATGATCTTCAGCTGTTCCCTGGGCCTCATGCATATGATATGATGATAATATTTTGCATGCCTAATTATGCGGTTGAAAAACCTCTTGTCTAGGAAATATATACTGTTTTTTTATTGAAAACAATAGACAATATATTGGATTAAGCGTAAGTGATCACGATGGGGAAAGCCTATACAGAGGTCACAATACAAATGCTAGAAAAAGTGGCATATCATTTTCATTAGTGTATTTTATTTAGCATATCTCTCTTTAAATAACACCTCTTCCCTGATACTTAAAAAAAGAGGTGCTCTTGTCTACTGTCCAGATAAAGAGGCATTTCTAATATGTCAGAATTTGCCACTTTTTTTCACCATGAAAAGCCATCTACTGTAACATGTAGCAAAACCTTCAAGCTTGCTATCACTCCTCTGGGCTCCCTCCAAAAAGCAATTTATATCAGCTGGCAAGGTCACTGAGGAAACTGGTCAAAATGCAGGTGGGAAATGCAACCCTGTTAGGTAGAGTCTTAATGCATCCATTTATCAGGGACACAAGGTCATATCAATGGTGTTGAGTATTAAACTTTGATTTTTCCAAGCATCTCATGGCAATTGCCAACTTGGGAGATGATATAAAATGTGTTAGAAATGTAACTCTGCAGGCATATTTCTTAAAAGTAAGTATATATAAGTTAAATATATTAATGATATATGAGTTTCTTTCAAAAATTATACGAAGCAAAATTTTTTTTTCTGCAATATAATGCTGCAACATGTCATATTTTCATGGCACATTAAATGTGGTTTTTATCTAGTTATTGATTTCTAACCTTCCCTTGGTAAATTGCTAAAACATCATGATCTAGGTACCCTATCCCTAAAGTGATAAAATTATGCAATGTGCCTTCTCTAATGAGTTTCTGGTGGAAAAGAAACTACAGACACACACACACACACACACACACACACACAGAGAGAGAGAGAGAGAGAGAGAGAGAGAAGTTACACATACTATGTCTTCAAAAGGTCTAGATATTCACATGGCAACCTTGTCCTTCCTTTCACTTTCCTCAGAAACCCCTTTCCAGAATCCATGAAGGAATGTTTCAGGCCTTTTGAAAGTATATGCTCAGGAAGGCTGTGTTATGTAGAAATAATGTCCCTTTTGTTGAATGAGCAGCCATGACCAAATCAAGTTTCTAAGGTTAGTGTTAGATCTCTAGAAAATAAGAAAGTATAATGAATATCTCTTATAATTATTTTTCTTTCTGTCTTTTTGATTTCTTCATCAATACCCTGCTGATGTGCATATTATTGGTATACCTTGTTTGCTCATAGGTCTCTCTAATAATAACCCACTCAGGCCAGTCTCTCCCTTAGGCATCATGGCTTTGTCTTTCCTGGTCTTCCTACTCTCTATTCTTTCTCCCATACCACTGAGAAAGGAAGAAAGGAGGGGAGGGAGGGAGAAAGGAAGGGAGGGAGGGAGGGAGAAAGGAAGGAGGGGAGAGAGGGAGTGAGAAAGAAAGGGAGGGAGGGAGAAAGGAAGGGAGGGAGGGAGGCAGGGAAGGAGAGAGGAAGGGAGGAAGGAAGGAAGGGAGGGAGGGAGGAAAGAAGAGAGGGAGGAAGAACTTAGATAAATATATTTTAAGTCCATGCCTCTCACACGCTAGTTATTACTAATAACAGTTTTCATCCCCAAAAGGTCATGTATACTGATTCAGATAAAAATGTTCAAACCCAAAGTGATATGACTTCATGTTTCCATTTCTAAATTTGTACCATTAAGGAATACAGACTTCTATGGATAACTTTCTGAGGTTTACATATTTTGGTAAAAAGGTGAGAGAATGTCTCTTTGAATTATGCTATCAGAAAAATCACAATCAAGATAAATATTTTTTAACTAAAACTAATAAAATGTAAAAATGGAATCTCAGGCAGAAGAAATAGCACTTAACAAGACAAAGAGGCATTCAGTTGCCTGGGATGATGGGGAAAAGGTCAGTGTTAAGGGAAATTGGAAAGGAAGACTAGTGGCGTGCTATGTCAGTTTGGTCACTCTTCGAAGCAATCATGAAGATTGAATTAGACATGTACCAGGTTTATTACAGTAAATACATGTGAAGGATGAAAGAGTCAAGAAACAGGAACAGGTGTGGTGAGGCTTCAGTCACCTTCCAAGGGAGAGAAAGAAAGGAGGAAGAGTTAATAGAAAGAGCCTCAGATTGCAGCGTGGCTCTCAAAAAGACAGCCAGACTGAAGGAGTGTTCTCTATCAAAGATTTGATGTTTTCAGCAGTCTTGCATGAGGATTCCTACAAATTGAGGTTAAACAGCTCCACAGACTGAACTCAACATGCATATTTTAAATCTGAAATCAGATTACCAGTACACAGGAGGGATATGGTTTTGCTATTGGCTGTATTATTCATTCTCTGAGTATTTTTGCCCATATGTTTTTGCTCATCATAGTTCTTACAGCTGGAATGCTGCTTATGTTGAAGAAATAATACGATTCTCTATCTTTTATAAAGTGTTCTTGGATTTCTCCGAAATTATTAGAATTTAACACATCTACGTCTACATCTAAGTAGTATTTTTCTTATGTGTTTTATGTGACATAGTTGCACATACATACTTTTTACTAAAATTTAGCCTTCCTTCTTGAAATGATTTCTGACACTGAAAAATAATAAACGCATAACAAATATGTTAAGTTACTTGGCATAAACTATAAATAGTATAAAACACCTACCTTTCAATGAAAAATTACAGATCAAGTAGTATTGATCATGGGCCCAAAATGACTCAAAAAATACTATTTTAAATATTCTGGTAGTTGCTCTTCTTGTTGAAATTTCTGCTGCTACTATTGCCAGGTTGGAGTAATTGATTAATAAAAGTGTAATTCATGAAAGCTGATTTATTTAATGCCGATTTCAGTGGCATTATGTCTGTGAAAAATAAATTTAGAGTGAACAAAGGATTTGGCAGTATTTGGATATTCTCTGACTTTTCCAGGAACAGTTGCAGAAGTGAGAACTGAAGTGCATTAAGTTCAAAGCTGTCAACCATGCCAATGATCCTAAGCTAGAAAAGATTACAAAATAGAGAAACTAATATTGACTGGACATAGAAACATATGCAAAACAAAATAAAACAAAGAAAAGAAACCATATATAATGAAGAAAAGAATAAGATATTTCATGAAAAGGATTTACCATCAGATGATGAAGTCTGATATTTTTGGATATAACCGGATACTTTAATTAAGAGAATAAACAGATCTGGATTTTGACAAAGATCAGAGAAAACTTCCCGCAAAGATTTAACATCATTTCACACTGGATGCCACAAGTTGAGTATAGGTGATGTGTGTTTTGTTGGAAAGTTGGTGTGGACTACTCAGCTGATGAGCTAGTTATTTGACACCAAGAGCATTGCTATACCCTTTAGAAACTAACTTTTGAAGATCCTGAACTTGAAAATTAAGCAGAAAATTCATCACTTTACTTTTGCTTTAATAGTGTGGACTTGTGACTGATTTGTCTTTCCTATTCAAGACAGTTTGATATGAATTATTTTGCTTTTAAAGTAACAAGAAAACTGATGTTTACATAGATTTTATTATGAAAATGTGGACAAATTATGTTTGTCAAATTTGCCGTGATTCAATTTATCTAACAAAGCAAAGTGTAAGACTTGATCTCCTAAAATTAGCAACCTATGTTAATATCCTGATAGAACATGCTTAGCTTTTCCATCAAATGTCAGGTCTGGCCCTAATGCCCTCTCAGTATTATAAGCAGGAGCAAAGAAAACCACGCATATCCCAATATATCATGTTCTATCCCCTTCCCACCTCCAGTAAAAAAGGGAAGCATTTAATAATTGAGCCTTTCATATTATGGGATACATACTTGGTTACTCTACTTTCATTTGTAACAACCTTACTGGGATATAATTTACATATATGACATCCCTCCATTTAAAGTATAAAATGAAATGGTTCTTACCATATTTACAAAGTTGTATGATCATTAACATGAATTAATGTTTCCCAAAATAAAACCTGCATTCATTAGCAATGACTCCCTGTTACACTCCCCACTTCTCACGCCACTCCACCACTATATCCAGCCCCATTCCTAGGCAACCACTAGTCTACTTTCTGCCTTTATAGTTTTGCCGGCTCTATACATTGTATCTAAATGGGAATTACATAATATGTTTAGACAGTTGTTTTAATTTAATGGAAATCAATGTTTTGTGCTTAGGTTGTGTGTATTTGATATTTGTGTAACAGCGCTTCCCAATCCTTTTCTCATATACTTTTTCTAAAATAATTAAAGTTAATATTATTTGTGGAATACATATTATGTAAATTCAAGTATTTTACCTTAGTTTTCTAGTGTGAGGCTTTGGGCTTAAACTATTCTAGTAAATATCTCTTTAATAGCCAATGGGGAAAAATAGATGTTTCCAAGTTATTGTCTACATTCAAAAAAGAAAATTACTCACTGTTCTCTACTAACTAAAGAAAATAAATACACATGAATCTTCCCAGACCAAACCTATCAATTTCTAGTTGTTTTTCTGAGTTATGAATGGCTACTGGCCATGACGTGGCTGAATAACCAAGTACCTGAGAGGAGCAAGTTTGAAAACAATAATGTCTGTGAAAGTGGAATGAGAATAGACTAGGGGAATGCACCGAAAGAGGGCTGATCTTGGCGTATCCTATCATCATTCACCAAAGAGCATCTACTGCACGGAGCCAACAAAAACCAAATGGAAATAATGGTGCATTAAAAGTACACCACCCAGCATTTGTCCTCAGCCACACTATCCTCCTACAATGAATCCTTGGTGGCTGGTCTGGAGGTTATGAATGACTGTATTAGCCTTGCTTCCCCTCATGTACTTCTTCTTACATCAAGACTGATAACATTATTCCCACTGCTGAATATCTGACCTATTCAGTATTAGAGACTGTCCCAATTCTCACTATAGTACCATTCTTTGAAGAGACCATACACTTGATGTCCAGTTAATTACTTAAAACCCCTTTCATCCTGGAGAAGGCAATAATTCATCTTTTTGTGATTCAAACATATATTGCATGTGGTTTTCCCTCTTCTGCCCATGATGCCTCTGCCAGGGCTTTCTGAGTGGCTACGATTCTGTAAAACTTCCCTTTGGACCAAAGGATCCTTTTGTAGCTAATAATTTTGACACTGGATGCATAAAAAAATGAAACCATTATAACCAATATATCTATAGCTATATCTTTACATATCACCCAAAAGTTAGTGGCCTAATCGATAGAATGAGGAATGACTTTTTAGCTAGGATGTCAGCCTGGAGATGGCACTCTGTAGGGTTGCCAATCTGTCCTCTGGAATGCAGTATACATCATGTGTATCCTAATAGCTAAAACGCAAAATGAAAGAAACGGTGAAAGCAGGATTAACAGCATTCATTATCATTCTTGACCCTTTGGAGAAGTTTAGGCCTCTTAACCTTGCAATTTTAGCCTCTGAAGGGTTAAATGTCATGGTCCCTGTGTGGGGTAAATTGTAGGTAAGAGACGCTAAGACCATCCATAAAATCAGAATATTTCTTGTCCTAAAACTATGAGTGCTATCTAGCAATTTTGGGTCTCATGTATATCAAACATATCAAACCAAAAAAAGGAGCTACTAGGTTCTCAGCAGTAATTATTACATAGAGCTAAAGTTGTCACAACAAACTGAGGGGCAAGAAGCAGTAGATCTGAACATGATAACCTCACTGCAGTGCTTCATAGTGTGTCCATGCCTGATGATAGCAGCAAAGAGCAATTGCAGTCCCAGCATTATAAGCAGGGCTTGGGTATAGGCAAGGTGTTCAGAACTGCTAGTCAAGGATCTGGGAAATACAGAATGGGTGGTAGAAAGGGAGATGATGTATATTCATTATGGCATCAGAATCAGCCACAACAATACAGACTGTAGCTGGTTTCACTCAGCTTTCATTTTATGGCTTTCATAGAAATTGTGGTAATTACTCTGAAGTAACAGAGTGTGGTTGGTGTAGGACATGTATAGATTAAAATGAACAAGGAGTGAGTTGTAGAGTTGCTCATGCATATCTGCCGAGAACACTTCTGGATTTACTTGCAACATTTGTACACAGTTTCCTGCATGCCAACAGCTTGCTACATTAATTACCTGTATATCTCTCTGCTCCTCTGCCTGAGGGCTTTCTCAAGCATGACAAACCACACTTTGCCATACTCAAGTGCAACCTGGAATTGTGATTTTGTTCAATCTCCTAGGGTTAATAGTCAAATAATAAAAGACAACAGTCAGGAGAAAGCAGTCAGCCTCCCCGGCTTCTTAAGAAAACATTCCAATGTGGGTTACTTAGTTTGTAAAAGTCTCACAGCATGAGTGAGCCCTAGTTGCTTTTAACATTGCTATTAGTTAATGAACCTCTTATTACTTTTTTCACGTATCACAATCCCATGTGCCTCACTTGTACTTCCTAGCAGTATCTACCATATAAACTGCCTGATTAAGGGGTTACTTCAATGCCTACTTTGTGATGGGAATTCAAATGGAAACTATGTATCAGTTTGAAATTATTTATACAATTTGATTCATCATTTTGATGGAGTAACTTTTAAGATAATCTTTTAAGAATAGATTTTTATGAAGCTTGTGTCATTAATATTCTTATTCCAAGCCCCAAAACAAAAATATTTGTCAGAGACTGCGATCCTGGATGGCTGTAAATCTCAATACAGAAGACTGATTTTTATTATTTCAATTAGTAAGTATGATAGTCAGTGTAATAATTTCCTTTCTCCCAAAGTTGTCTACGTTCTATTCCCAGATACCTGTGACTAGGTTATATTACATGAGAAAGGGGAATTAAGGTAGCAGATGGAATTAACGCTGCTAATCAGCTGATGTTAAACTAGGAAAATTATTCTAAATTATGCAGGGAGGCTAAGTGTAATCGCGAAGGTCCCTAAATGTGGAGGACCAAGGCAGAAAAGTCAGTGTCAGAATGACTCTATGTCGGGGAGAACACTGCTGCTGCTGCCTCTAAGATGGAAGGGACCCGAAGCCAAGGAATGCAAGCCGCCTCTAGAAGCTGGAAAAGGCAATTGTATACTCTAGATAGTACACATTTCCTCATAAGGCATAACTTCTTCTTGATTCTGTTACGCATTGTGTTCCTCTAAAGTTTCATATATTGAAGTTCTGACACCCAGCACCTCAGAATGTGTATTTGGAGACACAACCTTTAAATAGATAATTAACTTAAAATGAGGTCATTGAGGGGGCCCTATTTTAATATGAGGAATTTAGGACACAGACAAATATGTGTACAGCGTGAACCTGAAGAAAGCCAACTATAAGTCAAGGAGAGAGGCTTTAGAAAAAACCAACCAAGCTGACACCTTGATCTCAGACTGCTAGCCTCCAGAACAACGAAAAAAGTAATTATTTCTGTTTTAATTATTTCTAGTTATTTTGTTATGGCAGCCCTGGCAAACTAATATAAACTCCTAAATATTTTATCATATTTCAAATATTATGATATACTGGAGCTTTTCCATTGCAATATTACATTTATGTAACTTATCACAACACACTTACTTTTTACATTTTTGGTACACCTCTGAGAAGAAGGAATATGAAGGTTGCATTTTTAGTAGAACGTATAGAATTAAAAATAGTTAAACTTTTATAATAAATCTTTCTTTGAATACTTGTATAAAATCAAATACTACTTAGGACTCAGTTGATTTGCTGAAGTTTGGAAACTATTGATTTACTAAAAATATTTGCTCTTTCTCTCTCTCTATTTGGAAGGCAATGATGATATAAAGCACCTTTACCATAAAAAAGTAGCACCACTGGACACAGTCCTTCTAAGAAGGAAGATATCCACTCAAACAGTTATTTTCCTTTTGAATTTATATTTTCTTTTCTTTTCTTTTTTTTTTTTTTTTTGAGACGGAGTCTCGCTCTGTCGCCCAGGCTGGAGTGGCCGGATCTCAGCTCACTGCAAGCTCCGCCTCCCGGGTTCCCGCCATTCTCCTGCCTCAGCCTCCCGAGCAGCTGGGACTACAGGCGCCGCCACCTCGCCCGGCTAATTTTTTGTATTTTTTAGTAGAGAAGGGGTTTCACGGTGTTAGCCAGGATGTTCTCGATCTCCTGACCTCGTGATCCGCCCGTCTTGGCCTCCCAAAGTGCTGGGATTACAGGCTTGAGCCACCGCGCCCGGCCTTATATTTTATTTTCAACCACATCTAAAGCTTCTAGAAAATGGTATTGAATGTTAAATCTCAAAGTATGAACAGTTGGCACATCCATATATTAGTGATTTCATAATGTTTTCTGGAAAGCAACCTGGCTGATTTGTATGTTTTAACAAGTTGAATCTTCAAAAACTCCATAAACTATTTAGAATAACTTGTAATGTGATTAAACAACTACATATATATGACGAATCTGGGATATACTTGTAATTTAACCCTGAAAGTAATTAATTGCTTTAATGTTTCAACTTACATAGAAAAACTTAAGGTATGTACACAGTTTTTACATTATATTCACATACACACACATATTAAGGTTCATATAAATAATTTCTAGGTTAGTTGATTAACAAGATTTTTTTATTTCTAAAAACTATATCTCATTATTCTCAGTTATGTGCTCTCAGAGATAGATTTGGATTTGAAGACAGTGATATGTATCTAACATGCCCAACAATCAAGACTAATCAGGTAATCCACACACAATTTTATCTTGGCCTCTTGTCATTCCTTTAAAACTTATTCTGGCTGGAAGGGATGAGAGTGGCCATCTTCACCTGACCCTGGGTGAAAATTTGGGGCAAACCTCATGGCTAATAGAGAGCAGAGAAATTATGAGAAAATTTAAAAGGATTGTTAAGTGGCAGCATAAGCTTAAAGTCCTGATTTATTCAAAATTTTAATCACTAATAATACTCCTAATGAAAGAATAACAGCCATTTGTTAAACTAAATTCATGTGCCAGGCTCTATGTTCAGTGATTGATGATTACCTTATTAAATTTTCCTGTAACTCATTGAGGTATGGGCTATTATCCTCTGACTTACAGAAGAGGATCGAGCCATATAGATTTTTAGTTATTTGCCCAAACTTATATAGAAAATAAGTAGTAGAGTTGGGTTCAAATCCAGGAGTAAGATCTGAGCCAGTAGAAGCACCCGCTGCTGACCCCCTGCTAAGCCTCAATCTTACCATTTGTCCACTTTGTCTTTTCTTTAGAGAAGGCTGGGAAGATTGGAGTGAATTAATTTAAAAAGACTGATACACAGTGGACTAAGTACAACAAAAAGACTAAAATATAGATGGTATCAACACTTTTCCTCTGTTTAATCTGGAATTATATAACTGCTATAAATACGACATTAGAATAGTGAAGTAGTTTGAATTCTGAATTCAGTTTGAGTGGCCGCACTCATCTAGGTGCTCAAGCCATTGATAATTATAGTACTCGCCATTGTGTTAACTTAAAAAAAAATCACACAATTTATACATTTGGAAGGAAGACTTAATTTTATATAAAGGTTTACCACCTAAAAGGTGACCTTCCTGACAGGTTGGTAAGTGTGGCCTTCAGCTGTCAACAGACACTTTGAAGGAGGGGAAATTGGGGAGGTAGTTCAACATATATATTCAACAGGTTATAGGAACAGCTATGAATATTCATGAAGGTGGTCCTAACACATGTGTATTGAATACACAGGCAGGTTACATGAGATCCGTGTTCACCCTGAGGTCGAGACTTATGATTTAAAGGTATACAATTAGCCCCTATCCATACAAAGGGTCTTTTCAGGACAGTATGCACCCTCTGTATACTGGCCGGAATCAGTCCATAGTTAATGGTCTTATCACGAGAAAGTGACTGATACCAGTCTCTTGTCCAATCAAAGCTGTAGTTACGGCTTGCAGAACATGGGCTGAGGGTCTACGTCTGGTGGTGACTGGGCTGAAAATTGTTTTAACATTGTTTATCTTAGGCCAGTGCTTGTCTAGCTACAAAACAAAACAAAACAAAAACCAATGGCAGTTAGTACATAGTTTATTCTTTTTTTTTTTTTTTTTTTTTTTTTTTGAGACGGAGTCTCACTCTGTCGCCCAGGCTGGAGTGCAGTGGCCGGATCTCAGCTCACTGCAAGCTCCGCCTCCCGGGTTTACGCCATTCTCCTGCCTCAGCCTCCCGAGTAGCTGGGACTACAGGCGCCCGCCACCTCGCCCGGCTAGTTTTTTTGTATTTTTTAGTAGAGACGGGGTTTCACCGTGTTAGCCAGGATGGTCTCGATCTCCTGACCTCGTGATCCGCCTGTCTCGGCCTCCCAAAGTGCTGGGATTACAGGCTTGAGCCACCGCGCCCGGCCCATAGTTTATTCTTTAAGTGTACAGGTGTGTGACTTTACCCTTGCCTGGCATGGTCTTAGGTCTTATTTATAATTTGGCATCTTATTGACACAAAGAGTCCACTCTGTCAGTCTAATGATCTCTATTTTAACATGAATGCCGGCCAACGTCTGGAAAAGAAGTGGGTATAATGAGGATGAGACCTGTCTCACCTTCCATCCCATCATGACTAGGAATTAATTTTTAAGGTTTCCTTGGGATCTCCTTGGCCAAGATGGGGTCTGTTTATTCAGTTGCAAGACTTAGGGTTTTATTTTGTTTATAACTGTAATGATAATAATGAAAAAGTAGGGCAGAGGAAGAAAAATAATATATAAATTTAATGTATGCCAGACCTGTTTGTATTTTTTATACTATCTATACATTTTGTTTTGTTTTCCATTTTTGCAAGAACCCATTGAGATTTATACTATTATTATCCTATGCCTTTTACAGGTGAAGAAACTAAGTGATTAAGCACCAAGTCAATTGCACAAGATGTTATAATAATATGTTCACCTTAACTTGGAACCATTGCAGTATTACCCCAATCAACTTTCTTTACTCTAATTGAAAGTGAATGATTACCGGCTTTTTAGTTAATATCAAAAAAGATTCATTCCAATCTAGAAGACTGCCTGCAAGCAATGTGAACACGTGTGTCTAGTTTCTTTGCAGGTTCTCCCAGTTTCGCCTTTTTTCTTTCTCCTGATGGAAAATCACAGAGTGCCTTGACAGCTCTGTGACCCAGCCAACTTTAGATTTTTTCCCAGTAAGCTTCAAACAAAACCGAGATCTCAAACATTCCCAGGCACTGATAAAGTTATGTAGGTTTTTGCCCAAAGCACTGAAAGAAACTGGCCTTGGCCCTGAACCAAATTTCTTAAACCTTCCTAAAAATGCCGTAACTGGACCTCCCTCACTAGAGCCATATTTAGGTAGAACGTGCATTTCTCTCTGTCTTCTAGAAGGATTGCTGCAGCACTCTGTAATAAATGCTTTGGGCTAGTCAACCAGGTGTTTTGTGCTTCTTTGGAATCTCAAACAGCCCGATCTTGGGATGGTTTGGAGCACTCCTTTATAGGCTCTTTTCTGCTGCCACTCATGAAATTATTCCAGACAAAGTACTTCCCCATTCTTGCCCTAACATCTGGGTCACACTGAAATCTCTAGACCTATAAAGGACATCAGCAAACCAAGTCTAGCCCCAAATCACAGATAGTACCTTCCACACACCATGATTAGGAAGTTCCGTGAAAGTACAGAGCAGATAGGCAAAATGGAATAAAGCGATGTTTTTCCTCCTGAAAACTCTTACCTTCCAATGCGGTTTAGGTAAAAAAGAAACAAGCAGAAGAAGATCCCCATCACCCCAAAGCCCTCAATTTGGAGCCTGGGCCCTGTAGGCACTGAAAAGCTTTTATTTAAAATGCAATTTATGACTATACCAGTGGAATTCCAACATAGCAGCTCTCTGATTGGCCTTACAATTATAACCAGTAGAGGCTCCTCCTTGATGCAGTAGGCAGAAGCCCAGTGGCAATGCAAAGCCATAATGCGTCCACAAGAGAAGTCAGGCTAGACAGCCAAGACAAGACAGAATGCTGCCCCCATCTCCACAGCCACCACCTCTTTGCCTGAGAGACACGTGTCACTGAAGCCAGAAGACAGACAGACAGATATACAGATGATGGGCATGCAGGTGAGAGGTGACAATGTGCTAGCAGCCCTCACTCTCAGAGCCTCCTCCACCTTGGCGTCCACTCTGGCGGCGCTTGAGGAACCCTTCAGCCCGCCACTGCACTGTAGGAGCCCCTCTCCGGGCTGGCTGAGGGCGGAGCCAGCTCCCTCTGCTTGCAGGGAGGTGTGGAGGGCAGAGGCGCAGGTGGAACCCGGGCTGCACGCGGCACTCACAGTCCAGCGCGATTTCTGGCGGGCGCCGGCGCTGTGGGCCACACTCCAAGCGGCTAGCTGACCCTGCCAGCCCAGGGCAGTGAGGGGCTTGGCACCCGGGCCAGCAGCTCCGGCGGTTGCGCTGCGTCCCCCAGCACTGCCGGCCCACATGCACCACGCTGGAATTCTCCCTGGGCCTCAGCCGCCTCCCCGCGGGGCAGGGCTCGGGGACCTGTACGCCTCCATATCCCAGCCCTCCTCTCTGCGGTGGGCTTGGCCTGAGCCTCCCCGACGGGCACCACCCCCTGCTCCGTGGCACCCGGGTCCCATCTACCGCCCAAGGGCTGAGGGGTGCAGGCGCCGCTAGGGACTAGTGGGCAGCTCCGCCTGCAGCCCGGGTGTGGGATCCACTAGGTGAAGCCAGCTGGGCTCCTGAGTCTAGTGGGGACTTGGAGAACTTTTATGTCTAGCTAAGGGATCCTAAAGGCACCAATCAGCACTGGTCTAGCTCAGGGTTTGTAAATACACCATTGGGTACACTGTATCTAGCTCACCTAGTGAGGACTTGGAGAACTTTTCTGTCTAGCACTGTGTGTCTAGCCAAAGGATTGTAAACGCACCAATCAGCACTCTGTCAAAACGGACCAATCAGCGCTCTGTAAAATAGACCAAATCAGCTCTCTGTAAAATGGACCAATCAGCAGGATGTGGGTGGGGTCAGATAAGGGAGTAAAAGCAGGCTGCCCGAGCAAGCCAGAGCAACCAACTCTGATCCCCTTCCATAGTATGGAAAGTTTGTTCTTTAGCTCTTTGCAGTAACTCTTGCTGCTGCTCACTGGGTACACGCTGTCTTTAAGAGCTGTGACACTCACTGTGAAGGTCTGCAGCTTCACTCCTGAAGCCAGCGAGACCAGGAACCCACCAGAAAGAACCAGCAACTCCAGACGCTGCCTTTAAGAGCTGTAACACTCACAGCGAAAGTCTACAGCTTCACTCCTGTCAGCGAAACCACGAACCCACCAGAAGGAAGAAGTCCAGACACATCTGAACCTCTGAAGGAACAAACTCCGGACACACCATCTTTAAGAACTGTGACACGCACCACGAGGGTCCACAGCTTCATTCTTGAAGTCAGTGAGACCAAGAACCCACCAATTCTGGACACAGGTAGAGGCTGAGATATGACATTTTATTTTTTTTAGCAGAACTTTTCTTTAAAAGTTGTGAGTCATTTGGATTTTCACTTTCAACCATTTATCTTCATGACAGATTCCCTTATGTTGGAAATACTTTCAAAATGGAATCTTGGCTAACAGAAAAAAATATAAAATAATCTCATTTTTCCTGCAAGGAAGAAAAAAACCACAACTGTGGTGTCATTGTACATATAAATACAGATGCTGAAAACTGAAATGCAAAAATATTATAATTTTACTATTTACTGTTTGTATATTTAGCAGGCCTTTGCGTTTGAGAAATAATATTTTTACTCACATAAGGGAAAAGAGAGGACTGGTTTCCTGTTCAACTACTATGGCAGTAGAAGTTGGATGGAGTAATGTTGCTTGTAGAAGCTGTATAGAAAAATATGTAGCACAATGAACATGCTACAAGGCTTGTTAATGTAGGTGTGGAAAATGTTTAAAGAAACCTTTCAGACCATCACCAAATGCGCTGTGACTGAGAAAGGATGAGTCTGCGACAATAACCAGTTCATCCAGAAACAGTCTGAATGAACATCTGTCACACATACATTAAGAAGGCTTGTAGCTTGTAGCATGTTTATTGTGCTACATATTCTACACAGCTTGTGCAAGCAACATTACTCCATCCAACTAATACTGCCATAGTAGTTGAACAAGAAACCAGTCTTCTCTTTTCCTTTATGTGAGTAAAAGGTAAAGAAGTATAGGGTGGGTATAAGGTAAAGAAGAACAAGAACTTTTATCTACAGTAAAATCTCCCTTACATTTAATTGGAGCACCCCAAACTCTGTGCTGAGCTGCTTGCATATCTCAGAGTACACTTAGACACACAGTACATCCATGTCTGAGGTAGCCTTTGCCCTAAGTGAAGCCAGGGAGCTTGTAGTGGCAGGAATCAGATCTCTCCAGTTGTTACTATGCTACTAAATTAATGATATACTGATTTGTAAAGGTAAGATAATGTTTTATAAATTATATGTATCTTTCAAGTAAGAGCACTAAGCTGGATTGAACAGTGAACATATATATACACACATACACAACGAATATATTGGACAATATATGTAACATAAATATATATTTATATTTAATATAATATGTATTTTATCATAAATAACACAATATATTTATATATAATATATAATGCAATCAAAGTATAAAATATATTTATATATTATATTAAATATACATAAACATATATATTTATATATTATATTAAATATACATAAACATATATATTTATATTTATATATAACATATAAATAATGTATATGTACAAGGAGAGAGAGAAGAAGAGAAATAATGAGGCCCACAGAAAATACCAGCATATAGGTTAACCTCCCTACCTCCCTTGTGGAAATCTCCATATTTTATTCCTTATCATTTCTCTCAGGGAGAATTTCTGAACTGACCATTTAATTTTACAATACAGAGTCAGGAAGCCCAGCAAGCAGGGGGCACAGGAATGGGGTTGCACAGTCCACAAACCCAGCTTGCATCTTTCATCCAGTGGAAACAAGCAAAACAAACTCAGACTCTAGGGGAAAAAATAGCAAATATAATGAAAGACAATCACATAAATGTTTGAAAGAAGGGTTTAAAGTATTAGCTATTTTTCCCTTAGTTTAATTTTTAAAAAATCTTAAGCTTTCTGAGAAAAACAAGATAACTCTACAGATAAAAAATAGAGGTGGATGTGATTAGGACAGATTGTAAGGAACTCAGGAAGACAACATAATTAAGATTTACCACATTCACATTTGTAGGAAAAATGAAATGTATGGTGCAGAAAATAAACTTAAAATTGTTCTCAGTTTATGGAGGGGAAAAAATGGAGGAATATAGTCAATTATAAAAAAAAAAAAAATGAGAGAACAGAAAGAATAGAGACCTAAATTGGAATTGCTCACAACTAACTTTTATTATGCATCTTTGAAATGTAAGAAAGATATAAATTTGAAATTCTAATTTTTTCTTGCAAATAGCTTCCAAATGCCAACATTTTTTTTTAGAATGTTTTAATATGCAAATCATAGAAAAATGCCTTTCATTTGATTGAGAGCAGGTTCTAAGCAAATCATGAAATAGACAAGGCAATATTAAGTATTGCTCCTTATTACTGTTGTTACTAACTATTGTTTGGCCGAAAGCTACCTCCATACATAGTGAATTATTATCTAACTTGATGTGTAAACAAACTGCAACCTAACCTGAGAGTATATACTCTTGTAGCAAGTAGCCTAGTCTCAGTCACTCTTAATAGCCAAACCTTCAGCCAATCATAGACTGACAGCTACCACAACATGTCCAAATAAGGCAAAAACTAAACTGAACACAATCAGGCTATTTCTGTGGGTCATTTCCATTTCTCTTTCTGTACATGTGTATGAACTCCTTGAGGAACAGAGCTCTCTGAACTGCTTTTCATCCTGAGTGCTAAACTGTTCCTGAATCATTTTTTTTCTGCCCAAATAAACTCTGTTAAATTTAACTTGTCTTGGGTTTTTCCTTTAATACCGTTAACTAATTTGGTAGGTTAAAATGTTTTTATGTTAGGAGAAAGCAGAGCAGGATGGACAAATAGCCTCCAACAACTGTCCATATTGTAAGAATGCCAAATTGAACAACTATCCACATACACACAAAAAAACCTTTATAAGCACCTTGATAAGATCCAAAAATCAGGTGAGTGATCACAATACCTGGTTTTAACATCATGTTAAGGAAAGAGGCAGAGATGATAGGAAAGACAGTCTTGAACTGCTTACACCACCCCTCACCAGGTTTCTGGCAATAGCTGTATGGTATAGAAAGACAATCTGAGCACTTAGGGGAGGGAAAAGGAGCAGTGATTGTGGAACTTTGCATTGGAACTCAGTGCTCCCAGTCACAGTGGAAAGCAGCATGAAACAGAACTCCGCAAGTGCCAGCGGAGGGAGCCTGTAGCCCAGCCCTAGCCAGAGGCAAATCAGCCATCCCAGTGGTTGGAATCTGAGTTCCAGCAAGCCCTGCCACCACTGGTTAATGAGCTCTGGGATCCTAAATGAACTTGAAAGGCTGTCTATGCTACAGGGACTACACTTTCTGGGCAAGTTTTGGTGCCGTGCTGGACTCAGAGCTAGTGGACTTGTGGTGTATGTGACATAGCGAGACAACAGCCAGGATGGCTAAGGAAGCACTTGTATCATCCCTCCCAGTCCCACACAGCGCAGCTGGCAGCTGTGGAAGACTCCTTCCCTCTGTATGAGGAGAGGGGAGGTGACAATAAGGAGGACTTTTTCTTACACTTTAGATACCAGCTCGGCCACAGAACAGAGCACGAGACTCCTTCTGCATTCAGAAAGGAAAAAGAAGAGTAAAGAGAATTTTGTATTGCAGCTTGGGTACCAGCTTGACCACAGTGTGGTAGAGCACCAAGCCGACTCCTAGGGTCCTCGATTCTAAGCCCTGACTCCTGGATGACATTTCTGGATCTTCCCTGGGCCACAGGAAAGTCCACTCCCCCGAACAGACAGACTCAGGACTAGCAGCATCTACTACAAGCTAACTCAAGAGTTTTGGGGCCTTAAGGGAACATTGGCAGTAGCCAGGCAGTACTCACTACAGGCCCAGGGCAGTGGTCGCCACGGGGTGAGACTCCTCTGCTTAAGGAAAGATGAGGGAAAAGTGCGAAGGACCTTTTCTCGTGTCTTGGGGACCAGCTCACCTACAGTAGAATAGAGCACTGGGATTCCTAAGATTCCTGACTTTAAACCTTGACTCCCAGTTGGCATCTATGGGCCCATCTTTAACCAGGAGGGATTTCATTGCCCTGACAGGAAGGAAACAAGCCTGGATGGATTCACCACCGGCTGATTGTAGAGACCTTGGACTTTGAGTAAACATTGGCAGTAGCCAGGCAGTGGTCATTGTGGGCCTTAGGCAAGACCCAGTGTTGTGCTGGCTTTGTGTCTGACCCAGCACAGTTCCAGTGGTGGTAGCCACAGGTGTGTTTGTGTCACCGCGCACAGCTCCAGGCAGCTCATCGCAGAGAAGGAGATTCTGTTTGGGGAGAAATAAGGGAAGAGAACAAGAGTTTCTGCCTGATAATCAAGGAATTCTCCTGGATCTCACGTAAGAGCTACACAAGGCAGGATATCTTTGAGTCTGTAAGAACCACAACATTACTGGATTTGGGCTGCCACCTAATGCAGATATGGCTGCAGTGACCAAAGATGTAGACCACAATAATCAAGCCCCTTTGAATATGTAGAAAGCCTTTCTTAAAAGGACAGGCAAAATAAACCCAGACTGCAAAAATTATAATAAATACCTAACTCTTCAAAGGCCCACAAATATCTAACTCTTCGATGCCAACAAACATTCGCAAGCATCAAGGTCATCCATAACAATGTGACCTCACCAAACGAACTAAATAAGGCACCAGTAACCAATCCAAGAGAAAAAGAAATAGATGCCCTATCATACAGATAATTCAAAACAGATGTTTTGAGGAAGCTCAAAGAAATTCAAGACAACACTGGGAAGAAATTCAGAATTCCATCAGATACATTTCACAAAGAGATTGAAATTTCAAAAAAACCAAAAATTCAGGAGCTGAAAATGCAATAGACATACTAAACAATGCATCAGAGTTTCCTAACAGCAGAATTGATCAAGCAGAAGAAATAGTTAGTGAGCTTGAAGACAGGCTGTTTGAACATACACAGTGGAAACGAAAGAGAAAAGAATAATGCACACCTTCAAGATCTAGAAAACAGCCTCAATAGGGCAAATCTGAGAGTTATTAGCCTTAAAGAAGAGGTAGACAGAGTGATCAGGGTAGAAAGTAGAAATGGGATAAGAACAGAGAACTTCTTAAACCTAGAGAAAGATATCAACATTTCAATAAAAGACATTTATAGAATGCCAAGCATATTTAACCCAAATAAGATTACCTCAAGACATTTAATAATCAAACTCCCAAAGGTCAAGGATAAAGAAAGGATTCTAAGTAGCAGGAGAAAAGAAACAAATAACATACAGAGGAACTCCAATATTTCTGGCCGCAGAATTCTCAGTGGAAAGCTGACAGCCAAGAAGACAGTGGCAGACATATTTGAAGTGCTGACCAAAAAAAAAAAAAAAAACAAAAAAAAAAAAAAAAAAAAACCCTTTAATTCTAGAATGTTATATCCAGTGAAAATATCCTTCAAACATTAAGGGGAAATAAAAACTTTTCTGGACAAACAAAAGCTGAGGGATTTCATCAACACTAGACCTGCACTACAAGAAATCTAAAGGAAGTCCTTCAATCTGAAAGAATAAAGATGTTAACAAGCAATGAGAAATCATTTGAAGGTAGAAAACTCGCAAGTAACAGTGAGAACAAAGAAAAACACAGAATGTTATAAAATAGTAATTGTAGTATGTAAACTCATATATTGAGTAGAAAGACTAAAAGATGAACTGATGAAAAACAATAATTACAGCAACTTTTCAAAATATAGTACAATAAGATGCAAGTAGAAACATCAAAAGTTATAAAATGTAGAGTTTTTAATGTTTTCTCTTTGCTTGTTAGTTTGTTTATGCAAACAGTGTTATCAACATTGTCAGGTATTTGCAAGCTTCATGGTATCCTCAAATCCAAAAACATGCAACAGATACACAAAAAATAAAAACCACGAAATTAAAATACACCACCAGAGAAAGTCATCTTCATTAAAAGGAATACAGAAAGAAAGAAAAAGAAGACAAGAAAACAAATAGAAAATATGGCCTGAGTAAGTCCTTACTTATCGATAATAGCATTGAATGTAAATGGACTAAATTATAAGATCAAAACAGAGTTACTGAATGGATTTTTTTTTAAAGGACCCAATGTTTTGTTCCCTACAAGAAACACACATCACCTATTAAGACACAAATAGACTGCAAATGAAGAGATGAAAAAAGACATTCCATATCAATGGAAACCAAAGAAGACCAGGAGTAGCTATACTTATAACAGACAAAATATTTTTCAAGACAAAAAGTATGAAAAGTACAAAGGAGGAGTCAGTCGTGGCTCACGCCTGTAATCCCAGCACTTTGGGAGGGTAAGGCTGGAGGATCACGAGGTTAGGAGATTAAGACCATCCTGGCTAACCCGGTGAAACCCCTTCTCTACTAAAAATACAAAAAATTAGCCAGGCGTGGGGTCGGGTGCCTATAGTCTCAGCTACTCGGGAGGCTGAGGCAGGAGAATGGCGTGAACCCAGGAGGCGGAGCTTGCAGGGAGCCGAGATCCCGCCACTGCACTCCAGCCTGGGTGACAGAGAGGAGAACAAATAAGGTAATTAAATAATAAAATAATAAAAGTACAAAGAAGGTAATTAAAGAGTAATAAAGAGGTCAATTCAGTAGCAGGATATAACAGTTATAAATATATTTATAAATATATGCACTCAACATTGGAGCATCCACTATATTAAAACAAATATTATTAACCGTAAGAATGAGTTAGAATCCAATACAATAATAACTGGAAACTTCAACACCACCCCCCGCCTCCCCGCCACCCGCCCAGCATTGGACAGATCATTCAGATAGAAAAATCAAGAAAAGCCATATTGAACTTAATCCGCATTATAGACCTAACAGATATTTACAGAACATTTTATCCAACAGCTGCAGAATACACATTCCTTTCCTCAGCACACGGATCATTCTCAAAGATAGACCATATTGTAGGCCAAAAAGCAAGTCTTACAAATTTTGTAAAAGTTGAAATTATAGCAGGTACCTTTGGTGATCAGAATGAAATAAACTAGAAATACGTAACAATAGGAACTTTTGGAAACTACCCAAAAACATGGAAATTAAACTATATGCTCCTGAATGACCAGAAGGCCAATGAAGAAATTAAGAAGGAAATTAAGACATTTCTTAAAACAAATGAAAATGGAAACACAATGTACCAAAACCTATGGAATACAACGAAAACAGTTCTAAGAGAAAAGTTTGTAGCAATAAGTGCTAAACCAAAAAATAGAAAAGATTTCAAATAAATAACCTAATAATGCATCTTGAAGAATCAAAAAGCAAGAGCAAAGCAAATGTAAAATTGCAGAAGAAAATAAATAACAAAAAGAGCAGAAATAAATGAAACTGAAATGAAGAGAAAATACAAAAAATAAACAAAATAAAAATGTTGCTTTTGAAAAGAAAAACATAATTGAGAAACTTTTAGCCAGCCTAAGAAAATAAGAAGACCCAAATAAACAAAATCAGATAAAGAAAATGAGACATTAAAATTGATACTGCAGAAATCTGATGAATCATTAGAAGATAACATGAACAACTATATGTCTACAAATCAAAAAACCTGGAAGAAATGGATAAATTCCTAGACACATACACATACCAAATCTGAACTATAAAGAAATCCAAAACCTGAACAGACCAATAATAATTATTGAGATAGAAGTCATAATAAAAAGCCTCCCAGCAAAGAAAAGCTGGGGACATGATGACATCAGTGCTGAATTTAAACATTTAAAGAATTAATACCAGTCCTACTGACACTATTCCGAAAAATAGAGAAAGAGGGAATACTTCCAAATTAATTCTATAAGATACCGAAAACAGAAAAAGACACGTCATAAAAAGAAAACTACAGGACAGTATTCTTGATGAACACTGATGCAAAATTTTTCAACAAAACCCTAGCAAACGAAATTCAATGACAGACTAAAATGACCATTCTTCATAACCAAGTGGGATTTATCCCAGGGATGCAAGGATAGTTCAACATATGCAAATAAATTAACATGATAAATCATATCAACAGAATGAAGCACAAAACCATATGATCATTGCAATTGATGTTGAAAAAGCATTTGACGAAATTCAACATCCATTCGTGATTTTAAAATAACTCCAAAAAACTTGCTATAGAAAGAATATAACAACATAATAAAAGCCATATGTGACAGACCCACAGCTAGTTTTATACTAAATGGGGAAAATCTAAAAGCCTTTCCTCTAAGATCTGGGACAAGATGAGGATGCCCACTTCCACCGCTGTTATTCAACATAGACCTGGAAATACTAGCTAGAGCAATCACACAAGGTAAATAAATAAAGGTTATACAAACTGGAAAGGAAGAAGTCAAATTATCTTTATTTGCAGATGATATGAGCTTTTATTTAGAAACATCTAAAGACTCCAAAAGAAAAATATTAGAGCTAATAAATAAATTCAGTAAAGTTGCAGGATACAGAACCAACACACAAAAATCAGTGGCATTTTTATATGCCATCAGGGAACTATCTGAAAAAGAAACAAAAAAACTAATCCCATTTACAGTAGTTGCAAATAAAATAAAATAGCTAGGAATTAACCAAAGAAGTGAAAGGTCTCTATAAGGAGAAGTATAAAAGGTTGATGAAATAAATTGAAGAGGACACAAAATAAATGGAAAGTTATTCCATGTACATGGATTAGAAGAATCATTACGTTAAATTGTCCATATTACCCAAAGCAATCGACATATTCAGTGCAATGACTAGCAAAACGCCAATGGCATTCTTCACAGAAATAGAAAAAAATAGTCCTAAAATTTATATGAAACCAGAGAAGACCCAGAATAGTCAAGGCTATCTTTAAGGAAAAGAACAAAACTGGAGGAATCACATCACCTGACTTCCAATTATAATACTACAAATCTATAGTAACCAAAACAGTATGTCACTAGCAGACAAAGAGATACATAGACCAATTGAGAAGAATACAGAACTGAGAAATAAATCCATACATGTACAGTGCACTCATTTTTGACAAAAGTACCAAGACATACATTCAGAAAAGGGCCATCTTTTCAATAAATGGTTCTGGGAAAACTGAATATCCATATGCAGAAGAATGAAACTAGACCTCCATCTCTCAACATATACAAAAATCAAATCAAAATGGATTAAAGACTTAAATCTAAGACCTCACATTATGAAAATACCAAAAGAAAACACTGGGGAAACTCCAGGGCATTGGTCTGGGCAAATATGTTTTGAGTAACATTCCACAAGCACAGGCAACCAACACAAAAATGGGCAAATAGGACTACAGGAAGTTAAGAACCGTCTGTACAGCTAAAGAACCAATCAACAGAGTGAAAAGACAATACACAGAATGAGAGAAAATATTTGCAAACTACCTGTCTGACAAAGAATTGATAACCAGAATATATAAGAAGCTCAAACAACTCAATAGGAAAAATCATAATAATCCAATTAAAAATGAGCAAAAGATCTGAATAAACATTTATCAAAAGAAGACAAAGTGGAAAATAGGTATGTGAAAAAATGCTCAACATCATTGATCATCAGAGAATGGCAAATCAAAACTAGAATGAGATGTCACCCCAGTTAAAGTAGCTTTTATCCAAAAGACAGGCAATAACAAATGCTGGCCAGGATATGGAGAAAGACCACCCTCATATACTGTTGGTGGGAATTTAAATTAATAAAACCACAATGGAGAACAGTTTGGAGATTCCTCGAAAAAATAAAAGTGAAACTACTGTATAATCCAGCAATCCCACTGCTGAGTATATACTCGAAAGTCAATCAATATATCGAAGAGATACCTCCACTCACATGTTTATTACAGCACTGTTCATAATAGCTGAGATTTGAAAGCAACCTAATTGTCCACCAACAGATAAATAAATAAAGAAAATGTGGTGCCTGTACAAAATGGAGTGCCATTCAGCCATGCAAAGAATGAGATCTTGACATTTGCAACAATATAGACAGAACTGGAGATCATTATGTTAAGTGAAATAAACAAGGCATGGAATGGCAAACTTTGCAGGTTCTCACTTATTTCTGAGGCCTGAAAATTGAAACAATTGAACTCACGGAGACACAGAGTGGAAGGATAGTTACCAGAGGCTGAGAAGGTTTGTGAGGGGATGTGAGGGAAGAAGAGATGGTGAATGGATTAAAAAATAGATAGAATTAATAAGATCTAGTATTTGATAGTTCAACAGGGCTACTACAGTCAAAAATAATTTATTGTACATTGCAAAATAACTAAAGGAGTATAATTGAATTTTAGTACAAAGAAAGAATAAGTGCTTGAGATAATAGATACCTCATTTACTGTGATGCAATTATTGTGCATTGTATGCCTGCGTCAAAATACCTCATGTACTCTATAAATATATGCATCTACCATGTACTCACAAAAATGAAAAATAAAAAGTTTTCAAGATGTTTTCATATTAATTTCCATTTTACAAATGTACTCTCAGTTTCTCGAGTAGCTTTCATGAGTTAAAGATTTCATAATTTCTCACTCCCTTCAAAAGTTACCTGTCCTAACTTCTGATTACTCAAATACGTCCCCTCTGCCCTGATACATCTAAAGAAGTGCATTACAACTACATTGAATGAAAATGCTACTCCCACAAACAGGCACACACAGATAAAACGTATACATATTAGTGCAGGGATCTTCAGTATCTTAAAATAGGGCAGGTTTACTCATTTTAATTAATATGGGATATTCAATCAATGATAATATTTTCCAAAGTCACACTTCTTTATGGAAAAATTCTGTAAGATGTAGAAAATCAGTATGTTTTAATGGTATTTTATCAAGTTGCTTTAGGTTTTTAAATTGTTCTTTCACTTTTCACCTATATTTTTATCACTATCAGAAGATTAGATTTATAAGCAATGATTAAGGAAAATAAAAATAAAAGTATTTGTACTTTCATGCTCAAATAAGTAACTGATCTACTATATATATATATACACACACACAAACACACACACATTTTATTAAGAAAGCAAAATCAGGCAAAGTCTTTAAAATCTTCATATCTGTTCTAAATACCATTGATTATTTAAAAAAAAACAGATTTTTCTGAAAATAATTGTCTCTTAAAGGAAAAATTGTATCTCTATTCACAAAATAGAGATCAGAAATTTTGTATTTCTTATACCATATGTGTGTTTTTTTCTTTATCATTTTTTTTCTTCCTCACACTAGCCAATTTTCTAATTCCCCAGATACCAAATAGGTGTCCTATAATTTAGTTCAAATCTGACACTATCTACCCAGAATCACTGTCCAGGTAGTTAGTGTCAGACTCCACAAGTTTAAAGACTCAGTCCCCATAAGACTGTCCTCATGTCAGATGCCAGTCACAAATAATGGGCCTCCAGGGTACCTACACTTCTTTCCAACTTGGCTACAAAGTCAGAGGTTCCCACATCTCTCCCCTCAGTTTTAATAATTTGTTAAAGCAGTTCACAAAACTCAGGGAAACATTTACTTACATTTACCAATTTATTATAAAGAGTACAGGTGAACAGAGAAATGAAGAGGTACATAGGGTGAGCTCCAGAGGGTCTGGAGCTCAAGGGCTTCTATCCCCATGCAGTTGTGGTATTCTAGTCTTGGTATGTGGATGCACTCACCAACCTAGAAGCTCTACAAACCCTATAGTTTATAGATCTTTATGGAGGCTTCCATAAAAATCACAGGTAGCAAGTTCGTTTATTATAGGCATAGGCGTGATCATTCATTAACTCCATCTCCAGCCTCTCTTGCCTCCCTGATAGATGGGGGTTAGACTGAAAGTTCTAAGCCTCTCTAATAATAATTTAGTTTTTCTGATGAACATCTCTCATCCTGAAGCTATCTAGGGGTTCACCAGGAATCACCAGATTAGGATAACTGATGCTCTTATCACCCAGGAAACTCCAGGGGTGTATTAGTCTGCTCTCCCACAGCCATAAATAAATGCCTGAGATCGGATTATTTATTTATTTATTTATTTATTTATTTATTTATTTATTTATTGAGACAGAATCTAGTTCTGTTGCCCAGGCTGGAGTGCAGTGGTGGATCTCAGCTCACTGCAAGCTCCACCTCCCGGGTTCACGCCATTATCTTGTCTCAGCCTCCTGAGTAGCTGGGACTATAGGCACCCACCACCACACCCAGCTAATTTTTTGTATTTTTAGTAGAGAGGAAGTTTCACCGTGTTAGCCAGGATGGTCTTGATCTCCCGACCTCATGATCCTGCTGCCTCGGCCTTCCAAAGTGCTGGGATTACAGGGATGAGCCACTGTGCCTGGCCAGATAATTTATTAAGAAAACAGGTTTAATTGGTTCATGGTCCTGTAGGCTGTGAAGGAAGCTTGATGTTGGCATTTGTTCAGCTTCTGGGGAGGCCTCAGGAAGCTTCCAATCATGGCAGAAGGTGAAGGGGAGCAGGCACATCACATAGTGAAAACAGGAGCAAGAGAAACGGGGGAGATGCCACACACTTTTCAATGACCAGATCTTGTGAAAACCCACTCTCTATTGTGAGGACACTACCAAGGAAACGGTAGTAAGCCATTGATGAGAAATTTGCCTCTATGATCCAATCACCTTCCCCAGATTCCACCTCCAATGTTGGAGATTACAATTCAACATGAGATTCTGGTGAGGACACAGATCCAAACCACATGAAGGGGATTTAGGAGCTCTGTGTAAGGTGCTTCTATTACCCTCATGACTCAGGAAACCTGAAGAGTTTTAGCAGCTCTGTGTCAGGAACCTGGGACAAAAACCATAAATGATTTTTTTCTTAATGTGTTACATCTCCTCATCAGATGAAAGGCAATAAAACCATTGAACTGATGTAATTTATATATTTCAACTTATTTTCATCTAGAGAGTGATCTTTTAGAGATTATTTTTAAACATTATAGCAGATATATTTTCTATAGAACATTTCTGTATAAAAACATAATTCTCAGAGACCTGCACAGAGATTGGAATGTGTCAATTGCATGGAAATTACGAACATGATACTCAATCCATGTTTCTTGGGCAGTTTATTTTTCCTACTGATTTGTGAAAACTGCAATGAAATAACATTACCATTGACAATTGAAAATGCCCAAACTATTTCATTAGAACCTGTATTAGTTTGCTTTTACACTGCTATAATGACACTACCTGAGACTTGGTAATTTATAAAGAAAGGGGATTTAATTGACTCAGTTATACAATCATGGTGGAAAGTGAATGGGAGGCAATTCAGGTCTCACATGGCGGCAGGTGAGAGAGCGAGCATGGGAAAGTGCCAGACACTACCAAACAACCAGATTTTGTGAGCAATCACTATCATGAGAACAGCAAGGGGGGAAACCCGCCCTCATGATTCAATAACCTCCCACCAGATCCTTCCCTTGACACATGGAGATTACAATTCGAGATGAGATTTGGGTGGGGACACAGAGCCAAACCATATCAGAGCTTGATACACATTTTTAAAAACAAAAATATATTTTCTCTACAAATTAATCAGTGATTTAATCCTGCACTTAAAAAACTATTTAAAAATATTTGACAAAATATACTATCACCCTCTTTAAATAACCATTGCCTGATAGCCTAAAAATTCATTGCTGACCGAGAATGTCTCGTTTGCTGTGGTTTACACATGCCTAACCCATCGTAAGTACTAAATAATTGTTGAATGAAATAAAATGTTGAATGAATTAATTAACTTATATCTCACTAGCTGCATTCTCTCTCTTCTCATCGCCTCTCTCTCCAGAGGAACAAAACATTGGAAAAATAGGAAGAGACAGAAAAACTTTATAAATTACACATTCATTATCTCTAATTTAAATTTGATTTTTGTTGTGGGTTATGGATATTTTGATTAGTCTCTCATTGTCCTGCTTAAACTCTCATCTCTTCTCATGCCACAATCTTCACCCTCATTAAGCTGAGGTCATTTCCTAGTTTATTGAGAAAAGATTGTGATAATCTGTCATTAAATAGCTCATTAACTCTCATAATATTTTCCTCAATATATAAGTAACCTTAACTATTTATAAGTAACCTTAACTATTTCTTTTATTCCTATCTATTATATGAGTGAGAGAGAGAGAGAACACTCTCCAAATAAATACACAATTTTCTCTATTTCAATAAGACACTGAGTTTTTCCTCTTTCTTTCCAAACACATTTTACTTCCCCACTACTGTGTTTACAATTCTAGCACTCTTTTTTCTTTCATTTTTACAAAGACAAATAAGTTAATGGTCATTGTTTACAATCTCAGTGTTTTAAACTGCACATTAATGTTTCTATACCTTTTTGGTTTTTTTTTTTTGAAATGTCAATCTTTTCTCATAATCTTTCATTAAAATGATAGCAATGATATACACAGAAATAGATCTACCACAGTGTTGATTTCTAGAAAAGGAGTCATTAGCAAACCAGACACTTTGCAGAATTTCTTAGAAAATATAGGAGGAATTAGTAATGGAATAAATGAGAAACCTGGGTTAGAGGGAAAATTGCAATCTAAAGCATGCATAGGTGAAGCCACTGTGCATACTCTAGATATTTCCAGGCTGATATTTTTAGAGAATTAACTATTTTGAAGAACATGAGTGTTTAGTTTTTTTCTAGTGGAGGCTGTTAAAAGACAAAATTTTTGCAATCTACTCATCTGACAAAGGGCTAATATCCAGAACCTACAAAGACCTCAAACAAATTTACAAGAAAAAAAAACAAACAACCCCATCAAAAAGTGGGCAAAGGATATGAACAGACAGTTCTCAAAAGAAGACATTCATATAGCCAACAGACACATGAAAAAATGCTCATCATCACTGGCCATCAGAGAAATGCAAATCAAAACCACAATGAGATACCATCTCACACCAGTTAGAATGGCGATCATTAAAAAGTCAGGAAACGGCCGGGCGCGGTGGCTCAAGCCTGTAATCCCAGCACTTTGGGAGGCCGAGACGGGCGGATCACGAGGTCAGGAGATCGAGACCATCCTGGCTAACACAGTGAAACCCCGTCTCTACTAAAAAAATACAAAAAACTAGCCGGGCGAGGTGGCGGGCGCCTGTAGTCCCAGCTACTCGGGAGGCTGAGGCAGGAGAATGGCGTAGACCCGGAAGGCGGAGCTTGCAGTGAGCTGAGATCCGGCCACTGCACTCCAGCCTGGGCGACAGAGCGAGACTCCGTCTCCAAAAAAAAAAAAAAAAAAAAAAAAAAGTCAGGAAACAACAGGTGCTGGAGAGGATGTGGAGAAATAGGAACACTTTTACACTGTTGGTGGGATTGTAAACTAGTTCAACCATTATGGAAAACAGTATGGCGATTCCTCAAGGATCTAGAACTAGAAGTACCATATGACCCAGCCATCCCATTACTGGGTATATACCCAAAGGATTATAAATCATGCTGCTATAAAGACACATGCACATGGATGTTTTTTGCGGCACTATTCACAATAGCAAAGACTTGGAATCAACCCAAATGTCCATCAGTGACAGACTGGATTAAGAAAATGTGGCACATATACACCATGGAATACTATGCAGCCATAAAAAAGGATGAGTTTGTGTCCTTTGTAGGGCCATGGATGCAGCTGGAAACCATCATTCTCAGCAAACTATCGCAAGACCAGAAAACCAAACACCGCATGTTCTCACTCATAGGTGGGAACTGAACAATGAGATCACTTGGACTCAGGAAGGGGAACATCATACACCGGGGCCTATCACGGGGAGGGGAGAGCGGGGAAGGATTGCATTGGGAGTTATACCTGATGTAAATGACGAGTTGATGGGTGCTGATGAGTTGATGGGTGCAGCACACCAACATGGCACAAGTTTACATATGTAACAAACCTGCATGTTATGCACATGTACCCTAGAACTTAAAGTATAATAATAATAAAAAATAAATAAATAAAAATAAAATAAAATAATAAAAAAAAAAGAAATAGAAGATCAAATAATGGTTACTTCCATGGAATGGAGTGGGTATGGCTAAAAAGAGACAAAAAGAAACTTTCAATATCCTGATCCAGGTAGCCATTTTGTAGGTGTATACACATATAAAAATAAGTTGTTTAATTGAATCCTTAAAATGAGTTAATTTTATGGCATGTAAATTATACTTCAATAAAACTGTTACTAAAACTCCAGCTCTACATTTAAGATATGTGCACTTCAGGAAGATTCTGATTATATGTATTAGCTCAATAAAAAAGTAAAAAGTTATTAATAAAACAATGAGATGTGTATAATATACAATATTTTTCTGACAGTTAATAGATTCTTAAGAAATCGGAGCTATTTTGGCTGTTATAAGAAACCAATATACAGTACTTCATATAAAGTCATTTTAAATAAAAAATGTGCTTCATATTCCTAAAAAAAAAAAAAAAAAAAAAGACAAAAGAGTTTGTGCTGGCCTGTGTCCCAGCTTGCTACTTTAAGGGAACGATCACTAGTCTCTCTAAGTGTTTTATAACTTACTTTTGAACTTGACATTTCAAGTTAGCTCCTATATGCAGTGGGCTTGCACTCAAGGTACCAAGTCTTTTTTTTTTTTCTTTTCTTTCTTATTTTTTTCAAGATGGAGTCTCACTCTCTCACCCAGGGTGCAGTGCAGTGAGTGGCTGGATCTTGGCTCACAGCAACTTCCGCCTCCTGGGTTCAAGCTTTTCTTCTGCCTCAGCCTCCCGAGTAGCTGGGACTACATTTGTGCACCACTACACATAGCTAAGTTTTGTATTTTCAGTAGAGACGAGGTTTCACCATGTTGGCCAGACTGGTCTGGATTTCTTGACGTGATCTGCCCACCTCGGCCTTCCAAAGTGCTGGGATTACAGGCGTGAGCCACTGCGCGCGGCCGGTATGAAGCCTTTAAGACTGGAATTGTCTGAGGAAAGGCTTGGGAACACTGAGAAAGAACGGTTAACCCTTATTATCCCTTTTTTATTGCAGTAAAATACACATAACATAAAATTTACCATCTTCATCATTTTCAGTGTACAGTTGATGGCATTAAACAAATTTATAAAGTTGTACAACCATCATCCATCTCCAGAACTCTTTTTATGTTGTAAAACTGAAATTCTACACTAACTGAATAATACTCCTCCATTCCCACTGCCCCCAATTCAGCCTCTGGCAACCACTATTCTACTTCCTGGCTCTGTAAGTTTGAGTACTTTATGTACCTCCTGTACATGAAATGATACACTACACATCTGCTTTTTTGTGATTGTCTGATTTCGTTTAGTACAATGTTCCTAAGGATAATCCATGTTGTAGCATAGGTAAGGATTTCCTTTCCTTTTAATGCGGAATAATATTACATTGTATGCATAAACCGCATTTTGCATGTCCAGTCATTTATCAGTGGTCACTTGAGTTGCATCCATGTTTTAGCCATTGTGAATAATGTTGCTATCAACATAGACATCCATTCCTAAATTTCAAAACTTTCAACAGACTCTAAAGGGTTTGACAGCATTATTCTTTCTTTCTCTCTCAGTGTTAGAAAATCAGACTGGAATTTCTAAGCACCAGTGGTACATTAGACTCCAGAAGACGTTAAAATAAAACATAACAGATGAAGTAAAATAAAGAAGCAAAATCATCTATGGGCACAATTTGTAACAATTGACAATAATTTCTAGGAATGGTGTTCAACTGTCAGTATGTTTTAAAGTTTCCCAAGTGATTCTCATCCTCCCTTGGGGTTCAGACCCACTCATTTAGGTAATTCAGTAGTTTCATCCGTGGTTTCAATGGGAGAACTTGACACATGCATTTCTCTGCAGGAGCACTGTGCAAGGCTGTCCATCTTTCTGGAGCTGGCTTTCAGTAACAGTGGCCAAATGTTTTCTACAGACTGGTACAATACAAGGTGCAGGAAAGTGGTAGGTCAGCATTTGTGCCGAAACAAACAATCTGTGACATTCCTTTTCAAAGAACGTAACAGTATCAACTGGACAATGAAAGAAATAAGAACCACTAGGACCTGAGTAAAACTCTCTCATTTAGGAAGAAGGTATGCTGGACTCCCAGGAAATTATGTGACTAATTTAAGTGAGATTATATAGGTACTCATCATTGTTCTGGACACACTTTGATATGTCCTAACTACCCAAATCCATCTTTTATAAGGGTAAGATCTGTTCAATATTCTCTATAAGGCATATTTCTTGTTTACATATTTTTAAATCTCAAATCTGTGATTTTTTTGCTTAAACTATCGCAAAATCTTTGGAGACATTTTTTGTTTTTGAAATTAACATGGCAAACTGCCATTTCATAGATTTATTCTCTGAGATTCTCTCAGGAGAGGCTTGATATGGAAAAAGTACTTAGGGAGAATATGGAGCATCTAGATCTTGAGTGATTCTGTAGAAAACTGTGTGACAGAGAAAATGTGAGTGACAATGAAAAAGTTCAACAAACCACAGGGGACG
The DNA here is from genome assembly GCF_043159975.1 of Macaca nemestrina. Classification (NCBI taxonomy): domain Eukaryota; kingdom Metazoa; phylum Chordata; class Mammalia; order Primates; family Cercopithecidae; genus Macaca; species Macaca nemestrina. The sequence continues at coordinate 161,616,446 of NC_092128.1, read as the reverse complement.
CTGACTCTGAAACTTTTAATGTCCACTAGGTTTAAGTCACTGGTTGAAATGTGTGTTGTGGCTGGGCATTAGCCCTGAGTGAAAAGCACCTTTTAGAATCTAGAAATTATTCTCCCAGAATGGTTTTGTCAATTAAGGATACATTTGGCAACACATAACAGACGTTTCAAATAACACTGGCTTTAAAACAGGAGAATTCTTTCTCTCATGGTTTACCGAGAAATCTCGAGATAAGCATATGGTGACAGTCACTCGGCAGCTCACTGACATTAGGGTCATACTCTCTTCAGCTATGTTGATGATTTCAAGAAGGCTTCTGAACCTCCAGGCAGTAACATAGAGAAAGAGAAATTATGTGGTAGGACTTTACTTAAAAAATATTATACTTCATTATATACAGCATTATTAAATAAGACAGTGGAGTTTGGGAACAAAATTAGAACATTAGGCTGTTGTATGGAATATAGAATAAAGTAACATAATCTTAACTTGATTTATATCAGAGTGGACATTGATAATAGGTGGGTATAATGTAGACTTTATAATAAAGGATGCAAGACTTCTAGCTCCACCTTAAGCCACAGGCAGAAAATCAACTTCAGTTGGACTAAATACTTAAATGTGAAAGGTAAATTATAAAACTTTAGAGGACAATAAGAAATATCCTCACGATTTTGAAACAGCAGGTGATTTCTCAAAAGAAACAAGCATATAAAATATAAAGAAATACATTGATAAATCTATCAACATTAAAATTATAAATTTCTGTTTTAGCATATGTCATAAAAAGTAAAAATACTATTGTCCCCCCTCGATATCCATGGGAGATTTTTCCAGGAGCCGCTCTCCATCTCCCCCTGCAGATACCACAATCCGTGAATGCTCAAGTCCCTTATTTGAAATGGCGATAGTACTTACATATAGCCTACTATACATTCTGCCGTATAGTTTAAGTCATCCCTAGCTTAACTTGTAATAAATAATACAACGCCTACATATCATTTCATTTACATGAGCTCAACACAGTACTTAGTGTCTGACAATTTCAAGTTTTACTTTCCGAAATTTTGCAAAATTTTATTTGAATACATTGGATCTGCAATTGATTGAATTCGTGGATGCAGAACCCAGGGATATAAAGGGCTGACTGTACAAATTGTAAATCAGGATGAGTGATATTAATCAAATAACTGATGAAACATTAATATCTACATTATATAAATATGAAAAAAACATACAAATTAAAAAAAAGAAAAAAACAGAGAGGAAGAAAGGCAAGCATCATGAATTGAAATCCCATGGAAGAGACAGGAATAGTCTATAAACTTTTGACACTAGTAATACCCAGAAAAACGCAATCTAAAATTAAAATTCAGTGCCATTTCTAAGTCCTTGATGTTGGTAGAAAACTAGAAGTTAGATTATGGAGAGTGTGAAAGAGGTTAACGGAGAAATCGATCTGTTGCTCACTGCTGGTTCATGTGAAAGTGGAGCACTTTACTTTAGAGGGAGTTTGGCGTACCTAAAGTCTTAGCTCAATAAAGAGGGAAGGAAATAGGGAAGTGAGGAAGGAAAAGAGGAAAGCAATGTAGAGTAGCACTGAAACCTCCCCGGAAATACTGCTGTTTGCTTGACGAAGTAAATTTTCTCTGGAGAAGTTTTATGAACCCATTACACTGAAGAAAAGACTATTAAGAGAGACAGTGTGTGGGAAATGTGTTCTTTTAAGCCCTGTCTCCTATTGTTTCTTGGTCGAAAGGCTTCTCAGTCTGTACTAAATCTGGAGCACATCAGAGCAGTAGACAGGCCTTTCAGGCATTGTGCGATCTGGTTGGATTAGTCCCAAAACCTCTAGCTAAAGTGACAGCTACCAAGTTGAACACAATGGAAGTTTTTGGAGATGAGACGATGACTGAGGTTCTCCACTGAACAAGTAGCCAAGATTCTGACATCAGTAAATCTGGGGAGGTATCTATTTTAGCCCAGTTCATCTACTAAAGTTAAACATATGCAGCCCAGCAACTCCAATTCTAAACAAACTCCTGTGTATATAATCTGGGAGTTATGTACAAAGGAGCTTTACTTAGAAATAGCTAGGGTTAAAAACAAAAGAGGCGACAAACCAAACAACCAAACAAAAATCCCTTCACTCCCCTAAATGAGTGTCAAGAGTAGACTGAACATAAAATGCAGAAAAAATAGAAAAAACTGCAGTTACAGAAATCAACCTGAAGAAATGTCACAAAACCAATGTTGGAAAAAACAACCAAATCACAAAACATTGCATATAACATGACTGTATTTAAATATAAAGTTCAAAACTACTAAACTATAAATATTATTTCTAAACAAAAATTTCTAATATAAACAGGCTTTCATTCATGGAATGAGAATAGTAGCTACAAATGAAAAGTGTTCTACAAGGAGTTTCTGAGATACTAGTAATATACCACTTAAGACAGATAGTGAATATTTGAGTGTATATTGTGTTACTCTTTATATTAATTTTACCTTTTATAAATAATTCATTTATATAAACATTTCACAAAACCAAACACATTACCTAGTTATTTAGAATAGTCAGTGAGGTGATTCAGGTTGCTAATATTTAAATAATGCTTTATTAGTTTTGAATGTTTAATTATGTTAAAAAATAATGATTTAACCAAAAACTAGACTATTATAACTCTTTTCTTAATTTTTTTTAGTATTAGATTAAACTCTAAATAAATATAATTCTAATTTGGAAAAGCATTGGAAAGCAATTGTAAAAGAGTACTCTGGTTACCTTTTGATTGTTTAGACTTTGGAAATAACTTGACCCTCTAAATACACTTATGAAATAATGTTTTGTTTTACCAATCAATTCATCAAATATCCTACTTGAGATGAGTTACATGGCTATTGTCTCTTTGCCAGTAAAACAAATATAATTGCATACTCCAAACTGAATAGTTGAAAAACATACAAAAAGAGTAATTTGGATTTGCTTATTTGAGAATAAAATAGAACCATTTCCTGCTTTCTTCATTTAAGTTTCTCAGATTATACATTTCAACTACTCACTGGACACACTCATAATAATTGGGATAGACAAGCAGGATGCTTTTGGACAGATTGTAACTGATTGCTTTGACAAACCATTAAAAGTATGACAGCTTTATTAAAGTCATTATTTTAAAGAAAATAATTGAAAAATATATTTAAGACACTCTTCCAGTCATGTGAAAAATCTCATAAAAATAAATAAGACATTAAATTATAAAACAAAAGAAAGGGTGACATCATTTGCACAATAGGCCACTAGGTTCCATAGATACTAAGTTTAAGAATGTGAACGAGTCTTGAATCATAGAGTATGGGCAAATCATACAATACTTTTTGCAATTTCCCCTATTCATTCTGTGTGGATGAATGTATATTTGTGTTTCAAGATTAAATAAATAATATACATGCTAACTCTGATACATAGTTCATGTTTAATAAGCATCATATTCCTTACATTAAATAAAATATTATAAAAAGTAATGGTAAACAACAGTGCATTAATTAGAAAACAAATAATCATTTCTATTGCTTCAAAGCATTAGACTTATGTGTATTTAAATTTCAAATTAATTTTTAAAACCTAAGGAAAGTGTGACAACACTACTAAACCTTTTTAAATAAAGGGAATACACAGCACATTTGAATCTATGAAAACAAATGACAAGTCAAATCTATTTCATTTTTCTACCTTCGTCTTCTGTTAGTCACTGCATTTTTGTTGATGGAGCTCACATATCCTTATATTCAAGAAGAAATAAACCATTAAAAATAAAAAAACAAAATTTATTTTTCATACTACTTATTTTCAGCTATATGCGGTAAAGGAAGTTGATATTATACAACTATACAGGAGTCACTGCCTCAAATGGACATTTGATAGTTGTCAAATTTCATGTTACTCTTATTTACAATATTTCCATCCTTATTAATGCATTCAAAGACTTTCATTGAGTTACTACTATACTTTGTAAACATCATGTATTTTATCTGCCTCTTTCTAGCCATCTCGAAGGAACAATCTAAGTAAAAGTAGTTTTTTCTAAGTAACTACTGATTCAAAATCATCTCCTACACACTCATCCCTTTGCTGACCTAATTGTTCCTCCAAGCTACTATAATGTAGGAATTTTAGTGCTGACTCTCATTGTGAAAAATAATGATTAAAGGTAATGTGTGTATCACAATTTTTTCAGCTATAAATCCAAGTAGATTTTTTGCTGGAATAGGATACAGTGTATGAAGAAGGCATCATTAATAATTAGCTAAAACTAAAATAAAAACCTTTTATTAAAAGTGACTCTATTTTTGCTGAAAGCAAACAAGAAAAAAATTAACTTAAGTGTAGAATGGGTATTTTTTGTTGTTGAGATAATAGCAGGAGACAATAGACGTTTTAAGCCAGATTCCTCAAACTTCATCCTACTGAGAAAGCTTGGATTCCTTTCTTTTTCTGTCCTGGTGATGTTTTGTTAAAGAACACAAATAGAAAATCTTTGCATGATTTCTCCTTCCAGGGAGAAAATATCTTGCCATTTTATTTCACTGTTTGTGTGCAACTTTTTTTGTCATTTTAATAAAGTGACAAGAATTAAGGTATGCAACACTGCACAGTATGAATTCAGCACTGGAGATGAGTATTCAGCTTTTTATTCACAATCCGTTATTCGTGTGCTAATGGATTTTCCTCTTATTAATAGCTACATGGAGATTTTTCTGTGAAAGGGTCTAGGAAACACTTTATAATCAAAGGTTTCAAGATATAAATTATATGCAGAGATCTTAATTATATTTTACCTCAATTTTAATTTAATTTTACTATTCATACATCCAACTACTTAAATAATTAAAATTAAAAAGCATGCACTGAAAAGTCAGCCACTCATTTCTGTGCACAACAGCGCATTTTGTCAACACTGACAACTCTCCCATCATAACACACCCAAGAGAACACTGTGTCTTAGGATTTCTGTTTTCTTCCAGATTTCTTTAAAGGTATATGTAATAAAATACAAGCATACATACTCACTCGTCCTCCTTTCCTCCGTAAAATACACAACTCTGTACATTATTCTGCTTCTATCACTCAATAAAATGTTTGAGACCTCTCTATATCAAAGCAGAAATGGCTTCCTCATTGCATTTTATTGTGTTTTACAGTATCTTTTTGTGTAAATTTGAATTTATTTATATAACCAGAACCCAAGCATTGACAACATAGTTGCTCCCAATCTTTTGTTAATGCAAGCAATGTTACAATGAATAATTTCGTACTCATGTCATTTCATGCATGCAATTATATCTTTCAAGTGAGTTCTCAGATAAGAAACGGTACATACATGAGAAAATGTTACAGATATTTCCAAACATCTACAGATATTTTCAGTCCTAAGAATTGTACCAAGTTGCACACCCACCTTTAATATATTAAAGTGCTTGTTTCCCTAGATGCTTGCAAAATAGGTGTATTATTAAACATTTTCTTTGTGGTCATTTGGATGTATCAGTTATTCTCTATCATATTAAGTACAATGCTTCATATGTACATATACTCATATAGATATAGATTATAATTGTCATGCTTCTCTGTACTATGCTGCAGTGAAATTCACTTTGTCTTTGTATAGCTATGTAATTTCAAAAATAAATTAATTCAGTGTTCAGCTGGACACGGCGGCTCATGCCTGTAATCCCAGGAGGCCAAGGCAGGTAGGATTGCTTGAGCTCAGGAGTTCAAGACAAGCCTGGGCAACACAGAGAAACCTTGTCTCTACTAAACATTAAAAAAAAAAAAATCAGCTGGGTGTGGTAGCACACCTGTAGTCCCAACTACTAGGGAGGCTGAGGTGGGAGGATTGCTTGATCATGGGAGAGAGAGACTTCAGTGAGTCGTGATCATGCCATTGTACAACAGCCTGGGAAATGGAGCAAGAACTTGTCTCAAAAAAAAAAAAAATTAATACAATGTTATAACTCGAATAAAAAAGGAAAATAAAATAAACTTTTAACAATCTTTGTGTTTTGATATGTAAGTACACAAATGTGCCTCTATAAAAAATTGTAATTATGTCATCAGATGTGTATACAAAGTAGAATTTGTGTCCTGCAAAGACAAGTTGTGTTGGTTACTCAGATACCTCCTGTGGAGTTGTGGGGTTGATGTGACATTGCAAATTGTGGACAGGTCTTGATAACGTTGCAGAAAAAATTCAACACTTCTCAACACTCTATTTATTCGTAAGGTAAAGTTATGGTACTAAGATGCTGAATATAATTTGAATCCCATTCTCTGTGCATTTTGTGGAAATATACAAACCTAATAGAGGTTCTAGGCTCATAAAATTGTAAACTCTATTTAATACATTAACGCCTGGCAAGACATTTGGAAATTCTGTGGGACACCAGCTTATTTTTTTTTTTTTTTTCCTTTTGTGAATCTATGCCATTTACTACAGGGACTGTATATCAGTGTTCCCTATCTTCTAAATATCTGAAGCCCCCTAAAAATAGTCCCCTAAATTCCAATGTTCTCCATTGATAACTGGAGCTAGTATCATAGACAAAAATAGTATCTTAATGGAACCTTAATTTTTCTTTATCTTATGAGTAAACTAAATATTTTTATAGGCTTAAACCCCATTTATGTGCCCCTTTCTGTGATCTGTACATTTATCACCTTTACCCATATTTATTGGGTAATGTTTTACTAATCAATTTCTGTATGATTTCTGTATTTAATAGCTATCAGATCTTTCTGGTTCAAATTGCAAATCTTTCCTAGGTTTTTTTGTTTGTTTCAATCCTGTTTTGTTGGGTAGTTTTTTTTAGCACTTTGGTTTGTGTGTTTGATTGTTTTCTCTTCTGCTTATTTTTTTATTATCTTGATGTTATTTTTCTAACTTTTAAATAGGCTATTATTTGTTTTTATTGTTATTTATCAATAGTAGTATTAAATTTTGTTAACTTAGCTGTATCCTCTATGTACTGTGTTTATTTTTGATATGTTCTAAAAGTCTGAAATCTCAATTAATATTGCCTTTCAGACCACAGAACTGCTTAGAAAATATTTTGAAATTTCTGTTGACAAAAGGTGCTTTAAATCTGTATTTTGTTATAAAATTCTAATTACATGCACTGTAATGAGAAAATATTTTCCATGCTACTTCGACTTTTTTGTATATTATAATACATATGAACATACCACACAAAACTCTATCAATACATAGATAGATGTTGATGAATAAGTATATATAGACATATAATTAGTTTATTATTTAGGTATGTGTCACCACTAGTGTATTTCCTCAGTTTGACATTTATTTATTTACATTATATGTATCAATCACTATAAGCAATAAAACAGTAACATGTTTTCTATAACCCCCTTTGCACTCTTCTGCTGACAATTTTAGTTACTAATACTAGACCTCGCATGTTTACCTTTATAATGTGAAATATACCTGTATTTTTATTACTCTAACTCTGTTCTCAGGGATTGGACATTCAGCAAACTTAAATCTATATCCTCTTCCATTCCTTCTCTTACCTCATCAAACTGTAAGTAAAGTTACTAAAGTTAAGGCACACAACATTTTATTCAATTTGATGTACAGTTAAATAAACTTTGCAGCTAAATATTGTCAGTATTTATAAGAATCATTGTGTCATAGTTTTCCCAGTCATATCCAAACTATATCTTGTCCTTATGATACTTACTTAAAAAAGAATCATGGCAATGAAATATTCTCAGTTTTTCTACGTTTATGCCTGTTTGTCTTGACATTTTGCTTACCATAGAGGTCAGTAATTTCCTACTAAAGATTATTCCTCCTTCAGACAATAGCCAGAAACTCTAGGCAACTTTTACTTAACACCTGAAGACCCTGGATCATGAGCAAATGTAAGTAAAATTTGGAGGGCAGTCAATACTTTAAAGAACGAACTAACTAGAAAAGTTTTTTTTTTTTCTTACGTTTCTACAACTATTCACCTGAGAGCCACAGTCATTTCCTGTACCTAGAGGCTAAAACTGATAGAAAACCTGCGTACTTGCCAGATTTAAGAGCTAGAGGACAGTTTGAAGCAACTACAACAGCTGGAAATAAGGGGATTCACAGAAAGGAGACCTTGTGAGTTGAGAAGCTTCTAAATCTCTTCTTAAAATGTCTCCAAAAACCTGTCTGATATACTAATACTGACTCAAGCATGTGTGAGGCAGATTGAGTTCAACCCAGTTGAAGATAAAATAATTGAATTGAGACATGTTTCCAAGACACTGAGTTTGCTGGTTTTTGTCCAACCAAGTGCCCACTAAAACAAAGAAATGGAATTCTTCAAAGGAATATAGCATAATGCAAGTTCTCTATATTCACGTTAAAATTTAGAATTAATCAATACTTGAATATAAAAAATCAGTAAAGTGTAATCTAGACTTTAGAGGAAACAAAATCAAGCAAGAACAACACAGAAAAATGATCCCATTATTAATATTAGTAAGCATAGATATTAAGGCAGCTAATATCATATTCTCTTTTTTTTTTTTTTTTTTTTTGAGATGGAGTCTCGCTCTGTCACCCAGGCTGGAGTGCAGTGGCCGGATCTCAGCTCACTGCAAGCTCTGCCTCCCGGGTTTACGCCATTCTCCTGCCTCAGCCTCCCGAGTAGCTGGGACTACAGGCGCCCGCCACCTCGCCCGGCTAGTTTTTTGTATTTTTTAGTAGAGACGGGGTTTCACCGTGTTAGCCAGGGTGGTCTTGATCTCCTGACCTCGTGATCCGCCCGTCTCGACCTCCTAAAGTGCTGGGATTACAGGCTTGAGCCACCGCGCCCGGCCTAATATCATATTCTCAATAAAGGAAAATACACTCACATTTAATGAAAAGATAAGATACTTCACCAGAGAGAAATATTAATACATACTTACAAAGGAAGCAAAGGAAATATATGATTTTTAAAAATGCAGCATCTGAAATAAAGCAGCATGGAGAAGACAGAGGAAGAATTCACTAAACTAAATGATAAGTCAATATAAATCATCTGATCTAAAAAACTGAAAAAAATAGAAAAACATAGAGTCAGTACGCTGACACACCTTCTATTTTGCGGCCATAAAACACTCTCAAGTGCCTTTGCCAAAATATAATTATTTCTACTGGGTTTTTTTGTTGTTGATGATCAGCAGTGCGGCTTCAGGTGCAGTGGCTACCCAGACTGAAATCAATGGGCTCTGTCTCTTTGTAGTCTTCCTTCCTTCTCTTCCTTTGTAAGGACTTCATTGAGGTGTATTCTGCATACCTGCATTTATTTTTACCTCTAGGCTGCCATTTTATTTTATTTTCCAGTATCTATTCTGTTTCCTTTTTTTTTTTGCATCATTTTTTTTTCTCTGCACTAATTCATTTTGTCGTTAAGTGTGATCATCCTACTTCCACTCCTTTCTAAGAACTGGTGGCTTATATGTGTCATCTCCTTATTCTCGTTCCCTCTCTCTCTCTCTTTCCTACTCTCTCTCTCCCATTAATATTTTACTGGGTAAAAGCTCCATTAAAAAAATAATCCATTGCAAAATATTTCATCATAATTTTTTTCTGTATCAATATTTCTATATTTTCTATCAGTGTTAATCATCTTTCACTAAGTTCTAATTCTGTTTGTTTATAGTCTATATTCAAAATAGCATTTTATCAATGGTTTTTAGTTTCTCTGTACTACTAACCATAATAAATTGCAGTTTCCTGGTTTGACAATTTGCAGGTTTCCTGGGGTGAGTTGGGAAGCTTTCTTCCCCTTTGTATGTGGTCTCAGAGGCCATATGGAAGATTCTTTTTTGTTTGTTTATTTGTTTGTTTATTTGTTTATTTTGAGAAGAGGTATCGCTCTGTCACCCAGGTTGTAGTGCAGTGGCCGGATCTTGGCTCACTGCAGCCTCCCCCATCCAGGGTTCAAGTGATTCTCCTGCCTCAGTCTCCTGAGTAGCTGGGACTACAGTCGCGCACCTCCAACACCCGGCTTTTTTTTTTTTTTTTTTTTTTTTTTTTTTTTTTTTTTTTAAGCGGAGACAGGGTTTCATCATGTTGGTGAGACTCGTCTCGAACTCCTGACATCAAGTGATCCACCTGCCTTGGCCTCCCAAAGTGCTTTATAGGCATTAGCCACTGTGCCAGGCCTGGATGATTCTTTACACAGTCATGTTGGCAAGATTTCTCTGAATCCAACTGGAGCAGGGTAAAGAACAAGTTATTTGGTTTCTACATCAAATAAGACTCTCATCTGTAGCACATGAATTTTTGTTGGGGATTTTTGAGGCAGATTTCTCCTGACCCTTTTCATGCCCTCCCACATAGCTCATGTTCAAACTCAACTTTGAAAAGATGTACATGCAGTTTGGAGTGTGTAAATTTTACCTTTCTCCCAGTTTTACTAGAAATGTTGTCCTTTTTTTAATTTGTTTTCTTATATTTTTGTTCTTGCTATTATTTTAAGAAAGAGGAAAAGAGTAACTCATAACTCACTTTTATACTGGAGTGCAATACTATTTTATAGTCATATGTATAAATTTTGTTTCCCTCTTGAAATGAAATTAGAATGCTATGCTAACTTCCTTTTTAAAAAATACGTCATTTTAGTCTTCTTAAAATCTGGACCACCTCCATAGAAAGCTACCTGTTTGTTTTATAGAGAAAGATTTATGTCATATTTTGAAATAGAATATTGGACTTAATTGGGCATGTTATTTTCAGAGATATACATTGGCCAAATTATAGGAAAAAAGCAGGAAAACATTTATGAATGAATTAAATCCTCTGGTGTGTTTTCTTCCAATTTGTGGTGAGAGCCAGTGAGAGCTTAAACTGTCCACATTACATGAGAAAATAGTTTTTGGATGTTTAATAATGACATAATTTTTTTTTCATTTAGTGTACTAAGATTTTTCTGATAATATACTAAGGGTCAAAATAACTCCTAATTTTGAGTCAGTAACCTAAATATGACATTTTATTTAGTTCGCCTAACTCACAAAATAAATAAACCTTATTTTACAGAGACTGTATGTGTCTTGGAGGTGCGTTTTGATACACATTCATAATTCCAAATACATACTGCTTTTTCACATTTATAGCTGCCTCTTTGTAGAAGAGAGATCAATAATCATCACACTGAGATTTTAAAAGAGGAACATAAAGAGCAAAACCCAGGAAACCTCACACTAACACATAATTGGAAATAGAATTTGAATGTTTTCCAAACAGACTATTGTAGCTTTCCTTACACACAGCAAAGATCTTCATTAAATAGGTTCCCTGGTAATAAATTGTATATTTACTAGGGCTTTGTTTGTAGTGTCCCTATGAGATGATACATCAAGTTCAAAGGCATCAATAAAAGTGACTTTAATATCCAGGAAAATACTGATGCAGCTGTTTGTTTTCTAGCAGTGCCAGTGACTCATAAATAAAAAGAAAGGCAGGCATACCTTGGGCAAAGTGGCCATATTATCCTTTCTATGGCTCTAATACCAGTAAATCAGTTCCTGACTTCAGATTTCTTAAAAATTTTCTCCACTAGTTCCAGAAAATGTTCAAGTCTAAAATAATAACACCAGCAACAACTTTATTTACCATACAGGTGACCTTTCCAGGTTGAATGCAGTTTACTTTCTAAGAATTATTATAGTATTGAACAATGTAAGAATTTTAAGATCTTATTACTTTAAAAAAATATTTTCTCCAATTTTCAATTAAAAGAGCTAGCCAGTTAAAAATTCAATCAAGGAAAACGAAGCCTTAAAAACACAGAGATGAATGATATTTTGAATTTAATCAGTCACTTATCAAAAAAGTCAGCATTTTTGTATATTTTTCTTTACAAAATTTCTGTTATATTTATAGAGGTGGACCTTATTGCCCCAGGAGAAAAAGAGCATTTTTTCAGTGGCCATGGAGTTGTAAATTGAGTCTGAACTAAATACAAGAATCTCAACTCTCAAACTAGAGCTATATTAAGGCTATACTATTGTATTTTTAAATAAGTGAAACTTATACTCCTCATGTCCATCTCAACTCAAGGCTTCCTAACTATGCCCAAAAGAGCTTGCTTCTGTGAGTTCTAGGATAAACTTACCCCCTTCGTTAGTTTTATAGAAATTTCTCCCCACCCCATCAAGTACCCATACCTACGTCCTCCACCCAAGCAGAATATTTCTCAGCTATCTTCTTAAGTTTGCATGAACTTTGAAACTTTCCCCCTTTTAATTGCAACTCACTTTTACTCTTTGTCTCTAAAAAATCAGATAAAAATAACTTTGTATTAGTCATTATTTTATTATTAATTTTCCAGGAAAAATGAATAAACTGCCTCAATATATATGTCCTTAATTAAAATCAGTAACTTTCCATGACTGCCTTTGTTAATAACACAGCATATAAATAGAGAAATTTGTTTTCCAAACTGTCTAACTTAGCTTTCTGTACCATTTTGTCTCTTTTTATGCTGTTCATAGTGAGATGTACTTCTCTACTTTTTTGTTGTTCTTGTATTTCTTTCTCTATAGAATAAAAGGTTGAATATGAATTTACAGTTTAACATGAAAATTATTTCCACGTTTCCCATCTTCCAAAGATACTTTTAATTAGATGCTTTAATATTTGCTAGTGAAGTGGCATCTATCTTACAGCACTTGGGGGTCAAGATGCTTTCACAGTAATCATGAAATCAAAACTCAAAGAAGCCGCATCATCTGCCTGCATAATAGGACCCTTTTTATTTCCACTGTTCTAGTAGTCATGCATTACTCCCTGCAAAGGTCTTGAAAATAATCATGAATAAAATCATTGTAATAGTGAATATCAGCCTTAGTGTAAGATAAATTATGTTGTCATCAAATACTTAATTTCAAATTTCTCTCAATATTTGTTGTAAGGCAGTGCCTTACGTTTAACGGTATCTTTTGTTTCATTTAAAACAACATGTGATATGATACAAGCAGGAATATCTGTGTATTTTCTAAGGAAAGTCAGAACTGATGAGATTATTGGGTTCGAGAGGAGAAGCTAGTTACTGAATTATAAATTCCATAATTTGATCTGTCTGGTTCTCTTTCTTGGTGTACAGTGAAGGAATATTAAAAATTTCCTTTCACACTGTGGATCTGAGTGTTCCATTTCAGTCACATTATTGGCAGGCTTTTCACTGTTTTAAAACACTGAATCTTTAGGAGCAGTGTATCTAAACAGAAAAGTCAAGAAACACTGAATCTTCATCTATTTTTGTTCAAAAAATTGTGTCACCAAATGTCCGTTTTCTCAGAAGCTTAATATAAAGACATCAATATGTACAGTGGTCACCTGGTAACTTTCTTATATTTTTATGTACAAAATCAAAGTGATTTATCTGTAGGCACATTTCAGAAAGCAGCTATAAAAGAAAAATCTACACACGTAGAGTTTTAAAAAAATATAAGCCGTCCATTGTTAGGTTTTCAACAAAGAGACAGATTATAAATATACCATTGGATTTAAGCTTTTTCAATATTCAGACATCAAATTTGAAATTATACGATGTTTTACAGTGATAAGTGTCTAGGGCATTTCTTAAAGATATATAATAGATAATTTTAAACCTCTATCTTTCAATATTTAATTGAATTGACTATTCTGGGAATTCATCTCCATCCATATTTACCTATGTCAGTTTCTAATGTAGAATAGTCTTAAAATAATAATACCAAAAATTTAATTTGTTGTTAATATGTGTCACATACTTTTCTCATTTGATCTTCAATTCCATACAGTCTGAATGTAGATAATATTATTCCTATTTCACACACAGAGAAACACACTCAGAAAAGCCATGTAAATTGCTAATGTCTTATAATTAGAAAATAGCAACATCACATTTTGGCTCAGGTCTATTTGACATTGTAAGTTCTAATATTTCCTTAATCATCCAGTAAAAACGTAAATATTGGTTAGTTAATGTGCACATGTCTTAATAATGCATATAAAATCAATTACTCATTTTGTTGCAAATAAAATTTGAAAATGTTACTGTGTTCTACAAGATCCTTCCAGTCTTCTTTTTTAGTTTATCCTCACTCTTGTTGCTCTCTACATTTAAAACTTACATTTATCTTCTTGTACTTTCTTAATATTCTCTCTTCTTTGCTCTTTGACAGACTGTTTTCTAGAAGTAGAGCAGCTTTTTCTTTCTCACTCACTCTTTGCCTAGTTATCTCTTACTCATTATTCAATTTTTACTCAAACATTTCTCTGCCTAAACTATCTCTGTCTCAGATTACATCATCTGATGTATATATGACAATGGAAGTTTTCTCTGCAAGTTTCACAGGTGATAATTATATACTTATTACTGTAATTGTCCTTTTGACTTTTGTTTGTTACTTAACTCACATTTCCTTGTGGGCATAATGTGAGTCGTGTTATCCTGTCTATGGCTCTAATACCAGTAAATCAGTTCCTGACTTCAGATTTCTTAAAAATTTTCTCTGCTAGTTCCAGAAAATATTCAAGTCTAAAACAATAATACCAGAAACAACTTTATTTACCATACAGGTGATCTTTCCAGGTTGAATGCAATTTATTTTCTAAGAATTATTATAGTATTGAACAATGTAAGAGTCTTAAGATCTTATTATTTAAAAAATGTTTTCTCCAATTCTCAATTGAAAGAGCTAGCCACTTAAAAATTCAATCAAGGAAAACAAAGCCTTAAAAACACAGAGATGAATGACATTTTGAATTAAATCATTGTATCCTAAATGCATAGCATTGTTTCTCACACATAGTAGATAATCAATTATTGATAAGAGACTGAATGCATGAATAAATATATACCTCCAATTCCAATTGTTTTTGGGGACACCTCCCTTCACATGGACTAGTAGTAATAATAGTTTTTTCAGGGAGTTTACTTTCAAAATATTGTTAAAATCCCTAGAGGACTTAGGTATGGCCAGAGATTGACAGAACTGTGAGGCAGGACTCTTAAATGTCTTCCTTCAACAATACTTGAAAGAAAAATGTATCAATGCTATTTGTTTGAATTTTCACCAGACACCCACTCCCACAGTCTTAGTTCTACCTGTGGAAATGATTTTGTGCCATTAATACTTCTGTATCTAGTAGAATAAGGAAATAGGCACCTATCTATGAAAATAGTTAATTTTCTTTGAAAATTTATCAACATGCTTCAAAGGAAAAAAAAAAGAATTCCTCTCTCTTGTTATTCTCTACAAGTAGCCAACAAAATGAAACCTCAAATATTATGCTTCATGATAAATAAACTTTGAAGAATGTAAAGCTATTGCATCACGATGTGAGCGCAGGAAACATTCAGAGAACAAGAAAAGAGCCTTGGGAATTTAAAATATGATAACAAAGGATTGGAAGATAAAAATAGAGGGAATAGCCCAGGAAATAGAATAAAATAACAAAAATGTGGAAAATTTGCTAGAAAATATTTTTGACTTAATAATTATGAATAAATCAAGGTGGTACAACAGATTAAAACAGGTACAAAGAATCCAAAAAACAGAAAGGATAATACAAATTAGCAGGAAAGACTAATGTCTCCACCTTTAAAGAACCCATATAGTGCTTAGAACTATAAAATATAAAAGTATATTTTTGTAAACATTATTAACATCCAAGATAAAGAGATGACCAAGACTGTAAAAGTTTTCAAACAAAAACAAACAAAAAATTGGTTAAAAACAAAGAATTAAAAATGACAATAGGATCAGACTTAATAGCAAGACCAAAAGGTAGACGCAAGGGAGCACAGTCTTCAAAAGCTGAATGAAACAGTTGCCAGAGCATCAATTTAAATCTAGCCAAACTCAAATAAATGCAAAGTTGCAAGAACATATTCAGACATTTAAATTATATAAAGAAAAAAGTGTTCTAAAGAAGCTACTGGAAAAGAGGGTAGGCTTTAATCAAAATGAGAATGAAAAATAAATAGATAAATAAACCAGAAGAACACATGGACCCCAGGAAACAAGGTGTCTAACCAAAAAGAAGGCAGAGAAAGTCTTTCTAATAATGGCAAAGACAAAAAAGAAATCTCAGGATGACCATTCTATGTCCTGACTACAAACAATCAATCTAGACTGGATGGAGGGTTATGGGAAGTATTCCTCCAGAAAGAAAATGACATGGTTAATTTGTGCTGTTTTTTAAAAACATAACAATACAAATTGTGAGGTGATTCAGATTTCTGTGGAGCACTGAGACAAATTTGTGATAAAAACATAGAATAATAAATTAAAAAACAGAAAGTAGTTATTAACTACTACATAAAATTTAAAAATTGCTCATATTGCACTAGAGACTTTAATTTTGGAAATTATTGACATAAGAGAAGCTCTGAATATTGATATAACCAAAAAGTGAAATAATTATACTGGGAGGATGGGCAAGAAAGAGTGATCATTGAAAGGTAAGTTATGGTATAATAGAGCTAAATCTTCAACTGAGAAATCTCAATACGGAAATCTAGTACAGATAATTAAATAGGCTGGTGAACAAGATGAAATATGTGGTCAATGAGGAGTAACAATCGAAAGTGTGAAGTCGGCCGGGCGCGGTGGCTCAAGCCTGTAATCCCAGCATTTTGGGAGGCCGAGACGGGTGGATCACGAGGTCAGGAGATCGAGACCATCCTGGCTAACCCGGTGAAACCTCGTCTCTACTTAAAAAAATACAAAAAACTAGCCGGGCGAGGTGGCGGGCGCCTGTAGTCCCAGCTACTCGGGAGGCTGAGGCAGGAGAATGGCGTAAACCCGGGAGGCGGAGCTTGCAGTGAGCTGAGATCCGGCCATTGCACTCCAGCCTGGGCGACAGAGCGAGACTCCGTCTCAAAAAAAAAAAAAAAAAAAAGAAAGTGTGAAGTCATGGGTCAGGAGAACACTTTTTCTTTATGAGCTTTGTGGAACTACTTAGCATTTCAGTCTCTATCCTTAGGGTATTATAATACAAATTATAAATCAATATATATTTTTGAAAATCTACCATCAACTCACAGATGTGTTTCTCCCTCCTCCTTTAAATATCCAATGGCCTTCTTCTGATAATAATGTAAGAACATATTTTTCATAGAACTCTTAAAGCAATCAATACATAAATGGAGAAAAGAGAAGAAAATAGAACTCAGACTATTCTTTTTTTTTTCTTTTTAGTAAAATACTGACCTAGAGTATTTGTTAGACTTTATTTTTTAGAACTGTTTCAGATTTACACACACACAAAAATGAGTAAATAGGTGAATGGAAATTACAGAGAGTTCCCATACATATCCCTTCCCTGAATCTGTCTTGCCTTATCACTGACACCTTGCATTACATTTGTTATAATTAGTGAAGTAATATTGATAGAATATTAACTAAAGTCCATAGTTTATATAAGGTTCCCTCTTTGTGTTGTACATTCTATAGGTTTTGATCAATGTGTAATGTCATATATTCACCATTTCAGTATCTTACAGAATAGTCTGTCAATCTAAAAATCCCCTGTCAATCATATATTAATTCCCTCCCCTATTCCCCCTCAATTCCCTAGAATGGATTAATCTTTCTACCAACTCTTATTTTTTACCTTTTCCAGAATGGCATGTAGTTGGAATAATACAATAATTTCAGACTGGTTTTTTTCACTTAGTAAGATTTCTCCATGTCTTTCAATGGCTTCATAGTTCATTTCTTATTATTGATGAATAATGCTGTACTCCATTGTACAGATACAAAATTTTTTGTTTGTCCATTCACCTATTGAAGGACATCTTGGTTGCTTCTGTTTCTGGAATTTATGAAAAAAGCTTTTTTGTTCCAATAAAATGTTTTGATTTTTTTTTTTGAGATTTTCTACATAAATAATCCTGTCTTCCTCAGGATAAAAAAAAATTTTTTTTAATATTCATTTATTTATTTTTTCCCATCTATTCTGTATACTTTTATTTTTTTTTATTTTATTATTGTCTTGTTTCATTAGCTACAGCTTCCAGCACTTTGTTGAATATGAGATGTGAGAGGGGACATCCTTCTTTTATTCCCTTTCTTGGGGCAAAAGCTTTTTGTCTCTTCTTTCTTAGTTTTTGTTTTGTTGTTTCGTTGTATATTTTTTTGTAGATATTCTCTACCATGTTGATGAAGTTTCCCTCTGTTTTGAATTTGGATGTTAAATGTAGTCAAATGCTTTTTCTACATCTGTATATGATCATATAATTTGTATTCTGTATCCTGCTGGATATAATGGATTACAGTAATCAAGTTTTAAATGTTGAACCAATTACATGAAACAAATCCCACTAGGTCTTGGTGTATAGTTCTTTTCTATATACTGCTGAATTTGGTATGCTAATGTTTTGTTGATGATTTTCATACATATGCTTATGAAAGATACTGGGCTGTAGTTTTCCTTTATTACAATGACATTACCTGGTTTGGTAGTAGGGTAATGGTGGCTTTACAGAAAGAGTGTTACGCTGAATGTTCGTTTCCTTCAAAATTCATATATTGAAGCCTTAACTTGCATTGTGATGAAATTATGAGGTAGAGCTTTGGGAAGTAATTAGGTTTAGATGAGGTTATGAGGGAGAAGCCACCATGGTGAAATTAGTGCCGTTATAAGAAGGGAAAGAGACACCAGAGCTACCACTCTTTATTCTGTCAGGATAAAGTAAGAAGGCAGCCATCTTCACGACAATAATCAGGTCTTCACCAGAACCTTAGATTAGGGTGCTGACACCCTAATCTCAGACTACCCAGCTTCTGGAACTGTAGGAAATAAATGTCTGTTGTTTGAGTTGCCCAGTCTCGGGTATTTGGTTGTAACAGCTCAAGCTAACTGACAAACAGTTAAGATGTGTTCCATCTTATTGTATTTTCTGAAAACTGTGGTATAGAATTGTTATCAATTCTTCCTTAATATTTGGTAGAATTTACCAGCAAAACAGTCTGAATCTGTTATTTTCTATTTGGAATGTTATTAATTATTGGTTCAAATTCTATAGGACATAGATTTAGATTTAGATTTTATTTATCTATTTGTGTGAGTTTTGGTAGTCTGCGTCTACTGGTAATGAACCTTTTTATGTGATATATTAGCAATTTTTATAGTTTCTCTTTTGTTCTTGGTTAATATGGCAAGATGCTTATCATTTTACTGATCTTTTCCAAGAGCCAGCTTTTTAAGGTTTTTTTTCTATTGATTTTCCATTTATAATTTTAATATTTTCTCCTCTAATTCTTAATATTTCGGGTTTTTTTTTTAGTCTTTCATTGCTTTTTTTTCCTCTCATTTTCTGAGGTGGAAACTTAGAATATTAATTTTATAACTTTCTTCCTTTCTAATATATGCATTCAAGGCTATCAGTTTCTGTGTCTGCACTGTTTTCACTGAATCTCATACATTTTGATAAATTGTATTCTTATTTGTATTCAGTTCAAAGTTTTTGAAATTTATTTTGAGACCTCTTCTTTGATCTACACGTTATTTCCAAGTGTATGTTTAATCTTCAAATGGTTTGGAATTATCTAGGTCTCTTTCCATAAGTAATTTCTTTTCAAATTATATTGTTGCCTAAAAGTATACTTTATATAATTTCTCTTCTATTAAATTTGTTAAGTTGTATTTTGTGACTCATTATCTGGTCTGTCTTTGTGAATGTTCCATGTGAGTTTGAGAGGAATATGTGAATATGTGTATGAATATATGTGTATGTTCACATATATACTGTGAACATATATGTTCACACAAACACGAATATATGTATATATAGTCTCAGTTATCACAATTTGAAATCGCATTTAACCATAAATCTTTTATTTTATTTATACTGATAATCCTAGTACAAATGAAAGAAACACACATTTTATTAGTAACCAGATTGAATAACCACTTTTTTTCCCAAATGTCAGAGGGAGATCATGCTTTTTTGCATTCAAACTGATTTTTCTAGAGCAGAGACTGTCAAATACACTATGTATCTACTTTCAGTTCATTTCTTAGCAGGACAACAATAGTATTTTTTTCTTTTTTAAAAAAATTAAAGAAGAATTAACTACATGTAGTATTTTTCTGAATAATACTAAACAGGGAAATTATGCATGTGGCTAATTGTGACAGGTGTGTTTATATAAATACAACCCAAACTCAGCTTTATGAAAGCATGTCTTTCTATTAAAATGGATTGCATCAGAGAAGAAAAATGAAATATCTAAATCCATCTCTTTCCTCATGATTAGCAAACCCAGCCCCAGTCTCTCTTGAAACACCACCTGCTCTCTCAAGCACATTCATAGATAAGGCTTATCGAGACTGAAGGGGATTATATAGAAGTAAAAAGAGACAACAATAAAAGTAGGTTAATGAAATTCTATGGCAAACTAGAAAAAAAGACCACATCATCTTTTAAAATAAAATCCAAGCTCCCATACACAAATCCAATAGCTTGCTGAAAAACACTTAGTTCTCTTTAACATATAGCAATTCCAGAGTTGCTGATGTAAACACAACTTTGCCAGAAAGTTGCAATTATGAGAAAATTGAAAAATGCCTTATATGTTATAGCTAATTTTATATAAACAAATAAGTGACTGACAAAGGTAAAATATAAATTACCTGATTGAAAAGTTTGTTATGTTGATCTATTGATGTAAGTTACAATTTGTAATATTGCATTTTCTTTCCTGGTGAATAAAACTCAAAATTGTGCCTTCCACCTTGGCTTTATGAGTTTATGACTTTATGAGTTTCTTTACATCCCTCTCATTTGTAAATTACATTAGGACTTTGTTAGGTTAGCACAAATATGTGACAAGCTGTAATGACTTGTTTAACTTCTGAACACATAAGTGTAAAACTATTATTATTCACCTCTATAACCTATATTGTGTCCAAATCCTGCACTCAAAACTGTTCTGTGGAAGAAGCAATGAAATGTCACCACAAGTGATCAAAAGATGCTTTATCGATCAGTGTAGGAATTCCCATTTACTTTTCTCTCAGCTTCTGTGATGGTGGAAGCCAGTGTTTGGATAAAGTTTTGGTAGCCTGAGATACAAAGCCATATCTATGAGTAACACCCTGTGCTAATCCACAATGGGCAATGTGATGTGAGCAAAAAATACACTGCACTGCTTTGAGCTACTGAGAGTTTCAGAGTTTTGTTTCGAACCATTGGTATCCTGGGTTTTCTAATTGATAGGAAAACTGAGCCTCCCATAGAAATACTTCATGTTTAAATTGTATTTATTAATTTATCTTTAGTGATAGGGTCTTGCTCTATCACTAGGTCTGGAGTGCAGTGGCATGATTGTAGCTCACTGTAGCCTCAACCTACAGAGCTCAAGCAACCTACAGAGCTATCACCTCAGCCTGCCCAGTAGCTGGGACTATTGGTGTGCACCACCATGCTCAGCTAATTTTTGATTTTGTATTTGTTTTTTCTTGGTGGTGGTGTTTTGTTGTTGTTGTTGTTTGTTTATTTGTTGGTTTTTTCATAGATGTGAGGTTTTTACCATGTTGCTTAGGCTGGTCTCAAACTCCTGAGCTCAAGTAATCTGCCCACCTTGGCCTCCCTAAATGCTAGGATTACATGCATGAGCTACCATGGCAGGCCAAGTTGTTCTTTATTTACTCAGAATGTTCTTGCTCTAGATATCAACAATGTTCATTCTCTGATCTCAGTTAGCTGCTCAAATGCACCTTTCCAAGGGGGTCTTCTTTTACCACTCTATTAAGTAAATGTCCCCTTTTCAGACTTGAGCTACCTCATTATTGAACCTGATTTGTGACCTATTTATGAGTTTTTCACCAACACTGTGCTGTACAGTCCACAAAAGAAGAGATTTTTCCCATTTTATCATGGTGCTGCTGGTCCCCAGAACAGTTTCTGACATACAGTTGGCATGTGTATGCACACACATGCACACATATGCACATTATAAAATGAATAAATGAATAGATTGTGTTGAAACATACACAGGACATGATGAAAGCAGGAATATAGCTGGTTCCCATGAATGGGCTATATTGACAGCTGAGCAATTAGCACTCATGCTCTGAGTTAGCACTCTTCCCAGTAAAGAAGATATCTGAAGTGCTAGATTTAGAGGTAAGCTTAATTTAAAAAAATTTTAAAGGCAAATTGCTGCTAAGGTTTAAGTAATGGGAACGTATAGAACAGCAGTGATCTTACAGGAAGAGACGCAATAATTATTTTTTTAATAGAAAAGTTTGTGAAAGATGTTCTTTAGGTTGGCAAGTAAATTAATGGCATTGAATTCAATGTAAACCCTGGATAAGTGAGAAGAAAAGTCTATGTTTGTCATGCAAGTAGTAATTATGATTTAAGAACAAAAACAAATGAAAGAAAAATAAAGCAAGAAACACTCAGAAAATAAGTGTTAAGTGTGAAGGTAAGAGTCTGGAGTCTGCAAGTCTTAGCTGTCTACAGGACTAAAATAGGAGACCAGAACAGAAAGACAAATATCATGACAAGGAGAATGTTCTCAAGATGTGACCAAAGCACATAATCTCTGTAGCAAACATCAACACTGATAATTAAAAGCACTGGATAACTGAGTTCTTCATCCAAGCTGATGGAGTTTCTGTTGTTGCTAGGAATTTGGCCTTAGTTGTCTAGAGGTCAGAGGTGAGAAGTAGTGAAAAAAATAGCTCAAGAGCTCTAGTGAAAAACAGATTTAGGCAATTATTAACTTATCATTAATTTCCTTCACATTACAAAATTATTTCTGAAGCCTGCATTGAACTATGTAAATAAAATTGTAATTATATTTACATTAACATGGCTTTATAGCTTCTAGAATATAAAGAAAGACTTACATATAAAGAAGAAAATTAATCACATAAAGAAATCTAATATAAAATATAATTATAAGGTGAATCATTATCACCTACTCCTTAATTAACTGCTTTTATGTTTATTTTGACAAAGAATTCCTTTTCTTTTCTATTTTACAGTAAAAATACTTAGAGAAAATCATGATCTATATAGCCTACAGTATTTGTAGATGGATATTCATAACATTTAGAGATTATGCAACTGTTCATATGATAAGACTTCCAGGAAACTCACTTTGATATTCTAACTTTTAAATAGACATATAAGATAAGTAAATCTTATTTATGTAAGATAAATAAAACCTTAAATAGAAAAGAAAACTTATAACTGCTTATAAGGGGCTGATAGTTAATTATTAGAGCTATTGTGAATAATATTTATTTTAAAATAAGTTAGTTTAAACTTAGTGTCATTGTGATATCCTCTGTATAACTGTTTGGTATAACTAATATCACAAAAACGTGATTTTAAAAGACTTGTGACAATAGTAAATGTGCATACTTCTATCTTCACACAACCAAGCCCAGAGGACATGTATCTATTCTAAAAGAATTCTGTAATAAAACTCATGATTAGATAATAACATTATTCATTTAAAGTTGTTATTAACTGGTCTACCAATGGACATAATGAGATACTCATCTGCTGCAATGCAAGCTATATTTTATTTTTCATTGCAGTAATTTTCTGGGTGTCACAAAATAAGGAGTTAATTCTTAATATTAATGGACACTAAAATAAGAAGATATGGCAGTATCATAGGAAAGGAAATTAATAAAATTCTTTTTCCAATAGAATATCCTAAAATATATATTTCATTTATAAAAATATAGAAATTTATTATTACTTTTGAATATCAGGCTGACTAGAAACATTTTCCTGTACAAGTCATTTAAGTCTAAAAATGTATGGTGTAATGTAACATTTAAAGGAATATCTCTAAATCTTCTTTTTAAAAATCTCATTTATTAATGTAATAATTTATTGTTATTTATCTTTGTTTCAATTTAGCATATATATATGATAAACATACACACACACACATACACACACACACACATGCTTGGCCTGTATTTTAGGCATTTTTTTAATGTTATGACTGCCTTTGAAAGTCAAGTGACTTTGGCTTTCCGATTTTAAAGTCATTTTACATCTGATTTCCATTGGATATTTTCTCTTTAAAAGCACCCATTATTTGGTTGTTTTTAATGAGATAGAAGTTGACAGTCTTTTTCCTGTTCTCTTTTACTATTAAACATCACATCTAATTAGATATTGACACCCAACACTTAACTCAGTCATTCTCTGTCAGCATCCAGTGCTTAAAAGAAAAAAAATATTTTCTGAAGTTTTCCCAGAAAATTGTTTTTGTCCTTGAAAATTCCTGTGCTATGCACTGTGAATTAGCTATGCAAGAACCCTACATAACCATCCTTTCCTTCCTAAATTCAAAAGCAAGAATAGCCATAATTAACAAACCAAAAAAAATATGGATGTTGCTGTGGATGTGGCAAAATGGGAACACTTTTACACTGCTAGTGAGAATATAAACTAGTACAACTACTATGGAAAACAGTATTCAGACTCCTTAAAGAACTAAAGTAGATCTGCTATTTGATCCAGCAATCCCATTACTGGGTATCTACCCAGAGGAAAAGAAGTCCTTGTATGAAAAAGACACTTGCACATGCATTTTCATAGCAGCACAATTTGCAACTGCAAAAATATGGAATCAGCCCAAATGCCCACCCATCAATGAGAGAAGAAAGAATATACATACACACACACACACACACACACACACACACACACACACACCATGGAATACTACTCAGCCATAAAAAGGAATGAAATGGCATTCACAGCAACCTGGATGGAGCTGAAGACCATTATTCTAAGTGAAGTAACTCGGGAATGGTAAATGAAATCTTGTATGTTCTCACTTGTAAGTGGGAGCTAAGCTACGAGGATGCAAAGGCATAAGAATGATACAATGGACTTCGGGGACTTAGGGGGAAGGATAGAGGACAGGGGTAAAAGACTAACATTTGGGGCCAGGTGCAGTGGCTCATGCCTGTAATCCCAGCTCTGAGAGAGGCAGAGGCGGGAGGATAACTTGAGCCCAGGAGTTCGAGACCTGCCTGGGCAATATAGCGAGACCCTGTTCTCCACAAAAATGAAAAAAATAATAAGAATAAGACTACATATTTGGTAGAGTGTACACTGCTCAGGTGATGTGTGCACCAGAATCTCAGAAATCATCACTAAAGAACTTACTCATGTAACCAAGCATTACCTGTTCCCCAAAAGCCCATTGAAATAAAAAACAAAAAGTATAGATAAATTAAGAGAAAATTGCTCACTCTTTCTCTCCTGCCTTCTTTCTGCATGATACATGGACATGCCACCGGAGATGCGGCAGTTATTGTGAAACCAGAAGGAGAGAACTATACAGTAGGAGTCCCTAACCGCAGGCCAAGGACTCGGACACCTGACAGGAGGTGAGTGGGAACTGGTCACAGAGCAGGAGGCGAGCAGCACAGGAGCAAGTGAAGTCTCATGTGTATTTACAGCTGCTCCCCATTGCTTGCATTACCACCTGAGCTCTGCCTCCTGTTAGATCAGTGGCAACATTAGATTCTCACAGAAGCACGAACCGTATTGTGAACTGCACATGCAAGGGATCCAGGTTGCATGCTCCTTATGAAAATCTAATGCCTGATGATCTGAGATGGTGATGCTAGCACTGGAGCATGGCTGCAAATACAGATTAACATTGGCAGAGAGGTTTGACTGCACATAGACCACAATAAATCAGTTACCTGCAGTCTCATCAAAATCCTATTGAGAGGCAAGTGACAGTTAAGCTGCATCTGGTGGCAGGCTTTATAGTAGCAAGTGAGTTGATGTACTTCAGTCGTATAGCTGCATCTGATGGCAGGCTTTATAGCAACAAGTCAGTTGATGTACTTCAGTTGCATAGCTGCATCTGATGGCAGGCTTTAAGTCAGAATCTGACACTTATTTTAGTCCACATGTGGCCTACCTATTATTTTATTTACTACTTCCATTCTTGACTCTTTCCTACCCTGCACACAGGTCTCAGTCACAGTTTTGGTTAATCCCAGAAGCTAACCCTAGCCAAAATGAGTAAAAAACAGTTTCACTTGAGAACTTTTATGAAAAATGGAAAAGACCCAGTGATGAGAAAGCAGAAGACTCTTAAGACTGAAAACAAAAAGAAAGCTTCATTTAAAAGAAAATACCAAGAATCTTAAAGTATGGGTTCATTGTAACAGGTGATTCATATTCTCCAAGCCTGCTTTGTATCATCTGTGGCGACCTGTTATCTAATGAAGTCATGAAATCTTCAAAACTGCTTCACTACATGGAGACCAATCATCCTGCATTAAAATGCAAGCCTTTGAAGTTTTTCAAAAGAAAAAAAATGTGAACATTAACACAACCAATTATTGAAGGCTATCACTTCATCGAATGTGTCTGCACTGAGAACTTATTGTAAGTGGCTAACCACATTGCTAAAGCTAAGAAGATCTTTTGTAGGGTGTAGAGTTGACCCTGCCTGATGCTAAGGACATTTGTCATGAACTTTTAGAAGAGTCTGCAGTTCAAAAGGCAGCACATGTTCCTCTTTCAGCTAGCACCATAACAAGACAAATTGATGAAATAGCAGAGGATATTGGGCACAATTGTTAGGATTAATGTGTTACCATCGTATGCAATTCAGGTTGATGAGTCTACTAATGTCAACTACAAAGCAACAGTGCTTGTTTCTTGGGATATATTTTTCAGGAGGATGTATGTGAGGATATGGTACACCCACTTTTGTTGCCAACCAACACTGCTGCTGCAAAACTATTCAAGTCTTTGAATGATTACATCTCAGAAAAACTGAACTGTTCATTTTGTGTCAGTATGTGCACACACACGGAACGGCTGCCATGACTGGACAGCTTTCTGATTTCAATACTTGGGTCAAAGAGGTCACTTCTGAATGTGAGTCTACGCACTGTGTCATCCATAGAGAAATGCTGGCTAGCCAAAAAAATTCACCTGAACTTAACAACATGTTTCAGAATGTGATTGAAGCTGTCAACCACATTAACGTACATGTCCTTAACTCATGTCGGTTTTCACAGCTCTGTGAGATGGACACAGAGCACACACATCTTCTCTTATACATAGAAGTGAGATGCCTTTCTAAACATGGATCACTGGCCAGAGTTTTTGAGTCATGAGAGGTGCTCTAGAGATTTCTTTTAGAAAAACAGTTACAATTGGCAAAACATTTCAGTGACACAGAATGGGTTGTAAAACTTGCTTACTTGTGTGACCTGCTCAATGAACTCAATATGTCACTTCAGGGCAGAACTACAACTGTGTTCAAGTCGAACAACTGTGTTCAAGGCAGATAAAATAGTTGCATTCAAAACCAAATTGGAATTATGGGGATATGGGAGGACATTGGGATTTTTGACATGTTTCAAACAACAGCGATTTTGAAAGAGACTGAGCCAGGGGCTCTTTCTCTCAGTTGGTACAGGATCACCACTCTCAGCTTTCAGGAGTTTGAGCATTACTTCCCAGCACAAAAGACCTCTGAACTGGGAAGGAATTGATCTGCTACCCATTTTTAAATAAGCCATGTCAATTATCTTTGTTTATTGTAGGAGAGGAGCAATTGTTTGAAATCACAAATAACAGTGGCCTGAAAAGTCTGTTTGAGACAACTTCAAATCTCCATACATTCTGGATTAAAGTCAATGTAGAATATCCTGAGACTGCCACAAAATCACTGAAAAGTCTGCTTCCATTTCCAACAACCTATCTGCATGAATCACGGTTTTCTTTAGTGACAGCAACCAAACGGAGATTACAAAGTAGACTGGACATAAGTGACACACTTCGAGTGTCACTGTCTCTGATCATCCCCAAATGGAGCCATCTCGTTGCAGGAAAACAAGCTCTGGGCTTCCACTGACTCTACATTATGGCGAGTTGTATTATTCTTTCTTTGTATATTACAATGTAATAATAATAGAAATAAAGTAGACAATAAATCTTATGTGCTTGAATCGTCCTGAAACCATCCAACCCCACCCCACTGCAGTCTGAGGAAAAACTGCATTCTACAAAATCAGTTCCTAGTGCCATAAAGGTTGGAGACCACTGCTATACGGAATGCCAAGTGAGAGAACTAGGGAAAATAGTATATGCCTGGCCATGTTATGTATAAAGAGTAAAAAACTTAATCTGTTTAAGCTGGATTTTTGTTGGGCTTTCTGGAATTTGCAATAGACAGTAGTAACTGACATAGACTCTTCTTCATCCCAGTGTTTCTTTTTTTTTTTTTTTATTGTTTTTGGTTTCGGACATGTCTTATTATCAAGACTGATGATGAACAAGACGACACTGACATGGGTTGATGATCCCTACAGTTAGGAAGTACTAAGCTTTATCTGTTTCCTTCTTAGGCCAATCTCTACGTCTGCATTGATTGAAGACGTCTTTCTTCCCATTCCTCCAGAAGGAACATTTAAGACTATTTAAAATGCATTGCTTCTGTTGATCTTACAAGTTTGGCTAGGCACTATGTAACTGTGAACTTTAGAGAGGGAAGGAGTGGCAGTTAATATTTACAAATTATCAACTATGTGCAGAATCCCTGCTGAATCATTTACCTATTGTCTCATACTTATCAAAGCAATGTTTAGAGACAATTATACTTTTAATACCTCAATAAGTGGAAACTGAGTCTCAGAGATATCAAGCGTCTGTCTTAACATCCCAACACTAATATAGAGTCAAAAGATTTTAAAGTAGTGGTTCTCAAAGTGTATTCTCCACATCACTAGCATTAGTTTTGCCTGAGAACTTTCTAGTGATGTAACTTTTGGAACTCTATTCCAAACTCACTAAATCACAAGCTTTGTGTTTGAGGCTTAGCAACCTGTGTTTAACAAACCCATCAGATAATGCTGATATACACTAAAATTGGAAACCCACTGTTGTACAGAAACAATTCCTAATATTTACATATTAAATATAACCTGACAATTTAGACTATAAGGCTTCTTTTTTTAATATTTAGAAATTTATCTCATACTGTGGCTCACAAAATAGGGGGTATATGAATTTATAACAACACTGTCATTCATATATTAGTCTAATGGGCTATGGGTTTCAAATTAAGCCAGTATCAACTCAGAAAATTTGAAGAATTGTTTAAATAAAATCCTACATTTTCAAGAGTTTATGGCAAGAGGCTTGATGTGAGCCAAAGGTCCAAGAGCTAAAAGAATTATGCTACTGGAACTAATTTACCATCGAGATGAAGCATTAAAAGCCAGCAGGGATTATTGAGGAGCTTGTTTTATTTAAGAGGTTCTACATTAACCCTACTGAGAAAATACTAGTCTTTAGCTTAAAGCTTGGTTGCATGCTGGAAAGAAACAACTTAATTGGACTTTTAAAATCCCAGGACAGGTAATAACTTAATTTAAGATTGTCAAACAAAGTGCCATTCAGGTTATATCACTCACTTTCATTCCTAAACAGGAAGACTGAGTCTGTTCAGTGGATGATTTTAATTCCCAGTTTTTTTGGAAAGTAGAACTTTAGGCTCAGACTTAAAAAATACATAATTTTTTCTCCAAGAGTAATTTATTAACTTTTTATTTGCTTCCCTGATTTTAAGATTTTTGTCCCAGATCCTCTTCAAATAATCCCCAGGCTAAACCTTTATATGTGCCTCTTATGACTGCCATATATAATTTCTTTAGGCAAAAATATTCTCTTCATCATATGTAAAGCTGTCCGACACAAAAATGTGTTTATTTTTATTTCATTTTATTTATTTATTTTTGAGATGCAGTCTCACCCTGTCGCCCAGGCTGGAATGCAATGGCATGATCTCAGCTCGCTGCAACCTCTGCCCCCTGGGTTCAAGCAAATCTCCTGCCCCCACCTCCCGAATAGCTGGGATTACAGGCACACACTACCACCACCAGCTAATTTTTGTAGTTTTAGTAGAGACGGGCTTCGTCATGTTGGCCAGGCTGGTCTCAAACTCCTAACCTCAAGTGATCTGCCCGCCTCGGCAACTTGGAAAACACATTTCAAGATATTTTCACTGAAAATATCCCCAGTTTCCCTAAAGAGTTCAACAGTCAAATTCAGGAAATACAGATAACCCCTGCAATATTCTCATTTATGATTGATTATGATTATGATTATGGTTATGACTATTTAGAAACAGAGTCTCGCTCTGTCACCCAGGCTGGAGTGTAGTGGCACAATCTCTGCTCACTACAACCATCACCTCCTGGGTTCAAGTGATTCTCATGCCTCAGCCTCCCAAGTAGCTGGGATTACAGGTGTGCACCAACATGCCCAGTTAATTTTTTTGTATTTTTATTATAGACAAGGTTTTGCCATGTTGACCAGGCTGGTCTCAAACTCCTGACTTCAAGTGGTCTGCCCACCTTGGCCTCCCAAAGTTCAGGGATTACAGGTGTAAGCCACCACATATGGCCTCAGGAAACCCCTGAAATATCCTACATGAGAAGATCATTCCCAGAACACATAATCAACTTATTTTTAAAAGCCGAAATTAAAAACAAACAAAAAAAATGTTAAAGGCAGCTAGAGAGAAAGGGCAGGTCCCCTACAAAGGGAACCTCATTAGGCTAAAGGCAGACCTCTCAGCAGAAACTTTACAAGCCAGAAAAAAAATGGGAGCCTATATTCAACATTCTTAAAGAAAATATGTATTCTCAAGCAAGAGTTTCATATCCAGGCAAACTACACTTATTCAGTGAAGGAGAAATAAGATCATTTTTAGTTAAATTAATGCTGAGTGAGGTCATTACCACCGGATGCATCTTAGAGGAGATATTAAAATGTTTTCAATATGGAAAGAAAGACCATTATCAGCCAATACAAAAACACACTGAAGTACCGAGACCAGTGTCACCATAAAGCAACCATACAAACAAGCCGGCACAATACCCAGCTAACAACACAATGACAAGATCAGAATTACACAAGTCAATACT
This sequence comes from Macaca nemestrina, assembly GCF_043159975.1. Classification (NCBI taxonomy): domain Eukaryota; kingdom Metazoa; phylum Chordata; class Mammalia; order Primates; family Cercopithecidae; genus Macaca; species Macaca nemestrina. The sequence goes on along the minus strand of NC_092128.1, from coordinate 161,585,442 downwards.
AATCATGAATGTAAATGGGCTAAATGTCCCCATTTAAAAGACAGAGTGGCAAGCTGGATAAAATAACAAGACCCAATAGTAAGCTGTCTTCAAGAAACCCATCTCACATGTAATGACATTCATGGGCTCAAAATAAAGGATTACAGGAAAATCTACAAGTAAATGAAAATCAGAAGAAAGCAGGGGTTGCAATGCTAATTTCAGACAAAATAGCCTTTAAATCAACAAAGGTTAAAAAAGGACAAAGAAGGGAATTACATAATTGTAAAGGGTTGCAGAAATTCTACAAGACTTAACTATTCTAAATATAAATGCATCCAACACAGGAGCACTCAGATTCATAAAGCAAGGTTTTAGGGACCTACAAAGAAACTTAGACTCACTCACAATAATAGTGAACCGATGTTAACACTCTACTGACAGTATTAAACATATCATTGAGGAAGAAAATTAATATAGATATTCAAGATCTGAACTCAAATGGATTTGACAGAACTGTACGGAACTCTCCACCCCAAAGCAATGGAATATATATTCTTATCACCACGTGACACCTACTCTAAAAGTGACCACACAATTGGACTTAAAACAATCTTCAGCAAATAACAGAAAACCAAATGAGACCAAACACATTCTTGGACCACAGCGCGATAAAAATAGAAATCAAGACCAAAAAACTCACTCAAAACCATGAAATTATATGGAAATTAAACAACCTGCTTCTGAATGACTTTTGGTAAAGGATGAAATGAAGAAATCAGGAAGTACATGACAACAAAGATACAACACACCAGAATATCAAGGACACAGCTAAGGCAGTGAGTGTTAAGAGGGAAATTTATAGCACTAACTCCCCACATAAAAAATGTAGAAATATCTACATAACAACCTAACGTCACAACTAGAAGAAGTAGAGAATCAAGAGCAAACCAATCCCAAAGCTAGAAGAAGACAAGAAAAAAAAAAGAGCTAAACTAAAAGATTAAGACACAAAAACCATTCCAAAGCTCCATGAATCCAGGAATTGATTTTTTTTGAAAAAATTAAAATAGGCCACTAGCTAGACTAATAAAGATGAAATGAGAGAAGATCCAAATAAATATAATTAGAAATGACAAAGGGGATGTTACCACTGACCACAGAGGAATACCTCTATGAAAACAAACTAGAAAACCTAGAAGATAGATGAATAAATAAATTCCTGGACACACATTATCCCAAGGCTGAACAACAAAGCACTTGATTCTCTGAACAGAACAATCATGAACTCTGACACTGAACCAGTAATAAACAGCCCAACATCCAAAAAAAAAAAAAAAAAAAGCCCAAGACCAGATAGATTCACAGCCAAATTCTTCTAGATGTACTAAGAAGAGTTGATGCCATTTCTATTGAAACTATTCTAAAATACTGAGGAGGAGGAACCCTCCTCAACTCATTCTATGAGGCCAGCATCATCGTAATATTGAAATCCGGCAGAGACACAGGAAAAAAAGAAAACTTCAGGCCAACATCCTTGATGAGCATCCATGCAAAAATCCTCAACAAAATACTTGTAAACCAAATCCAGCAGCACATTGAAAAGCTAGTCCACCATAATCAAGCAGGCTTCATCCCCAGGAGGCAAGCTTGGTTCAGCATATGAAAATCAATAAATGTGATTCATCACATAAATAAAACTAAAGACAATCATATGAGTATCTCAATAGATGCAGAAAAGGCTTTGATAAAATTCAATATTCATTGATATTAAAAACTCTCAATAAACTAGGTATTGAAGGAACATAACTCAAAATATTAAGAGTCATCTATGACAGATCCACAGCCAACATCATACTGAATGACCAAAAGCTGGAAGCATTCCCCTTAACAACTGACGAAAGACAAGGGTACTGTCTCTCACCACTCATATTCAACATGGTATTGGAATTCATAGCCAGAACTGTCAGGCAAGAGTAAGAAATAAGGAACAACCAAATAAGAAAAGATCAAGTCAAACTAACCCTACTTGCAGATGACATGATTCTATATCTAGAAAACCACATAGTCTCAACCCCAAAGCCCCTTCAGCTGATAAATAACTTCAGCAGTTTCAGGATACAAAATCAAAGTACAAAAATCACTAGCATTAGGCTGGGCACTGTGTCTCATGCCTGTAATCCCAGCAATTTGGGAGGCCGAGGTGGGTGGGTCACTTGAAGCCAGGAGTTCGAGATTAGCCTGGCCAACATGGTGAAACTCCATCTCTAGTAAAAATACTAATATATATGTATATCTGGGTGTGGTTGTAGCAGCACATGCCTGTAATCCTAGCTACTTGGGAGGCTGAGGCAGGAAAGTCACTTGAACCTGGGAGGCAGAGGTCACAGTGAGCCAAGATCATGCCACTGCACTCCAGCCTGGGTGACAGAGCAAAACTCTGTCAAAAAAATAAATCAATAAATAAAAAAGACACTAGCATTCCTATATACCAACAGCCAAGCCAAGAATGAAATCAGGAATGCAATCCCATTCACAATTTCCACATAAAGAATAATATACCTAGGAATATAGCTAACCAGGGAGGTGAAACATCTCTACAATGAGAATTACAAACACTGCTCAAAGAAATCAGAGACACACCAAAAATGGCCAAATGTTCCATGCTCATGGATAGGAAAAATCAGTATCATTAAACAATTCTGCTCAAAGCAATTTACAGATTCAGCGCTATTCCTATCAAACTACCAATGACATTCTTCACAGTACTAGAAAAAATATTTTAAAATTGATATGCAACCATGAAAGATCCCAAATAGCTAAGGCAATTCTAAGTAAAAAGAACAAAGCTGGATGCATCATAGTACCTGACTTCAAAGTATGCTACAGGCAACAGTAGCCAAAACAGCATGCTACTTGTATTAGTCCATTCTCACACTGCTATGAAGAAAATACCCAAGACTGGGTAACTTGTAAAGAAAAGAGTTTCAATTGACTCACAGTTTCACATTGCTTGGGAGGCCTCAGGAAACTTACAATTATGGAGGAAGGCAAAGGAGAATCAGGCACTTTCTTCACAGTGCAGCTGGACAGAGTGAGTGCAAGCAGGGGAAATGCCAGACACTTAAAAAACCATCAGATTTCATGAGACTCCCTCACTATCACCAGAAGAGCATGGGGGAAACCACCCCCATGATCCAATTACCTCCAACTGGTCCCACCCTTGACACCTGGGGATTATGGAGATGACAATTCAAGATGAGATTTTGGGCAGGGCATAGCCAAGCCATGTGAGTACTGGAACTAAAACAAACATATAGACCAATGGAACAGAATAGAGAGGCCAGAAATAAGGCTGCACACCTGTAACAATCAGCTTTGATAAAGCTGACAAAAACAGGCAATGGGGAAAAGACTTTCTATTCAATAAATGGTGCTGGTAAAACTGGCTAATCATACGCAAAGAACTGAAACTGTACTCCTTTCTTACACCATATGCATAAATCAGCTAAAAATTGATTAAAGGTGTAAATGTAAAACTCAAAACTATAAAAACCCTGGAAGACTATCTAGGCTATATCATTTTGGACATAGGAACAATGATTTTATAGTGAAGACTCCAAAAGCAATTGCAACAAAAGCAAAAATTGACAAATAGGATCTAATTAAACTAAAGAGCCTCTACACAGTAAAATAAACTATTAACAGAGTAAAGAGACAACCTACAGAATGGGAGAAAATATTTGCAAGCCATGCATCTGACATAGGTCTAATATTCAGCATCTATAAGGAACTTACACAAATTTACAAAAAAAAAAAAACATTAAAAAGTGTGGAAAGACATGAGCAGACAATTGTTCAAAAAAAGACATACATGTGGCCAACAATCATATGAAAAACAGTTCAACATCACTGATCATTAGAGAAATGCAAATCAAAACTACAGTGAAATACTATTTCATACCAGTCAGAATGGCTATTATTAAAAAGTTTTTTTAAAAAAAAGCAGATGTGGGACAGGTTGTGGAGAAAGGGAATTTTCATACACTGTTGGTGGGAGTGTATATTAGTTCAGCCACTGTGAGAAGCAGTTTGATGATTCCTCAAAGAGCTAAAAACAGAATTACCATTTGACCCAGGAATCTCATTACTGGGTATACACCCACAGGAATATAAATTGTTCTGTTATGAAGACATATGCACATATATTCATTGCAGCACTACTTACAATAGCAAAGACATGGAATCAAATGAAATATCCATCAATGGCAGATTGCATAAAGAAAATGGTGTACATATACACCCATGGAATACTATGCAGACATAAAAAAGACTGAGATCATGTCCTTTATAGTAACAAGGATAAAGCTGGAGGCCATTATCCTTAGCAAACCAACACAGGAACAGAAAATCAAACTCTGCATGTTATCACTTATAAGTGGGAACTAAATGATGAGAACACATAAACACAAAGAAGGGAAAAACTGGGGCCTACTTGAGGGTGTAGGGTGGGAAGAGGGAAAGGATCATAAAAATTACTATTAAGTATTAGGCTTAGTACCTAGGCAACTAAATAATCTGTACAATAAACCCTCATAATATAAATCTACCTATATTCCAAAATTGCACATGTACCCTAAGCCTAAAACAAACGTTAAAAAAAAGCTTAGATACAATATTCACTTATATAACAAACTGCTATAACTGTATTATTTTCCAAAATTAATGGTAAATTGCTCCTCCCAATCCTAAGTTATGTAAAACAGATAACAAAAGCTATGTCATATTATATTTTATTTCTCCTAGAGTTAGAAAACTAGTATACAATTCCAGATCTTCTGTCTACAAACTTATCCTCACTCTAAAGCTTACTGCTTCTCTCATGTAATGTCAACAAGACATTGAATCTTGTTTTTAAATTTATATTAACTTTTGTCTATTAAAGTTTAGTTAGCACTATAATAATGATATAATACTTTCTTATAACTGGATTCATTTCTTAACACAATACTGATGTCTTAAGGTAGGTTACATTCTATGTGTCAAAGATTTGTTTGAGTTTATGTGCTGATGTTTGGCACAATAATTGAGACACATTTTTTCACGGATGAATCAGAAAGCAGAATTTCTAGTATTTTCTTTGAATTCTAACTTTGTCAAGAAAAAGGAAGATCAGAATGTCATACAGACTTAAACTTAATGAGAAACTGGCCAAAGACATGCTTTTAGCTCAATCAGGTCAATTTTTCAAGTGACCAATTAAAACAAAAATAATAAACTTAATTTGCATTGTTTACCTTTGCATCTAATATAAATTAATGCTCTAATTTTTATGTTTCTGCTTTTTGAACAATATAAGCTGATGCTAAGACTTTTGGCATCTGACTACAGAATCCAACAAATGGTTATGGCCTTCAGTGTGTGGAGACCTTATCCAGACATCATCTCAAAGTCATAGGATCTGGGTGAGCTCATATCTATTCTGTTGTCTTGGAATTTAATCTTGACACTATGGTTTCAAGTCAGTTGATCTTATTTATCTTATTTTTTAAGGCTCATTTTTCCATATTGTTAAGAATAGACTGAAAGAGGTTAAGGGAAACAAATGAAGACGTTTTTGAAGGTTATTGCAGTCTCCCAGTTAAGAAATGCTACCTGAATAGAGTAAAAATTGGTCCAGTTTGGAATGTATTCTGAAAGAAGAGCCAAGGTTTAATTCCTGGAGAATGTGATGTGGCATATGGCAGGAAAAGAAGACTGAGCTTCTGCCTTGAGTAATGAAATCACCAAGGGGAAAGTAGATTTAGGGGAATGGAAGAATATCATGGTTTTAGTTTTTCTCATGGGTTAATTGGTTTACTTTGAGATGCCTGCTAATCATCAAAGCATGGATATTGAACTGGCACACATGGGGCTGAAATTCAGAAGAGAGATATACTGGACGTATATATTTGGGAATTGCTGGCAGAGACTGTATGTAAAACTGTAAGACTGGATGGAATCATTAAGTGTATGAGGCTACCTAGACGAGAGAAAGTACAAAGGCTGAATCCTAACCCTAACCTAAATGCTAGCCCTACCTCTAACTACTGAATGTTTAGAGATTGGAGGAAGGGGTTGAACCAGTAAGAGAGAGCTAAAGGAGCAACAGCAAGGCAGCAGGGAAGCTGAGAGAGCATATTAAAGTCTTGCAAGCCAAGTGAAGGAAATTCATTCAAGCAGGATGGAGTGAGTGTTGCTGAGTGTATATTGATGTGGAACTGAGAAGGAAAAGGAAGAGCTAATTTAGTAAAATGAAAGTGTAGCAGTTACCATGTACTGGTAGAGGTGAGAGCAAGTTGAGCAGATGCAAGAGAGAACAAAATAATGCATATTTTACGAGAGAATGCATATTTTACAAGAAGTTTTGCTGCTAAGGGGAGCAAATAAGGAATGCATGGTGAGGAAAGCAAGGTAAGAGAAAAGACTTTTTTAAGAAGAAAAAATAATCGTCCTTACATAGCATACCATTGGAATTGATCATTGTAAAGTAAAATAAGTTGTGATACAGTCGAAAGTGGAAAAAATGCCTAGAATGCCAAAAATAATATTACAGGCAATTTTCAACTATTTAGCAGATAAAGTTATTTTGTTTTCTTTTTTAAGACTCTTAATCTGGATTAAAAATAAATTTTAAAAGACTATTCTTTTCTCTTAAATAATGTACTTCAAATTGTTCCAACCATGTTCTTTACAAGCTAATGTCTCCTTTTTATTTAGTTTGTTCCTTTGTAAACAAAGCTATTTAGAGCATTTTCAACCCTTTCATATCCTCATCAAAGTGTCTCTTTTGACTCTCCTATACAAAGACTCTGTAACAGTGCTATTACTGTGATATAAACTTTAATTATCTCTATTGACATGTTTGAGCCTACTAACAAAAGAAAAGAATAGGTAAAATAAATTGTGGAAACATACTTTTCATTGGGATGAAGGATACATTAATATACTTTCCCCAAACTCCTCATCTGTTTTAGATGCTGGTTTTAAATTGTGGTTTGAATTTAAAAGTGCCCACTAACTTTTAAGTAAATAAAAGCTAAGAAAAAGTCCTACTAATTTTAATGTATTTCAAATAAAATAATACAAGTTTTTTGTAGATAAAAGCCCTTGATATTTCCTTAAAATGGATTTCAATGTTTTACATTTTTACTCTCTAATATAATAATGAATATCTTTAATGCACTTTGTATATGATTGACTACCTCTATGGAAAAAAAGCAAAGTTGTTTACACATATTTTCTCTAAAATTGTATAAACTTAGCTTGTGTGAAAAGTATTCTTTTTTTTGCTTGTTTTTTGTTTTTTGGGTTTTTTTGGGACGGAACCTTGCTCTGTTGCCCAGGCTGGAGTGCAGTGGTGCCATCTCTCCTCACTGCAACCTCTACCTCCCGGGTTCAAGCAATTCTCCTGCCTCGGCCTCCAGAGTAGCTGGGACTACAGACGCGTGCCACCACGCCATTTGGTTCTTATTAGATGCAAGTGACTGAGCTACATGCAAGAGATACCAGGTGGCCATTGTTGTTTAAATGGTGTAACTGTATAGCATTACATTTGAAACCATTGTGTTTTGTGAAGTGTTATGTGACAAGAATATAAATAGTTTTCCCCACAAATGGCATATTTCTTTTGATTATTAACTTAAAATTTACTTTTTTTTAATAGCCGAGGGAACGATAATGCTAATGTCCTCGTGAAGAAGGCAGAAGTAGAAGAAAGAATTAGAGAAATATTATCAAATTGTTTGGAAATAATCTTTTCTAAGTAGAGGTTCAAGTTCTCTTGGAAAGTTAGTGGATGTCAATATTGGTATACCAATGTTGCTAACAAAGTATTATCTTCTTCTTGAGAAAAACTGGGGAAAATATACCCCACATGCATTTGTAAGAATGTTTTGTGATTTAAACAATAAAGTTGTATCTTTAAATTAAGGTAATAATAACATAGGCCTTAAGTTGTTGTAAGACTATGACTACTATGAATACAGACAAATTTTCAATCATTAGAAACCAAGAAAAAAGATAAGTGGAACAATATTTCTGCATTCAAACTTATGAATCATAAATTAATGAATAGATTCTAAGTGAAAAGAAGAAGCTTATTAAATAATGAATAATGGGAAAAATTAAGAGGCCATATAAAAATGGCTGTAAGTTTTTGGTAGGTATCTAATGGAAAAAACGTTGAATACTTCAAAAAAATAGCTTGCAAATGATTTTACACAAAAGACAGCAATATTCAAAGTGCTATATAATTTACAATAATTAACAGATTATTTGGTCTAAAAACATCATGCTATATAAAAAATCAAATCATAAATTAAACACGCAATGTTGTTTATCAGGTTTAATGCTGATGAAAATTAACTCAGACACATTTATTTTTAAATTAATTTTGAGAAATTTTGTGACTGAAATAAATTACTTAGTTTTTCTACTAAATTTTTTATGCTTCTATAAGATTGAGAATTTTCAACGCAAAACTAAGTAGACAAACTAGGAAATGCATTCTCATAAATTATTTTGCTTATCAATAATTCGTGGTCACTGTACCATTGCTCATTATTAGTTGTTACTGGAGGAATTACTTTCATAAAATTATTGAAACAGAAAATATATGAAAATGTGCTTGTGCTTATACATGCCCAGTGAATGGCCAAGTTTTATAACATTGATTTCCAACTCTGAACATTTGTTTTTATACAGCTTCTTTGCCAGATGTCTTTGGCATATGCTAAATATTTTAGTAATTCATTCAAAGAATACTGTAAAATCAAAACTGTTGACCAATTTGGTCTTTAAAAGTAGGAGCCAAATTTTGTCAAATACAATTTGAAATAAATTATAAAACTGAGCATTTTTAAATACCATAAATAAAAAACATAGAAATCTGGAAAGATTTTCCTTCTTGAATGAAAGCAACACTTTAAAAACGTTACAGCAATTTGGTGGAGGTCGTCTGCTTAAGGATAATATTAAGGAGAATAATAGACAATTAACATTTATTTCACTAATTAATAACATGTTTCTAAATGGAAATTCACTTTTGTTTGAGACAGGCTCTGGCTCTCTTGCCCAGGCTGGAGTGCAGTAGCACGATCATAACTCAACGTAACCTCAAACTCCTGGGTTCAAACAATTCTTCCACCTCAGCCTCTCAAGGAAATTTATATTCTTCCACACACAAAAGAAAACTTAGCAAAGTGAAGAAAGCAAAATAAATCCAAAAATGAAACAGATGTGTAAGCAAATTGTAAATATTTTATGTTACCTGGAGTTCTCCGGAGAAACAGAATCAATGGGATGTGTATATATGTAGAAACATGTCTTAAGGAAATGGCTCAAGCAGTTGTGGAAGTTGGCGAGTCTAAAATCTGCAGGATAGGCTAACAGACTGGAGACTCTGGGAAGAGCCCATTTTACCATTCACACGTGAAAGCTGTCTCCTGACTGAACTGCTTCTTGCTCAAGGGGCGTTAGCCTTGTTTTCTATGCAGACCTTCAACGGATTGGATGAGGCCCCACACGCATTATGGAGGGCAATCTTCTTTAGTCAAAGTCTGCCAACTTAAATGCTAATCTCATCAAAAACATCCTCGCAAAATATTCAGAATAATATCTGATCACATATCTACACACCATGATCCAGCCAAGCTGACATGTAAAATTAACCATCACATATGTGATATGAAGGTAATCCTAGAAATTAGATTTTACCAGAATAATATTAAAGTCAGCTTCATATGTGATAATTCCTATTACTTTAAAACAAAATTCACAATAGTAATTCATGGGGGGAAATCACAGAGAATTCTGAGGTTAAATCAAAACCTTATTGGTGAATTATATTCCTTTTGTTCAAAAAATCTTTATGTGGGCTACAGCCTTCTGATGAAGAAAATCAAACACAATTTGTTGGACACTCAAATCTCATTAATTATGGGTTCTTAAAATTGCCCAACAAGTCCTTCTCTTAGTCTACTTGGTATGCTCTCTTTTCAGCAACATTTTCAAAGTAATTCATTCGGAAGACGCCATCCTACCAGCACACCTTCAGTCTTACCTTCTAGTCACAGAGAAAATTACTGCCATCAAATAAAAATGCCTTGTTTTTTTATGCAGATCTAAACTGGATCTAATGTACACCCTCTTGATACTGCTCTTTTTTTCTGGTAACAATGAGAAAAATTCTCTCCTTCTATCACAAGCCAAGTTCCACAGGTGCCTCCTGGACAGCATTGCCTTTTACCTTTGCAAAGACCTCATAATACAATTTGATTACTTTTCCTGAATTGCCCACTTCATACTGTTTTATTTCTATTTATATTGAAATATGTGTATGGTTCTCATATACTTACAAGTATAACCTACCTTGAATAATATGGCCATGGCCATATTATTGTTTGCCCAGTTGTATCTTCAAACTAGTTGAAAAAAATTTACAATTATTTCCTTCACTTTCTCCCCTCCATCTTATTTCTCTATAGTCAGCTTCCCAGCTCCCTATTGGACATATTCAGTGATCTATTCTGCAGACACCTAAAAGCCAGCTGTACTGGATTGAATAAATTAAGTAACTTTCCTGCAAAATTCATTCATCTATCTCTTATGTTCTCTAACTCCAATCTAGGCATCACCAGTTACCAGAGTTAATATCCCAGTGTCAACCTGAAGTCTTTCTTTTTTCTTATCCTTAAATCCATTTGGCTGCTACACCTGATTGATTCTGCCTGTTAATTATGTCTGTCTAAATCCTCACTGTCACCACCCTCATGCATCACGTCTTGCCTGGACTATTGAATAACTTCCTAACTGACTTCACCATCTAATGGAGATTAATTTGTTATGGGAAAAAAAATGAACAGTATTCTCTTCAAATTCTTTCTTCCCAATACTTTTCTAAGAGATTCTTTAGATGCAGAAAAAAGTTCATGCAATGAAATTACCAACTCTGTGACCCTCAGACAACCCTTTTACCTTCATTCTTATTTATAAAGGAAACAATTTAAAATCACTATAAGGTCTTACCTAGCGTTCCTTGAAATAGCAGAAGATATTTACAAGTCTTCCTGCGCATGATAACTTTACGCCTCCAATTATCTGCTTCTCAACATTAGAAATGGAGTCAGGTGAAGAAAGCTTAAATATTTGCCAAGGTCAGTTGCAGACTCAACAGTTCCAGAACTGACCAGTAGTTACGGACTAGCAAATGGTGAAACTTCTGATTTCTAGCTTTGGAATTCATTCTTCATTGTCCATGTTTGCTTATAAAACTATTTTGTTCTTAATATTTGCAAATGGACACCCCAAGTGCCTCTTTGATTATTTATTATAAAACCTTTAGAAAATCTGGAACTTTGTATTATGAATGTTTGTGCCCCGTTTCACACATGGTTAGCCAAAGTGGTCCAATTTTACAATATTTGCCTAATGTGTTGCCGACATTATTCAGTTTGAATCCATCTTTTAATAAGTAATAGTGAATATCCCCACTAGGCAAAATACTAAATGCAATGAGTGCAGCTCTAAAGTAAATCTCTCTCTCTCTCTCTCTCACACACACACACACACACACACACTACAACTATATATGGTTCAAATAGCCTTTTATCGTCTCATCCACCTGCAGATTATTTCTGACTCATCTTATCATCCTTACCCTGGGGATTTCCCTATCATGTAAATCTACTTGCAGTTCCAGAAGTATCCACAGCTCTATTTTACCTTCAGGCTTTTGTTTATGCTGTTTTTTCTACATTGAACACTGCCTTTTCTTCATGTGATTACGCTTCCATCAAGTCTCTGCCTAAATACAGTTTCTCTTCGGCAGCAGAAGTTAAATGTTATTCCTTTGTTCCCATAGTTTCTATATATTGGCTAGCACTCTGCTGGTTGCACCTGATTTTAATTTTTTATTTGCTGGCAGTTCCATTTTACAGCAAGTGCCTTTAGAGCAGCACCTTTGTCTTTTTCCTTCAGCATACTATATCCAGTACCTAACACAATGCCTGACACTGAACAACACCTCTTGAATAACTGCACACTATTTTTATAATGGGAAGTATGAGAGGGAAGAGGTCAATGGTAAATTAACTAGTAGAATATGAATTACTGTATATAATCATACTTTTTATCTAACAGAGAGTATATTTTACTTGATACTTATGTGATAAATCTAGTGCATTAATGTATTTCCATTCTTGTTGGTACATTCTTTTTCCCCTTTGTCAACGATCCAATAAGGTCAGTTCATTTAAAATTCAATTTATGAGGTTCCTAATCTCCATATGTTCAGTTATGCAGTGAAATATGATTTGTTGGCTTTGCATAGACATCCTCATAGATTTATCTTCCTAAAAAAATACCCAAACAACAGATTTTAGCATTTTAATATTAGTGTAGAAAGTTAGATAATGCAATTTTAAATATTAAGATATTTACTGTGTATTCTGCACCTCTATATATAATGCTCTTGTACCTCATAAGTTTGTATAAGAAAAAAGAAAAATAAATACAAACGCTTTCCAGCAAATATATATCTTTGTGCCTGTATACCTTATTCAGGAAATGGCATAGATTTTCTGATGTTTTAATTCATTATAAAACAAAAATAGTGTAAAGGACTTGTTGCTATGAATATTAACATGCAAGTTAAACTGCTAACTCTCTTAGAGCAGTAGTCAGATGATATCTTGTAGAGTACATCAAAAGGAACCCCATGATATTTTAGCGAACTATGAAATGGGAATGAAAATTTGCCACCAAATTTTGAAACTAATTGGAAGATTATTTAATTCTTCAAATACTCATTGAGCATCTTTATTTATTTATTTATTTATTTATTTATTTATTTATTTATTTTTTATTATTATACTTTAAGTTGTAGGGTACATGTGCATAACGTGCAGGTTTGTTACATATGTATACTTGTGCCATGTTGGTGTGCTGCACCCATCAACTCGTCATTTACATCAGGTATAACTCCCAATGCAATCCCTCCCTCCTACCCCCTCCCCATGATAGGCCCCGGTGTGTGATGTTCCCCTTCCCGAGTCCAAGTGATCTCATTGTTCAGTTCCCACCTATGAGTGAGAACATGCGGTGTTTGGTTTTCTGTTCTTGCGATAGTTTGCTAAGAATGATGGTTTCCAGCTGCATCCATGTCCCTACAAAGGACACAAACTCATCCTTTTTGATGGCTGCATAGTATTCCATGGTGTATATGTGCCACATTTTCTTAATCCAATCTGTCACTGATGGACATTTGGGTTGCATCTTTCTTATATAATTACTTGAGATTGAAAAACACAGGTTTGAGGAAAAATCTAATACCCACAGTTACCTATACCTATATAAGAAATGTTGATTATTTGCTCCCTAAGCAATTGCACAGATTGTATATGTCTCCCATTGCACGAATGTAACATTTAGAGCAAAACATTAATAAATACACAGATTTAAAACTTATTTGTGTATCCATGCTTTTGCCCCAGTATCATTCCAACACATTGTTATTACACAAGGTTTTAAACAAAGGCATCCTAATGGTCAGCCGAACAGTCTTATTAACTCAGTCTTGAATATTTTACTTGATGTCAACTCTAACAAACAGTTCCACACATAAAAGGTTGCATGACCTGACAAATTGCATTCTATCTGGTTTTCAAAAATAGGAGTAATGGAAAGATGCCAGTGCACACTGCTTCTGTCCAAGCAATTCATTGATTTCTTTCATCTTCAGCTAGTTTGGTAACTTGATGTAGTCCCATGGCAGTGGGTTGTCCTTTCATTTCCCCAAGTAATTCCAGTTGAAAGGAAAGCTGTTTTTCCCATATGGCATCCCTAATAAATTAATTAAGGCAAGAAGTGTCATGCCATCTGCACCTTTTGTGTGAAGGACATTAATCAGGGCAGACCTCCCAGTTGGGTGCATGTTTAGTGTGTAGTCACTTAGTACCCAAACAGTGTCATGGATCAGTAGAGGCCATCAACATAGTCACAGGAGGGTGTAGGTGTGCCAGCCATCCTGCATTACGCTGGCCTGGAGGGATTTCTGTTCACCACCCGGCTCTGTTTTACTATCCTAAATATCCATCCACAAAAAGTTTATATTTGAATTTGTACCAAATAAGTTTTTTAAAGTTTCAGCTAACAAAAAAAAATTTTAAAAATAATGTGAATGGAAATGTAAGAAAAGAAAGCAATTTCATACTGTGAAAAAGAAAAAGTATAACAACAAAGTAAACTTATAAAAAAGCTAATAGTGAAGATTTTGTTTCCAGGAAGCTGGCTAGGTATCCCTAAAAGCACTCCTGACGTGGGCTGATGACACTTCTAACATAATATTTAGTTCTATACTTGTCCATCTTAGTACTGCTTTAGTGGCATCATGTAAATTTCCTATGTTGTACCTTTATTTTTTAATTCAGTTCAATTTTTTAAAAATTTCCCTTAAGGCATTTCTCTCTGACTCATGGATTATTTAGAAGTATATATACATATTTAATTTCCAAGGGTAAGGTATTTTCCTGTTTTCTTTCTATGATTGGTTTCTATTTTGATTCCAGTGGTCATGTAACACTCTATAATTTTACTCAATAACACTCTATAATTCTTTCACATGGTTTTTCTTTTAAATTTAATTAACAATTTTGTTGGTTCTTTTTGTTTGAGCATAGAATGGTTTAGTTGCTCAGAATATGATCTATGTTGGTATATGTTTACAGGCATTTGGAAAGAATATGCATTTTGTTGTTTTGTGTTGAAGGTTTGATAAATATCTATCAGATCTTGTTTCTTAATGATACTATTGAGTTTTTCTAGGGCCTTCCTAATTTTTTGTCTCACTTTACTCAAATGTTGAGAAAGGGGTATTGAAATCTCCACCTGCAGTTGTGGATTTGTCTATTTTACTTTGTAGTTGACTCAGTTTTGGCTTCATATGTATTGTTTCTTCTATTATATTTTCTATTTCTTATGTTTATTTATTTATTTAATTTTGAGATGGAGTCTTGCTCTGTCACCCAGGCTGGAATGCAACGGTGAGATCTTGGCTCACTACAACCTCTGCCTCCCCGGTTCAAGTGATTCTCCTGCCTCAGCTTCCCAAGTAGCTTGGATTACAGGTGCCCACAACCACACCTGGATAATTTTTGTATTTTTAGTAGTGACAGCGTTTTACCCTGTTGGCCAGGCTGGTCTCAAACTCCTGACCATGTGTGATCCTCCTGCCTTGGCCTCTCAAAGTGGTGGGATTACAGGCATAAGCCACCATACCCAGCCTATTATATCTTCTATTTCTTTGCTGAGACTTTGTATGTTTTCATTTGTTTCAATTATGTATATAATTGGTCTTTGATATGATTTTGCTGTGTCCCCACCCAAATCTCATCTTTAATTGTAGCTCCCATAATCCCCCCTTTTCATGGAAGGGACCTGGTAGGAAATAACTGAATCTGAATCATGGGGGTGAGTTTTTCTCATGCTGATCTAATGATAGTGAATAAGTTTTAGGAGATCTGATGGTTTTATAAAGGACAGTTTCCCTACAATGCTCTCTTGCCTGCTGCCATGTAAGATGTGACTTTGCTCCTCCTTCACCTTCCACCATGATCATGAGGCCTCTCCAGTAATGTGAAACTGTGAGTCCATTAAACCTCTTTCCTTTATAACATAGCTAGATATTTTTCTTCCAGGCCCTCCTAATCTTAAAGAGATTAAATAAAAGCCTAGTAACTTCTAAGAATCTGAGTAGGAAACATTTGTCATCTATTGTCACTAAGGGAAGCACTATAAGACTTCAAAAAAACTTTCGTCTCCACAATCCTTTATCTTAACCTGAACATTTCCTTTCTATGACCACAGGTCTATGGCCAAACTCAACTGACTGTCAACCAGAAAATGTTTAAATTTATCTGCAGTCTGGAAGCCCCCTCTTTGACTTGTCTTGCCTTTATGGACCAAACTAATGTATTTCTTAAATGTATTTGATCAATGTCTCAAGCCTCCCTAAAATTTATAAAACCAAGCTGTGCCCTGACCACCTTGGGCATATGTTATCAGGACCTCCTAAGGTCTGTGTCATGGGCCATGGTCACTCCTATTTGGCTCAGAATAAATCTCTTTAAATATTTTACATAATTAGACTCTTTTTGTCAACATACCTTTGTCATTTTGGTTTTTTTCTCACTTAAGATATTCCTGGTTCTGGTATGATTAATGACTTTTTGAATAAAATCTGGAAATTTTAAGTACTGTGGACCTTATCTAAATATACTATTTTAGCTGGCCTTCTGTGATACCACTTTGGCACAGGAACAGTGTATGCTGCCTATATTAGTCTGTTCTCACACTGCTATGAAGGAATAACTAAGATTGAGTAATTTATAAAAGAAAGAGTTTTAATTGACTCACAGTTACACATGGCTGATGATGCCTCAGGAAACTTACAATTATGGTGGAAGGCAAAGAAGAAGTAGGAATCTTCTTCACAGTGTAGCGGGACAAAGGGAGTGTAAACAGGGGAAATGCCAGACACTCATAAAATCTTCAGATCTCCTGAGACTCACTATCATGAAAAAAGCATGGAGGAAACCATTCCCATGATGCAATTGCCACCACCTTGTCTCACCCTTGACATGTAGGGATTATGGAAATTACAAATCAAGATGAGATTTTGGGTGAATACACTGCCAAACCATTATCAATCCACCCTGACCCCTCCAAAATCTCATGTCCTCACATTTCAAAACACAATCATGCCTTCCAGTCTAACAATGTCTTAACTCATTCCAGCATTAACCCAAAAATCCAAGTCCAAAGTTTCATCTGAGATAAGGCAAGTTCCTTCCACTTATGAGCCTGTAAAATCAAAAGCAAATTAGTTACTTTCTAGATACAATGGGGGTGCAGGCACTGGGTAAATATGCCTGTTCCAAATGGGAAATACTGGCCAAAACAAAGCAGGTGCAGTCCTCATGGAAGTCCAAAATCCAATAGGGCAACCATTAAACACTAAAGTTCCAAAATGATCTCCAGTGTCTCAAATCCAGGTCATTCTGATGCAATAGGTGTGTTCCTATGGTCTTGGGCAGCTCTGCCCCTGTGGCTTTGCAGAGTATGGCCCCCCTCCCAGCTGCTTTTGTGGACTGGCATTGAGTGTCTGTGGCTTTTCGAAGTGCACGATGCAAGCTGTTGGTGGATGTACCATCCTGTGGTCTGGAGGAGAGTGGCCCTCTTCTCACAGCTCCACTAGGCAGTGCCCCAGTGGGGACTCTGTGCTGGGGCTCCAATCCCACATTTCCCTTCCTCTCTGCCCTAGCAGAGGTTCTCCCTGAGGGCCCCAACCCTCAGTAAACTTCTTCCTGGACATCTAGGCATTTCCATACATTCTCTGAAATGTAGGCAGATGTTCCCAAACCTTAGTTCTTGACTTGTGTGCACCCACAGGCTCAATAGCTTGTGTGAGCTTTCAAGGCTTGGGGTTTGCACCCTTTGAAACAACTGCCTGAACTGTAAGCTGACCCCTTTTAGCCATGGCTGGGATGCAGAGCACCAAGTTCCAAGATTACACAAAGCATCGAGGACCTGGGTTTAGTCCACAAAACCAAATTTTTCTCCTGGACTTTCAAGCCTGTAATGAGAGGTGCTGCTACAAAGGTCTCTGTCATGCCCTGGAGACATTTTTCCTACTATCTCAGTGATTAACATTTGCCTCCTTATTTACGCAAATGTATTCAGCTGGCTTGAATTTATCCCCAGAAAATGGATTTTTCTTTTCTATTGCATTATCAGCCTGCAAATTTTCCAAACTTTTATGCTCTGCTTCTCTTTTAAACCTAAGTTCCAATTCCAAACCATCTCTTTGAGAATTCATGGAACTGAATGCTTTTGAGAGCACTCAGGTCATTTCTTGAAGGCTTTGCTGCTTAGAAATTTCTTCTCCCAAATACCCTAAATCATTTCTCTCAAGTTCAAAGTTCCATAGATCTTGAGGGCAGGGGCAAAATGCCATAAGTCTCTTTGCTAAAGCATGCAAGAGTGACCTTTGCTCCAGTTCTCAATAAGTTCTTCATCTCCATCTGAGACAACTTCAGCTTGGGCTACATTGTTCATACAGCATTTTATCCAAAACAGTTCAACAAACATGTAGGAAGTTCCAAACTTTTCTACATTTTCCTGTCTTCTTCTGAGCCCTCCAAACTGTTCCAACCCCTGCCTGTTACCCAGTTCCAAAGTCACTTCCACATTTTTGGGTATCTTTAGAGTGGCATCCCACTCTCTGGTGCCACTATAAAGCATGTGGTGCCAATTTACTGTATTAGTCTGTTTTCACACTGCTGTAAAGAAATCCCTAAGACTAGGTACTTTATAAAGGAAAGAAAAATGACTCACAGTTCCACGTTGCTGGGGAAGCCTTAGGAATCTTACAATCAAGGCAGAAGGCAAAGGAGAAACAGGCTTCTTCACAGGGAAGCAGAACAGAGTGAGTGCTTGCAGGGGAAATGCCAGATGCTTATAAAACCATCAGATCTCATAAGAATGACTCATTATCACAAATACGGCACCAGGGGAAACCACCCCCATGATCCAATTACCTCCACCTGGTCCCACCCTTGACACCTGGCTATTACAGGGATTTCAATGGAAGATGAAATTTTGGCATTGAGTGAATGTTAATCACTGAGATTAAAATGTCTATTTTCCCTATTATCTCAGTGATCTGGCAAACCATATCACTGCCTTTTACTGCCAGGAAGGGGTAGAAGTCCAGGCTTACCACATGGGTTCTTCTGACACTGCTAAGTTGTGACTTCCTATTCAGCCTGTTATGTCACCATCCCCAAAGTACAGGTTGGGGTGCCTAATTTCAGCCTGGTAAAGGTGTAAGGTTTAGTTACCCACTAGGTATTCACTGATGCATTGGGAATAGGGACTAATTTCCTCCCTCAAACATTGTGGTGAGTGGGTAGGTAGAGTGATTATTGTATGAAAATGTTCTGACTTGCTAGGATGTCACTTTCTTGGCCTTTTGGCTAAACAGATCAATTTTTCTTGAAGCTCTCTGTTTTTGTTCTGAACTCCTTGGCCATGCTGGGTGGGTTACCAGTCCAGTTTACCCATACCAATTATGAGATATATCTGAATCCAGAGATCTTACTTCTGGGTCATTATTTGTATTTTTTTACTTTTTCTGTTTTTTTTTTAAAATCTTTTACAGGATTCTGTTTCTTTGACATGTAATAGCCAGGATTTTTAGTTGGTCTTAGAAGTAGAAATAGGGAAAAATACTTCAATTTCATTTTCATAAGGCACAATCCCAATGAATTTTTTAATTTCATGATGTAATAAAATTTGTCTTTGAAATGGATAGTGCAATCACTTTTAGTTAACATTTTTGATGACAATTGTAAGAAAGACAATGAAGCAGATTTGTCTTTCATGATATCATATCAAACATTTCTCCTGGAGAGTATGAATAGTTTAATATATCATACTATTAAAATGGCACTGACTTCAATTAGTTATCAAATGCAATGTATGCATTAATGTCATGTAAAATGAATTTTTTTTTTTTTTAGATGGAGTTTTGCTCTGTCACCAGGCTGGAGTGCAGTGGCGTGATCTCAGCTCACGGCAACCTCAAGCGATTCCCCTGTCTCAGCCTCCTGAGGAGCTGGGACTACAGATGTGTCCACCATGCTCAGCTAATTTTTTTGTATTTTAGTAGAGATGGTGTTTCACCATGTTGACCAGGATGATCTCAATCTCCTGACCTCATGATCCGCCAACCTTGGCCTCCCCAAGTACTGGAATTACAGGCGTTAGCCACTACATCTGGCCAAAAAGAATTATAAGGTATGATGCAATTATATGAAATAATTGTCACTCAGATAATATTGTGAAACAAATGGAAAGGAGCTCGAGATAAATTCCATTTCTGGATTGAATAAAAAGCTCTAAAAGAAAAAGAAAGAGTAGTTTAAAATGATAATCTATATCCCGACATTCTATGTTCATAACCCAGATATCAATGATTTTGGACAGCTAGAAAGAAGTGGTTACATCCATATATCTTAAGGGGAAACAAACTTTGAACATTTTTAACCTTTCAAGTCTATAAGCAGTATGTGACAATAGTTATTGTTTTTTATAAAAAGAAATGTTTGGATTATCAGTCATATTCTTAATCATTAAGGCATTTCAAGTCCCTCAGGATATAGAATTAAGGTAAAAGCTTTCTATCTTTTCGGAGAAATGACAAAGTTCTTGTAGTTAGGGCATTTTTTACTTATTTACTTCTTAGAATATTTTTAAAATGATAAAAGAGCAATTATGATTTACATAACAGTGTATTTCACATAATGTTAAGAATATTTGAGTCCAAGACATATTATTACTTTTTTCTAGTATTATTCTGAATTATATATTGAATATATAAAACTGATGTACTTTTAAACTTATTTCTTCACAGAAATAAAAACAATAACCAATAAATCAGAGAATAGCTATAGATTAATTTTATATCAACTTAGGCCACTGGGTGTTTATTATCCACAGATAAATGCTAGATAATTTTTTAAATAAATGACCAAACACCTTGTAAACTGAAACATATAAGGGAAATAGTTTTTAAGACAAATGGGGTGATAAACTGGGGTAATTCAATTATGGTTGTACTACATTCATCATTTATATTAACAATAATGAATACGGAAATAGCAAGGAGAAAAAAGTCATCATTATTTGAACAGTGCATTGAAGGTAGACAGTTCTTACAGAAAATTTGAATTTTGGTTTCTGAATACTGATGCCATATTGATTTCTTTTTAGGAGTAGTATAGACAAAAGAAATTAGAAATACTTTTTCTTTGAAACACCTAACTAGAGTTTATTACAAGATATAAATATTTCTGAAAAATGGCATAATAAAAGACAATTTTGTGACACTATTTATGGAAAACATTTTATTTTATATAATTTTATGTTATCATTAATACAAATACAGGGGAATTTTAAAATAAAATTATTTCTTATGTATTTTTTGAATCTTAGTTTTTGTTAATTATCATAAAACTCTGACTCTTCAGTGTTTTTCCTTCAAAATTCACAATTCTTTTGAAACAAATTTGAGGTAGTGAGAGAAAGCGTACATATTTTATTTGAATTTTAGCTAAACCATGTAATTAATCATTCTAACATTTTACTTATTCAAAAATATTGATGTCTCTAAAAGTTAACAAGCCATGAAATTGAAGCCATTTAGAAGTTTACTAACACTTCAGAAAATTCTTTTGAAATATGGGTTTATAGGAGTCACTGATTGAAATAAGCATGAGTATTTATAGGTTTATTACTATCAATTGAAAAAATTACTTGATGCTTCAAGATACAATGCACATTTTTTAGATCTGTTAATCTTATGTGTATATAAAATAAACATATGAATCTTAGTTATTTCTATTACTACTAAAATCTGTGATATTTTCATTTGTTTCTGTGTCATTATCTTTGGCAGAGAGAATTCTTAAGTGCAGGTACCCTACCCAGTTTCTATTCTTTTTATTTTACCTTTAATAAAATTAATTAATTAATTAGTTTTTTTAAGAGATGGGGTCTTGCTATGTTGCCCAGGTTGGTCCTGAACATCTGGGCTCAAGTAATCCTTCTTCTTCAGCCTCCCTAGTAGCTGGCACTACAGGCACATAACACCATTATGACAACCCAGATTCTATTCTTGACCTTATCATTTTCTTTACTTCTACACAGTCTCTATGAATCATCATATCACTAGCTATGGCTCCAGCTATCATTAATGTCCTTCTGGCTTCCAGCTCTTTAGCGCCTTCATAGATTTCTCATAGGCTCAGACCTGCACTTTCAGCTAGCTACAAGAGACTTCCTCTTGGATTCCACAGGCACATCAAACTTTTGTCCAAATGCAATAAATACATTAAAAATGCCTATTCACATTCCCTCATTAATATAATACTATTCTGCTCACATAACTGTCTTGCTGTGCCTACTGTCTTAGCAATCACCAGATGTACAGTAGACCCTTGAACAACACAGGTTTGAACTGTGTGAATCTATGTATGTATCGATTTTCTTCTGCCTCTGCCACCCTGAGATGGCAAGACCTACCCCTCCTTTTCCTCCTCCTCATCAGCCTACATAATGCAAAGAAGACAAGGATGAAGGCCTTTATGATGATCCACTTGTACTTAATGAATAGTAAATACATTTTCTCTTCTGTATGATTTTCTTAATAATTTTTTTCTCTAGCTTACTTTATTATAAAGTAAAGCTAGAGAAATAAAGCACATATACAAACTATGCGTTACGTGGCTGTTTATATTATCAGTAAATCTTCCGGTCAGCAGTAAGTTATTAGTAGTTAAATTTGGCTGAGTCAAAAATGATATGTGGATTTTGACTGGCAGAGCATCAATGCCTCTGACCCCCAAATTGTTCAAGGGTCAACTGTACATCATGGCTATAGAGAGAAAGAGGAAGACCTCTGAAGACACACCACTGGCTCAAGTCCTGGCTTCACCACCTACAAGTCACATGACCTTAGGCAATGTACTAAAA
This sequence comes from Macaca nemestrina, assembly GCF_043159975.1. Lineage (NCBI taxonomy): Eukaryota > Metazoa > Chordata > Mammalia > Primates > Cercopithecidae > Macaca > Macaca nemestrina. The sequence goes on along the minus strand of NC_092128.1, from coordinate 161,562,831 downwards.
CTTTCTGTGATCCATTTTTATCACATAATATGAGGTAATATAGATACATATATTACCTACATCATAGCATTTTTATGAATATTAATAACATATTATATTAATTTATTTAGAAGAGTATTATATGTGTATTAGCTATGAGCTATTAGCACTATTCTTTCTTGCCCTGATGAGTACAATAGCCTCATAGTCTTACCTGTTGACACTCTGCCATCAAACCAATTTTAATCAGATGATCACTTCACTTTTCTATTTAAAGTACCTCTATAACATTCATCTAGGATAAAATTATTTGACAAGCCTACAATCTCGTGGATGAGCTAGCCCATGAATGTTTATTAGAAGACTCCAGGTAGTCCTTGGATATTCCAGGAAACTGACTTTGAGGTGAAGATTAGTGTGTAATGGGTTCATTAGGAATTGCTCTTGGGATCAACATCAGTGAGGGAAGGGACAGAAATTGAGCAGAAAGAAGTTGAGCCAGGACACAGTCACAAAGGAGGCCTCAGCTGAATTTACTCTGAAGCTGAAAAAAGCTTTCGTTTCTTATGCCAACTGAGGGGAGGATAATGAGAACTTGTACTCTCACGTCAATGAATTGAAGGATGCAGGAAATGACTTTTGTTGTTGTCACTAAATATTGTGGTCATTGGTTCTTCACATGAAACGTTATGATTTCTGTCCTTTGATGCAAAATTTTTCCTGTTGTCTCCTTCTACCTCACTTTTAAGGACAAACAAGAAGATATTCATCTGTGGGCAAGTTCCTAGTGCATAATGTGCTTCTCATTTTGGGTGTCTTACATGTGTTGTTTACACACAAGATATCTTCAAAAAATATGTTCATTAAATATTTTACTTTATAATTGAGAGGAATTAAGGGTGAAAATTCATCTTTGTCAGAAATATTATGAAACATGCACATATTCTCATAACACAGTACAAGATGTAAAGGATTAAAGAAAAATCTTGTGTTCCTTTCCTTTATTTTTATAACATACATAAATGATCATTTATGAAAAGAAACATTTAAGCTTTCCCACTGAAACTTTCTAAAACCTATTTGTCATAGATTTTAAAAAGTAATACTGCATTACGACTAGCCAAAGAAAGGCCCCCTCTCTTTCAGGATAAGAATCATCCAGGATTCTTTTCTACCCCAGGGGATAAAAAAGAAACATATCCATGTCTAATGTCAAATGATATCCTGCCATGCAAAGATTGGTTCCTTTTTTACTCAATATATCCACTTTGACACATAGAAGTTGTTACAAAACTTGTATGTTTTCAGTAGCAATTCTTCTACTAATAAACAAAAAAGAGTTAAAGACCTCCTACCCAAGTCCCACTGAATATATATTTTGAGATTAATTTTATTATCTTCTTTACTTAAATGATACCTTTTAAATGGTTTTACAAAAGTACTTTTAAGTGAAACATTTTAGTAGCCATTTGTGCAAATTATAAAATTACTTTCATTATACTATAGCCAATTATAGATTATAACACATAGTCTTACTAATATAGTTATTGGGTAAATTATTTTGTCAGAAATACTCACCACTCTCCACTTTCAAGTGAAGGAATATAGGTTTTGACTTCTTTGTAGCTGAGCTTGATCACGAACTTGCTTTAAGATCAGATTGGGAGGTACATTCTTTCTGCCCTTTAAAGCTGGGCTCAGCCATATAATTTATTTCAACCAATGTTATTTTAGCAGATATTATATAATATATTATTGAAATACGTTGTGAGTTTTACACTTGAACTTTTTTTTGTCTTTGCCAACACAATGAGAACACGCCTGGGCTAGCCTGCTGTCCCAAGAAATAGATGAAAGACAACCGGAACAGAACCATACTCAGGAGAACTCTGTCTAGGTCAGTCTCTCTGCCAGTCATTCTGTACACTTATGAGCTAAATAAATGCTTGTTAGTACATTCCACTGAGATCTCATGGTTTTTATTATGGTTGTTATTATATTATTATCATGCAGTATTTTTGTGACAACAGCTGACTCAAAGAGGGACACTACGTTTTAGAGCAACTTTCATTTTATATATCTCTATCAACACACTTCAAAAATTTATTCTTATTTTTAGTCTCACTATAATTTACATTAGCAACCTTTTATATTATGATTAATTTCATGTCAATTTTAAAATTTTGACTCGGGTACTACTGATGGCCACCTAGATGTCACTCTGTTTTAAATAAAATCAAATAATAAATGCATATTTACTAGATACAATGATTTTAAATAAAAGTAGAAGTGCTGGTTTCTGACCCATAAAATATTTACTTTTTATTATAAATGTTCTACACTAGGAGAAGACATGTTTTTTTCTGTCCCCTTCTACTCTTCACTGTAATGTAGTTTACTTCAATGACAGTTGAATTTACCCAATGTAATTTTATTTTAAAAATTGAAAATTTGAATCAATATATTGTAAGAATAATGATTGAGTATTCTGCATATTGAAATTAAAAGAATAATCCACAAGCTCTAAACATTTGATATCAAGCAAACAATACTATCAAAATGCTATACAAAGTCTAAATTTTAAAATTAGAAGGTTTGAAATCTAGACCTTAAAATATTAATCTATGGCTCTATCAAATCTTTTTCATCATTTAATTACTCCTTGATATATCTGGAAAAAATGCTCAATTATCATACTGTTATCTAGTTATATAAAATAATATAATAAGATAAATATCATGCCAAAAATTGCCTGAATATTGGAATGTGCTGATCACACTAGGCTTTATTTTTCTTTGGAAAATTAGCTACCCATGAAACACTCTTAATAAAACAATTGCAAGAAAATACATTTCATTATTTTTTAATATCAAGGGAAAAGTGAAATATTTGTGCTAAAATGGTACTGAAATAGTGATCTCCAGTTTACTTCAGAATGAGAATCCAGGGGCTTCATTTTACCATATTGAAATTAGAGCAAATGATGACAAAATGTAATGTTCTAATAAAATCAAATATTCTACTTCACATTCATTTTAGATCTTTCTATATAAGACAAATAATGATCCTATTTGAAATTTTTCTCATCAGTTGAGGTTGGTTTTTTTTGTCTCATGTCTTCCAGGTTGGATATGAGGCAGTCTATATGAAGAAATACCAGGAGTGGAAAGAGAGAGAGGAAGCAGAATGTATATATTGCATTGGTTATGCCACCATGCATGCTAATGTATGTATTCCTGATTTTGTCACCAGTTAATAACTAATCATCTAGGTGAGGTGATGAAAGACAAGTACTATTTACACTAACAGTTTTGTGTTGGTCATTAATTAGTCAATATTCCCAATAAATTTGTAGGGTTTGATATTTAATTGTCTAGACCAAGATTTAAATAAGAATGAGTAATACAAAGTAATATTTTATTAACCAATTGAACTTTTTATAGGCAGCAAATTTATCTTGTTGATATTAAAAGATAAGTATTATACTAAGAAACTCAAGTTTATGTGTTTGAGTGCTTTTTGATAGATACAAACTTATTAATAATTCATTATGTTTCTAAATTAACTCTCAAACTTTGAATAAATAAAATTAAGATAATTAAGTCTATTGTTGAATGAGAGAAATCTAGAACTGTGTTTCAAAACTTTTGATAAACTTGATAACAAAAGACTGTGCGGTATCCAGGAACAAAAAGTAGAATTATGTTTTTCCAAACACTTCTTACTCATGATTCCATCCTTAGCTGTCTCCTCCACTATGAGGGAAAGTAGTGGGGAAGAATAAGGTACATTCAATAAGCTCATTCAAGGAGTACTGACTGAATATACGTGAAAATATTATTGCTTCAAATAGTAATAAAATATCCCTTTAATAATGATACATAAATATGATGTATGATGTGGAGTGTCCCTTAAGTTGCTAGAAAATACGTATTTCAGTATTCCATGCTCTGCTTTGTGTCCTCATCTTGATATTGTTGATCACTTACAATAAAAAGGCTGACTGATCCTGACGTCATCACAGCTTGGAGTTGTTTCCTTGGTAGATTCTTATCCAAAACCCATGCAAAAATAATTAGGAATCCTGCCTTAGACACAATAATGAAACCCCTTTGCTTGAACTCATGTTTTATCATAACTCTTGGCATTCAGTTTATTTTCCCCTCTAGACTCCATGCAGCTTGTTGTGAGGGACTAAATCTAGCTCACAATCAAATTCCCAGTGCTAGAGGGGCAAGATGGCCAACTAGATGCAGCCAGGAAATGCTGCTCCTACCAAGAGAGACCAAAGTGTAAACCAGCATAATTTGGATGGCTCTTCAGAGAGAAAACACCAAGAGTAAATGGAATCATGACACAGACACAGAGTCTGAAGAGGGAGGAAGCTGGGAACACTGTGCAGGGTAACCAAATGCTAAGGCTAGTTCCCAGCCCTGAATGGCTCCTGGAGAAGAGAACCTGTCCAGAAATGGTGTGGCCTATCTTCCTTCCGCAGCCTTTGCTCAAGGAAACCCCAGAATATTTTCTTCTGGAGCAAAATAAATTCCCAAGCACAGTGCCAGTGATCCGAGGGGACTTCCCCAATGGCCAGGAGCAGACCTGGTGAGAGTGTAACCTCTCTCCCCAACCTCACTGCAGAGCACAGCTGCAAACCTAGGAAATACAAAGGAGCCACATGGTTGAGTAAGAACTTATCTTCTGGCAGTTACTCTAGAAAGCTATCTGCTGGATAGTAGCCCAAACCACAACAACAAAAATGTTTTGCTAATATACTCTCCTGTGAAATCAAGAGTTAGAATTCAGCCTATAAATACCACATACAGAGCTTTAGCCCTCTGGAAACATCCATAAACAAAGCCAACTGACTCTAATTAAATTACACTACAATTAAAGGAAGAATAACCCTCCAAGATGAGAAAGAATTAGCACAAGAACTTAAGCAGTTTAAAAGGGCAGAGTGTCCCCTTAATCCAAGTCGACCAGAACAGCATCAATGGTCCTTAACCAGTCTAAAATGGCAGACAGAATACAGAATCTGGATGGAAAAAAATTTCATGGAGATTCAGGAGAAAGTTGAAACCAAATCCAAAGAAATCAAGAAATTCAGTAAAATGATTCAAGAGCTGAAACAGCCATTTCAAGAACGAAGCAAACTGAGCTTATAGAGCTGAAAAACTCACTAGAGTCATTTTATAATTCAGTCAGAAGTTTTAATGGCAGAAAAGACAAGCTGAGGAAAGAATCCCAAGAGCTTGAAGACTAGTTCCTTGAATCCACTCATTCTGACAAAATAAAGAAAAAAGAATTTTTTAAAATGAACAAAACCTCTGAAAAATATGAAATTATGTAAGGAGAAAAGTCTGTGACTCATTGACATTATTGACAGAGAAGTAAAGAGAATAAGCAATTTGGAAAATATATTTGAGGAAATAGTCTGTAAAACTTCTCTAATTTCCCTAGAGAGAATGTCATGCAAATTCAAGAAATACAGAGAACCACAACTACATGCTATACAAGATTACTATATCAAAGGCACGTAGTCATCAGATTCACCAAGGACAGTGGAAAAAAAAAAGAAGGACCAGGTGACTTACAGAGGGAGCTCCATTAGGCTAGTGGAAGGCCTCTCAGCAGAAACCTTATAAGCCAGAAGAGATAGGAGGCCTATTTTCAGTTGTCCTTGAAGAAAAGAAATTCCAATTAAGAATGTCATATCCTGCCAAACTAAACTTTAGAATTGAAGGATAAATAAAATTATTTTAATACAAGCAAATTCTGAGGGAATTTATTTCAACTAGACTATCCTTACAAGAAGTTTTTAAGTCTTAAATATAGAATTGAAAGAAGGACACCTGCTATCACAAGAGCATACTTAAGCACATAGCACACAAACAAAGCAACTACATGATCAGGCCTACATAACCACCAGTTAACAATATGACAGAATCAAAATCTCACATATCAATACAAATCCTGAAGGCAAATGGGCTAAATGCCCCCCTTCAAAGACAGAATAACAAGCTGAATAGAAAGACAAGACCTCACCATCTGCTGTCTTCAAGAGACCTATCTCACAGGTATTGAAACTCACAGGCTCAAAATAGAGGGGATGAAAAAAGATCTATTATGCAAATGAAAATCAGAAAAAAGCAGGAGTTGCTATTTTTATATAAGGTAAACAGACTAAAAATGAGTAACACTTTAAAGGAAAAAAAAAGGGTATTACAAAGTGATAAAGTGTATAATTAACAAGAGGACTTAACTATCCTAAATCTATACACACCAAATGCTGGAGCACTCAGATACACTCAGATACATAAAGCGATCTTTTGATGTATTAAAAGGCTTAGACAGCCAACAATAATAGTGAGAAACTTCAACACCCCACTAACAGCATTAGACGTATCATTGAGGCAGAAAAGTAATAAAGCAGCTCTGGACTTAAACTTGGCACTTTCTAATACACATCTACAGAACATTCCACCCAACAACTACAGAGTATAAATTCTTTTCATTTGCATATGGAACAAATTCTAAGATTGACCACATGCCCAATCATAAAGCAAGTGTCAATAAATTCAAAATTTGTAATCATACCAAACAAACTCTTGGACCACAGTGCAATAAAAACAGAAATCAATATTAAAAAGATCTTTCAAAACTACATATGGAAATTAAACAACTTATTACTGAACAACTTCTGAGTGTACATAAAAATTAAAGCAGAAATTAAAAAAAAAACTTTATGAAATTAATGAAAATACTAACAAACACAAGACAACTTACCAAAATCGCTGGGATGCAGCTAAAGCAATGTGAGGAGGAAAGTTTAAAAGACTAAATGCCATCATCAAGAAGTTAGAAAGATCTCAGAGTAACAATCTAACCTGCATCTCAAAAAACTAGAGAAAAAAAAAAAAAAGAATAGACAACCACAAAGCAAGCAAAAGAAAAGGAATAACTTAAACGAACGAAGAATCAAATGAAATTGAGATGCAAAAATCCATATAAAGGACCAATGAAACCGAGTTGGTTTTTCAAAAGACCAAATAAGATAGATGGACTACTCACTAGATTAACAGAAAAAGAAGATCCAAATGAGTACAATCAGAAATGACAAAGATAACATTACAACTGATTCAACAGATATGCAAAAGGTCCTCAGAGACCACTATGAACAACTCTATGCACATGAATTAGAAAATCTAGAAAACATGGCCAAATTCCAGGAAACACACAGTCTCTCGTGATTGTATCAGAAGGTGATTGAAAGCCTAAATAGACCAATATCAAGTTCTGAAAATGAATAAGTAACATAATACCTGCCAACCAAAAGAAACCCTGAATGAAATGGATTCACAGCCAAATTCTACCAGATGTATCAAAAAGAACCCGTACTAATCCTACTGAAACTATCCCAAAAAAATCAAGGAGAGGCTCCTCCTTAATGCATTTTATGAAGCCAGTGTTAGCCTGATACTAAAATCTGCAGAGGTGCAATGAAAAAAGAAAACTTCAGGGCAATATCCATGATGAACATAGATATGAAAATCCTTAACAAAATAGTAGCAAACTATAGCCAGAAGCACATCAAAAAGTTAACTCACCATGATCAAGTAGATGCTATTCCTGAAATTCAAGATTGGCTCAACACACACAAATCAATACATGTGATTAACCACATAAACAGGATTAAAAGCAAAAAACATAGAATTGTTTCAATAGACAAAGAAAAAGCCTTTGATAAAATCCAGCACTCCTTTATAATAAAAACTCTCAACACATTAAACATCAAAGGAACATATCTCAAAATAATAAGAGCCGTTATAACAAATCTACAGTCAACATTATACTGAACAAGCAAAGGCTGGAATCATTACCCCTAAGAACTGGAACAAGACAAGAATGACCATTCTCACTACTATTTAACATAGTACTAAACGTCCTAGTCAGAGAAATCAAGCAAGATAAAAAATAAAAGGCATCTGAATATGAAAAGAAGAAATCAAACTTTCTTTGCTGATGATATATATCTCAAAACACTGAGGACTCCACCAAAAGACTCCTAAAACTGACAAACGACTTTAGCAAAGTTTCAGGATACAAAATCAGTGTACAAAAATCCACAGCATTTCTAGCGACCAGTAATGTCCAGGCTCAAAGTCAAATCAACAGTATGAACCCATTTGCACTAGCCACAAAGAAAATGAAATACCTAGGAATACAGCTAACCAAGGAGGTGAAAGACCTCTACTGGGAGGACTATACAAAACACTGCTGAAAGAAATCAGAGACAATGCAAATAAATGCCAAAACATTCCATGCTCGTGGATTGGAAACATCAATATTGTAAAAATGGCCATCCTGCTCAAAACAATGTACAGATTCAATGCTATTCCTATCAAACTACCACAATCCTTTTTCACAGAATTAGGCAAAACTACCAAAATCCATATAGAACCAAAAAGGAAGCCAAAGAAATCTTTAAAAACAAAGCCAGAGGAATCACATTACCTGAATTCAAACTATGTTATTATGCTACAGTAACCAAAGCAGCATGGTACTGGTACAAAAATAAACAAATAAACCAGTAGAACAAAACAGAAAACTCAGATATAAAGATACACACCCACAGCCATATAATCCTCAACATGAATGACAAATAAAAGCAATGGGGAATGGACTCTGTATTTAATAAATGGTGCTGGAATAACTGGCTAGCAATATTCAGAAAATGAAACTAGACCTCTACTTTCACCATACACAAAAATTAACTTGAGATGAGTTAAAGATTTAAATTTAAGACCTTATACTACGAAAATCTTAGAAGAAATCCTAGTAAATACCCTTCTCAACATCAACTTTGGCTATAATTTTTGGCTAAGTACCCAAAAGCAATTGCCACGAAAACAAAAGTTGACAAGTGGGGCCTATTAAACCAAAGAACTTCTTCACAGCAAAAGAAACTATAAACAGAACAAACAGACGACCTACAGAATGGGAGAACATATTCACCAACTGTATATTCAACAAAAGTCTAATACCCAGAATCTCTAAAAACTTTAAAAAGCAATAAGCAAAAAATAACCCCCTTAAGAATGAGCAAAGGACTTTTGAACAGAAATTTCTCCGAATAAGACAGATCGCCAACAAACATGTGAAAAAGTGGTCATCATCACTAATTATCAGAGAAATGCAATCAAAGCAACAGTGAGATACCATCTAGCACCCCATAAACATGGGGACAATAGACACTGAAGACTACTAGAGAGGAAAGGGAGAGCGACATGGGTTGAAAACTACTATTGGGTACTGTGCTTACTAGCTGGGTGATGGGATTTTTACCTTAAACCTCAGCATCACATAATATGCTCTTGTAAGAAACCTGTCAGATAGGTAGATTGCAAAATTTTTCTCCCATTCTGTAGGTTGCCTATTCACTCTGATGATAGTTTATTTTGCTGTGTAGAAGCTCTGTAGTTTAATTGGATCCCATTTGTCAATTTTGACTTTTGTTGCCATTGCCTTTAGCATTTTCATCAGGAAGTCTTTGCCCATGCCTATGCCCTAAATGGTATTGCCTAGGTTTTCTTCTAGGGTTTTTATGGTTTGCGGTTTTACATTTAAGTCTTTAATCCATCTTGAGTTAATTTTTGTATAAGGTGTAAGGAAGGGGTCCAGTTTCAGTTTTCTGCACATGGCTAGCCAGTTTTCCCAGCACCATTTATTGAATAGGAAATCCTTTCCCCATTGTTTGTTTTTGTTAGGTTTGTTGAAGATCAGATGGTTGTAAATGTGTGGTGTTATTTCTGAGGTCTCTCTTCTGTTCCGTTGGTCTATACATCTATTTTGGTACCAGTACCATGCTGTTTTGGTTACTGTAGACTTGTAGTATACTTTAAAGTCAGGTAGTATGATGCCTCCAGCTTTGCTCTAATATCCAAAATCTACAAGAAACAAATTTACAAGAAAAAAACAACCCCATCAAAAAGTGGGCAAAACATATGAACAGACACTTCTCAAAATAAGACATTTACATGGCCAACAGAAATACATGAAAAAAAGCTCAACATCACTAATCATTAGAGAAATCCAAATCAAAACCACAGTGAGATACCACCTCATGCCAGTCAGAATGGTGATTATTAAAAAGTCAAGAAACAACAGATGCTGGTGAGGCTGTGGAGAAATAGGAACGCTTTTACACTGTTGATGGGAATGTAAATTATTTCTACCATGTAGAAGACAGTGTGGCTATTCCCCAAGGATACTGGCTATTCCCCAGCAGTATCATTTGACCCAGGAATCCCATTACAGAGTATATACTCAAAGGAATATAAATTATTCTACTATAAATTTACATGCACATGTATGTTTGTTGCAGCACTATTTACAATAGCAAAGATATGGAACCAACCCAAATGCCCATCAGTGATAGACTGGATAAGGAAAATGTGATACATATATACCATGGAACACTATGCAGCCATAAAAAGGAATGAGATCATGTCCTTTGCAAGGACATAGATGAAGCTGGAAGCCATCATCCTCAGCAAACTAGCAAGCAGCAGAAAACCAACACTGCATGTTCTCACTCATAAGTGGGAGTTGAACAATGAGAATACATGGACACATGGGGGGAAACAACACACACCAGGGCCTTTTTGGGGTTGGGGACTGAAGAGAGGGAACTTAGAGGATGGGTCAATAGATGCAGCAAACCACCATGGCACACCTATACCTATGTAACAAGCCTGCACATTCTGCATATGTATCCTGTAAAATAAAAAATAGAATAAATAAATAAATAAAAGAAACCAGCACATGTGCCATCTGTATCTGAAATAAAAGTTGAAATTAAAAAAAAAAAAAAAGATTTTCAGTGCCAATACATTATCCAAATACAGTAAATGCTCCGTAAACATTTGGTGTATAAATGGAACTCCTGCTAAGTGAGGGAAGTTGTTGACAATTAGGAATTAGAAATCACATTTGAACCTAATTAACTTGCACAAATTTGTGCTTTCTTTTTCCCCTGAGGAGTATTTCAACTCAACTTTTATTTCCTCTTGCTTTTTTTCTTAATGTATTATATTCTAATTTCTATTGGTTTTGAAAGAAAAACCAACAGAAATCTTAACAATGTAAGAGAAACAACTAAAAAGCTTTGGAAAGGAACATTTTTTGATGTTTAATTACTGGACCAAACAATAACTAAAAGATATCCGAACAGCTAACATGTGAAGAGACTGTGTCTTCAAGAAGATGCTGGTTTTTATATATGGAACTTCAATGTCATGTGGTCGGAAGGAATGTTGTACATGGAGTGAAGGCTGGAGGTAGGGAAGGATACAAGTACCCAGTAGTATTACTTGGGATTGTCCAGAGAAGCAGTACCAGTAGAAAACGTATGTATAGATAAGAGATTTATTTTAAGAAAATGACTCATGTGATTATGAAGACTGGAAAATCCAAAATATGCAGGGTGTGCCAGCAGGCTAGAGACCCAGAGAAGAGCCAATGTTACAGTTCAAGTCAAAAGGCAGTCTGCTGCAGAATTCCCTTGTTCAGGAGAAGTCAGTCTTATGTTCTATTTATTATAGGTCTTTAGCTGATTGGATGAGGCCTTGCCACATCATGAAGGGCAATCTGCTTTACTCAAAGCCAAGTTTAAATGTTTATCCCATCCGAAAACCTTCACAGAAACACCAAGACAAATATTTGATTACATATCTGGGAACCATGGCCTGGACTAGCTGATACATCAAATTAACCATCACACTGGTAAAGTATGTTAATATATTTATTCGTACTTTATTTTGAGAGTAATTGGTTGGTTTTTGCAAACAAGCATGTGTTAAGATTTGCATTTTAGAAAAGTCTTGTTGGTAGTAACAATGAAGGCCAGAGGCCAGAAGGAAGTTGGATGACAGTTAAAAGCATTGCTTTAATTCAAGGAAAAAGCAACAAGAAACTGAATTAGGGTTGATGGAGGAGCAAAGGAAAGAGATATTTACCAGACTGAATAGAAACACGTGGTGAATATTTATATAAGGGAAGTGAGAAATTGTGAAGAATTTGATACTCTGTGTTGAGTAACTGAAGAGAAAGTTGTTCTCATAAAAATAACTAAGAGAAAAAGGTTTTATGACACATTATGGGTTCTGTGTCATTTATATTTAAATCACAGTAATTCATTTTTTGTATGATCTAATTCAAGGGAAAGATGAAGAGAGTAAATTTGACCAGGGCAAGCCAGGTGGTTGGGTATAATGCCTAGAAATAAAAACTAATCACTAAAAATTAGCCATTTATAATGTGTAGACAACTTATATTCCTCTCTAGAGATTAAAATAAACTAATTAGAGCAATTTTTCATCCATTCTTCATGAACTGAAAGGGTCTTTGTTCTGATCTTTCAAAAGATAATACAGTCTAGCCTTTAAAGCTGTCTAGAATATAGTTGAGGGTTATTTTTAGTCAACACATTAGACACATTGCTGTAGTCTGCATTTCTCATCAAAGAATATGAATAGGCAGTAAATTCAAAGCACAAAAAATGCCATGAAAGAGAAGACTAATAAGGAAGAATTGTCATTTACTTTCAAATCCACATGGTTTATTTTAAATTGAGCTAAAAAGTATTTGAATTAGGCAATAAAATACATATCTGTAATGCAACCTTTTTCAAAAACCCTTTTCTGTTTGGCCATACATTTCTTCTTATTCCGATGTGTATATTTAGTGCAAATAAATAAATAAATACAAGCCACAATAAGCATTTTCAATGAACTCATTCTGAAATTCATATTTTGTAAGGCACCTGAAATTATTTTAACAATATCTACTAGTGAAATGTAAGATGATACTACATCAAGATTATGTAATTCTTTAAAATTAGATTTTTGAAAATTTCAGAAACTTTGTTTCTTTACCAGAGTGATTGCAAGCAACAATGACTTGGGGAACTGGGAGGAAGTTTGGGTTGGTTATCTGACTTGCTTGGGTTAAAAGAAATCATTAATCTCAAAAATTAGTGATAGTACCATTTATCAAAGTATCACCTGTGGCCACATAAAATGCAATCATCAAGGAGGACAATACTTTGAGAGGCTAAGTGGCTACTACCATGAAAACCTATGAAAAGTATATCAACCTCAGTTTTTGCACTACGCATCTGTTCCTTTGCTTTCCAAACAAAGCAATTGTAGCCAAGGTTGCCTCATACCTGAGACAATAGAACCAAGTTATTAATTTCTACTATCCCTACAGCCACATATCACAGATCCCTGCAGATGGCACTGACTGGTGACAAGCCTGCATGCCTCTGGCCCAGCTCTTCTGGATTGCAGTTACTCTGGATAGGCTAAATGAGGTGATCTGGACTTGTGGTGAGGCGAGAACACTCCGTGTGGGGCTGGAGGGAACCCAAGGGTGAATTCTTCTTCTTTATTCCCTTCAGATTGATTGTTCTGAAATACAGTCATTCAGATGCCCCTATTAAGACTCATCCCACTCAGAGCAAGCAGTTATGCTTGCTATGCTTGCTATCAATCTTCAGTGGGCACAGTAACACTCCCAGCCATATTTTCCCCCCTTACTTTCCTGCATTGTTTTCTTCCTAGGATTATGCTCCCTAATAAAGTTTCAACACATAAGCTTTGCTTCAGGATCTGTTTTTCAGGGAATCTTGAGAAAGACAAAGAGGTTAAGAAATTCAAGTTCCCTGGTGTGAGATATTTGCTCCTAATATTATAAGTAGCTTGGAGCTGTGCTCCAAGTTGAAAACAAAGCACTCCATAAATGTGCTCATGTAATTTTCACTCTCCTTAGGCTTAGATGGGCTGAAAACCAAATCCATCTTTTAGAATGTCAGATTTTAACATCAGCTGAATTCACAGCTTTCTCAAATCTCTTGTAAAATCTAGGCTATTGATTCGGGAAATAGAGAATAATGGAATATGTGTGTCTAAAAATAACAAAAAGATGCACAGATCATAGAACCCAGCATCTGCAGTGAGCAACTCTTGCCAGATGAAGTAGTCTAGTCTCTTAGTCTAAGAAGGCTGTCCCTCGTTTTCTTTAACAATCCGTAGTAATTTCACAAGTACAGATTGAGGGTTTTTTTTTCTTTTTTCTTTTTTCTTTTTTTTTTTTTTTTTTTTTTTGAGACGGAGTCTCGCTCTGACACCCAGGCTGGAGTGCGGTGGCCGGATCTCTGCTCACTGCAATCTCCGCCTCCCGGGTTTACGCCATTCTCCTGGCTCAGCCTCCCGAGTAGCTGGGACTACAGGCGCCCGCCACCTCGCCCGGCTAGTTTTTTGTACTTTTTAGTAGAGACGGGGTTTCACCGTGTTAGCCAGGATGGTCTCGATCTCCTGACCTCGTGATCCGCCCGTCTCGGCCTCCCAAAGTGCTGGGATTACAGGCTTGAGCCATCTTTTTTCTTTTTTTTTTCAAAGAGCAACCAGAATGTAAGAATTTGTGTGACCTTTGTGAATACTCTTCCAAAGCCTCTCACAGCTTGGCTCCCACAGTATTATTGTTTACTCCACCACTGGAGTAAAAACACCCTCAAAAGGAGGAGCTCAGTGCAGGTGATAGAAACATGGAAAGGGAAATGAGACAATTTATGCTTCAAACTAAAACACTTTCAAGAGTATTGAAGACATCCCCAAATACTTCAAATGATTTCATTTCTGAGTATCTATTTGTTACTTCAAATTTTCCTTCTATAGTGGACCTATACAAAAATGTTCAAAAATTATCCTAGGTATAAAATTCTATCTATAAACAATACATGCATGTATATCCACACATAAGCACCCTCAGTAAAATAACATTAGATGCTTATTTCCATCTAGTATGTAAACATTAAAAAAGGCAATATTGGTACCTTCTCATGATTTCTATTATGTGCTTTAATTTATCTATATAAATATATATTTTTTTCATAATATGTTACTGGTTTTACTTCAATCAGGTTTTTCAATGTTTTTACTTTAATGTTTTTATAAAATAACCAATGACTTATTCTGGAAAGTTGCATTATATGGTTGACAAATTATTTACATATCCTATTATTTTTGATCAAGAAATATTCACTCTACAGGTGCTGAGATATGGTGTATGCAGGGCAAAGTTTATTAAATAGAATATATTTTCAATTCTTTCTTTCTTTTTGCATTGAAATGGATGGATATACCAACCTAAATATTTTTCATAGTTGCTATTTTTTGCCTTTGTTCAGATAAACTTTCTTTAGCAAATATGAACGTATTGCCTAATTTAGATGCTGCAAACTTACAGGGCTTTCACAATTTCACTTCAGTCTGTTACAGAATATAAATTTGTCCCATTAAAAATAAGGGCTCTTTCAAAAAAACTCTCTCACAAGAAAATATATTACAAAGCCAATTATAGGACTTCAGAATAAATCTTTTATACAGTTTGAGCTCCCTTTGTATAATTTATCCAAGTTCTCCCATGCTTTTATAAGGGGAAATTTTTCTATCCTCTCTGTTTGCAATCTTTGTTTTCAATAATTGGTATTTATTTGCTAAAAGTTTCAAAAGCTCAATGTTTGAGGTAGTCTATTGAATTTTCTAATTCATTTACAGACTTCCAAATAATGTTTAAAAATAATGACAAATAAGAATGAATCTACCTATAAGTAAGTTCAATAATATAATTTATTATTATTATTATATGTAGAGTATCTTTCATATTCTCAATCTAAGAGTTTATATTGCAATGTTAAAGGCTTTTTTGTATTATCAACTTTATCACAAAAATACTGTAATTTGTTTAGTTTCATCATGTATGTAAGCATATGTATTCATACCCATGAATGACTGATGTTTGTAGAAAATCAGTTTCAAATAATTAAGTATATTATTTGAATTATTTGATTCTTAATCCAGTATAGATGATCTCATCTTTACAAACACTAAATTTTGTTTTTGTACTATAAATCCAGGAACAATTCAATTCAATTTTTAGTATTGTATTAGACTTACAGTATAATTTACAAAATATTAAAGGTTGTACTGTTGCTTTATGAACCTTCTAAATATACTGTGATTCCATGAATTGGCTCTTTTATTGTAACTAACACAACTGATTTCCTATTTTAAGCATCTGATGACACTGGTTAAAACATAATATCATTTAACTATTTGTAAATGCTTCTTTTGAATGTAATGAAGCCAACACATTAACCAATATTTATTAATGTTTATATATGCTTAAGAAAAACTTTGCAGGCTGGGAGGGGTGGCCCATGCCTGTAATCCCTGCTCTTTGGGAGGCCGAGGCAGGCGAATCACTTGAGGCCAGGAGTTCGAGACCAGCCTGGCCAAAAAGGTGAAACCCTGTCTCTACTAAAAAAAAAAAAAAAAAAAAAAAACAGAAAGAAAAAAAAAATTAGCTGGATATGGTGGCACATGCCTGTAATCCCAGCTACTCACGAGGCTGAGGCAGGAGTATCGCTTGAACCCGGAGGCAGAGGTTGCAGTAAGTCAAGATCACACCACTGCACCCTAGCCTGGGGGATAGAGTGAGACTGCCTCTCAAAAAAATAAATAAATAAATAAAAATTGAAAAATAAATAAATAAATAAAATATAATTTTAAAACAACTTTGCATCAAAAATAATTGAAAATTAGAAAACTGTCTTTCTAGGTAAAACTTATTCTTCTAATACAATATGTAAAAGCATTTTTAGCAACTATTTGTTTCAAATTATCTTTTTGGATATAAATTTTATTTCCTTTCTTTTTCCTTCTTTTCTATTTTGTTCTTCTTTTTTGTTGTTTCTTGGACTATTCAGGTTTTTAATGGAATCTTGAACTAAATTTGTTAGATTATGACGTGTGTAAGATATAAGCAAATATAAATATGTAGGTTAGCATTTGATAAATTGTCTTCCCTTAAAAATAATTCATTCTTCCTAGACGTGTAAGTATTCTCAACTATGTAACTTCAAATATGTTGAAATATAATTTTTTAAATTTCCTAATCTGTAGTTAATTCCCTTTTCTCATTAATGACACTGTCATTGTACCAGTTCTTCTTCCTTCTTTCCTTCCTCCTTGTCCATTCCTTTCTTGCTCTCTTTTTCTCATTCTCTGTCTCTCTCTTATTCTATTTCTCTCTCTTTAACAGGTTTTCCAAAATATAATCTATATTTCTCATGTTATTCAGAAAAGGTCTGGATAACATTTATTATTAAATTTTATAATTTATACGTTTTTATATTTAGTTGTGAGAATGGTTTCATTTTTTAAATTTAGAATTTATTTGCTTATTTTCTAGCTCCTTGTACTGAATATTTCTTATATTTTACAAGTTTCAGCACATGTGTGCTGTATGACAAATAGCATATTAGGTGCTGGGGAGGTCACAGATTTTAATGCTTAACTACAGATTTTCAAGTAGATGCTGATGCTTTTTCTGCAGATTTATGTCTCCCTGCTGTCATCTGCTTAAATGACAAGACTATAGCCTACTGGTGAATATTGTATGTAAGGCCTATGTTTACTCTTGATGTCCTGAGAAGCAGAAAAATCAGTACTTAATGTTTTCTTAAATATGACATTAAGCATCTTGCTATCAAGTTATTTCATGGCAGGCCGGGCGTGGTGGCTCACGCCTGTAATTCCAGCACTTTGGGAGGCCAAGGTGGGCGGATCACAAGGTCAGGAGATCGAGACCATGGTGAAACCCCGTCTCTACTAAAAATAGAAAAAATTAGCCGGGCGCAGGGGCGGGCGCCTGTAGTCCCAGCTACTCGGGAGGCTGAGGCAGGAGAATGGCGTGAACCCGGGAGGCGGAGCTTGCAGTGAGCCGAGATTGCGCCACTGCACTACAGCCTGGGCGACAGAGCGAGACTCCGTCTCAAAAAAAAAAAAAAAAAAAGTTATTTCATGGCAAAATAAAAATGTATATATAATGATAAAATAAATACCTGCAGATTTCTACTCTGCAACAAAAAATAAATCCGTTGTAGAAAGACCACTCACATTACTTTCTGTAACTTTTTCCGCAACACTGTGCAGACACTCTTCTCTGCTGATACATACATTGGAGATTTCCCATATGTCCTGCTTATCCTGCTTATGGACAGACTTGTGGCTTGTAACTAAGCCATGATACAGCAGGCTGGAGCACCACGTGGCTGACAGGGGCAGCAATATCAAATAAACCTCCCAGACCACTCAAGTACCAAAAAGGTCTCATTTTCCATTTTTGTTTTGTTTTTTGTTTGTTTGTTTTTAACTATAAGCATAATTTATCAATTATGCCCTTCATGCTATTCTTGAAAGGTTGGTGTTAGTTACTTTGCATCTGGGAAGTTATTACTGGAGATATTTCAAGTTTATCATCCTGTTAGTAAAGTGTTTCACACTGGCTGGTCAAAACCATAACAGATGTTGGATACAATGGAACCTCAATAACCTACTAATGTTCTGAATGTTTCATTAAATAAGTACATTTAAGCTTATTGCTATCAAGCTATTTTGTCAGGTTATAAAACATTTAATAACAATACTATTTTTTAAATCAGAAATAAATGTGTCAGAAGGCAGCCAGGTTGACAGGTGTAAGCAATAATTGTTCTGAGATGCCCAGAGTGTATAGCCATCCTAGCAGTGAAACAGAGAAGTAAAAACTGTGGTTAAAGTCTGCCTTTCAGCCAGGTGCAGAAAAATATCTTTACCTTCTTCATATATTTCTGTATATTGCCCCAAGAACTACTTTACTGTGCATACATTTTTAAATTCAATTTCCTCTTTTGCCATGTTTTTGGTTCACTGTTTCATCTAGGTAGATATTTGCCTTGGTAGAGTTTTTTTTTTTTTAATACAACCCATGTGTTAGAGAATATTGCAATGAGAATTGATGTCACTCAGATATTCTGTAACCTGGGATAATCCCTAAACAGATGGATGAGAATTTCAGTTGTTCTATGTTTGAGTTAAAAACATTTCTTGTTATTCAAATGAGAGTTCCATATATGTATGTGTAGAAGCATTTATGTAATATTGGATAGTCAAACAGATGGACTTCAACACATTTATTATATTTGTCACTGAAGCTTCTGACATCTTATCTTTTATTTGGGTAATTTCCAACTTATGAGACTTGGGGAGAGGGAAGTAAGCAAATTTGCCACTTTAGGAAAAAAAAATATTAGAAGTTTGCCTTGCCAGGTTTTCTTATAGCTAAGGAGCCTGCACAGATTCTAGATTTCACTAATCAGATGTATTGATAGATTAAATAACAGTACTCAGTGATTTAAAGAAACTGGAAAATAAAGATTTCTCACTTGCATCAATGGTCTCTGTAGCAAACTATATTCCCTGATGAGTAGTGGCCAGGACCAGTTCTACTGGGGAGGAAGCTAGAGTGTCTAACATTCAATGTTAGTAGCAGATCTATCCTGTATCTACTGTAGTAAACTTTTGTCATAATTCTCCACTGGATTTTCTTCATGTCCAGCTCTCTAGCCCATCTAGCTATAGGTGACATACTCAGGTTATTTCAGCACACTTTTTCCTTTGTGAATAACATACAGTTGATTCCTGTTGCATCTAACTAAGAATCCAGGCACTACATACTGCAGTAGTTATTCTTAGAAATAAGACTCAAGAATATATGATGACTTTTGTCTATAATGCACAAACAATGTCACCAAGTCCTTTTTTCCTTAGATGACTGTTTTATAATGTTTTTGTCTCATTATAGGCTTAGAGGAAAAAGCAACATCTCACTAGAGTAAGTTCTCTCTTTAAATACAGTCTTTTAAATTCTGGGTAGGGCAGCACAGCAGTCACCAGCCTTTGCATCAGCAAGGAATCACAAATAAAAAAGAGTGGTGTGGATTTTTATGGTATTAAGAATCTATGATCAGGAGTTTCACTTTGCACATCACAAGCAATTCTTTCCCTAAATATAACCTAGACATTATTTATTCTCCCCAAAGCTTCACCCTTGAGCCACTATTAGAAATTTCCCAACTCCCTCAGGCTGGTGGTTACCTTTTCATGGAGCAGGTGCTACCTACCCCAGGTGTTCTAGAACAGTTTTAGAGCAGGTACTTCAGATGACTTCCACATGCCTTTCCTTGGGAAGTGTTCCTTTCATTCCCATGTAAGAATATCTGGTGAACAACCTTTGTACCTTTATGTATCTCACTCTGGGTACTATGACACCTGTGTTTTCCTGATCCAGCGAACAAAATATGTCTAGCTTGAGGAAATACTGACTAACAAAAAAGAGGGATTGGTTCGTGAACCATAATCACTGAAATCATTTTGACCTGCAAGTTACCATGAACCCAATTACATCCACCCTTTATGTCTAATGAAATTACAGAAGGTTTTCTTAATTCCTTGCAGAGACAGAGAAACCCAGTGAAAACAAATTCTGAATATCAGTGAAGCTATAAGATGTATTGTTGGTGGATTTTCCTCAGATTCCCCAACTGCTGAGAATAAAATTATTGGATAATCTCTCTCTTCTTCATAGGAAATGTAAACATCTCACAAATAATCAGCCTCTTTTGGAAGAGCTAACCCTATATCTAAGAGAAGAAATTCATGATAAACTGTGTTTTTTTTTTTTTGTTCCATTCATGAGATTGATTTAAATAACTGGCAAACCACATTCAAATATGTATCTTTTTCTTTGACTATTCTGACTTCAGTGATTAGAGTGTTTGCTAAACAAATTCTCTGTTCATTCCATGCTGGCTTTTCCACTCTTCATAATGTTCACAAGATTACCGGACAAATGTCATTTTCAGATATTTTTGGATTAGAATTGATTAGCGTATTAGTACCTCTATAAATGAATTACCTTTGGACCATGGCCGGTCTGACTGCATCAATTTGTGTGACATTTTGCAAAGCAAATCTGTCATTAACCTTCCAGTCCAGTCTACTGTGTTACGTAACCTGTAATAACCCTTTGCAAACATAAAATGTAGTAATGGATTTATTAAAAACTAGAAGCCATGTATAGAGAGGTGAGTGGCATAAGAATATGAAAACCAATTTAAATCACGTGGCGCTAAATTTGATGTTATGATGCCTGCATTTATAGCAACTATTTAGTATTCATTGTTCCTATAGCACTGGGACTGTTGTGTCATACGTCTGTGTGGGTACAGGCCTGGAAATGGAAAGTAAAGTAGAAAAGAAAATTTAAGAGATTTTACTTGCAAAATTAATGCTGCTGGTGTGTAACAACCATGGACCAGTGGGCCAAAATGAGAAAGTAGAAGAAGCAAGCTAATTGAAACTTGGTTATGTGACTGTAGATACATGTGAATATTTTCAAATATTTATCTCTTAGTGGATTAGAAAGGATTCCTATAATTTAATTTGACAGTATCTTGTTGCTTCGCAACTACTGCACATTAATTTTTAATATTTTCATGGTCTCTATATATTTAACTTTCTTCATAAATCTACTTTAGAATATTTTAATTGTTCATTCAGTCTTCAGTATAAATACTCCAGTGTCTTATTTCTCTCAAAATTTTACCAGTTTTTTCTCACTTGCATGTTGCAAAAATTTTAATTCAATGTGAACCGAATTGTCTTCTGCCGTCATCTCTTTTGTTATATCATGACAGTAAAAAAAATTGCCAACTGTGTCATTTTACGTGTATTTTCTTTTAGTCAAAATATTTTAAGCATTTTATTATCTTCAAACATATGCAAAATACATAAAATATTACAGTGATTTCACATATTCAACACCCTGTTTCAACAATTACCAGTATCTTCACTTGATATTAGCCAAAAGGCTGAGTAGCAATCACAATTACCAATATCTTACTGTTTTGTTGCATCACATACATTTAAGAAATATTTAACATTTAAGAAATAAACCAAAATGCACTTAACAATTTTTATGATCCCTATATATGAAAATTAAATACAATAATCCCTAATAAACATAAATTTAGTGCTAACTGCATTTTCAAATTACTATTTGTTACTATTCTTGTCTCAAGGGCAAGTGGTTTCTCTGTGGAGAACTGATATGTGTATATTTATGCACACAGTATTCTACATTTCTCTATCTACATATATGTTTAAGTCACTATATGAGAAAGTCATTAGAAGGCCTCAAATGAGTATATATAGACCAGAAAGTACATATAAAGAATGAAAGGGATATAGTTCTCTAAGAGGTCCTTCACGTCCCTTGTAAGTTGTATTCCTAGGTATTTTATTTTCTTTGTAGCAATTGGTAAATAACAGAGGACACAAACAACTGGAAAGACATTCCATACTCATGGATAGGAGGAATCAATATTGTGAAAATGGCCATACTGCCCAAAGAAATATGTAGATTCAATGCTACTCCCATCAAGCTACTAATGATTTTCTTCACAAAACTAGAAAAAACTACTTTAAACTTCATATGGAACCAAAAAAGAGCCTGTATAGCCACAACAATCCTAAGCAAAAAGAAAAAGCTGGAGACATCATGCTACCCAACTTCAAGCTATAACACAAGGCTACAGTAACCAAAATAGCATGGCACTGGTACCAAAACAGATATATACACCAATAGAACAGAACAGAGGCCTCAGAAATAACACCACATGTCTACAAACATCTGATCTTCAAGAAACCTCACAAAAATAAACAATGGGAAGAGGATTCCCTATTTAGTAAATGGTGCTGGGAAATCTGGCTAGCCATATGTAGAAAACTGAAACTGGACCCCTTCCTTACACCTTATACAAAAATTAACTCAATATGGATTAAAGATTTAAAAGTACAACCTAAGACCATGAAAACAGTAGAAGAAAACCTAGGCAATACCATTCAGGACATAGGCATGGGCAAAGACTTCCTGATGAAAATGCCAAAAGCAATTAAAACAAAAGCCAAAATTGAAAAACAGGATCTAATTAAAGTGAAGAGCTTCTGCACAGAAAAATAAACTATCATCAGAGTGAACAGGCAACCTCAGAATAGGAGAAAATTTTGGCAATCTATCCATCTGACGAAGGGCTAATATCCAGAATCTACAAGGAATTTAAACAAATGTAGAAGAAAAAAACAAAAAACCCCATCAAAAAGTGGGTGAAGAATATGAACAGACAGTTCTCAAAAGAAGACATTTATGCAACCAACAAATGTATGAAAAAAAAAAAAAGCTCATCATAACTGGTCATTTGAGAAATGCAAATCAAAACCACAATGAGACACAATCTCATGCCAGTTAGAACAGCAACCATTAAAAAGTCAGGAAACAACAGATATTGGAGAGAATGTGGAGAAATAGGAATGCTTTTACACTGTTGGGAGTGTAAATTAGTTCAATCATTGTGGAAGACAGTAAGTTTATTCCTCAAGGATCTAGGACCAGAAATACCATTTGACCCAGCAATTCCGTTACAGGGTATATACCCAAAAGAATATAAATCATTCTACTATAAAGACATATGCACACGTATGTTTATTGCAGCACTATTCACAATAGCAAAGACTTGGAACCAACCCAAATGCCCATCAATGATAGACTGGATAAAGAAAACGTGGCACATATATACCATGGAATACTATGCAGCCATAAGAAAAGATGAGTTTATGTCCTTTGCAGGGACATGGATGAAGCTGGAAACCATGATTCTCAGCAAACTAACACGGGAACAGAAAACCAAATACCACATGCTCTCACTCATAAGTGGGAGCTGAACAATGAGAACACATGGACACAGGGAGGGGAACATCCCACAGTGGGACATGTTGAGGGATGGGGGACAAGGGGAGGGAGAGCATTAGGACAAATACTTAATGAATGTCGGGCTTAAAAGTTAGATGATGGGTTGATGGGTGCAGCAAACCCCATGGCACAGGTATACCTATGTAACAAACCTGCACTTTCTGTACATGTATCCCAGAGCTTAAAGTAGAACAAAAACATAATATTAATTTTAAAAAAAAGAATGAAAGGGATATAGGGGGACATATTTAAAGAAAATATAAAATTTAAAAACAAGTAAGATATGGTTGATGCTATGATGCACTGCCCAGGTCCGCCTCAGGACTGAAAGACTTGCCTTTGGCTATTACAGATGCTAGCAGCTGACAGCCTCCACTGTCAGAAAGCTCTGGGAAGTGTTGCCTGGCCTACAGTCAGATTCGCTTGTTGGGGGCAGCCCATATTTAATGATGAGTGGATATAGTGGGAGTGTGAAGGCCCAGCCCCTTGGCCACAATGTGCAAGCTTCACTGTACTCAAGGGGCTGGCTGAAGGCTTTGCTAAGTTTTCATCACAGGCCACCTTTTCTCTTTCCCAATCCAGGTTCCTTCCCTTTCATTCCAAAGGAATCAATCCCAGGAGCATGCCCCATGAAACTACCTTCATTTGAATACATAATTCCAGTCTATTTTCAGGAAACACAATTTGCAGAGTAAGAGTTGAGAAGTAATTAGCAGACTTCAAATCCATGGCCGTCAATTAGCCAAATAGAGATAAGATGGTTCTTTGTGCTCTTGGGAGACAAATAGATTTATTTAACTCAAAACCATGGCTTGTGTTTAAAAGTAAACACTTTTTTTATTTTTTTGTTCCATTCATGATATTGATTTCAAACAAGCCACAAACCACATTCAAATATATATCTTTTTCTTTGACTATTCTGACTTTAGTGATTACAGTGTTTGGTATAAAATTCATGAACAACCTGCATTAAGTTCTAATTCCTAAACCCTCTCAAATCTGTGTGTGTGTGTGTCAGGAGCGGAGGAGGCGGGGAGTTAGGGTAGAAGAGAAATAGTGTGACCTTGACTTTGCATATATAAGAAGCTCCCTGGGAAATTGTTTGTACCCTGATGGAACACAAATCATTTGTAACACGTGAAGCAGAAGGGAAGACTGTGCTTAAAGTCCATCAGATATTCTGGGAAGCTTCTTACTGTAATGTTCATCTATATATTCATTCATTTATTGATACTTATTAGTCAGGTATTTATGTACTATTTCATCTTTCTACTCTTTTGAATGAGGTTGTGCATTACATTTGAATTTAGTGTAAATAACAAACCAAACAAACCCATGTTCTATACCCACCAAAGAGGTTAATATGAAGACACAGATATGATAATTGATGGGATTTTCTATCTCCTATTTTTGAAGAGATGAGAGGATCTTCATTTGTATTATTTCTGGTAGCCCCAAGTGGGGAGAGGAACATGTAACTAGCATATGAAAACTATAACCAAAGGAGTCAGAGTGAGGATATATAACCAAAGAAGAGAGAAAAATATTTGAGCCAGTCCAAAGACTGCTAAGTAGGGTTAACGATTTATATTCCAACAGAACCAAAACTAAATAAAACAAAACCACAGCAACAATAAAAACAGTTGAAAGTTATTTGGTTCTCCTCTGATTCTGAAACTTGAAAAAGTTGAACAGGATGCAGTATTAATTACTAAGCTCGCTTGAAGCAGGTCCACATATCAGCAGCCTGGTTTCTTCAATCACAAAAATCTTCTGATTTTTCTATCATCAGTTTTCAGTGATTTAATACTATAAAAAATAAATCAATACATCTGTTTACAACCTCTATAATGTTGGACACCACAAGGGTATTTTTAAAGTATGGAGGACAGGACCCAGTGAGTGGTCATCTAACACCAAAACAGTATTAGTTCTACAGCTGAAATGAATATTCCACATATTTTTGTCTCCTTTAATTATCTTGAAAAAGTGTTAATAACAACATTTTTTCTGCCCCTCTAAAAGAACATAAACAAATGGGCAGATAAACAAGAAAAACAATTTTTTAAAATCTTCAATTTGAGTGCATCTGTTGGTCATCTGAGTACCTTTTTTAAACTTAGAATCAAAAATAACAAAAATATAAATTCACCAGAAAAAATTATTTTCCTAAGCCAACTGAAATAACGTTGTCTTACATATATATGAACATTCTTAAAAATTAAAGAGGAACCTATGTATATTGATGACACAATTTCACCTCAACAACAACAAACATTTACTTCCTTTGTAAATTTAAATGGTTTAAAGACTCTTGGGATAGAGATATTCCAAAATGGAGGTACAACAACAAAAAGGCTTACTACTTAGTGTCAGTGGTAAAATCAGTGAGAACTTATGATAAAGTACTCCAAAATTATATATAAATGGGTTAATAGAATTTGTTTCATGTGAGTTGTTTAAAACTTTAAAGTAGCTAATTTAAAAAAAAAAATGTAGGTTTTAGTCTGTCCCTGGCTTGCTAAACTCATCAGCATTTGTTTCTTTTCTATGGAATCCACCACTGCCATTTTATTTTGACCTGCAATGATAATCATCCTGAAGGTATACTTATTTACAGCTTTGAATACTTTCTCACATTTTAATAAATACTTTTGTGAAAATTCCTCACTTGACAATTTCATTGTTTGAATATAACTGTTTTCTTATGACATTGATAGGCTGGTAGAGAAATATCTATGAGATGAAAATTATGAAGTATCCTGAGTTTAAAAAAAAATTTAACCATGTAATAGAGATATATGAATTTTTCTAACTGACCCAGTCTTGCTAGTACATTGCAATATTTTTATCAAATAAGAAGGTGGGAGAAAAATTAGTTGCAAGGATAAAATTTTGACCAAGCAGTTAACAGAAAATATTTTGGTAACTATTTTAAAGCTATCTTGGATTTATAAGCAAATGACTAGTGTGCAGTTGAATATTACTATCAGTTCAGTATATCACTGCTAAAGTAAAAAAAAAAAAAAAAAAAAAAAACAGAAAAAAAACCAAAGGCTTTATTACTAACAATTACCATCTTCAAGTATTATGTTTTGTGATAATGTACAAAGATGTATTTTAAATTACCCATTTTTTTCTAAAAGATGTACTCCTATTTGAGAAGGAAAGATGGGAAATAAAACATCTACAAGTATTAAAGTTAATGAAGTATGCTATTACTGGTTTTATTCATACTATGCTTTAAAATCTTTTTTCTTGGAAATCACTTCTGGAAAGATGCTCCAAGAAATATAGGTCCCATAGTCAAATAAGTTTGGGCTACACCACGTAATATATTTCTTACTAAATACTTAAGGATCTTCTCTGTGTTTTAAATAAAGTAAGTCCTATACTAAAGAAAACTCCTTGTGCTTAACCCAGTGATGTGCAATTTTATTTGAAACAAAATCTTGTTTTTAAATATTCCTGACATTACATAAACCAGTTTATGAAATATTTATTTATAAGGCCTGATGTACCATATTTTGCAAGTGATTGACATTTTCGAAAGAGCAATTCACATTTCTCCTACAATAATGAAAGCAAATGTTAGTTTGTGGCATCTATGATTAAATAAAGAAAAATCAAAGTTATTTGTCCTGACTGGTTTCAAATATTAATATACAAAATTATTTTAATAACACATATTCCTGGGAATCTTGAAGTATAATGTTCAAAGATGCCTAAAAGCTTGAAAAATCATAACATACAAGCAGCCTCTTTCAAAGATGAAGTATGTCATGAAGATGAAGGCTTCTGATTCAGCTCAACTGAAATGCTGCATTCCACAGGAAATATTGAAATGATGTGATTAAATGGAACAGAATTCATTGGCTAGTGTGAATTTCATAAGAGTTGAATAAGAAATCCCATCGTGCTTTCAGATTGCTCATTGGTATTCGATGTTAAGCTCTTTGATGAAAACTTTAACTTAAAAAAAAACTGGTGGGTTTTCACTTCTTCCATAAAAACTGAGTGCTTGTAACATACAATCAATCAATTATTGGAGATAAAATCTGGGGTTGAAAAAAAAATTAATCAAATTTTAGGTAAAGAGAACTTATCCAAAAATAATTTAAAAGACTGCCTGATAAAGTTTTTCTGGGGTTAAGAAGTGGGATTAAAGATAAAGTAAAAACAGCCTCTTGAATAAATGTGCAGTAAGATAAAATAGTGTAACTTATTGTATATTGATATATTAATTTTATGTGTAATAAAATGTGCTTTGCTTAAAAAAATAAAAATAAAAAAATAAAAAAAGACTGCCCGAGTTTGCCTGTCAGGGGTAGAAAACTAAAAGTGGAGTAAAAATTGAGACATTTAGTTTCGGTGTAAGAGAACTTTATAACTTTTTGAATTATGAGGACTAAAACAACTTTAAGAGCTTATCCCTGCTCCCATTTCTTCTTTGTTTTTATTTTTATTTTCCCCTTTGTTCCTGGTATTGTACCCTGCAAAGAATTGAGACTCTGTCAACGGTGTTGAATTAGGGATCTCAGAAACAGGAGCATGATTCTATGAAAACAGCCCTTTAGAAATGTCAGTTTTATTAGGGCAAGCCTATTTCCAAGTAATAGACCTAGCACCTAAAATTCAGGAGTGCCACATAGCAAATAGATGAGGGAAAATAAAATCGCAGTAGATTAAGATTTATAGGCAAATAATTTTCTACCTGATTTGTGTTGTATTGTCTTGAGCTGGAGTATTTTCTGTATATTTGCAGGTAATTTCAGCAACAGATTTATGTGTTCATCTAATTTAAAAGTATGCCTTCATAAAATGTCCACTTACTTTATCTTCCTATAAATAGTGGAATTTTCTCCACTTCTTTATGAAGGAGTAGATTAAAAAATAACATTTTTTTCCATAAAATATATCTCTATTTAAGACTACTGCCATCCAGAGAGAGCAAAATAGTTCATAATAAGATCACGGGGATAAAGTTCAATCAATAACTGACCATAAGGATAAATGACACATGGAGATTACAATTTGAGATGAGATTTGGGTGGGGACACAGAGCCAAACCATTCAATCTATTTTCGCGTCCTGTTTCCAAGTCCTCTCTTTGTAACTTATCTTTATGTTACTCCATTTAGTAGATATTTTACCTGAAATGTTAAGATCAGGTAGCACATTTCATTGATCTCTTCTCTGTTACATTTTTCCTTTTGGATTATTTGAAACTGTATGGCACAGTTAAAATAGTTCTGAACCATGGGTTTAGAGATCAGGATCTGAGTAGGTTCTGCCCCTCCTCCAGATCTCTTACTTGTCTGTGTAAAACAGAGAGTATAGGGCTGGAGCTGAAGGTGCTATAGACATCCTCTACCTCTGATATGTCAGGCCCCTTCTACAGCTGTGCACTGGCCAAGTATTTAGGCTAGGGATATTTTATTTAGAGGAATTATTTTCTGATGTATGTTAATAGTCCACGGAAAAGCATGAATATTCAGATAATTTGAAAGGCAGGAATTCTTATATACATCTGCCTGTCTTGGTTCCAACTGCACATATGCACACATATATATACAGATATGCACAACATACACATACACACACGTGTGCACACATACACACACTCACAAATGCAGGTAGAAAGAATTCAAAGAAATGAAACAAAGAATTAAGCCCTTAGTTTTTAATGATGATTTCTTGTAGCGTTTTCAGGTCACCATTTTCAAAGTTATCATTTCAAACTCAGTCTAGAGATAATTTTAATACGCAGTTTTCATTTTCAGTAGAATCCACAGATTTTCATTTGGTCTTACATGATGAACTTAAGAAACACTCTTGATTAAATTCTAATCTGCCTGCTGAATACATGGTGTTCTTGCATCCACTTTCATCATTGTCTTACTGATTATATATCTAAAGAACAGAATGCAAGCCTATCTAGCCATTCAGAGACAGCTTGAAATAGTATTTATAATAATAATTACTATGATGTGTTTAGCATTTATTGTGTACCATGTACTAGGTAATATTGTAAATATTGTACATATTCAATTACTTTCACCCACAGAGGCCTAAAGGATAGGTATTCTTATTTTAACAATGAAGAAAAAACGAAGGTACAGAGATAAAAAATAATTTGCATGCCACCATGCAGCTGTACCTCATGTAATTTAGGACAGCATCTTGATATTCAGACAATCTGTCTTCACATCTCCTGTCTGTGGAAGAATGAATTGGGAGTTCATATTCAAAAGTACAACAAATGCATTAAACATAGCTTTTAGAAATGAAATAAAATAGATATTATTGTATGACTATTTGCAACTTGCTAGTGAGGTGATGTAATATGAAAAAAGAGAGCAAAGTTGAAAGGAATCTACCATCAATTCTGTTGAACTATGGGGCATTCAAGCTTCAGTTTGTTCAGATGGTTGCTTCTGTGGTGTTTGTTCAGATGGTTGCTTCTGTGGTGGCAGCAAAAAGCTTAGATTGTACAGCTTTAGATGACAGAAATGGCTGTAAAATGCATCATTGCACTCAAACTGGCCTTTTACAATAATATGCTTTTAGTGTTTATCAATGTTATAAACTCAAAGTTTGAAAAAATCAAACAATGCTAAAAGGCTATAACCAAAAATAAGTATGTGCTCTTTCTTATGTCAACACCTCCCAAAGGCAAATATTTTTGATACTTTATCTGTTCCTACTGTAATTTAACTTCAGTTGTTTAAAGACCATGTCTCTTAAATAAGTGACTCAGATATTACCTATTGTTCACTTACAGCCCACTTTTCTCTGTTCTCTTTCCCTGGTAACCATTTATTCATTCACTCATTCATATATTTACTCATTTATTTAAAGGAGTTCATTATTGGGCACCTACCAGTCATTTTCCAGGACCTAAGATTAGTGTCATGGAAATACAATTCTATCAGGAAAAGGCAGGCAATAAATCACCAACTTAATGAGTCAAGTATTGATATGTGCTAAAATAAAAATAAAGTAGGGTAAGAGAATAGAGAATAACAAGGTGGTGGTTTAGGCAAAACCTTGCATTTGAACAGAGGCTTTATGAAGTGAGGAAGAGTCTATGTGGGGATCAGAAGAAAGTATACTAGGCAGAAGGAGCAAAAGTTTGACGTTGTTTTGAGGCAGGAGTGTGCTTGGCATTTTCTAAAAATGGCTAAGGAACCAAGGGAGCCAGGCCTACACAATGAGAGGGCAAGTCATAGAGCACAATGTTAGAGAGATACTAGGGACCAGATCACTTTGGGCTTTGGAGGGCTCTCAGTACTGCCAGGCAAGTACACGGTCTATTTATCCTCCCAGTGACTCCCAGCCCTTCCTCTAACAGTCATACCATATGACCTTGCTTCCTACTTGCTTCCTACTTCAATAGAAAATTGAAATCAATCAGCAGTTTCCTTCACATACTCTTTCTTCCCACTTGCTGCTATAGCAGATGAAATTTCCTTGCTCTTACATAAAGTACATCCTTCCACTAAAGTACTAATTTATTACTTCTTACTTGTTCAGGGCACTTCCCTGGCAACTCTTCTCTTTCTGTCATACATCAAAAATTTTGCTGTCTATTGAATTATTCCCATAAACATCCAAATAAGCTGTTATTTCTTCAATTTTAAAAATGAATAGAATACCAAGTATAATAATAACACTTCCGCTGCTTCTATTTCTTCTTTTAGCTACTGCCCCAGTCCTTGCTTTGTTTGTAGTAAAACTCTTTGGAATATCTGTGTATTAGCACATTTTCACACTACTATAAAGAAATACCTCGGCCGGGCGCGGTGGCTCACGCCTGTAATCCCAGCACTTTGGGAGGCCGAAACGGGCGGATCATGAGGTCAGGAGATCGAGACCATCCTGGCTAACACGGGGAAACCCCGTCTCTACTAAAAAAAAACAAAAAAATACAAAAAACTAGCCGGGCGAGGTGGTGGGCGCCTGTAGTCCCAGCTACTCGGGAGGCTGAGGCAGGAGAATGGCGGGAACCCGGGAGGCGGAGCTTGCAGTGAGCTGAGATCCGGCCACTGCTCTCCAGCCGGGGCGACAGAGCGAGACTCCGTCTCAAAAAAAAAAAAAAAAGAATGAAATACTTGAGGCCCAATGCGGTGGCTCATGTCTGTAATTCCAGCACTTTGGGAGGCAAAGGTGGGTGGATCACTTGAGGTCAGGAGTTTGAGACCAGCCTGGCCAAAATGGTGAAATCTTGTCTCTACAAAAATACAAAAATTAGCCAGGCCAGGTGGTGGATGCCTGTAATCCCAGCTACTTGGGAGACTGAGGCAAGAGAATCACCTGATTTTGGGAGACAGGGAGACAGACTCCACTCCAGCCTGGATGACAGAGAGAAACTGCCTTAGAAAAAAAAAAAAAAAGAAAGAAAGAAAAAAGAAAAGAAAGGAAATTGCCAAGACTGGGTAATTTATGAAGGAAAGAGGTTTAATTGACTGACAGTTCTGCATGGCTGGAAGACCTCAGGAAACTTACAATCATGGTGGAAAGGGAAGCAGGCACCTTCTTCATAAGGCAACAGGAGAGAGAGAGTGTGAAAAATGAACTGTCAAACACAAAACCATTATATCTCAGGAGAACTCACTCACCATCACAAGAATAGCATGGGGGAACCGCCCCCATGATGCAATCACCTCCTTCCCTTGACATGTGGACATTACAAATCCCTCCCTTGACACACGGGAATTACAGTTCAAGGTGAGATTAAAGCATATCAATCTATTTTTGCATTGGGCTTCCAATTCTTCTGTTCATAACCTGTCTTTGAACCACTCCATTTAGTAGATATGTTACCTGATACGTGAAGATTAAGTAACACATTTCATTGCTGTCTTCTCTTTGTTACTTATTTTTTCCCCACTAGGCTTGTAGAGTAACACAATGTCTTGATTTTCTCCGAAGATCACTGGTCACTTCTTAACCTTCACTGTTGATTTCTCTGTCACTTCTCCAATTCCTGCCCATTTATTTTTGTCAATTCTTTCTCAGTATTCTTCAATTGTTTGGTCCACTTTCTCTTTCCTTTTGAATTAATGCTTATTAATTAATTCAAAATGTGGCCTGGCAGCTTCTAACAACCTATGCTCAGATGTAGGAGCAAGGGAATGACTTAAAGTTAGAACCTACATTCAAAAGGGAAGCAGATAACAAAAGTTTTCAAAGTTTGCAGCCTGGTCACGTGGCAGAGGAAGAAAAAACCTTTTTGGGTAGAGAAATTCAGGCAGGCTGTGAAGAAACAACTTGCTAGAGAAATATGCATAAATAAAAGGGAGCCAAGTGCTGATAGCCAAGACAATGGAGAGGATGCTTGGAAAGCATTTCAGAGAACTTCGTGCCAGCCCCTTCCATGACAAGTCCTGAGGCCTAGTAGGAAAGAATGGTTTCCATGGCCAGGCCCAGGGCTTTGCTGCCCTGTGTAGTCTTGAGACACTGTTCTCCACGTCTAGGCCACTCCAGCTCCAGCCCTGGCTCAAAACCTCCCAGACACTCTTCATGTTGCTGCTCTGGAAAGTACAAACTGCCATAAGCCTTGGTGGCTTCTATGTGCTGTTAAGCCTGCACAGTGTAAGAATGAATAAGTCTTGGTACCTTCTGCATAGATTTCAAAAGATTTACGAAAAGCCTGAGTTTCCAGGCAGAAGCCTGCTTCAGGAACAGAACCCCCACAGATAACTTATACTAGGGTAGTGTCAAGGGAAAATGAGGGGTTCAAATCCCCACACAGAGCCTTCACTGGAACACTGCCTAGTGGAGCTGTGAGAAGTGCGCCATCACCCTGTAGACCCAATAATAGTATATTCAATGGCAGCTTATGCCCTGCACCTGGAAAAGTCATGGGCATTCAACAGCCTATTAAAGCAGGTGTATCAGTCAGGGTTCTCTAGAGAGACAGAACTAATAAGATATATATACACACATACATATGGGAGTTTATTAAGTAGTATTAGCACTCACAATCACAAGGTCCTACAATAGGCTATCTGTAAACTGAGGAGCAAGGAAGCCAGTCCGAGTCCCAAAGCTGAAAAACATGGAGTCTGACATTTGAGGTCAGGAAGTATCCAGCATGGGAGAAAGATGTAGACTGGGAGGCTAAGCCAGTCTAGTCTTTTCACATTTTTCTGCCTGCTTTATATTCTGGTCATGCTGACAGCTGATTAGATCATGCCCACCCAGATTAACGGTGGGTCTGCCTTTCCCAGCCCACTGACTCAAATGTTAATTTCCTTTGACAACACCCTCACAAACACACCCAGGATGAATATTTGTATTATTAAATCGAATCAAGTTGACACTCAGTATTAAACACTACAAGTCCACCCATTGTCAACTTGAACCTATAGACATCTCCTCAGATTATACATAATCTCCAAATAAAGATAATAATAAGGTCATAATTAAACTTAACATAATAGAAGTATCTTTTGTACAACCGGAAATGCATCAATCCCCAACCCAAATGCTATTACGTAAAGTTAAGAATATGTAAATGCTGATATGAAGTTAATAAATATTATGTCACATGATAAATGAACAAAATAAAGATATTTTCTTAGTACAAGTGTACACATGCAAAAACATGTTTTTAATAAAAAAAGGAGGAAATACTCATGACAATTACAGTCCTTGTTTCTGCAGCTGGTCATATGGTCATGGCTCATATTTATGACTACTTTCTTCTATTACTCATTCTGTATTTCCATTGCCTTCAGCAAGCACCTTGGCAGGTCATCAGTTTTTCCTGGCGGAATGACCCAAACCTTCATTTTTGAAGGGTCTGGGCCATTTGCAGTCCTTCCTGGATTGGGCTGTTGTAGTTTCCTATTGACCTTAATCACAGGGCATGGTAATACTAAGTGACACCCTAATGGATCTCCTGTATTCCATGCATTCTCTTCCTTACCTCCATTGTGGAGTAGTAGATTGATTTTATCTTGATAGTCCAGGTCATTCACCCCAGCCAACACTGTTACTCCCTTCCTAGCCTGTTGACTTAAAAGTAAAAGGAACCCAAAGTGTCCAGGTGGCAATCTTAACTTCCAGTTTAATGGAATGGAATTGCTGTTGTGTCTCCTGGTGGCAGCATTCTTCCCTCTGGAACTAAGACCTCTGGACCAGCAGAACGTAATGTCAGAGGAACAGAAAGCAAAAAGTTTGCTGGTGGGTCACTAGGGGTAATTATAATCCCCAATGATGGAAGTGTGGCCTGGTGGGAGGTGTTTGGATTATGGGGTCAGATTTCTCATGAATGGCTTAGCATTATCACCTTGGTGCTGTTTTTGTGATAGTGAATGAGTTCTCATGAAATGTGGTGGTTTAAAAGGGTGTAGCACCTACACCCCCACTCTCTTGTTCCTGCTTTCTCCATGTGACGTACCTGCTCTTTCTTTGCCTTCTGCCATGATTGTAAGTTTCCTGAAGTCTTCCTAGAAGGTGAGCAGATGGAAGCACCATGCTCTCTGTTGAACTTGCAGAACCATAAGCCAATTAAACCTCTCTTCTTTATAAATTACCCAGTCTCAGGTAATTCTTTATAGCAATGCAAGAACAGCCTAATACACAGGTAGATTCAGTAAATAATGGAGTCCTCTTTTACCATGGACATTCTCCTCTAGAAATTTCCTCCTCATTTACTCTATTCCAGTTGGACTAGCTTCCACCTGGAAGACTTCCCTTGTGAATGCCTATCTTTACTACTTTCTACTGCCACTGTACTCAAATACAACCATATTTGTATTTGTATTTGTACAACTCAAATACAAACACGATATGGCATTCACAATCCTTGTTACTTTCTCTATTCAGGTTTTTTTCTTTTTTTTTCTCTGTAGCAACAGGTGAGTTGTAACCAAGTATGTAATGTACTTATTTAATATATTTACTATTTATTTTGTCTTAAAGGGGATGGCAGAAGACCAGTTAAGAAGTTACTAATTTTTTTTAGTTGAGAGATGCTGGCAGGTTGGCCCAGGGTGGCATTAGTGAAGGACAGGGTCACTATGCCATATTTGGAAAATGTTTAAGAAGAGAACATAAAAAGATCCCCTTAACACTTGGAGTAAATGAACTTCACATACTGAAATTGAGATAAATGGGAAGAGCTACTGGGGGAAGGGTAATTTTATTTTAGACTTGTTAATTTTCATATAATCATAGACATTCAAGTAGGCAGTTGGCTTTTTTAGGTTCAATATTCAGAAGAGGGAAGTTACAAGAGATTTTGTGTGTGTGTGTGTGTGTGTGTGTGTGTGTGTGTACTGTTAGATATCACCACCTAACAAGTGAAATAAAGAGAGGAAGGGCTCAGTGCTAATCTCTGAGCCATTCTCTGAGCCATTCTAAAAACTGAGTTATGATAGATGATAATAGTCCAGTAAAAGAGTGAACAGAATGACCATTGTATTAGCAGAAAATCTGAGTAACAGTAATATCGGAAAGATCAAGGCAAGAAGGGAGAGATGAACTATGTCATAAGCTACTTATAGATCAGTGAAGACACAAAGAATTAATCTGGCAATGTGAAAGACATTTGAAGCATTGATAAGACCATTTCTCATGAGTGGTGGAGATAAAGGTTTTACTCTAGTGTGTTACCAGTGAGAAGATAGAATGAGAGGAGTGGAGACCATCGATTTTTATGAAGTTTTCAGTGAAAAGAAGAAATAAGACAGTAACTGGAGAAGAATGTAGTTTGAGGAAAATTTCTTTTATTTGTATTGTTTTAAGATGAAGGGTATTGCCACATATCTCTATGTTTGGGGAGTGTGAGTGGGGACACTTGTATGTAGGAGAAAAAATGTTGTATGGAAAGATAAGGCAATTTCCAGGTCAAAGTAAGGTGGGTATAGGCAAGAGAGAATAACAAGAGTAGAAGAACCATCAGTCATGCCATAGATATCTGTTTTATTCGCCCAAAAGAGAAGGCAACAATGGGGCAGGGACTCTCTTAAATGTAGTAATATCACAGTCACAACTTTTATTTAATTAAAAACCTGCATTTATATTTGTAGCATGATGTTAAGTTGGAAATACTTATTAAGAAACCAGCATAATATTAACATGAAATGTTACAGTGAACTGACAAAAAATAATCAAAAATATAAAAGTTGGTGTGGTGTGTCAGAAGTTGCTAGAATGATCAAAAACCCACAAGTAGATTGCACAGAAATCAAGAGAATCAAGGTGGGGGAAGAATTTTGGAATTATATTAATAAATATTATTATTTTTTTAGCATGACCTGAACAATTCTGGGCTTATTTAACTTTTCACTTTGAAGTCAGGGGAAGAACTTCTCCCAAAGAACAAATTTATAGAAATTATTATAGATAAACTAAACAGATGGATGAAGTGGTTATACATCATGAGAATTGCTTATCTGACACAAGGTGTCATTTTCATTAGTACGAAACTTTGGTCATTGTCTTGGCCAGGTCATTTTATTATTTCTTCATACAACTTTTATTCCTACCATTGATAAGTAGACCCATGTTTTTCATCTGTTTGTCTGTCTTTATCTTTGTAAATAAATATTTTACCACGCATCCTCAAGCATCTCAATACAATTTTTCAGAAATCAATTCTTTCATACGTACTGCCTGCCTTTTAAAAAAATTTCAATAGCTTTTGGGGTACAAGTGGTTTTTGGTTATACAGATAAATTACATAGTATTGAATTCTGAGGTTTTAGTGCACCCATCGCCCAAGTAGTGTACCTTGTACATACTGTGTGGTTTTTTATTCCTAGCACCTCTCCCACCCTCCCCATTCTGAGACTCTAAAAGTCCATTATATCACTCTGTATGCCTTTCTGTACTCATAGCTTAGCCCCCATGTATAAGTGAGAACATACAATTGACACTGGTATAGCTATCTTCAAATTTTATTAAAAATAGCTATTTTCCTCAAATATTTGCTTTTGATTTCTTTCTTGGAGCTTGCATTGAGCTGAAACTATATCAAATCAAACATGGGACCAAGAAAGTAGTCTCTAAGAAAAGCTCTAGCGAGCCAGAAACAGTATGACCATCACTATGCCAAGTTCAGCATTTCCCTAGAATCATATTTTTTTTCCTACGATGTGACTGTTCTCCTCCCTATCTTCTCGTTCTTTTCCCAAATCAATGTCCTCAGTTCCCCACATAAATGTCCTCAGTCCCCCACAGTAGTTTTGATGATTCGGTTAGGAATAACGCTCAAAATCTTAAGGAAATTGAACACTTGAACAAAGGATTCTTAGCAAAGAAATTTTATTTCTGCGCAGAAGGGTGCCTCCTTGGCCAGTCGCCATGAGAGCACACCTGAACAAAGGGACACGAAAGCCTTTACTCCTGATGCAAATCCTGCCCCGTACCCTTTCCCCATTGGCTGATCATACAATCTAAACTAATTCTGATTGGCTAAACATTTGAATTTTTTTTAGATAAGGTGGGTACGTAAAAAAAAGTGGAGAGGAAAGGGGAAGGGGTGTCTGTGATGAGCTACAAAGTTAGTCTTCTTTCTAAATAAGGAAAGGAATGTGAGCTGGTACTGATAACGCCCGGTACTGTGGTGTGCCTGGGCATCTAACAAAGGCAAAAAGGAAAAAAAGAAGAAAAAGGGAAAAAGGGCAGGCACTATGAATTAAAGAATAAAAGATTTATTGGGTTATTTGAAGAGAAATCTCATCATATCCTACAGTTCTATTAATGTGCATCATTCAAATGAGGACATACCTTGAAAATCTAAGGGTCCACATATTTGACTGCAGAATGTAAACTAAAAATAAAATACCAAGCCTCCCAAATGACTGAACAGATTTTCTCTTTGCAAAGAGGAACCCAGAGTAATCCTGAAAACTGAATTCTTGGCTACAATAGGATGGGTGTCAGTCACACTTCATTAAACCCCTTCCCTTGCTAACCATGATTAGGTTTTTCTCCCTATGTGCTTGACAAAAACCAGACATTTCAAAAGACTCCACCACTAAAGTCAACCAACCACCTGACACTCCTCTATTTTTGTCTAATAAGAGACTACCAACCACAGAGTGGTTCTAGCCAGTCTACAGAGAATGCACAGTAAGGGATTTTGTGTCCTCTGATTCACCTTTTGATATCAAAAGAGCCAACACCTCTACCCACAGATCATGCTAATGCCACCATTTTTTGTACGTGGGAACCATGAAGGAGCATGAAGCTCAACTGTACATGCGCACAGGTCTCTTTTCACAGATAGTCACAACTCCTCCTGTAGCTTATTGAATAAGTATATTTGGCAACCCTGCTCAGTATAAATTATTATTCCCTTTGTCCCTCCCTCAAAGTGTCTGTTTCTGGCTTCCAGTCAAGGCTGTGCTTTCCAGCCTGTCTGAATGGCCACCCTGCAAGCTGCAGCCATTTATGAGAAATAAAACTCTCCTTTTAAAATTTATGAACCTTGATATTCTTCAGTTTACAAAAATGTTTTATTTTTATATAATACATATGTATGTTTGTTCACTCTTTCATGAGTTTCATCATTATAATCTTTCTAACATTGTTCCTCCTTAACCTTTTAATCATCTTTTTTCATTATTCTCTAAGCCCCTTTCCAAATACTAAATGCATTTATCTTCTTTAAAAATACTAAGCCCTGAAGGAAGTAAATTGCTATGATGATAATTTTTCTGTTTGTCCCATTAAATAACATATAAGAGTCTCTGGCTTTAAGCACACTTTTTCCACTTAATGCACTAGGTTGCTCAAACAAATACCAATTTCTCATGTAGAAGCTGGCTTTGTAAATAAACGTATCTTACTCTGTGGGCAATTTTGGACATCTGTAAAACAATAATTATAATTTGAAAAAGCAACCTTTTGACACAAAAATATATTGTAGAAACAGCGGCAAATTACATATTAACATATTTTATTTTTCCCACTAGCTAAGAATACATGTTATAAACTTAAACAATTTATTTTCTTCCCCAGATACCACACAATATCCTATACTGAAAAATACTCAACTATCATTATTAAAGTTTTTTTTTTTTTTTCTTTCTTGGCTCACTTGTTTGAATATTTACTTTTAGGCATATTGAAATAGAAGAAAATAAATTTACCTGTGTATATAGGAATATTTGGATGAGTAAGGGTAATTCAAAGTTAAAATCCTTACTATAGTGACAAGTAAAAGAGAATGATGAATATTTTGCAATTTAAAGAAATATTTGATTTGTGATTACGTATTTATCTGATATTAAAATGTTTTTCCTTATATTATGTCCTTTATGAAAGATCTGCCTTTTGGGACTCTGTCTATCCATTTCTCAAATATTTCAACGACAAGCTAAAGTCATATGCTGTCAGAAGTTGGTCCTCACCTTCTTATTCTTGGAGACTGCCTCCTCCCTATAAAAGTCTTGGCTTTATAATATTATATCCGCTATTTATTTATCCTGCTCATGCCACCAACTACACCAATGAAAATCATGCTTAATCATCTAACACATGTATTCAAATTATGTCTTCGCCTTTTGAAATTCTCTTCATGCCCAAAAAGCATTTATTTCAATTGTAGCTACCTGTCAAAGAGTGTTCAACAAAATCATTGCTCCCTGGAAAGAGTCAGACCATCAAACCAATCATAGAACGAAACCAACATTTTAGTAACCGGTTATCAGTGAAAAACCAACCAGGAATTTTAAGGTCTAATCACAGAACACACTGTTAGACAATAAAAAATTTTAAGTAGCACGAAAAATATATAATGGTTCACTTTTAATATTTTTTCCTTTATTTGAAAGTATGCTAGGCCAGGCATGGTGGCCAGCACCTGTAATCCCAGCACTTTGGGAGGCTGAGGCAGGCAGAGTACTTAAGTTCAGGAGTTCGAGACCAACCTGGCCAACATGGTAAAACCCCGTCTCTACTAAAAAAATACAAAAAATTAGCCGAGCATGGTGACAAGTGCCTGTAACCTCAGCTACTCGGGAGGCTGAGACAAGAGAATTGCTTGAACCTGGGAGGCAGAGGTTGCAGTGAGCTGAGATTGTGCCACTGCACTCCAGCCTGGGTGACAACGCAAGACTCTGTCTCGGAAAAAAAAAAAAAAAAAAAAAAAGTATGCTAAACATGGAATTAATTATGAGAGGTGACAATGTGCTAGCAGCCCTCACTCTCAGCGTCTCCTCTTCCTCGGTATCCACTCTGGCGGCCCTTGAGGAGCCCTTCAGCCCGCCACTGCACTGTGGGAGCCCCTCTATGGGCTGGCCGAGGCAGGAGCCGGCTCCCTCTGCTTGCTGGGGAGGTGTGGAGGGAGAGGCGAGGGTGGGAACCGGGCCGCGCGGCACTAACAGACCAGCGCGAGTTCCGGCGGGCACGGCGGCGCGGGCTCTGCAGGCCGGCACTGGGAGCAGCCGGCTAGCTCTGCCGGCTCAGAGCAGTGAGGAGCTTAGCACCCGGGCCAGCAGCTGCGGAGGTTGCGCCGGGTCCCCCAGCACTGCTGGCCCGCATGCACGGCTCTCGAATTCTCCCCAGGCCTCAGTCGCCTCCCCGCCGGACAGGCCTCTGGACCTGCAGCCTGCCATGTCCGAGACCGCCCCCACCCCCATCCCCGCCTCGGTGGGCTCCTGCACGCGGGAGCCTCCCCTACCAGCGTCGTCCCCTACTCTGAGGCACCGGATCCCATCAACCGCCCGAGGGCTGAGGAGTGCTGGGCACGGTGTGGGACTGCTGGGCAGCTTGACCTGCAGCCCCTGTGCTGGATACACCGGGCGAAACCAGCTGAGCTCCTGAGTCTAGTGGAGACTTGGAGAACCTTTATGTCTTCCTAAGGGATTGTAAAGGCACCAATCAGCACTCTGTGTCTAGCTCAAGGTTTGTAAATACACCAATGGGTACTCTGTATCTAGTTAACCTAGTGGGGATACTAGAGAGCTTGTCTGTCTAGCCGTCTGTGTCTAGCTAAAGGATTGTAAATGCACCAATCAATACTCTGTGTCTAGCTCAAGGTTTGTAAATACACCAATCAGTACTCTGTATCTAGCTCACCTAGTGGAGACTTGGAGAACTTTTCTGTCCAGCACTCTGCCTCTAGCTAAAGGATTCTAAACTCACCAATCAGCACTCTGTCAAAATGGACCAATCAGCTCTCTCTAAAATAGACCAATCAGCTCTCTGTAAAATGGACCAATCAGCAGGATGTGGGAGGGGTCCGATAAGGGAATAAAAGCTGGCTGCTGGCGCCAGCAACGGCAACTTACTGTGGTAAGGGGTTTTTATTTTTTTATTTTTTACAGTGAGTCATGTTGTTGCTTACTGGGTTTACGCTGCCTTTGAGAGCTGTAACAGTCACCGCGAAGGTTTGCAGGTTCGCTCCTGACAGTAAGATCCCGAACCCACCAGAAGGAAGAAGTTCTAGGCACATCTGAACGTCTGAAGGAAAAAACTCCGGACACGCCATCTTTAGGAAAGGTAACACCTCAAGGGTCTCTGGCTTCATTCTTGAAGTCAGTGAGACCAAGAACCCACCAATTCCAGCCACAATTATTCAGCCACCATATAACCAAATCTTAACTACAACAACCGTTTCTATTCCAAGGTTACCTCTGTGCTACCTAGGCGCTGGCACTAACAGTCCTATTAAGCTACTTACCTTAACTATTTAACAGCGGGGAAGTAGTAATACCAAGTATGCTTATCTGAATAACCTCAGGATCTCCCATCTTCCTCTGCCTGGAACCTCTTGCTTTGGTGTTCTTTAACATCTCAGTACCTCATACATCTCTCATACTCATATCTCAACTTTGCTGTGTGTTGATCTATCCTGAACACATTTACTCTTCCTGTCATTACTAAATCTATTTTTGTTTCCTGTGGAATTCTTACATCGTAACTAATACATTCCCTAATACCAGTAAAATATTTAACAGTTATAACTATGAATTTCTTTAAAATGTGTATTCTTTTTCATCAGTTCTTTCTAATCCTACCACAGTGTCACAATGAAGGTTGTTCATTTTTCCATATCTCATCAACCTCAAAGTCATCTGCCTCACTCTGAACAGCTGCTTCCAAATCTCACCGTTTTGTGTCACACTCCATTTTTTAAAAGTAAACTCTATTTGGTGTACTAGTCTTGATAACTTCTCTGTTTCTGGCTACTCATCTTTTTGGCATCCCCGCATATGTATTGAAGACTATGGTACTTGCCTAACCAGATTACTCAGTATTCAAAGCTGGTCTTAAAACCTTCGTTGAATTTAATATTAATGTACTTAGAAATGGTTCTGATTTACTAAATTTTAATGCTTTGATTTCGTGTTTGCAATGGCAACATTTTCTATTTTCTTTTATATTTATACACCTTTAGCTCAACATGGAGCTTCCTGTCTTTAACAGGTCGATTTTTTAAATGACAAATTATAAAAACCAACTGACTGACCTTAACATCATTTCTTATAGTTTATGTGGTTAATTGTACTCAAAGTCCAGGTTTTCCTGGACCTCGGATCTGGGAGGCGCAGAGGTTGCCTCAACCCCCAACACATACGTTCTTCCTATGTATCCCTATCATTGGCAATTCCCATATTTATTTTTCTAAATGTAGGTA
Organism: Macaca nemestrina; assembly: GCF_043159975.1. NCBI lineage: Eukaryota > Metazoa > Chordata > Mammalia > Primates > Cercopithecidae > Macaca > Macaca nemestrina. The sequence goes on along the minus strand of NC_092128.1, from coordinate 161,519,495 downwards.
GTATGTCCTTCCAAATAGAATAGTTTTTCTTGTACTGGATTAATCCAATTATTTTCTTCTTTGTGGACACACTTAAGATGTTGAATGGTGCTAGAGACAAACTAAGTCATTTAGATTAAATTCATTGTCACTAACTTCAAGCAGACCCTCAGTATTTCTCATCAATCCTACCATATTTTTTTCAATCAGTACGCTCTAGTTCTCAATAACTCTTTATTCTACACTCACCTTATAATTCAAAATTCTCAAACTTCTTCAATACTATTGGGAGATGACTTTGCCTTCACTGAAAAAGGCTTAAATCATTGGGAAGAAATGCTCTTCTCTTCGCATAAACAAAACCAAAAACCTACCTGATGAATGAACTTACATCATGTACAAGGCTTTTTTCTCCACTCAGTTTCTATATCTGATCACTGCCATCTGAAAAGTGACTCAATTCATTATTTTTTCTCCCTTTCAGTGTCTTCAGTATTTCCCATTCCTCAAACTTATTTCTATGAGAATTCAAAAATACTCAAATCTCTCTGAAACTGCACTCTCTTAACCACCATACTCTCTTCCATCCGTTGCCATGGGTCTCTCATTTTCCTCAAAGCCTAGGTTTTTGAAAATGTTGGGCATAGTAGTTATTTCCATTTTCTTAGTTCTATTCACTTCTTATCCAATTCCCATGAAGATTCTTACTTATTCCACTGAAAGTACTTTCAAATTATTCAAATAGAATGTTAATGTCACTGTGTTTTATAAACATTTTATCTTTCATATTCAAATTATTGCAGTAGTTAATACCATTTGCCACTTTATCTTTCTGAAAACACAGATGCCTGTCTTAGTCTGTTTTCACACTGCTGATAGACATACCTGAGACTGGGCAATTTAAAAAGGAAACAGGTTTAATGGAGAACTCAACGGTTCCACACGACTGGGGAAGCCTCATAATCTTGGCAGAAAGGAAGGAGGAGCAAGTTGCATCTGACTTGGATAACGACAGGCAAAAAGAGGAAGCCTGTGCAGAGAAAACCCTTTTTTGTTAAAACCATCAGATCTGTGAGACCCATTCACTGTGATGAGAACAGCACAGGAAAGATCTGCCCCATAATTCAATTATCTCCCACTGGGTCCCTCTCACAGCACGTGGGAATTATGGTAGCTACAAGATGAGATTTGGTTGGGGATACAGAGCCAAACCGTATCATTCCACCCCTAACCCTTTCCAAATCTCGTATCTTCACATTTAAAAACCAATTGTGCCTTCCCAACAGTCCCCAAAAGTCTCAACTCATTTCAGCATTAACTCAAAAGCGCAAAGTCTCATCTGAGACAAGTCCCTTCCTCCTATTAGCCTGTAAAATCAAAAGCAAGTTAGTTACTTCCTACATACAATGGGGGTACAGGCATTGGATAAATACAGCCGTTCCAAATGGGAGAAATTGTGTAAAACAAAGGGGCTACAGTCCCCATGCAAGTCTGAAATCCAGTGAGGCAGTCAAATCTTAGCTCTTCTTTGACTCCATGTCTCACATTCAGGTCACGCTGATGCAAGAGGTGGGTTTCCGTAGTCTTGGGCAGCTCTACCCCTGTAGCTTTGCATGGTGCAGCCTCCCTTCAAGCTGCTTTCATGGGCTGGCATTGAATGTCTGCAGCTTTTTCAGGCAGTCACACACAGTGCAAACTGTCGGTGGATCTATCATCCTGTGGTCTGGAGGAGGGTGTTCCTCTTCTCACAGATCCACTAGGTGGTGCCCCATTAGAGACTCTGGGGGGGGGCTCCAACCCCACATTTCCCTTTCTCACTGCCATACAAGAGGTTCTCCATGAGGGCCTTGTCCCTGCAGCAGACTTATGCTTGAGTATCTAGACGTTTCTATGCATCTGAAATCTAGACAGAGGTTCCCAGAGATTCCCAAACCCAGTTACTGACTTTTGTGTACTGGCAGGCTCAACACCACATGGAAGCTGCTAAGGCTTGGGGCCTCCACCCTCTGAAGCCATGACCTGGGTTCTAGGTTGGACCTTTCAGCCACAGCTGGAGCAGCTGGGATGGAGAACACCAAGTCCCTAAGCTGAACACAGCAAGGGGACCCAGGCCTGGCCTCTGAAATCACCTTTTCCTCCTAGGCCTCCAGGCCTTTGATAGGAGGGGGTGCTCTGAAGACCTCGGACTTGCCGTGGAGACGTTTTTCCCATTATCTTGGAGATTAACATTTGGCTTCTCTACAGCCAGCTTGGATTTCTCCTCAGAAAATACAATTTTCTTTTCTATTGCATTATCAGGTTGCAAATTTTCCGAAGTTTATGTTGTGCTTCCCTTATGAAACTGAATGTCTTTGGCAGCACCCAAGTCACCTCTTGAATGCTTTGCTGCTTAGAAATTTCTTCCCCGAGATTTCCTAAATAATCTCTCTCAAGTTCAAAGTTCCACAAATCTTTAGGCCTGGGGTAAAATGCTGCCAGTCTCTTTGCTACAACATAACAAGATCACCTTTACTCCAGTTCCCAACAAGTTTCTCATCTTCATTTGAGACCACCTCAGCCTGGACTTTATTGTCTGTATGACTATCAGCATTTTGGTCAAAGCCATTCAACAAGTCTCTAGGAAGTTACAAACTTTCCCATGTTTTTCTGTCTTCTTCTGAGCCCTCCAAACTGTTCCAGCCTCTGCGTGTTACCCAGTTCCAAAGTCACTTCCACATTTTCAGGTATCTTTTCAGTAGTGCCCCATTCTGCTGGTATCAATTTACTGTATTTTAGTTCATTTTCATACTGCTGATAAAGACATACTCAAGATGGGGAAATTTACAAAGGAAAGGGGTTTAATGGGGAACTCCCAGCTCCACATGACTGTGGAAGCCTCACAATCATGACAGAAGGGAAGGGGAGGAGCAAGTCACTTCTTACATGGATTGTGGCAGGCTAAAAGAGAGCTTATGCAGGGAGACTACATTTTTAAAACCATAAGATCTCATAAGATCCATTCACTATCATGAGAACAGAATGGGAAAGACCCCTCTCCATGATTCAGTCATCTCCCACCCAGTCCCTCCCACAACACATAGGAATTATGGGAGCTACAAGATGAGATTTGTGTGCGGACACAGAGCCAAACCATATCATTACGTTTGTTCTCATGGCATCACACTGTCCTGGTCTTTATCTTGTATTGAGTAACTCTATTTCATTGCACTCCGCAAACTCTTTTCTTCAGGTCTTACCTTCATTGATGTCCCTCAGAGCTTATTGCGAATCTCTTCTTATTCTGAAGATTTCCATTTTCATGACTTTAGAATCTGAATGTATAGCCACTGGTTACTTTCCTACCTCTCTGCCAACATTGCCAAATGCTTATTACATTTCTATAATTTACAGTAACCTAAAACTCAAGCATATTCCTACACAGGATGCACCATCTTTTCACCACAAAGTTTTTCACATTTTTCCTGTGTTTCTATGCCTTCAGTGCGTGGCCTCACAGTACAAATAGTTGTCCAGTCAGAATTATGGGAGTTAGCAATTTTCTTTTCTCATTCTCAGACCAACTTCCAGCCAATCACTGAATTATAATCCATTTTTTTAATTTGTTGAGACGTGTGTGAGTGCGCGTGCACGCGCGCGTGCTTTTTCATCCAGGGTATAGTACAGTGGTGTAATCTCAGCTCACTGCAACCTCTACCTCCCGGGTTCAAGCAGTTCTCCTGTCTCAGCCTCTCAAGTAGCTGGGACTACAGGTGCCCACCACCACGCCCAGCGAAGTTTTGTATTTTTAGTAGAGATAGAGTTTCACTATATTGGTCAGGCTGGTCTCGAACTCCTGACCTTAGATGATCCACCTGCCTTAGCATCTCAAAGTGCTGGGATTAAAGGCATGAGCCACTGCTCCTGGCCCTTTTTTCTTTTTTTTTAGAATCTCAAACATGTAGTTTTTTCCACATTCCAGACCCTGCTCAATATTCTCAGTTACTATCTTCGGAAATATTGAATGTTTTACTTCCAGTTTAGATCCTTCATTCTTCTCTCAATATTAAACCATAATGATCTTTCAAAAACACAGATCTGCTCATATAATTTTTCTGATGAACCCTTTCCTGACTTTTCACCATCTTGGGTAAATTATGAATTTTTAATGACCACAAAACGCTTTATTATCTAGCCTCTGCTATCTTGTTCCTACACCCTGTTAAAAGAAAAACCATAGACAAACTAATTTAGCAGAGTTTAATTGAAAAAAGTACGATTTACAAATTGGGCAGCCCCTGAACCAGAATAGGTTCAGAGCGGCTCCTACCCTGCCTCAGGGTAGATTTATGGACAGAAAAAGGAAAGTGACATAGAGAAAATGGAAGTGAGGTACAGAAACAGCCGGATTGGTTACAGCTTGGCAGTTAGAACAGTTGGCCACCTCTGATTGCCTGAAACTCGGTGATTGGCACAACAGTAGCTTACAGTCTTTCTATACATTCAGTTGAGTTACAGTTCATTATGTATGGAGAAAGCTTTAGGCCAAACTTATACATAAGGAAGCAGCTTTCAGCTAAATTTAAAAAACCCAATTGAACTTGCTTCAAGCTTTGTCTGCCTATAACTTGTTCTATACCTTGTCCACACACACATTTTTTAGGTTTCTGTTTAAATTCTGAATTCTGAGTGAGAACTTTGTTGATATCCAGTCACTTACTGGCTTTTCTGTTTTTTCCACTGATCCTTCTAATTTAATTTTTAAAAGTATCACATATAATTGCTTATGTCATTATACATGTAATAATATACCATATACTAGAAAATCTGGATATTAGAAAGCCAAAACTCTAATTGCTCAAGGTCTGCAACATTGCATGCTGTGGAGCCAGATAATTGAGATCAATGGGAGAATAACTACTACAGGATTAAAAAAATTTAATTTCATCTTTGAGATTTATGTTTTAAAATCATATGTACATAGATACACACTGATTGATTTTTATTATGTAAATAGTTTCCAAGAAAGTCATAAATATGGAAATTTTTGCAAATAAATTTTCATAATATAGAAATTTAGTGATTAATAAAGATTGCCTGAAATTTTATCTAGTAAATGCTTATTAGTATATGAAGAAATCCAAAGGAATAAAAAAATTAAATTATAAGAATTCTACTTTTATCGTTTTAAAAGCAATAGCTTAAAATTATTTCTGTCACTAGTATTGTCATTAAATACTATATAATATGAGGAAAGAAGCATGCTTTTCCTGAGTCAACCCATGTATCTGTTAATTTGAGAGACAGAATAAATTTTACTCTTTAATTTTCATGTCTGAAATTCTACAAAATAAAATTGTATTTTTTTTCCAAATTACTATGTGTTAGATATCTACTTAGTGCTAAGTGCTGTGTTAACTAGTTACTTAGATGAAGGAGAGGAAGCTCTGCTTATTTGAAATTTACAATTGATTAAAGAAACAGATGCAATAGCTGGTAAAAATGAAAAGCACGGTAACAATTCAGAAACAAGGTCGTTAGAGGCTGAATTTTTTCGGGAAATTCCATTCTATTTTCTAAACTTCTTTTTTTTTTTTTATTGTACTTCAAGTTTGGACATACATGTGCGGAATGTGCAGATTCGTTATATAGGTATACAGGTGCCATGGTGGTTTGCCACACCCATCAGCCCATCATCTAGGTTTCAAGCCCCACATGCATTAGGTATTTGTCCTAATGCTCTCGCCCCCCTTAGCCCTGATCCCCAACAAGCCGTGGTGTGTGATGTCCTCCTCCCTGTGTCCGTGTGTTCTCATTGTTCAACTCCCCGTTATGAGTGAGAAAATGCAGTGTATGGTTTTCTGTTCCTGTGTTAGTTTGCTGAGAATGATGGTTTCCAGCTTCATCCATATCCCTGCAAAGGACATGTATTCATTCATTTTTTATGGCTGCATAATATTGCATGGTATATATGTGCCACATTTTCTTTATCCAGTTTATCATTGATGGGCATTTCTGTTAGTTTCAAGTCTTTGCTATTGTGAGTAGTGCTGCAATAAACATATGTTGCATTTGTCTTTATAGTAGAATGATTTATAATCCATTGGATGTATACTCAATAATGGGATTGCTGGGTCAAATGGTATTTCTGGTTCTAGAAATACTTGAGGAATCTTCACACTGTCTTCCACAATGGTCGAACTAATTTACGCTCCCACCAACAGTGTGAAGCATTCCTATTTCTTCACATACTCTCCAGCATGTTGTTTCCTAACTTTTTAATGATCGCCATTCTAACTGGGATGAGACAATATCTCATTGTGGTTTTGATTTGCATTTCTCTAATCACCAGTGATGATGAACTTTTTTTATATGTTTATTGGCCACATAAAGGCCTTCTTTTTGAGAAGTGTCTGTTCACATCCTTTGCCCATTTTTTTGATGACGTTGTTCATTTTTTTCTTGTAAGTTTGTTTAAGTTCCTTGTAGATTCTGGATATTAGACATTTGTCAGATGCATAGATGGCAAAAATTTTCTCCCATTCTGTAGGTTGTCTGTTCAATCTGATGATAGTTTCGTTTGCTGTGCAGAAGTTCTTTAGTTTAATTTGATCCCATTTGTCAATTTTGACTTTTGTTGCAGTTGCTTTTGGTGTTTTAGTCATGAAGTCTTTGCCCTTGCCTATGTCCTGAATGGTATTGCCTAGGTTTTCTTCTAGAGTTTTTATGCTTTTAGGTTTTACATTTAAGTCTTTAATCCATCCTGAGTTAATTTTTGCATAATGTGTAAGGAAGGGGACCAGTTTCAGCTTTTTGCATATGACTAGCCAGTTTTCCCAGCACTATTCATTAAATAGGGAATCCTTTCCGCTTTGCTTATTTTTGTTATGCCTATTGAAGATCAGATGGTTGAAGATGTGTGGTGTTATGTCTGAAGCCTTTGTTCTGTTCCATTGGTCTACATATTTGTTTTGGTACCAGTACCATGCTGAGACATTGTTAAAGTTGCTTATCAGCCTGAGGAGTTTTGGGGCTGAGACGATGGGGTTTTCTAAATAGACAATCATGTCATCTGCAACCAGAGACAATTTTACTTCCTCTCTTCCTGTTTGAATACCCTTTATTTCTTTCTCTTGCGTAACTGCCCTGGCCAGTACTTCCAATACTATGTTGAATAGGAGTGGTGAGAGACAGCATTCTTGTCTTGTGCCAGTTTTCAAAGGGAATGCTTTCAGCTTTTGCCCATTCGGTATGATATTGGCTGTGAGTTTGTCATAAATAGCTCTTATTATTTTGAGATATGATCCATCAATACCTAGTTTATTGAGTGTTTTTAGCATGAAGGGGTGTTGAATTTTTCAAAGGCCTTTTCTGCATCTATTGAGATAATCGTGGATTTTGACACTTGTTCGGTTTATGCGATTGATTATGTTTATTGATTTGAGTATGTTGAACGAGCCTTGCATCCCAGGGATAAAGCCAACTTGATCGTGGTGAATAAGCTTTTTGATGTGCTGCTGGATTCAGTTTATTAGTATTTTATTGAGAATTTTCACACTGATGTTCATCAGGTATATTGGCCTGAAATTTTTGTTGTGTCTCTGCCGGGTTTTGGTATCAGAATGATGATGGCTTCATAAAATGAGTTAGGAAGGAGTCTCTCTTTTTCTATTGTTTGGAATAGTTTCAGAAGAAATGGTACCATCTTCTATTTGTACCTCTGGTAGCATTCAGCTGTGAATCCTTCTGGTCCTGGGCATTTTTTGGTTGGTAGGCTGTTAATTATTGCCTCAATTTCAGAGCTTGTTATTGGTCTGTTCAGGAATTTGACGTCTTCCTGGTTTGGTCCTGGGAGGGTGTTTGTGTCCAGCAATTTATCCATTTCTTCTAGATTTTCTAGTTTCTTTGCATAGCGGTGTTTGTCGTATTCTCTGATGGTAGTTTGTATTTCTGTGGGATCAGTGGTGATATCACCTTTATCATTTTTTATTGTGTCTATTTAATTCTTCTCTCTTTTGTTCTTTATTATTCTGGCTAACAGTCTATCTATCTTGTTAATCTTTTCAAAAAACCAGCTCCTGGATTCATTGATTTTCTGAAGAATTTTTCTTGTCTCTATCTCCTTCAGTTCTGCTCTGATCTTAGTTATTTTGTGTCTTCTGCTAGTTTTTGAATTTGCTCTTGTTTCTCTAGTTCTTTTAATTGTGACGTTAGGGTGTTGATTTTAGATCTTTCTCACTTTCTCATGTGGGCATTTATTGCTATAAATTTCCCTCTTAACACCACTTTAGTGTGCTCCAGAGATTCTGGTACGTTGTATCTTTGTTCTCATTGTTTTCAAATAACTTTTTTATTTCTGCCTTAATTTCATTATTTACTCAGTAGTCATTCAGGAGCAGGTTGTTCAGTTTTCATGTAATTGTGTGATTTTAAGTGAGTTTCTTATTCCTGAGTTCAAATTTGATTGTACTGTGGTCTGAGAGACGGTTTGTTGTGATTTCCATTCTTCTGCATTTGCTGAGGGTTGTTTTACTTCCAATTATGTGGGTGATTTTAGAATAAGTGCTATGTGGTGCTGAGAAGAATGTATATTCTGTTGATTTGGGGTGGAGAATTCTATAGATATCTATTAGGTCTGCTTGGTCCAGAGCTCCGTTCAAGTCCTGATTTTCCTTGTTAATTTTCTGTCTTGTTGATCTGTCTAATGCTGACAGTGGGGTGTTAAAGTCTCCCACAATTATTGTGTGGGAGTCTTAAGTCTCTTTCTAGGTCTCTAAGAACTAGCTTTATGAATCTGTGTGCTTCTGTATTGGGTGCATATATATTTACTATATTTAGCTCTTCTCGTTGCATTGATCCCTTTACCATTATGTGATGTCCTTCTTTGTCTTTTTTGATCTTTGTTGGTTTGAAGTCTATTTTATCAGAGACTAGAATTACAACTCCTGATTTTTTTTTTTTTGCTTCCCATTTGCTTGATAAATATACCTCCATCCCTTTATTTTGAGCCTGTGTGTGTCTTTGCATGTGAGATGGGTCTCCTGAATACGGCACGAATTTATTCAATTTGTCAGTCTGTGTTTTTTATTTATTTATTTATTTATTTTTATTTATTTATTTATTTATTTTGAGACAGAGTCTTGCTCTGTCACCCAGGCTGGAACGCAGTGGCTGGATCTCAGCTCACTGCAAGCTCCGCCTCCCGGGTTTACGCCATTCTCCTGCCTCAGCCTCCTGAGTAGCTGGGACTACAGGTGCCCGCCGCCTCGCCTGGCTAGTTTTTTTGAATTTTTTTCTTTTTTTTAATAGAGACGGGGTTTCACCGTGTTAGCCAGGATGGTCTCGATCTCCTGACCTCGTGATCCGCCTGTCTCGGCCTCCCAAAGTGCTGGGATTACAGGCTTGAGCCACCATGCCCGGCCCAGTCTGTGTTTTTTAATTGGGGCATTTAGCCTATTTACATTTAAGATTAATAATATTATGTGTGCATTTGATCCTCTCATCATTATATTAGCTGATTATTTTGCACATTCGTTGATGCAGTTTCTTCATAGTGTCATCAGTCTTTATATTTCCATATGTTTTTGCTGTGGCTGGTACCAGTTTTTCTTTTCCATATTTAATGATTCCTTCAAGAGCTCTTATAAGGCAGACTTGGTGGTAACAAAATTCCTCAGCATTTACTTGTCTGTAAAGGATTATATTTCTCCTTTGCTTATCTTATGAAGCTTAGTTTGGCTGGATATGAAATTCCGGGTTGAAAATTTTTTCTTTAAGACTTTTGAATAGTGGCCCCTACTCTCTTCTGACTTGTAGGGTTTATGCAGAAATATCCACTGTTAGTCTGATGAGTTTCCCTTTGTAGGTAACCTGACCTTTCTCTCTGGCTGCCCTTAACATTTTTTCCTTAATTTCAAACTTGGAGAATCTGACGATTATGTGTCTTGGGGTTGCTCTTCTCAAGGAGTATCTTCATGATATTCTCTATGTTTCCTGAATTTGAATGCTGGCCTGTCTGGCTAGGTTGGGGAAGTTCTCCTGGATAATATTCTGAAGTGTGTTTTCCAACTTGATTCCATTCTCCCTGTTACTTTTGAGTACACCAATCAGTCATAGTTTTGGTCTTTTCACATAGTCCCATATTTCTTGAAGGCTTTGTTGTTTCCTTTTTATTCTTTTTTTCTCTAATCTTGTCTTCATGCTTCATTTCATTAAGTTGATATTCAATCTCTGGATACCCTTTCTTCCACTTGATCGATTGATACTTGTGTATGCTTCACGGAGTTCTTGTGCTGTGTTTTGCAGCTCCATCAGGTCATTTATGTTCTTCTCTAAACTGGTTATTCTAGTTGGCAGTTACTGTAACCTTTTATCAAGGTTCTTAGCCCCCTTGCATTGGGCTAGAACATACTTCTTTAGCTCGGAGGTGTTTGTTATTACCCACCTTCTGAAGCCTACTTCTGTCAATTTTTCAAACTCCATCCAGTTTTGTGCCCTTGCTAGAGAGAAGTTGCGATCATTTGAGGAGAAGAGGCATTCTCGTTTTTGGAATTTTTAGCAATTTTGTGCTGGCTTTTCCTCATCTTCATGGATTTATCTACCTTTGATCTTTGGTGCTGATGGCCTTTGGATGGGGTTTTTGTATGGATGTCCTTTTTGTTAATGTTGTTGCTATTGCTTTCTGCTTGTTAATTCTCCTTCTTGCAGTCAAACCCCTCTTCTGCAGTTCTGCTGGAGTTTGCTGGAAGTCCACTCCAGAACCTGTTTGCCTGAGTATCACCAGCGGAGGTTGCAGAACAGCAAAGATTGCCGCCTGCTCCTTCCTCTGGAAGCTTCATCTCAGAGGGTCACCCGCCTGATGACAGCCAGAGTTCTCCTGTATGAGGTGTCTGTCGACCCCTGCTGGGAAGCTTCTCCCAGTCAGGAGGCAAGAGGGTCAGGGACCCACTTGAGGAGGCAGTCTGTCCCTTAGCAGAGATTGAGCACTATGCTGAGAGATCTGCTGCTGTGTTCAGAGCTGGCTGGCAGGAAAGTTTAAGTCTGCTGAAGCTTCACCCACAGCTGACCCTTCCCCCAGGTGTTCTGTCCCAGGGAGATGGGAGTTTTATCTATAAGGTGCTGGCTGGAGCTGCTGCCTTTCTTCCAGAGATGCCCTGCCCAGAGAGGAGGAAGCTAGAGAGGCAATCTGGCCCCAGGCACCTTGCACACTGCTGTGAGTTCTGCACACTCCGAACTTCCCAGTGGCTTTCTTAACACTGTGAGGGGAAAACTGCCTATTCAAGTCTCAGTAATGGCAGACACACCTCCCCTCACCAAGCTGGATCATCCCATGCTGACTTCAGACTGCTGTGCTGGCAGCAAGAATTTCAAGCCAGTGGTTCTTAGCTTGCTGGGCTGTGTGGGAGTGGGACCCACTGAACGAAACCACTTGGCTCCCTGGCTTCAGCCCACTTTCTAGGCAAGTGACTGGTTCTGTCTCACTGGGTTCTAGGTGCCACTGGGGTACAAAAATAACTCTTAAAGTTAGCTCAGCGTCTGCCCAAACAGCTGTCCAATTTTGTGCTTGAAACCCATGGCCCTGGTGATGTAGGCTTCTAAGGGAATCTCCTGGTCTGTGGGTTGCAAAAACCATGGGAAAAACATAGTTTCTGGGCCAGATAATACAGTCCCTCATCGCTTCCCTTGGCTAGAGGAGGGAGTTCCCCAGACCCTTGTGCTTCCCGGGTGACACAATGCCCCGTCCTGCTTCTGCTCTCCTTCCTTGGGCTGTACCCACTGTCTAACCAGTCCCAGTGAGATGAACCAGGTACCTCAGTTGGAAATGCAGAAAGCACCCACCTTCTGCGTTGGTCTTGCTGGGAGCTGCAGACTGGAGCTGTTCCTATTCAGCCATCTTTCCGGATCCCCCTCTATTTTTAAAATTTCATTCTATTCTATTTAGTAAACATTTATTTAATGCCTATCTGTGGTTGTCATGCCACAAAGGGACACTATGGGAGGTGTAAAATAAATAGAGCATGGATTTCTCTCCCAAGAAGCTTGCTATTTAGTACAAAATCAGTATTTCTCGCAAATAACTATACTACAAGGGATGTGCTTGTAATATGCATACATATATGTATACACATACGTACATGACATGGTGGAGGTAGAAGCAAAATGCAGTGAGAATACTACAGTGTTAGCTCAACTCTCATTAGAGAATAAGGCAAGGTTTCCTATGAAATATGGAACTTGAGTTGATACTTAGCAATGTGTAGGGTAACAAAAACCGGAGTTAAGGAGACAATTGTTGTATGCAGAGGATATAGCAAAACCTAGTGAGAAACATAAAAACTGCCAGGTACTGAATGACTAAAATTTGTATATTGGGGTCATATTGTAGAGCTGCGTCTTAAAGGATTGACTGGTAAGAGGTGGTAGAAAATCAATGCCATTCTAACCCTCAACTTTTGGAAGGAAGTAAGTGATAAAAGTTCTTGTGCAGCAAAGTTATGTGATCTTACTATATTTTGGGAAGTTACTGCAAGAGGGTTAAAAAAGTTAGCAAAATGTGTGTGTTTTTTCAGTCACTTATTCAATACTTGTTTACATAAAACTCAAGCAACAAATAGATTCACAAAAGTTCTAACAACTTAGAATTAACGTTTTGGTGAAAATGTAAAATAGATATAAAGAATATAGCATCTAAATATATGAAGATAATAGCTTAATATAATGCAATATAAAACAATAAAATATAAACTAATATAAAGCAATTGTAATAACTGCTATAAGAAATGATAATACTAGGTATACAAGCCTTAGGAAGAAAAACAAATAAAACTAGGTTAAAATCAGAGAGTGGAGATGCCTGACAGCTACAATAGGTAGAGCAGTGTCCTATGAAAGAAGAACATTTGAGGGTCGCATGAATGATATGAGATACTGGGCCATGACTCTGGAGTGAGATTCTTCTTGGCAATTGGCACAGCAAAGCCATTACTCTAAAAACAGAGTGTGAGTGTATGTGTCAAAGGGAACAATGAACTCAATGTGGCTGCACAAGTATATACATGGGAGCTATATGGAGGGAGAGGAGGTTGATTAGAAAGCCAGAGGCCATAGGCTCTTGTCAATATGGAAAAAACAATTGGATTCATTCTACCTGGGATGGTAGGACTTTGAGATTTTTGTCATAGTGTGTTTGAGCTACTATAGCAAAGTATCACAGATTGGGTGATTTATACACAACAGAAATTTATTTCTCACAATTCTGGAATTGCAAACCTGAGATCAGGGTGCCGGGTGCCAGCATGATCAGGTTCTAATGAGGGCCCTCTTTGGGGTTGCTGACTGTTGACATCTTGCTGTATTCACAGATGTTGCGAAGAGATTGAGCTAGTTTTCTGGCCTCTTATAAGAGCACTGTTCCCACCCTGCAGGCTCCACCCTCAAGACCTAATTACCTTTCAAATATCTCACCTTCAAATATCATCACATTTAGGGATCAGATTTCAACATATGGACTTTGGCAAAACAGATATTCAAAGTCATAATAGGTTTTGAGCAAGGAAAGTAGCATTGTTTTATTTATTTTCAAAAGATCACTCCGGTTTTTAGGCGAGAAATTTACTATGGAAAAAAAGGAGTGATGGTGGACTAGAATTAGGAAGAATTATTGGTAAAGTACTGAAGTAATCTAAGCAAGAGATAATGATATTTAGTTTAAGCTGGTAATGGTAGAGAAAGTGGCTGCAAACTTAAAGTTTGAGAAAAATTAAATATGAATAGAGCAATAGTATATTTTTGAGGAGAAATGAAAGAAATGTATAAACAAATATAGTGAAAGTGAAAATAAGAGGTCAGATATGAAAGTCTCTTTTAATATAAAATAGTTTGATGATAGATTTTTCAAGATGTAGAAGAAAGGTTCACAATTATCTGAGATTTCAAGCCCACAGGACTGAAAGAATGAAAAAAGCATTAGTCAACATCGTGAATTATAAAGAAGAAAAAAGCTGCATAGTATTCCATGTTGTATATGTATCAAATTTTCTGTGTTCAATCTATGATTGATAGGCATTTCGGTTGATTCCATGTCTTTGCTCAAGAATGAGAAATGAGGAAATCCCAGTTGTTAATGTATAATATTAAAATAAAATTTGTTTTTCTGGCCAAGAAGAAAAGACAGAGAGAGAGAAGAAATCTTTGTAAGTAAATTGCAGAAGGCAGTTAGGACATATTTGTGTGGTGCTATGAAGAGGGTCAACAAATAATTGCAAATTTGTGTCTGAGGATATAAGGGAGCAGAGAGCTAAGGATTATGGTTTGTTCTTCAGCCACTTACAAATGTCAATTAAAATCTGATTCAATAAGTTGAAAAAGAAAAAGGATTCAAAATAAAAGCTTATGTAACAGCACATAAAATATCATGATGAACTGGAAATGATCCAAAGAGTATAAATAGATTGTTCTTTAATGTAACCAAGAGGCAGAATTTTATTTAGAGAAACTGTGAAGAATCTTGTGGGGAAGAGGTTATAGCGTAGCAAGCTACAGAAGTCCATAGTTCTTTTTAGAGAAATGAAATACAACCTTAGAGAAAACTCATTTCTTGGAATAGAATTTAGCAATGTTTGTTTTTGTAGAATATTCCTAATTGATAGGCTGCGAATATATCTACCACGTAAAGGGCTTCCAACAACTGTCTCCTTGTTCTGTAAATGTTTCCCCTTTGAATATCATTTCCTTTTGAGATACCGATTCATTACAGAATGGAGCATCTGGCCTGATAATACAACTCAAAAGTGGGCAAAAAGATTAGTAGCACCTGAGTGTTACAGCAGTTATCATACAAAGCAGACCTCTGCATTTTGTTGAAACTCAAAACTGAGGAGTTTGGCCCCTTCTACTTGTTATGTTAGTGTTTGTGTATTTTTTTTTGGTTACAAAGCTGTAGGAACTACTCTCCTAACATTCCTGGAGGAAAAAAATTCTCTCAAATTTACTTCACTGTTATAGGGACACCACTGTGGCAGGAGCATTGGGAGAGTGTAAATTGCTATTACCTATGAAGATCTTTGGAACTAATTTCAAAGAACTGACCTTATTTTGAAACAGCCACCAGAGCAAGTGCATGTTAAAATTAGACAAAGATGATGATATGGGAGAATAATTCTAAAACAGAGTGGTCAGAAAATATGTAAATAATATAAGATCTGTATTCACATTTTATGAGGTTTAGAGCATATATATGTGTGTGTGTGTGTATATATATATATATATACATATTTGAGATAGAGTCTTGCTCTGTCTCCCAGGCTGGAGTGCAGTGGCACCATCTCAGCTCACTGCAGCATCAATTTCCCCTGCTTAGGGATTTAGCTATTCATTTCCAATAAAGTGGCACACTTAATATTTTCACCAACGCTCCAAAAAGGTTTAAAATGCTGATTTTTTTCTAAGTTCTATTGTAAGCCAACATAACAAACAAATAAATCATATATAGGTCAGAAAATAAGTGAGGGCAATGATCAAGAGACGAGAGACTAACTGCAGCTGACATTCACATTCATTTAAGGTTATTTACTGATCCATGACAAGGGAAAGATTTTAAGAAGACACCGATCGTAAAACTAGCATCCCGAAGAACTCTATTTCATTAAAAAGATGATTAACACGCATAAACCTCGCTACCTCACCCCATTGTCATGTACTACTAGGAAAATTGCTCATATTGTACCTTAAGCCAAACAGATGGGAACTTAGTTTCCTGGAAATTGCTTATGATATACATTACCTTTGTAATATATCATTGATCATCAGATACTATTTTCAAATCTTACCCTCTACAAAGAAGACATGGGGATGGCCATTGACTTCAGCATTATGCTGGGGCTCAAGTTGGCCACTGGAAAATGAGCAGAGGAGTGACGTCTGTCAAGCTTTTTATCTGTACCCTAACTACAGAGTACAGAGCGAGAATGCACCTTCAAGCTAGGTATGAGAAAAGTAAGATATGT
Source organism: Macaca nemestrina (assembly GCF_043159975.1). Classification (NCBI taxonomy): domain Eukaryota; kingdom Metazoa; phylum Chordata; class Mammalia; order Primates; family Cercopithecidae; genus Macaca; species Macaca nemestrina. The sequence continues at coordinate 161,503,536 of NC_092128.1, read as the reverse complement.
GATGTGGACCTAAACCTGACCCATAGCCGGGAGCTGAGCAGAGCAGAATCCTAAGATAGTGAAGAAAAAATAAATGACTTTTGTTGTAAGTTACTAACTTGGGGAAATATTTATTTATTTGTTTATTTAATTTAATAAATGGAGTCTCACTATGTTACCCAGGCTCAAGTGCGGTAACTATTCGTAGGCACAAGCCCACTACTTATCTGTACGGGAGGTCTGACGCACTCTATTTCTGACCTGGACTGGTTCACCCCTCCTTACGCAGCCTTGTGGTTCCCCACTACCCACAGGTCACCATATTGATGCTGAACGTAGTGAGCACACCCGATCAGCATAGCGCACTAAAGCCCAGAACTTCTGTACTAAAGTGACCCTGTTCCCTCAGCCTCCCGATAAGCTGAGACTATAGGCACACACCACCACACCCAGCATGGGGAATATTTTTAATGTGGCATCATCAAAATCTGATGAACATTCTTACCGATTTAAAATCTAAAACCTGCTCCCTAGGAAATTCTTAGTGACTTCTCTGAGCCAAAAATATTCTCACATCAATTGCTTCAATGAAAATGAGTTTCTTAAAATCAAAATATGCATGCACAGACATGCACAAAGAAGATACAGTGAACAGCAATCAGCTGGCCAGGTGCAGTGGCTCACGCCTGTAATCCCAGCATTTTGGGAGGCCGAGGAGAGTGGATCACCTGAGGTCAGGAGTTTGAGACCAGCCTGACCAACATGGCCAAACCCCATCTCTACTAAAAATACAAAAATTAGCCAGGCGTGGTGGTGCATGCCTGTAATCCCAGCTACTAGGAGGGCTGAGGCAGGAGGAACACTTGAACCTGAGAGATGGAGGTTCCAGTGAGCTGAGATTGTGCCACTGCACTCCAGACTGAGCAGCAGAGTGAGACACCATCTCAAAAAAATAACAAAAAGCAAAAAAAAAAATCAGCCATCAGACATAGAATATTATACTATTCATTTCAAAAAATAATTTTAGGTATAACTTATGCAAATAGAATATACCCATTATAATTGCTCAGTTCGGTTAGCTTTTGCAAATGTATACAAGCATGTTAACATTACCACAAATGAACAGTTTCCTTCACCAAAAAATTTATATATTCCACTTCATACTCACTTCTCCTCAAGATCTGGCCCTAGATAAACACTGGTCTGCTCTCTATCGCTGTCTGTAAGACTTGCCTCATTTAGAGTTTCATATAAATTGAATAGTACACTGTGTATTTTTTTTGGTCTGAATTCATTCAGTTAGTGTATTTTTGAGTTTCATTCATGTTGATGTCTCACTAGCTTACCATCACGTGGATATACTTTAACATATTTCTTATTTGGTCTCTGGATGAACATTTTGTCTAGGTTTTTGGCTGTTACGAGTAAAGCCACTACAAACATTCATGTAGAAGTCTTTGTGAACTCACATATTTCCATTTCTTTTGGGTAAATAACAAGAAGTGAAATTTATGAGTTATATGATAGTTGTATGTTTAACATTATAAAAAATTATCACAGTGGTTATACCATTTTATATTTCCACCAGTAATGTAGGAGACTTCAAATTGCTTCATATTCTTGCAAACTCTTGATGTTGTGTTTAAGTTACGTTTGGTTTTGTTGTTTGCATTATTCGTATAACTAAAGAAGATGAAAAAATGTTCTTATTGTTTATTTGCATATCTTACCTTGTATAGTTCAAATATGTTGGATGCTGACGTTTTTCTTATTGTTTGGTTGTTGGGTATATTTACATATTATAGACACAAGTTCTTGGTCAGATATATTTGTTGCAAATATATTCTTTTAGTATACGTTCATGCTTCTTTTGAGTTCTTTCTATTTTTTGTTTTTACATTTTTTAAGTAGTTTCTTGTTAATAGAGACAAGGTCTCACTATGTTGCCCAGGCTGGCAACATAGCAATCCTTCCTGGCTTCTGGCAATCCTCCCACTTTCCTCTCCCAAAGTGCAGGGTGACAGTTATGACCCACCACTCCTGGAATGCTTTCGTGTTCTTAAATTTTTTCTTTTCGAGATGGGGTTGCACTCTGTCTCCCAAGTTAGAGTGCAGCGGCACAATGTCAGCTCACTGCAGCCACTGCCTCTTGGGCTCAAACTATCTCCCACCTCAGCTTCTCGAGCAGCTGGGATCACAGGCGCGCACCACCATGCATGGCTAATTTTTTGTTTTGACAGGGTCTTGCCATGCTGCCCAGGCTGGTCTTGAACTCCTGAGCTCGGGCAATCCATCCTCCTCAGCGTCCCAAGATGTGAGGATTACAGGCGTGAGCCACTGAGTCAGGCCTTTAGTATAATTATTCTAAGAGCAGATTCAAATTTTGTTAAAGCCCAGTTCCATATTAGTAAAAATTTTGTGATTGTTATGTTTTGCCTCCTGTTTACAAAATGATTGACTATTACAAGTTCACAAAGATAGTTTCATTGCATTTTTTCTAATAATATTAAAGTTTTAGATTTTATGTATATAGGTCAATGATGATTTCCACGTCAGTTTTACATATAAAGTGAAGAAAAGATTAAGGTTCATTAAAATAACACATAGATAAGTAGTTATTACACCACAGTTTGTTTAAAAGGGTTGTTCTCTACTTGACGAATTATCTTAACACACTTGAGGAAATATATCTATGTATGTGTGTGTATGTGTGCATGTGTGTGAATCTCTGTGTGTCGGTGTGTCTATTTCTGCACTCTGTTCTCCTTGTTTTGTCAATGTGTCTGTACTTCTGCCAATAACATGCTGTCTTAATGAGTACATCTTCAGAATAAATCTTGGAATCATGTACTGTGTGTCTACCAGATGTGTTTTTTTATATTTTCAAACTAGTTTTGACTAATTTAGATGCTTTACATTTTTGTTTGAACTTCAAAATTCCCTTTACACATCTTTAAAAATGTTACTGAGATTTTGACTGAATCCTATTGAATTTAGAGAGGAAATTATTGAAAAATGATGTCTTAATGTTCGGTGACCCAATCAATGGACAGAGTCAATCTCTCTAATGATTTAGACTTTTAATTTCTCTCAGCAATATTTTCAGTTTTTAGTCAACATGTTTTGAACATATTTTGAAAGAAAAACTAAATACTTCATATTTTTAATGCTGTTGTAAATGGTAATTTCTTAAAAATTCTCTTTCCCACTGTCTCTAGCATATACAAATAAAATTAAGTAATTAACTTTTGCATTCTGATGTTTTATCTCATGAATTGGCTAAATTTGCTATTTGTTCTAATAGCATGTTTGTGTGTGAATGAAGCCAGTTATATTTCTTTCTTTCCAATCTGTATGCTATTTCTCTTCACTTATCTTATTGCATTTACTAAAACTCCAGAACAATGTAGAATTAAAGTGATGAGAATAGCTAAGTTTTTTCTTTTCCTCACTCAGAGAGCAATATCAATTAATGCTTAGCATTAGAGATACTATTGACAACAGGTTTTTATAGATGTCTTTATCAGTTTGAGGAATTTCCTTTCTGTTTGTAGTTTATATTTTCTTATGAGATGGTGTTGAATTTTTTATTTTTTTCTGCAACTATTTATATAAGTTATGTTTTTGTTTTGTTTTGCCTATATTCTGTTTAATATGAATCAAATTGTAAAATGTAGACTGTATCTGCCAGCCACAGATTAATCAAGATAAGGTTCATTATAATCAGATGATTATAAAATTTCATATTTGGATATTAAAGATTTTCAAATAACTCATAAGTTGTAGGTATAAAAATTAACATTAGAATGTAATTTAATATGTAATCATTAAGACAATACTACATATCTAAACTTGTAAAGGGCAGTAATACAATAACATAAATTTTTAATCCTAATTACTTATGGTAGGAAGAAAGGAAAGTTAAAAGCTAAAAATTAATGATCAAAGGATCTACTCTACTAGACAAATAACAATAAAATGATCTTTGGAATAAATATAAATATGTAAATATTAAAGTTATACTCTAGAATCAAAACAAAAGTTATTAAAAATACAATAGAATAGATCAAAAAATAAAAGTTGGATCTTGGAAAAGCAAAAAAGAAAGAAAGGAACAAACACTTTTAAAAATTATTTAAATCACACTAAAAAGACAATGCAAACAAACAACATTAGGAATAAATATTGAGAGCTTATATATGTCATATTTATAAATAATGTAGACATTTAAAAGGTGAATAAAAAATGATAAACACATTTATGTCTGTAGATTTGACTGTTGTTTATGTATCTGAAAATTACAACTTTTTCTCAACAATAAAAGAGGATATAAAACTCTTAATTATCTTATAAGATTAAATACCTTGTATCAGAAATCACAAAACACCCATAAGGAACAATTCCATAGCCAGATAATCTTACCATGAAGTTCTATTGAGCATTAAAGATGTAAGCAGTTCTGCATTCACAAAATTAGCACAAAAAACAAAAAGAAATAGAATTCTCCAACTCATTTTATGTTAGTATAACTTTTAACTCCATACAAGAATAACAGAGCTGAGAAAAAATTAAAAGCAATTTGTACACACTCATCAAAATTAATGCCACAGCCCTCTGAATATATTAGCTAAATAAAATCTAAAAATGTATTTCAAAAGATAATATTATGACCAAGTGGGATTGTTCCAGAAATGCAAGGTTTGTACATTAAAAAAAAAGTATGATTCATAATATTTATAAGTGAGTGGAGAAAAATCTAATGATTACCTCAATAGATGCTGAAAAGTCATGTAAAAATAAAATATCTTAATTATGGTAAGATTTTTAGAAACTATAATTAGAAAGGAATTCAGTCAATATCATAAGTTGTGGCTACAAAAAAAATAACAAAAGCAATAATGACAAACATTACATTTAATGGTAAAATAGTGCAGGAATTCTGTTGATATTGTCTGTATATGTAAATGTGTTTGACATTTTCACATCTATTGAACATTTTCTGGGATACCACTGCAAACACAAGACATGAAAAAGTTATGAAATGAGTGAAAAGGAATACCTTATATACATATTTCACAGATGTTATAATTTATATAAAAATTAAAAATGATCTATAAGTAAATAATTAGAAACAATTAGGAATTTGAAAGGCGTCTGAGTAATAAGATCTAACAAGCAAATTTGTTGCATTTATATGTACCTGTCACAGATGAAAAATACAACTATTATTAGAGTAGAAAAATGTAATTATAGTCAAGCATTACCTAACAATGGGGATATGTCCTGAGAAATGCATTGCTGTTGTGCAAACATCGTGGAATGTACACAAGCAAACCTAAATGGTTTCGTGTACTATATACCTAGGCTACATGGCATAGCCTATTGCACCTAGACTACAAACTTGTACAGCATGTTATTGTACTGAATATTGAAGGCAATTGTAACACAATGGTAAGAATTTGTGTATCTAAATATAGTTAAATGAAAAAGGTACACTAAAAATATGGTATATAAAATAAAAAACAGTACACATGTGTAAGGCACTTCCATAAATGTAGCTTGCAAAATTGGAAGTTGACCTGGATAAGTCAATGAGTAAGTGGTGAGTGACTGTGAAGTCGTAGGACATTACCGTACCCTGTGGTAGACTCTGTAAACACTGTACACTTGGGCTACCCAAAATTTATTTTAAAAACTTCTTTCTTCAATAATAAATTAACCTTAGCTTACTGTAACTGTTTTACTTTACAAACCTTTTAATTTTTTTTTTAACTTTTTGACTCTATTGTGATAACAGCTTAAAACAAAAACATGGTCGGGCATGGTGGCTCACGCCTGTAATCCCAGCACTTTGGGAGGCCAAGGCAGGAGGATCATGAGGTCAAGAGATCGAGACCAGCCTGGCCAACGTAGTGAAACCCCATTTCTACTAAGAACACAGAAATTAGCTGGGCATGGTGACGCGCCTGTAATCCCAGCTACTTGGGACACTGAGGCAGGAGAATCATTTGAACTCAGGAGGCGGAGGTTGCAGTGAGCCAAGATCAGGCCACTGCACTCCAGCCTGGTGACAGCGAGACTGCATCTCAAAAGAAAAATAATGAACCCATTGTACAGCTGTTCAAAAATATTTTATTTCTTTATATGTAAACTCTTTTTTATATTTTTAATTTTTTTTTACTTTCTTGTTAAGAAAGAAGACAAACACAAATACAGTAAGTTAGGCCTACACAGAGTGAGAGGGTGAGAATCATCAATACTACTGTCTTCTACCTCCACATCTTATCCCACTGGAAGGTCTTCACGGGTAATAACAGGCATGAAACTGTCATCTCCTGTGATATTGCCTTCTTCTGGAATACCTCTTGAAGGATCTACCTGATGTTGTTTTACAGTCAACTATTTTTTTTAATAAGTAAGAGAACACTCTAAAATGAATAATAAAAAGTATCCCATGGTAAATACATAAACCAGTAACATAGTTGTTGGTTTTCAAGTATTATGTACTGAACATAATTATATGTGCTAAACTTTTATATAAATGGCAGTGCAGTAGGTTTGTATCCACCAGGATTACCACAAACACAATGCGTTGTGCTAAGATACTATGAGAGCTACGGCATCACTAGACAATGAGAATCGTTCAGCTTCATTATTATCTTACAGAACCACCATCACCATCATATATGCAGTTATGCAGCACAGGACAGGTATTAATTTATCACAAAATATTTAAAAAACAGTTACAAAATCATATAAAGCTTTTCTACTTTAGAAGATTTAATCAAATAGAAGGATGTATATCTTCATGTATTGTAGTACTATATGAAAGTTTTCTCCAAACTGATGTAGATTCAGTGAGATTTCAGCTGAATTTTCAACTTAATACTGACAGCATGTGTGTGTGTGTGTGTGAGAGAGAGAGAGAGAGAGAGAGAGAGAAAGAAAGTTTCTTAATAAGATAACTCTAAAATTGATATGGAAGTGCCTTTGACAAGCTATTTCTGAAACATACTTCGAAAAGAAAAAGAAGACTAAGTCTTTGGAAGTTATTCAATGTCAGTTATCAAAACTCATCATAAAGCTATATGCAGCTATAAATAGTATAGATGGTATTTATACTACACAAATAGTATACTATATAGTATACTACAAAGTATTATACTGTATATAAGTACAAATAGACTAATGGAACACAGTAAGAAATCCAGAAACATAGGTGTACTTGATCGATAACACAGGAATATTTTATATTTGCAGTGGAAGGGCAGATTTTTCTTAAATAGTCCTGGGAAAATGGGCTAATATGGAAATAAATCAATTTGGAGTCATACTTTATACCCTAGTCAAAAATCAATTCAAGGGATATTCAATACATTAATGCAAAATATCACATTAAGAACATTTTTAAAAACACAAAAAAATATTTTCAAATCTTTAGTGTAGGAAACAATATCTTAAATGTGACTCTGAAAATGCAAATTATAAAGGAAAAGTGAAAAAATAATTAAAGAAATCTACATATTGTACAAATGTTTCCTAGGCAAATGCATCAATAGTACCATTAAAATTTAAAGTAAAATAGATTTGGACATAAACTTACAATTTTTTTTTTACATAAAATGCGTTACAGGCCGGGCGCCGTGTTTCGCACCTGTAATCCCAGCGCTTTGGGAGGCCAAGATGGGCAAATCACAAGGTCAGGAGATCAAGACCATCCTGGCTAACACAGTGAAACCCTGTTTCTACTAAAAATACAAAAAAAGAAAAAATTAGCCAGGCATGGTGGTGGGCGTCTGTAATCCCAGCTACTTGGGAAGCTGAGGCAGGAGAATGGCGTGAACCCAGGAGGCAGAGCTTGCAGTGAGCCGAGACGGCGCCCTGCACTCCAGCCTGGGTGACACAGCGAGACTCCATCTCAAAAACAAAAAAATACATTACAATGGAATACTTTAAAAATATTAAGAGAATATATTTTTGATCTAAATTACAATTTACTTACACCAAGAATATGTAAAGTGCTACGATTAATAAGAAAGAAAACTCAGCTTTAACAAATAAAATTATTGAAAGTGTAGTACATGTATTAAATGATAAAATGACGTGACAAAAATGAATTTCTATTCATTTAAATTGAGAGTTTAAAATTCTGAGATACAATTTTATTATGTTATTCAGCACGTTTTAAAGATTTAGGTAATTGTTCTCATGCTGCTAATAAGGACATACTTGAGACTGTAATTTACAAAGAGAAAAGGTTTAATTGACTCACAGTTCAGCATGGAGCCGGAGGCCTCAGGAAACTAACAATCATGGTGGAAAGGGAAGCAAACGTGTCCTTCCCATGGCAGCAGCAAAGAGAAATGCAGAGCACAAGGGGGAAAAACCTGTTGTAAAACCATCAGATCTCCTGAGAACTCACTATTACCAGAACAGCAGCATGGGAGTAACAGTCCTCGTGATTCAGTTACCTCACACTGCGTCCCTCCCACTACATTTGCAGATTATGGGAACTATAATTCAAGATGAGATTAGGTTGGGGACACAGCCAAACCATATCAATCTACAATATTAACTTTTAGGTTGGTGCAAAAGTAATGCAGTTTTTACCGTTGAAGGTAACAGCAAAAACCACAGTTACTTTTGCACCAACCTAATATTCACAAGTAAGCACAGCAAGGAAAACTTTTGTACACAGTTATGTAAAGAGTAGGCTAGGAAATGTTCTTGGAATAATACTTTAACAACTTTTAGTAAAATGGAGCAATTCCACTTAAAAGTATTTGGTTGAGATAAATTTATACATGTGTATTCTGTTGAAAGCACAATAATTAGTAAGATACTGAGGACATCCCAATATCCATCAAGACTAGAATGAAAAGACATTTTTGCCATATTGATACAGTATAGTAGTATTAGGAACTGAAAATGAATTATTTACAACTGTACAGAGCAACAAGGTGAAGATAACAGAATACATAAAGTATGATTGAACTTGCACAACATTTAAAGCCGTGCCATACTTAACAATGAGTGCCTCAGAAAAAAATGCATGAGTAAAAAACTGAAAAATTCAGAATGATTAAAGGAAAAAGGATAGTGTTTAACCTTGGTGAAGAGGAAGAATATATTATCAGAGAAAGGGACTGACATCAAGATAAGGGATCTCTTAATTTGGATGAGGAATCCCTTGGTGTTCATTTTATTATTATTAACAACACTAGGTTTTATATAGCTCCGTGTGTGTGTGTGTGTGTGTGTGTGTGTGTGTGTGTGTGTGTGTGTGGTGTTTACCATTATTATAGACTTGGCCAAGTTAAAATGACCACTTTCCAAAAGAGTTAGAATCCGATAATGCTCAATTTTAGCAGCACTTTTGGTTTTCCATTTTCAAATATATGCTGCAGTATTAAATTATACTCTGTATTCTCTTAATGAAGACAGGATGAAGAAGCTCAATCATATATTGATTTTTTTTTCTTTGTATTTCTTTGATCTTCCAATTGGCAGGACTTGGAACTAATAGCTTTAGGGATGGAAGAACACAATTTGGCAAATGTAGCCCTTACTCAAATATCATAGATTTGAAGTTTAAAATTGAACTCACGCATATCGAAGTTCGAGTTCCATTTGTTAATAGAGAAAATCAATTTCTGGTTCAAGAGATGAGGCTTATTTTTGATAAGATTTCAAAAGGATTTAACATTCTGTGTGAAAAATATTTGAGTAATTGAGTTAGTAAATACTCAAATATTGATAAAATTACTCAATAATTACTAATTACTCAAATAATGCAAAAATAAAAGTATTCCCCAATTTTAAAGTACCCAATGCATCTCTGATACTACTAAGGACTTATGATCTGATTAAAGTCCAGCAGTCAGTTGCCTATATCTTAGTTAAGACCACTGGCATTGGAGGAAAGTAAAAATGGACATTTTAGATTGTAATTTTCATTTCCAAACTCTAGCCCCCAAATCATCAAATATTAATTAATATAATATATATCAAATGGTATTTTAGATACATTTGAGATATATTTGAGGCATATTGTATTCCAAATAGAAAAGAAAAGCATCTTGTAATTTAATATTCAGCATAAATATTCAATTGTTGAGGCAATTTAACAGAGAAAGTAACTATTTTCAATTCAAAAATAAAATCAGTAAGCAATTCAAAAAAAAATTAAAGTCATTCTAAGGAGTGTGTAACAAATAAGAAATTCAAAGTTGCCACTCTTTTCCCATAGAAAACCATGTAGTTGTAATAGTTATGTTTATTTCTCCAGTGTGTTCATCCGTGCTTTACAATGTTTTCAATATTAAAGCCTCTCAAAGGCTTTAAACAATGACTTTTATGCCCACAGATTTAGGATATTGAATTCTTATTAATGCCACTTAGATGTATCTAGAGGGTACTTACTCGAAGAAATCATTCATGGCTATAACCTAAGGACGGAAGAAACATTTCAGTGCAGAAAAAAAAAAAAAGATGGTCAAGATCAGTGAAGGAGGGAAACTGAACAGCAGCTCAAAGCTGAACATTCAATTTATAAAACCTTAAGATAGAAAACTGATCTAGGGAAAGTGTTTTAAAGCATAAAATCTTAGCAAGTTAAGACTGTAGAAAAATTAATATTCTTGAACCCTGGGCACTTGACTCAGGAAAAAGCCAGATAGCTATAAGACATGGGGTCAAATTTGATATCAAGTATTAATAATGTAAAATTGAATGAGTCCCTTAATCAACCATTATTTAGTGATTGACTTCTACTGCAATGGATTATGTTAAATTTAGGGATTCTAATGACGATAAAATTCAAACACTGCCCTCAAAAGAATGACTTTTTTTTTTTTTTGGTAAATAATTTCCCTCCTTCACAATATAAAAACTAATAGAACAAATAACTAATATGTAGAGTGATTTAAAAATATAAATCAAAGCTCTAACTCATTCTGAGCTAGAGGGTTAAAAATAAAACTACGAGCCTCGAAGTACAAGTATAATGGTGTCCACAGGTAAGAACATGAAAATTATTACCACTACTGCTGAGAGTATCTACAAAGGACAAGAAGGTAGAAGAAAAAGTAACCAGGAACGGGTCATTAAGAGAGAGGGGAAAACATTTGGGAATATGACAGATGATAAGCCTAAAATTATAGGACCAAAATATAAAGGTTTTGTTTGAAATGTTACAGGCTTTCACGTTTATTTGGAAAGCAGTGTGAAATTCCTGAATACATTTATGTAAGGAGAGAATATGATTCGATTATGATATTAAAGAGATGACTCTGTCAGCAATATGGATATCGGGTTTGTATTTAGGAAGACTCTTAAGATGGAGAAAATATTTACATCTGTTACCAGCAAGAAATAATGTGGTCTTCAAAAAACAGATGGAAATACACACATTTTAAAATAAATTTTGAAGGCAAAATCAATAAGAGCTAGTAAAAATTTTAATATGGGGAAAGAGAATATAAAGTGAGGGTTGATTTCAGGTTTCTGACTTACTTGTTAAGAAAGTTGAACATATTTTTCCCCTAACCCTATCCCACTCAATTTAATACATGGTCCCATACAGGAGTTCACTCAGTGAAGTATACAATTTGATAGGATAGGAGAATTACAACTTACAGCCAGATAGATGCGGCATACTCTGTGATTCACAGAAACACATTGTTAAAATAATTAGCATGTTACTGGTCTTGCAGATATTTAGACTAATGTGCTGTCAATGAGAGCAGACCCAAATATTCTAGAGTTGCGTTCCCTGTGATATAAATTGAAACGGGTAGCACATATTATGCCTTATTGTGTGCCATAAACTATTCTAATCTCTTTACAACCATTAACATATTTAATTCTCTACACATCCCTACTAGATAAGTACTATTATCTTCTCCAGTTGACACATGAGGCATCTAAGACATAATGAAATTACAAAGTCTTCCAAGGGCATGTGACTGCTACCAGAATTCAAGCCTAGCCAACCAGGCTGCAGTGTTTTTTCCTTGCTCTTCATACTTAGTTCCTTTGATTTGCATATCTATCTATCTATCTATCTATCTATCTATCTATCTATCTATCTATTTCTTTGTCTATGAGAATTTTAATGAGTAAAAGTGATAAATTCAGTGATAAAGATAGGAATGTCATGACTCCTGAACTATCAGCCACAGCTTTAAATTTCTTTTTCATTTCAGTTTATTGATGAAATTGTTCAGTAGATAAATGTAGTATAAAAGTATCATCAGACAAATAGTGCATCATAATCTCATTTATATGTGAAAGTAGAACTCACAGAAACAGAGAGTAGAAAAGTGGTTATCAGGGACTGGGAGCGTGGAGAGAGAGTGAGGAATTCAGAAGATTTTGGTCAAAGGATCCACAAATTTTATTCATTTGTTTATTTCGATACAAAATCTCACTCTGTCACACAGGCTGGAGTGCTGTGGGCATGATCGTGGCTCACTGAAGCCTCTGCCTCTCAGGTTCAAGCAGTTCTCATGCCACAGCCTCCCGAGTAGCAGGGATTACAGGTGTGCACCACCATGCCCAGCTAATTTTTGTATTTTTAGTAGAGAGAGGGTTTTGCTATGTTGTCCAGGCTGATCTTGAATTCCTGGCCTCATGTGATCCTGCCTTGGCCTTCCAAAGTGCTGGGATTGTAGGCATGAGCCACCGTGCCTGGCCAAAGGACCCAAAATATAAATTAGAGAGGAGTAAGTTCACTAGATCTATTGAGCAACATGATAACTATAGTTAATAGCAATGTATATTTAAAGATTGCTCATAGAAGATCTCAAATGTTCTCATTACAAAAAATAAAATGATAGTTATGTCAGGTACTAAATATGCTAACTAGCTTGATTTCACCATCCATAATATAAACATGTACCAAAACATACATACGGGGTGTGTGTGTGTGTATATATATATACACACAATATATATTAAATTTCCTTTTTCAATTAAAAAATAAATATTTAAAAAGTATAATCAGATAATTTGAAGCTGAACACCTTTCCCATTCTGTCAAGGAAAGGTAGAAAAGACCAAGTGTGTTTAAAGAAATGCACTGGCAAAAATTGGAAAAGTCAACAATTGCTAGATGTTACAAAAGTATCCAAATTTAAGTGAATTTCACACCATGGAAAGCCATTTTCCACTAGGTGACAAAGTGGTTCTGTTATGGTTATATTAGTATAAATGAAATTCAGTAGCAATCGACAACCTTAGGGAGACTGGAATATTTCTTTTTGCTTTTGCAACAGAGGCATCACAAATTGCATGTATTTTATCTAATTTGAGGTGAATTCTTGCAGACTTGATACAGCAGTCTTGGAATGTTTGCAGATTTATTCCAATTATAGTTATGCCCTGTAGTAGGAAGATGTCTTAAAAAATAGAAGATAGCATCATGTTGGAAACTGTGATATTAGTTTAAAAATGTTTAGAAATTTGATTTTTTTTTTTTACCTTGTATTGTTGGGAATAGCCCTGAAAAAGCCTTGTGCCTGAATTTCCAATCTTGAGAAATCATTTATCATTCAGTTTTCAGTAGTACTTTCAAAGAAACAAAATGTTAATAAATCACTAGAAACTTTCAGATTAGTGCTAACAAATGCTTCTCCTTCACTTCCCAGTAAAAATGATGCAAACTTCTTAGGTGATTTTATTTCATTATTGCAAAGAGATAGTTTTAATCCACTTCTGAGAGGGATGGGAATATTGAAACGATGCAAAAGATAGAAACGTAGTGGAGAAGTATGATAGCCACAGGGAAAAGCTGCCGCAGGGCCATTTGTGCTTCCAATGAACCCAACACTCTTGAATTGAAGTCAGTGTCTTAATTAATTCAGTAGCATGTGGTAATTCAGCCTTTAAGAAGGCTGATTCTGAATCTGTATCTAATAAACTCGGAAGTTGTCTGCACTGTTCTTGAAAAAAAAATACATGGTTTTAGGAATCATTGCAATCTTAAGTAGATTTGAGAAATTCCAGCTTAAAACTATCAAAGTTAAATCAATTTTACTTAGCATGTTCTGGAGAAGCCTGGCATAATAAACAAATAGCATAATTTCATGTTATTTATAACTTCTAGCAAGCTATTTGAGATCTGTGACAACAGATGTTTAGCAAAAACCACAATTACTTTTGCACCAACCTAATATACAGATTGTCTTAATAATAAAATGTTTTTTCAAGAGGCTATTTTGCCATTTTTGAGGTCTCCACAGATTATCAGAGCTACTAGCTGCAAAATATTTTTAGTTTCTTGCTCTCCTTAATACTTAAAGAAGATAAGTGTTTTTTTCATATCAACAATGACAACCAGATAAAACATTAAACATTGTTTATGTATTCTTTTCCTAGGATATAACTCTACATCCTAAATCACAATAAATAAATTTGGTTTCTTATTCACTGAGCCAAGCAACATTGTGATATGGTTTGGCTGTGTCCCCAAACAAATTCTCATCTCCAATTGTGGTTCCCATAGTCCCCACATGTCATGGGAGGGTCCCCATTGGCAGTAGTTAAATCATGGGGCAGTTACCCCAATGTGGTTTTCATGAGAGTGAGTTCTCATGAGATCTGATGGTTTTATAAGGGGCTTTCCACCCTTTGGTTGGCACTTCTGTCTCCTGCTGCCTTCTGATTAAGGACATGTTTACTTCCCCTTCCACCATGATTGTAAGTTTCCTGAGGTCTCCACAGCCATGCAGAACTGTGAGTCAATTAAACCTCTTTTCTTTATAAATCACCCAGTCTTGGGTATGTCTTTATTAGCGATGTGAGAATGGATTAATACACATTCCTTGAAGACTCCTCCAGCTCCACATTCACATGTTTTGTTTCTCAAAATTTGTGTTTATCAAAGAATGATACCATTTTGGAACTAGAGATAACAAAGAGACCAACATTAGAAGATGCTTTTAGAGTCACTGTTGGCAAAACTATACTGAAATTTTTGGTAAAATAATATTTCAAAGAAATAAAAATCAGTAGCCTTCTTTAGACATTCTCTTTGTAAGAGGGTCCCATTTTCTTACAAAATAAAGCAGCATAGTCTGCCTTTTAACTAAAGAGAATTCATTCATTGTTCAAGGGACTTTTAACAAATAATTCTTATTTATTATAGAAGACTGTGCACAGTAATATGAAATTATAATAAAAACTTCTACAATGGTAATCAAGTAAAAAAGATTATTTTAATCCACAAAATAGTAATTAAATTATAAAATAGAATATAAATGGCATTAAAGTATCACTAAGAGTTCTATGAATGTCTCAAAAAGGAACAGTAGCTCTTGGGGTCTTTCCCAAGGTGATACTTTTATTGAATTTGCACTTCAAAATTCAGGGAAAAGCATTCCAGGACAAGGTAATAAATTAAAACAGAGGTTTGTGTACCAGAAAAAGAAAGATAAGAGGTCTTTAAACTCTGCTCATTTATCACAGTGGGTGTGCGTTTATCACATAAGGAATGTGAAGGAAATGTTTATGTCAGACAGTAAGAGTATGAAGAATTTGAAATTAACAAGAAATGAAAAGCCACTGCATGTGTGTTTTTATATGTACATATGTATGTATGCTGAGTGGTGAAGAGGTTTGATAAAGGTTATAACACTAAGAAGTACCAAGCATTAATTTGGTAAATACAGAGATCAAATTAGATGAGAGATAATAGACAAGAACATATCAAGGAAGCTATGTCATAATAATAGTTAGTATAATAACAATGAAGTTGGCAAAGGAAAAAAAAGTCAAGAGAGTCATAATGGGCATGGAGAGACAGAGGAAAAAGTACATGTTTGATGAGATGGGAATAGTCAACTATTGCTCGAACATTTTTTAATTTGACATTAAGTCATCACTTTTTGTATAAACATAAAGCTTTTAAACATATGACTATAGGCACATAAACGGAAATCTATGTGTACAATGAAGCTTAGAATAATACTGTCTATAAGATTGCATTATTAGTTATATTTATTCTCCATTACTGACATTAATTAGGTTTTGACTAAATCATTAGAACTATTATATGTACATATAACTACTAGAGAATATTAGAAAAGAAACATTCCCCCATGATTTTAGTCTTAGTCACTGTTTCCAATTTAAAATCATCACCGGTCAAATTATATGGAAATAGTCAACCTTCCCCCTCAACTCAGAAATAGCATTAGAATCAGAAAATTGACATCACCTAGTGAATAGGGTCAAGCGCTGCTGTAGCAGCAAATTTAACACATATATTCAAACTCTAGATGTCAGTGGTACAAAAATGTCATTGACCAAGCTGTCCTCTTCTACAAATAAGATAACTGCTAGTTTTTTTTAAATTACTATTCTTTGGTGGCCTTATATACCAAGTTCAATGACCTAAGTTCTGACCTTCCAATTCAGACACATACCAAAGACATACAACAGTTTCCAGACATAAAATTCACTTTCACCTTAAATTAACAAGATGTGGAGGACATTAACCAGTATGTGACCCTGAGATAATGATTTGGTATCACTTATCCTTGCTTTATGAAAATATATTAGGGAACAGCTAGAATGTCTTATCAACCTCTGAGCAAATAAAGAGAAAGTTCTCAGGGAAGACTATTTCAACCTAGTGTCGAAAAGCAATTTGAAGTTAATTGCCCAATCTTGAGACAGGATTACTAGTTCCCCAGTCTCCAGGGCAGAAGTTGAATCTTAATGGAGAAGGGATATTACTCCAGAAGGAAGTATAATGACTGTCCTTGGTGAGTCTGTGATTGCAGAAGCAATGGTCTGTTAAATGACACGTAATCCTCCAGAGAGGAACTCTCTGATCCAGAACTTAGTAATGAAAGTTAGATCAGGGACAGAACCATCTAAGTTCCCTCCCTTGCTAATATTTCTAATGCTCAAGGAAGATGCAGAGAACAGATGGTCTTCAAGCTGAAGAAATTCTCATAATGAATGACCACAGTCACCGCAAGGACACGATACAATGAGCTTAGTAGAAGCAAGTATCCACAAAGGGCTATCAGGGTTATAGTTGACCCTTGAACAACATGGCTGAACATGCTGACCTCTACACCATCAGAAATATGCATATAACTTTTAAGTCCTCCCAAACTTCACTACTAATAGCCTATCATTGACCAGAAGTCTAACCTATACTATAAACAGCATATTAACACATATTTTTTATGTTATGTGTATTTTATACTGTATTCTTATAATAAAGTAAACTAGAGAAAAGAAAATGTTAAGATAATCATAAGCAAGAGAAAATGTGCTTACTGTTCACTAAATGAAGGTGAATCACGCTAAAGGTATTCATCCTCACTGTGATTAGTCTGAAGAGGAAGAGGAAAAGGAAGGATTTATCTTGGTGATTCAGGGGTGGCAGAGGAAAAAAAATCACATACAGTGATACCTGTGCAATTTAAACCTGTGTTCTTCAAGCATCTACTATATATCTATATGTATGTAAAATATACATATTTTTATATATGTTAAATATATTTAATCAATTCAGTGGGAGCAGAGCCAGTGACATAGAAAATATTGTATAATTGCATGCTACATAACAGTTAATAATAAGAAAGTTTCGTTTTGATGCACTGTTGCTAATATGTGTTGAAGCTTTACTTACATTTTTTTTATGTACCTAATAAAGGATTTTCTCAGATTCTCTGGGCCAAAGAAGTGTAACATTTCAATATTTCTTGAGCACAGGATCATCTCTATTGCCAAAATGTGAGATAAATGAAGTTGAATTCTCTACACAGCTACAGTTTACTATTCATAAACATCTCAATAATCATTTGAAACAATGATGTGTGACATCGGTTATATCTCTGAAAGCATCCTCCATTCTTTAATTCTCTTACACCTAAATAATCAGAATTCATCATTTGATTAAATAATGACTGGAGGGATCCATCTTTACACATTGCCTGTTTTCATATGAAGAAAATTATTTAATTTTCTCTCTTAATTGAAATTTCTTTCTTATGATCCATGAGAGGTTCAATAGGTGATATATTATAAACTATATGTATTATAAAATTTAAAAATATTGAGTTAAATATATTTAATTATTCTAATATAATTTAAATTTTGAATGAAATAATTTTAATATAAATATATTAACTAATTTTTTCTTAGTTTTATGTTTGTGAGAAATTTGCATTCCACTGAGATTTATGACTTCTTGGCTAACTGTACTTATTATTGGTTGTGATTATTTTATTGTTTTGTTTTATTTTTTATCCAGTGACTTCCTCCTTCTATACATACCTGTAAATATTGCACACACAACTCACTTTTTATTCTAAGCAAAGAATTTTATGAATTTGCCGTCTTATTGATATTTCAGCATTTCTCAATTTTGAGTAATAAATATCTGAAAGGATACTAAAGGTATGATATTTGGGGAGAAATTATGCTGTCTAACAAGGTAAAATGAAAGTTAAACCTAGTTAAGATTTATTTACAAAAGATTTCAAGAAGTTTTAATTTGCTGATATGTATTGTGATTCTTAAAGACAGCATAGATAGTGCATAATTGTGCAAAATATTTGAGGAATTCTGTTTTTACAAAGCCTCTTGCAGAATGGTTAGTCACTAAACATACTTTACGAAGTGATACATGATTGTAGTACTCATTTTATTTTTCCTTTTTTGCAAGAAAAAGATATGAATATATGAACTAACAGAATACAACATTATAACAAACATTTTTTAAATATACACGTAAATACTTGAATAATACTTGTAACTAAAGTTAAGGGAAGCATAAAAATAATGGTATAAAATATTATACAATTCCTGACATTTTTTTCAAAATAGAGCCTGATGAATATTCACTTGTTATATTCTCTATCAAATACTAATTAAAAGTCTTTGAATAAAAGGCTTAGGAATCATCATATTCAGAGGTATTTAATTTCCTATATACAATTCAAAAATATTTTACATTTATAAAAGGTAATAAAATTATTTCATCACCCAGGTATTAAACCTAGTACCTATTTGTTATTTTGTCTGATCTTCTCCCTCCTCCCACCTTCCACCTTCCAATAAGTCCCACTATGTGTTGTTCCCCTCTATATGTCCATGTGTTCTCATCATTTTGCTTCCGCATAAAAGTCAGAATATACAGCATTTGGTTTTCTGTTGCTCTATTAGCTTGCTAAGAATAATGGCTTCCAGCTTCATCTACGTCCTTGAAAAAGACATGATCTTGTTCTTTTTTACAACTTTGTAGTATTCCATGGTATATATGTACCACATTTTTTTATCCAGTCTATTATTGATAGGCATTTGGGTTGATTCCACATCTTTGCTATTATAAGTGATGTTGCAATGAACATACATTTGCATTTGTCTATATAATAGAATAATTCATATTTCTTTGGGTATATATCCAGTAATGGGATCTCTGGATAGAATGGTATTTCTAACTTCAGGTCTTTGAGGAATCACCACATGCCTTCCACAATGGCAGAGCTAATGTACACTCCAACCAACAGTGTATAAGTGTTCCTTTTGCTCCACAACCTCGGCAGCATCTGTTATTTTTTGTTTTTAATAATAGTCATTCTCACTGGTTTGAGATGGTATCTCATCATGGTTTTGATTTTCATTTCTCTAACGATCAGTGATATTGAGTTTTATTTCATATGATTGTTGGCCACATGTATGTCTTCTTTTGAAAGGTGGTGTTCATATCCTTTGCCCACTTTTTAATTAAGTTGTTGGTTCCTTTTTCTTGTAAAATTGTTTCAGTTGTTATAGTTCTCCATTGCTCATTGATGTCAGGTTTGTTGAAGATTAGATAGTTGTAGGTGTGTGGTCTTACTACTGAGTTCTCTATTCAGTTCCATGGGTCTATATGTCTGTTTGATATAGTTTGGCTGTGTCCGCACCCAAATCACATCTTAACTTGTAGCTCCCATAATTCCCACGTGTTGTGGGAGGGACCCAGTAAGAGATAATTGAATCGTGGGAGCGGTTTCCCCCAAACTGTTGTTGTGTTACTAAATAAGTCTGCTGAGAGCTGATGGTTTTATAAGGGGAAACACCTTTTGCTTGGTTCTCTTTCTGTTTCTTTCCTGCTGCCATGTAAGATGTGCCTTTCACTTTTCATCATGATTGTGAAGTCACCCCAGCCACACGGAACCATGAGTCCACTAAACCTCTTTTTTTTTATAAATCACCCAATCCCAG
This sequence comes from Macaca nemestrina, assembly GCF_043159975.1. Taxonomy (NCBI): domain Eukaryota; kingdom Metazoa; phylum Chordata; class Mammalia; order Primates; family Cercopithecidae; genus Macaca; species Macaca nemestrina. Next base: position 161,483,328 of record NC_092128.1, on the reverse strand, counting down.
TTACGTCTTTATCAGCAGCATCAAAACGGACTAATACACTCTTTTTGTACCAGTACCATGCTGTTTTGGTTACTGTAGCCCTGTCAAATAGTTTGAAGTTGGGTCACATCATGTCTCCAGCTTTATTCTTTTTGCTTCCAATTGCCTTGGCTATTCAGGCCCTTTTGTGGTTCCATATGAATTTTAAAATAGGTTTTTTCTAGTTGTGGGAGGAATGTCAATAGTAGTTTATAATAGACATAGCATTGAATCTGTAAATTGCTTTGGGTAGTATGGCCATTTTAACAATATTGATCCTCCTATTCATGAGCATGAAATATTTTTTAATTTGTTGGTGTCATCTCTGATTTCTTCTAGTAGTGGTTTGTAATTTTCCTTGTAGAGACCTTCACCTCCCTAATTGGCTGCATTCCTACATATTTTATTCATTTTCTGACAATTGTTAATGGGAGTTCATTCATGATTTGGCTCTAAGCTTGACTGTTGTTAGTGTATAGGAATGCTAGTGATTTGTGCACACTGATTTTGTATCCTGAGACTGCTGAAGTTGCCTAACAACTGAAGAAACTTTTGGGCTGAAACTCCGGGGTTTTCTAGATATGGAATCATGTCATCTGCAAACAGAGACAGTTTGACTTCCTCTTTTCCTTTTTAAATACCCTTCATTTCTTTTTTCTTGTCTGATCTCTCTGGCCAGAACTTTCAAAATCGTGTTGAATAGGAATGGTGACAGAGGACATCCTTGTCATGTGCCAGCTTTCAAGGGGAATGCTTCCAGCATTTGCCCAATCAGTATGATTTTGGCTGAGGTTTGTCATAGATGGCTCTTATTATTTTGTGATATGTTCCTTCAATATTTAGTTTATTGAGAATTTTTAACATGAATAGATATTGAATTGTATCAAAAGCCTTTTCTCCATCTATTGGGACAACTGTGTGTTTTTTGTCTTTGGTTCTGTTTATGTGATGAATCACGTTTATTGATTTGTGTATGTTGAACCAAACTTCCATCCCAAGGATAAAGCCTATTTGATTGTAGTGGATATGCTTTTTAACGGTGCTGCTAAATTAAGTTTGCCAGTATTTTGTTGAGGATTTTTGCATTGATTTTCATCAAGGATATTAGTCCAAATATATTTTTGTTGCTGTATCTCTGCCAGGTTTTGGTATCAGAAAGTTGCTGCTCTCATAGAATAAGTTAGAGAGAAGTCCCCCATCCTTCTCAATTTTTTTGGAATAGTTTCAGTATTAATGGTACCAGCAGTCTTTATAATTTAGAGGAGTTATAGGTTCAAAGCAAAATAATTGAGAGGACAGTACAGACATTTTTATATACCATCTGCCAATAAAAATGCATAGCCTCCCACATTATCAAAACCCATTCCCCCAAGTCCATGGTTTACATTAGACTTTACTCTTTTTGCTACACATTTTACAGGTTTGATCAGGTATATAATAACATGTATCCATCATTATGGTATAATAGAGAATATTCTCACGGCTTTACATATTCTCTGTATTCTGCCTATCCATCCCTCCTTCCTCTCTGAACTCTGGAAATCATTGATTTTTTTTCTACTGTCTATTTATAGTTTTTCCTTTTCCAATGTCTGACAGAACTATACAATATACAGCCTTTTCAGATTGGCTTCTTTCACTTTGTAATATACAGTTAAGTTTCTTCCATGTCTGTTTATGGTTTGATAGTCCATTTCTCTTTAATGCTGAATAATATTGCATTGTCTGGATATACTACGGTTTATACATTCACCTACTGAGGAATATCTTGTTTACTTCCGATTTTTGACGACTAAAAATATAGCTGCTAGGCCAGGCATGGTGGCTCATGCCTGTAATCCTAGCACTTTGGGAGGCCAAGGTGGGCAGATATCAAGGTCAGGAGATTGAGACCATCCTGGCTAACATGGTGAAACCCTGTCTCTACTAAAAATACAAAATTTAGCCAGGCATGGTGGCAGGCACCTGTAGTCCCAGCTACTTGGGAGGCTGAGGCAGGACAAAGGCATGAACCCAGGAGGCAGAGCTTGCAGTGAGCCGAGATCATGCCACTGCACTCCAGCCTGGGCAACAGAGCAAGAGTCTGTCTTAAAAAAAAAAAAAAATATATATATATATATATATAGAGAGAGAGAGAGAGAGAGAGAGAGAGCTGCTATAAACGTCCATGTGCAGGTTTTTATATGGACATTAAGTTTTTATTCTTTTGGATAAATACCAAAAAACACAATTGCTGGTATCTATTATTGTCTTAATTTGTATTTCTCTTATGACATATGATGCAGAGTATCTTTTCAAATGCTGTTTTGACATACATTTATCTTTTTTACTTAAGTGTCTGTTAAGATCTTTGGCCAATTTTTAAATTAGGCTTAATTTTTTATTGGATTTTAAGGGGTTTTTTGAGTATATTTTGAATAAAAATTATTTATCAGATACATCTTTTGCAAATTATTTTTCCCCAGCATATTGCTTGCTTTCTCCATCTCTTGGCATTATGTTTTGCAGAACAGAAGCTTTTAATTTTAATAAACTTCAGCTGATCAAGTTTTTCTTTCCTTCATCATGTCTTTCCTGTTGTAGCTCAAAAGTAATCACCATACCCAAAGTCATGTAGGTTTCCTCCTATGTCCTCATATAGGAGTTTCATTGTTTAAATTTTATATTTAGGTCTAAGATCCATTTTGAGTTAATTTTGGTGAAACATGTAAGAAGGCTTAGTCTGTTTTGTGCTGCTATAAAAGAGTAGTTGAGATGAGTAATTTAAAAATAACAGAAATTTTTTCTCTTAGTTCTGGATGCTGGGGAATCCAAGACCAAGATGCCATCAGGTTAGGGCCTGGTCTCTGATTCCAAGATGGCTCCTTGAATGGTGCATCCTCTGGAGGAGAGGAACTCTATGTTTTCACATGGCAAAAGAGCAGAAGAGAGAGAACCCACTTTCACAGTCTGTTTCTGAAACGTTTCTTTATGAGGCCAGAGTCCTCATGACCTAAACCTCTCTCTTTAGGCCCCACTTCTCAACTTTGTTGCATTCGAGATTGTTTCCAACACAGGCACTTCTGAGGACACATTCAAACCATAGCATTCCACCCATGGCCCCAAAATTCATGTTCTTCTCACATGCAAAATACATATATTCCATCCTAATAACCCTAAAAGTCTTAACTTGTTTCAGCCTCAATTCTAAGGTGTAAGTTCAAAGTCTCATCTAAATCACATATGCATGAGTCTCAAGGCGTTTATCCTCAGGCAAATGTCCCTCTAGCTATCAGCCTGAGAAATCAAACAGGTATTTCCAAAATAGAATGATGGGACAGCCACAGGATAAACATTCGCATTACAAAAGGGAATATTAGGAAACAAGGAAAAAGAAACAGGTCTTAAATAAATCCAAACCCAACAAGTTAAACAACATTAACTCTTAAGGTTTCAAAATAATTTTGACTTCATGTCTTACCTTCCGGATATCCTGGAGTGGGGGTCTCAGCCCCATGACATTGCTGAATGCAACCCACACAGCTCTCTTAAGATTGCCTTTGGGTGTTTGAGGTTTCCCAGGCTGGCACTGCAGGTTGGTGCCTCTGCAGTTCTGCGGTCTCAGGAGCAGCTCTTCTCCCATACCTCCACTAGGCATTGCCCTAAGAGGAACTCTCTGCAGTAGTTCCTCAGAGTGCCACTGGGCATTGCCCTAGCAGGAGCTCTGTGTGGCATTCTTTGAAATCTACACAAAGAGACCCAAGTCACTACAGCTCTTACACTTGGTGAGCCTGAAGCATTAGCACAACATGGTTGTGGAAATCATCCCACATAGGCCTGCTTGAGCCGCAGCTGGGGTAACCAAGGAGGCTGAACCAGAATATGGGAAGCGGAAACGCCAGACAACCCTACGCAGGGAATCCCAATGTCGGAGAGGTACCCTGGCCCTGTCCCCTTAAACTGTTCTATATTCAAAGCCCTAGCATACTGGATCTGATGAGAGGAACAGCCTTGAAAATTTCTGAAACACCTTTGGTGTCATTCTTCCATTTTCTAGATGAATAATATCTGGCTTCCATTTGTCTATACTCATCTCCTTATCAAAATGACGTTTGGCCCCACGCTTGTGTTTTCCCTTGAACAAGCTTTTTATCGTCATCTGGGCTGGTGGAGAATTTTCCAAATCTTTATGTTCTGTTTCTCTTTTAATTTTAGGTTCCATTTTTAAATAATTCATTTTTTTCTTACATTTTACTAAAAGCAGTTAAGAGAAGCCACACAATTTCATCAATATTTTGCTTAGATATATCTTCCACCAGATATCCTAGTTCACGGTTCTTAAATTCTGCCTTCCATAAAGCCCTAGGGCATGAATACAATCTGGCTAAATTGTTTGCCATTTTATAACAAGGATGGCCTTTCCTCCAAGTTCCCAATAAAATAGTCTTCGTATCCATCTGAGATGTCATCAGAAGGGCCTTAACTGTCCATCTTTCTACTGAAATTCTGTTCATGACCATTCAGATAAATTCTATGACTTAAGCTCTATCTACAGCTCTTCATTTCTTCTGAGCCCTCACCACAGTTGCTCTTAATTCTCTTTTACAGCAATCTTCACAGCAATTGATGCTTTGTCCAGTCTTTCTACCAAGTTCCATCAGCTTCTACTAAGTTTCCATATATTTATGAAATTATTTCCATATTTTTAGGTATTTTTATAGTGACACCTCGTTTCTCTTATACCCATTTCTGTGTTTGTTTTCTTGTACTTTAAAAAAAATTATCACAGATTGGGTAATTTATAAAGAACAGAAATTTATTTTCTCACAGTTTGGGGGGCTGGAAAGTCCAAAGCATTGTCACCTACTGTCTTGCAAGGACCTTCATGCTTCATCCTTACTGCGCGTAAGACAGAAGGGCAAGAGGGACAAGCATTATCGCAGAAGAACAAAAGAGAGAACCCACTTCTGAAACCACCTTTGCTAAAAATCATGTTAGTGGGAAAATTTGACAGTGAAACGGATCTGAGCTAACTCACCCCACCTCTTACCTTTCCCTTATTTATTCCTGGACTATTGGCCAAGCTAACTTTGGAAGACATTTGAGCTGTAGTTTAAATGATAATAGGCCTTTCCCCAAAACTCAAACGGTTTTGTAAAGCTAATGAGAGGCCAGGGGGCTGTGGGGAGGAGTGGCACCTGGGTCCTGCTAAGGCACAGAAATAAACAATTGTCAGCCATTATTCTGGAGGTTATAAGAATGCAACTTCCCCAATTATTCCTGCAAATAACATCACTATTGTAGAACCTAAGGTGGGTCTTTTGGATTATCTTTTCAGGTTTTTTGCATAACTGAAGCCCATGGCTCCACTTGGACTCACCAACCCTGCTTCTGTGGCCACACCCAAGAGCAATTTAGCCCACAAGAGGACAGCGTAGACCCACTATGATTTCATCTCTGCCCCAGCCAATCAGCAGCAAGCACCTGCTACCTGGCTACTCCTACTACTTCTGCCAAATTGGCTTTGATAAACTCCTAATCTATGAGCTTTGAGAAAGATCATTTGAGTATGAACTCCATTTCTCACATGGTGTGGCTGGCCTTGTGTCTATTTTACTCTTTCTCTACTATAGTGACATAGTCTTTTTTTATGCAGCAGACACGGAATACCCCTTGGGCAGTTACATTTCTGCCAGACCTTACAATGGCATTAGTGCATTTATGAGGATGGAGGCCTCATGACCTAAACACTTGCCATTAGGTCCCACCTTCCAGCACTGTTGCACTGGAGATTAAGTACTCACATTCAAATCATAGTAGTAGACGTCTAGATTAATTTTCCCTTTTTTTTTTTTTTTTTGCATGTGGATGCCTGATTGTTCCAACACTATCTGTTTCTTCTCTTTTGTTTTGTTACAGGAAAGGCATCTAGACCCAGACCCCAAGAGAGGGTTCTTGTATCTTATGCAAGAAAGAATTCAGGTGAGTCCACAGTGCAAAGCAAAAGCAAATTTATTATAAAGAACATAAAGTGGTGAAAGTACAGCTACTCCAGAGACAGAGTAAGGCATTCCCAAAGTCAGAGGAAGAACGCATCCACCTTAAATACAATAATAGATTATATATCGAATAAAAAAAAGATCATGGAGAGATGTGCTCGGCTACAAGGGTTTGTGAGATAAAGGGTTCATTTTCTTTTTTTTTTTTTTTTTTGAGACGAAGTCTCACTCTGTCGCCCAGTCTGGAGTGCAGTGGCGTAATCTTCGCTCACTGCAACATCTGCCTGCTGAGTTTAAGTGATTCTCCTGGCTCAGCCTCCCAACTAGCTGAGATTACAGGTAAGCACCACCATGCCTAGCTAATTTTTGTATTTTTTGTAGAGATGGGATTTCACCATGTTGGCCAGGCTGGTCTCGAACTCCTGACCTCAGGTAATCCACCCACCTTGGCCTCCCAAACTACTGGGATTACAGACATGAGCCAAGGCAACCAGTCAATTTTCTTTATTACTACATTTTGCAAGAAGTGATACTATCTTTAAAGCAAAATTAGGAGTGCTTCTGTTCTCAAGATATCGGGATATCTGTACACTCTGTTTAGTAAACATTATCGGTCTTCTCCTTTAACCATAAACATCTAGAAGCTAGAAATATCTAAGTTTCTGGGAAGGCAGCCCAGCAAGTCTCAGCCTCATTTTCCTAGCCCTAACTTAATGTGGAGTCACTCTGGTTCAAACATTTCTGACAATTTTGCCTCTTCTAAGATTTTTTAATTTTGCTTTTTCTAAGATTAGTTGACTCAATTTATGTGAGTTTATTCTTGGATTCTCCATTTTGTTCCAATAATCTTTTGTCTATTCTTCCACCAATACCACATTTGTCTTCTTTACTGTAGCCTTATTATTTCTTATAATTTTGACAAATATTTTTCAACACTTACTGTGAGATGGACATTATAATAGGAGTTCGTGGTAACACTAGAGGCAAAATCAGACAAGCACTTTGAACTCATGGATATAAAAATTCAGTTTGGAAAATAGATATTAATCAACAAATCTTACAAGTGAAGTAAAAAACCTCACATTGAAGAAGCCCTTCCCAAAGGTTGTGGGAGTGGGGAAGGGAAAAACTACATTATTCAAATATTTGAGTTAGTTATTATTAACCAAAGAGCAAAATGAAGAATATTTTTAACAATGTATAAGAGAATGATGTGTATAAAATTAGAAATAATTTCTAGACAGCACATGTTCAGCCTTTGTGTAGGAGGAAGCATGATGTAATTGAGGAACAAATGGAAAACCTGGGCAAGTCAATGGGCTACAGAGGGCAAGGTAAAATTGAACACAAAATCTAGTTGTAAGTAGACAGTGACCAGAGCATGAGAACTTTGTATTCATGTTAAGGACTTTTATATTTTTATTAAAAGCTTTTTATATTTATACTAAGGATCAATGGTAAGCTACTTTGAAGTTTTAAGCAAGGTGTGGGCACAAGGATGAGGTGAACTTGAACATATTGTTCCCTTTAAAAATATCTCTATGATATAAGCTTTCAAAGGAGTGCTTGAAGGTGAGAGCAAGAAGAGATGTTTGGAAAGAGCTAAGAGGTTACTGTAATAGTTCAAGTGGGAGATTATGACAATGTATAGAACAGAATGGTGGTGAAAAGAGAAAAGTGAGTAGATCAAAGACATGGTAAGAAGGTCGACCAGGTAGAGATTTGCAAAGGATTGTGGGGTAAAGTGGATTCCAAATGTTTGATTTATATGGCTGCTTAAATGGTGGTGACACCAGGAGGAGGGTAAAGGTTAAAGGCAATATAATGGTTGTGATTTCTGTCATCTTAAATTTGAGAAAATCTTGAGAAATTTAAGGACGCCAAGCTATCTTTGGAAATAGAGGAATAAAGAAATAAAAACAAAATACTGAGAGACTGAGGCAGGCAGATCACTTGAGGCTAGGAGTTCAAGACCAGCCTGGCCAACATGGTGAAACCTCATCTCTACAAAATATGAAAATTAGCCAGGCATGGTGGCAGGCATCTGGAATCCCAGCTATTCTGGTGGTTGAGGCAGGAGAATCGCTTGAACCTGGGAGGCAGAAGTTCCAGTGAGCTGAGATCGCACCTCTGCACTCTAGCCTGGGCGACAGAGCAAGACTCTGTCTCAAAAAAAAAAAAGAAAGAAAAAAGAAAAAAAGATACTCTTAATAAGCTAGGGAAATAGTTCTTTGTAGATAATTGTGATTACATTCCCATTGGGCCTAGATGGAGATAACAATAAATAATAAATAAATGTGAATACTGATAAGTAAGAATCTATAAATAGTGGACACCGTTCTAAGAAGAGAGACAATTATGCTTATGGAATGATTAGTAGGCATGGCTTTGCAGAAATAGGGGACAATTTATCTTGAAAGGACCAGTTAAAGTCAGCATTTGTTAAGAATTCAATACAATGCCTGGTTATTATTCTATAGAGAATAGAGTCATAATGTTTGTTAAACAATGGAGGGAAAAATATCAGATTAGTATTTAACAGAGATAATTGTACCTATAGTGTAAAATAACAGTCCCTAAACTGTGGACTGTAGACCTGTGAGTATCTGAAAACTTTCAAAGGATCTACAAGGTCAAAACTACTCTAAGATGTTTCTTGCCTTTTTCACTGTGTTAATATTTGCAGTAATGTTGCAGCAGCGATGATGAATAAAACTGCTTATGCCTTAACATGAATCAAAGCAGTTGCACTAAATTATATGAGTATTCATTATATTCTTCCTCATTACAAATGCTTAGTAAGAAAAAACAAAGAAAATCTGCCGTTTTACTTGCAAAGTTCCTAGAAGCGGCAGAAATATATTATTAATTTTATTTAATCTCAACTTTGGGTACACATCTTTGAATGTTACATATCACAAAATGAGAAGTATGCATAAAGTACATGTTGCAGACCAAAATATCACTTTTGTATTGAGAAAAAGCACCCGTATATAACTTTTTAGTTATGAGATGGATTGGCTGCTTGTGCAGGAAAGAGAGAATACATATAGCAGATCTGACTACCTTTCCTTAGAAAGGCCTGCTCGCAATGCTGGCCCTTGGATGACATCTGGGAGCTTGAATTTAGGGTATGTTCCCACCATCCCCCAAATCTTTGCATAAATAATGTGATTTATGCTGTACTCCTGATTTTACTCTGGGCATCTGGAATTTTGATACATGCTAGGCAGAAGTTGCCCACATAACTAGCTCCCAATAAAAACCTCAGGTGTTGAGACTGAATGAGCTTTTCTGGTAGGAACAACACTTCCCACATGTCACAACTCATTACTGGAGGACTTCAGTACATCCTGGAAGCTTGTGCCTGGTCTCCAGACTTTGCTTCTTGAGCCTTTCTGCTTGGCTGACTTTGCTTTGTTTCCTTTTGCTAGGATGCATCTTAGCATTGAATATGACTATATACTAATTTCCGTAAATCGCGAACTTAGGGGTAGTCTTGGGGACTCCTGACACTTTACTGTTTTTATAAAATACCCTTTACTAGAAAGAATGACGACAAACTATGATAATTCAAATATGGCTATTCTGAAGAACATTTTCTCAAAAATAAGTGATACTATGACTTTGAAGTAAACAACTTGGAAGTATTTGTTGCTAATAATAACATTTGAGCTTTCAAGTTAAAAACAATTGGAAAATTGGTATTCAACACCAAGAACTTGACATTTCTCATACTTAATACTTTTCTGATCATATTGTTATTGAACTTTATACAAATGAACCTGATTTTGATATCGTATAATAAAACATTTCAGTATTTGGGATATCTACACAACTCGGAACCAGTATTTTCTAAATACCCATGTATAATGCAGAAAATTCACAAGCAGGTAAGAGACAAAGCACAGATGTATCAAGAGATCCAACAGATTTTAATGTAAGAGGGTAAACGTTTGTTGATCTGGTTTCTAATTCCACATTGCAAACAATTATTAGCAATCTACCACTTATTGAATTTTTATGTTATATCAAAGAAGAATATTGACAGTTATCTGTAAAGGATATTAAAAAGAAAAACAGTTTTCAAACTATGTATTTGTGTGGAGCAATATATGATATCCTGAAGTGGAACACAGCAGCATATATAAGAATCCATTTGTCTTCTATTATATAGGTAAGTAAAAATGTTAAAGTAATACCGCATTTCTCCTCATGTTTTATATTAAACATAGTTATTTTATAAAAATATGCTACCATGTTTATATGTAATGGAATTGTAATGTATATTTTAAGATAAATTAATACAAATATACGTTTCTTAGTTATTCTTTCTAATGCAGCATATATCAGTGGGTGGAATCTACATTTAAAAAGCTCTTTGAGGTCTTTAATAGCTTATAAGAGTATAAATGAGTCCTGAGACCAAAAAGATGAGAATTATTGGTAACAAAGACTAGAAATACTGGTATCTGGGAGGGAAGTTAAAGGACTATTACAATATTCCCAATGGTGACAAAGAGGAATTTAAATTAGGGAACCATAATAAGCTAGGAAAGAAAAACTGATTTAGAAAATTTCATAGTTAAAAATAACCAACCTAGATAACTGAATAAATGTCTGAGTAGAAGAAAAGGGAAAAGTTGAACAAGGCCAAGGTTGTGAGTCTGTGTGATGAAATGGATTTCATCAGCATTTTATGTAACAAAGAGAGACGTGTAAGGTCAAAACAAGGAACTATTAATGGATAACAGAATGTATGGAGTCACTGTACATTCTTTCTAAATACTTTAATCACAGAACTTGGAAACTTTGTCATTGTTCTCTATTTCAAAGATTGATTTTTTATTACAGCCATAAGTCACCAACTTTTATAATTATATTAGGTAAATTATCATTGCAAGGGTAAGCAGAAAGTTTGAACAAAATGGTTATGTATGACTGACTATATTACTTATTGCTCTGGAGCTTGGACTCCCAATCCAGTCAATCATTAAAGTTAGTTCCCTTCTGGTAAATATTATTGGTGGTTTTTTGGTTATTTTTAGAAATAACTGGCGATTCATCATCAATGAAACACTGTTGATTATGATTGATTAACACTTGTAGCTCAAGACAATTCTAACCATAGGAATTAAATATTTTTCTATCTATGGAAACAAGACTTTCTCAAAGCCTAGTTTTATTTTTTAAGTCCAAATGGCTGAAAGATATTTGTACATAAAATTGTATCAATAAATATGAACAGACCTGGGTAATTTTTGGAGTGTCAGGATCAGAAATAATCTCTTTTAAGAAACATCAGTGATGGAGGATTTTTGGGGGGTTGCTTCAACAGCCGGAGACCTCTGCTGCCAGCGGTGCCCCTGCCCAGGCCTCCCATTGCTCCAGGAGCAGGAGGGAGGGTTACAGTGTTATAGCCCTTTTCACACCTGTGGGTCCCAAGTTCTTGTCCTGTACCCAAGAAGAATGAGTTTACGTGGACAACTGGAGGGCGAGCAAGGCAAAGAGTTTTATTGAGCAGTGGAACAGCTCTCAGTACAGAGGGGAGCTAAAGTGGCAGCCCCCTAGCTGAAGACAGGTGGCCCTCCCCCTGAAGGCAGGGACCCCTAAGTGTGACTGAGTACAGGGTTTTTATGGGCTCAGAATCAGGGAGTGCATGGTGATTGGTTTGTAAGCAAAAATGACTAAAAAAATGTACCACTCAAAGATGGGCATGGCAATGTAGAAACCCAATTAGGGAAGGATAGGTGTACGTAAAATAGGTGAAGGGAGGGGATAAATCAGAGGAAAGTGTGCCAAATGGGAAGAGAGATTCTCAATTCAGTCCGTGGATTTTTTTTTCTAGACTTGTAGCTTGGTTTTTAGGCTTTCCACTGTTTTTGGCTTGCAGGTTGGGATTCACTGGGGCCCTGTCCCTATCTGCCTAGGAATTTGTGTGCCTCCTGCCACTATCATCACATCATAAGATTTCTTAAAGTTCACATGCCTTGTGATTATATATGAAGCTATACAAGAGTTTTAAAAAGCTGTTTGTTAACAAATGATGTGTTATAACTTCCAGTACTTTAAAAAGTGCCTATAGATATTTTGTCTATATGCCTACCAATCTTGTCATCTTGATTGATGTATAAAATTAAAAGGATTGGGAGGGAGTAGGTTGCTAGAAATATGAAACATCAATAAATTAAAATATACTGCTTTAATATAAACTTTATGGAATGCCATTAGCATTTCTATCATTATCCAATAAAACTGTCATCTTAAATATTGTATCTTTGGAATAATAATTAAAAACTAATATAGTAAGCAGTTCAAAATGTATTTTTCTAATTTCTGTGTAACATGATATAGTGGATCATGTAACATTATTACAGATTATTATTGCAATTTAAAGTAAACAAACCCTTAAAACAATTGCTGATTGTGTGTGCACACTGGTACATACACAGACAGTCGTGCCTCCTTATTCATATATGTTCCAAGACCTCCAGTGGATACCTGAAACTAAGGATAGTACTGAACCATATATATATACTATGCACTCATTTATTTTTTTCTTCTTCATAGTTTCAGGGATGAAAGATTTGTTCTTACCATAGGTGCTAGCAACCTCTGCATACAATTTTTTTCTTTCCTTATTAAGAACTTTCACCTTTTCACTTAAAGAAAGCACTTTAGGGCTTCTCTTTGACATATCCAGATGCTGGCATCACTACTCTTGTGTTTAGGGGGTCATTAGTAAGTAAAATAAGGGTGACTTGAACACGAGCACTGACATATCAGTTGATCTGATCACCAAGATGGCTACCAGGAGACTAATGGGTGGGTAGCGTGAGCAGTGTGGACATGCTGGACATAGGAATGACTCACCTCCCCAGCAAGACAGAACAGGAAAATACAAGACTTCATCACAATACTCGTAACAGCAGCAATTGAAAATTTTATACATTGTTTAGTCCTGGAATTTTCCGTTTAATATTTTTGAACCAGGGTTAACACCAAGTAACTGAAACTTCAGAAAGTGAAATAGCCAATAAGGAGCAACTCCCATTTCTCTGTTCTAAATGCCATTTTCTAATGCCTGCATTTCAGGGATAAAAATTCAGTCATTAAAATCATATACACACCTTAAAACATTAATATAGTGATGACATATTTCAGTCGTATAGTCATCAGCATTTTAAATAAATACTAGCATAAAACATAAAACACACATCAAATTCCATGTAAAAATCAAGGTCTGCAAAATTAGGGAAGTGGTGAATTTTCTCTTTAGAAGTAAATTTCTAACATTATATATATTACTGATGAGTAAGCCAACCTCAGAATCCCAGAATTACTTACTACCTAATAATTGAGAAAACATAAAATTATATTCTTGGCACAAAGACGTTGTGTTTAATCTGAAGTGAACTTCAGCTGCTACAGCAATGCTTCTCAACTTTACTCTGAGAAAATTAAATACTTTACAGAGTCATTAGTGAGTATAAACAGGCATTCAACTTTTTCAAATTACTGAAGGTTGTTAGATGCTAACCGACATAAACCTAACTCAAACTAATTTAGGGAGAAAAATAAAGAACATTTCTTCAGAGAATTCAGTGAAAATATAACAACCAAAATACAGATGGCAGAGATGAAACGAACTTATGAACAACTGGACCAAGGACAAGAATGCTATCAGAACTCTCTTGGTACTAATTTATTTTATTTCAATATGCTGGCCTTACCGTCTTTCACTTTAAAGCTGTTTTCCCTAAATAGCAGGAAATACAACCAGCGAGCGTGCCAATGTTTTTATGACTTAACACCTTTTGTCACCATGAAGAAATTGCTTTTTTTCTAGGTTAGCATTTGAAAAATCTCAGGCAAGACCCCTGACTCAGGTAATTTGGCTGGTGCCCACTTTCAGATTCACCAAATGTGATATGATATTCTCTCATTAGCCTCAGTTGGATCATGGAGTAAGAGACACACTTACGTTTCAAGGAGCTTTTCCCAGAGGTAGTAGCATTGAGGGTCCATTAATGTAAATTAGAGGCCGTTGCAGAGAAGAGGGGAAAAAATATTTGTCTTGAAGCCATTAAAATAGATATTTACTATTCCTATATTTTTCTAATGTTTCAGAGACTTGGGCAAAATTATGTTGACACAGGCTGTCACACACCAGACATTTCTCTGGGTTTATTATGATCTGCTTTTTCAAAGATCTATCATCTTAAAATAATAGCTCTTTGAAATTCCAAGGTATAACTTATGTGCGTTCCATGAACTAGTTTGCTCAGTGTTCAAATAAAACCCACAATATCTTCCTTTACTTTTTAAGTACTCTTTGACGATATCGCCCCTTTCTGACAATTTCCAAAGCAATAGTTATGGCATCATTTCTTGCCAAAAGCCTCCCTATCTGCCAGAAGAATGAATGTAGCTGCTAAAGTTTTTTAACATTATTGCAAAACTTGTCGTAGTCTGTGTAGAGGATGCCATATCTGTCCCATAATGTCACATCTACCGTCTCAGGCAAAGCTGCTTTGCACCAAAGTTGGTAACCATCACTGTCAATATCTAATGCCGGAAAGGTGAGGATTATTCTTAGTAGTAGAACACTAGAAGAACTTTATGTTTGACCTTAGCAGATAGAGAAAGAGGGCATGGGAAACAAAGCAAGTACCAGGAAAAATTCTTAGGAAAACAAAAATTCGTTTAAGAAATGACAAATATAAAGCAAACTAACTGAGATATTTTGTAACTGCCAATATATAGCATGAGAAAGTAGAAAGTACCTTCAGGACTCTATGACTTCAGAAACGAATTGCATTTTCATAATTCTAATGAGTTAAGTGATAATTTTTATTTTATTCCCAAACACTATCTCACAAAGCACAAAGATTTAAAATTAACATAGAAAATAGGTATTAATTACTTTTAAATGTAAAATAATGGCATAAATGATGGAAAATGGATGGCAGCTGGTAGAAAGAACATGAGAATAGGAGTCAAAATTTGTTCATCTAACATAATTAAAAGTTGTAATATGTAGAAAATAAAAATACATATATTTACATAGAGTTTGGAGAAAAGAATATGGAGAAGACGTACAGTTTAATTGTATTTAGTTTCTGATATTTCCCAACAGGCAGGTAGAATATATTGTTCAAAGAGAATACACAAAAAAACTTAATCTGAAGCAATTATATTAAAGATACTGTGATAACAAAAGGCTGAGTTGCTGAATTTGATAATTACTAGGAGCAGGAGCAGAGAATTGCTTGAGTATGAGTCTGTCTCTCAGTGTGTAGATTGTTTTTTGCACAGTGTGTTTTATTTATGCACATTTCTATATTGTAAAATATAATTTAAAATTTTATGGTATAATTTACCATCAGTGGGTTTCAGCATTAAATAAACATGGCAGCAAGATAATGCAACTGCCCCATTAACTTAGTGGATGTGCATGAACTTGCTTGAAGTCCAGATCAGCAAAATCCAGGTTTATTCAAGAACCTTTGTTACACACACCTGGGAAAAGAGAGACTTTCTTTGTAAGCCTTCTAATTTCTTTACTTGCCTTGAACATTGATACTGCTGATGAAACTCACTTTCTTCAATTATTTGGTATCATTTATTAGTCCCTTATTTTATGCCAACATATTCCCAATTATATAATTCATATTTTATTTCATCCCCAGAGCAAAGCTTTGCATCCTTCCAGTGCAGAAATCAAGGTCAATATTTACTTATTTCTCTAACAAGTAGTATATTCCCTTGCAAATAAAAGACAATAGCCATCTGTGGAATGTGATGGTGAAATCCAGAGAACTAGACAAAAAATGCAATTACAGAATAATTTACATTTTCTGGCATGTTTTTATTGAAAGAATGAAATATCATTTTCATATAGAAAAAAGCTAGGAAGCTTTTGGCATTCTTGCAATCCATTCTTGATTTGTTAAATATCTTCACCAGGAAAAAAATAAATAAAAATAGACATTAAGAATGTAATGAAGAGAAAGGGAGGAAGAGGAGAGAATTTTAAAAGAGGAGGTGAAGTGGAAGGAGAGTAGATAAGGCACAAGAAAGCAGGAGTGAGCAGTGTCAAGAGATTCGGAGAAATGGGTTACTTACCATTATATCAATACCCACTCAACACTGATCTCTCCCTCTGGAATCATTATTACGACATACTTAACCATGCAGAAGAGTTATATCATCCCCCAGACTTGATTTTGCTTCATTCCTACATGCCGTATTTAACCACCTTATAACTTTGTTTAATGGTAATTTTCAGAATTGTAGGACAGAAACATCATCCAAAATTCTATGCTATAGTACTACAACAAGGCCAACATAAACCTTCGATCTAGAGACTGGAATGGTTTTAAATATCACAAGGAAATCAAGGATCACAGAGAAATCAACAACAGTGAGCTTCAGAGTCAGTGAGGGAGAGGTGCAGTCATGAATAAAAGCAACTTTGGAGCCCTTTTTTTCCTTTCATCTCCTCCCCTCCAATTTCTGACTACAGAAACATATATATATGTATAGCCATTTATGCTGCCTGTGGAGCTCTAATGACTGCTCTGCTTAGGCATCCTAGTGAGCTGGAGGTAAAAAATAATGACTGTCGGGCAGAAGATGTCATCCAGAAGGTCAAAGACTGCAGCTTGCAAGGTTCTGCATAGGAATGAAATGCCATCCAGTCTAGCTGCTGAGGTGCATTTAATCTGGCACCAAAGTAGTTTGTCTCTAAGCAGCTTCTGCTGAAGTAAAGAAGTGCACATTACGGTGCTCATGACCGAGATAGGTTCAAAGGGTCGGTGATCAAATTGCAGTTACAAACTTCCCATGAATTCCCAGCTCTTGAAAACAAAACTACAGACTATGAATGGCAAGTTAATTCTATTTGTTTTGTTTTTACAAAGCCATAAACAATGGTAGAATATGTTAATGTATTATCTTCCACATTTATATATCATGTTATTAAAATGGCAGTGTTTACAACACTTAAAATTTCTCCAACTTAAATCTAAGTGAAGGAATGCATAATGAAATCAGAATGAGTGGGGTTTACACACTGATTGCCTTATGGATTTTGGTATTCTTTTTATATTAACTATACTTAATTGAAAACTACTATGTCTTAATTTGTTTTCTATTGCTATAAGTGAATACTCACGGCTGAGTAACTTATAAAGAAAATAAATACATTTCTCACAGTTCTGGATGCTGAGAAGTCCAAGATCGAGGGGCTGTATCTGATGAGAACCTTCTTGCTAATGGTGACTCTGCAGAGTCCCCGGGTGGTGCAGGACATTGCATGGCAAGAACAGCTCACAAGAAATGTCCAAACTTGCTTACCCATTTTCATGATAACTCACCCACTCCCTCAGTACCCAGTAATCCATGAATGGATTAACCCATTTATGAGAGCAGAGCCCTCAAGACTCATTGCCTCCTAAAAGTTCCATCTCTCAGCACTACTGCACTGGGAACCAATTTATAACACATGAACTTTGGGGAACAAATTCAAAACATAGCATAATATAAAACAGGTTTCTTTGTTTAGTTGACTTAGATGAGAATTCACAAATCTACTGTTATGAGATATTGATCATTAGTTTATGTACATCTAATATGAGCTATCAATTTCTTTTTAAGATATGAGAACATCTCTTAAGGGCAAAAATTAAAAAGCCTCATCCACGTATTAGTTCTCTCCTTTGGTCACATAAACAATGGCTCTCTTATCTACTCCTTAGCCTCTAGCTGCTATTGGCACATGCAAATAATTGCTGTTTCAGTGTTACAGTCAGGACCGTCAGTGGACAAGCTTAAAGATGAAGAGTAAAGAGAGAAAGTAATTGACTATACATGTGTCTATTTGAGTAGAAGTAATGCCCTTTAATGGCATCATTTCTAAATAATGTTAGTAAAGTCGAAGAGAGAGAAAAATTGTGATTACCTAGTTTTTTTGAAAATTTTTGTATATGTATCGGCTTTATTGATTTCAGTGATTGAGAAGCACTACCTGTCTTTTGTAAAATCAGAAATAAAATTATTTAGGAATGTGTGTAATAATAGGAATAAAAATAATAAAAGGGTACAATATGTGACATTTATTAAGTGCACACAATATCCCACCCATTCCTAAGTGTTTTACTTGTATTCACATTTAATTCTACCAATGATCCTGAAAGATAGATACAATTATTAGACCCATTTATAGATGAAAAAAGTGAGGCTTATAAAACCTAAGATTAAATAACTTGCCAAAGATACCTCTGGGAGTGACTACTGAGCCAGGCTATTTAATTCTGCAGTTAACTACTTTCCTTAGCAGTGATCTTAAGCCTATCACAATATTGCCACAGAGATGACACCTGTAGCCCTTTGTTAAGCCTGTTATGTATCATTTCATCTTTTATAATTTATATATTGTCACAAATTAACATATTAAGAAAATAGGCATGTGCTTTGTCAATCTAGACAAAATATGATCGCAGTATTACAGATTGACATATCTATTTCAATATGTGAAGTCAAAGTCTATCATTTCACTGAGCATATAAAAATTCCAGTAATGTATGAAGGCCCAATAATTCATTTAAATTAAATCCCATAGATGAGTATTTAGGCTGTTTTTGATCTTTTGCCTTTTATACATGATGTTTTATTTATTTAAAAAGACTACATACATATATATTTATGCACTTGTGTATTCATTTACGAGCCACACAACTTTTCCCGGGTTGCAATTCTAGCATCTATTATTAAATGTTTCAAAATGTGATTGCTCTATGTTCTATAACTAATATTTCTCATGAATAACTACTATGCGATGATTTCTTCAGCTCTTTTAGTTCAGATTATATCCTTTTATGATTGTTACGAACTAAGTTGTGTCCTTCCCCAAATTCATAGGTTGAAGTCCTAACCCACAATGTGACTGTTTTTGGAAACAGGGACTTGAAGGAATTAATTAAGTTTAAATGGGGTCACAAGGGGTAGACCCTCATCCAATAGGACTAGTGTCCTTATCAGAAAAAGGAAAAAAAAAAACAGACATCGGGAGTACATACACAGAGAAAGACCAAGTGAGAACACGGTGAGAAGGTGGCCACTGCAAGTCAGGGATGAAGCCCTCACCCAGAATCCAACCTTGCCATCACCTTGACCTTGGACACCCAACCTCAAGAACTGTGAGGCAATACATTTGTCTAAGCTACTCAGTCTAAGGTATTCTGTTACGGCATCCTTAGAAGATGAATATAAGTGACTTAGGTCCTTTCTGATAAATATTCCATGTTTAATATGTCTTATATTTTCCCATTTCTTTTCCAAAAGGTGATCTCACATACTGGGAAATGAGAAATAAAAACTTACACAATTTGTTTCCCACAAGAAAATGATGGGGCCTCTTGACCTGCTATCTATCTGGCTTTGATTTTGAGTGGTCCGCTGAATTCACTTCTTACCCCGGTAACTGCTGAGGTTCAGCAGCTGCCTGTCCTCATTTGGGGATGTGGCTAATTGTCCAAAATTTCACTGTCTAGAGTGGACAAGATATCTTCCCTTTCAGTGTTGTCTGTACCTCCAGGTCTCCTGATCCTTTGTGGGAACTTCCAGATCCTAGATTTGGTTGAGTCAGACCTGCTGCTCCAGGCTACTGTTTCAAATCACCTGTTCTCTAACTCTGTTGTATTGCTTCTGGGCCATATTTTTCGAGAGGTGTGGTCTATTCTTAGGGAATCTGGTTACCAGTTCTGAATTCCTTATGTTTCTTCTTGCAAATATAGCAGTTTCTAGCATATCTATACCTTTGAGTTTTTACTTATTGTTGGGCTAGAGTAAGACACAGTTGTGTATCTCCCCTTTTATCTTCTTATCTCGTGTCCTTGTCACTTATCCTGAGCAGAAAGGGGAAGATTTTGCAATTCTTTCTATGTGCCTGAAGCAGCCCTATACCATTTTCTACGTTCTTTTTATGATATGACTTATAGTAAAATTTTATGACTCTGTCTTTCAGACCTTTTTTTGATGAGAGCTAAAATAATTTATTAAAACATACTACTTTTCTGCCTTTAAAAAAAAAAAACTGACTTTAAGGATTATTTTTTTTGTTGATGATGACACAAACCAACAGAAAAAAAAAAAAAAAAAACCTTAATGTGTGTATTAAAGATTGACTAAGCACTTACTTCTTTTTGAATTCTTACTGCAATAATCCCAAACTCTCCTGAAGCAAGTAAATTAGTCTAAAGGAATAGAAAAAGAGAAGAGTGAGAAATTGTATACTAATACAGAGCAAATTTAGAAGCACATTTTAAATTGTCTAAAGATACTATCTTTACAACACATGAATTTCTCAACATTGACTTTATAAGTGAATGAAATAATAGTTCAATTCCTAGGGAGATTATTAGAAAACATTGAGAAATTCTTTTAAATCCACTAAAAAATACTTAACTGAAATTTTTCTAATTGCTAAAAAGGAGAAGTGACCATAAGAGTGAGTAAAAGGGTCATCTGGGAAGTCTCTGCTGAAGAAATGAAAATCAAAGAGGCAACAACTCTTAGGGAGAGTGAGGAATTGGTGGGCATAAAGAATAGCAGTGTCCAGGAGGGAGCATGCCCCTTGGAAAGGAGGAAGGGAAGAGGGGAAGGGTAATGCATAAAAGAGAAAATAGCACCCAATTAACTCTTCAGCAAGAGGCGGGACTTTTCTAGGAGAGCTAATATGGCGTCAATAAAAACAATAATGTGAGCACAGGGATGGTGTGTGGAGACATCTTCTAGATTATTTGGTGAATGCCAGGAAATGGCCATAGCTGGGAACAGAGATGGGGGGCAGTGGAAAACACTATCATAATCCTTGGCTCTGCTTTGATGCATTGTACCCCACAGAGATTCATGCCAAGGTGTTAGGTAATGAAGTGCTATTGAAACCGGAAGGGTTCCCTTGTCCCCCTCTCAGGGTGTGTGATGGGGGTGTGTCTCCTTTATTCACTGCTCAAACCTCTAGGGAGAGCATGTGGACAGGCAGGCTGTGGGGCTCCGATCCCACAGCAGTGTCT